>NC_045700.1:39331456-40786817 GCF_009834535.1 Camelus ferus
CTGCCATAAGCTTCCACTATTCCCCTGTCTTTTTTCCTAATTCAAGAGAATCATAATCTCATGAAAAACTGCAACCACTATAGCCAGTGAGTAGACACTGCCCAATATAATTCTCATCCTTGCATTTTACCTCAAAGGGATCAATTGGCAAGATTGGGAAGATAGAAACTCAAGGAAGTTATGGATATACCTAATTAGGCAGTCTAAAAATATCCATACATTTAGAGGAATATAATTTATATTTTTTGACTGTAGCACAGGTAATTTTTATTATATTTACAGCCTTTTAAACTATCATTAACATAGTCACAAATATGATCATTGTTCATATTTCTTCAAAAAAAGATACTCTAAGTGAACAGGTATTTTGTCATATGTAAATGAAAAAATAAAACAAAACAAAAATGAATATATATGAACATACTGACAGTAATTCCTAAAACACTACTCATATAGAATGTTGTAGTCAATGGCAAGAGACCTGAGTTCTGGTCCTCAGTCTACCACTAACTAATATTTGAAAATATTTCAGTCATAAGCATCTGGACACTTTGGTTTTCTCATCTGTAAAATGATGAAAGTAAATCAGATGAGATTTAAAAACCTTCATCACATAAAACTTCTGTGACTTCCTTGTTCTTGCCTAATGGTGTGAAAACATGATTTTGTAATATAAACACTTCAAATTCAAGACACTGCATTTTGAAGTTCTGAAATAGAGTCAGAGAAGAGTGTCTGGTATGCAACAACCTTCAGATGCTTCTCCAAACTTGATGAGCAGCATAAATGCCTCAAAACTCCATTGTTGTCATTTTTCTTGTGGCTACTATAGCATCACAAACTCAACCTTCTCTCATCAGACTTAGAGAACTCACTTAGGCCACTAAAAGGCAAGACTCTAAGACATTTAAGGCTCAATGGCATCCCATAGGCATCCTAGTATGTTTCATTTTGTTCTGAGAAAAATGCAGGTTAATCAACTGAAAACTCTGGGTTGGTATGGCTCATAAATTGCTAAGTATTAACACCTGAAATTATAGATCCTGAGCAGTGCAAAAGAGGTCAAAAATAGATGCCCATTAAATGAAAGAGAACACAGCACATTTAATTTACATCAGTCCAAACCTTGGATCTATTGGCTACCAATAATGGTAGGTTGTAGAAAGATATCACCGATACATGGAATGATAGAACATGATTTTAATATCAGCAGCAATTAAAAACATTTTTTAGAAAAGAATGACTGTGACCCAATCCTCAAAAGTACGGGTGAGAAGTATGGGTGATAACTGGCATGTTGTTTAATTGATTTTACTTTTTAAAAGTTAATTTCTTTACTTTTTATTATTAGTCATGTATTGTGGCATTAAAATTAACATAAAGGTGAGGATAACACATGATCTTTATATGTCATCCTATTAAAATGAAGCTATTTTTAATACTTTTAAGAGGCCTATCAGAAAACACAATTTATATCCTCAAAGTATATTTTGTCAGTTTCAAGTATAATTTTTGCACTCATATTCTTTTATGAATTTTAATAGAGACACTTAAATTGTAATTATTCCTCTCAGCTCAAATGCAGGTAACAAATGGAATTCAATCAGTGTTTGCGCATAATGACCATCATTAAGAGAGAAATAATAATGACATTCTCTCTGCATTAAACTTGCAGACTCTTTACACAATGATCTGAATCCCATTATTGATCTCCATGGAGATATGCAATTGTCACCTATTCTGCATAATATCTGAATGTTAAATACATTTGTTTGGAACAAATATTTTAATGAATACAGTCAGTTCCACTTAATTAACTATCTGATAACTGAATATTTTTACTTAATAATTCAACTTGGAACATCAGAATTGTTCTATTTTTTATTCAAATGCACTTGAGATTAGCCATAGATATTCATTTGAATGTTCATAAAATGTATGTGGAGTTTAAAATTCCCTTTGGCTTTCTTTAAAGTACATCCATTAGAGGGACAGTGGAGAGGTATTTTTCATCTGTTTGAAATAATTTTTCCCCCTCAGGGTTGTTTAAAATAACCTCTTAGAAGCTTACTTGTAAAATGTGTTTTCTGACCAAAATCTTTCTGCCGTCTAACTTTGTTTTATCACAGAATTGTTCATAAGAATGCCACTATTCATATCTACTTACATACATAAATTTTTTTAATGTGGGCATTTGGTTTGGGGAAAAAAATGAACAAAATATTGAATTCACTTGTACAGAAAGCTGTGGGAAAGCCGTAATTGGTGAATAGTTAGCCTATTGTACTTTAAGAAAGAGAATCCAAAATAATATTTGTAATAATAGTAATAATAAATATTACAAATAACAACTAGTTTTTTTTTTGGCCATGGGAGAAGTGTCACAGACCAGCATCGACACCCTGTCTTTAGGTACTGTTTGACCAATTAATTCCACAAATATTTGCTGAGCACCAACCACACGTCCAGCATTGCACTTGAGAGTTATGAAACCCTAATGAGTAAGACACCAAACCTGACCACAGGAAACTCACTATCTGGTGAGAGGAAATTCACTCATACAATAAGCTTTGACACAGGTGACAAATGTCTGTGGTTTGAGAGAAGTGCAGGAGGAGCATGGAGGTGGAAGTGATTGGTCCCATGGACCAACAGAGATAAGGGTATCTTCAGAGAGATGGCAAACCTCAGAGAGATATCAAACTTCTTTGTCTTACAGGATGGAGAGAATTTTGCCAGGTTTAAAAAAAAATGTGAAAAAGTTTTGGAATAAAAGAAGTTGCATGAACAAAAGCTTGTAAGCATAAGAGTATGTGGATCTTTCTGAGTACCACAAGTGTCAGTTCAGTCCAGCTCGAGTTTGGGGTGCACAGTGAGTGGTGTAGGGAATGAGATTATAAAGTTTACTATGATAACTATAAGCTATTAAGCATTTTCTAGGTTCTAGGAGCTTGACATGTATCTCAAATTCTTGGTAAAACCCTGTACTTTATTTTTTTATATAAATAAGGAAAATACATTTAGAGGTGTTAAATAACTTGTCACAGATCAGCTAGCTGATAAGTAATGGGGCTGGAATTTTGGACCAGGTCTATTGGTGTCCAAAGCTTGAAATCCAAGTGGAGTTAAAATGAGGTTGGAAGGAACTTGAATTTTATGAAAAGGATATGGGAGAAATATTGAAAGATTATCAACTGGAGAATGATATGATCAGATCAACAATTTAGAATAAATATGTGTCATAGTATGGAGGGTCAAATTAGAAGCCAGGCAATTTGAGGCAAACATGCAAATTACAAGGCTGTTTTACTAACCCAGGTGTGATGACCTCAGCTGGCAGAATAACAATGGAAATAGAAAGAGGATAGATTCAGTAGACTTTTTGCAATCAAATTAACACAACTTGGTTTCAGCTTGGATAACAGAATATAAAAGTCATGAGGGAGAAGAGAATTTTTTGTTCCCCTTGTATATCGCTGGAGATGGAGTAAGGTTTATACTAAAACATTATAGTTTTTAACAGACTGAAACTATGTTGATTTAAAAAGACTTCAGGTTTTTGGTTTTTTTTTTTCTAGGAGACCCTAGGAAATTTCAGCCAGGATATAGTTTTCCTTCATGTTAGCTTCCATTCTAGTGCCCCCTTTTTCCCCCTGATCTTCTATTGCTCCTCATACCTGGGCACCTAATGTGAAAAGAAGCAATCTGATTAATTCACACACAAATACCAGAGACTCAATGTGTTACTCGTTCCAACACTACTAAGAGGGTGAAAGAATGCTTCATGGATGGCAATACTCAAAGCAAGATTTTAAAAATATCCTTCCCTTATTTATTAATTTCTTGAGTGTCAAGAATATTCCAAGTTCCTGGGATATAAAGATAATTACAGCACAGGCCACACCAGGTATTTTGCATGTGGGGCAGACACGAATCTTTTGGAGCCAGAGCGTGGACTGTGGTAGGAAAAATAAAGTTGCCCCTCTTCCATACATATCCATGCCCTAATCTCTGTAAACTGTGAATATGTTGTTACATAGCACAAGGACCTTTGCAGATGAAATCAAGTCTATGGGCCTTCAAATACGGAAATTATCCTAGGTTATCTGGATAGGCCCAGTATATAACATGGGCCTTTGAAAGTGGAAGCAGAGGAAAGAAGTCATTGATTAAAGGTGCAGCAGAAGAGTCAGGGGAAATTTGAAGAATGAGCAGAACTCAACCCATAGGACTGGCTTTGTGTATAGAAAAAAGAAGGCCTCAAGCCATAGAATATGTGATCTCTAGAAGCTGGGAACTGCCCTCACCCGAGAGCTGAGAAAATCGGGATATCTATCCCACAACTGCTAAGAGCTAATTTCTGTCAACATGAATGAGCAAGAGAACAGATTCTCCCCTAGACAGTCTGACCTACAGAACTGTAAGAGGAGAAACTTTTTAAGTTTTAAGTGGCTAAGTTTGTGGTAATTTTTACTGCAACAGAAGAAAACTAGTACAAATGGGAATAAAAATAATGTTTAAAAAGATATTGAGATGATTAAATATAATAATGCATTACTGCATCTAATGCGTAAAAAACACCAGAAGCAAATAGCGGTTACTTTCATCATTATAGGACTGATTTTAAGTTTATCCCTTGGCTCGCAGACGGTTTTTCCATTTTACAAGGAGTACCCTGGGGCATGCAAGACCTCCTTTGTGGTCAAGGCCTACTGCCATCAGTTTCAGAAAGATGACTCTGAATGTTAGCCTAATTTAAAGGCAAACTTCCAAGTTGTCATATTCTTTGGGGGACCTGCCTCTTCCATGATTAATATTGGAAATGCAATGAAATCTAATTCTTTTTTTAAAAAAAATTTGTTTGTTTGTCTTTGTTTTGGGGGAGGTAATTAGATTTATTTATTTGTTCATTTTAATGGAGGTACTGGGGATTGAACCCAGGACCTTGTGCATGCCAAGCATGCACTCTACCACTGAGCTATACTTTCCCCTCCAATGAAGTCTAATTCTTTACCAGAAAAATACAAGTTCTTCTCTTTATCACACCTTCCCCTAATGAAATGCAGTAGTTCTCAGAGGCAGCCCAAATACAACTTATATTACTGAAGAAAACACTTCATTCTTTAGTCAAAGATCATCTGTATTCAGGTCAATGATTATGTCCTGGATTCTCCCAAGGAACAATGGGGTTAGTGTTTGCTTTATACTTTGACAACAAAGGTCAAATTCAGGTATTTAGTACAGAGGGCAATGTGATTTCTTACTTGTTGCTCAGGTTCTGTTCCCTTTACTGAGGCAATTACACTCTGTTTTTGCTTTGAGTAGATGCTATTAGTATCCAGCCCATGTCTCCTGGTATTTTACTATATCAGCACAGAATGATCCAACTTTTAAGTACTAACATCTGCATCTCTGCCTGAGGGACTTTCTCTGGTTCCCAGAGTTTCTTCTCTCTTTGTTTCTGACGAGTCAGAGTGCTGGGGAATTAACTTCTTCAGGAATGTGTCTCAGTCACTGGCTGATGGGAGTTGGGGTATATAAAAAAATCTCTCTCAGATGGGGTAATAGGAGTTTCCCGATAGGACTAGGCTTCAGCTATCAATAGTGGCGACTTGCTTAATTAGTTACCACTTACTGGCTACCTTCTGTTCCTGTCTAACTTCATCACTTCCCCATCAGTGTTTTTTGAGATTGCCTTACAAATAAACTATTTGCACTTGAATCTTTGTCTCAGAGTTGGCTTTGAGAGGAATCCCAAATAGGATCCTAACTTTCCCCTGCTCTCAGTGGATGAGCTTTGGTGGAAGATGACTGGCCTTATAGTTCCAAGGATGGAACATGTGACACATACCAAAACCTGAGTGCATTCCAATCTCTATCTCCACCTTGCCCCTGCCCATAAAAGGTTTAGAGACCGGAACATGATACCATCAGAGCCAGTGATTATAGACATTATTAATCTATAATCTGCTGAATAAATATTTTGAACACGTACTATACTATGTTCCAGGTATATTCCAGGTACTACTGCAGTAAAGAAAACCAAATTTATGTGGCGAATCCCTTCTGTAATCTTACTGTTTAGGAGAGAGATAATTATTAAACAAATAGTTATTCAAATAAAATATATAATTACGATTGTGAAAAGTACTGATTTGGAAAAATAGAATGTATTGTTATTTTTAAATGAAAATCTCCTTCAGCTTTTAGCAATCAATTAAGGTTTAAAAGAGCTCAGAAGTTTTAGGTATGGTAACCTACCTGGTAAATATACTATTACTAAAATAATAAAATCTCATAGTGCCAACGCAACTTTTCACCATAGTTCTTATTTTTGATTGCTTAGGCTAAGAAGCACAGATCATAAAATGAAATGACTATTCTTGTATAATAGTAAAGATGACTTTCAGTTATAAGAATCTTCATCTGCCTTGGAAATTCATTATTCATAAGCATTGGTTATATCTGTCAGGAAACATAGGAAGTACTATTGAATGTACTTATCTTAGCCCATTGGGCTGCTATAACAAAATACTCTAGACTGAGTGTCTTATAAACAAGAGAAATTTATTTCTCACAGTTCTTCAGGCTGGAAATCTGAGATTGGGTTGCTAGCATGGTCAGGTAAAGGCCCTCTTCCAGATTATAGACTTCTTGCTATGTCTTCCTGTGGTGGAAGGGGCTTGGGAGCACTGTGGGATCTCTTTTATAAGATCACTAATCCCATTCATGGGAGCTCTACTCTCATGCCCTAATCACCTCTCAAAGGCCCCACCTCCTGACATCATTACATTGGGCATTAGCATTTCAATATCTGAATTTTGCTGGGGACACAAACATTCAGACCATAGCACTACTTTTGACCAGCAATAAAGAATTGGTTAGATACATGAAAATTATGAAAACTGGTCACTTTTCCATGTCATCTGGAAGTCCCTGATTTTTTTGGAAGGAAGGAAGGAAGGAAATGTATACATCATCAGGTCAGTTAGTCTCTAATAGTACTCCTGGCAGGTTGGGCTCTAATTAATTAGTTTCTTCTGAGGGTAGACCTTATAAGAAGAACAGAGTGCTGTCTCGTATTTCAGAATGATGATTCCTTTTCCTCTCCTGTTCAAAACAGGAGGATTTTTTTCCCCCCACCAATTTGTACTGTGAGCACCTGGTTGAGCTCCTGGAGATAAAACTCACAAAAATGTGGGGACCCTCCTATGACTGGGTTTTGCTGGAGTTTTTCACTCTCAGGCTTGCCCAGACTTTACTTCTCAAAATTTGCTAATTCCAGTGCAAGTTTTCCTACTTGGGCATTGGTTCCCATGACAGTTTCCTCCCATGAGTCTCTGTGCAGGTAAGCAATGACTCCTTGTCTGTCTCTGCAATCTTGAGGGAAGTAGTTTTCCCTGGGTCTTTCCCCTCTTTTATGGATCTAAGAATGGTTGTTAATTTTTCAGTCTGCTCAGCATGCTCAGCTTTTTACTTGTTATTCAGGCAGAAAACTTTCAAACTTCTTACATGTGGAACCGGAAACTGGAAATAGTTTCTTTAAATTTTGATATTAGTTTCTGAACTTTATTTTCTTTGTAGCATATTTTCTTATCACTTGATAAACTGTCATTCATAGAGTTTGTATATTATCTAATTCCTTTAGAATGAAAGTAGTTTCTGCCTATGAAATTTGTTAGTTTCACATGATAAATGATTAAAAGTTACCTCAAATGTGTACTTTTCTATATGAATATCATGTATCCGTAAATTTTTTTAAAAAACCTGTCCTTAGCATATTATATTATTCTGTTTATTTGTGGATTTTTATAAACTTCAAATTATGTCTTTTTTCAATTTTTTTCTATTCTCCCCATTGAATACACATACATCCATGCAGAATAATTACTTACTAAACAAATTGGAGAATGAATATTGGATCTCCTCTGTCTAATTAACAACAGTTTAAAGCTCTTTCTTTACCATTCTTGTATTTTAGCTTGAGAGTTTATTTATTCATGCAATAACCTGAAGAAATTTCTAGAAATCTGGGGTAACAATTAAAGTCCATGTACTTTGTTTAGTCTGATTATTCATTTGATAGTATATAGTAGGATCTTGATTTGTTTTGAAAACCCAATCTGACAATTTCTGCCTTTTAGTTTGAGTGGTTATACCATTTACAATTGATGTAATTATTGATATAATTTAGTTTAAATTTATACTCTAAACATTTGTTTTCTACTTTTCCTATTTCTTCTTTATTCATTTGTTCCTTCTTTACTGACTTCTTTTGGGTTGAGTACTTTTTTTAATGATTCCTTTTTTGTCCAGCATTGGCTTGTTAGCTATTCTACTTGGATTTTTTAATACTCTCTCTGGAGTTTAATTTATCCCAGTTTGTGTTCAAATAATATTACACTACTTCTCATAAAGTGGAAGAATCTCATAATACTATTGTTCTATTTCTGGCTCCTATTATTTATACTATTGTCCTGAATTTTATTTCTTTGAGCTCTATAACCTCTAAGATACATTGTTATCATTGCTTTAGACATC
Source organism: Camelus ferus (assembly GCF_009834535.1). NCBI lineage: Eukaryota > Metazoa > Chordata > Mammalia > Artiodactyla > Camelidae > Camelus > Camelus ferus. The sequence continues at coordinate 39,339,998 of NC_045700.1, forward strand.
AGATATCTTTTCAAGAAATTAAAAATTGAGAAAAATTCTTCTGTATTTACCCACACATTTATCATTTTCAAGTTTTTGCCTCTGCCTGAAACATTTTTAACATTTTTTATAAGATAGTTCTTCTTGCAGTTAATCTCTCATCTTTTGTCTGGGAAATAAATCTTAATTTTTCCTTCATTTTGGAGACTTGTTTTCATTGGGTATAGAATTGTAGGTTGGCAAAATATTTTGTTCCTTCTGACACTTTTATATCATTCTATCTGTCATTTTAGTCTATCTAGAATTTTATATCATTCCATTGTATTCTTGCCTGTATGTTTTCCATTAAGACTGTTGTTCTTTATGTAATGTGCATTTTCCTCTGGCTGCTTCTAAGATTTTCTCTTTATGACTAGCTTTCATAAATTTGATTATAATGTGCATTGGTATGTGTATGTGTCTATCTGTCTTACTTATTTTGCTTAGGGTTGATTGAGAAAATTGGATCTATAAACTTTCAGTAGTCAACAAATTTGAAAAAAGTTTTACCTGTTACGTATTCACTTATCTTTAAGCTCCATCCCTGTCCTCTTGTTTTTGGTACTCCAATTGCATATGTTATGCTAATTGATATTGTCAGAGCTTACTTTACTCTCTGTTTATTTCTTGTCTATGCTTATTCTTTGTGCTTCTTTTTGGATAGTTCTATTTCTATGTCTTCAAGTTCACTGGCTTTTTCTTCTCCAATGTCTAATCTACTCTTAATCCTGTCCATTGTATTTTGCATTTCAGATACTGAATTTTTACATTTAGAGGTTTCATATATCTTTCATTCCTCTTCTCAGTGTGTTTATGTTGTTCTTCACATTCTTGACAATATCTACATTTATAGGACTTTTTTTTGGATGTGGTATAGTAATTTTATCAAGTTGATTATTTTGGTCTCTGTTTATTGATGTTTTTTCTTCTTGTCATATTTTTCTGCCTCTTTGAATGCCTGATAATTTTGGTTTTTATGCTGGAAATGATGGATTTTAAGTTGTTGAGTGCTGGATTTTGTTGTAGTCTTTTAAAGATCATTGAATGTTGTTCTAGCATACAGGTGTGTACACTTGGATAAGTATGATTCCTTTGGAGCTTACTTTTAAGTTTGTATGACACACACTAATATTTGTTATGTTAAGTTTTGTTATTTAATCCTACTATTTAATGTGATCTTTCTAAGAGCTCTCCCCTTTCTCTTGTGTATTTCCAGGTCTTTCCGCTCTGGCTGGTTGGAAAATTCCTACCTATGTTTGAACTCAAGGAATTTTTCAACCTACTTCTTTCCTACTTTTTCAGGTTGTTCCTTTCTCTGACTTAGGGAAGTTTTTTCCTTACAAATGGGCAGATCAGCCAAATCCTCAAGGAGATCCTTCTGCAGATTCCCCAAATTTTTTTGTGTTTATTTCCACCACTCCACTACTCTGCTCTGTAGAAATTTCACCTTCTTGACCTCCCTGAGCTCAATTCACTGTCTTTTCAACTCAATCCTCCTACTTCAGGCTTTATTTCAGTTTCCTGTGCTGTGGCCTGAAACCTGGCTCCAGAGAGTAAGCTGAGGCAATCATATAGCTTACCTTATTTGTTATTCTTCTTTCAGAACTTCTAATCTTATCCTGCCAATTGTCTTCTATCTGAAAGTTGTTTATACAAAACTTCTGATCTTCTAGTCATTAACAGTGGGATGGAGAAAGTGGAAATGTATGATTATTATCTGTTTATTACAACTGCTGTTCTAGTAGCCAGCTACTTGCAACACTTTTGCTGTGTGTTCTAATCACATCCATGATGTATCAAGTGGCTGTACCCAATCTCTTATGTAAAATGTTTGCCCTTGGTTTTTTTATGGTATGCTCTGGCCACTGCAAGGAATTCCCTTTGTTTCTAGATGGCACCTCTAGTTTGATGCAAACTGATAAGAGGCCCCATTAAAGGGAAAAAAGGCAAACAAAATTAAAGTTTGTGGACCTCTGTTTGATGAGACATGATGATGAAACATATATATCTTGTCCCACCCTACTTGCTACAACACATATATGCACAGTCTCCTTACAGATGAATACACAATTGGTACATACATGTGCCAAGTAGCTGTAGGTCCACAAAAGTAGCTTCCAGAAAATTTGATTCCTTTTTACCAACATGGACCCTTATCTCTAAAACTGATCCCTCTGAATTCTTCATCTGGTCAGAGGAAAAGATCACTTTCAGCCTACTCTTAAACCTTTGAAATGCTGTAGCTTTGCAAGTGTCACGGTCCTTGTTTCTCCCAGCAGTGGCCTGCACCTCTACCCTTCCTCCTGCCAGGAAATCACATTTGAAGTAATATGCAGAATTTGCCAGAATCTCCTTTAGTAACTTGCATTTAAAGTGCATAATTCTCTTGTGGAATTGAGGTTGTGTCTTCTTTTAATACAGCCCTGTAATTTGGCACAGCAGTATTTTTTCTGCAAAAATTTTGTGTATTCTTTCAAATGAGTTGGCTGTCTTTACTTATTTCTGGGTAAAAATTAACTCAAATTTTTGCTTTTATTTCTAACAAACTTGTTCACTTTCTAGAAGAAAGGTTATAGAGTTATTTTTCAAGATACTGAAATGACTTGCAGATGAGCTTGTTAAACATATACTGCTTAATGTTGGTGAACATTGAAAGATGCCAGAAAACTAGATAAGAGCAAATGCTATTTAAAAAAAAAAATCTGACAAAATGTTTAGGTAAAGAAGAAAAGCACACTGACATTCCTGAAAAAACTTCTACTACAATTGATCAAACACATGCTTCATAAATTTTTAGACAGAAATAGTAATTATTAGAAGACTGAATGGTTTTCAGAATGTAATTCAAGCTACGTCAAATCAGTTTTCTTTAAAAAAGTATATTAAACTGGCAAGATGAAGAAATATTATAATATATCTAGATTTCAATTAGCAAGTGACAAAGTCCTATGATACTCCTGTGGAAAATAGAATTTTTAAATAACATATGAAGACTATAATGGTTTAAATTACTCTACTCAAAATTGAATGATTAATGAGTGAATGTCAACACAGAGGGAGGTTGAAAATGGTATTCTATAGCTTTCTGTACTGGACTTTGATTTACCAGTGAATTAGAAAAGAGTGTAAGTTGCACACTTCCTAAATTTCTAGACAAAAAATTTGAAGATGATGGTAAATGTTTTTTCTTATCAGAATTATGGTCTGTGAAGATCTTGGCAAGCTGAAACAACAGCTGCAAAATAAAACACTTAGCACAGGAAGTGGCAGATGTTGCTACATAGCAACAGACTTAGTCAACAATCTTTTGACTTTGGAATTTTAGGTGACTCTTAGTTCAAGATTAGACGATAAGGTATTGAGGATCCAAAAAGCTTACTGTATTTATAATCTGCTTTGATAGATGTATTGCACTAACAATGTGCTGTCTCTAAGTGTATCTGAGATGATAGTCCCTTCCCTCTCTATTTTATGAAGACAGGAAAAGTCTTGGAGTTCAGTAGTCACCTGAGGGATTTGGCAACTATATCATGGACAGAAAGAGTGGACATGAAGCGGGGTGGCAAACCATATAAGCAACAGACAGAAAAAAGAAACTGATCATTTAAAACCCAGTGATGAGAAGACCCACGTATCTCTGTGTAGGTCACGAGAACAGAACAGCAGCAAGAAATTAAATATGCAACTCCTGAGAGCTCTTGGAACAAGTCAACTCCTGAGAGCTCTTGGAAACAAGTCTACCCACTAAGGTGCTCAGTAAGAGTAAATCTTGCTTCTCTCATGTTTCTCCCTGTAACCCCCGGAGTGCAGTGGAATGACGAGCTTCTGAAGTGTCCCTATCACTGTGGGTGGTTCAGGAATTTCACAGTTTTATCAGATGAACTACGAAGTTCTTTCAACCAAGACAGTCTTGGACTGAATCTCACACAAAACGTTTTTTCCAGCTGGACTCATCTCCTCACTGTGGCCTTTACACACTGTGTTCATACTAAAGTCATCAATACTATAGTGTTACTCTTCTGAAATCTCTTTTGTGACTTTTTTCTCCCTACCCATTTTTCTTGCCCATCTTTCAAATCCACACTCTAAGTACGTCTCCACTAGGAAGCATTCTTTTATTATTAAGCCTGTACTGAACTCTCTTCATTTGCAGCTTTTATTGCTAGTGTACATTTCCTATCCCTCTTTTTTTGCTATATTTATCTCCATACCACTCACCACCATTTAACATCTTTTATATTTTGCTTCTTTCTTTTGTTTATTGTCTATCTCCCCACACTACAATTTAAGCTCTTTGCAAAGTCATATGGATTAGTTTCCTGGGTTGATGTGACAGATCACCATAAACTGGGAGGCATAAACAACAGAATTTACTCTCTCACAGTTTTGGAGGCCAGAAGTCCAAAATCAAAACACTTGGCATTTCTTGGCTTGAGACTTTGTAACTCAAGTCTTTGCCTTTGTTTTCACATGGTCTTTTTCTATCTGTGTCTTCTCCTTTTCTGTTTTATAAATTATTGGATTTAGAACTCACCCCAATCTCATCTTGAGATCCTTATCTTAATTACATCTGCAAAGACCCTTATGCCAAATAAATTCACATTCTGAGGTTCAGAGTGAACTTGTTTTTTGGAGGCCACAATTAAACTCACTACAAAAGGTATAATTTTCCTGTTGTGTTTACTACTGTATCCCCAGCACCTGGTCCAGAGCCTAAAGTATAGTAAGTGCCCAGTAAATATTTGTTAAATGAATGCACTGACAGCCTACAACCTGCCAGACATTGGATTTCTAAAAACAATGCTGTGTATGTAGCTGACTATGCACAAATAATAGAGACATGAATGAGTAAGAGGGTCACTTGGGATCATTGTTGATTTGTTTTATCTTTACATGCAATCATCCTGTTACTCCTTCCCTGCTTGGCAATATATCCTTTTGGAAGAAGCACTCTTACCAAAAAAAAAATGGCATTTTTATGCCCAAGACAACTATTCTTTGCTCAAGAGTATATGAATGTATGAAAGAAATAGGTAAATGAAATTATCTGTATAAATTCTAATATCAAGGTTTAGTGACAAAATTTGTCATTAAGATAACCATAAGATATTATACTTAACTTAAACAGCATATTATATTCATGTATCTTATGAGATGTGCTAAAACATAATGATTTGAATTTGTAAAATCAAATATCAGAAATAAAGAGTTTAAACTTATCACCAATAATTTATCCTTTCCCCCATAAATATTTGCTAACAATGCCAAAGATCCTAGTTTGTCTATTTTAAATTCACATCAAAAAAAGCAGTCCTCAGATTGCTTGTGTCCTCTGTGATCTCTAAAATTAGGAAAACTATCCAGATCTTTCACAAACTTCTTTTTCGTTATGTTACATTCATTTACTATTTAAAAAATTTTTTATTGAGTTATCGTCAGTGTACAATGTTCTGTCAATATTCGTTTACTACTTACTTAATTAGACAATAAATTTTGAGTCTGAAAATATGATTTGGACAAAAATACACTCATAGTTTCAGAACAAAATTTCACTAGGAAAAAAAGTAGTAGGAAATACTTTATAGCATTTGAAGCCTGCTGCCTGATGTTCTTTATCTGCTTTTTAATTTATTTTATGCCTTGCACATGCAATTAAATACTACTTTCCTTAATGTTTATATGCATTATAAGTATTATAAAATAGATACGTGAAAAATATATTATATATCTTTTATTCCTTTTCTTTATATCACCAGCAACCACTCCCACTCACATAATCACATTAGAAGGGAAGAGCCTTGACTATCTCATTTTTAGATGAGAATCTTAGATCAAGAAAAGTTAACTCTTTTGCCAGTGACAGCACATGTTCACACACACACACACACACACACACACACACACACACAGGTCAAGTTACTGATTTAATAATGGAAAAGATGCATCTTTATCTAGAAGTAAAATTATGTAATAAATATCTGTCTAGTTCTATAGTGGAAAACATCACATATGAAATAGCTTCTTCATATACTAACATTATAGTATTCAAAAAGAAAACTGACTGAAAAGGGTATGCCAAAAAAAAAGTGAAAAGAAGATGAACTTTATTATGGACTGACTGATTGGTGAGGAGGGTCACAGGCCTGATGTTTAGCAAAGTCTTTTAGTTCCAAGAATGGCATCCAGATGCTTTCTTAGGTATGGGTGTCATTATTTTTAGCAAAAGAAACCTTTTCACCCTTAGTCACGTCAAAGCACAAAGAATTCCATAAATCAGTGCCAGACTTATTTTTATTCCTAAATACCTAACCACATAGATTTTTATGTCATGTAAATTTTATTGCCTTGTTTTCAATAAGGATTTAGAAGATGAAAATAGACTTTTAAAATAAATGTATTTTTTAACACTCTGCTTTTCTCTACATCCCCAAATTTCTTTTAGTTTGGGCAATGAAATTGGACTAGTCAGTTTAATTTTTATTGCTAGTCAGTTTCACCTCTTAGATTCCAGAGAACAAAACCAAGCTACTTTTCTACTGAAAACACTGTAAGAAATTTAAAAAATCAGACTCTAAGCAAGCACATACAAAGAAACATTTTTTATTTACTATAAGCTTTATAAATTGAAAAAAAGACTACTCTTACCTTAATACTGAAAGCATGCCCCTTTTGTCATTGAGAAATACAGAAATATTTGAAATTCCCCAGTAATCTTGATCTCACAAATGGAAACATTTTGTTGTATTGGTTCATAAGCACACGGAGGTCTGTCTGCTTTTGGTTCTGTGTAATTAGAATATACAGAATTGACCTCAAATGTGCTGTATTGTAGTTACAAAGTCAGAACAAATGTGCAAAAGGTTGGATACAATTTAGACCATAATATTCTAGAATTGAACAGAGGAAGAATGAATAAGCCAAGTTAAATCCCTTGTGTCTATACAACAGATCCACACACCAAACATTTAGGACTTGGCAGTTATTTTACTGTGACCAATATAGAAGGTCTGGCTATGTAAATCAGATTCTAAACTTCACACTAATGCTAATTGTCTACTCTGTTCCCAGATCAAATTAGCTGGATGACATCCAGATTTGCATTTGACTATGTCCTGTCTATTCACATAAACCCACTGTTCAGATTAAATTGACTGGCAATGAATAAGTTGGTCAACAGAACTGACTGAACTGACCAGACCCTTGAGATACATTAGTAGGAGAATTTAAAGAATGAACACACAAGCATGTTAAGAGAAAAAACAATGAGCTTTCTAAATAGCTCATGTTTCAATTTATCAATTACTTCCAAGTTCTTCATTATATGTACAAATCATAGCTTTTTGTATAAGGCTCTAGATTTATAGAACGCAGCCTAAAATTCTGTTTAGAAACAGATGAGGGAGTGATAAAGAAAGGAAAAATAGAAAGGGAAATGTTTAGTTTAAAAATATTTCTGACCTATTAAATACTTTAATATCTCATATTGCAGTAAATTCTACCAATGTTTGAGACTGTTCTCCAAGTCAAGTTTCTTAAGCAAAGTCCTCTTTTACTAAAGGTTTGAGAGCTTGGCTCTGGAATTGGGAGGACAGTGAAATAAAAATGTTTTCTGGTGATATTTCAGAAGATGATATGAGAAAAATACAGGAACTGATATCAAGACTGAAAATTATTACCTCCTCCAACCAAGCACCACATGGTAGAATATTAATTTTTCTAGGATAGCCATGTTCCTTAGAAAACTCTCATTTCGTTATCCAAAGTAAGAGTCTGTTTTATATATCAGTGTTTCATTCTTGCCCTTATATGTCAAGTGTATATGGCTTCTATTGCTGAGTGTGCCACCATCGCAGTACTTTCTGACTGCCTGTCATAACTGTGAGAATGTCAACTGTGAGGAAGCCACATTGTGGCTACTGATCTCTTGCCTAATACAGATGAGCTATACACTGGCTGGAGGGCATCTTAAGAAAATTTTCAATATTAGGTGTTTGTAAACTGAGTGATATAAAGAAAAAGCAAATGAAGTGGATTTTTAATTTTGACTTTCAAACTTCAAACTTAAATATACTAGGCCAGTCATCTTTAGATAACTATATGGAAGTAGACGTAGAAAGGATTTCAAAAGGGAAAATAGTTGAAAAGTAAATCAATGTGAAATTGCAAACACAGGGGTAGAGTGTATTGCAGAAAAATCAGAGCGGCCATAGGAAGCCATGTAGACACCACACAAAGAGGAATTATGAAAGATATAGTGTCAGAAGCCAGACTAAGACTAAAGTACAAATTTAAACACCATTAACTCAACTGGAACCCTATCCTCTTTCTGACTTTTCCTTCTCACTTACTGTCTGTTTTGAAGAATTTCTTCTGGGAGCTGAGCTGAGCCTCTATTATTATCCATAATAAATATGGTTATGGCACTAGTTCCAGGGTCTAGTGATAATATCTAAGGGGTACAAAATAGGAAAATGTCACAAATTCTTGAAGCTGTCATTCTAGCTAGGATGGTTTTCCTCAAGTCCTGCCTAAGATGTATCAAAAAATAATTTCATTGGTAGAAAGCATAAAACTGCATCTGTGTTGGTTATGTTATTGGAGAATAGATTCTTGCCTCGTGCAGGAAAGAATTCAAGAGCAAGGCATAGTAAAGTGAAAGCAAATCTATTTAGAGAGATACACACTTCAGAGAGTGGGATCTATCTTACTCAGAAGGGAAAACTGCTTAGGAGATACACACTCCTTAGGCAGAATGTGGGCCATCTCAGAAAAGTGAGAGGGAGATAAGACAAGAGGTGCGGAGTTGTTAGGTTTTATGGGCCAGGTAATTTCACATGCTGATGAGTAGGAGGATTATTCCAACTAGTTTGGGGAAAGGGCAGGGATTTCCAGGAATCAAGCCCCCACCCACTTTTTGGCCTTTTGTGGTCAGCCTAGGAACTGTCATGGTGCCTGTGGGTGTACCATGAAGCTCAAGGTCTACTGGAAGTCAGTCTTCCATCATCTTGGTTCTAACCAGTTTGTCCTGTCCTCAGTTGCTGTGTCATTGCTTCAGTGGTTGTGCCCTGCCCCCTTTCCTCCTGTTTCAGTTAGACCAAGTTGATCTGTACAAGATATTACGGGTTCAGAGTCATTTAAACAATATAAACATTAAGGTAGAATCACTTCAGCTGGAGGAGGAAAAGCCAGAAAAATGAATATTAAAAAATTTAACACTTGATTGGGGGCAATCTAATTGTTCTGTATTCTTTTTGCTCTATTATTAAGATGGTTTTGAAACTAAAATCTGCTGGTTTGATATGATTATGAAATCAATTAATATTCATTGTATAACCTAACAATGAAAATAGAGAAAACTGTCAGAAAAAAACTAAAAAATTAATATCTAAATCTAAAACTTTAATATCTAGAGAAAAACACTGTTGGCAGATTTTTGTTTAGCCTTCTCTCAAATGTAATGTATTTACATAGGTTAAAAATTATTCAGCAAGTTATATATCATGATTTTTCACTTAATATTCAATGAACATTTTCCCATATCTTTAAATATACTTGTAAAATATGATTTTTAAATTACCATATATATTTACTTCTGTGAACATAAGTTATTTAGCCAGACTATTATTGATGGAAGTTTTAGTTGTTCCATTATTTCTTTTTTGCAATTATAGATAACACTCTTCTTTAAAAGTATTTCTGTTCATGTCAGAGAGTTCAAAGTGTATATAATTTTTAATACCTTTAGAAAGTTACTAAAAATCTTCCAGAACCTTGTACCAGTTTATGTCTATTCTAGATTGGTATATGAGTATTTATTTCTTTACCCTCATTGGAAACAATGAATAACAGCATAAGAAAAAAAAAAGTTTTATTCATTTGGTAGGGAAATATGGCACTGTATATGTATTTTTAATTTGCATTTCTCTAACTAGCAGAGTAGTTTGAATATTTTAAAAATGTAGTTATTGATCATTTTCATTTTCATTTTGCCAGTTAATATTTCTGCAGAGAATTTAGCTAAGCTACTTCATGGTGTTGCTGCCCCACCATCCATTTTGTTTGTCCAAATGGCCTGCAGGGTACTAAAACTGACACTAGTTCCTCATGCAAGCATGTGCCCTGGATAGCTGCCTGCAGATTCACAAGTAAGTTCCTGATATGACTTTCCCAACAGTCTTTGTGAGCAACAGTCTCCCCTGCCTCCCAGGGCCTTCCCCTTGTGTACCCCTTAGATAATACCCCTGTGGGGCTTATCAAAACTCAGTCTTTTTGTTTGAATTGACCAATCTGTCCTTAGCCCAAGAACCATAGAGCACTCCACCTGTAGACCCTAATCAAGGCATATATTCCAAATTCTCTCTCTCTCTCTGGTTGGGCCACTCAAGGTGTTTCCTCCAAGAACTGTGAGTAATAAACTATTTTTTAAACTCAGTTTCTCTTGTGGTCTGTTGTTAAATTACAACTCACCATCTGGCAACCTGTGCTCTACTTAACAAGTATTAATTTAACAAGTAATAATAATTTCTTTGCCCATTTTTCTAATGGGATTTCTGCTTTTTTCTTTGGTTATCTGTCTGAAATGTTTGTCATATGATTGAAAATATATTTTCCTTTTTTTTTTTTGTTTCTTTTACTTCTGTTTATGCCACTTTTTGATGTTTGCAAGTTTGTGTGTCTATGTGTTAATGTAGTCAAAGCTATCGATTTTTTGCTTTATTTCTTCCTCTTTTATACTTAGCTCTTTTTAAATCAATTCATCAAAAGATAAATAACCATTTATATTTTACTTTCAAACCCAGTGGTTTATTTTTTGTTGTTGTTTAAGCCTACTATCCATCATGAATATATTTTGATGTGTGGTGGAAAGTACAGATCTAACTTTAATCCCAACATTTTTTTCCCAAATAATTAACCTGTTCTTCCAGTATAATTTACTGAATAATCAGCTTTTTCCCTTGAGATCTTCAATGTCACTTCTTATTGTGTATTATAATACTAATTACATATATATTTTAAAAAATTATCTCAGATATATCTTCTTATTCTACTACTATATTGCCTTGATTATTATTGTGCCATATGTTTGCATATCTAAGAATGAAAGTTCTTTCCTTTTATTATTTTTGTAAAATTTCAAAGTTAGTTTTATCTGTTTGAATTTCCAATTATACTTTAGAATCACTCTGTCAGGTTAAAAAGTATTGAGTTTTATTGAATATCTAAATCAATATATCCACATTGGGCCCATTGTAATAACAAGGGGTCCTTGTAAGGGAAAGAGGGAGGCGGGAGAGTTAGAGACAGAGAAAGAGATGATGGAAACAGAGGATAGAGAGAAGAGAGATCTGATGATGCTACACTGCTGGCTTTGAAGATGGAGGAAGGGGCCACAAGCCAAGGCAAGCAAGTGGCCTCTAGAAACTGAAAAAAGCAAGGAAATGGATTCTCCCCTAGAGCCTTCAGAAGGAAAGCAGCCCTTGGTTTGAACCTAGACCCACCTTGGACTTCTGACATTCAATTTGAGAGAATCCATTTATGTTGCTTTCAGCCATAAAATTTGTTGTAATCACTTACAGCAGCAGTAAAAAAAAACCAATACAGAGATAACTGACATCATTATAATACTAAACTTTTCTTTCAGGAACATAATATACCACTGCTTTGATTCATATCTCCTTCCACATCTCTCATTAAGTGTTTGTTTTTCACATGAATATTCTATACTTTGTGTGAAGTTTATCCTAATAATTTAGATTCTGTGAATGTTATTATTAATGGAATGTCTTGTCTTATCATTATATTTTACTTAATTTATGGTAAATAAGAAAACCATCACTAGTTTTGTTAGTCTAATTTATTTTCCCCTATTCTGATTTCTGCCTTTTAAAAAAAATTCTGTTTTTATTTGTATTAATTCCTGTTTTCTTTAAGTTTGTTTCAGGTTTATGTTGTGTTTATTATTTAGTAGAATACCCAATTAATTTTCTTTTTTTCTCATTTAACATTGAAAATAGTTGGTGTTAAGATTTGCTTTTGATTACTTTTGTGTTGTCTTGTGTTTTGATTTATAGTATTCTTTTAAGTATTTTCTAGTAAGAGTTTTAATTGACACTGACTGAAGATTTATTTACATGAGATTTTTTTCTTAATGTTATTTAAAATTTATTTTGCTTTTATTTTTTGTTGTGTGTAAAAAGGGACATGATTTTATATTTTTGAAAATGATAGAGGATTTTATTTTTACCTATGAACTAACATTTCATCCATTTTTATACTATTCTGTGAACCCTTGGGTAGAAGGTAATATTTTTAATTTGATCAATGTCAATTAAATATACCATATTAAGAATATAGTACAGTATCTCTGGTTTCTCTTTGTCTGTTATATATTTGCCTTCTTATTTTACTTTCAAACTTTGTAAGTCATTTTGTATATTATAAACAGATTATAGCTAGATTTGTTTTTAACCCAACTGACTCATTTTTAAAGACAATGAGATCCAAATTAAAGCAGTAGCAGATGAATTTGACTAGGTGCATTTGAGAGAGGGTTTAGGAGGTAGAATTAACATGACCTGATGCCTTTGGTTGCAGCAGGTAGAGGGCCAGCTTGTGCAGAAGAATGGGAACATCACTATTTGGAGCAGGTAAACAGAGATGGTGTAGGGATTTTTAGTGGATCTGTTTGAGGTGCCTGTATAATATGCAGGTTGAGCATATCAAGTAGGTATTGGATGAAAAGATTTGGAGTATAGGCATGTGATAAAAGCTAGAGTTTTTCTGACAGAAAAGCAGGGTTTTTTCTTTTAATTGAGAGTGGAATAAACATGCTTGCCATTGGAGGTGTACAAGAGATAGATTGAAGATAAAAGTCAGAGAGGGATACATTATTGGAGGATAATCCTGGATTATGAGAGGGTTAGTGAGTCTAAAGCAGAGGTAGAGCATTTGTCTTACAAAGGAGAAAGTATTTGGGGGCAGTGAGGGGAAAGATTAGCAGGAAAGTAAATAAGTTGTCTGGCTGGGAGAGCAGAAGAGGAAAAAGAGAGGTTGTTTATTCCTATTTGTCCAAGTCCTTTAAATTATGGTGGGAATCTTGCTGCTCACATACTGTCAAAGAAAGACTCATACACTACCTGATAAGTGAGGAATTTGAGGTATGCACTGGTGGTTTTCTCTCTTCAGCCTGGTGTTTCCTGCTATCAGAGGTGAGATTTCTGTGCCTAATTTCCTGGTTTTGAGTGTGATGTGGGGAGGTCTCTGTGGCACTTCTGTTTTATGAAAGCAGAGGAAGTGAAGTCAGCTGGTGGGGAAATTTGTTAAAGTAGTGATAATTTGAAATTAAAAAAAAGAGAGAGAGAGAGAGAAGGAGAGCCGGTTTGGAGAGAGGACAGGATTTTGTAAGCATTCTTGAGAGTCCAGCTGAGGCCAAGATGACTTGGAGAGCAAAGATTGTAATATTATCTCCAGAAGTACTCAGAGACCTGGGAACAAGCACATGCATCGGACCAGTGACTCAGATCACTGTAGATCAAAGGACAAGGGGATCAGAGACTTAAGGGTGTTGGAAGAGTTATGTATTTTATGTACTCTGTAAAGGAATAGACATACAGAAATGTGCTCGAGTACTAATGGTATGGCTCAATGAATTCTCATAAGATGAGCATAACTATGTATCCATCACCTGGTTCATAAAATAGAAAATCACCTACATAACAGGAGTTCCTCCTCTCACATACACCCAGAGGACTGTCTTCTCCAGAAACAGTTGCTGTTCTGATATCTACCACCATAAAAGATTAGTGTGTATCTGACATCATTTTTATATTAGGTTGTGGAATTCATTTTTGTTGTTGTATGTGGCAATAGTCCACACCTGCTTATTGCTGTATATTATATTAATATACCTAACACCTTGCCTATACTTTTTGGCATTTACAGATAGTGCCCCTATGAACATCATTGTGTTGCATATGCATACATTTAGGTGGAGTATACATATATCTAGGACTAGAATTGCTGAGTCATAGAATAAACATATGTTCATTGTTAATGGATACTGCCAGTTTTCTAAAGACCACAAGAGTAGCAGTGTATGAGAGCTCCCATGGCTTTACATCCTCAACAAGAAGAATTTTAGATATTCTGGTATGTGTGTAGTGGTATTTCATTGTGATTGTGTTTCTCATATTGACCGTATTGTTCAATTGTGTTGTACCTGTTCAACTTTTGCTCTTTTCCATGGCTTTTCCATCTTTTATTTTTTAACTGATTTTAAGGTGTTCCATATATAGTTTGGACATTAGTCTTTTGTAAGTTATGTTTTTCTGTTGATAGCTTTTCTCAGTCCATGGCTTGCTTTTCCCATGTTCTTAATGATCTTTTAATGAACATAAATTTTTAATGTCATCCAATTTATATTTTTCTTTCTTGTTAGGGCTTTTGGTTCTTGTTAAGAAATTCTTGCATATTCCAAGGCTATGAAGATATTTCCTCTGCTTGTTCTAGAGGTTTCATCCTTTTATCTTCCCCATTTAGATCTATAATTCATCTTGACTCTATTTTGAATTATAGTGTGAGGTAGGGATTAATATGCATATTTTTCCTTTGACCCAGTACCATTTATTGAAAAGACTACCCTTTCCCTATTGTACTGCAGTGTAATCCTTATTATGATTGAAGTGACTGTATAAGTGTGGGTCTGTTTCTAATTCTATATTATGTTTCTCTGCTATATTACCTATCTGAACATCATTATGATTATTTTAATTTTAGTAAGTCTTGAAAGTCCTCCAGTTTTGCTTTTCTTTTGAAAATCATCTTGTCTTTTCTTGGCCCTGTGCATTTCTGTATACTGTTAGAAACAGTTTGTCAAAATGCCAACCCAAGAAAAAAATAACAACTAGAATTTTTACTGGGCTTTTGTTGAATATATCAATCAATCTGGGGAGAGTACACATATTTATAGTATGGAGCTTTCTAATTCATGATTATGGAATAGCTTCCATTATTTATCATTTCAATAATGTATTATAGGTATTATATAGTGATATTGAACATTTTAAAGAGTTTTTTTGGTATTTAGTATTTGAGATATTATTTTGAACTTTATCCTTTAAAAAACTATCATGCTCTAATTATTTGTTGTGGTATACAGAAACACAATTATTTTTTAATATTGACCTTGTATACAGAGACCTTGCTAAATTTCTTACTAATTCTGATGGTTTCTTCCTGGATTCATTTGGATTTTATAGGGTATAAAATCATGTTATCTAAAAATAATGGAAAATTTGTCTTTTCTTTTCCAAAGTTAGTGAATTTTATTTACTATGTAATTTTTAATTTTAATGGTTAGCACCACCAGTAGAATATTGTATAGAAGGGATGATAGTGGTATTGTTGTCTTAATTTAAATCTCAGGGTGAAAACTTTCTATATTTTGTTATTTAATATAAGTTTGTTGAAAGGTACTTTATCAGAACAAGGAAGTTACCTTTTTTGATTAGTTTGCTAAGGATTAAAATAGTGTGACTTTTATGCAAAGTGTATTCTACTTCTCTTGAGAAGACTGTATGATTTTTCATCTTTATTCTGCTATTGTAGTGAATTACAGATTGAATTTAAATATTATACTAACCTTACATTTCTAGAATCATGACACTTTGTTGTATTATCCCTTCAATATATTGCAGCATTAAGTTGCTGATATTTTAAGATTTTTCATCTATGTTCATCAGAGACATTTTTCTATAGTTTTCTTTCCTTGTCTTTGTCAAGTATTTATATAAGATTTTATTCAACTCATAAAAAGTTGGAACTTTTGCCCCTTTTATATGAATTCTGGAAGAGTTTGGGTGAGACTGGTATTTTTAAATTTTGGTCCTAGAGATAGATTTCTTTTTTTAGGGAGATTTAAAATTATAGACTCTATTTCTTACTGTGTTGGTTATGTTAGATTATTTTTCCCCTAAGATTTACTATCCTTTTTGTTAATGGTATAAAGTCCATAAAACATAATTTTTATCTTTTTAGTATTTACAGGATTTATAGTGATACATTTTCATTCCTACCATTAGCAATAATTCTGGAACAGTCCAGTTAGAGACTGCCTAATTTTTATTAGTTTTTTTAAAAAACTAAAGAACACTCTTGTATTTTTGAGTGTTTATTTTTTTATTCCATTAATTTGCTGGTTAAAAAAAAGACCAAAACTCTAAACTTCCAAAGATGGGTAGTTTGATTCTGTCTCAGTCTTTTGTTTTATATGCATTTAAGACTGTATATTTTTCTTTAAGCATTGTTTTTGTTACATTCCACAATTTTTGATAGATACTATTTTCATTATCATTTGGGTCTAAATATTTTCCAGTTACCCTTGTATTTTTAATTGGGGGTTGGGGGAGGGGATAGCTCAGTGGTAGAGTGCATGCTTAGCATGCATGAGGTCCTGGGTTCAATCCCCAGTCCCTCCATTAAAAAAAAAAAATGAACCTAATTACCTCCCCCCACAAAAAACAAACAAAAATTAAATGTTTTTTTGGGCCCATGATTTATTTCCAGATGATGTATATGTATGTTTCTTGTTGTATTTCTTCTTTGTCTTGATGCCTAACTTAATTCTGCTGTTGGCATCTTATGAATGCATACAGTTTTTAAAAACATTTGAAGCGTGCTTTGTGAACTAATATCTCAACAAATATGGCCATTTGGTAAAAATGTGTATTATCTATTGTTGTCTGCAGTGGTCTATATATGAAACTAATGACAACTTTTTATACTGTTTTGTTGAGATCATTCATCTTTTCTGATTTTTGTTCTGCTGTACCTAGTTGTTAAAAACAGAGAGAGTCCCTCCACTGTAATTATAGATTTGTCTGTTTTTCTTTTTAGTTACATATTTTGAACCCACAACACTGTTGCAGTCAAACTTAGAATTTTTGTATCTTCTGATGGATTGTTATGTGATTTTGCTCCTGTATAGCAATGTGTCTTGCCAGTTTTGTTACTATTAGTATAATGACATCAGCTTTATTTTGGGTAGTATTTGCATGGTGTTTCTTTTCTATCCTTTTTCTTTCAAAATTTCTCTGTCATGTATTATTTAAGATTTTTTTGGTAAGAGGCATATATATATTTTAGTTTTTTAAAAACAAGTCTGACAATCTTAGTCACTTAATTTGAGGTATTTTAATGTTTTACATTCAATATAAGTACTAATATATTTTTGAGATAATGATGGATTTGATCTGCTAATTTTTTAGTACGTTTGTGTCTATGTTCATGAATGATATTAGTTTACAGTTTTCTTTTATAATAATGCCTTTCTCAGGATTATGTTGGCCTCATAAAGTGCATGGGAAGTACTTCTTTCTCTTCTATATACTAGAAGATTTTGTATAGACTTAACGTTATTTGTTTCTAAAATGTTTGGTAGAATTTTCTAGTGATGTTATTAAGGCTTAGAATTTCCTTTCTTGGAAGGATTTAACTACCATAAATTTTATTAATTAACGTATGCATTTTCAGATTATCTGTTTCTTTTTGTGTAAACTTTGGTAGTTTGTTATCTTTTGAGAAATTGATTCATTTCCTCTACCTGTTTGAATTTATAGGCATACATTTTTTATAATATTCTTTTATTATCCTGCTAATATCTGAAGGGTCTTTGAAGATGCTTTCTCTTTCATTGCTGATATTAGTACATGTGTCTACTTTTTTGGACATTTTTGCTAGAGGTTTACCAATTAAAAAAATTGTTTTCTTTTGATTTTCTTGATTTTGCTGTGTTATCTTTTTGTTGTCATTTTACTTGATTTCTGCTTATATATTTATTCTTTTTCTCTGCTTGCCTTGGGTTTAATTTGTTTCTCTTTGTCTAGTTTCTTAAGGTGAAAGCTTAGAAAATTGATTTGAGATGTTTCTTTTTTCCTAATGTATGCATTTATTGATATAAAATTTCTTCTAAGCTCCATTTTAGCTGCACCCCACAATTTTGATATATTGTGTTTCATTCATTTAATTCAAATTATTTTTTAATTTTCTCTTTGAGTTCCTCTTTGACCTATGGGTTATTTAGAAATGTGTTGTTTTCAAAATATTTAGGTATTTTTCCAGATATCTTTTGATTATTAATTTCTAGTTTAATTCCCTTAGAGTGAAAAAGAATTTGTATGGTTTAATTACTTAAAAATTGTTAGGATGTTTTATGGCCCAGAAAATAGTCCAGCTTGTAAATGTTCCAGTTGTGCTTGAAAAGATTGTATACTTTGATATTTTCAGGTGGAGTATCCTATAAATATCAATTGATCAAGTTAGTTGATGGTATGGTTTAGGTCTTGTGAATCCTTATTGATTTTATGTGTACTGGTTTAAGTGACTACTTAAAGAGAAATGTTGAAGCCTCCAATTATAAACATACATTGTTTATTTCTGCTTATTTCTTCTCATTTTTGTTCCATATATTTTGGAGTTGCTTAGAAAGGTGCATGCACTATTAGTATTAATAAGATTCTTGGTGAATTGAACATTTTATCATTATGTGCTTTTCTTCTTACCTTTAATAATATCCCTTGATCAAAAAACTGTGACTTTGTTACTATTGAACAGTGGTAAAAGTTCTAAATCTCTATTCTGCCTCCTCTGACACCACCTAAGCCAGGGTGTCAACAAACACTAACAAGGAGATGACACAGATGTTAGATTTTAAAGCAGTCATGATAAAATTTTTTCAGTGTGTAATTATGAATGCACTAGAAATAACTAAAAAATATAATGTCTTAGCAGATAAGTAGAAGAGTGTAAAGAAGACCCAAACAGAAATTTTTTGAGCTAAAAATATACAAGTTTTAAAATTTAAAAAAACTTAATGGGTAGGCTCTACATTAGAATGGAGAGAGGAAGAAAAAGAATCAGTCAACTTGAAGATAGAAAAATCAAAATTATCTGAACAACAAAGAGAAATAGACTGAAAAATTAAACAGGGTCTTGGTAACCTGTGGGACTATAATTAATTATCTATTTTTGTCATCAGAGTCTCAGGAGGAGAAGAGAAAGAAGGTGGCACTGTAAAAAGTACTCAAGGAAATAATGTCAGAAAATCCCCCCAAATTTGGCCAAAAAAACCCAAACCCAAAACCAAAACCAAAACCAAAACAACCATCAACCAACAGATTCAAGCTGCTAAATGAAACCCAGATAGGATGAACCCAAAGTAATCCACATTAAAATAGGTCATAGCCAAATTTCTGAAAACTAAAACCCAGAGGAAAATATTTAAAGCAGCCAGAGAGTAATAATACATTACCTATAAGGGAAGAATAATTTGTATAACAGTAGATTTCTCATCAGAAACCATGGCAGCCATAAGGAATTGGCATAGCATTTTTCAGGCAGTAAAATGAAAGAACTGTCAAACTAGAATTCTGCATCTGTCAAAACTATCCTTCAGTAATAAAAGGGAAATCACAACATTCTCAGGTGAAAGAAAACTAAAAGATTTGTCACTAGCAGACCTACCCCCCCCCAAAAAAAAGTAGTTAAAGAAAGTTATCTAAAAAGAAGGGAATTGATGAAAGAAGGAATCTTACAATAACAGTAAGGAAGAAAGAACAAGATAAAAACAAAAATATGGATAAATACAATAGACTTCCCTTTTCTTCCTGAGTCTTCTAAGTGTGTTTGATGATTGTTGAAAAAAATTAATACTGTCTAGTGTGTTTTTCAATGTATGTAGAGAAAATATTTAAGATAATTATAAATGAAGATAGGTAAAGAGATATAAAGGGAGATAGGTTTCTAAACTTTAACTGTAAATTGTGGATACAAGAACACTTTGATATGTAATGCATGTATAATGTAATACCTAAAGGGGTAAAAAGATATACAAAGAGATATACTGAAAAACATTCTAGATAAATCAAAATGGGATTCTAAAAATGTTCAAGTATAGAAAGGCAGGAATAATAAAACAGGTGAAAAGGAGAGAGAACAAGCAGAAGACAAAAACTAAGTGGCACAATTAAACCTCTACATAGCAGTGATTCATTAATAGTAAATAAAAGAGTGGATAAAACATGACACAACTGTATGCTATCTATAATAAACTCACTTCATATGTATGTGTGTATATTTATTTACATATATGTATAGTAAAAGGATGAGCAAAAATGTGCAAACTTTAAAAGAAAGCAGTAAGGGCTATGTTAATAAATGATAAAGTAGACTTCAGAATGAAGAAAATTATCAGGGTTAGAGAGGAACACTGAATAGTGTTAAAAATGTTGATCTGGTGAGAAACATAATAATCCTAAATGTGTAAATCCGAATTTCTAGCACTTAATAATCGCAGCTTCACAAAGCAGGAAACAAACTGATAGAACATAAAGGAGAAATATATAAATCCATAATTATGTCTGAAAACTTTAATGCCCCTCTTTCAACAATTGATATTGATATCAAAAATGTTTCAGAAGAATCTAATAAATTCTTTTGACCTCTTTTCCTTTCACATAAAATTCAAGGGATAGATGAAAATTTAAAATTATAGCATAGGGTACTAATCAGATGAATGCAGGTTGTGGTTATTGATACATTTATTAATTAGGTTATTAAATATCCTTGATTGAGTATCCTCAAAAAGATTTTTAGAAGTGAGTGAACATTTTTTGACAAAAAAAAAAAAAAAAAAAGCCTAAAGGGACATAACAACCAAATGCCTAATACAAAGCATGAACACTGATTAGTTTCTCTAGTTCAACAAAACCAACTATATTGTTTGGGAAAATTGCATAAATTTTAAAATAGGCTTGATTTTAGATTATAGAATCATTTTTAATTTTCATAGATATGAAAATGATGCTGTGACTATGTAGAATATATTTGTTTTTAGGAGATGTATGCTGATACACTTAGGGATAAAGTATCATTACATCTACAAAATTTTGAAAAAGTTTAGCAAAAAGTAAATGATAAAGAAAATGTCAGTTGTCGAATTTGGTGGTGAATATATGGGTTTTTTTATATGTTAAAATATCTTTCAGGTTTTTCTTATAATATTTAAATGTTGGGTTATGCTATAGTAGTATCAATTTTCTCTAAATAAGAGGTTCCATGTTCACTGGAAGAGTTTTGGAGGAGTTTGTTTAAATGTCTTAAATTAAGTACTATGAATCATTCATTGCACTATTTGCCAGTTCCTTCACCAAAGTTTCTATTTTAAGGATCCACTGCATTTCTCTGCTCAAAGTGTATTTCTTATTTGTGGAGTGACATGGGGAAAATAAACTTTCTATATGTTCATCACTGCTCTATTATTCTCTACAAATATTTAGGAAATCAGAATGCTACTAGTCTGTTGATATAACCAAAGCTTCCAGTTATTATTCATGCCTCACAAAATATTTTTGTGAAATATTCTTAGTGAAACTCTTCATGCTGCTCAGTCATATTACCTCTGGCCCCTTCTGCCTCCTTTGCCAAATTCTTCTGTATCCCAGTTCCAAGTAATCATAATGATAGCTCTGCACTCAGTCTCTTACCTTCTGAATAATAGCAGCACCCAGCACTTACACTGTATTTGGTTTTCCATTTTCAAAGTGCTTTGCAATCAGTGACTTGCTGAGCTCCCTTACCCGTGAAATTTTTTTCTTGATGACAGAAGGAACAAAATCTTGGCATCTGGCTATACCCACTATTGCCACCATGGAGCAGGCAGAAAATCAGTGCTGTGGACGGAGGGAGAGGTTAGGAGTGAGGAGATCTGTGTCCTGTTTTTGACTCTGCACTTGACTTATGCACATGCTGGCTTAAGGCAGTAATTGCTCACTGTAAATTTTACCACCTGTAGGAGAAGGAGGATAGAATCCACACTGCAAAGATGAGAAGCTCATCTGTCACAAATAGGTGCCTTGAATTTGTAGTGGGACTCTGGTACTTGATAATATTGTTAACAGAGGGATATATGGAGACTATTCTTTCTTAATGTGATATTTCCTATTAAAAGATTAATTTTCTGAAATTATATGTTGAGTAAAAACAGCCTCAGTACATTAATTTCCTATATTCTTCCCCTCCTTAAAAGTCAGTAAGTCCAAAAAAAAATGTATATATATATATATATATATATATATATATAAAACACAAGGTTAAACCCAGGTAGTGACATTCAGTAAACTATGTACTCTTTTTATGTCACAGTCACTGAGATGACTTTTAATAATTATTAAAGAATAAGTAATAAGAATTTCTAGTGACATACATCATAAGACATAGTGATCAAACTGACGGTCTCCCTTCATCTGATTTTGCATATTTTTTCTGTTTTTGTGCAAATGACAGGTTAAATTATAAGATGTCTATTAATACAGAAGAAATGAAGATAATGCAGGAAGACAATTGATAATGGCAGTAATAGTGACAATAATTCAGAAAAAGACAAATATGTTTATCTGGATACCCGTTTTGATGTGCAGATTAATACCTATTTCCTTTTTATGACAGATGTTATTAGAGATAGAACATTTAGAGTTTCTCTTTCATGCAGGAAAATATCTCATGCAGATATTTTGGCTGGACGTGTTCTGTTATAGAAAGGTAGATGACAAATATTAAGCATGATGATGTTTACTTGATTTCTCATAAAAATGAAAGTGATACTTTTCTAAAGTAGGTGAAAAAAGTAAAAATCTGGATTTAAGGAATTCTAAAGAGAGAATGTGCGATGAATTTTGGAACAGGGGAAGAAATCATTCAATGATTTCATGTTGATCAGAAAACACAATTATAAAAGAAAACACAATTATATAAACCCGTAGAAAGTAGCTTCTGCTGCTTTTCTTTCCCCATTCTTCAGGGAGAAGCTATTTCTATCAGAACAAGGGGCACTGAATATACATGTCCCACTCATATTGAAGTCCCATCTGGGAGAGTCATTTAAGGGGGACTTCCAAGGTCAATTAGTAAAATTATTAGTTTCCCAGAGTGGAATCTTCCATATCCCTGTCTTGCCATATATATTTCTGCTCTGAGGTGGTAGCCATTGGGAAATGG
The DNA here is from genome assembly GCF_009834535.1 of Camelus ferus. Lineage (NCBI taxonomy): Eukaryota > Metazoa > Chordata > Mammalia > Artiodactyla > Camelidae > Camelus > Camelus ferus. Next base: position 39,363,065 of record NC_045700.1, read on the forward strand.
AATATTCCAATAAAACCTGAAAAATTAGGAAAGAGAACCAAATGTTTTCATTTATCTAAGTATTTGATACATTTATAACCATGGCCCATCAACTAGTGGCTAATTTTTCAGTTTCTCATTTCCAACAGCAAGAAGATTGAATGGGTGTTTAGGCCAGATAAGGAAAAGATGAGATTAGCTCCTTCATGTATTTACTTTCATGATTTTGTGATTATTCATGAGACACTGATTTCACGGTGAAATCAGTGGAGAGAATTATTATCATTATTTTTTACCCACTTTATTCTCTTAAACATTTGAGCCCAATAAAGAGTGCTAACCATCTTTCTCCTTGATTGCAAAAATGACAGGTTTGTTTCTCATATCCCTTATAACATTGGTAAAAATTAGAAAATTGTACCTAACGTTACAATTTGGGGAAACGAAGTAGACCACTGACTTACTGGTACTCATGATTCAGTGGGGGAAGTAGAATTTGGGTCGAGGCCTCTGACTTTGCCTACCACTCTGCTAATTTTCTTGGGAAAGTATATACCCCAGAAAAAGACTATATAGTTGTACGCATTTGCTAATTAGTGTTTTCATCAGAATGCTTTGATTTTATTGGATGTGATAGAGAAAACTCTACTAGTAATGAAAACAAATGCAATGCAATGTAAGAAAACTTTGGTACAATAATGCTTTCCTCTCCAGTTTTCTTGATTTTTCTCATGAATGTTTAGATGTTTCTTTAAGCAGAAAATTCAAGTGTCAAGACAAAATAAATCTATATATCTTTATTAAGTATAAATGGTTGGTATGGCAGCTCTCTCACAAAATAATTTCACAAGTGTCAGTTTTATACTGCTGGAACTTGTTTTGGAAGCAAAAAATGTTCTTTCTTCAAAACACATTAGGTACATTCAAACTCCTCAGGTCCTTTCTGTATACTTTGGCATCTCCTAGATCTGGCAAGGGTTCCAGATGGGCTTCAACTGGACTTCTGCGGACCATGGGCAAGAATCAGTGCACCATCTTAGCCATCACACTGAACTTGAACAGTTCAAGTTCATAAACAAAGTGCATCAAGGGCCTGGCTTGAGAAATTATCAAACATTTTAAGCATAAGGAGTTCACTCTTGCCCTGAAATTAGTTGTTTATTCTTCTGAACACTAAAGAAGCAACATTTAATGTATAGTAAAAACCCAGCATTCTTCCCAGAGTTGGGGAAGGGTATATATAAACTCAGGGCCTATTGTAGCCAGGATCTGGGAGAGGCAGAATATGCTAATGGCTGAGGAAATAAAACCTGATGATTCATAATTACATACCATTTCCAGACTGTCTTTATTCAAGCTGGTTAAAACACTGTTAATGGATGCAGATCCATTAAATGGGCCATACAAGGAACCAGGGTTAGTTAAAACTATGTTTTAACACAACAGGTCTGTACTCGTTATTGCATCCATGATAAAGTTAGAAAAAAAGTATCAATCTCATTTCCTCCAGCAGATGTTTATGTGTTCCCAAAAAGTACAAGCTTTTCAATCAAGAACTGGAATATCTTGGTTTGATGAAGTTTTTCTAAATAACACTTCCCAATAGATAGTTGATAAATGGGAACTCATAAGAAAATTTACTGTAAAGTAAAATGAATAATATATACCATTTAGTCCTACTGAATTTATTATAGAGTTTTTATACATGGGTCTCGCTAAGTACATGTCTGTATCAGAATGGTAGCATTGTAGGTGATTCTTTTCTTTTTTTTTTTTTCCCCCTACACTCTATAGTTTAGATTATTGGGTCAAAGAGGCCTGAATTGAATCCCAGCTCTGCCTTCTACTAACTGTATGATTTGCATAAAAGTCAACCTTTGTTAGAATTAGTTTCCTCATTTTTAAAATGTTAAATAATTATAATAGCTACCTCACAAAGTGGTTGTGAAAATTAATACAATGATGTAAAGCACCCAGGGTATACAAGTCATTTAATGTATATTACTTATCATTACTATAGCTTTTATCTGTATTTTTTATAACTGTGTGCTCATTTTGTAAAATAGAAACCTCCATAAGATTTATTTACTTAAAAAAACTCTTATGAACATTTATTTTTACTTTTTCCTGTTTTCTTAATTGAAAACACCAATCTTAGTCATTTTTGTAATGTGTGATCAATTACTCATTACTCACTGATGAATACTCAATTCTTTATGTCTTTATTTTGATGCTCTTCTAGTTAGAATTTATATTTTTCTTATTCTGTACATATCTACTAATATTTAAAGATTTTAACCTATATTAAATTGAAATATATTTTAAGTTTATGTATAGATGTAAATATGTGTATATATGTATATGTAAATATCTCAAATCTTTACTAATTAAGACTAGTGAAAAAAACCTTAATATAGTTAAAGAAAATGAAGAATTATCCTATAATTCAAATACGATTTAGGAATTATTTCCATTTAATCAGCTCCCCAGGTGTACACACAAAACTTTCCCACAAAACAATCTCCTGCCATATTTGTTTAAATGAGATCACCATTTGGCTGAAGCTTACTGCACAGGAAAAGCCCATTTCATAGTCTATTCACACTTGACTTTATGGCACTTCACCAAGGAAGGGCAAAACAGTTTAGACATTCACAATAGGAACCAACTTGAACCTTATTTAACTCCCAAACCTTCTAAATTTCTTTAAGGCTCAGATAATTCCCACAAAGTCTTGCCTCACTTCCTTCCTACGCTCACCATCTGCCCTCTGGGAAATCAAACCACCTACTTACTTGAAGAAACAAACACTACTTATTTGTTTCTATATAACTTTGAGTTTCGTACATTTTAGGGAAACTTAAAGAGAGGGATAAGATTTTGTTTTAAAAATAGTGACTACCAACAATACCTAAATGAGATAAATTAGTATATATATTTAATATTCATTTTCTTTTCATGTTCTAAACTTTGAATGCCAATAGACAAAAAAAAAAGCATGAAGCATAATGACCCAGTTATAAGGTTGATTTTCATGCATGATTGGAAAATTGTATTTTATTTATTACTAGGAAAAGAGTATATATCTACTCGTATAATTAACAAAAACCATATTAACTAAAGTCATTAACAAAAGCTAAATGGCAACATAAGTTTTGTCTAAAGTACTCAGTCACAAAGAGAATGCTAAATAGATACTTTCTAAATAATAATGCTTAAATTATACCTTGTACATATTTGTAGGTACTTTTGTTTTATGCCCATATCTGCACCATTCTATGCTTATTGCTAAATAAAGCAAATTCATACAGAAGTAGGGTATATTTAAATGTAAATGCTAAAGAGTTTTGAAGACAATATGGAAATGGTGAAATAAGTGATCATATAATATCCAGAATACTTAGGCTAAAAATGGAAGGATCAGTAGTAAGTACTCCACCCTGATCTAAACCCCCATGCTTGCTCTCTAATCAGAAATGAAACTGATTAACTCTACAGATTACTACAATTTACTGAATTATAGGCTTAACGTGGGTGAATTTTACGGTATGTAAATTATGCCTCAATAAGGCTCTTTTTGAAAAAAAAAAAAAAAAAAAAGAAATGAAGCTGATTAATAACAGGACAAACCCCAATAGGGTAACTATTTGTAAAGGGAATTCACAGCTGTATAAATGCAGGGCTTAACCTGAAGCACCACAACATCAACCACTGACAGGGCGATGTTGTCTGCACAAGGATTGGTCTAGCCACAAAAAATATATTCTTGCTTTGGAAATCTTTTTGTCTCATGTGGTGTATTCCCAAAAGTTTTTGTCTATTTGGACCAATGGGTAAAGTCAGTGTCTTAGAGGCCAGACATAATCACAGGGAAAAAAGAAGTCTACAAGTAAAAAATTGATAGAATTAATAAAGGAAAATGATGTAAACAGAAAATCTTGTTTTTCTTCATTAATATCTATAACCTAAAAAATAAATTTGTTTGTTAAATCAAGATCAAAACAAACCACATTTGATATATATATCTCAAGTTTGTTTTAATCTAGAATAGTTCCTTTCCTCTGTTTTTTTCTTTCCATGTTTATATCTTATTGTATTTACGTTCTGTATTTGGCTGACTGTGTCCCTGTGATGCAATTTAACATGCTTTTTTATCTTTTGACTTACTCTAAACTGGTAGTTATATCTATAGGATCAGTCTGACTCAGGTTGAAGTTCCTTTACCATCAGCTTTAACTTGATGAAATTCTTTTGACAGAAATACAGGCCAATGATAAGCAGACTTCAGCTAATGGTTTCATTTGTTGCTGATGGGAGGACTGGGAATTAACTTCAGACCATCTCCACTCAAATCAATGACAGTATCCAAAACACTAAGACTGAATAGTAGCAGTGATGCCTGTGTGTATCTTCACACATTTCAATGTCTGAGAGTGGGTTGACATTTCCTCTTGAGTATTGTATGGGCAGTGGAGCATGGGATTTTTGACCCTGGGATTAATATGGAGAAAATGGGGAGGAAAAGAAGAAGAATGAGTTAAGTATAAGCTTTTGGGTATTATTTGGGCCAGATATTGAGTCTAGTTCACTTTTGAATAGTTTGGACTTTTAAAAAGAGATAGTAGGAAGCTCTTTGCTCTCACTAGTGTCTTACTAGTTTCCCAAACTAGCTCAGTACTTAGCTTTGCTGATGCTGTTGTCAGAGGAAGAGAATCAGCTAATCATCTTTTTATTCTCTTTGCCTTTTAAGCTTCCTCCTGACCCCTTTTACCAACCCTGGACCATAAATGGATCAACTCAATTTAAGGTGAAGACAAAGAACTACTAAACCAGAGCCAGGCAGACTGAGACAGTGGACACTCCAAATGGCTTATGGGTAAGCTCATACCATATTCTTCTCTTCCTCCATCTGTTTCTCTCTACGTTTATGAATAGTAATGATATATTATGGCAAAAGAAGTTCTGGAAAAAGTATAAACAAATCATCATGTGTTTTACAATGTCTACCTAATCTATATTGGGTAATTTTCTCAAGTATCAGTAAGCTTAGCAAATCTTTGTATTGTTCTACTTTTAAATGCATCTTTAATTGAACTTTCTTTGCTTTATATGTTCCTGAATTGAAGAAAATCTGTGTTTTTAAAAAGAGTTTGAGTATCTCATTTAAATCTGACATTGTTTTTTGGAGACAGTTCTTTGTTCTTTAAAACAAGGCTATTTGGATAAAATTGCTGGTAAAACCTTAACCATAAATGGAGTAATATTTTATATAAATAACCATTTCAGTTAGGCTCTAACTTCCTTGTTTGGTTCTGGTGAAGAAGAAATTATATTTTAAAATTACCTTTAAACCTAAAATCTTTCACACTGACTTGGAGACTGTAAATTGCACTAATAACATTCTGTTGACCACTTTATTAAAGAAAACCCTCACATTGCCAAATCATGTATTGTGTGTTTGAAAGTGTTAAGTGGAGTTGGTGACTTGGGCCAATTCCATGGGTTACTTAAGTTGAGTGTTGAGTATATTGAAATTTGTATAACTGCTAAGTGTTATGTTGCTAGAGCTGTGATGTGGTCTGACCACCAAGTATAAATACCACCTTACAATCCGGGGTGCAAATATTGTGGAAAAGGAAGCTTATTTATAGTGGATTTTTACCCATTCCTTTTTTAATTGTTTGTAATGTGGACTTGGTTCTTAAAACTTTTACCTTATACTTATATAGTATCTCCATTTAGTGTACTAATTGTCATTATCATAAATTATCATTATTGTGTTTATTATTTCCACTCTGCGTATTTTTACGAAGTAATGATGACACAGTTGCACTTTCTGTATTTACTCCCAGGTACTTCAAAATGCATATTTGTCATTTACCACTCATTTTGGGGACTCTGTCTTTTATCAGTTGACTTAGACTGTATCTTACTTAGCATTTTCTCAGGATTGGATTGTGGTAAGGTCTTGTGACACAAACACTTCCGAGTGTGTGCTGTCTAATATTGTTGCTTTGTTTTTCATGTACCTGCTCACTAGTTAGAACATTATTTGGTTGTTCTATTTTAATTAGTAGTCTGACATTAAAATAACTTTTATTTGAAGTAATATTAATTTTATAGGTTTTAATAAGTTTATATATTCTATTTGTAACTTACACAGAGAAACTTTGCAGTCAGATTTACTTGTCTTGATTTCTTAAAATTGTAATATATAAGGAAATATTTTAATAACACATATATTATTGAAATACGTGATATATATAAAACTTTTACCAACCAGTATACTTATCATAATTAAAATTAAGATATTCTTGTCATCAAATTTAAGGTTACAAATGGGTCAAAGAAACATGATAAGTTTAATAAGACATATAAATGGATATATTCTGGAATTAGATGAGAAAGCAGATATTTTAACATCAATTATTCAGCACAGCAGCCCAAGTATGTTTTGTGGGTAAAATAGCATAAAAGTAAAGCGACACGACTGAAAAACAATTTTGCTGAATGATTTTGAAAGAAAATATTTACAGATATTGCGTGTTAATTTTAAGCCATCAAACCATTTTTGTTTTGAATAACATCTTAGGCGGATCACCAGTACTTAAAAGAAATAAAATTTTAAATGGCTTGTTTTGAAATGGGGTGGATAGTTCAGAGGTACAGAAGCTTAAAAGCCACTCTGCTTTCTGGGCTCCAAGGAGTAGACTTGAAAAAACACCTAATAGAGGAGTGGCCAAATGGTGGAGTAGGAAGACCCTGAGGTCACCTCTTCCGACGGGCACACCAAAATTACAACTATTTACAGAGCCACTGTTGATGAGAATGACCTGAAGACTAGCAGAAAAGATCTTCTATAACTAAAGATATAAAGAAGGAACCACAACAAGATGGGTAGGAGGAATGGAGACGTGGTATAGTCAAGACCCATATCCCTAGGTTGGAGATACACAAATGGGAGGATAATTATAATTGCAGAAGTCCTCTCCAAGGAGCAAGGGTTCCAAGCCCTGCATTGGACTCTCTAACCCAGGGGTCCTGTGCTGGGAAGACAAGCTCCCAGAACATTTGGCTTTGAAGGTCAGTGGGGCTTACTTTTGGGAGAGCCAGAGGCCTGAGGAAGATAAAAGCTCCACTCTCAAAGGATGCACTCAAACTCTCACATGCTCTGGGAACCAAGGCAGAAGCAGTAATTTAAAATGAGTGTGGGTCAGACCCACTTGTTGATCTTGGAGAGCTTCCCAGAGAGGCAGGAGACAATTAGAACTCACCCTGGGGACACAGACACTGGTAGCAGCCATTTGGGGGAGTTTATCCTACCACAAGGACACTGGTACTGGCAAGTACGATTTTGGATCCTCTCTCTAGCTTATTAGTGATGAAACGGCCCCGTCCATCAACCAGTTGGTACCAGTCCTGGGATACCCCAGGCCAAGCAGCTAGCTGAGCAGATATGTAGCCTCACCTACAAGCAGGTCAGCTCCTGTAGAACCCTCTGAGTCTCCAACCATCTGAGGACCTGGCCCCACCTACCAGAGGGCCCAGGATGTGGCATCACCCATCAATGGGCAATCATTAGCACTGGGAGTCCCTGAGCCCCACAGCCATTGACCCCTGGGCCTGGCTCTGCCTAACAATGGGGCAGCACTAGCCCTGGGATCCCTGGGCCTCAGCCCTACCCATTAGTGGACCAACACCAGCTCTGTGATCCCAGGGGCCCTGTAGCCAGAGACCCAGGACCCAGTTCTGCCCACCAGTGGACTGGCACCTGGCCTTACCCACTAGCGGGCAGGCATCAGCCCTGGGACCCTGTGGGCCCAAGCCCACCCACCAGGAGGTGGACACCAGCCCTGGAGCCACTTTAGCCCTGAAGCCAGCAATGTCAACATGCAGCCCAACCACCAGCAGTCCGCACCACTCTGGGAGGCCCTGGGCTCCAGCACCATCCATTCAGCAGGCTGACACCTTGGACCCCTCATCCAGTGGGCCTGGAATCTGGCCACACCAACAAGCATGCCAACACCAGGTCTGGACACCCCTGATCCCACAGCCAGCCATGTCAGGAACTGGCCCCACTCACCAACAGGCCAACACCAAGCTCAGAAATCCTGGCCCTGCAGCCAACCATCCCAGGACCCAGCCCCACTCACCAGTGGGCCAGCTCCAGAACCCACTGGGGCTCCACAGCCAGCTACCTAGTGACTCAGCCCTGCCCACAAGCAGGCTGGCATCAGGACTGGGGCTCCCCTGGCTGGGCAGCTTGCTGTGCTAGGACCCAGTCCTACCAGCATGTAGCCAGCAGCCTGTGCACAAGGCTGGGCCTGGCAACCAACTAGACTGGGGGATAGCCACACCTACCAGTGTGCCCACAGTAGTCAATCACCCACAGCAAAAAGGCCCACACAACCCAAATGCGCACACCCTTAGAGCATATAGATCTGTTGACCAGAGGAGAGTGCAGTGCTTAGCCCCATAAGAAGTCTTCAACATAAGTCCACTTCACCAAGATCAGGAAAGATATTCAACCTACCAAATACATAGAAATAAAAACAACAAATTAGGCAAAATGAGGCAACAGAGAAATAGATTCCAAACAAAGGAACAAGATAAAATCCCAGAAGAAAACCTGTGTGAAATGGAGATCAGCAGTCTGCCTGATAAGGAGTTCAAGGCAATGGTCATAAAGATGCTCAATGAACTCAGGAGAAGAATGGATGAACACAGTGAAAAATTTAACAAAGAAAAAATATAAAGAAGAACCAAACAGAGTTGAAGAGTACAATAACTGAAATAAAAAATATACTTAAGGAAAAAATTTAAATCCCATAAAATCACATAAGAAAGAATACAATACCTAGAAATAAATCTAAATAAGGAAGTGAAAGTCCTATACTCAAAAAATCATAAGACATTGATGAAAGAAGTTGAAGACAACACAGATGGAAGATATACCATGTTCATGGATTGGAAAAATTGTTAAGATGACCATACTGCACAAAACAATCCACAGATTCAGTGCAATCCCTATTAAACCACCAATGGCATTTTTTACAGAACTATAACACGTAATTCTAAAATTTGTGTGGAAACACAAAAGACCCTGAGTAGCCAAAACAATCTTAAGAAAGAAGAACAAAGCTGGAGGTATCATATGCCCTGATTTCAAACTATACTACAAAGCTACAATAATCAAAACAGTATGGTACTGGCACAGAAACAGACACACAGATCAATGGAACAGAATAGAGAGCCTAGAAGTAAACCCATACATCTATGGTCAATTAATCTACAACAAAGGAGGCAAGAATATACAATGGAGAGAAAGCAGTCTCTTCAACAAATGGTGTTGGGAAAACTAGACAACTACATGTAAAACAATGAAAGTAGAACACTACCTCACATCATATACAATATAAAGTTTCATACAGAAATAAAATTTTATATTTTTAATGTTAAAATCCTAAAGAATTAGAATTCTATAAGACATACTTTTATGCTAAAATAGCAAATCTTTGATGTAATTGAACAATTAGATTCAACAGTTGCTTCTACAATGTCCCAAAAGGTGATTCAAATTATGATTTTATAATTTGTAATGGGAAACTGAGTATCACTCTGTAAAAGCTTCTTCATATTTGAGCAATTCTAATGTTAGAAAGATTTTTATGATGAGGATTAATTATTTCAATAAGATATGAGAAAGAGCCAACTGTAGTATATTTCCATATAAAAATTATTTTTTTCACTCATCAAATGCTCCCCTGTGCTGCTTTGAATCTTAATTTCATGAATATTCACAGGGAGCCTTTTATGAGATATATGCAACCATTGTAATTGTGGAAAGGACTCTCCAACAACTACAAACTTGAAGACAATTAAAGACAGTTATCTGAACCAGCGTCATATATTATTTACCCTTGCCTGGGAAATATGTTTTGCATTTGAGGTTTCAGATCTGAAATTGGTTTGGAGATTGTTTGGTTTGGAATGACTTTCTGGTGATTGTACTGAACTTGGAACCATGTGACAGCATGCAGGTGGTATGAGGTCTACATGAATATCTGTTGTAAATTACCTGTGCTTTTTGTGCATTTAAGACCTATGATATAATATTGAAAAATTTACCTGAGGTTGGCTGCTTATTTTTAGACACATGAAGTCTGTGTACTTCTATTTCAGTAATAATTTCTAAAACCACTTTGAAATGCATTTATTTCATTTGTTTGCCATTAATTATAGCATTGAACTAAAATTAACATGTCTATTAAGTGCTAGGCACTGTTCTTGGAACTGGGGATGTGGGAGTGAGTAAAACTAAAATCCTTCACTGTCCCCTCATCCCTTGCCCCATTTTTTCAGAGCTTACCTTCCTGCTGGGGACAGATAATAAATAACATAACATAATTTAATATAAGGCTCTTGTCAGTGAAGATATCTCAGGGAGGGTGACATTCAAACTGAGACTTGAATGACATAAAAGAATTGTTACAGGTAAGAGGGAGTGGTGAGTGCCAGGATTCAAAGTTCTTCTGTGTTGTTGGAATAGTTTATAAGAATGCATTTGTAATTACTTGCATAGCAATAGCAGAAAAATCTGTGCATCTTATTGAAAACCTATACATTATAATGTCTAGACATCATTATGGAAGAATAGTGAAACTAGAAGTAATTAAAATGAAACAAAATATGTTTTTCCTTTCTTCAATTAGTAATAGAGTTTAATTTCATTAATTTTAATCACTAGCTAAATAGAGCTTAAGATTAACAGTATGTTACATGCAATATCTGGATTTTAAAAACAAATATCTAGTGTATTAATATATATTGCCTACTAATACAAAAGCAAATAAAAGTAAAAACATCCCTTAGAGCATATTACCAGATGCATATCTTAAGCAATATGACCCAAATAAAGGATAATGACATTAAGAAATACGATAAATTAGTAAGGTCAAGTCAATACCTATCAAATCAGCATCTGACTATAGCCATATAAATATGTGTGTAAAAATTACTTAAGTTTATAGCACTTTAAGAACATATGATAAGCATATACATAGAATATCAACTATTGCACAGGAAGTTTTCCATATATTTTCAAAGGACTATTTTTAAGAAAGATTCAACCTACATTTCCTTGAAATAATAGATCTTTTAGGTCATTGAGCTCACTTAGGACAGATTTTTGATTTACAATTCAGTTGCTGCCAAAATTTTCAGGCTAACACCTGTTGCATGAAGTGAAGCAAGATTACGTGTGAATGGGTATGTTGTGTGTATAATATTATCCTATTTGTGGCATGGTTAAGTGTAACTTATGAGCTATTGGCTGTGGAACCCAAACAATATTCAGGGAGAAAATCCTATAATGTACTAATATGGACAATATAAATTTTTTAAAAGGCTATGTGTCTACCTTTGTATAAAGTTATAAATAAATGAAAAGAATAAAGTGAATCACTAAAGCATTTTTTCTTGATAAATTAATACCTTTGCTGTGTACAATTCATCTGATTAAAATATGTAGAAAAATATTGATCCTCCTGGTACAACTCTGCTTGCTTTTAGAAATATAAGTACCCAAATATCCCTCTCTGCCCCCCTGCATCTGTCTTCGATATACACAGCTCCCTTTGAAATCAGTGGGATATAAGGGAGTGCAGTGGGGGATGAAAATCTGTGAATTCAGCGGCCATTTCTCAGGTGGAAGATTGGGGGAGCTGCCATCTTAATGATGCTTCTCAGTGGGAGACCCAGTTTGATGAGGCTGAATAGGCCTGAAAGAATTGACTCTGTGATGTAAAGAAACGGGGAATCAGAGAGCCTTGCTGCTTCCAGAAGGAATCTTGAAATACTGAGTGGTATAGACCCCCTTTCAAATCAAATTAATTGAATCTGTGTAATTTCCTTTTCACCTCTTAAGAACTCCCACGTTTTTTGTAAACCATCACCCAGTATCTGTCATTTCTTAATGTTGGAACTCATTCCTTTAATTACTTGATCTTTTGAGACTGTCAGTAACTACCAATCTCTTAATTATTCTGTTTTATTATATTTAAAAATCCAATGTCTAGGTGCCTACATACGTCTCCTACTGAATTCAATGGTCCTTTAAGCTGTGTCTGGTGATTTTTTTCATCTTAGTAATTAGGTATCATAATCAGGGTAGCACTTATGTGGGGGGTTTTCTTTAAGCTTGACTGAGGGTTTTCTTTTAAGAAAACCAAGGAACAAATACAAACTTTTAAATTATAAGAGATGTAAATTTATCAGAATGGTTTTCTTATTTTTTTCTGGATATTGCTTGAAATCCTACATGGTCTGAACATTACCTGTTACCCCACAGTGTCAAAAGAACTACATTCTCTATTCTTAACATCTTCTTAACCATTGGTACCTTATATTGTTGTGATACCTGTGTTATATACATAATATCTGTTACTTGAGAGCACACACTAAGAAATAGCAGTTAACAAAAAAGCCCCCTATTAACACCAGATCCATTGCATAAATGTTAGACCTATACATTTTGGGCAAAGAAATCGAAGCAACCTCTTTACGTAGGTATGCTGGAGCAAGGAGTAGGTGCTCAACACTGTGAAGTGAATTAAGAAATGAATTGGTCATCTGGTGGAATCCTATTGGTATTGTGTGAGACAGTACCAAAAAGTAGGGCAGGAAGACTTTGGGATGCGTTTAATACTCTTGCCTAAAACCAGCTTTCTCCTTCTTGATGGGACCTTACTCAAATACCAGCAGCCAATTGTAATGCTTATCATAATCATAACATTAAAGATTTTCAAAGCAGACATTTCCCTCAGCTGTCCTTAGGAGCCTATTTTAAGTGATTAAAATTCAATGCTGTCAAGAAGTTCTTACATTATGTCAACTTAAATTTGTCTTGCAAGTTAAACCATTTCCTGCTGTAGCCCTGAGGAACAGCTGGTCCCCATCTTCTTTACGATCATCCTCCTTAGGTTTGAATATAACAATAAAACCAATGCTCTTTTTTTCTTTTTTAGGTGAGGTCATCACAACTTATTCATGTATTTTTTCATAGATTCTTATTTTTTCTAATGATACAATTTATTTTCACGGCCACCAAGCTTTGTGATATCCCTGGGAGATTAGTAATGGCAGCCACTGTTACTTTCCATTACAGACAGTAACTTGCCAAAATGATTTCAAATTATGGCTGCCTATCTTTTAATACACTGCCAATGACATAATGTTCCCTAAACAACACAAATATAATTGACATCTGTAATTAACACTAGGTCACACTTTTCTCTCCCACATTAAAAATGTCATCTTTGAAACATTATTTCACTGGTTATGTTTGTGCCAATACAGATATATCCCAGATATATTAGCAGTGAACCATGCAGCAGGGAAAGCTTAAATCTCCAAATGCCCTTCACACACCGACTATTTTTAAAATCCTTTGAAACATGATGTGAATCACTGCCTATAATATAAAGGTTTATTTTATTTATTTTTTTTTACAGGACATAGTAGGTCTGTGTCTTCACCATGCAAATCATGCGAATGAAAGGTGAATGGTTGGGCCAGTTATCAGCGTATGTTAAAACCGATGCCCCTGTCCTCAATTTTTCTATGATTCGTTGATGGTTTGTAGTTAGAATCTTTGTAGAGTTAGGTGGCTTATTGAATGAGTCTGGTGCATTTGACCAGTGTAATTAAGTAATTGAGATAATATAGGGCCTCAGGCTTCAATTTTTTTTTTCAATTATACATTTCTTCAATTAGACATTTAGCTTTCAAAACCTGTAAACTTTCTTGATAATTATCCAAAATATTCTCTCAGCTTTGCCTAGGGAGCTTGAGTAAATTTATCATATTTATTAGAGTCAAGATTCCCTCAAACCAGAAGGAAGCAAATATATTTATCATGTTGCTGGGGATCCTCTGTTTAGGCCAGATAAAGTCAGTTCTTACTCTGTTTACCAGGGTTCATTTGCTAAATTTATCATTATATCCCAAATTAGTGCTACACCAATATTATTGCTGAATAAGCAGGCAGTTTACCAAAGTTTAGTTTTAGTAGACTAAAATCCTGTATTTGTTTTAACAAAAAGTGTGTAGTTGTATTTATGCAGAAGAGAAGCCTGGATGAACACCCACAATATAATTAAAATGATTATCATCTCTGAGTGTTGGGATCATGAGTTATTTTTATTTCCTTCTTTTTGTTTGCATACTTTTCTAATTTTTCTACAGTGAATATTTATTACTTATGTAGTTTAAAAAAACCCTAATTTAAAACATTTTAAAGACTAAATCAGCTAAAAATATATATATTTAAACCTAGAACAATGATTCAAATGGTGGGTTAAAAATTCTAGGGTATTTGATTTAGAGACTATACATATGAAATAGGCAAGGACCTTGTTTCAAGCATTGCTCTTCAAAGTCTAGCACGATGTGAGTACTCAAATACATTATTCTAAAACAAGTATTACATATGTTAGCTAGAGAAATTGAGTGAAGTTGTGAATCATTCTTTCCACCCCACCCACGCCCCAAGCAAAATACATCCTACTTTACATCATTGTAGTTGGATAATGGACACTAAGAATTGCCAACTAAGGGAAAAGAGCAAAAGGGAGATTTCAAGCCCCATGAGAATATTCTGGGGCATTAGTTTCTCCAAATAAACATTGAGTTATGTCAGGAATGTTATGCAGCCATAATGCTGTCCATCCTGTATTCCTGGCTTTGCAGCTGGAAGCGCCAGTTCAATGTTCTGAAGTATCACAGTTGTGAGAAATTTCCTTCTCAAAACAACTTAATTGGAGTTACTTCTAGATTTTCTTTGGGTAAAGAAATATGAAGGAACTACATTAATACAGAGCATTGCAAGCACTAAGAATACACTTAAGTTCATGATGTACTACATAGACTGTTCCACTGAAAGTAAAGAATCTAATCACAATTTTGGTTTTTTGGTTTTTTTGTCATTCCTTGTTAAGCTGAAACTTTGATCACTTTGCTCTGTGGTTTTTATCTAGTAAAGAGAGATTTGGGAAGAGTGTTAAGAAATGTTTTTAACACAGACAAGAGTAAGATGATCAGAGTGCTAAATGTGATTCTTATTTATTCTTTCATTCCTATGAGGATAGTTTAATGTAGTGGCCAAGAGCATACACTGTGAAGACAAACCACTTGGCTTCATATTCCAGCTCTAACATTGGCCAGATGTGTGAGCATGAAGTTATTTCACCTCTCCAGTCCTCAATTTATTCATCCATGAAAATGAATCATAGTAGCCAGTAATAACTATACATGTACATGTAATCATTAAATAAGATATTATATGTGAAGATCTTAGCACAATGCCTAACCTGTAGAAGGTGCTCTAAATGTTAGTTATAATTAATCCAGTAGGTATTTATGAAGCATCTACTATGTGCTGGGAAGTATATTAAAACACAGAAAAACAATTATGACAATTAAAGGATGGTGTCTATACTCACAGAGCTTTTAATCTCATAAGGGACAGGAAGAAACAAGCAATTACAAACCACTGAGATCAAGGTGCCTCAGGGTGCTGTGAAGGTACATAGGAGGGACACATACACCAGTCTGAGAAAGCTTTATGCAGGTAGTGGTGTCTACATTGAGACCAGATTAGAATGAATAGGGGTTAACTAGGTGAAGAAAAGAAAGAGACATAGTCTAGGTAGAGGAACTAGCAAGCAAAAGTTCTCTTTTCAGTCAGGATCTCTTGTGTGGGTAACCCAACTCAGAGTGACTAACAATAAAAGGAGTTTATTAGCGCATGTAACTAAAAAGTCCAGCGGGTAGGGAGGGTTTCAGGTGAACTTTATCAGGGTTCTGATTTGATTTCCTTCTAATTTACTGGCTCTGCTTCCCTCAGCTTTGATTTTGTCATGATTCTCGATTTCCTCATGATAGTAAAATGACTATGTCACTCTAGGCCTCACATCAAAATAGAAAAGAAAGCTTTTTTCCCTTCTGATTATCAAACAAAAAACTGGGGATTCATGACGGTTGATCAGCTTAGGTCATGTGCTTATCCCTGAACCAATAACTGGGACATGGGGGATGGGGTCACATTGAATGGTTTGGCCATTCAGAATTAGTTCCTCAGGAGCTAAGATCAATAGCACCCGGAAATCGAGCTGCTACTCAGTAGAGGGAATGAAGAATAGATACTGGGGAGGAAAGCAGTAGTGCCCACTAGAGGCCAAGGGATGAGAAAGAGAATGTCATGTTCAAGGAGCGGAAATAAGTTCAGTACAGCGCAGCATCCGAGGAGGCTGGAAACGGAATGGCAAGTTTGGAATTAGAGAACTAAGCAAGTACCAGATCACACAGGACTTTTAAAAGTGTCTTAAGGAATTTAGACTTTTTCCTGAGATAGTGAGAAAATAAATTTTTTAGCAGGAAAGTAAACAGTCATGCTTGCAAAATCTAGTATGGAGAATGAATGAAAGAAAATTGGGGCTGGAAATTGGGGACAATAAATACAGGAGACTATTAATTCAGCTATCAAATTATGATGACTGAATGGGTGATGGGGACTTACAAAAGTGAGTGCAAAGACTTATTTCAGGAGTAGAATTAGGAAGAGTTCGTAATTAATTGGTTTGGTGGGATTGAGGGAGAGTTAAGGATAATGCCCATTTTGTTGGCTCAGGCAATTGGACATTCACTTAGACTGGAATATCAGAAGGAATAAAAGGTTTGGAAGTTAATGCAGTCCCTATGGAAGATCTAAATAGAAATATCAATACAGATGTAGAACACAGGAATGCTAAGAGGTCTTGAGATACTGTGAACACCATGGGGATGATGAGATAATCCAGGGAGCACATAGGGAAAGAAGACAAAAAGCCCAAGATGGAAACTGAGGTATATGAGGCTGAGAAAGAGAGTCCTCGTAGGTGACTGAGAAAAGATGGCTGAAGAGAGGAAAGAAAAAACCCAGTGAATCAACAAAAGAGTATTTCAAAATGGGGACTGGTTAATTGTCTCATGCAAGAGAGATGAGAGTGGCTGCAGAGTAGTGGTGGAAGTGGAAGCCAGATTGCAGTGGATTGAAGTAAGTGGAGATGTGGATACAGAGAGCTCTTAATTTGGCCAGTAGAGAGTAACTGACAAGCAGTTGAGGGATCTGTTATTATTAATATCCTTTAAAATAAAAGGATCTTGAACATTTAAAGTGTCATTAGGAGGACTCGTATATGAGGATTTCTGTAACTTTTTTTAGCACTTACAGTATCAGGCATTATACTCGGTATTTTATATACATTAACATTTTCTAATCCTCATAACAACCCTATGGGGCAAGTGCTATTATTATTCACATTTTACAGATGAAGAAAGTAAGGCACAGAGGTTAAGTATCTTGTCCAAGATCACCAGCTAGTAAGCTGTGGAGCTAGAATGAATTTGACAATAGCCTGGCCCTGAAATCTGTACTCTTGATTAAGAGCACAGGGCAGCGTTGCCATCCTGGGCCAGGTTGCCCTTACTTCACTCTAATGGGTCAAATAAACAGTAGCAGTAAAATATATAGCAGAGAAAGGACATGCATTCCTGATGAAACAGAAGGGGATGAGGTTCATCTGCAAGTGACAGAAAACCCAGGATAATTTTTGGCCCAAGATAAAAGTTTATTTTTCTGTCATTCAAAAATCTACATAAGTAGTATGGCACTGATATGATATTTTGTGAGGAACCTGATTTCTTTCCATATTGTTTAATCATTGTGCAGGGCTAACACCCTCAGAGTGGAACTTGATCCCTGTGCTAGCTGGTGTGTAGTCACCAGCCACATGTACTACTGAGCACCTGAAATGTGGCTAGTCGAAACTGAGGTGTGCTGCAACTAAAAAATACATACTAGACAAAATGTAAAATACCTTATTAATAATTTTTGTAGTAAATTACATATTGAAGTTATGATAATTTAGACATTGGATGAAATGAGATATTTTATTAAGAATAATTTTACTTGTTTATTTTTTTAACATGGCTAGTAAAAAATTTAAAATTACCTTTATAGCTTGCATTTATGGCTTGCATTATATTTCTGTTGGGCATTGCTGCTCTAGACTTTACATCTATGTTCCATACAGCAGTATAAAAGGGAAGGGAGAAGTTTACATCCACTTCTTTTGAGTGTGCTCCCCAGAAGTTACATATATTTTTGCTTGCATTCCATGGCCACATTTAATTGAAGTTATAGATGAAAATTGTAACCTTGATTCTAGATTGTCACAAGCCCAGATACAATTTTTCAATCATGTTGCCTTACAAGAAAGGTGAAATGGGTATTGGGGGACAGCTAGCAGACTCTAACACAACTCCAAAGCACAGATAGCAGAGTTAATATTTGTCTTAGGTGACAGGAGACACATTGCCTCCAGTTAAGCAGAATAATAAGATGGATAGTATTCCAACTATTTTTGCAAGTTTGTTGTTAAGAAGTTGGGAGAGTTTTTATCTGGTGGAAGAGTTTTTAACTTATTTTTCTGCTCAGAGGAAATGATGTCATTTGTTGCAAATGTGAATCAGATTGCATCATATTTAAAAGAGTCATGGAGCTAGAAAATGATGTTTTGAGAGTCAGGTTGAGATTGGATGCTATGAATTTATATTGAAACCAATCTGCATGGTTGTGCAGTTTTCACTAGCAGTGTCCAACAGCCCTGGTGTACATAAGAGAAAAGGTAGATATTAATGTTATTCAAAACTGAAGTTTTATTGGGAAAATGCCATGGAAGACAAATGGGATGAGGAAGTTGAAGATGTTAATGTGAGAGCAGTTGGAAGGGAAGGACAATGGAGTCTAAGCTGGAGAGGAAAATATGTAATTATGGCTGCTGGTAGATCGGGATGAAGGACAGGGATGGAGAGAATGGAAGAATAGGTGCAGTCACTGAGTGAGAGGATGGAAAGAGGAGGACATTGTGGATGATGTTTAATTTCAGTTTTCCAGAGATAGAGTAGGTCTTGGTGATGGCAATTGCAGTGGACCATGAGAATGACTCACTGAATTAGAGTAGAAGAGAAGATCATTTGAGATGAAGAAGCCAAGAAACTGAGGAAGGAGTTAGGGATTTAGTGGGGGAATGTGGTTCTTCACATCTCAACCTATTCTAGTTTAAATAACTGTAAAATGAGAGATTCTTCTCAGATCATTGTTGGGAGGTGGTTCTCCGTGAGTCTATCTTGTTTCTGCAGATTTTGCCAAGACACCAACAATTTTTGCTGTGGATTATCATTTCAAGGATGTTTGTAGAGCAGAGTCTTGCAAGACAGAGATAGTGTCTCCATCTGGAGTAAAGAGCAGGTATGCTTACTCTTCATTATAAAAGGTTAGGATACCCAAGTTCAGGGTGCCTCTTCTGTAACACAACACACACCAAATGCAGGTGTTATTTGGTCCTCTTCACATTGCTCTTGGGAATTAGTGTTTGGGGAACAGCACAAATGCTAATAATTTTGCTAGTATTATTGCTGTGAGCTATAAATTTCTTTGTCTCTGACCCAGGAGTTTTGTGTCTTTTACCAGCATTCATGAAACTGTGGCAGGTTAATTTCTTAGCTTGTGTATGTGGCTTAAAAAATCTCAGACCTTCTTGATTCCTGTCAATTGTTTCTAAATTTTACTGGGCTATAACACATTCCATGAGCCTTCATTTTCTATTAGGGTGTTTTTAAATTTTATTTTTGTTGCTTCATTTCCTTTATTATCCTGCTATCCCGAAAACTAGGGCCACATTTTCTTATTTCTATTTGTTTTTTTCCCTCAGTTTGATAATATCCTCTTTGATACTTGTAGATCCTTTGTTTTGTGAATTATTTAAAAAATAGAATATTCCATTGTTTATTGTTCCCCCCCCCCCATGATTGATCGATTGTTCTGGGTTATTTTTTCCCAGGTATATTTGATATGAAAACACTTGCTAAATATTTAAGTACGTTGGCAGTTTCAAAGCTTCACCACAATCAGGTGCAAGCTTTTGCATCCTATATACTAACTATAGCAGGTAGATAAAATCAATTGGATGTGTAAATTCTTTAAATAACAGCAAATGGAGCAAATTGAATTTCAAAGTGGGGAAAAAAAGGTGAACCTGAGAAGCAGTGGTAAGAAGGTCATCAGCAGAATTAGCAAAAAAGTCTGGCAAAGTTACAGTTAGGCAGCCAGTAATACTCTATTGATCAGACTTTCTCAATCAATGAGGCTGTGCCTAGATTATTGATGCAAAGGTATTAAGCAAAATTTTATTTCATCTAACTTGTTGGCTCAGATGTCAACTGAAAGTCATTTCCCCAGTCAATCAAATATACAATAAATCTGAGCAGATTTAGCTCTTAAACATTCTTGTGTCCACTCTGCTTTCCAATCATACAATTACCTTTGAGAGGGTTACAATTAAATTAATATATAAAGTAACACATGGGGGCAAGCATTGCATTTCTAAAAAGAAAACAGAAAAGCATATTTGTAGGGTAAAAAGATAGATGTGGAATATTATTTTTCTCCATTGAAAACAGTATAACTGAAACTATTTGAAATGACGTGTTCAATTCCTGTTTAGCTCACACTGTTGGTATCTCAATTCCCAGCATCCATCTGTGCATTTTATAACACCTACTGTGATATCTGATACATTGAAAAGTTGGAGATAAAGACAAATTGTTGACAAGAATAGCAGACTGAAAATGTGCTGATAAGACAAATTTTCTTTTTCTTCTTTTTCTTTCTTTTTTGGGTGGGCTGGGTGGGGCAGACATTTGGTAGAGTACTAATTAATACGTTCTGGAAAAAAAAAATACTGTCTTCCTGAGGGTGCCTGTTTGATTGGAGACAAAGCCTTCTCTTCTTTTATTTCACTCATGTCTGAGTTTACACCTCTTCACTACTTCCTTCATCATCTGGCTTCAGATAATACTGACGTCCTTATAATATTAGCTGCTTTATAATGTTAACCTTTCTACCATGCAACTCTAATTTTGTAATTTTGCATAATATTTTAGCCCCAACTCCCATGATTCTCTGGAATGGTTCTTCTTTGTCTCTTCCTTCCATCCAACATGTATCCCTTTCCTCAGAGCTAAGGAGGCATATCCATGCCCCCTGCCTGCTCCCATTCCATAGCTCAGGCCTCCACATGAATTCATCCTATGAAGACCTCTTTAAAAAAAAAAACAAAAAAAAAACTGAAGTCCAAGAATACATGCCCCAAGCTGAAGTTGGTTTTATGTGTGTAAAATTCCAGGCTTTATCATAACTATATAAATATTATGCTAACCTCAGTATTTAATTGTCATTGAAACTGTGATTGTGGAAAGCCATCATTCCACATAGAGTTTGAGGCTCAACCTGAGTTTTACTGTTTTATTTTCTAATTGTTTAATAGAGCTACCATGTATCCTCTCTTCTCAAATACATTGTAAACTTCTTCTTAAAGACAAGAAGTCAATTGTCCATTTTTATATTATCTGTAGCACTCCAAACAGGGATGGAGACAGTAATGACAGTAGTGATGCTTCTAAAAAACACTTGCTATGGCTTTGTTATCATGTAGATGAAAAACAAAGACTAAAGTTTATTTTGAAAGTAGTTAATAGCTGGTAGTTTTGGTGTCCATGTATTTGGTGTCCATATTGCCCAAACACCTAGAATGCTTCTGCATTTTGCCTAATTGACTTTGATCACTTCTTAAACAAGTCAAGGCACCACTTAAAATGACAAAAATCCACTTTTACTGCTATTCTTCTTCTTTCCCTTTTCAAGACAAATAAACATCTAATAAAGAAAGCATTTAACTGAAGCTAAAAAACAATTCCTCTCAAAGCTTCATTAAAATAAAAACATACTTGCATGATCAACAGGGTTGCCTTTTTCTTTCTCATTTTAAATGAGAACTGGTCAAGAATCAGAAAAGAGAAAGTAGGTGCCCTAACCAGCTACTATCAAGTGCTTTCTTCCACCAAAGATGAACTGTTTCTAAATTTGTAAAATGAACTTTCTTTGTGTAAATTCTTAATGACCCTTTCAGGAAGAAAATTTATTTTCATAAATTAAAAATAGGATGTTATACTATAAGCTGGTGCTGGTTTTAT
This sequence comes from Camelus ferus, assembly GCF_009834535.1. NCBI lineage: Eukaryota > Metazoa > Chordata > Mammalia > Artiodactyla > Camelidae > Camelus > Camelus ferus. Next base: position 39,385,175 of record NC_045700.1, read on the forward strand.
ATCTTTAAAATGCCATCCCTCAACATCTAAACCTCAGGCTGTCTTCAGTCATACACTGGAATGGAAAACTGTTGCCCTTGAGTGCTGATAAGTTCCTGTTATATAATGCTTTATTTAATACTGTTCACGTTACCAAAAACAGGTGGCTTAAAACAACAGAAATTTATTCTCTCATAGTTTAGAGGCTTGAAGTCTGAAAACAGTGCCAGCAGGGCTGTGTCCTTCAGATTCCGAGTAGAATCCTTCTTTGCCTCTTCCTGGCTTCTGGTAGTGGCTACCGATCCTTAGCATTCCTTGCCTCTCAGCTACATTGCTCCAGTCTTCACCTCTATTGTCACAAGGCCCTCTCCCTGTTTGTCTCTGTCTTTACATGGCATTTTCCTCTTCTTATAAAGACATCTATTGTATTGTTTTAAGACATACCCTAATGACCACACTTTAAATTGATTACATCTACGAAGACCCTGTTTCCAAATAGGGTCACATTCACAGATATCTGGGATTAGGACTTTTGGGAGGACACAGTTCAACCCATAACAGGTATGTAGGTGATAAAGATTTGAATTCTAAGAACTAAGTATGCAAATGTATCATTTTAAAAATGTCTTTAAGTAAAAAAAAAAAAAAATTATTGCTTAGCAATCATACAGTTTTAGCCAGAAATATAATGGGCTTTTCCATTTGTATTGCTACCACCAATACAAACTTCCTATTTTTTATCTTTTGTTTTTCATTTATTAGACTAAATTAGATTTCACGGCTCCAGGTTTCCTATTTTGAAAGTCATTTGCTTTTGAATCATCCCTTTAATAGGTCTCTTCTATACAACATACTTTTCTATACCATTCATTTAGATGTCCTATATTTTTATAGCATTCATATTTAATAGCTGCTCAGTAACTATGTCTTATAGATAACTGTAGTGCCTTATATATTAAGAATTTCAAAATATTAAAATTTTGACCTCCTGCTGATGAAACACTTAAATGATTCATTAATCTTTCACATTTCAGCCAACGCTGAAGGAATACAGTCTTTGCCTACTTACACTGACAAAGTTTTAGCAAAGGGGTAATTCCATTTGGCCTCTTCCAGTCTTGTTTTCATACTAGTTTTACTTTGTTTTTAGAAATTGACCTCCATTTTAGTGATTGAGGACAGAGTGAAAATAATCCCAGAAGATAGTTTATGATAAATAGAAATACAACTCATTAATATATATGAGAATTTATAGCTTCTCTTTCCCTGAAACTTGACTTTATGGGATAAATACTCTGTAGCAATTATAGTACCTCCAATGTAAAAAGGATTAAAATGCTTATCATACAAGTTATGTCTACATGAGCCAACAGGTTGAGTTTTTTTCCTGTTGTAATTTTCTGAGGTTATTTTTAAACTGAGTTGACTGTATATTTTAGCTCTTCGTGGTCCTGGTGAGACTGATCAATTTGAGTTTTAGTAGCAACTAAATATACATATGCTATTATTACAATGAAATGTTTCAATTTAAAAGTCTTCATAAAACTACACTGCAAATTTTGGAGTAATGTTTTTAAATTTCCACCCACTTTCTAACTTCAAATTTAATTGAAACACCATATATATATTAGCATATGTTTATGTGCAGTCTTTTTATTATACTTAATGTAAAAAGTAGATATCACCTTGAGCATACAAAGTGTGGTAAGAAAAATCCAGTTGTATCTGTTTGTGATTAACCATAACACTTCCATATGTGGCATCTCTCTTTGGATTTAAGCTGTCTACAGTAACTTGATCAGGGGTATAATTACACCCTGCTTGAATCAAGAAAGTCAAATAATGTCAAAAACAATCATTTTACTTGTAGATGTTTTGAAAATTAACAGCTGAAAAAATGCAGATAGCGTGATGTTAACATCTCACTGAATCAAGCTAATCTAGCAGAACCTGGAAAATTGAAGTATTGCTAATTGTATGATAAAATAATGTAATAGGGAAATACAGGGAAGTTTATGCTTATATTTATATATGTATATATGCATATGTGTGTATGTATTTGTTGGCTTTTAGTGTCTAAACCATCAAGTTCCTAAATTCTGTTAAAATATTGACTGCCATTGGCACTACATCCTCTGATATACTTGATCTTTATCCACTTTTAGTTCATAACCCTCAGAATTGATAAAATAATGGCATTAATCCATGTAATACCAAACTGAAATCATAATTTCTATAAGAGATCTTAATAATCATGTTATCCAGCCATCAGATTTCAAAACTAATAATCCAAGAAATAGAGAACTCAGATAATTTACCAAAGTCATGCCACTAGTTTTTGGCAGAACCAAGAACAGAATATCTAACTCTAGGACAGAGCTCATTTTTTATGTACTTCTACAGCTTTTGAAGTCAGTCATCTCAGAAAGAGAACCAGGACGCTGGAAGGCACAGTGGTAGATTGGTCTATACCGCAGGATTAAGCTGGAGGAGAAGCCAAGTCAGGACCAAGATTGAGTTATGTAGAGCTACTACCAGAAGCCCCAGGTTAATGCAGCCAGAATGGAGTTAAGTCAAAGTCAACTGGGCTGATGTGAAACAAAGGAGTGAGGTAAGAATGGGTCATAGCATTAATAGGGCAGGTTGAAAAATAATCAAGATTATGATGCTTCTGCCTAGACTGACTGCCTTCTAATGTGAGTGCTTTACATTTCTTGAATGTGTACATTGGTTAGTTTCAAGCTTCTGTCTGACATCCCTGCTATGATTTCTTCAACCAGATCTGCTACTAGTTTATAGCAGTAGCTATACTACTATAGCCTTATGGGGCGTATGTAACTGATGACCTCTGTGAAATTCCTTCAACTAAGAAGTAGGGAAACTTACAGTACAAGTACAAAATTTTTTGCACACATTGCATATCACATTTTAAGCTTACGCTGTTTCACATTTTTCCAAATTAGGTTCTATTCAACCTCTATGAAATAAATAGAGAATGATACATTTTTAATCTGTACATTTAAATAATTCTTCAACCACACATGTAGAACATTGAAATTTTATTTTCTGTCAAAACAAAGGATAAAAAGTATATCTTGCTTGGGTTATTTCCATGTAACAATCAATAACAAAAAACATTTAAATTTTAACAATTTTAATTAAACTCATTAGTTTTGTATTCTTACACATATTGAATATTGATAAAAATGTAATAATTTTGATTTTACTTATTAGCCACAAAATTACAGGCCATTTTGGCTGTATCTAGCCTCTATCTCTTTCTCTCATGGATGTTCAGGATTAGCTAAAGTTTCAGAAATAAAGTATACAGTTTTGGATACTTGACAAAAAATATCCTCCCAGCAATTCTTACCAGGTTAAATTCAGGACAGCTTATAACTGAGTGCTGTCTGAGCAGGTTGTTCATGGGCCAACCTAGGTTGTAAGTTGATTCCTTGGCTATAGAGGTCTTGCCCCATTATTTGACATTCTTGATTCAAGCAGTGTGTAATTATAGGCCTAATCAAGTTTCAATAGTCTGCCTTAATAAGAATCAGAAGCTTGAATTTCATTGTCAACCATCATTTAGTTTCATAAGGAATTGAGTGCTGAGAATGATGTGGCCTTTTTGTCCAACTCCTGTTAGGGGCGGGTCTACTGATTCTGTATCAGCTGAGGTCTCCATTGCACCCCCCACCTTTTTCTTTCTTTTTTTTTTTTTACAGTAGTCATTTGTAAAATATAGAGGAACAAACTTTGTCTTAAAAGACTGCAGAGATGAAATGATTTTGTTTGGGGGAACTATAAACATTTCCTCTTAGATACCTCCCCAGCCAAACTGGAATGCCTACATTTGCTGTTATGATCTAAATACAACTAGGGTAGAGTGATACAAGAGTTCTCTGAGTTGTTTACATACGTCTCAGTATGAATCGGTTTATCCTCCTATTTCCTGAGATAAGTTTTGATAGAGGATTTGGGAAAGAAGAAGTAGGAAGGGGAGGCCAAGGACGAGATGATTTTGCCGTCAGCCAAGTTGGGTTGCAGTCATTTTTTCAAGAAAAATTCTATGATGGGCTCTGAGTACCTAAATATGTGAGCTTTTCTGATTGGACATACTGTAAGGAAAACAATTTATCTGAGCATTTACCTCTAGGTATAAAAATATAAGCATGTCCCAAGGAAGGAAGATCTGCTGGCAGAAATCACCATTTATTGCAAATATTTACTGACCCTCTCCTGTGCACACAGCACAGTACTCGGTGTTCCAGACTTGAAGGGACTTAAGATTTGTTACTCTTTCTAAAATTGTCTGTTGTGATAACACTGCTTTTTGAAAGGTGATCATTTTTGTTTCACCTTTTCTCTTTTGACATTCTAAATGATTTCCTAGATTAGAAAACCCTACTATTCTAATTTAGATTTTTTCTTCCAAATTTAAAGTTTTTCTATAAAAATTTTTTGAAAATATTATCATTTGCAGAACAAAATATAAGAATAAAGTTTTGGGTGTACTGCTGTTTATGGTGTCAGAATCATGTTTTGCACAGTATAAACTTGTAGCAAGTGTAATGTTATAAATGAGAGATTTAGCAACTGCTCTAAACCTCTGTTCTTATTTGATAGAATTGAATAGAGCTTAAAAGGACAGAATTAGGAGCCAGACTATATGAGTTCAAATCCCAGTTCTGTCATTTATTAGTAATATGACCTTAGACAAGTTATTTAATCTTTTAGTCCCTCAGTTTTTTCATCTGTAAAATGAGAATGGTAATAACAATACATCAGTCATAGGGCTGCTTTGAGGATTAAATAAGTTAACCTTTTTAAGACACTTAGAACAGTGCCTAGCACATTGAAAACACTTACATAAATGTTTGTTAAGTAAACCTGAAGATATTGGGTTGTTCAAATTATAGTCATTATCTCTTCATACTTTTTCTATTTATAGTATGCCAACCCTGTAATGCTTAGCCTTCAAAATAATACTGAATATAACAAATGTTTGGAAACTAATGTTTAACTTGAATAATTTGAGAATTTAAAAAAAATGAGCAGTCTACCATATTGCTATCATTAAAAAATTAGACCCCCAATTTGAGATTTGCTGTTCAGAAGTTCTTATGCCACCATGCTTAGAAATGGATGAATGTGATTCCTTCGGAGGACATATTCCACTGTCATTTTTAATATGACACCCAACTGGCACACCAGGCAGACTGTATATGAGATGCTGACCAGTTCACCTGTTTGTCTGGAGGCTTAATGATATTTTAAAAAGTGATGTATGGAATATGTGACAATTGAATTGATATTGCTGCTATTATAATTAGTGTGGTATAGCTTTTCAACAGTTTTAATGCAGTAGTGTCATAAAAGAATAAAGTCTGAAGATATTCTCCTTGCTCAATAACTTGAAAATGTTCATAGGTTCTTATTCAAATAGCTTTTTAGCTGTGTCAAAGAACTTTGTTACTCAACAGAATGATTCAGTACCTCCCCATTCTGAATGGCAACTACACGACAAACATAAAGGCACATATTCAATGCTTTCTGAATTGAATAGGAATTGTGGATACATCTTAATTTTATTACATTTACTAACATTTAAATTTCCGCCTTATCACATCACACCCAACATTAAAGATATCTCTCACATCGTATTTCCTTCAAATTGTTTCATATGGCCACAATGAATCTCAAAAGTGTAGCTAAAACAAGTGCCCAATTAATTTTTTAGAGAATTTTGTGTAATCCAAAGGCAAAAGCACAAACTTTAGATGGGATACTTAAGATCCCAGTTTCACCATAATTGGTTGCATGTTCAATGGAGAATGACTTGACTAACTGCTTAGCTTCCATCTGTAAAATGAACGTGGTACAATCTAGTATCTTCAGGCTGCATAGTAATCAAATAGAAACAACTATGATCAATCCTATATCACATTATATGTCTTAAGGATGACCTTGGTTCTTTGAGAAGTTCTAGATCTCACATTTACATGGGGAATGGACAGGATTATTTAGATAGCATTCATAAACCTAATGACTTCCACACAAAAACTAAGGAACATCATTGATAGGGAAGAGGAATTAAAAGGGTTGAATTTATACTGTAAACCATTGTCAGACTGAACTGTCCATTAATGATAATTCCCCAAAGGGAAAAATGTTGCAATCACACGAGAAGCAGAAGAAAGGGAGATAAGGCATATAGCAGGATGTTCCTTTGGGATCAGGTTGATTCCAGTAATGTTTATCAATGCTCTGAATGATGGAAGAGAAAGCATCCTTATTAGATTTTCCAATAACCTAGTTAGGGAGGAAAAAAGAGGAAATTAATTCAAGGGGACTTTGACAAATAAGAAATGGCCTGTCAACACAAGTTCAGAAAAGGGCAAGTACAGAACAAGTATTAGGCTCAGACTATCACTAATCTGATAAAAGATGGGAATGGCCAGAATGAGTGGCCAAGAGTAGACCTGGGGCTCTTAGCAAGGTGAATAAGAGTCAGTAATGTAGTACCGCCACTGTGAAATATGTGCTTATTGAATATTAGGGCATATGCAATACTAATGACAGACATTATCTAAAGGAGGACAAATAGACCGAATCAGGAAAAATTAAAGAAGATCATATAATGGAGAGAGAGATTTTTTTGCCATCTAATATCTGTTCCCTACCGGCTTGTTCTATTTTTGTATAATCTATACCATAGAAATCAACAAATCATGCTATTAATGCCAAAGACTTTCTATACAGACTTATCTACAGGTAGAACTGATTTGAAAACACTGGTACTACCCCTGACACCACCATCACTGTAAGTGGTTATTAACCAGTATTCAAAATGGCTGGCCTTTTAACTGAAGATGACCCATGGGTTTTGTCCTCTTTCTAAATGGATGCATTCAATTGCCATAGTTGGTCAGCTCTTTACTGCAGTCTTATATTCAGACTCTGACCATACCCCAAAGAAAATCCCACTGAACAACTGCCTTCTTTGATGTATTCTTCAAACACAAAATGTGCTTTTTTAATATAGCCTAAATTTCTATCTCAGTGCATTATTGACTTAATAGCTATGAATTTAACTAAAACTCTTTGCAACTGTCTGTATTTTTAGCCATAATAGGTTTCGTATACTTAGCACTTGATGTTCTAAGGTATTACTTTTCTTTTATTTGTCCTGAACTTACTGTTAAAAAATCTAAGTTCCGGGTCTGAGATTCCACTAATTGATAAATAATCTATTCTCTTTTTTCAAATATGTATAACAAACATTTTAGCATTTATTTTTCTGGATGCCAGAAGCCTTTTTTTTCAGTTGACTCTGTCACACCCCAACTTACCTCATTTCGTTAAGCTTCTTGGAATGTGGTGACTGTTGAGTGAAATAGCTTGTTTCCTCTTGGGTTTGCTTCTATTCAGAAATTATATCAAATATGACAGGTGAAGCAATGTGATGGCACAGTGCATTTAATTCATTATAGACACGGAAACATCCCAGTTAGTAATGGGTATATCATAGGCTTGCAGTACCTGAGAAGTAAAAGATTACACAGACTCAGTGCAGTCTCTTTTTTCTATAATCCAGTACCTTTACTGTGTGATTTCATCCTTTGCTCATTTCATAAATCTATCATTTTAATTTCTTCCAAGATTTCCTTCAAGGAAGATCTCGTTTTCATTTGAACATATCTTACACCACTTTTGACTACTATTTTCCTCATTTGCATGAGTTTTTTCCTCATTATTATATCATTAATATATGAACAGAGGTACATAGCTAGTGTACCAGGAGTGGGGCCCTCACAGCTGACCTCTCAGTTGCAAAGTACTCTACTAACCCATTTTAATAAACTCCAACCATTCTTATTTGCTTTCACTTTTGCCGTTCCAGGAATGTACACATTATTTGGTCCCCTTCTGACCATGTCTGTTCTCCACATTGTCTTAAAAATCTTTAAGCAATTCCTAGGTTCACTGACCTAATGAATCCCATTTCTAGTAACTAATTGTTGTTTTTTTTTTTTTTTTTGGTGGGGGGAGGTAATTACTAGTAACTAATTCTAATATACCTATCTTCTTGAATAAAATGTATTAGGTAATGTTCAGCCCCTTCCCACATTTCTTTTTAAATTTCTTAACTTTAAAAAGAAGCATATATTTTAGCACATTTTCCTTTTTCAATGAATATTGCATACAATATTCTTGGGATGGATATACCATTGTTATCTTCATGCTGTAATATTTTTAGGGCACAAATTTTTTTTTTTTGTATCTATCTAGTTCTATTAAGATCAGCTTAACATTTTGTTTTTAATTTCCATTATTTTTTTCATAAAGTCTAACACTTTTCCATAGTAGAAAAATCTGGGTTATTTTTAGCAAAAAGCTTACAATGACTTCAAAACTCTTTTCCTGGGGCTAGCTGAGAGGTCAAAACCAATTTTCCTGGAAGTATTTTTGAATTAATGTTTTCCTAGGCACACTGGTCCACATTCCAAGTCATCTGCTTGTTTTGTTTCAGCTTCCTGATCTGTTTATCCATCTATTCAGACATCTTTTTGTCCTTCGTTTATTGACTACTTCAGGTACTCAGTAATAAAATATGGCATTCTTGTCTTCACAGAGTTTACAATCCAAGGAAAAGAGTTCATTCAAATTATGAAGCTCTTCTAATTTTTCTTCACTGGCTTGGTATTTTACTACTCAGAAAAGCTTAGAGTTAAATGCAGACTTAGAGATACAATCATGTACTATGTCACTTAGATCGTGTATTTTAAAAGTCACATAGATCCAGTCTTAGCACATAATCTTAGTTGAAAGTACTTTATCTATAAAAATTGTCATTTATCCATACATAATCTTTGTGCCTAATTTCTAAACTAGTAATTTATCCATGATAAAAATGTTCTTTCAATTCTATAGTGATTCCATTTTCTAGAATAAGAGCGTTGAGCAAGACACTTCCTTGCTTCCTTCCTTTCTCCGTTCTTCCCTCCTTCCTTCCCTCCCATTACCCTCCACTCTCTCCCCCTCGTAAACTTTTATTTATAAAGCCCACAGGTTTCAAGCACATACTTGTCACTGAATTTTAAATATGTATTTTTTAAGTGGAGAAACTTTTGAAATATCTAAATTAGTCAAATCAATTATTTCTCATTTATAAATAATTATTTATCCATTTGCACCCCCCTCCCCCCAAAAAAAACCCAAAAACCCTCTCACAGATTTTACAGGGGTGGTTTTTCTTCACAGAAACATGTAGTTTTCCCCAAGGGATCAGTTGTCTTTAACTGATACCTGATCTTCCTTTTGTTGTAGATTACAGAACTCATTGGCATGCAACTTCCATGGGACACTGAATTCTTGCAGAAGGAGTCATACTGATTATTATTGAGTCCTCTAGCCCCTTGGCTCTGTACTTCAGGCTATATATTTGGACAAAAATGCAGAATTTTTCTCTGAGTTCTTTTGTAGCTGGTACATGGAAAATCTTTGTCCCTCTGTAATTTATATGCATTATTTGGCAGTTGGATCTAGAGCAAGATTCAGCAACCTCACGAAAGTGGCATCCCCAATTTTTTTTCTCTCTCTCTTACACACACACACACACACACACACACACACCCCTACAAGAACAGTGGCGAGTGTTTGTTGTGGTTTTTGGATGTTTGGGGGGAAGATGTGCCTGAATCTCAGAGTTCTGGCATATCACAAATAATACAGTCACAGATAAGTATAGATATGTGTAGGATCTGCCTTTTCTTACTCCCCAGTGCCAAGCTCCTTACTAAATTTAAGTAATATTAGTGAGGTTGTCACTTGAGCCCATATCAATAAGTTACCACTTCTTATTTAATAAGGATTGGTAGAAGTAGATTGGGAGAGAGGAGAATAAGAGGAAGAGAGGGAAAAGTTCTTAAAATGATAGATGGTAGGTGTCTTTCAAAATTTCACCACTCCAACACCAAATTTGAGAAATAATTATCCAAAATATATCAACATGAAGAAATAGTGCATCTATCTCTATATACTTTAATAGATGCTACTTGTCTATCTCAAAGAGCAATTTCATGGTGAGAAATTTCTTTGTCTTGGCTATGAAATGCTCCCCTAGACACATTTTAACCATTCAACAGCCAAGGATAAATGACTAAAGCAGTCCATATTTCTACATAAGATGGATTGCTGAGAAGTCTAGGGCTCCTTGGTAAGAAAGCTGAGGGTTCCAGAAACCAAGAAGGCACAGGTAGAATGGCGAGTAACTATTCTTCTCAGTCAAGAAAGCCTGATCCTAGCAGTCATGTCTGTGCAACAAAGACAACCCAGAGAATCCTTGGAGATACTAAATATAGTCCATGGAGTAGCCCATAGGAGAACCAGTACAGCCTGGGTTAAGGACCATCCCAACTGGTCCAAGGGATAATGGCACTACTTACAAAGTACAAAAACTATATATATATTTAAAATTCCATCTTATCTTTACTCCCACTAATATGACAGTCTCCAGGAGGTGGTGGAGTCCTCATCACGATGACTCTTAATTTTTGCAGTGGCTTCTGTCTTCTTAGGTTGTGGTATCCCTTTGAAGGCTTTCATATTTTTTACACATTGTTGATTTATGGACTCTCCTCAGGCCCATGCTCCCAACCCTCTTCCTCATCTTGCCTAAACTTTTTTTTTGTCAGATTCTTTTATGTTATATTGTTTATTTATTGTTCTCTTGTGGGCATTCCTCTTAGGACTGCCCCTCTTGATGATGCTCAGATATGTAGATTTTCATACTTGTTCTCATCATACAAAATTTTTCAATAATCTCATCTTGGGAGTCTGTGAAAGTTATTAAAATATTTTACTGTTATTCTCTTTTAATTGATTTTGTTTGTGATATTTCTTAAATACTCTAGTTTAAAAGTTTAAGGTATCAAATCTATCACTATCATCCTGGTTCTTTATGTATTACACTTAAGACAAAATCTGGAGAAATTGGGCACTTCATGCATTGCTGATGGAAATGTAAAATGTTTCAGCCACTTTGAAAAACAGTCTGACAGTTGTTCAAGTGATTAAACATAGAGTTACCATATGCCTCAACAATTCTACTCCTAGGGGAATGCAAACATGTCCACACAAAAACTTGTACATCAAAGTTTGTGGCAGAATTATTCATAGTAGCCAAAAAGTAGAAACAACACAAATGTCCATCATTGATGAAAGGATAAACAAAATGTCATATATCCATACAATGGAATATTATTTGGCAGTAAAATTATTTGACAAAAAATATTATTTGGCAATAATACGTGCTACAGCATGGATGAATCCAGAAAATATTATGTTAAGTGAAAGAAGCCAGAAAGACAAAAATAACATTGTATGATTCCATTTATATAAAATGTCCATAATAGACAAATCTAAATGGAGAGAAAGAAGATATAGTAATTTATAGGAGCTGGAGAGGAAGGGGAATAGAAATTGTTTGTCATTGAGTATTGGGGCTTCTTATGAGTGACAAATTTCCAGAATTTGATAGTAGTGATGATGGTGTAACATGTGAATATATGAAAAATCACTGACCTGCACACTTTATAAATGTCAGTTTTATGGTATGTGAATAATATCTCAATAAAGTTGTTATTATTACAAACAACAGCAACACTGGTAGATTTAACTACTGGCACCTGAGCACAAATCAAGGCTGTCAACTCTGCACTTGTCTTCTGTGCCCCCTACTCACAGTAAGAAAACAAGTCAGTTTCACTTGCAGATGTCTTTGGTGAAGCATGAAAAATTATTACTTTTATTGACTATCAACCCTGTGTACACATATTTTTAATATTCTGTTTAATAAAATGGGAAGTATGCATAAATTGTTTCTCCTGAATAATGAGTGTGATAATTGTCTAAGAAATGTACTCTTGAAATTGAGCTACAAGCTGAACTAGCCCCTTTTTCATGGAATGTAATTTTTACTTCAAATATTGATAGACTATGGTTATCCAGATTTGGGTATTTAGTGAATATTTTCTCAAAAATTAATGAAGTGAGCCTCTCATATCAAGGAAAACAACTGACAGTATTTGTTGTCAGTGGTGAAGTTAGAGATTTCAAGTGAAAATTAGAATTTTGGGATACTTGTATCCTTCACTATAAGCTTGACTGCTTATCAAGACTTTCTTGATGAGATTGATTGGTGATAATTAATGCAGTTTTCTGATTCTACAACATGAAATGTATCATTGTAAAATTCACGTTAGTCATTGAACCAATATTTTTCAAATGACTAATGCAGGATTTTATAAAATCTTGCATCCCTAAAAGATCCATTCAAAGTACAAGAAAGATCAATGTATTTTAACATAGCAGAGCGTAAGTTATGTTTTTAGGTTCCACACTGCAACTAACCTTTAAGAAACTGCCTTTTGTTAATTCTGGTGAAGTATCAAAAAGAACATTCCGAATGATCTGGAAAGGCTATTAAAAATGCTTCTTCATTTTCCAATGATATATTTATGTGTGGCCAGATTTTACTCATATACTTCAACCAAAATGACATATTTTCAATAGATTAGATGAAGATACAGATTTGAGATTCCAACTGTTTTCTATTAAGTCAGACATTAAAGAGATTTGCAAAAATGTAAATATTGTCACTCTTCTCACTGTTTTTTTGTTTTGGAAATGAATGTGCTTCACAAAAATATGTTGCTTATGTTAACATGTATTGGATTCATTATGTCTTTTTCCAGTAAATAAATAATGGAGTTTAAAATTATGTTTTAATTTCTAATATAGTAAATCTCAATAAATATAATCCACAATAAAAAAAACTTTTTGGGGTCCTCAATAATTCTTAAGAGTCTAAAGGGATTCTAATTCCAAAACTTTGAGGACCACTGCCTTAAATAATATAGAGGAGGTACCTAGAGTTAAAAAATGAAGAACACTTTAATATAATTGGTTACTTTAAACATCAAAAAAGGGCTATGTATTAGAGTTAAAAGAAACTGTATACAACAAACACTTCCCAGTGTTTATAGTATACCAGGCACTATTCTAATACTAACTCATTGAATCCTCTGCATAATTTTGTTAAGTAAATACTATTATTCTCCTCTTTTTTATGGATGAGGATACTGAGGCATGGGATGTTAAGTAGCTCAAAGCCACACAGCTGGTAAGTATCAGAGGCATATTTGAACCTAAGCAGTTCAGCTTCAGAATTTGTGCTGTCTTACTTGTAAGTGACAAGATGTTGCTCCAGAGTGCTGACCACACTGCCAGGTGCTATATAGGGCACAGCTGTTGATTTCTACGGGCCTCCTATGTATTCAAAACCATTCTAGGCATCTGTCACACTCTATCTTATTAATCTGCAAATACTTTGCAAAACTGATATTCTGCTTTTCACTTTGCAAACGAGAAAACTGAGACTTAAGAGATATTCAGTAGTAGCTATTTAAGTACCAGATGACCTAGTTGAGGGTTCGGCTCTCTGTTTAATTTCTAAAACATATATTCTTAGCATTGTCCTTTACAACTCTAAAGATAGCTATTCCCAGTATCCTACAAGAAAACAGCTTTAAAACAAACCAGATCTCAAGACACCGGTTATTTTAAATATCTCTGAATTACCAGGAAATCACTATTATTATACATAAATGAATAATTATGTGTGGGCCATGTGTAGTAAAATGAGGTCTATCTCTGTCTACCTGTCTACCTATTTCTGCGTATGTAAAAAGAAGCTTAAAAGATGTATATGTATTTTGGCAAACTTAGATTTAGGCCTTTTATAGACTGTACAGATAGATAATTAAAACTGGAAATACTAAAATGTGAATTCCCATAATATTAGTAATAAATAATATTTATTTAGTGTTAAGTTCCAAATATTAAACACTTTTTATGTATTATCTGATTTAATTCTTCCAACAACTCTGTGAATAATGTGTTACTATCCTATTTTATAGATTAAGAAATAGAGGCTTAGAGAGCATCAGAAACTTACCTGAAACATGTAGCTAGAAAGTGGCAGAATTATGTATGAAACACCAGTTTGACTGAGAGCAAAATTTTCATTATTCTTTTGCAGAAAATGTGGAAAAATGGGAATCATTTTTCTTTTTCCAGTTTTAAAATTGTCTAATTCTATTTTCTGATTTCTTTAAATGCTTACTATAATTTATCAATAATATTAATATCAACTCATTCTGTGCTACTAAAATGTAGGTGAAGACAAAACCCTGAAGCTATTAGAAAGAGTTCTAAACTTATAATAAACTCTCTTTTAGAGTTACAATTTTTGGATTTTTAGTTAACTTTTTTCTCTTCTCAAAATGAGCTAATGGTAATATTAAGTTTTATAATTAATTGTTAACTTTAATTTTCTTATTAACACAGTCTTGTTTCTATAAACTAAACACTTAATGGGAAATAGTTTTTCTGTTCTTTTTTCTCTTGTTTTTCTGATTGTGCTGCATATTTGGCCTCCATTTTAGTGTTATTTTCTATTCCATAAGAATAACATTTTAAAAAATCTCAATTACCCTGGCATAGACAAAAAATAAAATAAATGCTAATTTCTATGTACTGGTTCATTTTGGTTGTACCCTCCCTAAAGATTGTGCATCAAATCATTCTAAAGTAGTCTTCATTTATTTACTAGTTTTGAATCATCACTTAAACTATTCAATTTTATTTTGTATGCAGATCTATGTGTCTGTTTAAACTGAATTTTTGACCAGGCTTCATTGCCATTTCAGTATCATTTGCACATTAGACGACATTGGGCATATGGAGGCCAACCTTCATTACCAATAAATCAGAATTTCTCATTAAGAGCTAATGAGCTCTTATATTGTCCCTCTGATTATTACCCCAGTTCCATTTGAAAAAGAAAACATTTCATCTTTTTTATTCTCTTTCTCAATCCTACCTTTCAGGGCATGAGTGTTTTTAAGGAGCAGTAGTAAGATAAGCCTACCAGAGCTTCAACCTTGCTTCCTTTTGATCTCTGGTGAGAAGAAGAGGCAGTATTATATTGTCATATTGTTATATAAGAGTGTTGCCTCTTAACTGATTTTGTGATAACAGTGAATCCCTGCTCTGCCATTTATTTATTTCCCAGGTAATATTGCATATTTTATTAAGCCTACCCATGCCTTAGTTTCCTCATCTCTAAATGATAATAATACCTGCACTGTTGATTTATAATCAGGATTAAATTAGATAATAAAAGCAAAACATTCAGCCCCACATATAGCAAGTACTTAGTACATGGTGGTTATGACTGGGGCAATGAATTGCCTTCCTTGGGGTATTTGTGCCCTCATCTCTTGTAGATTTCTTCCCCACTTGCTGGATTATCTAAAGCAAGAGATTTCTTCATGAATGGGGAAAAGAAATAAGATTTTTCTCCCAAATATGTAAAGACTTATCTCTGCCTTTGTTTTTGGGAGAAGTAGTGAGAGACAGCAATAAAATTTGAAATTTAAAGGAAGAGTAACATAATAATATTTCATGAAAGTAATAACAAATCAAAATAGCCAGACACGTAATATACTCTTTCTAACTATGGAATTAGGTTGTGGGGAAAGAAGCAACCTCATTAATTAATCAATAGATGCATTAAACAACTATATAAATCAGTGAAATAGCAATCTATAGTAATACCCTCAGAAAGATAAGAGCAAATATTGAACTTATTATGAAATAACATGTTATTTTTTACAAAAAGAATATTCAAAAAATCAACAAAAGCATTTGAAAATTATTGATAGGGAAGACATTTTAGAGACAATAAAACAGTGTTAACATACAAAAACAATAAAAAAGACAATTAATGGTCTGAAGGTAAAGCTGGTGAAGGAAAACAGTAAAAACAAGATAAGATAATTAAAGACTAATTTTTTAAATTCCAGCCTCTACCAAATGTAGAGTTCCAGAAAGAGCAGACAGAGTAAATGAAAAAGAAATGTTATTTTCAAAGAAATGCTAAGAGAAAATTTCCCAGAAATGAAGAACTCGAGTTTTCTAAACATCCCTAACAATTAGGAACTTACCTAAATGGAAATTGCTGAAGCCTAAGTCAGTTATCCCTAGTCTCTTTTCTAGTTTACAAAATTTTGTTGTTAATATCACATCTTTGGTCATTTCTTCTGCTCTTGTAATAGCCTTTCATGGGTGGGAGGGAGATAATATTTGTGTCTGTTCCTTCTTATTTAACTGGAATTTTCTTATCATTAAAAATAAACTCCATGGCCTAATAGTAGAGTGCTGGATCCATAGTAAGAATTCATCATGTGCTTGCTGAATCAATTTTTGGAATAAGCCCCAACATCAGAATCAGACCAAACCACATGTAGTGTCCACTTCTTCAAAGTTACCCATTGCTCAAATTGTGAATTTGGACATATTACTTATCTCTGAGCCTTAATCTCCTCATCTGTAAATTGATGTTAATAATAAATTACTGAGACATTATTTGAATATAAATGAAACAGTATTCATAAATTACCTATCGTAGTGCCTGGAACCTGGTAGATAGCTAATAAATGTTAACTGCCTCCTCCCCTTTTTTTGGATCAGTAACACAGCATTACCATGCATTTGAATAAGACCTTGCATGAGTTTCCACACAGTATTTAATTCAAAGTCTGCTTCTAGTTTAGCTATTTGTAAGTGCAACCTTTTTGTGGAACTCTAAAGATTTTTGTCAATATGTAAAATGTGACTTTTATTGAGAAAAATATCCATTAAATTTGTATGCCACACAAAACTGTTTAGTAATAAATTTCACCTATTAAAATTGTTTAAAATATGTAGATGTACTGTCAGTTTTGTGCTAGTTACACTGTGAAATTTTAGTGATTTTATTTCTGTTTTAAAAGATAATAAGTTATTATGAACCACTTTCTAAAGTACAGTCATTTGCTTTTGTTGGTACTCAGGGACATTCATTCAGTACACTAAAATACAAAATGGTACCAGTTAATTTTTTTCTTAATTTCTAGAGTGTGAAAATTTTTGTAATAGCACAGTATATGAAATATAGAAGCGAGATTTTATAATATATTTTGATCCTTCTAATTTGTATATAGTTCACTACCAGCATATAAGGACAGGATTAGACTTGGATCTTTTATTTATTGAAATTCAAGTTAAGGTTTAGGGTTGGGATCCAGCTGAGAGGAGTCCCAGTAGTAGATGAATGGAGGTCTCTACATTGTGCTGAGAAAAAGGAGGCACTTTTCACTTTGTTTCACATGAGTTAAATTCCTAATTTATAAAATAACACAGGAACAACCAGCAAATAACTCATTAGAACTGCTCACTTCTTTTCAATAATAACCCAGCCTACTCTACTTGTTTATATCCTTGAGAATAAGTATTTAAAACTAAGAAACACACACGCACACACACACAAACACAAATCCTTTCCTGTGAATTCTTTCTCAGTCAGAAAATAATTGAATTGCCCACAGCTTCCAATAAGTTGTTTCAGTAAATATTAAATCTAAGAGGAGTTACACAACTATTTTTTAAAATAACCATTTAGACATTTAATCATTATTAAAATAAAAACACAAAAGTTACTAATTATATCCTGGTTATTTGACTATGCATATTTCATTGTGTTCTGTATCTTGGACTGTTTCCTTTATCACAGGGAGAACTGAGACTGCAAGTCCATTCTAATATTCAGATGAACTATATAATAAGTAACAAACAGCCTGCAACTGGAAACAGGAGATTGTAGCTCTGGTAAATAGCTTTGAATAACTGTATTTAACCAATTAATTTAGCTACAATGAGTTTTTAAAAGGTTTCTCTCATAGATAAAAAATAAAATAACCATTTGTCCCTACGTTACAAAAATTTATGCTTAATAATTAATATAATCAGTTGGAATTATTCCTTTTACAAATAGACAGGGTATTCACTGAATAGAAAGGACAAGGATCATTATCTGGGCCCAGTTTTGCTAAAAAATAAATCATTATTATTTGTATGGAAGACCTTCACTTTTACATTCTGCATGGATAGACTATGGGAAATTTCCAGAAGATAGAAATGGTCAAGTTAGGACTAACTGCAGAATTATCCTAAGGAATAAGATTAAAATGCTACTCATCCAAAATTGTCTTTCCTATTGCAACATCTAAAATGTTCACATTATAGAGTCAATCTCTTGACTAAGCAATATACTTGTTTCTCCTTATCTTTCTAAATAAAAGGATCCCTAAATATTTATAAACATACTGATGAGTATTTGTTTATCAAATCATTGGTCTCAAAAAGCAATGGTGGCAATAGTACAGTACTCAGACTATGAGGTATGAATATACAGTCATAAGGAGATATAAAATGGGAAAGGAGAGACAACAGAATAAGCATGAAGGGACACAAAAGATGAGATTGAGATGTCGTCTGTTTTATAATTTTTGCTTAGACTCGTGCCAGGAAATAACACCCTTGTGTTACTGGAAAAATGAGATTCTTGATGTGTTTCTAGTGGGCTCTGCCTTCTTCCAGTTCTGACTTATAGGAAAAAACACATTTGTCTTGAAATGATGAATAAAGCAAGTGACCAAATTGTTAAGGAACTCAGTCATGGGAATTAGCGGACTTCCCCAATGAGCAGACCACATCAAGGGAGCAAGTCACCATTATGCAGGTTCCATAGGTCTGTTTTATATATCTTATTACAAATCTGGCTTGATGTAACAATTACAATAGTTGTGGCCACATATGCATTATTTGTACATTATCTCATTTAATACAGCAACAAGAATTAACATGCTAGTCTCATTTAATACTCAAAGCAGCTCTCTGGGCAGGGACTATCCTTTCCCCTGATTTTAAGAAGCAAGAGAACTAAGCCTATACAAGTGATAATATTTCCCCAAGGGTACACAGCTAATAAATATACAAGTCACTATTGAAGCCCTGATGTTTCTGTTTCAAGATCCTGCACTCTCAAAAGCCTTACTCTAAGTGTACTTTTATCTTTTAAAAGAAAACTATGACAGTGCAAAATACTAATGCTGTTATCATTATTTTGAGAAGAATATTTTGATAATGAAGGCTATGACATGTTAGTATAGATTTCCAAAAGAGTATGTCGAATCTTTTCTTAAAATGCTAGAAAATTGGCTGGGTGATCAATATTAATTATAGTAGCTAACATTAATGAATATCAATTACGTTGTAGACACTCTGCAAAGCATTTTACATACAACTATATGAGGTAGATGATTTTATTTCCATTTTATCAATTAAGAAACAGACTCAGAGAAGTCAAATTCTCATTCAATAAAAGATAGATCCAGAATTTAAACCTGAATTATTTTGAAATGAAAGTAACTCCTTTCCCGTTATGCCACAGTACCACCAAAAGGCATACACTATTCAAAATCACCTGTGCAGGACATTTTTAAAGAAAACTTGAATTAATCAGAGCTTCAAATTATTCTTGGATAGGAAGACTCAATATTGTAAGAATGCCAATTCTCCCTAAATTAAGCTCTAAATTTAATGAAATTGCAATCAATATTCCCACTGGAGGGCAGAAATAGGTCAAAGAGGTGATAGCTATAGGGAAGCAGTTTTCAGCTCACTATAAGAAAGCATCTTCTATGAGTTAGAATTATCCAGAAGTGGAACAGAATGTGAAATAGTCAACTTTCTGTCACCATAAGAATTCCAATGGAGAATAAATTGACCACCTGTTGAGGGATGCTCAAACAGCATTAGAAAACAACCGTTTTCTGAGTCTGTATTCTCTACTTTCACCTTTTATCTCATTCAGTTTTCATACTCTTCTAATTTTATAGGCATGCCATATGCTTGATAGTGGGTAAGAACATAAGATTATGTCATCACATGGACCTGAGCTTGAATCTCAAGTCTGCCCCTTACCAGCTGCACAACTATGGGAAATGTCTCTAACTCCATAGATGTCCATTTCTGAGTTTGCAAAATGGGGATAGGAAGAGCCACCTCACTGTATTCTTGTAGGATTAAATACAGGAATATTGGAAGAGCATTAACATGCTGCTGACCACATGTTAAATTTTAGCACGTGGGGGTTATTATTATTATTATTGATAGGGAGAAACTGAATCTTGGATAAATTAAGTGGTGAGCAAACATTCAGTTGAACTAGGTAATCTTTAATACTCTGAATTTAAGATCCTATGAATTTGTGGGATTACAATTAACTTGTCCCATTCTTTCAGTTTTACAAAATCATGATATAAAGAAATTAGAAAAATACTATGTAAAGCCCATCTACTACCTAATTATGCATTATCAACTAATTTAATGGTGCATGTTTAAATGAATTAATTTAACATTTTAAAATCTATTTAAAGAAAGGAAACAAAAATTAGGAACTTAAAACCAGGGAACTTATCAGATGATTCACCTGTTTAAGATCTCAGCTTCCTAACAGAATGGAAAAACATATTTTTTTTTTAAGTTGGAGGGAATAATTCTTAAACATCAATGTTTCTGATGAGCATTAAGGGGGTTGTTTCTTCTTTGACTCTTGGTAGAATGAATAGAAATCTCAGAAATTTCTATAAATGCTTTCCAGGAGACAAATCACTCTCTCTCTTTACTGGTAATGCTTCAGAACTAGGGCTGCCAGAAGAAAGTAGATAAATGAAGTCTGAAGGGATTGGTTTTAACCACATTATTAAACAAGTAATATTCAATATCTTATAACCCAGTTAAGATGCACTAGTGGTAGACGTTTCTAGGACCCTAATGTTTAATGAGCATTATTAAACTTTCATTTTCTATATGTTTTCTTCATTGAATCTTCATATATGTATGCTTTATTTAACATGGATTGAAACTGATATACAGTCTGATAGACTTGTAGACTTGAGTGAGAGAGGGTGATATGACCTGTCTTCATTCAATAAGAAGGAAATAAGGGAAGGATATTAGCAGCTAAATTACCCGAAGTTACAGCTGGAGGACCAGACTGTGACAATTTTCCTGGCGTGGACAATTTTCTGGGGAAAGCTAAACAAAGAACAGGCACGATGAGGACAGAGGGCAAATGTAATTGCAAGTTAAATTTTGACAAGTATGAGGAACAAACAGTGGTCAGTAGACTGTAACTAGGAATAGATAGCCGAATGAAAGATTTTCTAAATTACAGGAAATATAGCACTAATTTGCCAACAGCTAATTATTTTTTAAAAAGTTTTATTTAGGTATAATTTGTATACAATAAACTATACATACTGAAAGTGTAAAATTTTATAAGTTTTGACATGTGTAAATATACCCATGAAACCATCTCTACAATGAAGATAGGGAACGAATCTACCACCCTCAAAGATTTCCTTCTCACCCTTTGCCATCCTATCCTTCTCCTTCCCACCTCTGTTGCCCCTAAAACTGTCTAACAAACCACTGATATGATTTGTTATTATAGATTACAACTGGCCCTTGAACAACACAGGTTTGAACTGTGGAGGTCCACTTACATGAGGATTTTTTTTCAGAAAATGCATACTGTGGTACTACACAATCCACGGTTGGCTGAATCTGAGGATGGGGAACCTCAGATACAGAGGGCAGACTGTAAAGTTATCCTTGACTACACACCTAAACTCCAAGTTGTTCAAGGGTCAGTTATGGTTTGTATTTTTTAAAGTTTTACATAAACAGAATCATGCAGTGTGGATTCTTAATGGTCTGGCTTCTTTCACTCAGCATAATTATTTTAATGGGCAAACATGTTGCATGTATCACTAGTTCTTTCTTGTTTATTGCTGAACAGTTTCCATTATTTGAGTATACCACAATTTTATCTATCTGTTGATGGATGTTTTGTTTTTTTCCAGTCTGGGTCATTGAAATAAAAGCTGCGGTGAATATTTCAGTGCATGTCATTGTATGGACACATGCTTTCCTGTCCCTTGGGTCAATAACTAGAAGTGGTATGTCCAAATCTTATAGAGCAATAGGTATATATTTCTCTTATTTAAGAAACTGCTTACTTGTTTTTCAGAGTGTTGGTACCAGAAGTGTGAGTGCTTGTTGTTCCATATCCTGGACAACCCTTGACATGATCATGCTTTAAAATTTTAGACATTCTAATAGGTGTACAGTGGCATATCATTATAATTTTAATTTGTATTTCTTCAGTGATTTGTGATGTTGAGCAACTTTACATGTGTTTATTTACCATCAATATGTCTTCCTTGGTGAAATACATTTTCAAATTTTTTGCATGTTTTTAAAGTTAGATAGTTTGTCTTCATATTATTGAATTTTGAAATCTCTTTATATGTCTAGATACAAGTCCTTTATTACGTATGTGATTTGCAAATCTTTCCTCCCAGTCTGTGGTCTCTCTTAATGTTATCTCCAAAAAGCAGATTTAAAAAATTTTAATGTATTTAAAATATCAATGAATAAATTTTAAAATTAAAAAATTAAATTTTAGTAAAGTCTGATTTATCAATATTTTTGTTTTAGACTGTGCTTTTGGTATCATACCTAAGGAATTTTTGTTTAACTCTAAGGCCTCAAGATTTGTCCTGTCTGGTCTTTTTTGTCATTTTAGATTTTACATTTAGGTATAAGATCCATTTAGAGTGAATTTTTGTATATTTTGTAGGGCATGGATTGAAATTTTTTTTTTAGACATATGAATGTAAAATTTTTATAGCACCATTTTTGGACAACACATAGTCTTTTCCCACTGAATTGCTTTTGAAACATCAAAATTCAGTTGCCCATATATGTACTGATTTATTTCTGGACACTTTACTCTGTTCCATGATCAGTATCTCTCTGTCTGTGCTAATACACGTTATCATTTTGGTTAATGTAGCTTCATATATAGTCTTGAAATTAGAGAGTATAATACCAAAATTTTGTTCTTTCTAAAGTTGTTTTGGATGTAGTAGGTCCTCTGGATTTCCATTTGAATTCTAGAATCAGTTTATTAACTTCTACAGAAAACCCCCCTGAGATTTTGAATAAGATTACATTTAATCTATAGATCAATTTGAGGATAATTAATATATAAAGACTGTTACGTCTGTTAACTCAGAAACCCAGTATATCTCTTCATCCACTTAGATCTTCTTTAATTTATTCTTAGCTCTTTAATCCAGTTTTCAGAGTACAGTGTTTATTTAACACCTTTGGTCAGATTTATCACTAACCGTTTTATATTTTTGATGCTTTGGTTAATGGCATTGCTTTTTAAAATTTCAATTTCCAGTGGTTCCTTTCTAGTTTGTAGAAATGTAGTTTTGTTTTTTGATCTTATGTCTTAAGATCTCACTAAACTCAGTAGTTCTATTCATTTGTTTGTTTTTAGTTTCAGTGAATTATCTACATAGATGATTATATTGCAAAAGTAAAGACAACTTAATTTCTTTCTTCCCAATCTGGATGCCTATACTTTATTTTTCTTGCCTGGTTTCAGTGACTAGAAACTCAAGTAAAATGTTGGAGGACATTCTTGCCTGTTCTGATCTCAAGAAAAAAGCATTTAATCTTTCTCTATTAAATATAATGTTACCTGTAGATTTTTCATAGGTAGCTTTTAACAAATAGAGAAAGTTCCCTTCTATACCTAGATTGGTGAGACATTTTATCAGAAGTGAATGTTGAATTTTGTCGGATGATTTTTCTATATATTTCTATTGATACAGAGTATATAGATCATAGAAATATGATTTCTTATTTTTTAGTTTGTTAATATTAATTACATTGATTGATTTTTTAATGTGCATTGTTGGGATAAACCCTAAATGGTCATGACGTATTACCATTTTTATACATTGTTGGATTCCATTTGCTAATTTTTAAAACTGTTCATTTTGTTTATGTTTATACATTACATAAATCATAATTTATGTTCACAAGGGATACTGATCTAGAATTTTCTTTCCTTGTAATGTGTTTGTCTAGTTTTTGTATCAGGGTAGTGTTGCCTCATAGAACGAGTTGTGAATTAAAAAAAATTTTTTTTTTTAATTTTCTGGAAGAGTTTGTGTAAAACTGGTATTATTTATTCCTTAACCTTTTAGTAGAATTCATTAACCATCTGGGTCTGGAGTTTGCTTTATAGGAAAGTTTTAACTACAATTCAGGTTCTTTAATTAATATAGGATAATTTATGCTTTTTATTTCTTCTTGAGTGAGTTTTGGAATTTATTTCTTTCAAACAATTCGTCCATTTTATCTAAATTGTTGGATAGACTATTTTATAAATGTCATTTAGGTCGTGTAGTTACAGTGTCGCTGAAGTTTTCTATGTCTTGTTTCCACTTTACTTTTACTCTATTAATTATTGAGGATGAAATGTTAACCCTCCAACTACAATTATGAATTTTTCTATTTCTCCTTGAAATTCTATTGGTATTGTTTTTGCTTTATATATTTTAAAGGTCTGTTACTGGGTAAATAAATATTTAGAATTCCTGTGTATGCTTGATTCTTTTATCATTTTGAATTAAATTCTTTATCCCTAGTGATACTCTTGTTCTGAAATTTACTTTGTCTGACGTTAACAAAGTCATTCCAGCTTTCTATTAACTAGTGTTAGTATGGTATATATTTTTCCATCATCTTACACTTAATGTGTTGGCCTTTATGCTTAATATAGGATTCTTTAAGCAATATGTACTTCTGAATTTTTAAACCAGTTTTCTCTGAATTGGGAAATATTCTAATCGGCTGGGGGGAGCAGGTGCTAGTCCTAAACCTATAGGTACAGTTTATCTAAAAATTTAAGGTTTTTTTTAAAGCCTTAGGTAGTTTCCTTCATATGTGTGCACTGATCAGTATTCTGCTGGAAACTCAAAGGGAGACAGTGTACAGGTCTCTATGAATTCTCTCTCTTTGCAGCTCTCTCCTCTCCATTATTCTATCCTATAAACTCCAGCTGCCTTAGTCTCTCTTGTCTCTCAGCTCCACTCAACTTAGGAAGTTACTAGCCTCCACTTGAATTCTCCCTCCCTGTGCCATGGCCTGGAAATTCTCTCAAGGCAGCAAACTAGGGTAGTTTTACGACTTATCTTGCTTGTTTCCTATCTCTCACTGATCATCATCCTTGGTGAAAATTATTGTTTCATGTATTTTGACCCATTTTTTTTCCAGATGAAAGGGTGTATCTAGTTTCTGTTACCGTGTTTGTCAGAAATGCTATTTTTTAAAAAAGATTTTAAAATGATATTTTCCAGGAAAAAGACTAAGAGAGTGCCCAGTGTCCCCTGAGCATTATATCTTACATTAACTAAACTTGATATTTAATCATTCAACTTAGATGCATCAATAAACAGAGATAGGTGTAGTTAAATCGGATCTTTTGTTTATGATCTATTACTATGAATTTCTTAAATTATGTTAAGTTGAATGCAAATGTGACATAGACAAGGTGACAAGGAAGTAACTTGTATTAATTTTTAAAATGGAAGAACTGAATGGTTTGACTGAGCCACCGGTTATTTCCTTAACCGCTCATTGGTCATTTCAGTATAGTTTATGTGACCAAAAATGTAGAGCCTAGTGAAATCTGAAGAATTATCCAAAGTAGTATGGTAGTGGAACCCCAAACAGTTTTGAGCCCAAATTATTCTTTCATTTCATTTTCTGAGGAAAACATAAAGTATCATTTTTTTGTTTAGTCTTTAACTTAATAGCTAAAAATTTAGAGTATATTTTCATTGATGTCTTTATCTGCTCCTTCCTTGTCAAATCAGAGGTCATAATTACCCGTATAAAATGCTCCCAGCACCCTGATAGCCAGCAACTATTCCAAGGATCTTCCTTTCTGGATTCTAGCCTTCCTCATCTTTATTCCCAGGATCTCCATGGAATGAATGCCTCTCACTCTCTGCCACTGAGGGATTATATATTCCTTGATAATCTGCTTTAAGTTTTCATTAGACCTATTCTCCAAGGTGCTGCCCCCCAGAATATGCCCCAGGGACCCTGTGACTCTCTATCTTTCCTGCCCACAGACCTGAGTCAGTGTTTCTGGGCCAACATCAAGTCCTGTAAGGATAAGGATGAATGGAACCCTGACTAAAATTAAAATATTAAACACTATCTATCTGTCACCAAGAAGTTTTATATCTTTTGTTACAAAAAGAGAAACAGAGTAGATTAAATTAATAATCACAAGCATGCTAGCATATATAGTTTCTCAAATATAATCGATTTACAGGTTTTTTTCTTAAGCAAAATAAACTACTGTCAGGGAGTCTGTTCTCATTGCAAAGTAAAACATTTCACAGTGCCTCTCTACCAGAAAACCTCTCCCAACTGCACTTGTTACTGATTCCATTTGACAAGTGGCTGCTTCTCAATAATTACTGTACAAACCATTACTTCCAAAATAAATTAAACTCTCATCACTTTATCCTGCTCTTCTACATTCATTAATAAGTATCTTGTAAAATAGGTGGCTGAACCTGCATTAGTAGGTGCAGAAGCTTATATTAAAAGATTGTGCTTTTGTATATCTTTTGTCTCTGAGAGCTGTGTTTAGTTCATCTGCAGTGGAAGTCCAGGGACTTTTATCAGGTTGAGGTGGGGTGGAGCCAAACCCTAAATTCAAAGGAGATTTCTGACTCATTTTTATTTAATAGCCTTTGAATTTAGTTGATAAAATATATATTCTCCTTATAAGGCCAATTTCAGCAGTTAAAGAATCAGTTTATGATACATACAGTGCTTTTTAGTCTCTTGATTTTCACTAAATAGAACATGTGCCCATATTTGAGAGGCGGCCTGTTCTTACGTGGAGCTTACATGGGGCTGAAATGTGGCAAAACTGAACAGGATTTTGTTTGTTTTCAAACCTGATCGTAAATCATGTTTGTGATTATTGGCATCTGTCTAATTATCTGTGAACCAACCTGAACATATCTTCAATTTCCTTTTGCTTTAAAAGGTTTTCTGATGGTTTCAAACTGAGATCAACGTTGCCCTGGCAAGTATTTATTAATAATACCGGTTTCTCTGGTAATAAACTTCATTTGTCTTCCAGCTTTTTACTGATGATAAAATGTGCATTTTTTTGCTGATAATAAAAATATACATTTCTGACCACCAAACAAAATTTTCAAACCTATGTTTACATTCACAAGTAACTAGAGCGTATGTGTATGAGTGTTCTAACATTGATCTATTTATTGACTCTTGGTATGATTGATTGATTGGGACTTTCATTCAACAAACATTTACTGAATACTAGAGGAATGCTTGGTTTTGGTCTAGGTGTTCTATTAAAGATTTTATTCTGATTTCAAGGTATATATGAAGTTCAAAGTGCAGTGTCTTCAGAGCATTATTGTTGAAAATATTCCCTCTGTTTCTTCTTTCTCATTGCAATTAATTCTCAATAAGTATAATGGCAGCTCCCAATATTGACTATACATTTTATAACTAATACTAGATGTGTTTACCAAAAGTTACCTGAAGATACTGTCTTTGTTTTTAGCAATGTCCCAAATTTTCTCACCTTATTCTGTAAATAACCTTGCCTCCAGAGATTTTAGAATTACTGCCATAAGACCCCAAAGCAAACAATTATTCTCCAAGACAGTTCTGATATAAGATATAATGTCTCAAAAGATTCTCTGACAAATAGCCAAACCAATCTGACAGTGTAAAATGAAGCACTTGTAGAAAAGCCTAGATTTTTCTTTCCTTTTAAAAAGCAAAACTCCTTCTCTGCAAAAAATATTACAAGGTTAATATGTATATGTATACGTTTTTTTGATAAAACACCTGACAAAAATTATTTGTGAGCCCCCAGACAGCACTGAGTTACTTCATTTTCCTCACTTTAAACATAAAGAAAATGTTTAGAAATGTTTATATACTTATCTATGGTTACCCTATAATTATAGTATTAATTCAAGATTAATAGTTCAATTATTTTACAAGACAGATATTTCTGGACTGTTCTAATGTTTAGAAGATTTATCCTGATTTCAAACGAAAATTCTTCCTTTTGTAATGTCTTCCCATAGGTCCAAGTCCTAAGCAATGTAGAAGATTTGCCACATAATTTTCATTAAGATAGGTAAGAATAGACATTCTGTCTACATGAATTTTTTTCTTCACACTGAACAATTTCAATGCCTTCAATAGGGTCAGTGACCATTTTCCAGGCCCTCCCTCTTCCATCGTGATGGGCTCTGATGGGTGTCTTGGACTTGTCAGATCTTTCTAAAAATGAAGTACTCAGTTCTTTTGTGATAGTGTAGCTATTGCTGAATAGAGAATTACATCTTATAATTAATACAAAATATTTCCTCAACTATAATGTAGAAGTTTGCTGTTGGCTCATAGAAAATTTATAGTAAATGAAATGACCACTTATAAATAAACTCAGTTTTCTTAGCTTAATAAACTTAGTTTTCTTCTAAAATGAGGATGCTGAACAAGATAGTTTATAAGATCCTTTCCAGTTCTGAAATTCTGGGAATAAATTTGGTAGTAATCACCTTTGTTGTCTGCAGACTTCCTTAGCAGGACTTCTGTGTCTTTATCCAAATGACAATAAAAGTGTAGAACAAAATAAGCCCAAATGTGGCGAAGTGCTAAGTATTTTATAGTGAAGCCAATACATTAATAAATAATATGAGGTACAGTTGTTCAACCAATCATTGAAACACCTGTCATCTAATCCTCATGTCTCCTGAGTGCAAAGCATATTCATTTAAAGTCATAACAATGATGGTATAAGGCAAATAATATTTTCATCACTTTAAAAATTAGGAAACTGAAACTTAGTTTCTTTCTCAAATGTCACAACCTATTAAGTGTGTAAACAGAGTTATAATCTGGGTCTGTTTGTTATTACCATGTAGAATTAAGATGTGTTTTGTCTATGGCTTCCATATAAAGTAACTTAAAATGAAACTCAAAATAATAAACTAAATCTTCTTTGATATGTCTTGCTCTTAAGAATTCATTCTAGCTCCTTTCTAATCCTACTAATTCAGTCTGCTCCTTCTGATTCTCTACGACACGTTATTTAAAGCACTTCTGTGGCTTTCAGCTTATTGTGCTTTACACTATAGGTATGTGTACACTTGTCTAAACATCCCTACAATAATGTACCTCCCTCAAGGGCAGAGGCTATATTTTAATCATCATGATGTCAAAAAAGATCTAACTCAGCTCTTACACAGAACAGACATTTCATAAATATTTCTTGAAATGCATTGAATTGAACTGAATAAAAATGAATTGAGTACCACATTTTGTAGCATTTAAGCCTTAAGTCTGAGTGATGAACTCACTTGTTAGAGATGTTCTTGGGAGATTAAGCAGAAATTTATCTTTTGAGCGTGCACAAAATAACAATTTTACAGTAATTATAGGACATTATTTGGAAATCACTGCAGTATATAATTCGTCTAATATACTTGCAAAAACATATGTTTATTTAACATAAATAGCTTAAGTTCTGTGTTTTGTTAATCTGTCTTTTAAGTTTCTGAGAATATTGATAAACAATGTATTAAGTCAATTTCTGAAATCTTGGAAAGATCTTTTTCCTAATCTTACTATATCTTGTAAATCGAGGACTGTTTGTCACTTTAGGATTCATTTTGGCTTAATTTAACTAACCCAGCTTAAACATTTTTATTGAACATCTCATATGCACCATGTACTGTACCAGTATATGATACCAGGGGCTGAGAATTTACTGAGAAAAAGAATAAGGTTTTCCTCCAGTCAAGCTGCTCCTACTTAAATAGATGTTATGGACTGAATGATTGTGTCCCCCTAAAATTCTTATGTTGAATTCCTAATCCCCATTGTAATGGTTTTAAGGATGTGGGACCTAGGGAGGTAAATAGATCATGAGGGTGGAACCCTCATGAATGGAATTTATGCCTCAGGAAGAGATATGGAAGCTTGCTGTTACTTTCTCTGCTCTATGCCTTGTGAGTTTAAAATAAGAAGTTGATGATCTGCAACTAGGAAAGGGCTTTCACTAGGCATCAAATTGGCAAGCACCTTGATCTTAGACTTTTCAGCTTCCAGAACTATGAGGAATCAATTCCTGTTGTTGATAGCCACCTAGGTTTATGGTATTTTGTCATAACGGCCCAAGCTAAGATAGTGTGGGAACCAGGAGCAATACCAATGGGGTAAGTGTTTATTTGCACAAAAGAAGAGCACCTTTACCACCTGGAGGTTTCAAGAAAAATCTTTCTGAAGGATGATTTCTGAGCTATCCTAAGACTTGATAGGAGTTACTCAGACCAAGGTCATGTTGGAAAAGGGAGACTTTGAGAGCAGAGGGAGCAGGAGAAGCAAACGCTTGGTAGATGAGCAGAATGATAGCTATTCAAAGCTGACAAATCATGAAATTCTTGGCAGGAAGTGCTTGGAAAAGAGACTAGAGAGGTAGGAAGTACCCAGATTCAAGGGGGGCCCCACAGGTCAGGTGGGGGTACTCTGGCAGTGTCATTGAAGTGTGTCAAGCAAAAGAATACTATGTTTAAGTTTTCATTTTACCTGGGTTGCTCTCATTTTTAGTAAAGAGAAGGTAGGTGTCTGAATTTGGGCAACCAAAGCAATGATAGTGAGGAAGGCACAGACTGAGATAAAACAAATAGGCCTTGGTAGATAACTGGCAAAGAAGCACAGGTGTATATTGAAGAATTAAGCTTTGAGTGCACAATAATTAGTTCACTTTTAGATCTGTTGAAGGACTGTGTCTTGGCTAGGAACACTGGCTGAGAATCTCAGAGGGTACCTGAAACCAGGAGCATTGATAGCTCACCTAGGGAGAGTGTCCAGAGTAAGATTAAAAGTGACCAAGAATAGAATGGATTTATTATCAACTGAAGAACAGTGTCCAAGATAGAAGTCCTCTAAAAAGACAGAGAAGGAAACGTCAGACCAGTAAAAGAAGATTGATCAGAACGTGGTGTTATGAAAAACAAAGTGAAAAAGTGTTTCTAGAATGATTGAATGATCAGGAATGTTAGATGTTTATTGTTGTTATTATGAAAGAATAACAATCAGAAGAGAAGACTGAGGAGGAGGAGGAGAAGGAGGGGAGGAGTTAAAGAGAAAGAGTGGGGAGAGTACAGCTCAGTGGTAGAGTGTGTGCTTAGCATGCACAAGGTCCTGGGTTCAATCCCCAGGACCGCCATTAAAAATAAATAAATAAGCCTAATTAGCCACCCCCCAACAAACAAACAAAACAAAAAAAGAGAAAGAATAAGTTGTGTTAATAAGTTTGTTTCCGTGCCAGGCAATTCTTTTAAGTGCTTTACGTGCATCAGCCCATCTAGTCTTCCCAACAACTTTATGAAGCAAATATTTTTATAGTAAAATTTCATACCACAGATTCATATATTATGTGATTGACAGTTGGTTCTCAGACCCAGGAATTCCCAGTTAACTGTTTTGGCTCAGTAGTCATTTCATAAACTTTGTAATAATATAGCCCTGAGATTTCCATGGCTGTTTTTTGGATCCCACTTATAATAGGGTAATGACAAGGTTTGCTGTATTATCTCCATTTTACAGATGAGAAGGCTATGGTTTAGAGAGATTAAATGATTTCACTTGTCACAGTCATGAGAACACCTACAAGGCATTATTTACATCAGATATCACCGTGCTGGGTAATTTGATGTGTCAACTTGACTGGGCCCCAGGGTGCCCAGATACTAGGTTGAACATTATTCTTCAGTATATGTGAAGGTGTTTCTAGCTGAGATCAACATATGAGTCAGCACCTGAGTTAAGCAGATTGTCTTCCCCAAGATGTAGGTGTTATCCATTCTGCTGAAGGTTTGACTGGAACAAAAGGACTGATGCAGGGAGAATCTACTATCTGCCTGGCTATCTTCAAGCTGGGACATTGGCCCTCTCTTGCCTTCAGACTTAGACTCAGACTATACTTAAACTGTCAGTCTCCTGCTTCACAGGCCTTTGAATTTGGGCTCAAACTATGTCATCAGTTCTGGGTCTCTAGCCTGCCAACTGTAGATTGTGGGATTTCTCAGCCTCTCTAATCGTGTATGCCAACTCCTTGTAATAAATCTCTCCACACACACACTCACAAACATACACACAAGTATATATACATATATATGGATGCATACATATATATGTGTACGTGTATACAGACATACATACATAGTTCCCATTGAATCTGTTTCCCTGAAGAACCCTGATTAATATACCCACCCACCTTCACTTACCAGCCAACTCTAAATTAGCCTACTAAAAGGCACAGTGCTTGCTATTTAAATGTAGCTTCAAAAGCCCTTCTGCGCAAAATTTCTGGAGTTGTCATGGGTCACAAGGACTGTGTTAATTAGCGTATAACAGTATCATGAACTTGAGAATACTTTATATTCCTTAAATACAGAATTAATTATTCTTTAAATATCCCACTTAGTCTGATTCTGCTTCTAGTGCTGTGTATTCCCTAAATACAAAATAGGAATGTTTCTCATTTTGATTCCTCTTAGATTTTGTACTGACAAATAGAGGAACTTCACAGCATCAGCATTAGAATCTCCCAGAAACTCTGTATCAGCTCATCTTTCCTCAGAGGCAAAAAGAAAAAGTGACCTATTTGTTAAGTCTGTTGTTCATTTTCATATGTGTAGCACTAATTAACGTCAAAAAGCTCCACCTCCCTCCTTATAACCTCGGTAATAGCTGGATATTAAAATAACATAGTCCAACTATAGTCAATGAGCAGCTTCAGGATAGAAATTACATTGTTGATGCCCAAGATATTTCAACAGAGAAGATATACTGAAGTTTCTGTGAGTCATTTATGATTTCAAGTTAATAGTATAATGCTGAGTTTTTGTAAGTTAATTTACAAGCAAGCACATTGAAAGAAGATATTCATAAACCAAACTGCCCTTCATGAGATCAGATGTCATGTCTTATATTCTGTATTTCCTTTCTTGTGCCAAAAGACCTTGGCTGGACAAACTCTAAATAGAAGGGTGTTTTAGGGAGGGAGTGCTTGGCCTTTTTTCATATGATGTATATTTTTTTCACTAGGAAGTGATGAGGTAGATAAACTCACGATGGGGTTTCTACGGTATAGTCCTTCAAGAACCTGACTAATTCATTACAAATTAAGCCAAAGGAAGGAGTGTAAACAAGCAATAGTTTACAAAATGCATGTATTTGAAATTTCAACCTGGAGAAATTATGCATGCAATATACTTGGTAGTATTTCTGTTAGAAAATGGAGGAAGCATGCTTCTCAGTGTCCAAAGATGGGAAAACAGTTATAATTAGGTGTCATCACTATCAATTTAATTAGGTTTTCAAAGAGGGTGTCAGTCTACCTCACCTCTTGGAAACAGACATCAGGTCATGGCATAGAACTTGGTCATCCCTGAACCTTTGATTGTGTATCTTCCAACCAAGAAGGCAGATTTCAGCTCCCTGGGCTTTAGAAGCAACAGAAATTCCATCAGTGAGACAGAGCAGTCTGACTTTTATTTAAAATTACTTTCAGAAAAAATAAAAATAAAAAGATCTTTGTTGAAAAACCTCCTGAATGATTTCTAACACTTGGACTTTTGAATTTTTCATTTCAGAGGTAAAAAGTGAGTTTGTAAATCCAGGTCCAGAAAGTGGAAAGTAATATCTATTAATTGATGAGGGTCCCTAAAATACATGATGCTCAAACTAAGCTCTGCACAAAATGACTTCCCTAGATTTGATGAACAGAATTTCCTCTTGTGATGGAAAAAAACTAAAACTTAAAAAAAAAATGAAAGTTGATGAGTGAGCCTTAACCTTTATTGATGTGTAGTTTAGGTAAGATACCCATGTAATCTAAATATAAATAAAGAAATAGTTTATTTCAGACCAGTACTTAACAGGAATACAAATTAGAGCATTTGGGATTTTTCCTTAACATGTCAAGATTTCATTTGGCATTTAAGACAATAATTAGATGGCCTTCAATAGTATTATGAAATTTCATTTACATTTGGAGAGATTACACTTTATCTTCAAACATCAGTTTCTTATCTGTTGTTTTAGTATTGAGAACCTGCTGTTTTTCATACATTCAGACTGAAGCGTGTCATTGTCTTCATTTGATTCACTTCAGTTCAGCAAGTGTGCCTGAGTGTCAGCTGTGCTCTGGGATCTGTGCTAGAAACAAGGCTGTTGAGTCTAGTCTTTCCTCAGTTCTGCACAGTAGTGATAAACCTGTGTTCATCCATAATGGAAGTGCAACTTAAAAAAAAAAACAACTCTGGGAGCATAGGGGAAGGAACAAATGTCTCGATTTCTGTTTAAGCTGGGCTTAAAATAGTGAATAAGATTTTACCAATGCATTTCTCCATTCCTCTCACCATACGTTCCTCCTGTCCATTCTCCTTGCAATCAGATTTTATTTTCTGAATGAATATAAGATTATTCCCTTCCCTGCTTACATTTTCGTATGGCTTCCTATTGCACTTCCACTGTCCTCTCCAAGGCATTCAGGGCCCTCCACTATCTGGCTGTGGCCTTTCCAGCCTCCTCTTACCTGGTTTTCTGCTCTACCCAATTCAAGCTGGTCTTCGTTTTCTTCACAGTCGAAGCCCAAAGAGGCCCTGGCATCTGCTGTTACCACTGCATGGAATTCCCTCCCCCATATCTTTAATAGATTGTTCCTTCTCCTCATTCAGCTAGCAGCATAAATGCCACCTTCTCAGACAGGCCTTTCTGGACCTTGCTATTTAAGCCTTCTCTAAAATGCCACCTAGCTTTGTTTTCTTCCTAGCATTATCTGAAAATATTGTACTTAACCTTTTTATGGTCGGTCCTGCCACAACTACCTCTATGCCCAGGGAATGTAGTCTTCGAGACAGAAGGAGCCTCATTTGTCATGTTTGCAATGTATTCCCACTTCTAGAACAGGGCCTGGCACACCCCGGAAGCTCAGTAATCTTCGTTGAACGAATGAATCATGATCATTACCTTTCAGATTCTTTTTCCATTTTAAATAGTAGTGAAGAATCTAGTTGAGTTTTCTCTCTGTACAATTAAGAATATCGATTTATATTTCAGTTCAATTTTACCAACATAATGATCAGTTCTTAAAAGAAGGCCGAATCTAACATAATAAAAAAAGATAGGAAGTGCTCATGGTGTCTATTCCTCAGAGTCCTTGGCCAGTGCTGTTGGCCTCTCATGATGCTAAATTCACAAATGTAAGAAAAATTAAAAACAAATTACCTCCTCCTCTTTTTATGTTTTCCACAGTACCATTGTCTTTGAGTGTTCCCCAAAGGGGGTACACAGGGTCAGTTTGCATATAACTAGCAGGGTTTTAACACTATTTCAGTTTTGTTGCAATCTTCCTTTTATGGGAAGGCTAACATTCCAGTATTATTAAAAATGCAAACCAATAAGACATGAAATGGCTTGCTTATTGCTAACATTTATGCAAAACCACTTAAAATGTTAAAAAATATTAATCCCCTACCGTATGTAGCAATTAATGCCGCACAGATGATGACAATTGTTTTTTCGGCTGGAAAATCACCGGCAGTCCACATTCTCATCTTCTGCTTAATTAACACAACTATATATATCCTTCAAAGTCAGGAAACTGGTGTAATTGCTTTTGTAAATTCAACTAGTTTCCAATGAAG
This sequence comes from Camelus ferus, assembly GCF_009834535.1. Classification (NCBI taxonomy): domain Eukaryota; kingdom Metazoa; phylum Chordata; class Mammalia; order Artiodactyla; family Camelidae; genus Camelus; species Camelus ferus. The sequence goes on from NC_045700.1 coordinate 39,420,826, forward strand.
AACAGATTGCTAAATTAAATGCAAATAATTTGAAGTTTTTAAAATATCAAGAATATAAGTATTTTTGCCCCTGTATAGTATGAGGTGACCCAAAGGTCAGGGAAAGAAAAGAAAAAGAAAGAATTCTTGGACTTGTCTTTGATTATCTGTTGAGATACTACGTACATTTTAAAGACCATTTGTCAGGCAGACATCATGTTATATAAAATAATTATGCTTTATAATCATCCACAACATTGTTGACAACACAGATGTGTGCTGAATTGGTTTAGAATCAAAGGGTGTGTGTGTGTGTGTGTGTGTGTGTGTGTGTGTGTGTGTAAAATAGCCCTAAAGTTTCTGAAAAGCAGAAGAAAATAAGGATTGCAGAAACAAGGTAGAAAATGGTTTTTTAAATTTTGTACTTATTTATTTTTATCTAGAGAAGATAAAAGAAAGGACAGCAGGGAAGTGGAAAAGGAGAGAGGCCAAAAAGCAGAGGTCAAAGATGAGGAGATACACACACATACAGTAGATCTGTATTTGTCGATTTTCCTACTTACTAAAATTTATTTGTAACCCCCAAATCAATATTTTAGGCACTTTCCTGATCATTCTCAAATATACACATATGAAGAGCAGTGAGGAATTTGAGTTGCTGGACAATCACTTTCCGAGAAGAGGCTAAGTAAGGTGATGTTCTGCCTCCTTGTTTCAGCTGTCACACTATAAACATGTCCTGTTTGGGGTATATTCAGTGCTGTATTTTTGAATATTTGTGCTTTTTGTTGGTGCCTAACTATTTATAATGGTCCACAGGCATAGTGCTGGAGTGCTGTGTAGTGTTCCTTAGAGCAAGAAGGCTGTGATGTGCCTCACAGAGAAAACGTGTATGAGATAAGCTTCATTTAACCATGAGTTATAAGCTGTTGGCTATGAGTTTAATGTTAATGGATCAAAAATCTATGTTAAATAAGGTATTTTTAAAGAGTAACACACATGAAACAAGGTTGTATATTAATCTGTTGACAAAAATGTTGCACAGAGGCTCACAGGAACGTAGCCCTGTATTTTCCTTAGGAGCAATGATTCAGTATTAACTAATTCAGTTTTGTAGTGGCTTTATAAACATAACTACTGTGAGTAATAAGAATCAACTGTGAGTGTGTGTGTGTATACAGATGTCTTTGCACCCAGTTGATTCTTATTCTCAGTAATTATATATGTATAGATAAAAGAGACGCAGCGTCAGAGAGAAAGAGAAAAAGAGAAGGAAAAAGTTATCTCATGTCTTGATCAAGTCTGGATTGCTTATCTGAAGGCTGAATTAAAGTGAATAAATAAGAAGTAATATGATTAGATGAAGAGGTAAATGTTTAATTCAGAGTGGAAAAAGACTCTGAATTAATCACAGATTGTACAAAAAGAGGGAACTTCAACAGTATGTCTGTTTAACTCTTATTATGCAGAAAGGGGATATGGGAATGGACGTAGTGGCCAAAAGTAAGAATCTGGAGCACAATTCAAATCTCAGCTCTCACTCTCTTCTGGGCCTAATTTTGTTATCTGTAGGATGGGAATGATATACTTCATTGACTTGTAGTAAAAATTAAATAAGAAATCAAACATTGTAGAAGAGTGTGTCATATATTAAAGCAATTAATTAATAATGTAATTATGAGTAAGGGGGCCCCCAGGCTTACATTTACTTAGAATTTTACTGGTGAAAACTGGTTCCCATGTCCTCTTTGCCCCAGCTCAGTGTTTTTTCATTGCACCATTCTGGGGCTATTGAAACACTATTTGGGCTGACTTACCTCTTAATGCTATCATGATGGTTGGCATGGAGAGGTTTGTATTCCCAAGGTATGCTTTCATAGCATAGAATAGAGTTGATGGAAAAGCACTGTAACCAGGTAGTTAAGAGAAAGGGATGACTGCCTCAGTTTTCTCCTAAAGAACATCATTTCCAAAGAAGAGAAGTAAGAAATCATGCTAAGTCTTACCCACCTCCTACCCAGTCACCTGGGTTTATAAAATGGAATGGACTTTGATTCCCACTACAAGAATAAAGCAAACTAGTACAAAAAAGGAAGAGAAATTGCCTTTTTTCTTTTTTTTAGTGGAAAAAATAGAAGGAAATAGCTGCACCCTCAAGCCTCAGTTTCTTCATACATAACTGGGAATAGTAATACCTGCTCTATCAAATAATGTTAAAATCCCTAGAATTTATTTAGAATAGAATATCCCACCGAAGCTAGAGATAGAGGTTTATCAGAAGTAAAATTAGTTAAGAGTTAAGACAACTTATTTGATCTCACTTTTCACTACTAAGGAAGCCTTGGAATGAAATAAAATTACAGTGCATCACTTTTCATATCGTATCTACACGTACCTGCATAGAAATTCTGTTCAAGATGTTACTAATAATAATAAGTGAATGTATTACTTCACATGTCAGAGGGAACAATTCAGGATACAACTACTATTTTAATATATTTAGCCAGTCCTTTTTATCAACATGAGTGACTGGTAGACAGCTGGTGAATGAAATCTACAGATTTTATAACTTTACAGTTCGGATTAGACCAGATAACATTGAAGAGTACTTCAAAGAAGGTTGCTTTTATTTTTTTCCCTCTCTCTCTCAAAGGGATTCTGGCAAAAGTTCATATTTTCATCTAGAGAAACTTGCCATTTAGAATATATATATTTCTTTTTAAACCCATTCAGTTAGCTGCCCACATTTCTATTAACAGAAATTGTTCTACACAATTCTTTCTAGAAGCCAATAACATGCCTATAATATACCTCTCCATAATAGATTCATAGAAGAAATGTGACCTATTTTACATTCTAAATCAAATAATGCTACATTTTAGCCATTTCTATTGCCTTTGACATAGATATCTTTCCATGAAAAGATTATATTTATTCCTTAGGAGTGGACTAACAAATAGTATTTTAGTCAAATAGTACTTGTTAGTGTTAATTTTAGAAGTTTTCCATCAAATAAAATAGCATTGCTATTTTTTAATTTCATACTGATACAGACTGGGCGTCTCATGAAAGGAGACAGGACTATACCTTGGTAAGTTGTCCCAGGTGTGCACTAATTATTATATATTTGAAGGTTCCATTGTAGCTAATGAACTCTGAGCCATGAAAATTCTCCTTATTGAATTTTAAAAATATTACAGATAGGTAAGGAGATGCTAAATAAATCATCTGATTTACTAAATCTAAATGTTTATTTTTATCTGTTTCTAGAGTAAGATGAAGGCATTTCTCACCATCAGAGTGTAGGGTTAATGCATGAGAAGACCACTAAACTCCCATCATTTAAACATGATAACTGCCTCATGTGTCTACATAATGTTTCAAAGCTATTTTTAAGCCGTTTAAGCTTTTCAATTTACACTAAACATCCACCAAGAGATTTTCTGTTAAATTTAGTGCAGTATTTTAAATGATCGCCACAACTCAATTTTAAATAAATTCTAGAGTAAAAGTAATTTCTAAAGACATAACTTACATAATTTTCCTCAATGCATCACTGGTTCTGAATAGTGGCTTTCAAGTTTAAATCATTAAAAGTCTTTTAGAATCCCGGGGCAGCAACGCTTTGTATAAATCTAGTGTAAATTTTAAGGAGTTAATTGATGTTAAAATGACAAAATACGTTTGGCATACTTACATGTTGCTGGTTGCCCCAGATAATTTCAGATAGCAAGTATTTCACAAAATGTTGTATAAACAACAAGTAAAGCACTGGAAAATTTTCCAGTAAGAATTAAAATCATGCTTGTCTCCTGATAAAATTTTTGATCTGCTAAGAATACTACTGGCTAGGATTTTATTATGTGAACTAGGGCATCCTTGGGACTTGGGAATTTCACCTGGAAAGAGCAGATGACAACTGGGAATGATTGGCTGACTCAATGAAGACAGAAAGCTGAGGTAGAACACAAAGGACCTATTGATGGCTTTTGTCTGTGGCAGACAGAAGCCTAAGGGAAGGGTGACTGCTCTCTCCTAGTGTCATGGATGTCACATGGTAGAAAGTTTTATGTTTGTTTCTGACATTAGGCAAACAAAACCCTTTTGAATGCTGAATTAGGCTCTTGTTTTGAGCCTGCAAGCTGCTACTCATTCCTATTGATGAGTACTGATCTGATTGCAGCCCTTTTATTTTTATGGTGTTAACTGTGTGGGGAATGTGGATAGAAGGCCTGAGACAGGACCACAGACCTTATCCGCCCAGAGTTCACATAGCTTTTGGAGTTTTCTTTTTTGCAGGGGGATGGGGAAAGAAGGGGATGTCTCAGGAGGCTTACCAATCTCTGCTTAAATGAACAATATGAGTTAGGCTTTCTGAAATCAGTTTAGCAAAAGACCCTTTTTTCTTTTCCCTCTGGAGGAGGATACAACACTATCACCACGATTCAGCTTTGCTTGTCTGGGTCTGTGCAAATTGTGAGGGAAAGAGTGCTTTGAGGGAGCCCTTCCTGTTCCCTTTGGTCCCTGTGATCTGTACTCACTTGAGGTTCTGAGGTTCAAAATTCGATGACTTGGCAGGAAAAGATAAATTCGTTTTTTAAAGGCATGGTGAGGATTGTATTCTTGGTGAGGGAGTTATAGATTGGAAAACCTGAAGCCATTTTTAAAACCCTTGATTATGGCAGACTTTTAAATATATACATTCACTTTGAATTAAAAGAATCCAGAGAAATGAGAATAATTTCTGCTCTCTGTGGCCAGACTTTGAAGTGGAGAAATGTGGAACTAAAAGCAAATAGCATAACCTGTTTTAATCAAAAGGAGTCTAGCAAGAAACAATCAATTAAAGAACAGTCTGATTCTGTGCGACATCAATGTATGAAAATCTGTTAGACGCCAGATTGTGTCTCAAGACACATATGATGAACTGAACAAAATGACCTGCTAATAGCTTTTACGGGTAATAAATGCATCATGTTATTGGTAATTCTGCAGATGGTAAATCAAGCTAATATCGAAGCTGAAACAAGCTACTTGTTAAATATAGTTCAAAATGATCTTCTCTGTTATTCGAAAACTGTATTGCACAGAAAAGAAAGATGATTACTCCTTATATTTCTAAGCATCTTAAATGGATAAACATTTCTATTCTGCCATAGAGGCATTTAAAATTTTAAATCCTTTGGAGAGAGCATGCCTGAAATAAATTTAAGCTGAGAAGCGCTATGTTTATTTAGATTATGAGCAGGAACAAAAATGTAAAACCTGTGCTGAAATTGAAGTGTGACTTTATTGCATACAATGCACATTAGATGATATTTCCAATCAGCATTTGGAACACTGACCTGGCAAATCTGAACATTTGAGCCTAATACATATTAACAAATGATGGAGGGATGGACATGCCATTCATATTATAGACGCTCTTGAATAGTTTCATTTGCCCAAAGAACTTTAGCTTCAATTTTTGTTGTTGTTGTTGTTGTTGTTGTTGTTGTTACTAGATCTAAAGTAGATAGCAGTAGGATTCTGGGAAGGATGAGGAGGTTAGGAAAAGAGGAGCCAGGACAATGGTCTAAGGAATCAATCCTGCAAGAAAGAAAAAAAAAAAATAGGAAGAAAAAAAAAGACTGTGACTGCCCATGATATACAAAGGGAAACACAGTCAAATGAAAGGAAAAGTTAACTTTGTAGATAGGCAGTTTAGATCTTTGAATCCCCAAATGGGCCCTTTTTTTGAGATGGTTATTTTTAAGCTTAAATAATTTTGTTTGCCCATCTATATGTCATGTAAGTCTTTGTATTAACTGGGGATAAGTTCAGTTCTAAGTGTGTATTTATTTTTAAAGAGAGGTAATTTCAGATGTACATATAGAAAGCCTCTAATAAGTTTTATTTTTAAATAAATCAATTTAATATGTATTTATATTGTTTCAGATATATTTGTTTCCATATATATACATACACATTCACATATATGCATATACAGACATATGTTTACATATTAAAATGTAATAAACTGAAAAGTATATTTCAATTTTAGAAAACCACAATAACTTCTTTCTTAAGCAAAAAATTATATATTTTATTTTTCTTTAAGGAGATTAAATGTGTCCAGTGAAATCATATTTCTAGTATTAAGTAGAATCAAAGATCTAGAGTCTTTTCAAATCACATGAATTTTAGTTTTAGATTTACCTATTACCTAAAGCATCTTGAGAAAAATCAATTATTGCCTTAAATTTCCAGCTTTTTAACAGTAACAAAATGTAGCTATTTATCAATTCTCTCTGATATGACTTTGAGGACAGTGACAGTGACAGCAATCCTATCTTTTAGCAATAAAAAAGGGTAAAATATCACCTTGCTGGAGGAACAGATGTTTGCAATCCATTAACATCCATTAATTCACTGCAGAATCAGAAATTTGTAATAAGACTAATCCTAGGCCAAATTGTGAATCTGGAGATTATTACAATTAAAAGTCCTCCAAATTCCCCTAAGTAGTCCTTTTCACAGAGATTGCTAATGTCTTTCCTTGTTCCCTACCTCTGTCTTCCCCATTTATTCAGTTTACTCAAGCACTATAATAAAGGCATGAATGAGGTATCTCTGAATTTTCTAGGATGTTTTCAGCTTAAAGTAACAGAAAATACAACTGAAGGTGGCCTAACCAACAAGGACATTTGTTATTTTACATAACAAAATGTCCAGAGCTAGGTCGGCTCCAAGGTTCATTGGTCATCTCAACCCTAGCAACCTAGGATCTGTCTGTCTGGTGCTGTTCACCAAAATAATTTTAATGTTAAAATCATGTTATGAAATATATTTATTTACACATATTTATCTTATTATACAATAAAGTAATAATATTTCAATCAAATATGCAAGGATCTAATTCTTTCTCACTTTTCTTTGGTCTAAATGCTTCTCGCTGCCTAGAAATATTCCTAGATAGAAGATGGGAAGCAGCAGATTTAATATATGTTAATTGGTGATTCTGTGATGCTAAATAGTGATTCTACCTATTCTTGTGGTGTTGAGACAGGGTAGAAGTGATGAGGGAGTAGGTGAATGGTGAGATGGGAGGCAGCACCAAAATCTGGAGGAACTCTGACATTTCTCCATACAAAATATGTCCAGTAGATGGTGTTTTAAGGGGATAGTTCTGCAGACAACTCAACAAGAAAGAGAAAATCAGGAAGTGATGAGAATGTGAGTATGGTATGGATTTCTTATTTCTTAGTAAGATAAGGCATAAGTAAGTATTTGGAAATCTTGGTTAGAAAAATGCATTGAAAATGTCATGCAGTGTATGTTGGACTCCTCACATGAGCAACCTACTTTCCTGGATCTTGGGGCATAATTACATCCCACAGAGTATAAAATTCATGTAGAATCAGAAAGACCCCAAATAGTCAAAGCAAATTTGAGAAAGAAGAACAAGGCTATAGGCATCATTATTCCTGATTTCAAGCCATATTACAAAGCTTTGATAATCAAAACTGTATGGTATTGGCATAAAAACAGACACATAGACCAACAGAACAGAATAGAGAGCCCAGGAATAAACTCACAAATGTATGGTCAACTAATTTTCCACAAAGTCACCAAGAATATACCATGAAGTATCTCTTCAATAAATGGTGTTGGGAAAACTGGATATTCATGTGCAGAAGAATGAAACTGGACCCCTGTCTTACACCATACACAAGAATTAAGTCAAAATGGATTAAAAATTTGGACATGAGACTAGAAACCATAAAACTCCTGAGAGAAAACATAGGGGAAAAGCTCCTTGAGATTAGTCTTGACAGTGACTTTTTGGATCTGACAACAAAAGCAAAGGCAATATAAGCAAAAATAAACAAATGGTACTATATCAAAGCTTCTGTACAGCAAAGGAAATCATTAACAAAATGAAAAGGCAAACTATGGAAAGGGAAAAATATTTGCAAACCACATATCCGATAAGGGGTTAATATTCCAAGTTATACAAGGAACTCATACAACTTAATAGCAACAACAAAAAAACCTCAATTTGAAAATGGGCAAAGGATTTAAATTAGGCAGTTTTCCAAAGAAGACATACAAGTGGCTGACAGAGATTTTGGCAACTTTGAAGCTAGGGAGATCCTGGCCCAGCTGCTTATATCAGATTTCATTGTCCCCCTAGCCTTTTGTCCTCTCTCCCAAGTCCCTTAATAAAATGGTTTGATCCAACAACAAACAAATGAAGGGAAAAAAACAACAAATGGGCAACTAGTACATGAGAAGGGGCTCAACATCATTAATCATCAGGGAAATGCAAATGTAAAAACTACAGTCCTAACCTCACACTTGTTAGGATGTCTGTTACCAAAATGACAAGAGATAACAAATACCAGCAAGGATATGGAGAAAAGGGAACCCTTGTGCACTGTTAATGGGAATGCAAATTAGTACAGCCATAATGGAAAAACAGAATGGAGGTTCCTCAAGAAATTAAAAATAGAACTATCATATCATCCAGCTGTCTCACTTCTGGATATACATCCATAGGAAATAAAATAATTACCTTGAAGAGCCATCTTTCTCCCATGTTCATTGCAGCATTATTGACTATAGGCAAGGTATTGAAACAACCTAAGTGCCCATTGACAGATGAATAGATAAAGAAAATGAGATATTGTATATACACACATATATATATATAATAGAATGTTACTCAGCCTTAAAAGAAGAAGGAAATCCTGCCATTTGTGACAACCTGAATGAACCTGGAGGGTATTATACTAAGTGAAATAAGCCAGACAGAGAAAGACAAATATTTCATGCTACCACTTACATGGGGAATCTAAAAAAAAGGAATGAACAAGAAAGAGAGAGAAAGGGAGGGAGGGAGAGAAAAAGAAAAAAGAGAAACTAAAAAGACAAGAAGAAAGAGACCAACTCATAGAAACAGAGAGCAGAATAATGGTTGCCAGGGGCTGGGAGGAGTGGGAAAAATGCAGAGTAGTTGATAAAAGCTACAAACTCTCAGTTATAAGATGAATAAGGTCTGAGAGCCTATTGTATAGCATGTGATTATCACTGATAACACTGTATTGTATAATTGAAATTCCCTGAAAGAAGAATTTAAGTTTCCTTACCAAAAAAAGGATAAATAAATATGTGAGTTGATGGATGTGTTAATTATGGTTATATGAGATTTCTTTCATAATGTACACATATATCAGATTATCACAATGCACACTTTGAATATATTGCAATTTCGTTTGTCCATTTTACCTCAGTAAAGCTGGAAAAATTGGTCCAGAGTAGATCAAACCTAGAATGTCCACTGAGCTCTCTTGACAAGCTCTGTCAAGACATACAGATATCCAACTAGTTATTCTTCTGATTGATAAGATAATAGAAATGTTTATTTTTATTTGTGTTCCTGGCAACCAACTCTTTACTTTGATATGTCAATTTATTTATATAGCTCTATCCACCTGTGAATATTCATTCCTCCAGCCAGCCACAAAAGAAAAATTATGCATGAATGCACATTCTGTGTTGAAAAATTATCTGTTAAAAACACTTCTTTCAGACACATCAAGAAAAGAAAAAATGAATGGCAAAATATTAATAAACCTTTAAGATGAATTCCTTGATAAACCATTGGAGCATGTATAAAGGTGACAGAGAACAGTAAAGTATGATGAGATGAACAAAGAAAGGAAAGTTTAGCATAGAGAATTTTGTTAGCAAGCTCTTCTTTTAAAACTTCTGTAAAAGCTTAATGGTCTTGGCCTGCATCAGTACCTTGGCTCTTCTTTCCTATCCCTTCCTCAGATCTATGAGCAATCTCTGCTCTTTCTTCTATTCACATTTCTAGTACTGTGGCATGGAAAGGGATCTTCTCCAAGGGCCAAAGGACTGCTGTGGTTCACAGTAGCCCTTGGTTCTGTTTCCAGCTCTTCTATTCATATTGGAGATATTATTCAATGCTGATTCAGATTTCTCTTAATAATGCAATGAAGTTAAAAAGTTTCAAATATCACAGTGCTATTGCTGTCTTTGGTAACAATGCTAATAATTGTACAAGTAATGCTACTGTATTTGGTGGCATCTACTTATAGTACAGTTTGTTAAAAGTCAGAGTTCAGCATGGGATATGTCCAAGGCTTTAGTTTTTCTAGTAGGATTTCATTAATGACAAACACAAGGACCTCATTATACACTGGTATCATTTCTAAGACAAATTCATATCATGGAGTCTGAGGGCTACTATATGGGAGGCTCCATATTATTAGTAAATCATTTATCACTGGGGTAAAAGTAATTATGAGGCATCTTACTAATCCTTCCAACATTTATGAGATATTGGTTATGAGTTATTAGCAATGAATGATGAATAAATGAGCTTTTGACAAAAACATGAAAAACTTCCCAACTTTTGTCTCTTTCTTCTAACATCTTGAGGTTTTGCTGTCACTGACTGATGTGGAGGTAACCTATTTACACTGAATCAAACTTGTTGACATTTAAGTGTTTAAAAAAAAAAAAAAAAAACACTATCTAAGCAGTAGAAAGAATATAGGAATGACATTCACGGATATTTCCAGCTGTCAACAAGTCAGGTTTCTTACTAACTGTGAGCCCTTGAAGTATTATGTTCTTTGGATAGAGTGAGAAATACTGTTACTTCAGGTTTTTTTTTTTTTTTTTGGTATCTATATACTTGTCTGAACTAATTAGCAAAATATCGTAATCTTTCTACTTCTCCCATCTCTGATGTGCATGATTCTCCTTTTAAACAATAGCACAAAAGAGTTTCTCATGCATTTGGAATAAAAATGGAATGGATTGATTATTCACACAAAACCAAGGACACCACCATCCCATAAGAAAGAGTTTAATTAAAGATCTATTTTTAGTAGGTGGGTAAGTAGTAGCACAGACTATAAAATATTCTCAAATATAACTATGAGAGAAAAAAAGATAATAGACCAGGAACATCCCATTCCCTTTATCTTCTGGAAAATGTAACTTCTCATGTGGACATTGAATGAAGAAACTCTCACTGATTCCTCAGTAGAACATCCACTGCCGTGAATGACCACCCTGTTACTGAGATGAATGCGACCCTCTCTATCTCCTTGTTTCTCCTTTTCTAAGACGACTGAAAGGCAGAAAAGACAAGGCGTGCAGAGGAGTTAATACCACGTCCCTCCTTCTGCGTATTAACCTTCCTGAGAAAGGGGTCCCTACTCATTTAATTAACATTAAAGGAAGGGATGCAAATACTTGCTAAAAAGAAAATTTTGTACAGTATAGCAATTAAGCATATTGAGCTAACCAGCCCAATCTCTGGTCTTAGCTACACCACTTACTAATTGTATACCCTTGGCAAATTATTTGATTTTCTTGTTGCCTCTGTTTGCTCATCTGTAAAATGAGGGTTATAAAAGCACCTACTCTGTGATTGTTGTGGGGATTAAATGAATTAATATGTAAAACACTAGAACAATATATGACACATACTGATCATGATTTTCCTTAGTACACATGCCCTTCCTTGTCCTTGTCTCACCCTTCTAACGGCTTCAGATAATTTTGGAAGGTGTCAACTTCTACACTTTTGAAGTAGTCAATGAATTGTGTGAGTAAGGTCATCCTTGAAACTTGAGAGAGATAGGGTTAGAACCAGTGATACGATAAATTGTTTTATGGAAGATTTAGCACTTTGAGGATGTATGTGACTGGAGGATTTCTGAGTAGTGCGTGACACTCCAGTTCTCTCTTTTACTACCTACACCTATGTGCATGCTAATATGTGCATGGTACAATAAACTTCTCCAAAACTTAGCAACTCAACACAACAAACATTTTTTTAATCTTTCAGTTTCTGTGGGAATAGCTTAGCTGGGTGCTTCTGGCTCAAGCTCTCTAATGAACCCATAGTCTGTTAGCTGGGCCTGTGGTCTCATCTGAAGGCATGACCACGGAGGGATCTACTTCTTAGCTCACTTATATGGCTAGCTACAACTTCTTAAGGCCGTCCTGTGGAAAGGCCCATGTGGTAAGTATGGCTTTCTGATGACTACATTCACTTTATAGGTCATCTTGTCATCTCAGGAATGTTGTTTCTCCCTTTGTTAGATCAGACCTTTTGTTTTATTTCCACAAAGTCATGTCCACAGGGTATTCATGTACCATTGAACTTTATTGACATCTTGGAGAGATGGAGATGTGTTTACAACACAGAAAGTAGAAACATTCCAGTTGAATATTAGGCTATTTTGTTCTTCAGGCCCATTTTATGACTAAAGTTTGTCCTGTGATAATTCACACTGATTGGCACTCATGCAAATTGGCTGACTGGTCTGTCTCCATTCTTCCTCTCATCTTTCCTCCTCATCTGCTTCCCTCGAGCACCAGATTTATCTCACCATGCACAGTAACTAAACCATCTCCAGTGGCTATTTCCAGTCTGACCATTGTATAACCCAGTCCATTAATATGCTCTGTAAGATCAGATCTTCTATTTAATAAATCTCTACCCACTGGAAAACCATTATTGTTTTAAATAGCAATTATTCTCCTTTCCATTATGTTCAAATTTACTTAAGATTTTTAAATTCTTGTTAGTTTTTACCTTTGGGATTTCTGTGGTTCTAGTGTTGAGAAAGTTGGGTGTGGGCTGATTCAGATTTTAATTGTTATAGAGTTTTAATTAATCTGCCTATCCCCTGCCTATTTATAACATTGTGGAGCTGCAAAGATAAGGTTTCTTATGTTTTTATTTTTTTTTAATGTTGTCAGTTTCATGTCTCCAAAACACTTGGAATGTGAACAATTGAGTTTATTTCAGAGACATGATTTCAAAGACAAGTAGGATGAACAAGGATTAGAGAGGATGTCTTGGTATTTTTTCATATTCTCTGGGCTCATTTAATTATATTTCTGTAGGTACTCTCAGCATTTATTGTACTATTTATTTTAACCTTTGTCCTTTGCAGCTAAAGTTGTGATCTTTATGAAATTCTCTTTTAAGACATTTATTGTTTTATCAAGTTTAAAATATGTATTGTCTCTTTCAATACTGAATTGCAAACTGAAAATTTTAGTAAGAATGTTTAACTCATTTGCTCAAGATTTACAGACCTCCACCCTAAATTAAGTAAATATTTTGAAGGCAATATTTATGTTGAGAATTTTAAATTGCTGTATTCATAGAAAAAGTTAAATAAAATATTTGAAAACAGCCCTATGCATAGGACAGAAGGGATAAACAAAACAAGTGTATTATTTACTAGTAGAAAAATTAGTATTAACATGTGAGATAGGAACAAAACAATCTACAAAAATTAAGCATAATATCATGAAGAATAATGCTATAAACTTTCAGGTTCTTAATCATGTTTTCATAACAAAACAAAGTTAGAAATCCTAGATATTTCAAATAACGTTAATCATTACACTGCTTTTTAGAGTACTTTTCCAAGCATGGGGATTAATATAAACTTTTATTTTCATCTTTTCTAATTATTACATAATTATTTGAATTCTTTTAAAATTTATAAAGTGAAATAGATTTTACAATTCTAACTTAAAAAAAATAACAGTGACCTAAATTCAACTTCCCTTGTTGCTATTGTACTTAACTCAAATACTGAAAATATTTTTAAATTCAAAAGAAAAAAGTAATAGTAAAGGGCAGGGTAATGTATTAAATTACCAGAGAGGAAAAAAATTAGGGGCCAGAATTCATGTTTACACTAACAACTTGAAATTCAGGACAAAACTGAGGGCCTGACCTCTATGCCGGATGGTGTCTTCTTCAGGAAATGTTAGCAACATTCCATTTTCAAGGTAACTTTTTCTTTTGACAGTCACTGAGCTGTACATTTAAATGGTAACCGTTTAGATGCCATCAAGGAAATGTTGAGAAAGTCTAAGTTAATAAGAGAAGAAAAGCTTGTTATTTCTACCTTTTGCTACCTTTCATTCAATTTCAGCCCAAAACATGGAGTAGGACAATGTTGTCCTACTGGTTCGGCCTAGGTCTAGTGCCCAGACCTACAGTCAGGGGACTGAATTCTGTTTCAGAAAGAAGTGGCCACCTCAAGACTTTGCTGAGATTATACCTGTGGTGAATAGGGAAGCTGACTATAAATCTAGCTCTGCCAGGCCCAGACTATTCTGTTACCTATCCTGTTTCCTTACAATAACTGTGTGTTGCTGGCTCATTTTACAGATGAGAAAATCAACATGATGAAGTCAAAACAGCTCCAAATTAACATGACAAGATAGGGGGAAAGAAAACATGATGCTAGTTCTCTCCATTCTGTGACCCTGTGTTTTGTCCATCCTACTATTCAGCCCCTTTGCAGTAGGCGACAGAGGGTTTTCACTATGCTTATTTCTTAGGAGAGTTAGTTCAAAGCCTCCTCAGGGAGAGAAGTGGGAAAGTACAAGGTACAGTAGTAAAGTCAACTGTGAATCTAGTTTCTGTATTAGTTTGATAGGGTTGCCATAACAGTACCACAAAGTGACACTTAAACGGTTCTTAAACAACAGAAATTTATTGTCTTGTAGTTCTCAAGGCTGGAAGTCTGGCCTTAAGGAGATAGCAGGGTTGGTTTCTTCTGAAGGCTGTGAGGGAGAGTCTGTATTCTATGCCTCTCCCCTAGCTTCTGGTGCTTTGATGGCCGTCTTTGGCATTCCTTGGCTTCTAGATGTATCGCCCTGATCTCTGCCTTCATGTTCACAAGGTGTTGTCTCTGTGTGGGTGTTTCCTTGTGTGTGTGAATGTGTCCCCAGTTCCCTCTTTTATAAGCACACTAGCCATATTGGAGGTGGGGGGCTCCACCCTATTCCAGTATGGCCTCAGATTAATCAATTACAGAAGCAACAGCCTATTTCTAAAAAGTTACATTATGAGGTACTGAGGGGTTAGGACTTCAGCATATGACTTTGGAGGGGAAGGACACAGTTCAACCTATAACAGTTTCTCTGATGAGAAAGAAAGTAAAGGAAACATACATAGGTTTTCTACCAAGGAAGACTTTCATTAGCACTTTTATTTTAGCTAAAGAGGGAAATAGTTAAAAAACTAGTTTCAACGGGCAGTCTGGAGAAAGTTAGAAAAATGTGGTGGGGTGATAGGAGAAAGGGGTAGTCAGTAAGTGAGTGTGATAGGATTGGAGTGCAGAAAAGAGGATGGGAGGTAGCAAAAGCATATTGATGTGGCCATGGCAGCCTTTTGAAAAGCTTTGGATCAACTTTTTGGTGATTGGTTCAGATTCAAAACACCACTGAGATTATAGAAAGTAGGTGGTATGGTCAAAGCAACAGGTGCAAGAAGTCAAATTTGGCTTCATTATTGAAGATTAATCATTGGAGGAGGTGGTAAAAAACACTAGGAAAAAGGAAAAGCCAGAGATCAAAGATTAGAATGCAGAGTCATTCTTGAATTCATCAGAAGGGTTAGCATCGTTATGAATAACATCTTTGGAGCTACTTTTGTTCAACAAACCACTTCTGAATATTTAAAATGCAATTAGTGATTTAGTTTTCTGATATACATTTCCTGGAAGCCAAATGGATCTAATCAGCTTTGCCTAAAAACATTTTCTTTAGAATTTATAACTAATGATGATCCATATAATATAAACCAAAGCCTCATTATTCATGGGGTTCTTAAATGAGCTAATATATGCAACACACTTAGAATACTGCCTGGCACATAGCAGTGATACGTAAGTGTTTATTAGTATTTAGATGACTTCTAATCCCTCAAGGACAAGGAAAACAGAACAAGGTGTAAATGGACTAGAGTAGGTTTGCTTGAGCTCCTGCCTCATTAATGAATGTATTTTCAAATGCTCCAATAGCCACCTCTAATTGTCACTGAGATAGTGTAGTGTTGAAAAAAAAACTCCAGATTTATGTAGCCTTCTAGAATTCTTTATTAATGAATTATTGAAAGTTATAAAAAACAAAAAATCTAGTAGTATAAAACATTAGTTTGAAATAAATGTTTTAGGAAATGAAAAGATAAAATATTGATAACTTTAATTGATACTGACTTTGAATTGATAATTTTTCATCTTGGTCAATTACCATCAGAAAACATATTAAGTAATTTTCTAATATCTAAGCTTAAACCAATGTATTATTATAATATAGTGTGTATTCCATACAGGTATATGTAAGTTCTTAGGGCTCTACTGAAATCCATAAGGAGGTTATAAATGAAATATTAGCCATATTTCTTGTTATTGCTGTTGATCACTTTTAGTGTTCTTTTACAGAGGTTTTACTGGAAGTTTTATACCAAGCCTCAAGTACCCATTTGTATAATTTTAGTATAATTCTGTTTTTGTGTTCTTTGTCCATCTTAGGTGCTCAATGAATATTGTTAATATTGCTATGTTTGTTTTCTATGTGGTCATAGTTCTCTATATTTTAACCATGTAATATGTATATTTTAAAGCCATCTTTAAAAGGCCGTGTACCAAGGCATCCAACATTTATAAAGTCATACCCACAGCAATTATTACTAAATCTATGTTACATTTCTCTGCTTTCCTTATGCTTGATTTTATCTGGTGGCCTCTATAAGTGTCCAAAATTAATATTGAGATCCTGCAGAAAGTTTCCACCTGGCTGTTCATTAAAATCACCTAGGATGCTTAAATTTTTTTGCAATGACTAGGGTCCACCTCAGACCAAATTAAATGAGAAGCTCTGAAAAATAGCCCTATGCATTGGCATGTTTAGCAGTTTCTTCAGTGATTCTAATATGTAACTAGGTTGAAAACCACATGAACAATATCCTGCTTTTGAAAGTAAACATGTGTAATATAAAAGACTTGAGCCTTCACATACAAGGTGATTTACTCGTGTGAGGGATGAATTTTGGCAAAAATTTTTACTTCCCATACTTTAGGCATATATGGAAACAAGGCAGTGTTCCATGGTACAATGGGGAATATAGGAAGTCATAAAACTACTGAACTTACAATCAAGTCAAATAAAAATATATCAGCTGACACAAAAGTATAAATTCTTAGGGTGATTTGCTCCTTTACTCCTACTGTTTGCTCTCTCTCACTTTCTTTCTCTCCCCACCCTCCCTCTCTATTTGACTCTGACTTTTGCTATCACAGTAAGAAAAACTGAATCTGACTTTTTGTTTTTTTTAACTAGTACTAACCAGTGTTAACATGGTTATTATGAACAGATGATAAGTGTTACTTCCCTGCCACTGGAAGAAATTCAAGTGGGAACACATTAATATAATGTACAATAATGAATCACTTGTGTTTGTTCATTGAAAACTTGCATACTTTTATGCATACTTTTTGAATATATTTCTTAAAAGTTAAGTGTAAAGTACGTTTTGGTTTCTGTTTATTTATTTAGGGCTATATTTTCTTTACTTTAAATGCAAATAACTAACAGGTAAGTTCAGAAGCCTAACACAGTGGACTTTTCTTTCATTTTAACTGGCAGCTTTTAAAAAAATACCTTTTTGACTGAATAATATGTTTTTAAAAGCTTTTGGTTCAAGGCTTTAAAAAGTCATTGCCTAGGCAAAAATCAGTTTAAGTAAAAGTTGTTTTGAAAATCCTTTTAATTATCTATAAAATAGTGTGCAAATGGCTTCATGTATATATAAAATAGTTGTGGTTTGGGGATAATTTCTATAGAATATGTATATTTTAGCATTACCTAAATGCTCGTAAGACTGAGAGAATGGCAGGGACTGTATGAACTTGTAGAATGAAAAAGCAGATGGAGTTCCCTGCACATTTAAAAATTGTTTTCCTCCTTCCTTTCCTAGCATTTCTTTCTAAATTAATGTGAACTACATCAGTTTATGAGAAAACTCCATAATATTCTATTTCCTTAATTGCATTGTGTAAACACAGAAGACTAAAGAGGACAGAAAACTAGCCACTATATACTCTTATTGCAAAAAATATATAGAAGTATGATTTCATTTTTCTTGCTTTCATAAGTTAGTACCTAAAAGTATCAACAAAACCTGTCACTAAAGTATACACCTAGAATGTTATATGGCCAAAAAGAAGATTTGTATTTACTTCAAATTCTGGATGATATTTTTAGTCAATGTATTTTTTTTTCTAGCATCTTGAAAACAAAGCTTTTCTTGGCTGCCAAAGTCCAGCTGCCTCTTAGTTCATTAATAGAAACTGTTCCTAATAGCATAAAGCTAACAGGACAATGAAGTGGAAATGCAAAAAGCCCCTTTAATTCCAGCTTAAAACCGCACCGTGCTCCCTGACTAGATAGGAAGAACTCCATTAAATATCTCTTTTAACTGCCAAGGAGTGAGTAAATTTAATCTTCCTTAGGTTTAAAGCAGCTTTACTCCAAAAAATGGGGCCTTCTACATTGATGCCTAAGAAAAGAAAACCCCAAAATTCCTCTTGTAACTCTCTCAGGATGCTTGAAATTTAATAGTAGGCAAATCATTTACTTAAAAAAACATACAAATAGGTTTAAAATGTTGCTATTTCAGAACACTAACTTTTTGCTGTAAATTAATAGATCAGATCGGATTTTGAGGGGAGGCAGCCATGCTCCCTACTTAATTTAGTAAATTGGATAAAAAAAATCTAGGGTAAAGAACTTTTAAAAGAACTGGAGGCTCCGGTACTTAAAAAATTTTTTTTAATTGAACTATAGTCAGTTTACAATGTTATGTTAATTTCTAGCGTACAACATAATACTTCAGTTATACATATATATATTCCTTTTCATATTAGTTTTCATTATAAGTTATTACAAGATTTTGGGTATACTACCCTGTGCTATCTAATTCTTTCTGAGGCTTTTTTCTTTCACGTTCTGAAAACTTGTTATTCCTGAGACCTACCCTGGTATTTCTTCCAGTTCTTTCATCAAAAGTCCCAAACACCTTCAAACATCTGGGCAAAGGTAATATTGGCTCTCTTCTTCTCTACTCTGGGACTAATATTCTTCTTCTCCCCCTCACCTAGGCCAGACTTGCAGGGGCAAGTTCAAACTTCGTTGTTCAATAAATTTTGCATTTCTGTGATTGATCTTTTCTTTCTCTATCATCCTTCTTTTTACTGCATTCAGTTTAGATTCCAAAGATAATCTTGGGAAGAAAGGGGATTGGAGCTGGTGATAATGGGTAGAAGGAGAGATGTCCGGTGGAAAGAGTCTGAGCTTTGGAATCAAATTGTCCTGAGTTTGAATCCCTGCTCCTGAAACAGTTTAACTAGGAGACTTTGGGCAAATTACTTACCCTCTGAGTGTCCCGATTCTCTAGACAGTCAAAGGAAACTAATGATGATCTCCTTGCTTCTCCCAGAGGAGGTAAGAAGGGAGCAGTGAGAGTCAAATCCTAGGCATCTGTCTTTTTCATTTCATCTTTAATGAAACTGAGGTCCTTTCCTCTTAGTATCTCCAGTCACTTTACCTCAAAATTTACTTAAGACCCATCAGGTCTTAGCCCAGGATCCTTTCCAAGATTTTGGTTTTTACAATTTATTTTTCCTCTTGGAGGGTATACCCTAAGAATGAACTAGAAATACTGTTCTCATTAGAGGGGATTTGTGCTATAGGAAATTCCACAAAAGTGCATACATAAATTTGCTAGTTTTAACTCATGAGTAGAGAACTTAACAAGCTTTTCAAGAAGTATTGTGAAAAACTGATTGAGTATGGTCTCTGAAGATTATTTGATTAGTGAAGGTGATCTAGTTCCTTAATTACCATCTTCAATTTCTGTAACTGTGAAATGGGGATTACAGTGGTACCTAAAACAAAACTGTTGCAAGACTTAAACACTTATATGTAAAGTACTATAACAGTTCTTGGTGGACTAGCTTTTACTGTTTTTACTTTGTATAATTTGTAATAGGGTAAATTAATTTTAGTCAAGAAACAGATTTGATTGGCAGGTGAGAAATTCTATCATAAATGTACTCTGTTTAGTCAAAAATTTATTTTATCCATAGATGTGTGTCTAGGTGGACTTCTTGTTGCTTATTCACTCTACTCAGCTGTAACACTTAAATTGGAAAGAGGAACAACAGTTAACCTTTTTTTTTCAGTATTAGCAACAAACAATTGAGAAATGAATTTGAAAAATAAGATTCCATTTACATAGTGCCAAACTACATATAATACATTGGAGTAAATCTAATAAAAATGTGCAAGACCACTATAAGGAAAACTTTAAATTACTGCAGAGGGAGATTAATTAAGACCAAGTAAATGGAGATATAAACCATGTTAATGAATTAGAAGATGGAATATTATGAATGTGATAATTGAGTCAACAAATCCCCATCAAAAAAGTAAAAATTGACAAATGATTTTAAAAGTTACATGGAAATACAAATGATCCGAAATAGCCAATAATGTTTAAAAGAAGAACAAGAATGGAGGACTAAGATCACTTGATTTCAAGACTTTGAAAGCTACAATAATCAAGGTAGTTTCTTATTTGCTAACAGATGAACATGTAGATCAGTGGAACTCAGTAAGTAGTCTAAAAATAAACCTGCACATGTCTGGTCAATTGATTGTCAATGAAGTTGCCCAGGCAATTCCATAGGGAAAGAAAAGTTTTCTTTACAAATGGCTTTGGTAAACTGGATATTCATTAGAAAACAATCAACCCTTACCTTACACCATACACAAAATAATTAATTTTTTATAGGTTATAGACCCGAAAATAAAACCAACAAATCATGGAATCTTCTAGAAGAAAATGTAAGAAAAGGACTTTGTGATCTTGGGATTAGGCAAGGATTTCTTGTTTAGGGCACAAAAAAAGGAAATAAATAAATTAGATTTTATTAATGTTAATTTTTTTTTATTTCTCCACAAAGAAAACAGAAAAGGACACCAAAACTGGGAGAAAATATTTGCAACAAAAATATCAGAGAAAGGATTTGTATCCAGGATGTACAAAATACTCTTACAACTCAATAATAAGACAAATAGCCCAATAAAAATCAATGGGTAAGAAATTTGATCATAAATTTCACCAAAGAAGGTATAATTTAGTACAGAGATGCTTGTCAGGTAATGCAACTTAAAGCTGCAATCAAGTTACTATTTCAAGAATATTGATAAATAAAGACATCACAGCAAATATGGTGAAAATGTGGCATAACTGAAATTTTGATGCATGGCTAGTGGAAATAGAAGATGGTAAAACCATATTGGAGTATAGATTGGCAGTTTTTAAAAAATATTTCTTAAAATACTACCATATAATCCAGTCATTTCACTCCTACATATTTATGTAGAGGATTTAAAACATACACTGTGCAAAAACTTGTACACAAATGTTCATACAGCTTTATATACAATAGCCAAAAACTGGAAACAACCCAAAAGTACAGAATAAGTGAATGGATCAACAGATAGTGGTATAACAGTACAAATGGATATTCTTCACTAATAAAAAGGAACAAATTACAGATGCATGCAACGCCATGGATGAACCTGAAAAACCATTATGCTGAGTGAAAGAAGTTAGACATAAAATGTGCATGCAAACTAATCTAGAGTGATAGCACATTAGTGGTTGTTTGGGAACAGAGGTATAGAGAAGGATGGATTGTAAAGCAGAAGGAAACCTTGTGATGTTATTGAAACACTCAGTGTCTTGATTGCAGTGGTAGTTTCATGGGTCAGACTTATCTAATTGAACACTTTTATTATGTGCTCTTTATTGTATATAAATTATAACTCAACAAAGTTTCTAAAAATTAAAAAGGAATTCTAAGAAGTTTAACCTTTGTATATTTCAATTTTTATGACTTATTGAAACTAATGTTGTAATAGACTTGGTTAAAAATGGGACTTCCAAGGCAAAATATGAAGTGGAGTTTAGTATTTCCTATCCCTGAACATTGTGTGTTTGTGTATGGGAAGGGGGGCAAGGAGCAGGGGGTTGGGCATACGGGGGAGAGGAAGGGGGGAGAATTTTAAATATCCTGAAGGATATAAACTGAGCTTCTAGTTGTAAAATATTTTCTATTTAAGCCAAGAAAGTTCAAGAACACTGAGATAAATCCCTGCACACGAAAGGGTGGAAGAGAGTGTGGGAGAGAAAAAAGGTCCCACAGGCTCTCTTTTAAGAGAGGACAGTCTTAGAAAAAAGGATTTTTTTTAAAATTTCTAAAATTTAGCTTTTCAAGAAAGCCCTAATGTTTCCCATAAAGATTCCTTTGGCAAATATTAAAATATGTAGAAACAAAGAGACTTTTATGGACAGAGGATAAGCTTGGAAAAGCACTCTCATCAAATCTAAAAATGATAAAATCTGACCCCACCATTTCCCCATCAGGAGATCAGGAGAGTTCTTACTCATTACCTGACTCAGTCTCTCCCACCCCAGCTCTCCAGCTGGAGAAAATAATTTCTTCCTAGGTGCAGAATTATTGCAATAGTTCATCATCAACATCAACCTTCAGGTTTCTTTACACAGACTTTCTAGTACTGGGCCAATAGTTTAGTTTACTTCACCCCACAGATTTTCTTTTTTATTTTTTTAAATTGAAGTATAGTTGATTTATAGTATTATGTTAATTTCAGGTATACAGCATAGTAATTCAGTATTTCTGCAGATTATACTCCATTATAGGTTATTACAAGATAATGGGTATAATTTCCTATGCTATACAGTATATCCTTGTTACTTATCTATTTTTTATGTAATAGTTAAAACTCACAAGTTCTTGTTCACTGGTGTGTGTACTATTATGATCCATATTGAGTGGCTTGGAACATCTTTCCACATCCTCACTACCTATGTTATTTCTACCTGACAAGATAAAGTCAACTTCTTTTTGAAGCCTCATGTCTACCCACTTTCTTGACCCCCTTCTCCCATAGAGCATTCTGCAGTAGCTTTTGCCCATGCCCTAGTCTGTACAAATTTATTGCATACTGCTTTGAATGATCAATTGTTTTAGCTTCCTGGTTGAGAACAGGAAGCATGTCAAATGATTATGTGGATCATTCTCAGCATCTGGTCTAATATCCAACACATATATATACTCAATAAATATTCATTGATTAATATATTATAGGTTGCAGCAGAGGAAGCATGGGAGTTGTATATGAATGAATTTTCAGAAATTGTAATAACAATCCTATATATTTGTAGAGAGTGGCAGTTGAGTGCATGAGTTTTGGGGTCACACAGGCATGGGTTTAGTTCAGATCACAACTCTGCAGCTTACTGGGCCAAGTCACTTAAACTCTCAGTCTCAATTTCTTCATTTGTAAAACAGGAATAAATATTGTCTTTATAAGATTATTGTAAGAATCAAGTGAAATGTTTATTAAAATCATTTAGCATAGAACCTGTCTAAAATTTTCAATAATTGTAACTTTGTATAGCCTTTAACGTTTCAACGTGGCTTTAGAATACATTCCTTAATAAAACCAATAGGCCTCAATAATATACAGTGAATCAATAATCTCCATTTATTAATGTAGAAATTGAGATTAGCAGGCATTGTAATTTGTCTAATGGTGCATAATTTGTAAGTGGAAAAGACTGAAACTCAAATTTTCTGACTCTACTTGTCCTGAATTATTTATTAATGAAGAGGCATTGTGGTAGGAAGCAAGAGTTGATAATAAGTAATAACAAATTTCTGATTATCATTACATTTAAATTAATGAAGATGAAACAATAAATCCTTGCATTTGGCTATAACCTGGAACATGTACATTCTAATTCATTAAACTAGTTTTAGCCATAATGTAGATGTACCAAACTAAAAAAAATTAGGTTGCCAGTCAGAAATTTTTTAAAAATTATGTGACCAGTCAGAAGCAAGTGAAAGGCAAAGAAAGAAACAGTGTGGTTGACTACTCAACATCCATTTCATCCATTCTGTCCGAGATTTTAATACCATGTCATCTGTATTTGTCTGTGATTGATTCAGAAATGAGCATGTGATCCAATGATATAATGCAAACAGACGGTGGCTAGAGGGGCTTCTGGGAAATTTCCCTTTGCTCCTGGAGATGCAAAAAAGGAAATAATCTCTTTTCTTTTTCTGGTTGTTGTCCTGTCTAGCTGTGCCTCTTAGAATTGCTGTAACCATCTTACCACTAATAAAAGGAAGGTGATACCTTCAAAAATGAAAAAGCAGAGAGATGATAATGTCTTTGGGCATATAACTTCACTTTCTTGGAACCCCCTGGTTGTCTAATAAAGTGAAAATATTAATGTCCATACTGTTTAAGCCAATTTTAATTGGGGTTTCTGCTGCCTGTAGTTGAGAGAATCTTAATAGTATAGTGAATCTCATTAAACTTTGGGAGATGAGAATAGGAGAAGGGAGTGTTGTTTCTTTTTGGAGACTGAAAAAATATTACAAAGATAG
This sequence comes from Camelus ferus, assembly GCF_009834535.1. Taxonomy (NCBI): domain Eukaryota; kingdom Metazoa; phylum Chordata; class Mammalia; order Artiodactyla; family Camelidae; genus Camelus; species Camelus ferus. The sequence goes on from NC_045700.1 coordinate 39,445,200, forward strand.
GACCTAATAACAGCTTTTAATCCAAAAATCCAGTTATCCTTGCAGACTGTATTTTGTAGCATCTCTAAATGTGACAAGGATTTCAAACTTGCTTGTCAATGTCCTTTAAATGTGCATGACATTTTCAAGAAGAGGAAATAAAGTAATTGCCTGAGCCAATGGGCTTTTTGGAACCATCTTGAACTGATAGACCCCCTTTCACTAGGTGAAAATAAAGTATACGGGTGGAGGCAGGGAGGGGGTTTCAAAATGCTTTGAGAAAACGTCAAATGTAATCTGTCTCCTTTGATGTGATAAACCATGGGAATTCCTAGGTAGGCACTTGATTAGACGAAAATAAGACCAGAAACTTCATCAAAGCCAAATTCCCAGAGGAATTTGTGTCCTGTCAGTTGGGAAGATTGGCCACAGGGGGATTTTTTAGCGAATGGTTTGATTTTGCCTAAATCACATAATCTTTTTGTCTCAATTCTCTCTGGCCACCAAGCAAAAGTGCTAATTCCTGTCCTGGATATCTCAGAGTGATATTGTGGCAATAATAGTGACATTATATATTTTCCCAGCACTGGAAAATGACTTGCCCACAGTAAGCACCTGATAAATATTTTTAAAGTAGTGCAAAGTAGTCTGAATTTAGAGTATAGACAAAAAGTCTAAACAAAATAACTAGATCATTGATAGCAAATCTACATGGAAAAGGTGTTTTACTTTGCCTGATGTCAATTATAGTTTCAAATACTTGGTAGACAATTCATTGGTCTGATTTCTGAAAACTACAAGAAAGTGATTGTCATAAATTCTTGATATTTTAAGGCTTACAATATAGTATATATAATTGGAAATATTTCTTACAATACAATATTCCATTTTTGTTACAATGTTCATATATAAAGTTATATTACTTTTTAAAGAAATATATAGACTTGGTTTACTCCATTGCTAGCAGGTAGAGTCCTTCAGATTAGAGGCTTTCATGAAGATGATCACTTTGTTTTATGCTGAGGCTGTAAAAGCTTATTAGACACCCAAAGTGAATGGGTAGCTTCACACTGTCTAGTATGTGATAACTTTTTTCAGGGGGGTATTTTGAGGGTGTGGAAAAGCAGAATAAACTTATTTTAAATTCAAAAAATGGCTAGGTTATTTCTTTGGGAGCATCCTCAACTCTTTCTATCAGTAATTATTTTCTTTGGGGCTTGTCATTTCCTCCATGAAGAAATCTTGCAAGCTCCCACCCATGATTCATGAGCTTGAATGTCAATGTTCTTGGAGTCAAATAACAGAAGAGAATGTGAAATTCCCCTGTTCGGGGAATAAATTTTACGTGATACTCCTGTAACATTCTCTGACCCCCAGAGTCTCTTGGACACTCTTTCTAGAGAGTAGACCAATTGTCTTTTTCTGGGGAGTGGAAGAGAACCAGGTATCCAATAAGTATTTACATAACTTTTTAAACAATTTTCTCATCTCAGTCCCCAAAGCATCCTATTTCCGGAAGTTCTGCCATTCAAGAGTTCCTTAATATTTCTGGGGTTCTCTGATAGAGATTAGCATGCTTTAGAGATTAACATGCTTTTGAGATGCTTCAATCAATACAACAGATTTATTCAACAAATATGTATTTATTTTGTGCCAGGCGGGTATTAGGCACTTGGGATATAACAGTAAATGAAACAAAATTCCCTCTTCTCAAAGAGTTTACAGAATGTAAGAAACAGTCAATAAACAAGACATACACTAACTAAATAAATTATTTAATATTTTAGGGACTGGTAAGTGCCATGAAAAAGAAATTAGAATAGGGTGAAGTGAATGGGGGTGCCAGGAGATAAAGGGCAGGTAGCAATTTGAGAAAGGGTGGCCATACTTAGTGAGAGTGTGAATTCTATTAATACTTGATGGAAGCAAAAAAGTTGTCCAAGGCAATATCTGGGGCAGCGGTGTTGCAGGCAGATAGTGCCTAAGTTCTGAAGTGAGAACCTACCTGTATGTTTAATGAACAGCAAGAAGACCCGTGTGGCTTGTGTGGAATGAAGAAAAGAATACTGTAGGAGTGAGGAGGAAGGCAGAGAGGTGACAGGGTTGGGAGCTGGTCTTATGTAGGGCCTTGTGTGCTGTTGTGCAAATACGGGCTTTTACTCTAAAGGAAATAGCATGCCAGTACAGGGTGTTCACCACAGACATGCATGATCTGATTCAAATTTTAGGAATAACTGGTGCTGTGTTGAAAATAGATTGAATGAGGAGCCAGGGTAGAAGCAGAATACTTAGTTAAAAATTACTTTATTAGTCCAGACAAGAAGTAATGGTAGGTCTCTTAGTTTCCTCGGGCTGCCTTAACAAATTACCACAACCTGAGTGGCTTAAACAACAATTTATTCTCTCACAGTCTGGAGGCCAGAAGTCCAAAATCAAAGTGTCATGTCAGCATGGGCACACTCCCTCTGAAGGCTCTAGGGAAAAATTCTTTCTTACCTCTTCCAGCTTCTGGTGTTTGCCAGCAATCCTTGGCATTCCTTTTTTTGTGGCAGCATAACTCCAATTGCTGCCTTTGTTTTTACTTACTTGTCTTCCCTCGGTGTGTATATCTCCAAATCTTTTTTTTCCTTAAAAAGACACCGGTTATTGGATTTAGGGCCATCCTCATTCAGTATGACCTCTTTTTAATTTGGTACATCTACAAAGACCCTGTTTCCAAATAAGGGCACATTTATAGGTATCAGAGGTTAGAGCTTCAATGTATCTTTTGAGGAGCACAGTTTAACCCACAACAGTTGGTAGTACTAGCAAGATGGTGGGAAGTGATGAGATTCTGTGTGTATTTTGAAGACAGAGCCAGCAGAATTATCTGAGGACATGGATGTTAGATGTTAAAGAGAAAGTCTCCAAAGTTGACTGACACCGGAAGTTTTCGTCTTCCCTGGTTTGCTAATTCAGTTACCATTCATGAATCTGTTTGTTAGCTTTCTAAATTTTGTTGTTGTTTGATCCTTTTTAGTATTTTCTCTTGGGGTGAGGGTTGTAACTTTAAAAAAAAAAATCACTAGTTAGGCACCAGTTAGTGGAGTTGGGAAAGGAGTTGTAGGAAACACGTATGTGTTTAGTCTGCAACGTTTATCCAGAAGTTCTCTCCAGGGGTAAATCTAAATTTTGTGGAGGCTGAAGCTTAGACATTTTTCAGGACACAGAAAATAAATAAATACTGGAAAATAAATAAATACAAAATTAGATAGATACCATAGCAATGTTGCCCTTAAACCTGGACAAGAGGGACCCTTCTCCTGGACACACAGACACACACACACAAACATATGTGTAGTTTCTTAAAGAACCCCAATTCCTTTCTCACTTGGGATCTGACATTCAGCACTAACACAGAACAACCCATAAACTCAAACACATGTGCCCTCATGACTAACACCTTTCAAGTCCCAGCAAACTCTTTTCCATATCTCATGTTCTATGTCCTCAAAAAAAAAAAGTTACCATGTCTAAACACTGTGAAGATTTTGGATTTTGCTGATGTGAATATCTGAGGTAGACATTGCTTTGGAGTTCAAAGAAGATTTGAGCAGCAAAAGTACTTGGGTGAGAGAAATACCAAGTATCTTGTCAATTCCTTTCTTTGAGTAAACATGACTGCAAGAGAGTTGACCTGTTAAAGCATCATTTTCCAGTAGTGCCAAGGATTCATTCATTCATTCATTCAATCACTTATACTCCTATTTGTGTTCTAATGTATGATTGCAAAAGTACTCATAAAATCAGCATACTGTTCTCAACATTTGCACTAATGGCACCTGAGAAACATTTTCCAATATTAAACAATTCATTTGATTCTTAAATTTGTGAGCGTGTGTGTGTGTGTATAGTTCTAGTTATAAATGCTTGAAGTTAATATAGATTCTTTACATCGCTGTATGAATCTAGATATTGCCTTAAAAGATGATGAGATTGCAATATAACTAGCAGCTATTTATATGATAAAATTAAATTTTTGTAATATTTTCTGCAATAATATATCATATATAACTCCTTATAATGTTGAACATAATATTCAAAACTGAAGATTCATTTCTGAATCTAAGTATTGCTTTAAGAAGTTTACTGACAATTCCGGTTGCCACTGCCCCACCAAAGCAAAGTTTCATCAAACTGAATTTAAAAAAAAGTACTCAAAAAAGTTGATAATATGGCATCATTATCAATAAAATAAAAATTATCTAAAAGTCTTGATTATTTGCTTTTGATAAAAGTAAAAGAAATAAGGCAATAAATATCTTTGATCCATGAATTGTATACATTTTGTGTTATTATTACTCCCAAATTATCATTCCCTAAATAAAATACCCAGCTATGTACAATAATTAATTTCAATCATCTTTGAAATTTGGTCAACTTTCAGTCACCTAAAAACAATAATTTTTAAGCATTTTTTCCTAATATTATAGAGGTAGAATTGTCAAGATTGAAGAACATATTTTATTTCTAGTTGTTAGCATATTTAAAACTTAGAAAACTAGAATGTGGTGTAGGTGCACTTTTGTTGTATTCGTCCCTCAGTCCCAAGAATGTGTGGAGTGATGGACCTGTTCAAATGTAAAATTTTACTTAAAATGAGAAAAAAAATCAGGACAATTTACAAATTTAAAAAAAAAATGGTGAAATACACCATATCCACAATTCCAGAAAAATAGTCACAATTTTCTTTTTTATACTAATTTATTGACTGATACACCATATTTTTTCCTTTAGCCTTTGAATAAAATCTGTCTTTTCATATGATAAAGCCTTTTATATTTTAATAGTGACTATTAATATAATTCAGTGTTGCTTATAGCGTGACAATTCAAAAATTTTCCATAATAGTAATAGTTTAGAAATTTTTTTCATCTTCAAAAATCATAATTGGTAATGCCTTGGAAACATTAAGATTATTATCAAATTTGGGAAAACCTCTATCAAGTTTCTTTCATATGTGAATTGTTACAAATAATCCTCTGTTGTCACTGTGTCACTGCTATAGTTTGTGCCTTATAAACATGGGAGTTCTGATAAATTCTACTTTATGAGATTGCCATCAAAAGAAATTGGAGGAGCTGTATAGATGTTGTGTTTAGAGCTGAATATGGTACATCATTAAGTCTGGTCCTGACAGGAGATAACTTTTATATTTACTGGGTGTTGATGAAATTCTAATTCTTTGCTGACAAACTTACAAGTCTTATGACTATAACAGTTTTCCACAAGGACACTATCTTGTCATGATACAACCTCTGGCATTGCATTCGCTGTCACAATGCTAGATGTGCTGGCACAGTGAAATGGCTACCAACAACTTAGCTCCACTACAAACATGCCTGAGAATTTTATAAATATATTCCTGGAGGCTCAAAAGAAGTGTATCTCCAAGTCAGCCTCTCTCATCCCAGGTCCCTCAAACCAATGCCACCAAACACAGGGGAAGTGTGAGAGTGGAAAGAAACATGACGTTTTAAACAATTGTCGTTATATGCCTTAGTTCTGCAAGTTTAAAACAATATGTGACGTTATAAACACACCCCTAGGCTCCTCTCTCTGAGTCTTGGAAGACACCCATGCGAAGGAAGGGGTCTGCTGCTGAAGCCTCATTAGTTTCAGGGTGATTCCTCTTTGCTTCCTGTATAAATTTGGCTTACAGTTCCCGTTGATTACATCTTGGAAGGAGGGGCGGTGGTTCAACTTTAGATGGTTCCAGTCGCTTTATATAGGGTAGGGAATACAGTGTAGGCCGTAGAGAGTTCAGCTTTGTTTGTAAAATTCAGTCATAGGGCTTCTATAGTTAAAAATAAAATCAGTTCGTAGATAACTAACTTTTGTTTTTCAGAAGCTTAAAAAAAGCCAGTTTAGAATTGAGCCGGCACATGCGGCAGCACACGGCGAAGAAGAATAAGCTGAAATGAAAGCACAATCTGGAAGAATAACTTCAAAACAATGCAGCAGGATGGGAGCCCTGCTGCTACCGTTTATGATTCTCCCCAAGCCCAGGGCTCCCATCCGTCCGCTGCTAGGGCAGTGGCACACTCCTAGGCAGCGCGTGGGTCAGGGGGCGCGGGCTCTGGATTCTCACACAGTAACGGGAAGAAAATCAATTTCAATCCTCCAAGGATGATACACTGAAACTGAAGGTCACCAAACACTATCAGTTTCCTGAGACCCTTGAGGCTTGAGAGGAGATATCCAAAAATTACCACACCTCAAATTTTGGCCCTTTAGTTGAAAGCATATACTGTATTTTATATTTCTGCCCATTTTTTACCTTGTACATAGGTGGGAGGAAGGGGGAGAGGCATGTACAAATATGAATAACTCTATGAAGAGTCTGGTTCAAAAACATCTGCTTGGACAGTACATCCCTGGAGTTGTAATCACACAAATAAAAAGACTGACCGATACACTCTTCCACAAAAGGAAAAGTGACTTGATTTCTTTTCTTTTCTTTTTTTTTTTTTTTGGAATTGGAGGAATTCATTTATTTTACCACTGTTTGCAGGCACTTTGTTTTTAATAATGCCTCAGAAAATTAAGTATTTTAGTAGTATTTAAAATAGTCAGTGAGGAATAGTGAAGTAAGAAGTATAAAACTTATACATGTATGTCTCAGAGCAACCCCTTCTTCTCTGTTATGTGGCATGGCTTAATTCAGTTAATTCTCGTGAATCTCAATATTCTCATCTATAAAAGGGTGTAATAATGTCCTACCAGTATTAAAGGATTTTCATGAAGATCAAATGAAACTGTATATAGAAATGTTTTTTAGAAGGAAATGTTACAAGCATATTACTATATTTATTTTTTGAGCATTTGAAACTTAATGTCTTCAAGGAACAGGCTTTTTGATTGAGGTGGGGGTGATGTACAAAGACCCTGGGAGAATTCTGACTAAGAGAGTGGGACAGCCAAAGAGAGTGGGTTTGGAAGATGGTTAGAAGAGACTTTACCTACTTTAAAGAACAATTTTCCAACTTCTAAGTAGAGAACATGCAGGGATATTATGTACTGAAACAATACGATGGGCACAGTATAACCTTGTTCAGAGATTCCCTTGCAAGTTAGACACATTGACTCCTTCAGGTTGCTATCCCTTCAAAGTTGTATAACACAAACTATCAAATCCTCCTCCAAAAGTATTTATTAAGTACTCATTTGTCCACAGTGCTAGTGAGTGAAATCTAATGGACTAGGAAACCTGCTGCAGTTTTCTGTATAGGCTCAGCTCTTTGTGTGCTACAGGAAATGGAAGGGGCTTATTAATGTGGTTTGTAGACGCAATAAAGTTGTGCTCAAATTCTGCCTTGTTGCCTCACCCTAAACTCAGCACTTTGACAATTCAGTTTAAAAAACAAACAAACAAACAACAGCAACAAACAACAAAAACCCAGTTTGACTATAATGGAGAGTGTTCACAAGGTTTCCAGTGAAACCAAATTTAGACTCCAAACTTTAAAAATATTCTGTTCTTCTTAAAATGGCCAATACATTCTCATATTGAAGAGCTAGATGTTGATCATGCTGATTTTGAGACTCCGATTATGACAGACTTCAACTGACTGAAAGCAAACATTATTTAAATCCTGAACAGGAGCATATTTTGTTATTATTTATGTTCCAAAACATACCAGCTTCAAGTCTTTCACCACTCTTGCTTTTCTAAGACCACGTTATTTGGTGACATCACATTGTAAAGTAGGTATTTCTTTCCTTCACCACCAAGTTCATGCTTAGGAATCTCAGGTTCACAAAAGAAATAGAACATAAGAGCTTGGCTCCTCTCCAGTATGCTGTCCTGCATAAAGTCACAGTGGACCTGGCAGGTTCCCTGAAGTGCTGGATAGTGGCCAATGAGGGCAGCAAAGAGCAGCATCCCAGTGGACCTCAAGGATTTCTGGCTGAGACAATTATCACCCAAGATGGGCAAAATAACGGCAGAAAACTGAGAGAGTTACATGGGTCAAGCAGAGAGGAGAGCACTGAGAGATACAGAATAGAGAATGAATTTGAATAAGAGCCTGTAGTCACATTAAAGAAATGCCAGATAGAGTTTAGAAGTTAATGTGAACAATAATGGACAAGAACTCAACTAGGAATCAAAATCTAAGGCTGCTTGTGGAGTTGTGGAGTGAGGAGCAACACAGGGCATAATGTAACCAGTAGACAATTCTGTCTGCTGGATTTCCAGCTTTTTCAAAACTCGTGTCAGTTTTTGTATTTGGGGATTATTTAAATGCCTATTTTTTAAGATTTACTGTTTTATACTTGTCCACAGCATTAATAAAATCCTATTTAATATAGTCAGCAAATAATAATCATGAAATAATAAGTGTAGTTGATATATAGAGTATTTATTGTATGCCAGGCAATATTCTAAGTATTTTCAACACATCATGTTATAGAACAAAGGCAGGTGTGTGTTTAGAGTTATTCTTTGTTGTAGTTATTATTACTTAGGTTAAGTTTTGAAAGTTCAGCAGTGAATAATGTTGGCTGCCTATCAACGTTCATTCTCCCTTTCTCCTTCTTAACGGAACTCAGTTTTTTCCTATTTTTATTTTTATTTTTTTAATTTATTTTTAGTTATCCATCCTTCTCCCTACAGCCTGTGGATCAGTTTAGCCCAACCCTAGAAGTGAATGCTGATTTATTTTGTGTAGAGTAATTTTGTGCCCTTGCTCAGAGTTCTGATTTGTTCAGGTTTGACTTGACATACAGTTCCAGCCAATGAGAATGGAAAGAAGTTTTCTGGGGGAATTATTTAAAAAGTTCCACCCAGCTCTTCCATGAGGACTCTGAGGAGTAACCACTTTACAGATGACAGCTTGGTTGTAAGAGTTGGGATTCTATCTCAGAGCTATCTGACTGCTACAAAAAAGCTCAGGTTCTTTCCATTATAACACTCAATTTCATTCTTAGTTAAATAATATTCTCCCTTTGCAGAAGATATATACATCTTAATGCCCAGAACCTGTGAATATGTTACCTAATATGGCAGAAGTTGTACATCACCTTATTTGCATATGTATCTAAGTTAAAGATCTCAAGATGGGGCAATTATCCTGGATTATCTAGGTGGGGCCAACAAGGGTCCTTGTAAGAGGAAGGCAGCAAGATCAGAGTAAGAAAGGAGATGTGATGACATAAGTGTATCAAAGTGATGCAGCCTTGAGCCAAGGAATGCAATCATTTTCTAGATGTCGTAGAAGTTTCCACCAGGAACAGATCCTCACTAGGTGCCTCCAGAAATAACTGAGCTCTGCTGACACCTTGATTTTAGCCATGTTTATGAGCCTTCTTGGATTTCTGACCTCCAGAATGGCAGGATAATAAATTTGTGTTGTTTGAAGCCATTAAGTTTTGTGGTAATTTGTTACAACAGCAATAGGAAATTAATACATCACAAAAGCATAGTTTAATATTTGTAAGTATCAGAAATATGATTCAATTTTCAAAGAAATGAAATAAATGTAAATTTTGAAATTTAACTAACTTACAACTCTGTGCTGCCACAGTACAAACACTATAAAATTTCTCATCAAGCGAGAACAGAAACTACTTCTGTAGTATTTAGGTAATTTGACGTCTACTGTTAGTGATGAAAACTGTATGTTATTTGGATATTTTTGTTAAGTGTTTATGACTATCTGCTTGTCTTCATTTTCACTTAAATAGTATATGATGTCCTGACTGATTGTCCACTGCAGATTTCAGAATAGATGTGCCACCATCATGAAAAATGTTTATGTTGGAAGAACATGTTGGTTTACTTCTTAGGCAAGTTCAGTCTACCTTGTTTTAAAGTATAAACAGAAGTAAGAGAGCTTCCTGAGGAATTCAAGCAGTTCACAAAACAGTACAGAAGTTATCTGCCACAAATGATATTTTTTTCTATGGAAATTATATTGCTGTTTCAAAAGACAGCCATCCTGTTATCTTGTCTAAGCTTGTGCAATGGATTTTGGAATTGTTTTCATGGAGGATGGTTACTAAGAGTTGCATCTAGTGACCTTGAATTGATTTAGATATTGAAAAGACCTTAAGTTTACTATGCATAATCTGCCAAAGGTACCCACTTTTCCATGGAAATGGGAATAATCAAAAAACCTGCATATATCTTGGATATTGATTTTTGCAGGACCACGAAATGAAGTGAAATATCTGCATTGCTATGGAAAGTCTTCTTTAAAACATTCTACTCCATCTGTAGCCACAAGTACAGCCCAGAGGTGGCACTTAATTCCAACTCAAGAATCATGGTATAATATTGTTTCTGATGCACGGTTCACTGTTAATCTTCCATTTAAGCTTATGCTATTTGTTGATAACTTCATGGAAGTTGTTATCAAGTCTTACACAGAAAGATAATGGCCAGTAGAAACCACCAGAGTTTCTACCTCCTGTCTGTCACTTGGTCATCTATCACAGAAATTGGCCTTGATTAAATAGAACTGGGAAGATTTCTCAAGCCTCTCTATAATGGTAGTAGTTACCAATATGGAGCTTCTGGGGACACAAATCCTGCCTCCCTTCCTATCTACCATATATACATTTAGTCAATACAGCTTATTTTCTCTAAATCTCAGTTCTCATTTTGTAAAATGATCCCAATAGCAGTACCTAACTCAGAGGACTGATGTCAGTGTGAAATAATTCACTTATAGAATCTGGCATTAATTAAATATTCAATAAATATTCCTAGTTATTATTTCCTTTTCCCAGTTTTAGTTGAGAATTTACATGTCAAACAAAAAAGTATTCTGGCTACCACATGGTCTATGTTTACTATTTTATTATTTATACAGCAAGCCTTAGTCCTTGTTAGACACTATGGAACTAGATTAAGGTGAGTGCCTATTAATCTAATTGAGATCGTGAGGCCCTTTCCATCATGTAATGCTGTCTTCCTCTTTTGAACTCATTTGAACCCCAAGGTGAAACAGACGCAGTAATTCTTTTGGGGCCACCAAAATGATGAAGTGGGGATACCTGTTAATTCTATATCTACTTGAAAAGCACATAATTCATGAGAGCTCTAACAATGAGGTACCTACCCTGCTGTGCTTAAGAGTTTATATCAGCAAAGTGTGGGAAGGAATATGATACAAGCTGAGGGAGTGCTAATATTCATATTTTGGCTTCCTTAGTGTCCCATAAAGAAACATTTATTTGTAAGCTGTAAGAAGTAAGATATAATTAGTTAGGGAATTGTTACTTGTAACTAAGTTTTGTCCTAGAGACAATTAAGCTTCTGCTTGTTCATAATCATCCAAAGCACAATAGGTTTATAGAGAAACGCTCTGATACAATTTATGCCTTTAAGGAGGATAAAAGGAAAAAGAGACAATTTGAACATAAATATACATGTAAAAGGGGAGATGGATGATAAAATGCCAATAGAGTGTTATGCCTTCCAGGAGAATAATCTGATATTTTATAGTACATATTAATGTAGGAAAGCCTCAGAGGACCACTGAAGGTAGCCCCCTAGAAGCACGGTTTGAGCATCTTGGAATCACTGAGAAGTTATCTCTCAGGACTGCAAATCAACTTTGAATATCTGAAGATAGCATCTCTCTGAAGAGTGCAATTGTCAGGACTCCTGGAAGCAATGAGAGTTCCTTTCTCTTGTTAGGATGGATCCTCCAGTGTCACGCAAGGAGAATCTAGTCAGAACTATTTTGTGTGATTCTCAAGGGAGAATTAGCCTGCATTCACAGAAGGGTTCTGGATCCAGGCTTGAGACCCCAGGGGTGGCTATGCCTGGGAACAGAAGTACCTGTAAGAAAGATCATGATAGAGCAAATATAGAGAATAGTGCCTGCCAACTTCTAGGTCAGAACCTACCAAGCTCCCAGAAATTCTCTCTGAGGTCCCCATAGGAGATCTTCATCACTATCTAAGTTAAAAGCTTCATCCTACTTCTGAGCTGTCAGTATGTCTTGTCCAGGCTCCATCTCATCCAGTTACTAGCACTCTCCTTGAGGTTTCTGGAAGAAACAGTGCATCCTTGGAACACATCTGTGAACAGAAGGCAGTATACTCTAACAGTTTTGGACGGTCACAGTACCAAGAGATCTTTGGGGAAAATGGAGAGGGAAATAGTTCCAGACTTTGTGCTGTTCGTGGCTACAGGCTTGAAGGCTTAAGTCAGTTTGTTTGGTCACCAACATTGGCATGTCTGTTATTCAAAATTGTGGAGTGTTTAGCAGTAGAAAAACGACTCAGTGGCTTGTGATCTAAGAGAGGAGAGAGACAAATCTGCATAAAGAAATATTACAAATGACAAAAGTAATATAATTATAAGTGGATGTTAAAAGAGGATGCTTTGTGTCTGAGCTGAGATATCAAAGGCCAACTATACAGTAAGTGCTAAGAAACCCCATGTCCTTAGGTGGAATTACCATGAAGCTAGTGAAGCTTAAGCCTCAGGTAATCAGGAGTATGAGCCCCTTCCAAGGCTCTGTATTTAAACATGACTAAAACTTTTGCTTTTTTTTCAAGAGGGCTCCTAGAATTGTTTAAACTTAAGCACTGCAAATTTTGGGTCTTCTACTGGGGACCAGCAGTTTTCACACAGGATTAAGTGTACTTCTGGGTATTGACACTTTCCAAGAGGTATGCAGCATAGATGGTTTTAAGAGTATCAGTCTCCATGTCCTCAGTTTTTATGTGTATTATTTTAGTGAGCTGATTTACCTAAAAATATACCCATGATCCAACTGTCATGCTAATTTTTCTTTTCCTTTTTCCCCTTCTCAATCCTCTTTCTCCTAGTTTACAAAAGAAACTCATAACTTGTATTTGTTCTGAATCTAGCATGGTAACTTTTTCCCTCTGGGTTTAAAAATATTCAGGTGCCAAACAAAGATATTTCATAAAATAGTGCCTTTGGGAAAGATCCTCTAATCCAGGCTTTCTTTTTAAAATCATTACCTGACAGTTTCTATTAGGAGTGACACGTGACATTAGAAGCAGAATATTTTGACCATGTTGGAAGGCTCCAAAGTTAGGATAATTATTTTCACTTAGATTTCTTGCCCCTTCCATCCACTGAGTATCAATAAAGAATGAGAAGACTAGGTAGAGTCCAATAAGGACAAATCAAAGAACGGTAGAAGTGCCTTATTCCATCCATATGACAAACTCCTTGACCTGTCTGTCTGTCTCTCTCTCTTTCTCTCTCTCTCTAGTCTCCTATTACTGTTGTTAACAATTTTCCATAAACTTGGTGGTTTAAAATAATAGAAATTGATTCTCTCACAGTTCTGAAGGTGGAAGTCCAAAATTAAGGTGTTAGCAGAGCTGTGCTCCCTTTAGAGACCCTGGGTGAGAATCAGTTCTTTGCCTCTTTCAGCTTCTGGTTGCTGTTCATATTCCTGGACTTCTAGCTGCCTCACTCCAGTCTCTGCCACCATGGTCACATGTCCTCCTTTTCTTCTCTGTGTGTATTTCCTTTGTGTCTCTCATAAGGATGCTTGTCAGTGGATTTAGGGTCTGCATGGATAATCTAGAGTAATTTTCTCATCTCAAAATCCTTAACTGAATTACTTCTTCAAAAACTATTTTCCAAAGAAAGTTACATTTAAAGGTGCCAGAGTTTTGACGTGGATGTCATTGGCAGGGGCAGGGAGTGGCTATCATTGAAATCACTATACTATTTAGCTACCTAATAACTGTCTATCCATTTATGTCTATATCTATCATCTACTTTAGAATTAGAATTCAAAAGAGAGATGATTTTAATGGGGACACAAATTAGCACATTTATTTGAAATGAAAAATGAAGTCAGATTTTTTTTTTAATAGAAATTCAGTCTGGTTGCTTTGAAAATAAGGACTTGCTTTGCCATTAGGTTTATAATGATTATTTCCCAAAGGGACAGTAAGCCAAATCGACAGGCCCATGGTTTTGATAAAAATATGTGAAAACATAAAATCCCTTTTCCCACCAAAAATAATTATTTTGGGAAAATGTGTTGAAATAAACTGAATTTTTTTTCTATTTGAGTATGTAAAATTAAATCAAGTTCCTCTAAGTGGAAGAATAATAGAACGGCTCTCATTTCATCTTGGTTTACTTACCAGAAATAAGGAAACGGATAACTCCAATGATATTGTAATCCATCCTTTTAAGAAACAGATTTCCTGTTCTTTTGGAATAATATTGAAGCAGAGACTAATCAAGTTGTGATTAAAAATAGATTTCTTATGGTCACCATGAGACTTTTGGCTTTTAATTTAGGAGTTGTAAGAATTGAAAAAGTTACTATGATAAAAGTCCTTATGGACAGGTTTTATTATTTTTATATCTATGAAACATAGAAATAGATTTGATGCTAAATTCTGTGTTATTCTAGCAAAAAAAAATTAACCCACAAATTCATGAGTGAACTAAAAATAAAAAGCCAAATCTTTTCATTAAAATATTTCTTTCCGATAAAATTGTAATTTTATCACTGAAAATCATTTGAATCAATTATTCTTATCCAAGTTATTCTAATCAGTTACATAGTAATAATAATGGTTATGAGGGCTCAATACAGAATAATTTTTTAGATAACTTAGAAACTTGTGTTCCCAAAAGTTTTTAAATTATTTTTTGATATATGTATGTATATATATATATCATATACATACATATATATACTTTTTAGTCCCAGAGAAGAATAACAGGGTGATTGCAAAAATAATTTCAAGCATCAAAATCAAATACATTAGGCAAAACTTCTGTGGAAGGAATTGAGATAAGACTTTCAATTCAGAGAGTATAAAGGGTGATGTAAAATTTCCAACTGCTAGAGAAGAATTTGTTTATGTATTTTAAAAAGATAGTGGTGAGTCTCAAATTGCTGTGATAGATTTCATTGGATACATTAAAAGAAGAGTGAAACAGGTTTTGTTTTAATGCCAGTAATTACATTCTTTGCGGCTATTTAAATATAGAATAAAACATTTAAGTATCAACCTAAAAATATGCATGAAGGTACCTAATTAAAAAATTTAGGGTTACAGGAAAGAAAACAAAAGGCATTGTTTTAGACCATCTAAACGCATTTTGCCATGCAAAGAGATTGTTAAAACCATTCCTCCCAGTGTTAGGCTTCATCTGTCTCCAGCCAGGAAAGAGCAGACTCTCTAGGGCTGAGAAGAAAAGTTTATCTGTATACAGCTGTCTGTATGCTGTGCTCCCATCCCTATTCCCTGGGGTGACGGGTGGGAAGGACTTTTTCCTGACCTCAAACAAAGTCAGAGTGGCTTCAAAGAGACAATTTAGTGATTAAATATGGGGACCCAGAACCTCATGTCTGAGTGGGTTAGAGCAATATCTAGAAGTGTGAGGCTGTGACTGGAGCTGCTCTACCTGGCAGCAGAACCTGGTGGGAAGGCTGAGTTAGGAGTAAGCCACACTTCTAAGAACAATGGGCCACGTTTTCTGGGCACTTGATGTGAACTTTCGTTTTAACTACTCCCACCACAATGATAGACCCAAAGGGCCAGGGATTTCTGCCTTTTTCTGTTTCTTTTGTTTTTGTATGTGTAACACTTGGAGAATGCCTTTGCACATAGTAGTCACTTAATAAGTAGAATGAAAGAATTAATGGAATCCTAACCCTTTCCAAGCATCAGTCTATCTGTTCAGCCCACTCTTTGGGAACCAGGTCAACCCCAAATCACCCCAGCCTGCTTCTGTTGGATGTCCTCAGGTATCCAGGGTTGAAGTTTCCTCCTCCACCCAAGAATCTTGGAGCCCTTATCCTCAGCTGTGGTCTTTTGGCCACCAGTATCTCTGGCCCAGGAGCTGCCAAAATCCTGTGCTGGCTCTCTCCATTGGAATTCTGGCCCCACTTGAGCCCAACCTCCCACTCTACAGTTGCTGCTCGGTTCTGAAACGGAAGAGGTACTTCCTTTCTGAAATTAGGAAGGGGGGCAACACCTCCCTAAACCATCATATTTTTTATAAGAAGAGTATCTAGATAAAGTAATGATTATGATGATTTTTGCTACTTTTTAAAGGGAAGGATTGAACACATTTGTTTAAGGATAATAAGAAAAAAATCATATGTTGTTGGTGGATGTGTGTGGTTGGAAAAATCTGTAGAGAAAACCTGGCTTCAGAAAAGAAAATTAGGGGAGCCTAAGCAGATCAGATATGTTAATAGTCTAATTGAAAAAAAAGTGGAACATGTGTAGAAAAGTTTCTATAAACACTTCAGTATTACGTGTTTCCTGCCTCTTCTTTTCTACCGTCTATCCATCTGTGTGATCATGCAGTGCATATGGATTGAGGTCCTATGGAGTGGGAGGGGTAGAGCACCGCTGTTGAGAGTGAGGTTAAAGACCCCTGCTTCTGCTGCTGATTGGCTACATTACTTTGGGCAAGTTGCTTCACTTCCCTGGGCCTCAGTTTTTCCATCCATATAATCAGGATGCTAATAATATTTGCATGATGGGGTTATTGTGAGGATTAAATGATATAATACTCATAATGCACTTAGAGTCATGCTGATTCATACTGATGGCCTAATTACTATGTTAATTGGGCACACAGCTTTAATATTATACTATTAACAGCTGTATATCAACTCAAAGGCTAATATGTAGAGATTTAGAAATTTTGCATCATCTTCACAGCATGGTGATTTCCCTTAAAAAACAGTATTAATTGAAAAAAATTTACCTAGTCTTGTAGACCTGTGAATTCAAAATGTTTAGCTTTCTAAATATTATTTATATTTAGAATGTTTAAGGTTGAAATGTATGTATTATACATTTTATGCAAAACAAGAAGTGGTTAAATATATAAATTTGGTCCAAAAGGGCAATGTTTTAGTACATTCTAGTTGGGTGGAAAAGAGAGAGAGTAACGTGAATTTATGGTAAATATTATTAGTGCGTATATTTGAGGCTTTTTAATTTAATTGAAGTAATTATATATTTTTGATTTTAATGAAGAATAGCCCATTTTTTCCCAAAGCAGTACAGCTTATTATGTTTACTTTATTGTCTTAAAGATAACATTTTAGTACTTTTGTAATTCATATAAAGCAAAAAGAACGATGCATTGTGAATTTGAGACTTTTCCTGGAATAATTATAGCCCTTCTGGTGACTGTTTAGCAGTGGTAGGAATGCTCCTATTAGGAGAAGTCTTAAGGACCTAGAATAGTACATTCTGGGACTTGATTGGTTTGGGGTAAAAAAGGAAGGTGGGGAGAAAGGTAGATGATTAAAAATCTGCCCCAGAAGTGAGGCATCCATATTACCAGTTCAGAACCAGACATCTGACTGCCTGCCCAAACTTTCAGTTGGATTTCTGTGTTCAAACCAGTGGCTCCTCCTGCCTCTCAGCAAACACAGTTTCTGTACCCTCACTATACCCTTCTGGCTGTTTGCTGCTCTCTGTCTTTCCAAAGCCATCTCTCAAGGAGGCAGCCAGCGCTGATGAATCTGTCTCATTGTTTTGTGGAACATACGTAAGTTATGTACTTTGTGTGTTAAGACTCAGAAGCCTAACAGGTGCCTTATGGTACCAAGAAAAGTGGCCTGAAAAGAAACATAAAGCTAGCATTGCTATGACACAGGGAAATTGAATTGTTTGGCTGAATTTCATATTTCACCTGCATTTCAAAGCATTGATTTCCCAAACCCCTAATCTTTGATTTGTTGGGAAGTTATCTAGAAGTTTCCATTTTATAATAGAGAAAAGTTTTTCTTCCCTGTCTTTTGTGACAACGTTTACCAAGCCCTTCATCAGTCTTTCCTGAGTTTTCTGGTAGCAATTTTCATTGTCTAAAAAGCAGGCAGCCTTCTGAAGCTGTTTCTTGTAGTGGATTCTGTGCTTCCCTGTGTAGTCCCTTAAAATCTCTGGCTGAAGAGGATCCCAGCTTTGCATCCAAAGGCAGATCAGCTCAGCTCAGCCCAATATAATGACACCCATCACAAAAAGGGCCAATCAAACCACTGAGCTAGACTCCTCAATGCCTTAAAAAAAAATGAAGCATTCAGTTAACCTCTCCCTCTCCCTTCCTTCTAGACCAGAGACTTCACACACACACACACACACACACACACACACACACACACACACACAACCCCTCCCCCAAACATATTTTTTGCTTTCATTACTACAGTTTAAAAGAATTGCTGTGTCAGTGTTTTGATGCATCCAGGGACTGAATGTAAACAACATGGTACAACTCTAGAAACTGCCATCATAAAATATTTTAAGAGGCAGAATAGAGTAAAATAAAATAAAAATGTCTTTTTATGTGATATCTCAGAGTAATTCAGGATTTATGGTACCTTAACCTTTAGAATCCAAAATATTAAGCTATGTTTCTTAGAGATAATAACTCGGTTGTCCCTCACTTATGTGTCTTAGATAAAAGCCTACTGCCACAGAATCCATGAATGCTCAAATACCCTTGCGGGCCTTTAGTAGTAAATCTTATGGAATAGCTTATGGCCAATGTAATGGCCCACAGTAGCCTACGAATATCATGAATTCTAATAATACTTACATCAGTAGAAACATGAAGTAATGTCTCCATTGTAATTAAATGATGTATTTAGAGCAGTGGACTAAATGGTCCCCTAGTGTGTTGGTGATATATTCTAATAGTCTTCTCTTTACAGCCCCACACGGTAATATTCATGCTTTATTCTGGAGGGCTTTGCTCCTGACTGAACATTTGAATTGCAACATTAAGTGGTAAAGTGGATTACAGCGAGACCCCATGAATATGGATCCTGATCAGGAAACTAAGTGCTTAAAAAAATAAAATGTTACTATTTAAATAGAGTGATTACAAAAACATTTTTATATGGAGGAATGTCAGGCATCTTTGCCAGCACCCCCTCCCTTCTTATTCTATATCCCAGAAGCAGAACGCATTTGCCACAATTAAAAATTTAGTAGGATGAAACATCAGAACTTAAATCACTGTAATTTCCACTGCACTTATTGAATTTAATTTGGGCTGTTTGAGGTACAAATTAGTTTTGATAATAATTACATTATTCCATTTTTCAAACATGTTCATTCTGAAGATTGGAGCCAAATAGAGTGTATAGGAAGAGGATATCTTACACGAGTGCTGAGAAGAAATTATCTTGCGGGTGATTAGTTAAAAGTGTCACATTTTGAATTTTCATTCTTTACTCTTCCCTTGAATCAGTCACTAAAGCAGTAGCTTGAGGCACTGAGAGCCTAGGGCGAAGCTGAGGGCGTTTCAGTCTATCAGGTCTAGCAGTTAAGAATAAGTCAAAGAATGGTCTGTCGTTGTATTTGGTAATCGAATTAGACAGTGTGCCAGTATTTTACATAAAATGAAATGGAAAGAAAGCAGTTATATACTTATTTGATGAAATTATTATTTGTAAGATATTAATATTCAATAATTCATTGAATATTATATTTCTTAGGGTTTTAAAACACATTTTCTACCAACAAGATTCTCCACCCCTGTTGATAATTCTTACTGTGTATTTGTTCAATAAGTGTGGATTTCTAATGATGAAGCACTAAGTATATGTACAGCTGCCTTTTCTACTTGACTAAGTTAATATTGACACAGGGGTTTGCATGCTGTATGTGCATGTGCATGTGCATGTGTGTGGTGTGTATTTCAGTGTACATTTATATACTTAGGGCATTATAGATTTTAATTCACTGAGTACTTGTGAAAGCTCCATGCATGTCACTGTAATTACGTATGCGATGGCATTTGTTGCTCAGTTGTTTTATATTTAAAAGTGATTTGGCTTGCCTTATTTTCTAAATGTGCCTTCACTGTGTGTTGAAAATTGGCATTTGTTCCATGAATCCAGGAACTTAAACAGAATGCCACTGTTTTCACCACAGAATTTTGCTCTAGTGGGAATAATTGGTCGTTTGGGCTAAGTTTACGTTAACTCCCCCTGTATTTTGTATTGCTTGAAAAATATAACACTTTTGTTATGCTCTGAAAGTTTTACAAAAAGTCAAAGAGCTGTCCGTTTAGGTAATGGTAAAAAGAAACTTACTGCTCTAGAGGAAAAGAAAAGCAAATGCATAGGAACATGGAGACGCTGGTCGAATACAACACTTTAGCTAAATGAAGAGCTCTTTATTTGACCAGTTTAGACATGGGCTTTGGTTGGCAAGCTAATTCTTTGAGCACCACCCTTGAAAATCATGCTAATGAGCCTCTTCACTTCATCAAGTAGGATTGTGGACCTTTTTGTCTGCATCATTAAGGCCCCAAATTGCCCCATTAGCAAGGCCTCAAATTGCCCCTCAGGGTCAATATTTAATGCAGGTGAACTTAGGTTAACTACCCTCAGAACCCTCTGGACAACAAACAATGTGGAGTACCTGTTACAGGGAAATTCATTCTCTCCCCAAGTTGCCTTTGTGAATCACCATTTTCCATATTCTACTTATATTTTAAATTCATTTTGAAAAAAAATAAGACACATCACGTTTATTTTATGCTGCTGATTCCAAAAGAGTGAGTTTTGAAGTGGAAGACAGAAATTCTTCCATCGGGCACTCCCGCCAGTGTCTCATAAGCTTTGACTTTTCCATCCGTAAAGTGGGGATGATTATACTTTCCCCCAGGTACCTTTTCTGAGGATGATGCTGCCTTTAAACAAAGATGCAAGAACCCATAGGAAATAACAAGAGTACTATCAACACTTAGCAAGTTCTTACAGAATTGTTCTGCAAGATTTTAGCAATTCAATGGCTATCCTTATTAATTATTGAGCTAAAAATACATGAAAAGTTAGAACTATAAGTAGTAATCAGGATGTGTGCAAAATTAAAATTCAGAGGAGGATTCTGTGCTATTAACACTGAGATAATTTGTAGGACCAGAATGTTGCCCACATTTAAAAATATAAATATAAAAATTTTCTTACTCATAAAAATTTGAAGTAGGAGGGGAAGGCACAATGATTCTTCCTGTGTCTCCATTGTCCATTTGGCTTACTGCAAACTGGTTAATACTCAATTGCTGCTGGCTGTCTCTGGAGACTCTCAGTGTTTGGGGGGAATAGCAATTATCTCTCTGAGCATGCTCAGCAGATTCTACTGGTATGTCCGGACATGAAACCTTTTGTATGTAGCAACTGAAAGATGAGAGCCATGGTTACAGTTTCCAGCAAGTATGTGAAACAGAAGCTTTGAGATTATATTCCACATCTAAGTAGAGATAACGTTTATGTCTCCTGTGTTAAGGTTAATTTCCATGCATTTAGGGCTCCTGAAATCCTCATCACCTCTGTGGCTGGTACCTGCAAAGTCAGTTTTGCTACTGAATGGAGCCCCAATTAAGAAGTGCTTGCTGGTGTCCTTCCAGCAATATCTTGTAAGTTTGAACAATTTTAGTGAAATAAATGTAACAAGAAAAAATGAATTCTCTTTAGCCTCTATTCAGCCAAAATTAGCCTCCGTGGATTCTGGCTCACAAAAGCACCACGGGCCTCTGGCTGTGCTCTGTAGCTGTGAAATAGAATCAAGATTCCATTAGGCATCCCAAGCTGCCTCCTTCTCCAGGGCAGACAATAAAAATGACAACAGGGGATTGTCCCTCAGCAAGTCTAACAAGGGGGTGGGTTCTTTTCTAAATGACTAGATGTCTGTTTAGCTGAGGGAAAAATTTAAAGGGGCCATGGGCCAAATTTCCTTTCATTCTTTGGTTTACATGTTTGTATCTTGGGTCATCTTCAAACAAACCTTGAATTCTACCTCTGCTGGTATTTACAGGCCATAGTTTTTAACCCCCTTTTTAAAAATGTGTGTGCTGAGACAAAAAATAAGTGACCTTACATAGTCCAGATAGTAGCATTATTCTGTAAGAAAGATCAGAAGTTTCAGCAATTGCATATGGTTTATTGGTTTGCCACATTTTTTTTTCTCTTAAGTAAAGGATAGAGACGCTCTTCTAACCTACACAAATTCTAAATTGGCGGCAGATTTTCTACTTTCAGAATCTACTTATGAACAAGAATCCCTAATGGATAAGTTTATCTGGACAGCCTTGTCCTCACGTGAACTTGAAAGAAATGGGGCTTTATATCCTTGGCTTTAAAATACCATTTTTTTCATTGTATGCTCCCAGGGTCCTCATGGTGTCAGATCTTCAGATTGCCTGCATTGGAGGGGCTCCCCAGTATGCTATGACCTTGCAGAAATTCCTTTTGCTATCAACCCCCAATCAATTTCTCTGTTTCTTTCCTATATCAAAAGTGCAAGTCTGAGAACATTTTCTTCCCCTATCCAAGGATAAATCTGATATAACTTATTCAGACTTCACATAAATTTGATTGAACATTCTTTCTCTTTCTAATTGGTCCAGTAAATAGAGTTTTGTATTTCCCTTGACAGGTGCCATAGAATGGAATTTAATATAGCTTGTCAATGAGTATCAGAAAGTTAAAGAGTTCATCAACCATTCATAGTAATTGTACTGTGTTCATATAGAATTATAATATATTTCATGGCCACTTCTCCTTTGCTTCAATCAAAATTACTGGCAGGAAGTAATATTATATAATCCATGGTGTCAGTTACTGATGGTAGTGGCGAGTAAATCATAATGTTTTCATTATTGAATTGCTAATACTTAGAGGTTGTAATATTCCATATATAAAGTCTTTAATAAGCACTTATTTATGTGCTCACTTACTGGATGTTGCTGAACCAAGGCATTTCTTCAACACTAAGTGGAAATTCTATTCAATAATTCTTTCTGTAAAGTTGTTCATTGATACAGAGTTCTATAAAGCTGCTTAAAAGAACGTGTTTCATATTTGTTATGGCATTTTAGCAAAAAATTAAAATAAAATAAATGGCAATGCAAATATTAAAATATGAATTACCACTTGCAAAATATCATAACTGATTCTAAGATAAAAACCAACCAGATTTTATCTTGGATTTGGACATCATAGCTGATATCTGAATCTAATGAATTCATGGTCAGAATATCTGAGTCCTAAAATTGGCTTTGCCATTTATAAAATTATTGTATGACCTCAGGAAATATTCTGAAAATCTTTGAGACTTAATATCCTTATCTGTAAAATGAACATATTTTACTGCCAAATATTTTATCAATTACTTTGTGAATTAACATATTTTGTTAAACATTATAATAAAAAAAAAAGCAGACTAATCAAATCACCAACTTAACATCTGAGCTTTCTGAGATAAGATAAAGAGTGGATTAATTGTAAGTTTTCAAAAAACTGTTAAGTACAGCTCCTAAGCATGTACATTTGTTACCTTTCCTTTGAATATTTGGCCTGATAAGGGTCCTTTTTTTTTTTTTTTTTTTCAGAGTGACTCTATCTTTTTGACACAAAATGAGTTTAGACATATCTAGAGTGCATAAGATCAACAGATTTTTTTTTTTTTTTTGGTGAGGCCTTACAAGGTTATCCTGAAGTTAAAGTTAAGATAAATTTTTGTTTATTTAGTTACTAGTTTGTGTTTTTATTGTGTGGCTCCTACAAAAGTCAGGACTCCTTTACATTTGATTACAAAAAAATTCTGATTGTAAAAATCTGCCAAGAAATCTTCAAATGTTTTTGTAAATATGACTGTGTTCTGTATTTATTGTGCAAGATTTTATGAAACAAGAGACATTAAGGTTTAGGTGCACAATACTAAGCCTTATATTTTAAATACAGTGATGTTTCAGCTTGGCTACTGCTGCTGCTTACCTCAACTGTGATTGGGCTAAGTCTTCACCTTACTCCTTGATAAGTTCATTTGCAATGACTGAGAACTATCTATCACAAACCTTAGTGATCTTGTTTTTTTCTAAATTTCTCAGATTACCTTAAGTGTTTTTTTCACTGGTTTCAAAGTTTCAATGCAAACATTCATTTTTAGACACCATTGGCCAGCTAAGCACAAAGTCTGGAAATAGGTATTTGAAGTTGGGATTTCCCAGGGTAAAAATGTAGAGGAGTGCTTCACACAAGATGGAGCAGTAGGGTCAAGTTTACTATCTGAAACCACAAATTAGATCAGGAGCGTTCATTTGCAAAACAAAACAAAAAATTTGAAATAAAGAAAAATGTGTACTTTTAGTAATTAATATGGTCCTGGTTTCTGTTTTTAAGCAAAGTGCAGGCTCAGGGAAACAGGATAACACAGATAGAGCCAAATAAATAAGATCTGTAATTAGAATTAGCTACCTGTTGGTTCTGTAACTGGATCCACAATATTTGGTTCTGGTCAGGGGACCAAGTGGAGACAGATATAAAAAGTTGAACAGCTAGGTTGTGCAGAGTGGGAGAGGAGAACAAAGGAGAATAAAGAAAAAAACAAGGTTAAAAATCACACTCAAAATAAACTCACAGACAAAAATTCCAAACCCATTAATAGAATGAGGACAGGCGGAGAGAAAGAGGGAGACTGATGGAGAGAGACAGAGAGAGAACCATGGGAGACTAAAATATAAATTAAGTGCACACACAAAAATTATTCAAACTGAAGTCCAACTATTAAAATTTCAAAAATGATTAAATCAAATAGTAAGAAAGGTACACAACAAATTTAACAATAAGGACATAAATTAACTCCAGATTAAATTAATTATAAGGGCAGGATGATGAGACAGACATTTTAGGATCAGCAGGCATTTGGTTTTGTTCAAAACATCCATAAGACATTTGGTCCACATGGAGAAGTTTTTGATATTTGGTCCTATCCAAAATCAGTTGAAATAGACCAAATATGCTCATGGATATTTTGGATAGGACCAAATTTCAAGACCTTCTGGTGTGGACCAAACGTCTTAAAGATGTTTTGGACAGACCAAATGTCCTGCAAGGGATTTTAAAATAAGCAGGTTTAGGATAGACAGAGTTATAGACAGGGTTAGTAATAGTTCCAGCCTCACATAGTTGGGAGGTTTGAGTGAAATTATGTTTCTGACAAGTAGTAAGTGTTCAATTAATATTAGATGCTCTTATTACAAATGTAAAACACTTGGTTCACAGTATTCAGCCAATACTTCCCCATTCCTTTCTATGGGAATTTTAGTATTCATTTGAATCCTGCTGCTAATCTTTATGTTCCCCTGTTAGACTGAAATGTATTGTAATTTCAATACAGTAGGGAGTACTTTCATGACTTGGAGCCATCTTCCTTCCTATTACGTAGGATCAAGAGAAAGTGGGCAATATCTAGAGCTCAGTAAGGAAAAAAAAAAAAAAAACAGCAACACAGCTGTAACATGCTTGGGTTCCTTCTGCTATAGAGTACCTGGTGAAGAGTATAAAACATCTTATCAGTGTTCAGATTAACTTAGAAACCGTCACAGAGGAGGTGTTTTGGCAGTAGTTCTTTGAAGGATGTAGTGAAAAAAAGGAAAAAGCATTCTAACTGAGTTAGAGAGACATGTGAGAATAAGGACCAGTAAAAGAAATAAGTGGGACAGTGAGAAATTTCTTAGTTTAAATAAAGGGTCTAAAACCAGAAGACTGAAAGGCTGCAGAGGATCATAAGGCCTCCTAATGGTCAAGTTTGATGGGAACTTTTAGACTATATAGCCCAGTGCTTTTCAAACCTTGTTTGACTACAGAACTAGCCATTCAAATAAAATTTTAAAAGTAACTATGTATGTAAATGCTTAATTTTCTGATTAATGAAAACTCTGCCCAGTTGACAGTTCTCCCTCATGCCTTGGCAGTATTCCACAAAGCACCTTCAGGAAATCCCTAGGGTTTAGTACAATCTAATACAATTGTATTAAAACTTTAGTTTAATTGTTCCAAGGCTACTATTGGTTCACATGGCACTTTTTTTTTTTTTTTAAACAAATTAGAAGAAAGCGTTCTCATTAGGTGGATGTGGTCCTGTAGATGCATAGCTTGGCAAGAGGGCAACACCTTCAAGTATCAGCAAAAGATGCTCATATTTCTGGATGGCACCTCTACCTTTTATGTCCAAACTCTATCCACATTTCACATACAGCAACCCTTTGGCCATTATTCTGGCTCTAGGGTACAGTCATCCACAGCGTAGTCTGCTTTTTGGAGAGCTGACATGGGGAAAAGGACAGGTGCGGTTGTAAGTCAGTCT
The DNA here is from genome assembly GCF_009834535.1 of Camelus ferus. NCBI lineage: Eukaryota > Metazoa > Chordata > Mammalia > Artiodactyla > Camelidae > Camelus > Camelus ferus. Next base: position 39,471,315 of record NC_045700.1, read on the forward strand.
GGACAGAGAATTCTGAGGTCCTGAGTATGGTTTTGCCGGGGAGAGAGCAAGCCTGGGTGGCCACATATTTTTGGCTCTTTAGACTCTCCTGCATGTGGAGAATCAGAGTGAAGGTCTTAAAAGCATTAGGCTGAAGGCAGAAGCCCCTGTGCCTCCATCTAAGGATGGCACTTGCATTGAATATTACCACCTGTGGATTGACCAGGCATGAGAAGTGAGCAGATAATGGAACCTGAAGACAAAGAGGGTGCTGTCGACATGAGTACCTTATAGAGCTGAACCTCTGCCCGAGCTGGGGAGCAAGGCTGTGGCAGAGAGCAGCAGGTGATTAACACCCTGAAATTAGCCTTTTCTCCCTCTGTCATCTCTTACGGGTGTTTTCCTTTGGCCATGCTCAGCCTGAAGCTGGAGGACAAGGGAGAGGTTTGATTTAGTCAACACAAGTCAGCCTCTGGGACAAAGAGCAGATAGAGAAGGGTGGATAGGGAATCTGGAGGGAAACAGAAGGCATCCAACAGGGCTTCCCAATAGAGAAATAATCCAATTTACAAAAGGTTTCTTCACCAGTGTGTAGGATGACTGAAGATTGGAGAGGCTGTGGCAAAATAATTTTTTAAAAATTAAGTAGCATAACTAGTTTATCTTCCCATATATTTACCTATGAGTCTTCATAATAATATATTCATGTGATGAAAATGATAAATACTGTAATTCTACAGACTTTTTTTTTTTAAATGAGGAAACCAGCGGTCAAAGATTTAAGTGACTTATGTTTAAAACCATGCTGGTCTTTCTGATTGCTTGCCTGTTTCTCTGAGCAATGCTGTAGTCAACTATGTCTTGGGCATCGGTTACCGGGTTCGTCAGAAAATCTAAGATGGAATGGCTGAAAAGGAGAGTTGCAAGATGTAGTTAGTGATTGTGAACTTTCTTTTGTCTTCAGCAAACCTGAGGGCTGAGAGAGGAGTGGGTTGGTGAATAGCATTATCAAAATATTCTCTAACCACTTAAGTAGTAGAGTTTATTCAAATCCTAATTTTAAATATTCTACTATGCTACTCTGAAATCACAAATTAAAATTTTGAAAATTACATGTCCCATGAGGTTCTTAAAGTATTTTCTTTTTTAAAGATTTAACCAAATGACTTTCCTTATTGTAATATTTTATTAAAAATTTAGTCCTACTGAAAAGTCAAAGAACTGTATAATATGTAAGGACTGGCCAGCTTCAGGTCATAAATATATGGAAAGTAGTTACTAAACAGTATCACTGGTATGGAAGACAATAATAAGTATTCTGAGCGTGGGGACAATTTTTAAGTGTTCTGTAAGTCACATAGATTTAGAAGTGTTACATGGTAGCTCAACAAAGGCTCTGAAAAGTCCTGCAGTGATGATACAATTTGCTTAATCTGTAGACGATTGACCACTATCAAAACAGAGAAGGTAGTTAGAACTCAGCTCTCTTTCAAGCCTTTGTTTGATATATATTCATCTCCTTACTTTTTGGATGGTTTAAATTGGAGAAACAATGATTTACTTTGAACTGTTTTTTTAGAGGTCATAATGGCCTACTAGCCCTGCTGATATGAAATGTTACGTTTGAGGAGTATGATGCTGAAAGTCTTTAGTGAGTTAATTTTCTCAGAAGGAGTAATGGAAAGTTTTGTCTTCTAAAGTGTCAAAGGACCATAAACCCTCAATATCACACTTTGATTTCATTGTTAGAGAATTTGTTCAAATTCAGCAATTATATGAAAATTTTTTCCTACATCTGAAGTAAGGTCTAAGGCTGTGTAGTCCTCTGTAAGGATATTGTAAGTGTTCCAATAATAACTTAGCATTTCCTCCACTTACTATTGTTTTGCTAAAAATACTCATTCAAATTATTAGAGAAGTTAATGGAATTTCTAAAACATTCTTTACTAATGAAAATAATTTGTTCTTATACCAAATATGAAGGCTTAATACTATCTTCCCAGAATTCTTTTCCTTTCCACACTTCTTCCGGTCTTAGACCCTGTCCCCCCAAAATACTTGTACATACATTTGACCCAAGATTGGCTCAAGGAGTGCCTTAAGTCAAGCCATTCAAGAGCCTTGTCCAGTATGAAAAATATAACTAGAGCTTGAAAAGGGAACATTTTATTTTTCCTCTGATGGTAGAGCTATTGGTATGTGGGTCTTGAGCTGATGCTGGCTATGGTCCTACCCCAAGATAGGAGACCTACAGCCGCATAAGAGAATAAAGATAATGTAAAAGGAGAAAAGAGAGGAAGAGAGAGCCAATGCATTTTTTGTTTGTTTCTTAAGCTCACTGGAGTTGAGATTCTAACACTTGCAACTGAAAATGATCTGATGAGCACACTAAGGAATGGCAGTTATTTGATTCTTTGATACTTATGCCAGGTATCAAATTTTTTTTGTCTAGCAACTCTCTCTTTGGAGGTGATTCACTCTGGTGATGCTGACTGCAGCTAAAAAATAAATCCTTTATTTGAATATGCAAAAATAAAATGAAAAAGAGACCACTTGTAATTTCTTATAAATTAAAATTTGTCATCTGTTTTTTTATTATATAAAGCAAGAAAATTGTCTAAGAGGATATGTGTCTTCCAAATTCAGGGACTCAGTTCATGAATATAAAGGTTTTTGAAGAAAATATAAAGTTAGAACTGCATAGCCTTTGGCCTCTGTATCTATACAATATATAACAATTCCTAGAAAATGATATTTGTAACAAAATTGGTATCTTGAGCTTTGAGAAGTTAGTCACTACTACTACTACTTTTAATTTTTTTTAGTATATTCTCCCTTAAATGTATGTTTCATATATATTTAATTTATACTTATATATAAAACATATATATATATATATTTTTACAAAAGCAGTTTTTTTTTTTTTTTTCTTGCCCAGCTGTATGTCTCTAGCCAGCCAGAGAATAGGATGCACTGAAGACTCATGATTACTGTTCTGGATTTCAGTCTGTCGGGGAAAGATTTTGTGTATAGAACATGTAGAGTGATTATAGGGTTTATAAAAATATGAGCCCATGGAGAACTCCACTGACTGCTGCTGACAAAGATATTTTGAAGTTCAGCTACTCTGAAACATCCTGGTCTTGTATACAAACCAATATTAGAGTTCTCCACATTCTCTACTTTATTTCTTAATAAATAACAACTATGTAGCAGTTACGGTTTAAAAGGGCTTTTCCTGTGCATGACCTTATTTAATCTTTATAATAACATTTTGAGAAAGTTCTTATTATTCTCATCTTAATAGATGACAGAACTAAGATTCATAGATTTTTATAACTTTCTGAAGGTCATTCAGCTAGCAAGTGGCATAACTTCAATTGAAACATATACCTTTTGCCTCAAAATCCTAAGCTTTTTCCAATATTGCCTTTCCAAACAGAACAACCAGCTGTGCACTTTCCATGTGGAGGATTTAATTTTATCTGTCACATTAAAATATTATAATAATTCCTGTATTATGAAAATAAATTAAATAAAATAATTAAATCAGATTATTAAATAAATAAAAGAATTATAAATAAAGAAATTAATAAAATAAGTTAAATTTTAAATAAATTTTTAAAAACTCTGAGTTTTGCATTTTTCCACTTATTGTTCATTTCCCTCCCCCAAACTGGGCAAAACCAAGCTGAGGCAGAAGAGAGTCAGGGAAATCCACTTAACACTGTGTTTGCACTGCCCTTGGCATATAGAGTCAGGCAAACGAGAGGCAACCACAAATCCCCCATTTGACCACTTGTCCAAAGGTAAGGTGAAGAGGTTTAGTGGGAAAAGTTTGACATTTTATCCCCAAACAAATATTAGAGATTATCTGTGGAATTAAATTATCCATATGTACACAGTCTAGGGAATTAACTCTATCTGAAATGGTGGATTATGGCAGAAATTGAAACTAAGCCCTTAAGGCACTCCTTTTACTTTGTTCTCCATATTTTTTACAATGAGCTTTTAGATTATTTTGGCTCTTTGGACGGCTGTTTTTCAGTATGTTCCTATTCGGTATGTATTTGAGCACTGCTCTAGCTGGTTTGAACAATTTTTTAAAAAGTATTCCCTTGATAGCCCTAGAAGCAGACAAGTATTACTTGAAGGGGAAAAAGAGATTTCTATTAGGTTTGAGAGTCACAAGTGAACAGAAGAAATCTGAGAAGTATAAAATACTCCATGGACTACAAATCCAAAATCAAAACAAGACTAACAAGGTTTTGACAAAATAAGAACCCCACTGTTTTTTTCCTGAGTCTCTTTGTATGCAATATTTTTAGTGAGTTATTCTTTTCTGATACACACACACATTTTACATTACAAATATATTTAATTTTTACTTTACAGTTTTCTACATGACCCCAGATCTGAACAAGAATCAGGAGAATAAAACTAAGTAAAAATAATTATGACATTATTCCCACACATTTTGAAAGGCCAGGAAATTATTTTAATAATGGAGGGAATATATAAAAGCAGTAAAACCTTCTTAGCTTATTAAGTCACTTTCTTTGGCTTATTATTTGCTGTAATTATTTGTTGCCATGTTGCTAACAAATTCAATAAACTCAGCTTCTCCGTGTGACTTTGAGTTTGGCAATATAGTCTCAAAAAAAGAGGTGGTGTGTGAGGGACCCACTAGGAGAATGACTTTCTTCCCCTTGTTCTTGAAATTTTTGCCTGAGAGAAATGGCACACGTGAGTGGAAGCACGTTCAAGCAATTACCTAGAAAATTTTACACATTTTAAATGTCACAGAAACTAAAAATAAATTGTCTTCACTTTTATTTAAGCTACATCTTAGATAGTTATCCACTGTGAAGGATTTTTAACAGTCGTACTAGGCATTGTTTTGTAGTTTGAGTTAATTACATGATCTGTGGAGGTGATATTTCCCATACCTGTTTTTATTTCCACTGAAACGGTGTAACTGAGCAGGACCCTATGGGGCCTTCCCAGGACAGACCACCCCCCAAACCTGTGTCCTCAATCTGCCTCTTGTTTGTAGAAAAACTTTAGCCTCCCAAGCCTCCCCCGAGTTCCAAAGAATAAATTTAATCAGAGAAGTAAGAAAATGTAGAAACAAAGGAAAACTACAAGCAAGGCAAAATAACAATAGTTTAGCCTTTAAACAAAGTCAGAGACCTTTAGTTCCTCCTCAAGGACTACAGATAATATTCTGGGCCATATCCTTTGAGCTGTGCTGCAGATACTGAACCCCGCTCTCCCAGGTGGAAGAAGTTAACTGTATGCTGCCCACAAGCATGTAGACCCCAGACTGGTTGGAACCAGAAGGTTGATGGTGTTGACTCCCGATTACCTCACCACCATCCAATCAGAAGAATGTCCATGTGCTGATCATATACCTCGCAACCCTCTTGCCACACCCTGTCTTTAAAAACTTTTCCCTGAAAGCCATTGGAGATTTCAGGCTTTTGAGCAAGAGCTGCCTGGACCCCTTGCTTGGCGCCCTGCAATAAATGCTGTCCATAGATTAGCTTTATTGCCTGTGGGCAAGTGGTCCCAAGTTTGGTTCGGTAAGGAAGGGACCTTAACATCAGGTAGCATTTCCTGGCTTCCTGGAGTGAGCAGGGTAGAATGGCATGGGTTTGTTTTATTATGTGCATCTCTTCCAGCACTTTCAGCCTATTGAAGTGACCAGGAACTGAGACATACAGCTCTGTATACTCCCTCAGAAAGTGGCATCTAAAATTCATATGTGAGTCAATGATTAAGAGTAATGGCAGCACAGTGTGACCAACCACTAAATAAAGGAATAACTTGCATGAGCTTTATCTCGTAATACCCAGTTTTGGTGTTTTTAGTTACTGCTGGGTGGGAATCTAAGACTTACGGAAGGCCACTTCACAAACTAACTCACTCATTCATTTATTCCTTCATTCAGCAGATGTTTTTGGGGGCCTCTGCTGGTGAAATAAATTTTAAGACAGTCATATAACTTTAGTTTGCATTAGAATAACCTGGAAGACTTGTAAAAATGCAGATTGTTGGGGACCACACTTGAAATTTTTTATTCGGAATGTCTGGGGTACAGCCCAAGAATTTGCCTTCTTAACAAATTCCCAGGTGCTGCCGATGCCGCTGTCTAGAGATAACACCTTGAAACCACAGCTCTAGGCTACTGCCCACGTGGAGCTTAAATCACTGCTTTAACTGGAAATAGGTTATGATTAGAAAAAAGACAAGTCTCAATGTGTCACATGCTATTTTAATCAATGGCATGAATTCATTCTTGAGGGAACAGCAAGGATGGTGAAAACCAGTGTTAGGAATATTTTATATACTTTCCAAGAAAGAGGTATTTGAATTTATTTAAAAGTCATTTCAGGGGTTAAATATTTTCGAGGATTGCCCAGTGCTGATTGATTACTCAGTGAAAACAGAAATAAGGATGGTTAGATCTTGGAAATCCATTGCAGAATCTTACTTCTCATCATTTTATTTTCTGTGCAAGAAGTTGTATCCAAAAAAAAAAAAAAAAAAAAACTGAAAAAGGGATGGGCTCAGGAATGATTTCAATGGGATGATCCTCCCAGAGGAGATTTTATTTTGTGGGAGTAAAGAACGCTGAGAATCAGAACCAAATTACTCAGGCATTAAGACGTCGCTGAGAGTTCTAAAGAGTGCTCTGAGAGCTACACCCCAGCAGGGCAGGACTGCTTCTGAAGACTGAGCTCACCCCCATAGTATAGCCGATGTAGTGGGGAGATTCCCTGGCCTAGTTAAATACTGCAATATGCTCATAAAAAAGGATGTGCTGGCAAAGATCTCGGTCTCACATTTCAGCAAGAAGTTTTAATATGTATTATACTGGATTGTTTCTAATGTGGTTGTAGTGGTTTTGTGAATTTAATGTTTATTTTTATATGTTATGTCTCTGTGGTATGTGCGTACTCAAGAAAATATGTGAGAACTATAATCATTAGTAGGGTTTTAAAACAGTAAAACAGACCACATTGTTCCATATATGCTATTTGGAATATTCTAAGAGGAGAACAATAGCTTCCAAATTAGTTAGCAGGTTTTTCCCCTTGCATATGAACAATATAACTAAATATTAATTTTTATTGCTATTTCCCACATAAAATATTTATACTATGTAGATTTTTCATGTTCAAATATTTCTTTTTAAATTAATTTAATAAAATATTTGTTTTTTTTTTTTCCTGTAAACCTCCTGATTGTGTCTTGTAAAATGATGCAATGGGTAGGGGTCATTTCACCAGAAGTGAAGAATATAAAAATAGTCATTGAGAAAAAAAATGAAGCATTGTGTGCATAATTTTTTAATTCCACCCTCACCAGAAATTGGTAAACAGAAGAAGCTAAGGAAACAATGAACACAGCTTAATATTGCAGTTAGGAAAGTAAAGATGTGAAATAACTTTCCAGTTTATTTATTTTGTTTTCAGCAGGCATTATTCATAGAAACTATCATTTGAGGCCCTAGGACATAAAAATTATGCCACTATCTATTCTTGGTAATAGAAAATTGTGGTTGCACAAGAAAAAGGGCAGCTCTTCAACCCTTTGATGACAAACCTTGTTTAATTTAGAGGGAGTTTGGATTCCTGGTTTTTCAGAATGTCACCTTAATAATTGTTTCATTTAATATATAATATGAATTCTCAATAGGACGCTGGGTAGCAAATTCCTTGAGAATAGGGATTATATATCAATCAGTGCTTATCAAGGGGCCTCGCATTTAGCAAGTGTTTAACAAATCTTTGTTAATATTTAAGGTCTATTGGAGGTAGGCAGACCACTGGGTGAAGTCAGCGTTTCATCCCTCAGCTCTGCACTAGCTGGCTGTCTGGTTTCTAGGGCGCGCTTTTGTCATCTGTAAAATGAGGGGATGAGAATAAATGGCCTCTAAAGCCCTTTCTACCTCTAACGTGTTATTCTGCATAATACAATGCTGTACAAGACCACTGCACCACGCCATGCACTGAAATATTGTATGAATTCAGACAGTGTAAATTACAATATGCTCTCTTTGACATGACATCCTCTTCTGGTTCTTCTCATCTGTACTCCCACTACATCCAAGCTTTTCATCGAGGCCTCCAGTCTCAGCTCCAATTCTCCACACTTTTTGTTGTAACCAGCTCAGAAGTCATGGAATCGTTTTTCAACTTCCATCCTTCTGCCAAACTGCTTCTCGATACCGGAGAGCTCATTCCGTACAGCCTTGCACTTTTGGCTCAGGCACTGAGGTGCTAAGAGCCACTGGGGAGGAGTTACACTGACTTGCATAATACTGCTGCGGCAAGGGCATGGCCAGGACCCTCGGACAGGCCCTGATGTCAAAGAGATCTTTTTGCCTGCTGCTCTTCATCTCACACAGAGGCAATGCCAAACCTCTATCACCCTAGGTCATTTTTCTCCCTGTAGCAGGTGATCTAGCCTCCACATTGACAGATAAATCCAACATGGACTTGCTCAATTTCCCGTTTTCCCACCAATAAATCCATCCTTGTTTGTTTTCCTCTATCCCAGAGAAAAAAAATCTCACTTCCTGTTCACTGTTTTCGTATTTGAATTATGTGTTTCATATCTATCATGAAACCCAGCTGAGCTCATCTCTAATAACTCCTAAGCTATCCACCCAGCCTCCCTCTCCTCTCACCCACTGTTAGTTTGGACTGTTAAATTTTCCCCGTTGACTATCACTGTGGCTTGATTTACCTCTATGGCTACCTGTGTTCCCGAATGAAAGCAGTTTCCACTACTCCACAGTGAGGGTGTTGGTTCTAAAATCCTGATTCTTCAGCTTAAAATCATTTGCTGGCCCTCACTGTGGACAGAAGTAATTTTTCAGTAGTGCAGGCAGCATCCTCAAGCCGATGACTTCCCTTATGTTCCCAACAGTTTCTTCGAAGTTCATCCACACAAAGTTTTGATATTGCACACTCCATAAGGAGAAATCCATATGCTGCTTTATAAACTTCAGCGTGCCTCTCCCAAGATCTTCCTGGAACGTTCTTACTTATCCTTCTTCCTAGATTTAGCTTAAGAGCACATCGTGGAACATCCCACCTCCCTGTCTCCACAGAGTCACATGCTTTAGACTGTAGTCATCCTCAGGGCCAGAATCTGGTCTATTTCATCTGTATATCCCAGAATTTGGTGCCTCTGATCCTTGGGATCACTAAATTCTTGTGGATCAAATGAATGAAAAAAGGAATAAATACTATTTAATATAGACAAACTTAAGAATATTTTCAATTCAGCATCAGTAGCTAATTAGCATGACATAGGAGGGAGGATGCTGTATCAGTTATCACAGATTCCAAATCATATTTCTGTCGTCAACTCGGCGTCTGACATCAATTCCCTTATATGTAAAGTGAGGATGATTATGATTCATGCCCTAGCTGGTCAATTTGGAAAATGTAAGTGAAAGCACTTTACAAATGTCAGTTATTATATATGACTGGGAGCTCATTTCATTCTCCTTTGTATTAATCATTTTGTATGCTCACAGCCTGACACATAGTAACAATTAGTTTTTGACACCCAACTTTTTATTCTCTTTATTTCATAGAATCTGATCAATGTTTTCTAAATATTTTTATTTCAAGATTGGGTTTCTGAGGTAGACTTCACATCTATATAACACTTATTCTATCTTTTTCTTTTCCACTTACACATTATATAAGCAAATAGCATCCCCCATTACCCCCTCCCCATACACACTCAGGACAGGAGGCTTGTTTCAGGTAATTTGCAATGCCATACAATTTATTCACATTTTCGGTAACTTATGGTTTATATGCATATGTTTATTAAAACTACAATCCTTTTTAAACAGCCAACTCTTTCTATGGAAAGGAAAAGAGAGTATGCAATCTAAATATATGCATACATTTTGAGAATTTGAGACCCCAAATATAAATGTAAATCCTTTCCTTTTCATTGACATGTGTATTTAAAGTCTCATAAGTGCATAAGAGATATTGTCAATCTTGTGAAATTTATAATCTAGTTAAGAAGGCAGACTTGCAGATATGTAAATACTGTAACCCAAATATCACAGACAGGCCCTTTTGAGAATCATCATACAAAATGCTCAGGTCTTTGTGATTCAACCTCCAATTGCTTGGCTTCAGAATGCCTTTTTAAAAAAAAAAAACAAACAAGCTTCACTTTCCTAAATAATTTTGAAAATTTTAAAAAATGCTCATGTGTGCTATGAATGGCTCCTGCTGTCACTCACCTTGGCCACTGATGGGCTTACAAGTATTGCTGAGCTGCCAGCTTTTTTGAGGCTGGACTTCAGCTCCCACATTTTCTGTCTCGGCTGCTTCCATCTGTGATGCTCAAGTGTGGGAGACTGGAGAGGCATTTCTCTTACCAGCAATAGACCTTTACACTGAATTATGCTTGGCAATTAAGAGGAAGAAAGAGTCTTAAAGTTGTTCTCCTTCCAAAAGACTACAGTGCTCTCCCTCAGACCGGACCCCAGTAATCATATAGAAATTGTGGTGGACAGTTAGATGCTCGCCCCAGTCCCTCTGTACAGAAGGGCTTCCTGCTCAATGGTGAGCGGTGTGGTCAGCAAACAGCTTCCAGCTCTTAGCTCCTTTAGGCTCTTCAGCTTTAGCCACAAAGAACCTCTTCACCCAAGATCATACCCCTCTCAAGGCAGCCTGTGATGCAAGACAGCTCTGATAAGCAGTTTTCACCCCAGAGCTCTGTGCTGGGTTGACCAAGGCTTTGTCTCGCCTGCACCACAATTCAGTTACTCCCAAAACCCAATCCCTGCTTCCTCCCCTCTTCCTTTCTTTACTGGATGTCAATCCCTAATCAACAGCTTGCACACAAAACTTGGTTTCAAAACTGTTTCCAGAGACCCCTACCTTCGATAGAGATTCTGCCCAAAGGCAGCTGCTGCCTGTCCCCTCTGACACCAAGCCCATCACTGATTCCATTGCCAACATCAACTAGAGTGGCTCTTTCCCTATTCCTCCCAGAAATAAGGCTTTTATGCAAGAGAAGAATCCTTTCAATGTACTCAGGCTGTAGAAAACAAAAGCTGGCAAAGGCAGTTTTCTACAGGCCATTCCTGCTTTCTACCTTGCAGCTTCTGTTCAAAAACCCAAGTCTAACAGCTTGGAAAGATTTGGTTTAGCAGGAAGGAAAATGTAGTGAAAACAAAGCATGTACTGGTATCTTAATAAATTATCCCAGGGTTTTTAAGCAGGGAATATCAGTGTCATATCCATGCTTTACAAAGACAGTTATGCTAAGGGAATGGAGAATGAATAGGGTGTGAGTGGATTGACAGCGAATGGAGGCAGAACTTAGTCTAGGTGAGAGATGGGTGAAGCCCAGACTATAGAAGAAGCTATGAAGATAGAGAGCAGGAGGCTGAATATGAGTAATGCTTCCGAGTTAGATGTGCTTGATTTTAGAATGTCAGGTTTCGGAAGGAGTCAAAGATGACTAAAGATCCGATCTGGAACTAATGAAAAGATGATGGTGCCGTAAACAGAAATAGAGACACAGAAGATAGGGCCATTTTTAGGGCAAGAGAATGGATCTAGTCGGGGAAGAGCAGAATTTAGTTGGCTAGAAGGAAGCTTGGATGTGTAGCAGCTAAATGGAGATTCAGAATTACCCAGTGAGAAGTACTGCTGAATCATTCAGAATGGCTTTCTTTAAAGAACTTTCTTTATGTGGCAGTGAGGTGACATGGGAAGGGAGGGTATTTGTGGCCAGAAAATTCTCACAGTTGGTGCATAAAATCTGTTACTGTCCTGACTCTAGTCTCTCTATAGCTGTAACTTGGATATAGGTAGGATTCAAGAGGTGCTTTGAGTTGTGTGGAAAGAGGAGGCAATTAGTGCATCTGAAAGCAAGACAAGTAGGTATTTGGTAGCAGATTGAGAACTGAAAATTTCTGGCCCTTAAAAGTAAAACAACAAAAACAAAAAACAAAACAAAACAAAACAAAAAATCACCTATAAAACAAGACACCCCCCACCTTTGCCGCACAAACATACCAACAAATCTCCAAATAAAGGATAGAGGCTCGCTATTTCCTAACACATTCCCTTTTTTCAGGAGAAAAGAGAACTGATAAATATTCTATTTCATCACCATTTGGGATCAGATTAAGCTAGAGGAATGGGGTTCCACAATTCTTTGGCATCATTACATTAACAAAAGGAGAAAGCTTTTGACCCCAAATGAAAAATTCCTTTCCTGGCATTTAAATATTAGTCATTAAATCTCTGCTTCCTGGAATCTGAAATAAAAACTCTAAATCTCTTGGAAATATCTATGAAATGCACAATTTTCATTCACAATATGTCTTCTTACTGAGAGATCGCAGATGCTAAAATAGTTCTCACTTTTTCCATCTGAAATGCCTGACATAGCACAGCATCAAAAATGTAAAGATTATTTTAAATAAATTATTTCTGAAAAATTTTAGGGCTAATAATAATTTCAGTCTTTAAAAAGCTGCTATTTATTGAGCACTTTTGATGTGTCAGTTGATATACTTTTCTTGCATGACCTTTTTCTCTTTATATATAATCATTGAGGGAGGTGTAATGATTGTCCCTAATTTACAGAAAAGAAAAAAGAAGCCAAAAGATTTTAAGTAAATCTCTTAACGTTACACAGCTTGTAAATGTGGAAGACAAAAAACAAAAATAGGGATGTCTAATTTCAAAATTGTTTATCATGACTATACACTATAGGAACTTCCTTCCATGGCACCAAATCTTGAATTTGGACCATTGTAGATTAAAACATGTATTTTGAAAAGTTCTGAATAAATTGTGAAATAAAAGGATTCATTGCTTGTCATGATTGTTGTTGCTAATCAACATGTTAAAAGAAGGTAATATTTTAAGAAATTTTCACCCTTAGTGGCTCCCAACATGCAGAGGATTTTGGTATAATACTACTTTTTTAAAAGTGTAAATTGACTCATTGTGTGGGATATCCAAATTTAGTTCAGTTCAGAAATGTATAAATCACAAAAAGAGGTACAAAATCATGGATACAATGGCTAATTCTGAACAACCTTTTAAAAAGCTTAATGGATTGATTCCCATGATTAAAGCTGTCCTGCTTATTTCATTTTCACACCATTTTGGATAATTGGAAAGCATTACAAGTAAACTCTTGAAATGTGTGATTCTCTAATTTAACAGCTTCATTTCAGAATACTTTAAAATTATTAATTAAAATTTTGAATACCTTTATTCCAAAGTTGAGGCAACATACCTATTAAACATTTCAACAGTTCCTCTGTGACTCAGCAAATGGTGACACTTTCCTGGCTCCTACTTATGCCAGTGTAATGTAATAGTAGAGACAGAATACTTTGAAGTTGGACACTGTATTAGTTACAGTAACATTGGATTATGATTAAAAAAAAAAAAAAAAGACTACAAAGCATATGTCTCAAACACAGACCAAGTTTGTTCCAGCTCAGTTGGCAAAGTGAGTGGGTGGCGGGAAGTGCTCTACTCCATGCTGTTATTCAAGGATGCACATTGATGAAGCCTCTGCTGTTTTCACCATGTGGTATCGACATCCAGCTAGTCAAAGTGGGGAGAAAACCTAGGGGACTTTAAATGGGTTGTTGAAGAGTTCAGGAATTGAATTGTGCACACCACTTTCATTCATATCCCATTGGCTAAAATTCAGTTTATGGAGAAGTCTTACTGCAAGGAAAGCTGGAAAAGACAGTCTGTGTGTCCATGAGAAGAGGAAATGATACATAAATGACAATCTCTGCCACAGACAAAGGTGCATTTAAGTCCCAAGATTTGCCACTTACTTTTGTGAACCTGGGCACATTACTTAACCTTTTGAAGCCTCAGTTGCCTCTTTTGTAAAATGGTAGTAATACAAATTCATTCTTTGTATAATTGTTATAAGGATTAAAAATAACTTGTCTATAGTGTACTTAGTTTAGTGTTTGCCAGTAGGAGCTAATGGTCTTGTCTTTTTGTGAGAAGAAGGTATTCAGAGCATCATTTTGGGTATTGTAATGGGAGTTATCAGAACTGAGTAGGTATGAATAAGGATCAGAAACTGCTGAACAAAATCTGGTTTATATTATTATTATTGTTAAGCAACAATAATGTAGTTAACATTTATTGAGTACTAATTTGATAAAGATCTTTACATGGATTAATTTACTCAATATAATAGTCTTATGAGACAAGTGCTATTATTATACCTATTTTTAAGTTGAAGCAACAGAGATTGAGAAAAATTAAGTAATTTATACAATCTACAATCAGAAAATTAGAGAAATAGGATTTGATTCCAAATCTATCTTACAGGAGGGTTCAGTTTAAGTGTCTGTACCAGAATCTAGGGTGAAGGAGATTCACCAAGGCTAAAAACAAAAATGAATGGAACTTTTCAAGAAGGATTGTTGACATTTCTCAGCCAAAGCCAAGAACATGAAAAAATCAAATTCTAAAAAAGTTGAGAGGTCTGTCTCACAGGATAGAGCAGGGAGACCATCATTAGCAACATCTTTGCCCACTTAAAATTTTGGTCTGGAGAGAAATGACGTATCTCAGAGTATGAGGGGTGGGTGGGGAAAGAAATATCTAAATATTTGTGGGATCTTGTTTGAGGTTCAGCTTATCACTCCAGGGTGTTAGGATGCCACCTAGAGATTCTGCCAGGTCACAGCTGAGGTCCTCATCGTCCCTTCCACACCGGAAGGGAGCACAATCCACCCTGCTGCTGCAGCCACGGCAGTCATTGAAAGAAGCAGATGTTCGGCAAGCTTGCACGCGCCTCCAGGTGCAGGTGAAGGCCAGGGTAGGGTCTGACTGATAAAGAGTGATTCCCACCTGTGGTGTGTACTGAGCAGGGAAGTGAGGGATATAATTTGGGGACTGTGGGTTTTCCTAGGTTGGGGACTGGTTACTACTTCCAGAGTTTTGATTGCAGGAAGTACAGCCTCTGCTTGGGCAGGAAGCCAGAGTCAAAACAATGTTCAGAGTGCCTTCTTTGATCCCCTCAAATGAATGTGATCTACCCTGCCTATAAATCCCTAGATACTTCGTACGTAGTGAGTGCTCTCTTCCTCAGTTATATATTATATATTATATACATTATATATATATATATAAAATGGCATTCAGAAATCAAAAAACAAAAACAAAACCCCCACTCATTTGCAATTCTGTATGACTGTGATTCAAATGGAGGAGGAGGATCTGACGTCCAGAGGTATTTTGATACTAGATGGAGCTGAGGTTGGTTGGGGAATGGAAGTAGAATAAAAATGACAAGGGAAAACACTGATAAAAGCAACTTCTGCTGGCTGGTAGGAGGCATATTTTGAATGAAAATATCCAAGTACCTCACTAATCTTGCAGCATATTTCCAAATTGGTAATAATGTCTTCATTTTTTTGAGCCCCCAAACAGAAACAACTGGTATCATTGGCTCCTGCTAATAATAATTCATGGTTTATTTTTACTAAATAAAAGCTTTCTGTTGTATTTTTGAGCCAGAGACTTTCTTAAATTTTTACACACATGACACGCACAAAGTGTCTATGGATTTTAAGGATGCCAATGCCATTGGCTTTCTTTCCAATCACAATTTAGAATTAAATAATGCAGTTTAACCACAGCAACATTGAAACAAATGCCACAAGGAGAGGGAACTTGCCATCTGAAGTGGAATAGAAGCTCTGCGGCTAATGGGACCACAGTGTAACTCTCCTGAGCTACAGGAGAGCCAGACACATCCCTGTGGAAAGTAGCAATTACCTCCTGTCTCCCTGATCTGCAGTAATCCTTGCTGCATGCGTCCGTCATTGTGAGTGATGAGGCCCACTGTTTGCTGAGTCTAAAACCAAATGATCTTTCACAAGAAAAATTTAAACTTGAAATAGGATTCTCTGGCTCCTGATTCTGAGTCTATTTTTCTCGTGTACTTTATACATTCCCAAATCAGGCACAGGCTGGCTACAGATGGTGCTGGTGTGTAATGAGAAGGGCTCTGAAGCTGCTCCAGCTCCCAGGGGAGGGTTCGGTAATGGAACTAACTATGTATTGTCCACCTTATATACTAGATTTGATTTTGGACTATTTGCCCAACTGTGTTTGTTTATTTCTCAGCACTGGAGGGTTTCCATTAGCTCCAGGCTGATTGAACATAGACTATGGAGTAAGAAGGAACAGAACATTTTTTCCCCCTGAATGCTGATGTAAATCCCTTTTCTTTTACTGACAATTGAGTAATGTTTGCCATTGGAAACTGTGTTAGAAATGAGCTGATATTTGCAGTCATTAGTGAAAAAGAATGGTTTTGATCCCAGGGAACAAAGTGAGCATTATTTTTTGGATGACATTGTTTCAGAAGTTTGTGCCTAAAACTTGTGTATTCAAGACCCTGAGAGAGAAACTGCTAACATTTTAAAGCTGAAAATTACCTTGTTTCAGTAAATCGAAAGATTAATATTTAAGACCTCATAAATTTTGCTCACAGAGCATAGCGAAATATTATTATCATAACGAAAACAAAAACCTCAACTCAGCAAATTAGTCACCAAAGACCACATGTAAATTGACATTTTAGTTTCTTAACTAATGGAATCATTTGTCACTTTAGTGAAGCAGTTCATTATAAAAATAAATTAAGAATAAGTAAATTGTAGTCATAGCAATCATGATGAAATTATTAGTAATTACATTTACCGGCAAGAAAGTTTTTTGTATGCTTCTCATCAGCAGATGTTATTCAAAATAACTTTGGAAATAATCATCAATATTATATCAAGGTTTATTTTTTAATTAAAAAGGCATAGTGGAAGTAAGAAAGTTGCTAATAAACATTAGGAAAAATATCGTCTTTCCCTTTCAAATATGCATAAACTCAACTATGCAATTCTAATATCAAAATGAAGGAAATGAGCACTCTCTCTACTATCCTAACTAGTAAAAAGAAAATTAGAAAGCAGAGACCAGCTCATGCAGTTTCTAAATAAATGAAAAGGAAATTACATTTCTCTGGGTAAATATTTACTTCCTAAAGCGTGCCAGCAAAAGCTACAATTTTAGAAATGGGACATGGTAATAACTAACTAACTTGTACTTAGTTAATTTAATTGGAAATGGGCTGTTTTTTCTTTTAAGTCTTGTGTTTTAATTGTAGAATAAAGAATTTCCAATCTGATGTTCTAATTGCACTTGGGGTCTGGTATCCTGTTTACATATATATTGATCTGTCAGACGGCCTCATATGTATCTAGGTAGGCCATTTTAAGAAGAACATTTAACCCGGTTTTCCTATGATATCCAGTAATAGAACATTTTTATTTCTAAATTTTTAAAGATAATTTTTATAGCAGGCATTCAGTTTACACAGATAACCATCATGCTTCTGATTTGAAACTTTAATTAGTAAAATTTCAAGTCCAAAAAATGTACTTTTAAAATTTTATAAAATGTAATTTAAACCCTGACATACAGAAAAGAATGTCCTTGGCTAAAAATTACTTTTCTTTCTGCTCGATGTGAGGTTTACACAGAAACATTTCCCCAATTGGCTATTACAGCTATTATTTCTAGGTCATGTTTGTTCTTAATAAATTGGCATAGTGATATAACACAACTTTTCTTTCAAATTTGCTTGTGCACCCAACTATATAACATATACATGTATGTGTGTGTGTGTGTGTGTGTGTGTGTATGTATACATAGTGTCACAAAAATGGCAACTTCTTATATTTCTTTACAAAAAATGAAACATTAGTGAGGCTTTCAAATTATTATAACCAATGTTTATCTTGTTATTTTTTTTCTTTAAAAAATAATGTTGGACTTCAACCAATCATCTGGGACCATATTTGGAAATGAAATGATCTTGTCCAAGTGTTATAGTCAAGTGAATTTAGAAAAAGACAGTGTTATCACTGTATAGTGCAAATTGCTCATTAAAGTCTAATGGTTTTGGCACCGAAGATGAAGCTGGAGAATGTAGAGGTGGAAGGAAAAAGGAAAGGAGAGGAGAGGAGGAGGAAGGAGGAAGGAGGAGAAGGGAGGATGGGGAAGGAGGAGAAAGGAGGAGGAGGAAGGAGGAGAGGGAAGAGGGTGAGTGATTAAGGGAAGGGGCAGGAGATGGGAATTTAAAATCCCATAATGGGTTTGAAATAGGTTGTTTAAGAGCAAACACACTTCTTGGGTATGCCTTTCACTTAGAAACAGTTACAGCTGCTTCTTCATTTACAGACTCCCTAGAAGACTGCAGCATTCCTAAAAAATGTTAATCCCTTCTTAAAGTTTGAAGAGTTGGGTAATAGCTTAGGGGTAATGCTCAGCTGCTTGAAATTCATATAGTTTTCTTATTAGTTGGAAGAAAAATCTCCCTCTTATACAGAGGAACAGGGAAGTAGGTAGTGAGGAAGTAACTTATTTAACACATTTAGCTTGTAAATAATATATTTCTAAGTTTTCTTTTTAAAATTAGTCATCTAAGGGGAACAATTTCAAGAAACATAAATGTCATAGAGTACTTACTCTCTTAATAAATCTTAATATTTATAGGTTGAAAAGAATATTGAAATATAAGTTGATAGCACTTTGCCATAATGGCATAATGCAAAAAGTGAAAGGACTTAGATGCTTGTGACTATCTCTTTCTAATAAACTTCATGGAGGAGGTAGATTTAAATACATTTTGAACATAACATTTTAGAACGCAGTCCTTGAACGAGTTGATTTACTTTTTTATAAGTTGAATGAAGAGTTTGTATTTAAAAGCATTCTCTGATTACATCTTGATTCTGCCAATGAGAATTTTGTGTGTGTGTGTGTGTGTGTGTGTGTGTAGGCGCGCACGCTCATGTGCGGGCATGTGTACATGTGCTCACGAGACCACTTTGGGGACCTCATGCAGTAAGTTACAATGATGGAGCATGACAGTCAGAATAGCACACACTATTAGCTGGACCTCAACTCTATTACAGTGCTATGTTTGGTGACATAGAATCAAGAGACTCAAGGATACAAGGTCAAAGGTAGCAAAACATTACATTAATCTGTTCTCTTCACAAGGTATCAGTGTATCTCCATGTAAAATATAGCATTTGCTGTTTAATTATAAGAAACAAATGCCAAAGTATATTATTTAAGAAAAGGAATTAAAAAATAGTTGTCTTTTAGCTAAAGATTTTAAGATAATTTTTCCTGTTTCTCTTATTTTATGACCTCTACAGTTATTACAAGGATTGCTCAGGATACTACTGTAAATTGACTTGGAGGCTTTGTATTATTCACTCACTCTTTCTTTCCTGATTGCCCACATGAAAATGATAATGGAAAAATCCATCTAAAAGAAATGAAATTAGCAAATCTCTTATTGATGCAGATGCACACTTTATATGTTAGGCACATGTGGATTGGTTATATAGTGTGCAGAAGCTATTTAAAATTAGTAGGAGACAGAATATCTACATTTTTTTTTACAATTTAATTGCTTTAATATCACTTCACAGTAAATAATCAGATTTCAAGGGAATAGCTTTTATTTGGGGATCATCACACCAACTTCACCTTCTTAAAGCAAAAAAACAAAAAGAAAAAAAGGAAACAGGTAACATAATTATAACTATCACATTTAGCCCACAGTCCCTCACAGAGACCCTTTTTACTAAATGGGCCACAGATTAGTATTCCTAATAGCAGACTCTGCTACGTGATCATTTCAAATAGCACCTGGGATAGACATGAATGAAATAAAGCTACTAGGCTTATAGGCGTATTTAATTGTTACCCAGTTTTTAAAATCATACCGATTTCCATCCAAATCACAGAACCTTATTTTAATATTTTAAATTCTAAATCATTATGAAATCTAACTTCTTATCCTGCCTAAGGAGACCAAGGGAAGGTATAATACATATTCATATGCTAGTATAATAATGAATGAGTTTCATTTTAAAACATGCTCCTGGATCTGTGTACATTTCCTGCTGCTATATTCTCATATTCTCTCTATTCTCTAAATACATCCCATGGGTAGCTCTAAGAGAAGTAATTCAGAAAGTCTACCATTTTGAAAAGCAAGGATGAATGCATTCTAAATAGTCCAGCTGGTACTATGCAGTTATTTTATCTGGTGCAAATAGGCTTTAGCCAAAGCAACCTCAAAAAAAATAAAATAAATAAAAATAAAAGAAGAATCAAATGCCTCTGAAATTCTTTCACATGGTCACTGCCTTTAACCTCCTGCCACAGTACAAAGTTACTCTGTGTCCTTCACTTCTCTGGTTACGACAGAGCTATTTTCTGAGAACCAATTCATAACAAAGAATTTTCGTTTGTGAGAGCTGGGCCTAGACTGACGCCATGGGCCTCTCCCCACCCCAAGAGCCTTTTGTTTTGTGCCAGAAGAATTGCTCCATTCATTATCCCCACAGATGCTTGGCCTGGAGGCAGAGAAAGTCAGTAACAACAACAAGAAGCTGAGTTCTCCACCAGCCTAGGCTATCATTATCTACACAAGAGATGATGAGTTTGTAATGAAGTTGACGAGGCTTATTCAGACGCTCGCAGATTGGCAAGAGGATAAAAAGTGTCTTCAATTTTCGTGTTGTCTGATGTTGAAGTTAGCTGTCATCCGGCACTAGATTAGTCACACTTTGAGGCAGGGCTTTGGAGAAGGGGTCAGAACAAAGCTACTGTACTCTGGTATTTCACAGTCTGAGGAACAGAAGCATAATAAATGCGCTCTGTAATTTAAATCAAGGAGCTGCTGTGGGAAACCGCTGCCTCTTTCACTGGAGGTATTAGCACTGTGCGCTGTGCTTCTTGACATTGCAAAACGCGTAAGAAGTCTGCACAACTTGGCTCTTATAATTGGAATGAAGGCAGTGATTATATTGGATGAGGCTCTTCTGAATTCAGCAAAATAAAGACTCGCCCGTCACAGAGGATACATTAGATTATATGTGTTTTATGCTTTTTTAATTCAATTGAAAAATTGGCTAAACATGAATGAAATTTTAATTGGAAACATTTCACACTTTGGCAGTATAGATGGTGTTTGATAAGTGTTACTGTTTTTTATTCAGTGGGGAATTCTTAGAACTGAATAACAAATGCTTTAAATAGAATCACAAATTAACCGTTTACCACAGTCAAATCTATGGCGTTATAAAAAAAAAGAAAAAGAAAAACCTCTCCTTAAAATTCTAACGAAGCAAACTCTTCAGGAGGGTGACAGCACCCATTTTGGGGGGGAAGGAGGGGCATTTCCAGGATTGAGAGATGGCTCTTCAATGGACAAATTAATTTTAAACATGAATTTAAAAATTCTTCAAGACGTGGCAACAGCAGTTCAGTTTTAATTCAAAATGCCAGGACTTCACATAGATGTGACTGATGAACAGTCCTTTAAAAATTCAAGTGCAAAATGTTGTATAAAATGCTCAGCATAGAGCAGAACCCTTACTGTTAAACATTTAGAAGCTTAAAATGGAAAACTTTGTCTAGAGGTACACAGTATTTGGGCGAGCTGAATGTGGCCCATTACTTATTGTTCTGTCTTCAGACATAATTCAGACTTAACTTTGCCTGTAGTCTTCCACCGTAAAATATGAAACTCATGAGCTATCTCATTGTGTATGAATGTTTCCCTCTCCCCCATACTCCTTTTTCCAGTTGGTTGAGTCAGAGCAGTGATTTCACTTGCTGTTTCTCAGAGTGTCTAGTCATGTACGCAGGGGTTAGTTTGCTGGCCAATGGCCCATGAAGGGTGTGGGTGGAGAGGAGGAAGAGGGAGACAGTTACATTTTTTTTACATAATGGGAAATTCTAGATCTAACGACCATCACCAAAGGCTGCTACTGTTGTTGCTTACTGTTCACTTTCTGATCTGTTAAGATCACCTTGACTCAGCAGATCTGTAGCCAATGGAAGAAAGGAAATAAAGACATTGGAGGAGGCTTTGTTAAGGATCCCTAGTCTGGATGCTGATTATTGATCAGATGATTAAGGCAGATGAAGAGGGTTTTTTCTGAAAGCCAAAGCCTCTGATTGTGTCTCTCCAGTGTGCCCCGAAACGGGTTGGGAAAATCAATACCCTCAATCACAGTGGAGAGCATCTCTCTGTCAGTCATACGGGCTGAAGTGATTAGAATTGAGTCATAAGGCAATGAATAACCGGTGCTGGCTTCCTGCTCCTCTTTTGCACCTCATAGAGAACCTAATGAACTCTCTAGGCTGAGGGGACAGACTGACAGCCCGTGCAGCACGATTAACATACCTTCAGATAACAGCGAACCCCTGTGTTAGAGTCAGAATTAGAGACATTCATTTCCCTCTGTTGAAAGACTGATGCCAGGCAAACTTCAATCTACCAGACAAACATAAAAAGGTACCTGAATGAGTAACACTGTGATCTCTTTTCTCTAATCTCAAGAGATTTCAGTACACTTCTGTACTTAACAAAATGGTCAGAATCAATATGGATAAGCTATTTATCAAATACCTTTACAATAAAAAAATTATACCCTTTCCACATCACAAATGTACTGTGAAATTCTCTTAAGTTGGAGTATTTTAAAATGTAAACTTTTCCCCTACTAACAGGAATATTTTGTTCTATGTCATTTAAAATAAACATGATGTTGTGTTAGTGGGCTCCCAATGGCTTCTGGCAAATATGCTCCCCATTCCTAGCCTTGGGAAAAACACACTATCTGAAATCCACGAGATACAGGGTAGAGTGGCCCCAATCCCTCAGAACAAAACCATTGAGCAATTCTGGGTGTCACCATTGATCTTGTGAGCAAAACTGCTTGAAGCACTTAATGTGTATCTGATTCGTCACTACACGCAACCAAATAGTAATTTTTCACAAAGTAGACTTTTGTCTAACAACAGACATAAATGTAGATTCCAGAGAAAAAAACAACACATAAACCCAAAACCACCAAGGGAAAGGTATCAGCAGAAACTTAAGTTAATGATTTGCTCTACTAATTAATCAGCATATATAGCCTCACTTATCCTATTGGCATCTTAAGTTTTTGCAATTGGTGCCCATGAGCTGGAAGCTCTGAAGTTAGTTAAGAGTGTCTCTCATATTTCTACCAGCTGTTTTATTTATGTGCTTTTGTGGCATCCTTTTCTATTGGTC
The DNA here is from genome assembly GCF_009834535.1 of Camelus ferus. Lineage (NCBI taxonomy): Eukaryota > Metazoa > Chordata > Mammalia > Artiodactyla > Camelidae > Camelus > Camelus ferus. The sequence continues at coordinate 39,494,508 of NC_045700.1, forward strand.
AGGGACTTTTTCTGTGTAATGGTGATGCAACTTCCATTCCCAAATCTATTGACCTAACAGGGAGCCTTTACTATATGCCAGTTCTCTTGTCAGGAATGCAATTTGCAGGAGTAAAGATGGGCCAGTATGTGGGCTGCCCCTTCATCCATTCTCCTTGATAGTGCAGTTGCCTTAAAGTTAAACTTCCCTGGTTTGATACCAAAGCTCACAACAGCAGGAGTTTAAAAGGACATAGAGAGTTGTTTGGTTTTTAAGGAGTCTCATAGTGTCAGAAGCATACACAATTAGAAGGGAATAAAGGAAGTAAGTGATCTGGTTCAACAGATTGCCTGCAATCACTGAATACCTAACCCATCACAAACTGATCACATTCTGTTATACTGTGAAGAGAAATCTTAGAGGTAGAGATCATACACCTCCTCTAGTGATATTTTTCAGTCTTTTAGTTGAGTTTTCCCACACACAGAACAGATTTCCTCTTGTTTCATTTACTGCAAAGTTAAGGAAATGTGGTATAGCAAAGAAACACCAAAACAGAAGACACAAGTTCTGCATCCTGATTCCTCTCCCTTTTATGAGATTGTAAGTATGTAATTATGCCTCTCTCTGCCAGTTTACCATTTATCTGTAGAATTCTTGCCTGGCCTCTCTAGAGATAATTAGAGAGGAACAGAAATATATATAATTTAAACAATTAATTTAAAGAAAATGAAATAGACTAGTGTCTTCACACTAATAATAATAGCTCACTCTCATTGAGCAATGATTACATGGTAAGTACTTTCATGCAAAGTATCTCATTTAATTCTCACAGTAGCCCTGTGAGATAGGTACTATAATTTTCCTTTTACAGATGAGAATCTGAGACTTTAAAAGGTTAAATAGGTATTTGAAGGGTACACAGCAAGCGTTGGTGTTGGAATTCAAACCCCATTAGGTCGACTTCACAGCCTATAATCTTAAAGCCTCTGATATTTTACAAATTATGAAGATTAGCAAGAGACAGTGTGAGACTGTGGGGGGAACATGGTTTTTGAAATCTGACAAACATGCCCTCAAATTTGCTTCTGTGGCCACTGCCTATGAGATAAAAATCAGTCATTTAAACTTTCACATCTTTAAAATGGGGTTAATGCTACCTCTTTCCTAGATAGCTATTAAAAATTATACGTGTATTATAGGAAATAGTATCTGTAGGCACTCAGCACAAATCTTTAGTTGTTCTATAATTAGCTTCAATTATTAAGAATAAATGATCTCAGCCTTGAGACCGACCTCAATGGGAAATATACTCTTCAGATTTTCTTCAGATGAGAGCTCTGATATCTGGCCCTACATGAGGTATTGAGATTAAGACACATATCTGCCATCAAAAGCTTACTGTCTAGTAATACCATTAGGGTATGTCTTCAGGTTGACCCTGAGTTAAGAATAACATCTCTTCATTGCATTGGATAGTAACTGGGTCACAGTGGGTGGTCAGTAGTTGAATATCTGCTGAATGAAGGAATAGATGTTTAGGGGGTTCTTTCAATCTGTTAAAACTTAGATTCAACTTTAATGTTTTTTTGTGGCACAATTGAACAAATTTCAATGGTTTTAGCACTACTTTCTTTTTCCATATTAAAAGATAAGAAAAGTTGGTAATTCCATAGACCACTTATCCTATGACCCACTACCCATTGGGACTTTTTATCTGTACTTACATTAATAGCATTAAAAGTGAATACAGTCTAAATTCCATCTACTTTACTTATTAGAATCTTTATGGAATGGAAATATAATCTCATTCTGAAAATGGGTACAAGCAATATTAATAATAAAAATGTGTAAAATGTATAGAACTTGAAATTGGGCAGTAAGAATGCACTCTAGATCAATGGAAATAGACAGTATCCAAAGTGCTTTCTTCCTGAATACCAAGCCTAGGTATTAGCTCTAACGTGGACTAAGCGTGAGCTCTGGTTGGTGGCGTTATTGGTGATTTAAGTGTTTCTTCTTTGTCCTTTTTCATTATCTTCCAAAGTGTCCACAGTAAAATACATTCACTTTGTAATTATAAAAATAATAAAATAATATTTTAAAAAGTAAATAGTCTCAAGGAGCAAACTCTGATTTTAAAAAATTTGGCTAGGATTTAATATCTGCATTAAAATATACAACCCCACTACATTAAAATTCAAAAGGAAAAATAGCATTGCAAATTAAAAAAAAATTAAAAGTTATGTCAAATAATGAAGGTTGAGATGTAGAATCAGATAGGTAATGCCTGAATAAATTTATGTTTATCTTTGATTACTTGTTCCCGCTTACTGATGTAAAGTTCAGAATTATCTCTAGAATATTACATGTGATAACTTTAATTTTTTAACAAAATGATATCTGTAATAAATTACTGTTTTTTCATCTTTCATACTCCCTTTCAAATTTTTATTGCCATTTCCTTTAGGTAAAAATGCATTTATGTATTTATCATTATTTTTCACTGATTTTTAAAAATTTCTTGAACTTTTTTCCAGTTTTTTTGAGATATAATTGACATATAACATTGTATTAGTTTAAGGTGTGCAATATAATAGTTTGGTATGTGTATATATTGTGAAATGATTGTCACAAAAAGTTTAGTTAACATCCATCATCTATCAAAAATTTTTCTTTTGATAAAGACTTTTAATGTCTACATTCTTAGCAACTTTCAAATATATGATACAGTATTATTTATTTTTCTATTGTTTTGTTGCTATTTTAAATTCAGAGGGGTAAATATTTAACTTAATTTCCTATTAACTAAGTTTTAAAATTTATTTTTGGATATAATATATATTTTCATAGCCTCCAAATCACAATAATGAAAGTGTATAGATTGAAATGTAGGTTTTTCGAATTTTTACCTTCCTTTGATTATTACTAGTAAGTTTCTACTTTCCTAAACCTGCCAACTTACCATCTTTGATTTCTCCATATTTTTATAGCCTCACCTGAAAATGCTTTAAATTGCTTTCTGTCTCTTTAGTTTTAACTTTAAATCTTTCCCATAGGTTAGGGATCACTTTTTGGAAATCATTCCAGAGGTGATTGTCATCAATCTTTCAGTCAATTCAGAAGTTTCTCCAAGGTGATCTTGCCTTTACAACCCAAAATGATATCCTTTTTTTTCATCTACATAGGATTTCAGGTTTTTCACAGATGCCCCCACACTATTTAGCCATTTCCTATTTATTCACTCATTTATTCATTAATTTCAATAAATATTTATTATGTAACGTCCCCTAAGTATCTCCCAAGAAATGTGCTCTCAATCACAGTTTATGATCTCACAGGGAAGGATATTCCGTTATAAAAGTGGCAAGGGCAATGATGGCTTAAACTACAGATGCTTCTTACATAGAAGGGCCACCTAACTATCTCAGAGAAAGAGGGAATTCTCTGCAAAAATAGGTGATGTATTAGCTAAAGAGGAGGTGATGTGTAAGCTAAAGTGTGTGGAGAACAGCACACCAGTGAGAAGGAACAGCATGTGTAGAAGTCCATAGATGACAGAAACATGACATGTTTAGGGAACCACAATACGATTTAATGATTGTGAATACTGGGGCTGGTGAGATTGTCAGGAGCAAGATAATGTGGGCCTTGTAAATTACATTAAGAAATTTGGACAACATACTGAGAATAATGGGCCAGCAGCACTGATCTTAGAGTAGGTGAGAGTTACATGCTGGAAAAGACCTTCTTGTTCTGTGCACAGTGTGGATTGAAGAGAAGAAGGAGAAAGGACGAGTAGTTCAAAGGCAGTTGCGGAAGTTCAGCTGTGATGAAGGGAGGCTGAGCTAGGATGGTGGAAAGGAAGATAGAAATAAATGGACACACATGGAGATATTTAGGAGGTAGACATAGCAGGGAGTGATACTGTGGTAGGTCAGGGAGAGTATAATTTAGGAAACACATGCCTTCCAGGCTTGGGCAAATGCATGTAGCATGGTAGCATGCTGTTCTTTGTTAACAAGGAACCCAGGAGGAAAAGGAGCTTGGTGGGATGGAGCGGATGAGGTCAGTGTTAGAATCATCTAGTTGGAGGTGTCTGTGAGACCTCCAAGTAGATGTGTGAGCCTAGAGCTCAAAAGGGGTTGTCTGGGTCGAAGTCTCACATGTGCAGTCGTCAGAATATCAGTAGTAACTGAGGTGGGCATGGAGGAGTGGGCTGGGGAGACTGCACAGATGGTGCCCATGGATAATGTTTTTCAGACTCGCAGCAAAAGATCTAAGGGAAGAATTTTTGTTAATTCCCATGCATTGCCTCCCTGTTTCAAGGATTAGTTTTGAAAGTCATAAGACAAAAGATGCTATAGGATTATATTATATTTGGCCCACTTGTGCCCGAATGGAAATTTTCCCAGAGGATTTAGTGAGGGCATTGCAGTAAGTCTTGGTACTCATGTTATAGTGTTGTGTGTGCTCTGTTTTGTATAATTTATTTTATGGTTTATTTATATCCTAATTACAGAAAATATTTTTAAAGGCTATACAAAACAGAGCAATAGAAAATGAAAGTGGACAAAACCACCAAGAATAAATCAAGACTCACACTTAGGGAGAACAGCCAAAGTGAGGATTTTCTAATGGCAGAAATGTGAAAGTCATATATATTTAGTTTGGATTTAATTATGACTATGTCTGAACATTTGGATATTTATTTATTTTGACTTAAAAATATTTTTATTACTTATCTTTTCTTATTATCAAAACTAAGTTCTTATTGCAAAGTAACATGTCTGTTTTGAAAAATTTAGAAAACAAGCTAAAACAAGAAAATGAAATCTAACTATAAATCATAAGGAGATCCTGTAGTATAAACTGCAGGAGGTCAGGAATTTTTGTCAGCTTTTTCATTGCTTAATCCCGGAGACCTAGAGCTGTATCTGACACATAGTAGACATTTAATAAACACATGTTAATATTTGGGAGTCCTTAAGATTAGTGGCAAATAAGATATAGATGGCTTTTTTTTTTTTAAAGAAATCAGGGGCTTATTGGCTCTACATAGCCTTTTCTGATTTTTCATTTTTTTCCTTATTATACAATCCATTCCATTTTTTTGTCCACTCAACAAATATTGAACACCTACAATATGCCAGTAACTGTTCTAGGTACTGTGCATACAGTAGTAAAATAAAAGCAGATCAAGTCTCAGATCTATGGCGCTTATATTCTTGAGGGAGAAGACACAAATAATAAATACATAGGGAAATGCATTACATGTCAAATAGTAATAAGTGCTTGTAAGAGAATGATGGTGGGGGGAGGGCACTATTTCTAGATCGGTGAGTCAGAGGGCGACTCTCTGAAAAGGGGCCACTGGAGCAGAGGCCCAAATAAAATGTAAGGCTGAACCTTGTGGATAGCATGGAGAGGACATTTCAGGCAGAGGGAATGAGTGCATGGTGTGTTTGAACATCAGCAGGTGGCCTGGGCACCTGGAGGCCAGGGTTGGGTAATAACAATTGCACTTTTAGATGCAAATGTCAGAATGTATAGGATCTGAAAGGTGCTGATAAACACTTTGAATTTTATTCTGTAGGGGATGGAAAGCAGTTGGAGGGTTTGAACAAAGCAGTGACATGATTTGAATTATGTTGCAAAAGCATCACTGTGGCTACTATCTTGAGAACAGATTCTAGAAAGTCAAGAGTAGAAGAGGAAGCAGTTAGTATCTAGTATTGTGAAGGAAAAGCTGGGCTGGTCTGACAAGATAACTCACAGGTCTAGGAATGTGAGGGAGAGGCTGGGCTGGGCTAACAAGTCTAAGTATTGGAATACTGATCTGAGTTCTGCTGGACTAACTTGTAAATCTAAGTTAATTAGTGTTGGTTTGCTGTTTATGTGTTTTGCTAGCCAGCTGGATTTTCAAAGATACATATCTGGCTTTGGAATGTTGGTTTGCTGCCTCCCCGCCTCCACTTTTGTGATGATGCTGCTGCTAAAGTTGTTCCATGCCTATTGGCCGAATACCCCAAGCTTGTACTTTACCCTGTAAAACCCATGTGCACATCTTGAAGGTGCCAGAGCTTCGGAGCAGAAGCCCCTCTGAGCCCGCCGGCGTAATACATCTGAGTAACTCCAACCCTCCGAGTGGTGCTTGTTTCTTGACTGGCCTGTCATTTCCGTAACAGTATATAATCCAGGAAAGAGATTGTGATGACTTGTATTAAGATAGTAATGATCAGAGAAATGCATATCAAAATTACAATGAGATATCTCCTCACCTATGTCAGAATGGCTATCATCAAAAAGATCACAAATAACAAATGTTGGCGAGGATGTGGTGAAAAGGGAATCCTTGTACAATGTTGGAGGGAATGTAAATTGATGTAGCCACTGTGGAAAACAATATATGTAAAGAAAACAAAAACACTAATTTGAAAAGATAGCTGTGTCCCAGGTCTTGGTTGAGCCCCTGGGACGTGCCTTACCAGGTGTGGGTCCTTGGCTTCACACAGGAAAGAATTCAAGTGTGAGTCACCGTTGAGTAAAGGTAGATTTATTTAGAGAGATACATACTGCATACAGTGTAAGGCAAGAGAAAGGAAAGGAAAGAAGTGTTGTGAAGGAAAAACCGGGCTGGTCTGATAAGATAACTCATAAGTCTAGGAATGTGAAGGAGAGGCTGGGCTGGGCTAACAAGTCTAAGTATTGGAATACTGATCTGAGTTCTGCTAGACTAACTTGTAAATCTAGGTTAATTAGTGTTGGTTTGCTGTTTATGTGTTTTTGCTAGCCAGCTGGATTTTCAAAGATACATATCTGGCTTTGGAATGTTGGTTTGCTGCCTCCCCGCCTCCACTTTTGTGATGATAATGCTGCTAAAGCTGTTCCATGCCTATTGGAACTTGTACTTTACCCTATAAAACCTCATGTGCACATCTTGGAGGTGCTCAGAGCTTCGGAGCAGAAGCCCCTCTGAGACCGCCGGCGTAATACATCTGAGTACTCCAACCCTCCGAGTGGTGCTTGTTTCTTGACTGGCCTGTCGTTTCCGTAACAGTGTGGGAATTGGGTGCTCAGGTTAAAGTAAAAGTAGGTACACACTCCATAGACAGAGTGTGAGCCATCTCCAAACAGGGGGAGAGAGAGAGGCGGCGGCCATGAGGCACCGTGTTGCCAGTTTTTATGGGCTCAGTGGCTTCATATGCTAGTAAGTGGAAGTGCCAGTCTAACTTGTCTGGGGAAAGGAAGCTGGCCATTTCCCACTCTTTGACCTTTTGTGGCTAGCCTTGGGACTGCCATAGTGCCTGGGGGCATGCTATTCACCATGCTAATGTATTACAGTGAGCATATAATGAAGATCTGCTAGAAGTCAAATCACCCACCATCTTGAGCCTCAGGGCCTGCTGCTGTGGGTTGAATCTTTCACCATTTTGATGTTAATTGCTGTAGCATTCCTTGAATGTCTGTGCCCTGCCCTCTTCCTGTCTCGTTACCATTTATTGAGATAGGAGTCACCATCAGGAAAGGAACAGGTAAGAGGGTAGAGCAAAGCCTAGAGTCTGGTTTTGGATATGTTAAGTTTGAGATGTCTGTGAAACATACAGTCAATTTCCTAAGTGGGTCACTGGACAGTCATACATGGAATGCCAGATAGAGGTGTAACCAGGAATTATACTTTTGGAGACAATAATCACATAGATGGTATTTGTATAGAATAACTAAGGATTAAGAGAGGAGAGAAGAGGTCCTTGAAATGAGCACCAGGTCACTGAAATACGTACAAATCAGGAAGATAAAAGATATCTTTCAACGGTGTTTGAGAAGGATGGAACTGTGGGGAAGGATAAGCACCAAGACAGAGTGACACAGAGAAAGCAACGTGAAAAGGACATTTATGCATAGAAAATGACCAACTCTGAAACTAGTGGTGATAGATAAGTAAGAGAAAGACTGGTAATTCTTTTGAGGAGTTTGGTTTTTAAAAAGAGTAGAGAAGTGGAGTCTTACAATAGCCTCCTAACTGGTCCCCGCCCCCGTTCTCACTCTTGATACTCAGGTCATTTAAGGTAGTGCTGGCTTTGCTGTTAGACTAATCTCAAATCTCAGTGGCTCAACACCACAGTAATCTGTCCATTGCTCACATGGAGTCTATATTAGTGAATCCTGACTGGTGGGCAAATCTCCTAGGAGGGATTTAAGGGTTCTTGTAGAATTATTATTTTTAAAATAAAACCACCATCACTTTGTTGTTTGTTTACATTTGGGAAGGTAGATATCATGGAGGGTGACACATAGCAGGTTTTGGGGGGACAAAGCTTTTATTGACTACAGATTGGTAACTTACTATGACACTTCTGTGTAAGTGAGGCTGACACATGTAGGCTAACTGTGTGCCCAGGAGGAAGACAAAACAGGTTTGGTGACCTGCAGTTTGTGTCACACCCGAAGGTACTGGTCCCACCATCAAGCCTATGTCTACGTTGTTTGCTGATGAAAAAGATCTAGGTGAAAGGGGAAAAACTGAGGACATCAGAGTAACAACAGCCAGAAAAAAATCCTTGAGACATCCTTGGGATTCAAGCCAGAAGCAGAGAGATTGTTTCTAGTTAGGAGCGTGGATAATTTACTTTTTGTGTTAGCACGTACTGCAGAGTATAAGGTTGGTGGGTTAGGAGGTAAGAGTATGGAAAGTTAATGAGAAGAACTCAGTGATTTGCTTAAAAATACATTAAACAAGTTATTAAATATTTCTGTCTTTTATCAAAATTTTTCTGGAGCAGGGTGAATGACGGGAGATTGGTTAAGGTTTTATATTTTAAAATTGTGTGTGCCAAAAAGTCAAGAGAACATACACAAAATACATGAAGCTAAACACTTCATGTGACGTCAAGAAACTGGAAACAAAATTTGGCACACTGAAGCCACAGTGAAACAATCCATGTGAAGAAAATGAAAAGTGATTGTTTCTCCTTTTGGCTGTGATAGTATCATTTAGCAAATGACTGCTTAAACCCCACGCTAAATAAAGTCCTTATGGCATAAAAGAATACATGCTTCTCTTTCCAGATTCTTTTCAACTGCTATCCGAAAACTGTTCTAATTTTTAAAGTGAGTATGAAAAGAATCATCCTAAAAATAAGCCTTTAATATCCAAGGTAAAGATTGTTCATGGAGATTTACAGATACCAGATAAGAACTTGCCAGTCTCCTCCACCTCTCCATCTCCATCTCATAATCCAAAGACTTAGGATGCTTTTGAGAAAGGCTTAGCTGGGAGGAGTTGTAGGGAACGATTTTAACAGCATTTCCAGGATTTTTCAGTGACTCATAGTTCTAGGCATTCATGTGAATTCCCAACGTGCATTTTAAACTTTACAATCATTTAAAAAGAGAATGCCTTCCAACTTTTCATGCTAATGAGATCAAAACTTCTTCACAGAAAGCTTTAAAATAGTGTGAGTCTTTGCATTCCTTCTCCTCCACCCTCATATATTGATATAATTCCTTGTAGTGTTGGTGGAACTGCTTTGTGAATTTCAGAGGGGAAATATAGTGACTGATAGACTTTGGAGGCAGAGTATCAACCACACTGAACAGTAAACTGGAAATTTTGCCCCATCTTTAGGAAGTACCACAGCTTTTTCACAGTTGTCTTCAACCGATTTTCTCCCTTAGTATGTGTATTGGTCAGCTTTGTGTGCTAATAAGTATCTCCTTAATTTCAGTGGCTAAATATCCATCATTTATTCTCATTCACATTACACGTATGTTACATATCTCCTCAGTCTGGGACACAAACTAATGGAATTGGTCTTAAGTGGAAACACAAAATTCCTCTTAAATATTCCACTCAGATATGACATTTGGCAGATCTGTTCATATTCTGTTGCTCAAAATATGTCATAGAGCTAAGCCCAAAATCACAAAGGCAGGGATTAACACTTTTCCCACAGGATACATGGAAAGTTTTATAGAGAAGGAAGGAGTGAATAATAGAAAATTATAATCCAACACACCACAGTATCACAAAAGGTGTGAATTTTAATTACCAAACCCAAGTGTGCAAGAAATATAACTTTTAATAAATATATAACTTTTCTAATAAAATTTAATCTTGATCTTACCACTTCCAGCCACTGAACTGATAGGACTTAATCAGTTTTTCTGGTTCTTCGTCTTCTTACCAGACTGTAGATTATGGGATAGTCGGTCCCTAATCTTACTCTATGTCAAGGTGTTAGTTAATGTAAATTGGAGTTCATCAATTCCACCTACATTCTACTGGTTAAAATTCAGTCATTTGGCTGACCAAGGAATCCAGTATCTCTATAATGCTTAGGAGAAAAAGGAAAACACAACAGTAAATAACTGGCCACTCTTTGTCATGGTGTGCAGATGATTTAAGAGCCAAACACTGAGCTAGGAATATGAAGTCATTAGCTTTAGTTCCACTTCTCCACTTACTATCTCTATAACTCCTAACTTGCTTACTTAACCTGTAGGCCTCAGTTGTTGGTTTGTAAAATAGTGGCAATAATATCTATATACTTATGTAGACTCATAGACTGTTGGAACCCAAAAGGGCATTAGAAGTCATTGACTTCAGGCATTCTTCTCCAAGTCTACACTTAAGACCACCTGTGTCAAATTACTTAGGAGACACCAGGACTTACTGACTGAAAATCTCTGATGGGTAGAAGAGCCTTGGATTCTGTATTTTATAATTATTCCAGGTGGTTCTTCTCTATACAAAAGTTCGAGATCCACTGACCTTGTTTAAACTTTTAATTTTGTAATTACAGAAATAAAAGCTCAGAGTGTTGCAGGGTGACTCATTGGATAGTGTTAGTGTCGACTAAGGCTGAAATCCCTGTCTCCTGAGTCACTACCCGATTTTTTTTTTCCTAAACCACTCTGTCCAGTGAGGATATTTTGGAGTATCAGATAACATAATGTATGTAAACACACTTCCTTTAAGTAAAACTCATCATATTAAAAAATATTATTTACTTTTGTAGCCCCTGGTTAGCAAATACCCTCTTTAGTCTTTACCTAGCTTTGAAAATACTATTCAAAATTTATGAAAACTTAGAAGCAAAATGTGGCAACATTATTTGAGATCTTGAACTTTAAAATGTCCTCATTATTTTAAACAATTCTCTCATTCCTAAAAAGTGCTCTAGACCAAGGCAGCCATGTGTGAATGTGTTTTGTTTGTTTACTTGTTTTGTTTTTTATGTCTGGCATTATACCTCCAGGCCTCTGTATCCAAACTTTGAAGGTGGGGCTTGCTTAGAATTCCTGCACTTCCAGCCTGTAAAACCCAAACCCTACTTTGTGTCTGTAAAAAAAATTAGTAAACAGAAACCTCAATTAAATAGTTAGGAGACCAGAAGGGAGAGCTCTCACACCCTGTGATACTGGCAGAACCCAATAGGAAAAAGAAACTCTTCTTTTCTGGCAGTGAAAAGCCATGGATACTTTGTTTACTATAAGCCCTCCCAACATCCTTTTCCCCTCTATAAAATTGTTTTCTTTCCTTTGGCATACAGAGACTTGCACGTGGTTCACACTGTTGCAGACCTTGAATTGCAATTCTCTGTTGATCCCGAGTACACCCATCTTTGCTGGAAAATATCTGGCAGTCTGTTTGTTTCAGATCAACATGTCTATTGGTCTTGGGTAGAAGACCTCTTCATATCAGTGCAACACCTTGGACTTAAGATAGCTTACTACCCCACCCCTAGGAGCAGAGTTTTTGTGTTTTGGGTTTTTTTTGCTTTTCTCCTCCCTAGAAGCAGTGGAGTTTTCCCATGTCCTGGTTGGTAAGAGGGTTTTCTATTCTTCTATGATACATGAGTTTTCCTTCTATCTCTTCTCCAGAAGCAGTGCATTTTTGCCCGCGCCCTGGGAAATTCAAGTGAGAGGGCTTGCTTCTCCCCACCCCAATGGTGGAAGGCTTTTTGCTTCTTACTGGAGATGAGGCTGGTGAAGTAAGAAGGGCTTTGCCTGTCCCCCAACAGCTGCTGGTCACCTCCTAAATACCTCACTAGATCTTTTGTGCTCACTCCCTCTTTCTGGTGAACATTTGATGGAGGCCCATAGACAAGAGTTTGTGACAGAGTATGAATTTTCCTTGTTTCTGTGATTCCTAGCTATTTCAAGCTATAGTCTAGCCTACAGATGGCCTATCTCATAAAGTCATGTGAAGATGAAATGAGTTAGGCCATGTGACACCTTTACAAGAGAACTTAGCATATATTAAGACCTCAATAAATATGAATTAGTGTTAAATACAATGCTAATAAGTTTTCCTTAAGATGTTGATGTTTTCTATTTTCCCATATCTTGCTTTGTTGTTATTTTCTTTCTGCTTTCTGATCCACTTTAATGACACACCTCTTCAGTTTCTAGACCCTTTTAGTCTAAGTCATTACGAAAAAGAAATTCTGTAAATGATCAGCTATTTAGTTATTGGCAATTATATTTATTCTTCAGTAGTATGTTTAAATCCTTGCTAAGATGGTTGCCAAGAAAATGAGTGGTGAAAATTGTGTATTTTGAAGAAGTGGAATGAGGTATACTTCCTATAGCATGTATATAGTATTTGTTTCATTTCAATGGAAAATACCTTATTTAAAGAATATACTATAAATCTCTTTTAAATAATAAAGTATATTTAAACCCAAGAAAAGTAAAAAAAAAAAAAAAAGCTTTTTTACTAAACAGTGCAATCTGTTAAACGGCATAGTATTAAAATTAGACGCTACTATAGTTGCCAGCTATATAGATCCCAACAATCAAGCTAAAAAAGAAAAGAAGCATTTGTGTCAGGTAAATAATAAATGAATAATAAGTGAGTGTTTAAGAACAGGCATAGTGAAACACTTCCTGATATACAAAGTATAGTTGCAAACATTTTTTCTATTTCCTAAATTGACCCCCTAGTCAAAAATTGTTGCTCATCACTATTCTTGAGTCTCTGAAATTTTCGATGTTATTAACACAGCAGAGTTCAGGACAATATAACTGGGTGGATTCTGGAATGAATGAAATCAACAGTTAATATCAGACTACTCAGTGACAAAGTCATTTGTTTATTTATTCACGTATCAAACAAATCCTATGTGAAAGTTAAGGGCATTGTGCTAAAGGGATAAAAGAAGGATGAGATGAACTCCAAGGTATGATTGTTTTCTGCAAACACTATTCTCCACCAAATAAATGATGTATCAGTGGAAAACACTGAAAGTGCTTCAGAAATTTCAATGATTCAGAAATACACAAGAGTTTCTATTCAGAGATGTGAGCACACTGGATTAATTTGATTACTACAGCTGAATATTTTATTTCTTTCAGTTAGATATTAAGCAAATCTACTTTTATAACTGCCCACTAAACATGAATTAGACAGTAAAACTGAAAAATAGACTTCATATAAATGGACAACTGAATAAAGGAGCTAGACTTGGAGAGAGACAAGTCTTCATGATTCCCAGTTAAGAGGCAACATCATGAAAAACTGAGAGGGACCCTTGAAAAATAAAGTGTTTTCAATAGTATCCCTATGTGGCTTTGTGAAAAAAACTTTGGCTCTGAGTTACTGATCACAGACAACTGAGATTATTTTGTAGGATCTGGAACTGCTACATAAGATGACAGCACATGAAATTTCCTTATAAAATATTTCCAGTGAAGGTTTTCAGTGAGCTTCATATGGGATAAAAACATTTTAAAAGGGCAATTTAGTAAAACAGGAAATAACCCAAGTTAGGGTAGCTTTAATAGCCAGTGAGAATAACCTGCATTCAAAAGCCAGAGGAATTTAGGCTCAGAGAATGCTGCTTGTCACACATTTAAAATGCACAAAACAGTGAAGGAAGCAGAGGAAATTTAAGAGCTAAGGTTTGAAACAACGAAGGTTGTGTTTTATCACAACGAAGGCATAGAATATGAACTGGACTTTTTCAGTCATTGAAACACTAGACAAGGAGAGGCCTGGTATCTTTAAATCTGTGAAAGTAGATTGTTTTAAGAAATGCTGTGTTTCAAGACAAATTTAATCAGACATATTTAACTAGCAGAAATATTTTTACTTCTATTAATGTATTTATAGATATTCAAATTCAAGTTGCGTTCTTTTTTTGCTTGGATATTTGCTCTTAATTAAAATACTTTGTATCCTTTAATCTCCTCGATTTTTGCTATATGTGAAAGTCTAAATCATGCAGAATTAGTGAGAATATAAACTCTTTTATAATGGCTTTATTTTCATATTATTAAAATCTTATTAAATGTAGAAATGTTAAAATATTAAGTGTCTGTAAAATGTGATAGTACTATGAATTTTGGAGGGTTTAATTTTTGAAATGGATATTAATTGCTCTAAAGATTAAAGTGCTATTCTTTGATGTTTCTGGGAATGTATTCATCCCTTGAGATATGCCATTACACACCTCTCTTTCCCAGAAATTTTGCATTTAGAGACATGAGAGTTTAATTTACATAGTTGACTATTTTTTAAAATATTTTTTACTCTTAAATTGAAAACATGTTCTGCTACTCCCATAAAATTTCAGTGGTTTCACAGAATGTTAAAAATGCTTATTTAGAGAACAAAATTAATTCAAAATGTTTCTGCAAGGTACTTATGATGTGCTCAACAATGACAGGAAAAACTCCAAAAATAAATTAAGTGAAATGTACCTACTGTCCAAGAATTGACAATATCAATAATCCAAAAACATTCATGAAATAATTACTGAAATGAGGGACGTTTAAAAATGGGAGTACAATGAAGAGAAGAATTATTGTTTGGCAAACTGTGAGTTGAAACATGAAGGAAGGGGAGAATTTAGACTGGAGAAGGTATCTGAAAACAGAAGATTCAGCAAAAGTTTTATGAAGAGAGTTTATTTCTGGGATAGTGAGAAGTGGGTCACCTTGTTGGAACGGTAATTTAGAGTCAAATTCTGGAGGGCCATAATGGAAACCAATAGAGGAAAGAAGCAGAAGTTGATTAAAGGGGGAAAAAAATGCCATGTAGAGGTCAAGGAAAATCTGGACTGAGATGGGGCCGCTGAATCAGGTGAACCCCAGAGTGAAGTTTCAAGACAGTGTTAAGAATCGAAGTCACACTATAGAAGTCTAAGAAGAAAAACAGTTATGATAAATGGTGGCAGCAGGAATAGCCCACTCATCTGAGGAAAAGGAAAATTAGGGTCAAGGAAAGTTGTAGAGTTAAGTGTCTGTGTGTGTTCAGGATGGATAACACATTCTATAAAATGTGATCAGAAGAAAATCAAACACCTGGCATGAATATATGGAATATACTGTTTCTCAAATGTAATGAATGAGTAGAACTATATGATTAAGAGCATTATATTATATTTAATTTAATTATATTTAATTTCAGTATACTGTGAATCCCTTTGACGTCCCAGCTGCCTCATGTTTGAGGGATGTATTTTTGATAGATGGTAAAATTTAGGTTTCTGTTTTCCTGCAGTAGGTAATAGCCACGAATGACAACGTGCCACTTACCTTAGCCGCACTGGGACAAGTTGGTGCAATTACTACCCTGTTAACCAAATAGGTCTATGTTAGCATCTTTCTGCTCAGGTTCTGTGAGACTAAGGTGTGTGAAAACTCACTATTCCTGTTCCTAGAATGTAGAGTACCTATTTTGTAACAGATATTTATTATTTTCTTTCTGTTTAGAATTTTTTCCATAGAGACGGTTAGTCAATAACCATTAATATCCTGCAAACGCCCCCCTCCCACCCTTCACCCAACATATAAGTTATCATCTGTTTCTGATTTGCCAATCTGATTCTCCACACATCCAGTCATAGCGATGGGTGATCCGCTCAGGATAGACAAGCATGTGACCAAGTCAGAGCGATCAGAGTATCCCCAGGGCTTTCATTAGAGACAGCTACAGGAAAAAGGTATACTTTTATTTTCTCTGAGATTGCTAGACTAACAGGACAAATAAACTTAGAGCTGCCAATTATTTTTGCAATCATATCACAGAAATATTCCTGAGATTGAAGCCAGCTCAGAAAAAGCAGAGCTGAGAGATAAAGACAGAACCCTTGTGAAACTGGTTTAGGTTCCTGGATCCAGCTGTGGTTGTACTTCTCAGTTACTTGAGCCCATATGTCCCTTTTCTTTACCTCAGTCAACTGTCATTTGCTGTAGAAAGGGTCTGCTTAATGCAACTAATGAGAACAACTGGTCATAAGGTAAGGAAAAAATAGTGTGGGCAAGGAAAGTTATAATTGTTTCTTTCTCTGAATACCTAGAATATTTTAATCTTCATTTCTACAAGAAATGCATACATCACTCCCTACCATGTGTTCTGGCTACTTATGTACCTGTTTTCTCTTCTTGTAGTAGAATGTGAGCTTCTTGAGAGCAGGGATGGTTTCTGTTTTTTTCTTAACATTCTACTGTGTGGCAGACACTGTAGCTGGCTAGCCCTCAGTTGTCCCAAGCTCTTTCCTCCTCCCACAGCAGAGGCTGGCAAAGTCCAGATACTCACTTTCCTGGTCTCTGTGCCGCTAGGACTGATCATGTGATCCAATTTTGCCCATTGAGATATAAGTGGAAATCTACTGAGAGAAATGTTTTATTTTTCTGACAAATAAAATGTGTGTTTCTGGCATTCTTCTTTCCAAAGATGATGTTTTGAGCTCCAGCAGCTATAATATGATAAGGAGGCATGAACATGAGGGGGAAAAGTGAACTTGTTTAAAATGGCACCTGCACCATGCCTGGAACTATCTACATCCAAACTTGTTTTTTCTGAATTAAATTGACAAAATTTAGAATATATTTGTCCATGTTTATCTAGGTCTTACCTTACCAAGTTAGTGATTATGTCTCAAATTTAGAGTTTCTAAGATATGCATAAACTTCAAACTAGGTTTTAATGTCCATGAATCAGTAATTTTGAGGGTGGCTAATTTTCTATTGTAAAACATGTAAGCATTAAAATCAGGGGACTTGGATTGATTTCTATTCTCTGCAAATTACTAATTTTATGATATGACCTTAGAAAAGCCAATGATTAGGAATTTCTGTTTTCTTTTATTATATGTGGTGGTAAATTACATTCCCTAAGTACTTCACAATTTTGGTATAAAGATTAAGTCAGAAAATGTATGTGAATATGTTTTATGAAATGTAAGATACTAAATAAATGTTAATTATTTTGTTCTATTTGTTTAACTGACTCTTAACTTCCCTGTGCAGAATGGAGCTATGGCTTGTTCTTGCAGTGGTTAAGCAGCAGAAAACTTCTAAGAGAATATTATTAATTACTTATTTTTCATAAATAAACTTGATTATAAAGTAACATACTTAAGCAAAAATACATTTCAATATAAGAAAATAGTGCATTATTTTGTTTGCAAACTATGTACCGCAAAGGGGACGAGTGGAAATGATTTATTTGTAACGTCATAAAACACCAGATTCAGTGTGTTATTCCAATAGAGCATGAGTACTGACATTTTAAAGTTAAGCATTGAATGATATAAACTGCACATGCTATTTTGATACTGTTACTTGAAAAGTAATATGGGAGAGTCCTTGACTATGTCTAGAATGATACCAGAAAAATCCAATATTTGTGTAAAATTTCATAGGATCAGCTGTTTAGAAATAGCTTGATTAAATATCAATACATGTTTTGCAAGCATTGTAAATTTTACCCTATTATTATCTCATAACATAATTTTCAACTGGTAAACAGATTTTCCTGAAAGCAACCAAATTATAGTGTACTGTGTCCTCGTCCCAGTACGTAAGGTGTTCTACAAAACACTCCAAGGAAAATCGCTAGCCCCCGTCTGCCTTGTCCTACGTACCAAAGATCAGAAAGGTCTTCTGGCTAGTTTTAAAATAGTTTCATTCCAAACATGCAAGAGAATTTGTCTTTTCTTAATCTTACTCTTTATAAAACTTAAGCCCTTTTCACTGTGCATTATCTAAAATAACATATTACTTACAACAAAATACAAACTACAAAGAACATCTTATAGATGGAAGATTTTATTCCATTTTAATATTTATATTCCAATTTTTATATTTTTCCTCTATCATAAATTTTGATTCCTCCAAATGTTATTATAAATAAAAATCATTTTTGTTTTTGCTTTAAAAAAAAAAACTTTGGCCATTTGAATTGTAATTGTCTATTGCTAGTTACTTAAAAACATGTGATCAAAAATACAGCTGTTTTGGGTTTAGAGCACAATATGGTTTACTACTTTATTTATTAGATTAAGAATAAAATAGATAGGAATTCAAATGGTAAGGTGGTAAGCTTTTCCAAATTAAAGTTTGTGCTTTCTACCTTTTTTGTGACTTTTTTTATAACATTAAAATACTAGTCTCACAACTAGTACTGAGTTAGTACTTGTTTGATTGATCTATATACCAACAACACTCAGAAATTGTTAGTACATCTCAAATGAAAATGACTATTAAAAAAGAAACTTAAAAACAGAAACATTTGCTGTTTTTGGTAATTTTTCTCTTTGCTCATTACTTACCATCAGAGAGATATCAGTTTATAAATAACTATTAGTATAAACTCTGAAATTTTATTCATTCAACCCTGATTGGTATTAATAGGTAAGTAAATGAGAAAATGAACTTTTTAGACAGTGATAAAGGCTTGAGAATGAATTTTCCTCATTATTGATACTAAATTGAAAATCAATAGTGTTTTTGCCCTGAGAGAAACAAAATTAAATCAATTTCAACACTAAATTGGTATTTATCTTTTTTTTAGTTCTGAAGAACCAATTTGATTTTTATTCATAAGAGAAATTTCTTTTCATAAATTAAATTGTCTTTCAACCCCCCCCACCAATGTCAATCATCCTAATAATAATAGAAGATACAAAGTATAAACAAAACTTGTTTCTATACTAGTTAGCTATGAGCTACACACACACAGTTCAAATTCCAGGAGATAATATTATGAGTGTGAATATTTTAATGTAACATATAAATATATTTTATAAAGTATATGTTTTAAAAGTTGATTTATTGTTCCTTTACCATTCAGGTGCTATTCTGCAACAAACAGCAAAAAAAAAAAGGAAAAAAAAAATTAGTGTACTTACCAGACTGCCAAGAATTCTCCTTTATGGATCTATGCAATGCCTCTAATTTCTAATGGGTTGCTTTTATAGATTTTGGAATATTGCCATTGAATTTTCTCTTAATTTATTGTCAGACTGTTTCCAGTGGATTTCTCTCAGTGGTTTGCTGAACTCTCCCTAGCAAGCTACTCTGAAGTCACCTGAGCCTTAGCCAGCAGAGAACTCTTATGACCCACGTTCATAGGCTGTTGAGCTCAGCTCAGGGAATTGCTCCAACCTGCCCACCAGAGCTCTTCCAGGTAAGGCCATTCTGTTTCCAAAGAGTTGCTGGATCTCTCCCAGCACACTGGCAAACTCTGACTGCTGGACTGGTCCCAATGAACTGGCAGATTATAATCAGTTGGCTGCTGCCAGTGGAAATGCAGCCCACACTACTGAGAGTCAACACCTTCTTTCATGCGGCAATTTAGTGATAAAAATGTAGTCATGATTATAACAAACTAGCGTCTAGCGTCAGGAGAGCAATTGCTCATCACAAACGCCTAATATAAGCACCAAACAAATTTACAAATCAGCTGTTACAGATTTCTCATATATATTTCTTCTTCTATCCAGTTTTTTTTCTTTTTCCAGAGCATTTACCTCAAATTTTAGTCTACTATTCTATCACCAAAATGTATTTTAATCATTTTAGAGATTTTTTTTGCAAATACAGAGTTATAACAAATGAAAACTTTTACATTATTCTTTTCATATTTCTATAGATTCACTAATTATGATAATGGAATCTCCACAATTTTATTTTAGTTTGATTAAAATAATTTTTAACAAGCTTCAATAAGCATTAGTGGGGCATGTTCTAAAAATCCTGGAGCCAAAACAATTCACTATTCCCTGGAATTACTACATAAGTTCCCTGAACAAAGCCTAGGACACTTTAATTAAGGAAAATACTTAAAAGACAGGGCAAGCATCTAAACCCCCTATATGCCTATTTTCAGGAGTACGAATTCAGATATGACCCAACAATTCTATCTTCTCTTCGATACTCTTGTGTTTTCACCTAAGAATTAGGAATAAAAACTCTGATAAGTTTAGAAGAAATTTGACAATCTATTATTATTAGCCATAATCTGAAGATTTATCTCTGAAGTCAATGCATATATTTCTTTGTTTCAACCCATGAATATTCTCATTCAAATATACTACTGGTATAAAACTAAGTTCTTTAAAAAAAATCAACTTCTATTTTTACATAATTTTAGACTTATAGAAAAGTTCCAAAAGTATTCATTTCGTAGATTGTCTTTTTGTTTTACTTATGGTTTCCTTTGCTGTGCAGAAGTTTGTAAGTTTCATTAGGTCCCATTTGTTTAAAAAACAAAAACAAAACCAAAACCAAAAATAGTTCAAAGAATTCCTGAGACCTTTTACTCAGATTCCCCAAATGTTAACTTTTCATTTTCTTTATAATTTTCTATCTCTCTAAAATAAATGTATATTATACCTTTTAACATTTTGAGAGTAAGTTGCAGATTTGATGTTTCTTTACCCATAAATCCTTCAGTTTTTTTTTTTTAATTGAAGTATAGCCAGGTTACAGTGTTGTGTCAATTTCTGGTGTACAGCATCATGTTTCCGTCATATATATACATATATATTCCTTTTCATATTCTTTTTCATTATTGGTTACTACAAGATACTGAATATAGTTCCCTGTGCTATACAGTAGAAACTTGTTGTTTATCTATCTTATAAATAGTAGTTAGTATCTGCAAATCTCAAACTCCCATTTATCCATTCCCACCCCCTTTCCCTGCTGGTAACCATGAGTTTGTTTTCTATGTGAGTCTGTCTCTTTTTTGTAAATAAGTTCATTTGTGCCTTTTTTTTTTTTTTTAAGATTCCACATACAAGTGATATCACATGGTATTTTTCTTTTTCTTTCTGGCTTACCTGAAAGAGGGAAAGATCTCTAAAACCAAGGTAGAGATGCAGAAATGCTAAAAAAAAACCCAAAGTTTAGATAATTAAGCGTTTTTACATTTGTCTAGACTAGGACTTGTGTATGACCCAAGTTATCCTGTGCCTTTCTTTTCTCTTTCCTAAAAACAAAATTCACTGTGCCTCTTAGTGGACACTGATGCCTCCCTGTAAGTGCTCTAAGCTAGATATGAGGGTGAGGCATTGGGTAGGGTGGGACTAGGGAAAAAGACTTCAGGGAACTGTGAAAAACACCATCTACTTTGGTCTAAACATCAGGTTACAGGGTGTGTGACATGGTGACTCCCATAGCATTTACTGCTCTCATCTATACTTTGTCATTGACTTTTCTGTTTTTCCAACTGGATTTTAACCCTTTTAAACACAATTACTTGTCTCCATCTTCAGGGTCTAGGATAATGCCTGATATTTAGGTGTTTGTGATGCTTCATTTTATATGCCAACCTGGCTTGGCCATTGGGTGCCTAGACATTTGGTCAAACATCATTCTGGGTATGTCTGATTCTTACTGTGTCCTTTGAGGCAGGTTTGAATGCCTCTATTTGACAGATGAGGAAAATGAGTATCAGATTTCTTGTATCTCATCAAGATACCTGCAACACGGTGGAGCTGAGATACAAATGTGGATTTTTCTAATCACAGAGTCCATGTTCCTCTATACCTTGTTCTGTGTGTTCTGTATTTCTTCTTCTTCCCTCATCAGTATGCTTTTTATTTCATGTCTCTTGGTCAGGTAACATACCTGGCAACTTTCCACTGGATTCTCTGGCCTGGGGAATGTTTTTAACAGAGATTTTCTAGAGATTCAGTGACCTGTTTTAGGAGCTGCCAGCCTCCATCAGCGGCGCTTTGACTATAACCATCTTGATTCAATCATTCATTCACCCTTCAATATTATTAAACACCTATGATGTGCTCATCTATGTGAAATTGCTCTAGGTCTTACCTGGGACCTAGGTTCCCAGGTTCCTGGGACCATGCGAGGCATGGTAGTTACAAGGGTAACTAAAGTAAGTCCAGATTTTAAGGAGTTCATAGCACAGTAGCGGATCCTTCTGATTCAAAGAAACCTCTTGCTTAGCTTCTTCTTGGGTGTAGCAGGTAGAACTGACGCTGTTGTACACTCCACCCCTGTGCCTTCTCCTCAACTAACCCCAGAACATGATGTACGAATGGCATTTTGCTATTCTCACAGCTACAAGAGAACAAAGGCAGAGGGTGTCACCAGTGTCCCAAAGTGGTCTTTTTGTCATTTAGTATTTCTTATACTCCGGGGAAGGCAAGAGAGTAAATAACAATAACAACAAATACAACAGGAATAATTAATATTTTTTGTGCTAAGTGCTTTGCATTTCTCTTTTAGCCCAGCCATAATCTTGTGAAGTAGGCAAATTTATTATCTTCATTCGCTAAAAACAGAAACAAAGACACAGAGAGGTTTAGCAAGTTGCTCTAGGTCAAATGGCCAGTGGTGGCACAAGTGACATTTTAAGGAAAGAAGTCTGAGGCTGGTGCTTAATTTCTTAGCCACTGAAGTAAAAGATTTAATAAGAAAAGTGAAACCTGTGGTCTCATCTTGCCAGGATCTTAAAATATGGGACATAGAAATATTAAAAGTCCATTTGTGAAACATCATAAAAGGAAATAAAAATACAGTGCCAACTAATTAAGAGTATCCTCTGGACTAGGAAGGGACTTTTATTGATTACCTGTTAGGGTGCTGGTGCTTTACGTTCCCCACCTAGTCCTACTCCGACTCCCTAAGCCACGGTGGAGCTGGGTGCCGGCACCTCACAGAGCTCGGGAGCACTTCTCTCCCTCCCCTTCACACTTAACAGCGATCACCTTCGGATTCATATCTGTACCTAGGAGGGTGAAACCCCTTGAGGATTGGCACCATTCAGATTTCTCTCTCCAGTGCTTGGAAGAGACTAATTTGCAGAATGAATATATGAATAAGTTAATTACACACCACACCCATTTTCCAGTTGAGGAAATAGTCACCGAAAGCCTCTGTGCCTTGTTCATGTTACATGACAAGTGCCTGAGAGAATGACCAGCAGTCTCATGTCTGTTTACCTCTACATCTTGTGATCTTCAAGTGAGTTTAAAAAGACAAAAACAATGTGAATGAGGTAGCACAGAAATCTGTGTCTGGGCAAAGAAGTGGGTGGTTGAAAGTCATGAAAGTTCCTTATTCTAACTGGGAAAAAGAAAGCTTTTTTTTTTTTAATTAAACCTCAGGGACATAAAAAATAAGAAATGGAAATGAGCAGTTCCACGGGAGTAGAGAACAGAGTTAGATTAACGTGTCACGAGATAGCAGAGTCACCACTGCTTGGGTCCGGTCACACTTTGCATTTAAGACTGCTGACTTTCCCTGTCACAGGCTTTGTTTAAGGGACAAAAACAGAAATAAAAAGACTGACTTCTCCCCAACAGGGTGAAGTGAAATTTGTGCCCAATCTAAGGTTCACAAATACAAAAGGACATGTGGTTAAGGCAAGATGTTAAATTTGTCATTGGTGATTGGTTTGGAGCCTACTTTTCCATGTTGGACCCACCCAAGGCCGCCAGGTCCGTCGGGGCCCCCCAGGCTTCTCCACGGGCTCCCGCAGCACCTCGGGGCAGCAGGAAAGCCCCTCCACCCAGCCCAGCATCTCCGCACGCAGCATCTTGCTCGGCCGACTTGATCTCACTTTCTTCCTCTGAGCAGCTCTGTGGCAATTCAGAGGTGAAGAGGCAGATAATTGGATGGCGGAATTGGGTCCTGTGTGGTACAGAGTTAAAAAAGAGATTCCTTCAGCATGAACTTGGAAGTGAAATGAAAACCCAACAAGCAAAACCCTGTATATACAGCAAATGAAGCCAAAGGGAGGTTCGCAAGCTGCCTGGCTGTGTGTGGACGTGGCAAGGCCACTGGCCAGAAAGCTCAGAGGCAGGACTTCTGATGTGATGTTGTTATCAGGTAGTGATTTAATTAAAAATGCAATCTATTATTTTCCTACACATGCTACCAATTCACATATGAAAAGTGACTTGAGCACAAAGTTCTTTCTTAGTTTTTTGTCAGTGGAACTGTTTTCTAAGTTTTACAGGGGAAAAAAAAAACTCAGTATAAGCAAAACATTTCTTAAATTCTCTTTGGAAGGACCAGATATATTGCCTAAATTATCAGATGAATCCTTGACCTTCTACCTACTTCTTTTCGGGCTACATCACAAACAATACTTAATGCATTTTAAGTCAGCCAAATACAAACAGAAGTCTGGCACACTGAATAGCCATTTATTTTGAATGGATGGATAATGGGATGGGACACTCAATTTTTTAAACCATATTTACAGAATTTACCACTCAAATCAAACAATAATTATTGATTGTACCTTGGGCAAAGCATTGTGCTAGCTACTGTGGAATATACAAGATAGAATAGACACAATTCTACAATATCTAACTCAATAATGCTGCTGATTTTTTTTCTATCCAGTTTCTTCTGTTGCTTAAGAAATCTAGTTAATCAAAAGCAAACTAGATTGCAAAATTGCCAAAAAAAGATCCAGTTATATCTTGACCAATGATGACAACTACCAGTATTTCAGTATTAATTTCATTACTGAGAAATAAACACACAACACAGTCATTTTAGGATTTCACTTAATCACAAATATATTATAAATATTTTAATAATGAATTTCTTCTTTTTGGAACTTGTAACCAAAGTTTAGCTATACATTATCAATATTGACTTCCTAGGGGCAACACAATACTTGAAAATCCCGTGATAGACCCATAAACTGTGGTATCCCCAGACAACACAAACTAGATGTATCTGCCTTAACATATTACCACAAACTTAGTGGCTTAAAACCACACCCATTTATTATCTGTGGGTCAGAAGTCTGACATGGGTCACATGAGGCCAGAAGGAAAGTGTTGGCAGGGCTGCATTCCTTTCTGGAGGTTCTGGGGGAGAATCCACTTTTTCTTGCTTTTTCCTAATTCTAGAGAGCTTATATTCTTGGCTTGTAGCATCCTTTCCCTGTCTTCAAAAACAGCAGTGTCATCTCCCTCTCCTGCTTTGTATAGTCACATGTCCCTCTGATCACAGCATGGAAAAGTTTTTACTTTAAAGGATTCATGAGATTAGGTTGGGCCCACCTGGATAATCCAAGATAATCTCCCTATCTCAAGATCCCTACCTTTAGGGAAGGAGATAGCTCAGTGGTAGAGTGCGTGCTTAGCGTGCCCAAGGTCCTGGGTTCATTCCCCAGTACCCCCACTAAAAAAAAATCAGTAAACAAAGAGCCCTACCTTTAATCATTTCTGCAAAATCCCTTTCACCATGCACACATTCATATGTTCTAGGGATTAGGATTTAGGATGCAGACATTTTTGAAAGAAGCAGTATTCTACCTACCACAATAGAGCTTTTATTTTTAATGATGGTATTGTAAATTCTAACTCATAGACAAGACCCTTGACGATTGTAACTAATTTTTACTCATTTATTTGTTCACTCACACATTTAGGAAACATTAATAAAGCAATTATTATAAGTAATATACAACCGATGCCAACATTAGTCCACTCACTGTTGCCTCTTCTGACCTTTGACTCCTGACCTTTGATTTCCTACCTCTAGGAACTCTTCCCTCTGCTTGAGTACCACTTTTTGTCTAACATAAATCCCTAAATGAGTTTGTCAACTTTCATTTCAAATATTACCTCTTCCATAAAGCTTTGACAATTCCAGCTGGAAGCAATCTCACTTCAAATTTTATGCTTTGTATTTACAATTTATTGACATTTTAGCTTGTTCATAATTATATGTATATATTCCTTCCCCTTCTTAGGGATCAAAAGTTCCTTTAGATCATGGACCATTCATATTTGAATACAGGAGGAACCAAGCATGGCTATCAGTATATATTGACTTACTATACAGATTTGTGGAAACTTTCGTTGTAATAATGTATTTACTTATGACTTAAAACAGTAGAAGACATAAAGAAAATTAGTTTTGCTTCAGTTTGACCATATTTCTACAGGAAGAAAAATTGTAAGAAAAAGCGCCAAGTAAATTAATTGCAGTTTAGGGCCCTCATAGCAAGAAAAGCCATGTGATTTGCCAATTTATGAAGCCAAAATGGAGAGTTATGGAGGAATTTCCCTGCAGATCTCTTGCTGCTGCCAAAGCTGACAGCCAAAATGCAGTTTATAGTCACTCGTATTTTCCACAATGTGTCTCACATTGCCAGTATAGAAATGCCTCCTCTGTGACCTTGAGAATGGCCTCCATCTCTTTATCAGTTTTCCATCTAGTAAAATTAGATTCTTTTCTTTTACCGTAAGTTTTCACCCAAATCTGCAAAATACAATTTTCATTGATGGAAAAGTGCATTTTTTTTTCATTTTCTAAATCAGGAAACTGAAGCAACTAAGAGCTGGAGGCTGTATTTAAGACACGTACTTACAAATAAACTGTGTTTTAAGAATCTCCACGAACACTCATCCACATTCATATTTATTCTAACAGTGGCCTTTGCTTTGCTTACCTGTTGAAGACTCATCATGCCACAGGCTCTGTTTTCTTCAACATCATTTTGAGCAGATTATATGCTTTTATCCATTTAAGAATGCTTGTGTGGATGTTGATTACAGAATTTTTTGAAATGTGTCTCTACATAACAAAGCAGATTCTAAAAAAAATTCTACCTTTAAAAAAGAAACCAGTTTATTGTCTGATTTTGACTCATGTTCTCATTCTTGCTTAATTTAAAATTTCTCTTGTTAACTTTTTTGCCAAGGCAACATAATTTCATGTTATAACAGAAGTAAGAATCTAGAGGTATCAGATACTGGGCTGTAATAACTGTTTAGATCCATATTTGAAGATCATTTTTGGGAGTCCAAATGAAAAAGAAATTAACATGGGTACTCTGGTATCAGACCTACTCTGGGCTCAAATTCTATCTCTGTCACTAACACTAGATGTGGATCCTTTCACTCTTTATTTTTCAGTTTCCAGATCTGGAAAATGGGAATAATACGATTTCTACCTCAGAGAGATGTGATAAGCAAATGAAATGATATACGGAAAGTGCTTAGACGGTTCCTGACATACAAGGACTAATTCAATCCTAGGTACTCCTTTATCTTGATTATAAAACAATTCTTTCTTTGTAAAAACATTTTCAATGGCAACAAATTAAAGTGAAAACAATCTTTAACAAACTTGAACTATTTTGCCATTGATTCAATTTATGGATAAGCTTATTGCAAAACTTTCTTTGGATTACTTTTTATTTCAGACAGGGAGATAGTTTTATTTAACACAAAGAAGTAAAATAAGTAGCAACATTAACCTCGATTCAGAAAAACAATATACAAATGTCTTGATTTTTCATTATAGAAACAAGTACTGATAGTGAAACTCCCCAGACCTTCCCATTTTAATATCATAATCTGGAACGGATGGCATTTTCTTTATACATCACCACCAACAACAAATTTAGGATGGAAAGCCAACTTGCTTTATCAATATGAAGTTGATAGTGTCTTTGATCTTTTGATATGTCTACTATGGCTTTTTTAAAAAAGTTAGTGCAATGTATTCCCTTTTAAGAGGAAAAAAAATTTCTTCTGTTTCTTGATTGAAAAAAAAAAAAAAAAAAAAGGAAAGAAAAACCCACCACCACCAGTTTTTATGTTGTGCCCTATCCAGCTGACACTGTCCTTTTGGAAAGCCAATGACTTGTTAGTACCCCTAGCAGCAGTGTGAACAGATGCGTCCCTGACAGGCGATGGATGGTCAGGGTCCATCTGGCCAGTGCAGCTCGGACAGAAATGATGTATACAGCTTCATCAGCGAATGACTGTCATCAATCGTGGGCCATGGGTAGCGTAAATGACAGCTACGCTGCAGCTGAGACCCCAGGTGTGAGACTGAGGAGGACTGATTTAAGAATGCTGGGTAATCAGGAATGTATAGGCTCCTGGACTTTAATTTGTATCTTTAACCTCCTATAAATATCCCACTATACTGGAGCAGGTATGTGTTTTTTAGTGTCTCGTCATGAAATTAGCTGCAAGAGGATGGCTGTTCTTTGCTCCCTTTTAACTACTGATGACTTCAGGTCCCTGTCTCCATTACCAAATGCATGAGGGCTGCTGTACCGTGTGCCCCACAATTTAATTATTATCTCATTGATTTTTCATGTATTTCAATTTTCTCTTCTTTAAGTCACAGTGGCTGTCCTGTTGGGGCGATGTTTGTTTTTCTTTCCAAGATTTTCTTTTGGAATCATTTGGAGTCAAAGATGTTTTTGTTTTCCTCTTCTCCTCCCCCACCCTGTCTCCACCCTTCCCCTGGAATGTCTAACTACACCAGTCTGGAGGTGGGCCTGCACACACAGACAATCCAGAAAGGAAACTTCCTGGTTTGTACAAGATCTTAAAGAAGAAACAATATTCCACTGCTTACTCACCAACAAAACGTACCTGATTTTTAAGTGGTTTCTCTTTAGTATGCATTAAAGATCATGCATAATTTGCATCTATTAGCATTTTATTATACTAGTGGCACTGGGGAAAGGAAAATGAAAACAATTATTGTATCCTCAGAGGACATTTCTTTACTTATAACTATTTTACAGTAAATCATTCCTGTTTATCAGTTTACTGGATATGGCAAATGTAGAAACACTGGAGACTTGGAGACGGAGAGGATTCTAAAAGCCTAGGAATTTATAGAGCAGCTCCACATGTTTTCACTGAAAGCTCTTCAAATACTTCTAACTCATTAAAATGAATTATGTCAATTACCACCAGTAGATCTGGAAAACATTTGAATCTGATGGAAGAGGACTTTTTTCCCCCTCCAATACCACAGAAATTCAGCTCAGACTGAGACAAGCAAGTTAATGCAGCTTAAACAGTATCTGAATTAAAAAAAAAAAAGGAGGCCACCCTATAAAAATCCCCTTCTCAAAACAGGAATGAACTTGGCTCTCTGATATTCTGACCATGAATTAGGAAGTTGGAGGTTTAGGGGAGAACTCAAGAGACCATCTGGTCCATTTCACTGCCTTCAGGAAGCATATACTGAAGGAATCTCGGACCCAAGAAAGGTTATTTTGTTTTTAATACACTCTGAAGGAGAAGCAGCAGAAGAAATAATGACCCAAACTCTTCAGGTATCCTCCCACCCCTTGCTCCGTCACAGGTTTTTAAAAAGCGTGATGTTTCTAACATTCTCCACCGGCTTTGGCAATGTCCAAGGCCTGTATCTCAGTCTAGATAGGAAAAAAAAAGGACTCCATCCATTTTTTCTTTTATTTCTCTTAAAGATGTCTTAAGTATTATTATAGTGGCCAATGCCAAACTCACTACATCTTATTTGAAGAATTGTAAACAAAAATACATAGTTATGTAAAGTCAGAAGCAGAGAAAATGTCAGAACTAGGCTGCAATGTTTTCGAGCAAATTTTAAGAATGTAAAGTATCAGTCTGTGAATTACAAAGTAGCTTTAGAATAACAGAATCACCACATAAATTAGTAGTCATGATAGTGTGGTGAGGTGGCAGGGGTAGAGAGAGGGAGAGAGAAGGGGTTCAGAAGTCTTGCTGAGCTAAAAAAAAAAATTGCTATAGATATTTTGTTTTCAGGCCTGAGAAATATCTTGAACATAGCTTCAAGGATGGGATGGTATATCTGTCACTACTAAAGATAACATAGCGACGAATGCCTGCCGTTTGGAAATAAAGCTGAGCAAATTAACAGAAGTCTGCTTATACCACTGAACAGAAATCAGAAAATTTGTATTTCAGGGTAGCAAAAATAAACCGAAATTATTGAAGAGGTCTTTTAAATATAATTAATGTTGTCATTCTCAGCAGTGATCTGTAGTTCACAAATATTTTTATGGGTTTAGATATCTGGTAAAAGTGACTTTCTTGCAATAAATAATGATGATCTTGACCATAAAAGGTCCTGACTTCATGAATTTTCTATTTGATCTGGCTTAAGATGTTACTTATTATTTAGACAGTAATTTCAGTATGATGAATGCAGATTTTAGAGAACATCATTTAATAGGCATTTATGGACAATAAAATGCTTGTACCACTATTTGCAACCTAATGTACCCACAGTTTCTATACAATTTCTATACTAATGATTCTCAACATACATCTATTAATAAGAATTAATATTTTCATCTAAGACCCTAAAAGTTGTTCACTAGCTTTGGACCAATTTCTTCCCTCTGTCCCATCCCTGAGTTGGAGAGTGACTGTGCCTCTTTCGGATACTCTCACACCCACCGGGAAGACTAGGTAGCGTACTTAGAGATATACTTCTGCTGGGGGGATTCACTGCCCTTCCCATGTGCTGTCCTCCAAAAACCAAGTTCTGATAAGGATTAAGAACCAATAACAGAATCTTCTAGAAACACAATTTAAACATTTTGCTTTCTTAGTAAGTGTTCTATTCTGGGATATTTTCCTCTTTGAATTGTTTTTCTCTTGTGGAATTTCATGAAATTGTTACTGTATCTCAGATGCGATGTTTTTTCTCTCTTTTGAAACGGCTTTCCTAATCCACACAGACCTAGAAGGACTTAGTAGGATCAGCAAGGGTTTGGGGAAAAGGAGACTTGAAGGTCACACAAGTCTGTTTCCAGTTCAGGCAGATGGCGTCTTAGAGACACCATAGTCCACTGTAGGTAAAAAAGAATAAAGAACAATATAAAGATCTGGGGTTAAAGCATCAGCTAGAAATAATGTGTCCATTTGCCTAGTGTGTCATTTGAAAACATGAGGTAGCTAATGAAGGATTTAGAATTCTTGTCAGTACTACTGTTTAATCTCTCTATTTGAAAACAAAGGAGAAACATCAATTTTTAAGAAGCTATTTCAGGGTCAAGGAAGACACCCAGACCCTCCACCACAGTAGGATCCAAGTAGGTTCTTGGTTTGAGGCAGCCTTAGGACCACTGAGGACTTTTTCATCTGTGCTTAGTTGTAAATCTTTAGTTGTCTACTTGAAATAATTTATGAGAGTATCTTTTTGTTCTTAAGAAGGAGCTGGAAAAAGCCTATAGATCCATTCAAACGTCAAGTGCTTGAAAGAACTTAGTGGAAGTTTAAAGATAACACTAAAATATGATCTGTTTGATTACTTCCTTAAGGGAGAATTCTGGCTAGACTGTGAGGACAGACACGTTTTCATTTAGGCAGGGACGTCCGGATCGGCAGCAGACACGCCTGAGCTGATTATTGGGAGTGCAGTATGAACTGGTTTCCAGTGAAGAGAGGCACATAGATTTGAAATTCCTTTAATTCTGTGTTTATAAAAAGTCACAGAGTGAAACAGCTATATGCAGATCACATATAGATCATAGACAGGTGGTTTTTCTTTCCCCTTACCCTCAAATTCAGCATGCTTACCGCAGCACCAAGCAGTGTCGGAGACTAATCAGTATTAGTTAACTATGTGATCACGTTTGTTTTTTTTTTTAATCCAAGTTACTTACTTCATTACATTAAAAGCTATACAAGTTTTACATAATGTAGTTTTGTTTCACTCTGTAAACAGAAAAGCTAAGTCTGCTATTAAGGGCTGATTGCAGAGGGAGCTGTCTTACTCACTAGCTCAGAATAATTACCTTTGAGTCCTATTCCAAATGGTGGCCAACCTTAAGAAAAGAGCAGAGCTGGCAATTAGGTGGCACTCAGCACAATTCCCCAGAAAATGGCAGCTATAATGCAAGAAAAATGAGAAAGTGATCTCTACGTTGTTTGAGATTTAATGATTTTTAAATAACCTCAAAAATGTCTTAAGATTATCCAGTACCAGAGGAGTTGGTTTTTTTTTTTTTTTTAATGTTGGACTTGGTTTCTATCTATTGAACTATTGGATTCATGTCATCCTCCAGTTTCAGAAACTTAAGCAAATGGACCAAGAGAATTGGACACATTTAGCAGTTCTTTTTCAAGCCCAACACCCTTTAGCCAAGCACCAGTGGAGCCCAACATCATGGCACATTTCCCCACAATATACTCACACTCAACCAGCACCTAGGAGGAAAGAGTACGAGGGCTATTGAGCACCGAGAATTTTTCCAATGAATCACAATTATGTGAACACCTGTGCTAACTAAGTTTGTGCTGATCTACTGTGAAAATTTGCAAAGTGCTCAACAGCCCTGAGAAATTCTCATTTATTATCTCAGGTAGGGTGGTCTGCAACTGCACATTAGGTTGCAGTATGAAGCATGTAAGGACACGCATTCAAGACCTCATCCAGGACCTTTTCATTCTACCTGCAGGGTGCAGCTGTGCCTTTTTACAGTCCAGAGTTCTGCTTCTGAATTTCTGCCCAGAAGAGTTAAAGACAAATACAAGAACCCTTCACCAGCTAGTGAAATGACTGTAGAACACGTAATCATTTACTTACATTTCAAGATGAATTTACCGTGGTATTGATCTTGGGAAGAACCTGATGATCAATGATATTTCTATGAATCTATAAGCTCATCATTGTCTAAGCTCTAAAGAATGAGAGAGACTTTGCCCATAAAGATGAATTTTAAACTACTATTAACTTCTCTTCTTAAGAGATGAAGATACAGTGAAACTGGTCTAGATCCCAAAGAATCTATATGCTACTTTATTATGAGTCAGTGGTTGATGAGAATAGGAAAATAATTTGTGAATGAAGTCATCAAAATAGCTTGTTAAAGGCTGGAGGTAAGCTGAAATTGAAATCAGTGAACACACTGGGTGCAGGGTCATTGTCGATTCCACAGTAAAGGTTCGACATCGGCCAGGGACAGTGGCTTTCTCTGAAAGTATTCTCTGTCTCCAGAACTATAAACTACAGTGTGGTCTGTGAATGTTACTGCAACGTCAAGAATAGACTTTTCTGTGCAGCTCTGCAGACAAAGTGATATATTTACCAATGGCTCTTTAGTGAAATATTTATTTGTTACTTTGAATAATTAAGTTTAATAGGAGATGATAAATTTGAGTATGTAAATATAAAGACTAGGGACTATCCTGGCCATAGTAAGGTTCATTTTTTTAAAGTGATACACTAGACTCTGGATCCTATGGGTAGACAGCATCATATTCTTACCAACGGGATAAATACCTGCAGTATTCAGTGACCAGTGCAGTTGTCACTGAAGATGACACTGGTGTGTGAGACAAGGGAGGACATTATGGAAAGGGCATGCTGAAGCTCTGTGCAGTCCTAGGATAAGAGCGTCAGGGGGAGATGCTGGGAGAAGCACTGCTGTTGGGTACCCTGGCTTAGTACCAAAGATTTTCCTCATAAAAATTAACCTTTCTCTGCATCTGGATCCATGACACGCATTTCTAAGAGAGGAATGTGTGAGGATAGAGTAAGAAGAAGGAAGAAAAGCATCAGCGGGTGCAAACAGATACATATATTATGTGCTTTTTGCCTAGAGTTTAGATTTATTGGGTTTTATAAGCACCAGGAGTAAGCTAAGCACTTGACTCGTGCATTATCTTATTTAATCTTCACAACAGCATAAAATAGAAATGGGTTTTTATCCCGTTTTTCAAGATAAGGAAAATGAAGCTTAGTGAGCTTAACTCATCCACAGTTACTGTAGAGTCAGACTTGAACCCTTGACTCACTGATGCCAAAACTCAGGATTTTAACTACTGCGCAATACTGCCTCTCAGTGGCTGGAATTTGGTAATCATTCAAACCAAGATCAGCTGTTGAAGTGGTGCATTTTTTAGGGAAAACTGGTCTTAATGCTTCAGTTTTAGCTTAATAACACAAAGACATATAGAAAGGAGCTTCACTTAACAGAATTACTGAGATATCGACTGTCATTTTTTATATAAAAGTGGCTGGTTCATGCCAAGCTCCAAGTGTGATCGCAAGCAAACAAATAATTGAGTGCACTGTGTATGAAGCAAATACTTTCAGTTAATTCCTACTCAAATATAAAAGTGCTTGGTGTTCACCTGAAGCATAATCTATGCAAACAAAATTCCACCAAGCAAAAATATTCTGTAGTATCAGCATTTTAAACTTGTATGAATATTTCCTTCAGTTGCCACAAAGCATAAAATAAAATAAAATGTAAACTCAAGGAAGAAAAAAAATACCTATTTTTACAAGGCTATGAGCCATGTATTAGCACACAGAGTATGTCTTGGAGTGTTAAGGAATTTTTTTTTTTAGTTTTAAATTAAAGAAATAATATGGGTATAAGGAAGGGCAAGATTTACTTGTGCACAGAAAGGTTTAGCCAAGGACAAAATCCTAAAGTAGTTATTTTTCAGGTATACATCTCCAACACACACACACACACACACACACACACACACACACACACACATATATTTGTTCTTCAGTGCCCCCTCCCCTTTTTTCCACTTTTCTCAACTCTTATCCACTCTCCTCAACCTCCAAAACATTCACTATTTGGTGCTTCCTCTGGTTCCCTATTCTTTACTTCAAAATCCCACCAGACAGTTTCTTGCAATATAGACTTTTCTTCTCTTTACTCATAATAACATGGCAGTGAAATATTCCATTTTCCCCCCAAGATATTGTTAGGTTACTGGTTAACAACTCATATGAACATATCACTACTCAGGTCTTAATGAATGATGAAAGCTTAATGTTATTTTACTTTAATCATATTTATCTCATATTATGAATTTTTCTAGATAAACTGCCTCAAGTCAAAGGAATTAATTCCAAATGATGGGAATTTTAGATCCTGTGGCAGGTTAGTGGTAAAGAAATTTCTGCAAGGCTGTCTTTGCCCCATGTTCCTTGAAATATGCTCCAAAGTTGGACGTTTACTTTACCTGTGTACAGGGCTGACCATAGTCAACAGGTGTACTGAAAGATTATCATCTCTGAGAAGAGAGGGTACTGATAATAGCATTAATGCTGCCGGTTCTTACTTGCCTATTAAATGATGCTTCAATATGCAACATGCCACACTTGATGTCTGGTAAATGGATATTAGTGACCTTGAGTCAACAATCTTTGCCTTTTTTAGACATCTGATAGCCTTGTAACATTTTAAATTTATAATTGTGTTTACTTTTAAAATGGAATTTAAAAGTCTTTAAACTGGACAGAGAGATTGAAATGAAGACACAACAGAGCCTGTAAATGCTTAGACTGACACCACATATCACACCAGTTACAATATAACACAGCAGTTAATGCACTGAGATGGCAGAACCATTAGGATGTATCACATTAATGCATCATCTGGGGTCGTTAAGTATCTGTGACTCATTGACACGATACATTGCCATGTCCTTTACCATCTCCATGTCAATGCATTGTCTTTATAATATTAATTGAGTCAGGACTATAAGCTTTAAAAGCTTCTGGACTAGCTTCTTCATTTATTATGAAGAAGGACATATTTCCTGATAGCGCTAGCCTGTACTTTGTGGGATATGACAGAAGTTCCCTTCCTTTACCCCAAACTTCTCTTCCCAACCCCAACTGTGGCCAGCACCATCGTGGTCTCTCCACATTCACACTTACCAAGACTGCTAGAGGACGGATTCTTCCGTGGGGGTGTGAATTGCTACTAAGGCTTATGTTTTCACTGTCTACTTTATAACATTTTGAAATGTGTTTTTAAGAGACACACGTGAACTTATTTACAAAACAGAAACAGACTCACAGACATAGACATAGAAAACAAATTTACGGTTACCAGGGGAGAAAGCAGGTGGGAAGGGACAAATTGGGAGTTTGAGATTTGCAGATAAAACTACTATATATAAAATAAGTAGCAACAAGTTTCTACTGTATAACACAAGGAATTATATTCAGTATCTTGTAGTAACCTATAATGAAAAAGAATATGAAAAGAAATATATATATATATATGTATATGTATGAGTGAATCACTATGCTGTACACCAGAAATTGATGCAATATTGTAAATTGACTCTACTTCAATTTAAAAAAAGATTAAAAAATGTGTTTTTAAATGACAATAAAACTTTTTAGTATCAAAATTAAAATATCACAAACCAGATAGCAAAGAACTCTTTTCCTTTATCCACTAAATTATACTTTGTCAGTGGCCTTGTTCTCTGTTGGACAATGCATCTGTGAACTGTGTTATATTCATATTCATAGTGGAAGCCTATACAGCAGTTAAAAGAAATGAACCAATTCTACATACATCAACATGGACAAATCTTGCAAACATATTGAGGATTGGAAAAGCAAGTAGCAGAGTAAAATTTACATTTATGTGCATTTAAAACCATAGAAAAATGTATTATCTATGAATACACACATATATAGTAAACATGTAAAAGCATGGAAGTGAAAGTTACAAACAATTTTAAGATAGTGGCCTTTTTACCATTGGGAAGGGAGGGAAAATGCTAGTGAAAGGGCTTGGTGACATTAGAGGGTACATATGGAGTTTTTTAATTCTCTCTGTAACATTATGAAAAAAATTTGAAGCAAATAAACTTTTTATAATGCATTAACATTTGTTAAGTCTTAATGAATATGTGTGTTTATTATTCTTTATGCTTTTTGTGTTTGAAATATTTAATAATAATAATGAAAACGAGCGAGTAAATTTCCAGGTTAAAGTGGGAACTGGCTAGTAATTCTCAATACTGTCTGTTCCAACTTTTCACTAAATTTTCCAAGAAAGAAGAGAAAAGGTGAAAAGCCACAATTCAAACTAGGACAAACCAATACACTAACTCTAGAATCTGGGAGGATTTGTAGTAATTATCTAGTGGGGTTGGCCGAAGAAAAATTTGTCTGGTTTTTCAGTAAGTACCTGTTTACTTCGCTTCCTGAAGGAAAGAGTTGTGTATTTATAGTAGAAGGGCATGTGGGCGGAGGTCCTCAGAGCAAAACTTTTTAAAAATAAAATGAAGCATGCTGATTGAAATATTTTGGAAAATATAGAAAAAGAGAAAGTAGAAAAGAGAAAGTTATAATTCTACTGTGTAACACCAGACAGTCCTGTTTTCAGCCTCAGAGCTACTGTGGCTTCCGACAGGGGAGAAGGAAAGAAGATACTCAATGTCACTGCTTTAATTGATTGTACAATGGGGAGGTAAGTTATATGTGTGTGTGTGTGTGTGTATATATATATATATATTTATATATATATATTTGAGAGAGGACATTTTCTTTTCCACATGAAATATTTTTTCTGAATATCTTTATTGCCTATTCCTTTCTTAACTTTAGTTCTCTATAGAAACATTCAGTGTCTGGAGAATAAAAAGGAGAGAAAAAAAAAAGAATCTTTTTTAAAATTAAACAAAAAAACCCCTGAAAAACTAAAGCATGCTACAGCATTGTTGGAAAGAACTAAAATTACATTCTGGTTCTCTCATTTTAAACCAAGTGACTTTATTTGCATAAATAAGCATGTGTGAGATAAATAAACTACAAAGTTGAATTTCTAGATTTAGAACATCTTCCCCTACTTTTATATCGAGGATTTTTTTTTTTTTTATGATCAGATCATATATTCCTCAAAAAAAAAAAAAAAAGGTTTTAAAGGAAACTCTGGTCTACCTTTATCTCTAATGGCCCGGTTGGGAGTTGCTATAATAATCCTTTTGCTTTTATGTGGCCATCTGGAGGCCTATTAAAAGGAGTATCTAAAACAGACTCCCCAAGTGTGCTGAGTTTGTACGTTTTCACCAAGTCACCAAAACAGGAGCGTTTTTCCTACTGCAGTAAGAAGTGACCCTTTACAGAGAGGGGTGGGGTTGGGGGGTGGGCATGTAGAGAGAGAGAAGAGACACAGAACCAGCAAGAGGCACAACTTGACCTTTCACCCTTGCCATTGTGCAAAAGTAGTAAGAATCGTGGTGGAATCTGTTGCATGCGTTTTAAGGGTACAAAGATCTATAGTGAGGTTTCTTTACACCTCTGGGGCGCTGTGATGAGATGGAAGAGGTTAGGGAACGTGGGAACGGGAAACATTGAGAATTTAATGAAGCATCATGTTTCAACCTGATAATATTCCGTTTTGATTTGTGTGGAAAGCAAATATGAAATATTGAAATAATATTGCAAGTCCCCAGTTTTGTGGCTCAAATCGATATACAGAATAGTCTTGCCTTTCTGAAAACTACACCTTTCATCAAAAGTGTAATCCAACAGAGTTTAGGACATAAGGGTAGGTTGTGAAATGGAATTAGATAAAAGTTGGCATTTGTCTTCAGTAGATTATTAAAATCGCCACAGTAAGAAATTTGCTCATAAAGACAGAACAAGTTAGCAGGGGCTGGATATCATTTGTCCAAAATAGAGTCTTTTCTCTACATTCATTAACCATCTCTCCCGGTAATGTGGTTGTATCCTATTAAACCTGATACATCAAAAATTAAAAAAAAAATTTAGTTGCTGTCTCAAACTGCAGTACAACTCAGATCTAGGACCAAATAAGATGCATTAATTGCTTTACTGCTTCAGCGCAAAGCCACTCTTAAAACATAATTCCTTAATGAAGTCCGTTAATTTGTTCATGGCAGTACACAAGCTGTTCAAAATGACACAGAATTGCACTCTGTTTTCTAACCCCTGCAGTTTCTTCTGTTAGTCACTCTGTCTTGTGTTGTTATCCCATGGATAGTAATTATTTTATAGTGGCTGTAATTAGGAGAGAATTAGGCTTGGTAAACAAAACCTGCCTTCTCCTGTTAATAGCTAAGGATAATAAATTTGGCTCTGACATTCACTATATTTGGACAAGGCTTGGCCTACTTCCAGTTTTCCCAATAAGAACTTTATTATATAATTATGCCTTGGAGGGGCTCATATTACAAGGTAATTTTTTTTTGTAAAGACACATATTGCATGGCTTCCAGCCAGTAAATGATATACTGTAATATATGCCTCCAATAAATGTTTTAAACAAAATCTCTCTAAGCAATATCCTGCTAGAGCTACACACTGCTCTTCAGCATATATTATTTACAGGATTTGTTTGTCGAGTTTTTCAGAATGTAAATTATTTCCTTTTGCTCACGTTATCCAATATTATGACAAGTTGTGGGGGGGAAAAGCCTAAATTATTTCTATCAGCAAGTGACATATTTGGATCTCTGACTTCCTATATCCTAGTTCCGGAGGGTGGTGTCCGCTAGAGGGTACAAAAAAGAGGCTGCTTAAGCAATGTTCTGTTCTTTTGTGAAGCTGTTATGTTATCTTTGCTTGGAACGATTGATTTTCTTTTCCATTTTTAACATAAGTGAAATAAAATTATTGTGTCCCACTGCAAGGCAGAGCTCTGATGATTCATTTGCCTTTAGTTGAACCCTTACTGAGAGGGTCACTCAAACTTGTATAGATCAACAGTAATACATGACATCACAAAATGCTGAAATGAAGAGAACAACATTGAAAACAAGTTCAAAAACAAAATCATAAAAATAAAACATCTACTTAGAAAAATCACGAGATTCATTTCAGAGCAAGAAGAAAAGAATTAGGGTTTAAGTAAATGTTAAAAAAAATGTAAGATACTGTTTTCTTGGAAGTTAAATTCAAAATTAGAGCAATTCTTAGTTTTTTAATGTTAGGCACAAAGAGGTTACCAAGAAAGACAATAATATTTTAAAAGGTACTTTGAATTGTTCCCCCAGATACTCAGGTTATATTTTTAAAAAACCAACATAAAACAACCCACACATGTAAAAGCCATTCCCCTCCCCAAATATATCTCAATGATTTGCTGAAGGCAAGAATTTTTCACTGGGATTAGATGCATATTTCTAATTCACCTGGCATGTGTATCAAGGCTTACAAGTCACTCTTAAGGAAGGAGCCAACTGGTTTCTGAGATGCTTATTAACCTTGATTAGGGACCTCCAGTTTAGTTAGTTAGATTTTCAAAGGGCCTTGCTGTGGAAGTTCATTTGAATTACCCACATGCAAAAAGTTTTCCTTCAACTGACATTTGATTCCCATTCTGACCCTCTCTGTTCCTATTTCTTGTGAAGACT
The DNA here is from genome assembly GCF_009834535.1 of Camelus ferus. Lineage (NCBI taxonomy): Eukaryota > Metazoa > Chordata > Mammalia > Artiodactyla > Camelidae > Camelus > Camelus ferus. The sequence goes on from NC_045700.1 coordinate 39,534,644, forward strand.
GTACGTGGCTGCATTTATTCTTCTGCTGAAGTGTAACCCTCTCTTTCATATAAGGTGTGATTTCACCTGAATCACATCACATACCTTCTGGAATCAGAAGTTCCATTGCCCTCCATTTGCCCCTCTCTGCTCTTTCCCTGTCCAACCGTGGAGCCCAGAGCTCTAAGTAATTGTTCTCTACTCATTTTCACAAGGCCTTTAGCCTAAAAAAAAAACAAAAAAAAAACAAAAAAAGAATGAGTGTTTATTACATTTTTGTTTGCTAAATAGCACAGGATTTTGGCATTCAAATGTAATGCTTATTTTAGGAAAAATAATCATAATTATTGTTCTGTTCCAGGAATACCATTCTGTGTCAGTAAGGTTAAATTATCAAAAAAGTGTATTCTAAACTGATATGATTGCTGGGGAAATTATTGGTAATTCAATTTAATTTAGCATTTATTGAGTGTCTACTATATCCATGGAAATATCATGAAAACCAGGAAAATTTTAAGGCAGGGAAGTTTATTATTATTATTATTATTATTATTATTATTATTATTATTATTATTATTATTATTATTATTATTATTAATTTTGTTTCAGTAGCTCAAAGCACTTAATGAAAAGATCTTGTTTATCCTGAGGAAATCCCAGAGGGAGGCAGAGGTAAGTCCTATCTCCCTGATGGCAGTGGCTGTTACTGCTGCTGCTGCTGCTTTTCTTCTTTGTTCACCAGAAGAAACAAAGGCACAGTGAGATTAAGTTGCATGCTTAAAACAATGCAGTAAATCAATGTGAAAGACTGTCCAAGACCAGTGATTCAGAAGCCAATCCTCTACGTGTAGCTCCCGTCCTGTTCTGCACTTTCCCTGCTGGAATTATACTGATATAGGTTTAATTAGAAAAAAATATCAATTTTACTACTGCTAATCAGTAGGTAGTAAATCTTTGTTCCTTACAATACAATAATCACAAAAATAGGGCAAGAGAATGGGGAAGTATTGCAGGTTTGCATGTGCTGGGATACTGCTTCCAGTGATAAAATAACCTGCGTGGAACTAACATCATTAAATGACAGGTGTCACATTTTAGCAAGAAAAGAAGTTATGCGTCAGGTTTTGGTCCCTTTAAATAATGGGAACTGCTTTATTAAGATGCAGAAATTACCATTACCATACTTCCTAAGTGGCTGAAATAATCATTTTGATGAGTCTGTCAGAGAGGGATGCTTTGGATTTTGAAGGCACATGTTGGCAATAAAATTAAAGACCTTTTGTTTCCATAATGAATTTGAAAAAAACAAAAACAATTAACTCAAAGAAAAGATGGAATCATAGACGCTAGTGTTGAGAAAGACCTATTAAGACATCTAATTTAGCCCTCCTCACAAGGTTCTCTAGACGACATTTGTCCACTGAAATTTAACATCATTCTAGAATTGTATCTTTCACTTCTGAGGAGACACTGTACCACTCTGAAGAGAGCAAGCTTAAATCTTGACTTGCTAACCTGCCTTGGTCTTAGCCCTATACACACCATACCAGCCAAAGGAAGATCTTTTCTTTTCTCCCTTCCATAACCTATTATGTCCTTGAAATTTTCTGCTTAAAAAAGTCCCTTCTAACTTCAAAGTGTATGACAGTCCTATGGAGTTGGGTCATGATTTGGCCACTCTATTAAGTTGTTTCAATCCATTCTCATAAATCAGTCCCTTTAGCTCCTTCATCATGGTGGTGGCTGTTTTGTGACATCCTCCCATTCTTTGGCGTGACTCTCATACTGGAATCTCTCAGCCCCAAGCAGAATTCTAGGTGAGGACTGTGTCTTGGCCAGCACCAAGTAATCATAATGTCCCATAATTCTGCAGGTATTACTACATCAAGGAGTAGAGGGCAAAAGCTCCTGAACCAAACGAAGTAAAGAAAACCTCATCTGTAGTATTCTGTTGATCCTTTATTCCATACGGTGCATTCACTACAGAAAGCATCCCCATCCTACACTATCTACAATAATACATGGGCTGGCTGGAAAAGACAAAAAAAATGAAGTCAGTTTGTATCAGAGCAGTTAACTTGGCTTCCACAATTCCTCCCCTGCTGCTCTCCTAGTCCCACTTCAGCTGTATTTCACTCCATTAACTACAGCAATGGGTATTTGCTCTCAATAAATGTGTGTGGGTGTGCATGTGTATTTGTATTTGAAAAGAGTTTATCCAGACAACTCCAAATAGCTCCAAAAGTGATTGCACAATTAAAGAAACTATTTCCCTGCTGTTGATGATTATTTCTTCAAACATCATCTGTCAGCCTAGGCTACTGAGATTGATGTTCTGAATATATTTTTCTTTTTAAACCCTAAGGAAATATCTTCTTCATGTCTCTGCTCTAACTTCATCACTCTTTATCTTCGATCTTTCTTGTAGTCTGATTGTGAGATTAATTTCCAGAGGGTAGCAACATCCACTGTGGATGTTAAAGAAATGGGTTCAAGTTCAGGGCTTGTAAGGTTCCGAACTCTCTACAGAATCTTCCAAGCACTTTGAACTGAAGTTTTGAATTTTTCTATTAGCTAGTGGAAATGGTAAAAATAAGCTCAAACACAGTGACTTACAACCGCAGGGAGTTTGGCACAAATGTGACCTACTTAGATGGGGCAAAGGACAATTTGGGGTTTACCTGGGAAGGTTACTGTAGTCACAGCATGTTTCAGTTTTTACTGGGAAAAAATCATATTTTGGACACAGTCTTAATGTTAATAAACTGACTTGTATGTTGAGTTGAGTCTCTTTTATATTGGCAGATAGGTGCTGTATGATGGAGGTTTGAAAATTTGCTTGAGAATATCCATGCTCATTACTCAGTAGCTTATTAAATAGAGAAAGATCAATTATCTCTGTTAGGTGAAATTCCAGGTAAATATGAGAAAGCCAGCATAATTTCTTAAGCTAGCGCTCATATAGAAGGCCAGACATAGGTTTTATAAAATGTCTCTGAAAAAAGTATCCTAAAGTGCTCAGTAGGAAAGGTTGAGCTGTGTATTGATGTCCAAGCTTGAGAATTTGGGGATTCATCCCTTTGACTAGCAAATGCCTCTCCTCTTTTCAGTAGGGTGTCTTTTATCAGGAATAGGGCCTTGCGTACATAACTTAAAATAAGGTCTATACTACGGATCTATCCAGCAACATTTTAGTTACACTAAGCTCTAACTGGCTCAGCATTGATAATGTACAGTTTTAATGAGGAAGTGTAAAGACCCGTAAGAGGTGTGATTAAGGTAGAAAGGAGAGACCTGACATTCTAAGAACATAGGACATTTTTCTTAATTGCAACTTCTTCAGATCAAGAATTAGGTAACATTGGGCAAAAAAAAAAAAACAAAAAAAAAAAAACAAAAAAAAACCCACTTCCATTCCTTGAACCTCAGTTTCTTTATCTGTAAAATGTGAGATTAGAAATGATCTGTGCAGGACCCTTTTATGTTATTTTATTATTTTATTTTTTTAACTTTTTTTTATTGATTTATAATCATTTTACAATGTTGTGTCAAATGCCAGTGTAGAGCACAATTTTTCAGTTATACATGAACATATATATATTCATTGTCACATTTTTTTCTCTGTGAGCTACCATAAGATCCTGTGCATACCTCCCTGTGCTATACAGCATAATCTTGTTTATCTATTCTACAATTTTGAAATCCCAATCTATCCCTTCCCACCCTCCACCCTCTTGGCAACCACAAGTTTGTATTGTATGTCTATGAGTCTATTTCTGTTTTGTATTTATGCTTTGTTTGTTTGTTTTTTTAGATTCCACATATGAGTGATCTCATATGGTATTTTTCTTTCTCTTTCTGGCTTACTTCACTTAGAATGACATTCTCCAGGAGCATCCATGTTGCTGCAAATGGCGTTATGTTGTCGGTTTTTATGGCTGAGTAGTATTCCATTGTATAAATATACCACATCTTCTTTATCCAGTTATCTGTTGATGGACATTTAGGCTGTTTCCATGTCTTGGCTATTGTAAATGTGCTGCTATGAACATTGTGGTGCAGGTGTCATTTTGAATTAGGGTTCCTTCTGGATATATGCCCAGGAACAGGGTTCCTGGGACCCTTTTATTTTTTTTTCGTCAATATGAAAATTACACCTCCTTCATCAGGTAGCTGCCCCTGCACCTTGGGATTACAGGATGAGAATCTAACCTTGACGGCCCAATCTGAGTCTCTTTCTGGAGAAGCTCAATTTAAACAGAAACAAACAGAAGTAGGGGAGAATCAGCTGAGTCACCAGAAGGGGGCACCCAGAGAGAAGGTGCAGGTCCACAGCTGAGGTCTTCACCCCGTTTCTGTCTTCCTAGAACTTTGTGTCCCAACAACTCATTCAATGTTGTGAGCTGTCTCAGTAGAGTTCCAGTAACCTCCCTTCCTCTTTTTTTAACTGAAACTTGAGAGTCCATTTCTGATGCGTCCAACCAAAGAACAGTAATTGATGGAATCATCTTGCTGAAAAGTATCTTATCATTGTCTGATGCAATGAGAGTGACCTTTCCCCCATCCCAGTGGTTCTTTACTTTGGCAGCATCAGAGACTTACATGGGGAAAGAGGCAGCAGAAGTAAACAATATTGGGTTCAAATCCCAGCTACAAGCCTCAGGTAAGTAATTTTTTCTCTCTGAACTTGAGTTTTTCCTTCTGTTAAATAGGGACTCTAATATGCACCTTGAAATGTCAACGGGATTGTTCATTGAGGACAGCAACTCTGTATTTGGCACCTTTGTTGTTCACCTTCTAACTCAGAGCCAGACTCACAGTAGGCTAGTCCCAAAGAATGGAGTTGGTGAAGAGTCAGACCGAAGTTTCAATTGCAGGTCTACTTTTTCTCTGTGACCCTTAGCAAGTTTTTAAAAAACTCCCCAATCTGCAATTTCTACATCTTTTAAAGTGGTGATAACAGCCACTCCATTTTAGTGTTGCTGTGGGTATTAAACCATACGTAAACATGTCGAAAGTGATATTCCTACTATTAATACTTAGCAATGTTTGCTGAAACAGTTGAAAACTGGACTTCAAAAGTCTATCCCAGCAAATATTGATGAAGTAGTTTAATGTGTCAGAACTGTTCTAAACAATTTATTTCCACTTCATTGGAAAGATTGTCTCCACTGATATCCCTCTGTCCTGCATAGAGGAAGTATTAATTATAAACTTCAAAAAAGCATATGAACACTCCGTATATATCCCTAAATACCTGCCATTCTGGTTTTCTGTCCCTTAAGCAACTTAAATTCAGTCCCGCCACTGGGCCTCAGTGCTTGCTGATCCTTTTGTCATAAGGTCTTCCTCTAGCTTGTCAGATAACCCGCTTCTTTTCCTTATTCAGATTCAGCTTAAATGGCATCTTCTGGATGATCAGTCTTTCCCTGCCTGTCACACTCAATAACTATTTCTTCCCCTGCACTTATCCCTATATGAAATCATCTTTGATTATAGGTCTATCCATAAATACATATATGAATATAAAAAATATATATATATGGGAAGAGACTGCCTCTGCCCCTCCACCAAATTATAATTTCCATAAAGACAAGGATTATATTTTCTTTGCCTTAAACAGATCCCATCCATATAATAGTTGCTCAATAAAATTTTTAATGATAAATTAGGACTGATGAATGTATTTTTGGAGAATGCTTAGCTAGTAGTTGGCAACTTAACAAGAGCCTGGGGCTCTGAAATACAGGTATTTAAATCTCGTCTTTAAATTTCTCTCGGAGAAGAAACAGCATAGATGACTTTCCTTATTTGATAGTATTTGAGCCAAACCCAGCAAAAGACACAGGGAACAGACCGACCCTTGAAGAAAACAAACATAAAGAGTGTGCTAATTAGTTACATCTGCCCTGGCTGGGGCAGGCACAGCAGCAGAAGGTGAGTCTGCTGATGGTTTGAAGAGAAAATGTGGGGACTCTGGCTTGATACAAAGCAATCCTAGTCCTCTCTACAATACCCGTGGGGTTCACTCACTTGGAAGAGTGACATCAGTGCATTCAGTTGAAACTACCAGAGTCAGTGGAACGAGCACTCGACACAAGTGGCAACCACATGTTTCTCCTTAGTGATGGTCCTGGCTGGTGACCAATTCCAGAAAAGTATTGTGCAGGCTGGGAATTTGAAAGGCCAGAGGAGCAGCTATCTTTTTTTTTTTTTTTAATGTTTTTTCATAACAAATAATAGAACAGTGTGAAGAAGCACAAGGGAGAAGGATGCCAAGCAGGGCTGCTGCAAATAAAACCAAGAATTCCTGAAGATACTGAGGTTAACAAAGGAAAAATGCAGCCATTGTGAATGCGGTTTGTGTCCAAACCCTCCACCCGGTACCTAAGGGGATGCCTTCACTTAGCTATTGCTGTCCCTGAGCAGAGGTGAGAGGGATGCTGGTAATAACAAAGACGGTCCCCAATGATGGCAAGTCTAATTACAGGAGGAAAAAAAAGTGCAGGGAAAGAAAGAGTTTGGTTTTCCCAAGATGTCACTTTATTACCAGCCTGACACGGCAACTTTAAGGGTCATTTCTTTACGGTCACTAAAATACCAAAACAGTCGGAAAAACAGCACAGAGGCCACAGTCAAAGCCCCTGATGCTTCATTTCTGAAAACATTTTCCCACAATGGCAGCTTTTAAAAATTGTTTTTCCCCTTTTAATTAAAGAACCAATTTTGTTCTTCTGGATGTCTGTAAATAGTCAACAGGATAAAAAGGAGAGGTGGGCCGGGAGGAGAGAGGTGAAGAAATGAACACACACACAGACACACACAGAAAGAGAGAGTGAGAGAGAGAATGAGAATGAATAATCAGAGGTTTAAGGCATTAAGAAAATAGAAGTATAATACCATTCTGTGGAGAAATTTCCTGGAAATAAGCAAACTATCTTACCATCTACATTAAATTAGATTTTTCTTGAATGAGTAATAATCTTTTAAAATGTCTATCCTTAGTCATTTATATGCTACAAAGGGAAAGATAATGAATGTTCTAAATCTAGAGAAAGTTCTTTTGAAATGTTACTATTTTTCCCACAGCAGATTCTAGTAAAGAATTGTGATTATAGCTAACCAGTTATAAATAAACACAATGTCATTTTTCTCAATATGACTTGTAATCATAACTTTTTATTAATTCAGATAGGACTAAACTTCAAGTAGTCTGAACTTACAAGGATTTACTGTGTATGTAGTGAAATGTTTAGAAAGAAGAGGGAAACTATAGGTTAAGCACGTATATCTGGAACTACATATATCCTCCGAGAGTAAGTGCCCACTACAGGGTTGCTTGTAAAGCAAATTTCTGCATATGAAATCCTGCAACTCCATTCCTTCCTTCATAAAATCTGACATGCTTCTACTGAGAAAACTCGGAATCACAGAGCTTCAAAATCACATTTAATGGTACTGCAAACCTTTACTAGTTGCACAAAGTATAGCAACGTGATATTTTCCTCATATAATAATTATATGCACTAAATCACAGAATACAATATATATTTTAAGTGTAAATTCCTGAACCCCGTGGTTTTTGTTTGTTTTTGTGTTTCCCCTATGCCTAAATGGTACAAGAAAATGCGGGCGCAAAACTGAAAATCTCTATGCCCCCTCTGCTGTAACAGGCATACCACTTCACTGCCTCAGGCAGCTGTGGAGAACGGAGCCACTATCGGGAAATTTTTCTTTCTCCAAGTATCTCAATGAAGTAAGTTCTTAGATTTGCTGTCCTCTCTCTGATGCTGATATTTCATTTTACTTCTATAAAATTAGACAATTCATTCTGCTCTCAAAGTCTTGTATGTGAAGAGCATCTATTTCAGTTTGCAGATCTTTAGAATGTTTTTATATGGTAAAGCTGATTCCTAACTGATCTCCCTACTTTCATTCTTTCCTCCTCCTTTTTCCATTATTCTGTGCAGTGAAGCTAGAATAATTCTCAAAAAAGGAAATAAGATCACATTACTAGGACATTTAAAAAAATCTTCCCGTGAGTTCCCATCGTACCCAGAGTAAAATCCCAGTTTACTGCCATGGCCAACAAGACCGGACTGCTCTGCCACCTCATCCTGCCCCAGCCTCTATCCCACCGCTCACCATTTCTCTCACTGAGCGTCCATTGAGTTCCCGCCTCCTCCAGGCTGGAGCTCTTACTTCTGCCTGGAATGACTTTTGACCTCTTTTTCCTTTGAGTCTCACTTCACATGTCACCTCCTCAGAGAGACTTTCCCTGGTTATACTTCTAAAGTGCTTTCTCCAGTTACTGTGTCTCCTCTAGTTATTTCCTCCAACTGCTCTTCACAGTCAGTACTTTTTCTTGGTTAGTAATGTTTTTGCATTTTATTTTCTGCCTCCCCCAGCCCACCATTAGAATAAAGCTCCAGGAGAGGAAAACTCTTGTTCTGTTGACTTCTGTGTCTTCAGAACCTAGTATAGTGCTTAATATACATACAGTAGGTGCTCAACTAGTACATGAATGAATTCATTGATGATGAGAGCTCTGTTGTGTCTTTATGAAATCACTGAGCTTCCAAAGGGGTAGACTGGTACAAGGTAAGACTTTCTGAATCCTGATCAGATGCTATAGACAGAGAATTTTTGTTTTTACTAAATTTTTTGTTTTTACTAAAATGATTTAACTTAAATTCTTTTTGAAGGAGAATTTTTTGCTTTTACTAAAATTATTTAACCTAAACTCTTTGCCTTAATTATGGAAGCTCTTTGCTGTGCTTGGATTCTTTTGTAACAGAGCTATGTGTATCTGTGGTTTTTTAGATGGCCGTATTCTTGATTCCAAAAGCTCAAGGGACTCAGAGAGCTGGTGACAGAGCTAATTTTATACCTGTTACTAATCATTAATGGTACTGCGCCACTGATGATACAACTTACCAGATTTGGAACCCAACCCTTGGCAGAGAGTATCACCATGATGTTAATACATTAAAATTCCAATTTATCCAGGTATTTCTGGCACCAGCTTTTTGCTGAGTGAGAATTTAGGGATAAAAGGAACAGAACCAATAATGAATAAGTTGAAATTTTAAAAAATAATAAATGTTTTCATTGGATCTCTTAAGGTTTTGATGAATTTATTTGCACCTCATGGGAATGTGTGAGTGGTGGGAGTACATGTTGTGCTGATGAGATGATGCATGCATGGTGAGCCCCCAGATAACTTCATCAAGGGGACTGGTTACCAGGAAGACTTCACAACCTTGTTGTCGACGTGACTCTTCTTTTGGCTTGTCCTGCAGATCTGTATCCTCTATAATAACACTATAATCTTAACTGTAGCACTGTCTTGAATTCTGTGAGCTGTTCTAATAATTTATTAAACCTTAGGGGGTTGCTGAAAACACCAGTTTTTTAAGCTAGTCAGTCAGAAATGCAGATGGCCTATGTTGTCTGGGGCCCCCGAAAGTGAAGCCGATGTCTGAGGTTGGGGCAGTCCTGTGGAGAACTGAACCTTAACTTGTGAAGTCTGATGCTAAGGCCAGGTGGTTAGTGTCAGAACTGTACTGCAGTACATCCAGTTGAGGGTGAACAGAAGAGTTAATGATTTCTTTAATATGCTAAAATGAATTTAAATTTCCCAGTCTCTTCATTTTTTATGACTGCAAGTTCAGTGCCCTCTCCAGTATCTCTGGAGAGGAGAGGTACTATGGTTGCTTGACTTTTATCAATTTGGACTCATGTTCCTTGACCAATTTTTATTCCTTTGACACTCAACAAACTCAACTGAGGACTTAGTAAGGACTAGGCACTGTGTTGGATCCTGGGTTTTAGGATGTATCAGCGCATAGGACAGAAATGGCCCCTGTTTTAATGGAGCTCACAGCTCACTGGCATAGAGCAAGTTACACCACTGAACAGACAAACGTGTGAGTGATTGTAAGTTGTGTCCCTTTACCCTTCCCTGTGCCTTCCCTCTTTCCTCAACAGTTCACTCCAAACATAGTTACACCTCTTTCTCCTTTATTTTCCAAGTTGCCACTCACAGAGTGCATCCATGTCTTACAGATATTTTCTATTGGTTTGGGGATAATGCGGGGAAAATACTGCACAGAGTTAGAAACAATGTAATCTAACTATCAGACATTATTTTTCTAAAATTCCTAATCCATCATTGCTACAAGAAGTCCTCTTGGGGCTGTCTTCCTCAAGTCCTTACCAGAGCACCACGTTGCTAGGCCTGCTTTCTCCTTTCAGGGAGCCCCTCTTCTCTCTCGTCCTCATTTAACTTAAAAATCTCTGCCAGTTTGTTTGGAAGAGCTCCCTGATGGCTCTGTCGCTTTCTTTCAGACAGTGTCCAAAGAATGTGGCTACCTGCACATGACCAAATTGGCTCCTTAAAGTATGTCCTGACATAAAACAGTTTTCTTTTAATTACATCCCAGCCCACCATCACAAATGCAGAGGTGTCTTCAGGATAAAAAATAACTTCATAGTACCAGAAATGTAGTATAAATATTAATACTAAAGGCTTTCTTTTTCTTTTTTTTAAATTTCTTTTTCTTAAACACTTCCTTTTCTATTACATTATTCTTTTACCTTTTGTCGAGTTTGAGTACCTAAGATTGCTTAGAATATGTTTAATGTTTGGTTTACATATTTATTACTAGACATGTAATTAATCATGTGGGCAAAGATTACAGATTTTATTTATCCTGTTTTCCCCTTTATTAATGTAGATTATTTAAATAATCATATCTATTTACACTTCTATCTCTATTTTTATGTTGGGAGAATATGTATGCCTGTGTTTGTGTATGTGCATATGTATATATACATATACATAGTTATATATAATTATATCATGCTATGAAATCTTGATATTGGAAAAGTGAAATTATGCTATAGAAAGATTGCTATTGGAAAAGCAAAGAGTAGGTCTTTAAGTGTAGCTTCATTTCATTTTTTTTCTGTTAGAAATTGGTTATTTCTGTATGCAAAATCACTTAAACCATTTTTTTCTTAAAATGACCAAATAAATAATTTGAAAATTTATTTGCAGAAATAAACTGTTACTTCCCTTACTTGACTAATTAATTTTGTGTAATGTAGAGATAGGTATTGCCTTACTATTCCTTCTACCAAGTACACTTCCTATTGAGATGACGTCAAAGGACTTTGCAGTGTGGACAGACCCATAAATCTACCTAGTTTCATACTGAGATGAAGATCTCTAAACTCAAATTCGGTATAGGTCATAAGCAGTGCAATGAATCACATTCTCCAAAGGCATTTGACCTGACTGCAAATTATTTCCATGTTTTGTAGATGCAACAGACTGTATAAGGAAACTCTGTCCCTTTTGCCTATAGTCCCTGGGAAATGCTGTAGGGGCATTCTGAGCTCCTGTATGGAATACTGGATCCTAACTTGGGTATCATCTCCTGGACTATGCTTATCTTTCAAGAAGCATTTTTTAAATTGCCTACTATATGCCCAGCACTTTAATAGGAGAGCTGAGAGGAGAAAATGTTACTGGTTCTTTGGCAGCCAGTTGGAAACAGCAACAAAACAGAGACAGAAACTCACATTTGGAAATTCTCTTCACTTTTGTTGGAAATGGCTCATTGCAGTTCCTCCTCAGTGTAATATTCTAACACAGTTGGTTGCCAGACACTGCTTAGCTATTATCATACAAAGCAAATAATTTTTAGAGCAATCAGTTTCCTGTTTTTAAAGAAAACACAGAGCATAAAGGAGGAGAGGAACAGATTTGGCATTAGTTAAGGCTTTAATGCCAAAAAATGAAATACTAAAGTAGACCAAAATAAACCACTATAAAATCTGCCTGTCAAAATAGGAGTTATGTCTGTGCTCTGTAGACACAGAATTAGCCTTTGAATGTTTTCTGCTGCATAGACCCCAAAAGCTGCTAACAGCTGTGGAGACAGGACAGAATGAATTTGATGTTGGAGTCAGACCATCAAATCTTTCCAAAAGAGTTTTGATTTATTAAGGTTAAATTACAAGTATATCTGATTTTCTTGTTAATGTACAAATGGGGACAAGATGTCATTTTCCTACCACTCTCTTTCCATTTTTGTACATTAAATGCACTTTAAGGCAGAGAATCTCTGAGAGAGCAAGCTCTACTGACTTTGGTATGTAATTGTTTACAGTCAGTTAAAAGAAAGTACAAAATGGAAGGTGAAAACAATTAGTCCACTATTCCATTTCTGTAAAGTCAATTCTTATTTATTTCCAAATAAACCAATTAATGGGAGATAGGAGATCTAGAAAAAGAAATAGTTGTTTTGGGCAGCTTTTCTGAAGGCATCCAAAGATGAAGGAGAAATCCCACCCATGTTGGTTCCGTACTCTGAGGTGAATGCCCCCAACATGTTTGCAACTTAAAAACAATGTGTAAAAAGTAAGTATAATTGGGTTCTGATTGTGTTTGAGCCATAAGCTGGCTGGGTCACCCTCAGTAAATTCTTTTTTCCACTGTTCTCATTTTAACTATTTTTTTAACTGAAATATAATTGACATACAATGTTATATTAGTTTCAGGTTATAACACAGTGGTTCAACATTTATATATATTACAAGGTGATCACCACGGTAAGTCTACCAGACACCATTTAAAGTTATTACAATATTATTGATTACATTCCCTATTTTGTATTTCCTAATGACTTATTTATTGTATAACTAGAAGTTTGTGCCCATTAATTCCCTTCGCCTATTTTATCCACCACCTTTAGCCCTCTCCTCTCTGGCAACCACCTATTTGTTTTCTGTATCTATGAGTGTTTCTGTTTTGTTTTACTTATTCATTTGTTTTTTTTTTTTAGATTCCACATATAAATGAAATCATACAGCATTTGTCTTTCTCTGTCTTATTTCACTCAGTGAAATACTTTCTAGGCCCATCCACGCTGACACAAAGGCAAGATTTTGTTCTTTTTAATGGCTGAGTAATATTCCATTATGTGTGTGCGTGTATACATATATATATATGTATATGTGTACACACACACTATACACACATACACACCACATCTTCTTTATTCATTCATCTTTCATTTACTGAGGGACACTTAGGTTGCTTCCATGTCTTGGCTATTGTAAATAATGCAAGAAACAGAATGGTGCATGTATCTTTTCAAATTAGTGTTTTTGTTTTCTTTGTGTAAATACTCAGAAGTGGAATTGTTGTATCATACGTAGTTCTATTTTTTAATTTTTTGAGAAGCCTCCATACTGTTTTCCATAATGGCTGCAGCAATTTACATTCTCACCAACAGTGAACGCAGGTTGCTTTTTTGCCACATCCTTGCCAACACTTGTTATTTTTTGTATTTTGATAATAGCCATTCTGACAGGTGTGAGGTGATATCTCATTGTGGTTTTGATGTGCATTTCCCTGATGATTAGTGATTTTGAGCACACTTTTTCATGTGCCTATTGGTCACCTGTGTTCTTTAGAAAAATGTCTATTAATTTTTTTAATCAGATTGTTTATTTTTTGAGTAAGTTCTTACATGTGTCTGGGCCTCTGATTTTATTTGGAAATAAAGGGGTTCAGTACATTGTTTTCAGATGTGATCCAGGAGTCCAAAGAACATTTTCATGAAGATTAGAGAACATGGACTAGCCAGCAGGCTTCTCCCAATCCTCCCTCAGTCAAAGCAGCCCTGCTTCTCTCAGAATCATTTATCTCGCCTTCCAAATAAGATTTTGTTTGGCAAGAACTTTGACACTAAAATCAATTAGAGTATCTTTCTCCTCTTAAAGTTTATGGCCCTTTCTTTATGGTCTCTAACTCCTTTTCCCACTTTGAGCTACTGGTTCCCAAGCAATTCATCTTCCTCTTTTCTGGTAAAGGACTAGAGCACGTTAAAATTAAACTGAGTAGGTGGGTTTCCCTTAAGAAGTGATCCAGATTTCACTTGTGCAGGAAATCATGAAAGCCGTCCAATTCTTGGAAAAGAATTGTTAAATGCAATAAGATAGCTTTAGAGATTTTATGGTGGCTTATTTTAGTCTACATTAGTAATTCATTTTTGGCATATCAGCTCCCACTAATGTCAAGTTGTGCTCTGGGACTTTTGCAAAATAGATCACACTTACGCATATTTTCCAGCTCTCATAGTGATACAGAACATTTGTGCAGGCTTTTGTCCAGTTCTATACACGGTTGAAAAGATATTTTTTGCTGCCTTAAGTACTATTAACTATCTCTCCATTGCCAAATCTAGGGTCTATTTTCAGCTCCATTTTCTTCCAGTTTTCTAAGACATATGTCAATGGTGGCTCTCGTTCATTGGTATAACGCATCTGCGCCACTGTTGGTTCCTGATCTTCTTTATGTCTCATGACTGCTTATTTTGCTTTCAGTATAAATATTAATTGATGCTTTGAATTATTTCCTCTTGCTATGCTTTGATCGCAGGTCTATGGTTAATCTGTGTTCCCTAGTTGCTTTATTAATTCCTTGCAGGACCTCATGTCCATGTAGGTGATGCCCACATCTACACCCCAGCCCTGTCCTCTCACCTAGGCTCTAAATGCCTAGTTCTTTTTGGCTCTATGATATCTTCAACAGACGTTACACCAACACCTCAAATTCATCTGATCAGGTAAATTCAACTTTCCCTACTCCCTAGCCCCATACTGGTTCTTTCTCTTTCATCTAGTGTATTAAAATCTATCAGTGACACCACAGGTTTTCTATATCCTTTATCCCTAGAAAAGCAGTTTTTAGATGTTTCTCCCCCAAAGCTATTCCATGTCTTTTTCAAATCTGCTAGAATAAACTAATAAAGATGCTAGAGCAATAGTTCCAACTGAAGCAATGGTTGGAGGCTCCTTACCTGCTAACATTTTCCCTCCCTTACTTTCCTCCACATCCTTGCTATTGGAGGAAGGTGTGGAACCTACTGCCTTAAAATTCATAGTTGACTATTGTTTTCCTTTACTTTCTTTTTCTACTTTGTCACAAAGCTTCATTTTTTCCCATTATAACCTCTGGAGTTTCTCTTCTTAAATCACATTCTCCATCCTTAACCTGTGAGCCTCACTGGTAACTCTATTCTCCAGATTCCTATTGCACTTCATTTATGCTACAGGGCTTATGACCTACTTGTTTTCAAATTAGTTTCCAAATAAATTAGTTTTGTATTCAAGGCCGTATTTAAAGGGATTATCTTTCCATGCATTCATCTTCCGTCCATCCATCCATCCATCCATCCATCCCTTTATCTAGAGTATTTACTGAGTCTAACATATGCCAGGCACTGTGTTAATAAGCACTACACAGAACTACACAGAACTACAGTTGACCCTTGACCATTGCAGGGCATTAGAAGCACTGGCTCTCTGTGTAGTTGAAAATGTGCATATAATTTATAGTCTGCCCTCTGTTTCTATGGTTCCTCCATATCTCGGGTTCAGCAACCATAGATTCAACCAGCCTTCAGCCAACTTCAGATGGTGTAGTACTGTAATATTAACTACAGAAAAAATCTACCTTTGAGTGGACCTGTGCAGTTTAAACCCCTGTTGGTCAATGTTCAACTGTATAGCTGTAGTTAAGGCAAATAAGGTTTTTGCTTCCATGATATTTTGGGTTCCCCAACTGTAACAGACCTTGTATTTGGACATAGAAAATGTGCATTTAACACTAGCTAGTGAATTGAATAAAAACTGATTAAATATCTGACTTTTGATTTGTGGAAGAAGTGGGACTGTTTTCTCCTCTGCATATCTAGTTAAGAGCAAAAAACAAGAAAAAAACTTTCCCAAAGGATCTCCTCTCTTGTCACATTGTGTAGAAATGAGTCACTTACCCATTTCTAACTAACCTTAGACAAAGGGAATGAAAAACCTGATTGGCTCAGACTAATCAGAATTATCCATGAGTCACATGGGAGGCAGGTGGACATGAACAAAGTTGGGACTCCGTCAGCAAAGAAGAGGGGACAAGGCTGTTGGGAAGGAAGTTGCAGATGGGCACCCATTTTAACTGTGCGATGTCAGTTGAGGCTCTGACGATACACTGCCATTATAAGTCCCACTGTAATTTTCAGAAGAACAAAGATATTAACCTTGGAGGTTTGACTCCATTCTGAACTGGATAACTGCCTTCTGTTTGTAAAGTTTAAAGTAGAGAAACTACTTCTTTTTCCTTTTTAAAATATGTGGGAACACATTTCTACTTTAGAAGTGCTATCAGAACCCAGACAAAGGGTGAGGTGAATGAACCACCCAGGGTGCAAGATTTAAGGAGGTACTCACTTCTATTTTAGGAGTGCCCCTTTAAATTTTGTGTGCTAGATACCTCACTTGCCACATCCTACTATAGCCCTAGTAATATATTATAATCTGGGCCTTGAAATGCAAGAGATGGAGGTTTTAAATATTTGAGAGAAGACTCGACACAACTGTCATTCATCCTGCAATACAACAATTTTTTTCTTGTTGCTGTTAGACATCTTGAAAATAATTCTCTGCTCGTGGAAAGACAATCCTGGCCATTGGGTATATAGCAAAATGTGGCCATAGTTTTTTTGAGCCAGGAAAACTTGGTTATAAAATGATTTTAAAAATACTTTTCTCTTGAAGTCTTGACATGATCAGCACTGGGCGTGACCCAAAGATGGAATGAAGAACATGAACAGATGACTGTTTCCTTAGCAACGAGAACCATGTTTCCTTTGAAACAAGAAACTAAAAGAAACTGTTCCCCTGTATTTTTCTTTCCTCCAGTTGAGTGGTTTAAACAGCAGTGGCATAAAATTTTAACATTTATTCAACCAGTATCTATTGAAGATCTACCATGTGCAAAGCAATACTTACATTGAAAAAATTTAAATAGGGGTCCTTTTACCTACTGTCCATTCAGCTACATTATCAAATATATAGGCAACTCTGTAATCCAAGTAATTACTAAAATCTCAGCTCTGGCTGCACATATGAATCGCCTAAGCAGCTTTTAAAACACAAAGATGCTTGGGCTCCAGTAGTACGTGATTCAGGTGTGTTCATCCAGCATCAGCACTTTCTGAGAGAGTGTCCTCCAGGTGATTCTAAAATGTGCGGCTAGGATTGGGAACCAGAGCCCTGAGAAAATTTATGACATTGATAAATCAGCTAAACAATTTGAATTACATCTTTGAAGATCAGAGTTTATAGAAAATTTCAGAAGGTATAGTTCAAATTCTTTCCTGGTTTACTGTGTTTCAGGACAAGATTTCTACAAACTAATAAATCAGAGTTTCCCAATTAGTCAATCTCTAAGTCTACCTTAGGTTTTTGGGAAAGAGCTGATGGGAAGACTGTAGCTGCCACCAAATCCACCCAAAATCTGTTTCCCCACAGCCTCTAAGAACTATGTCTAGGAGAATAACCAAGAAGTTTCTGCCTTAGCTCTGTCTCTACTGGACATGCAGCCCCAGAGGCTCTGAGAAGAGTTGTCCTTTATGGCCTGTCTAGAGACTTCCTGCCAAGGCTGAGGCTCATGGAGAACTGGGACTTGCCCACGGTCACCTTCCAGGAAATTTGGAAAAGACTT
The DNA here is from genome assembly GCF_009834535.1 of Camelus ferus. Classification (NCBI taxonomy): domain Eukaryota; kingdom Metazoa; phylum Chordata; class Mammalia; order Artiodactyla; family Camelidae; genus Camelus; species Camelus ferus. The sequence goes on from NC_045700.1 coordinate 39,552,198, forward strand.
GGTTTTCTAGTTCTAATCCAGATTTTGGGCCACATCTTGGATGGAAATGGACAAGACTCTCATTCTCAACCCCGTTTATTTAAAAAAAAAATACTTTTCAGGTAATAAAAGACAAAAAACCCACTATCTCTTCAGTTCAGATTCCCAAATATTAGCAAGCTACTCTTTTTTAATGACCTCTTCACAATTATTAATTCCTCTGTTGCTCTATTCCACAGAATTTCATAGAGTGCCTACCAAGTGCCAGGGCTGTGTTAAGTGATGAGGTTGGAAATATGAATAGTGCATATTTTAACTTGTAAGCACCAGAAAATCTAGATAGGGATGTAGACAGGTGCATAGTTTGATACGTGTGTGGCAGAGGTCAGTCTATGGGGCTATGAGAATTCTGAGAAATAACATATCAACTGAAATTGGAGGATGGAGTTGGAAAATAACTCAGCTAAAGCTAAAGAAAAGGTAGGGGAGATAACATACTAATTTAACCTATTATTAGTAGGTAAGCTACTAAAAAACGGGTAAGTGAAAAAAATGAGTGTTACAAGCCAAAGGAGAGGACTTTGCATTTAATTAGTTCAGCAAATATTTATCAGCATACAGCACGGAGAACAGTGTGGGTAAGGGGATAAAACAGCTGGCATGGGGGCCTAGTCCCTGTTTTTTAACTTGTGATTGCATTTATTAGGAAAGGCAGAAATTAATAACATGATACTAAAATAATATTGATAAAAATAACTTTTAGATTCTCTAGAAACTGCATACCAAATTGTGGTTCATGGAATAGCAATATTGGCCTCACCAGGGAACTTGTTAGAAATACAAGTCCCATCTCAGACCAACTAAATCAGACTCTTCATTTTAACAGGATCCCCAGGAGAAGTGTGTACACACTCAGGTTTGAGAGGCAGTGATCTATAACATGCTAAATGCTTTCATGGAAAATCTCCTTAAAATTGCACAACCTTATGAAGGAGGTAGCAATTTGCACCTCCCTCTGATATCTGAAAAACTTGAAGCTTAGGTAAATAAATTGTCCACAGCAATACAGGTAGTAAAATGGCTGAGCTATTTGAATCACAGTAGGTTGACTTTCAATCCCATGCTCTGTGTATCTACAAATAAAATAATACTTAAAAAAGTAACAAGAGCAAACCTAACAGGTAGCTCAACATCTTGGAAGCTGGTTTGGAATCAATGGGAAACTATCAAAAATCAGAAGCCAATCACCTTTTTATTCAACAACCCTAACAATTTATCCACACGCTCTCACTAGGAGCTGCACTGACATAAAGGGCTGTAGAGACATGAAAGTCACCACGAGCCTTGTGAGAGTCAACGGGTCCAGCTTCACCAGGGGTTTTGAGAAGCTGAGACTCTGCTAAATTATCCCCAGTGGTCTAAACCCCATACTGAATTTCATGGACCACAGGAGTCCTTGGGCACTGGCCAGCCTGCAGGTATCAAATTAATACCTGAAATGCAGTTTATTTTCTTTCCACAATTTGTTGAGTTAGTCCCAGAAAGCAACATCTGAAACAACCATTCAAAATTCTATCATCTGCCAGGATGGAGGTGGAGAAAGGAAGAAACAATCATGTGGCAAAGGAAAAACATTCCCCATGATTCCTCTAGTTTTAATCAACTAAGGAATAAATTCTCCAAGCTAGAAGGCAAAACAAAATAGTTTTCAAAAATGTCTTTGTAATTAATGCTACAACCTTAAAATTTAGGTTTCCTATGGTCTTTTCAAATTCAAGAGGTGACATGCAGGAAAAGGATGTCAAATTCACTTGTTTGCTTTTAAAAAGACAAGGTGGTCCTCACGTAGGGCTTGAAATGTTTTCATTTCTAAAAACAACTTAAAAGAAAGATGACTGTAATCAAGGAAGAAATATGGCAAAATTCCATAATGAAGGAACATTGTTTATGTGTCTCAGACTTTGAGGAAGAGAGGCTGGCTAATTCAAACAACTGCTTTTGAGGCTGCACTGTCCACTTCTACACATGAAATGTATAGAGGGGCTTTTCCATAATAATCACAATCCCCTATTAACGTCTTTCTTTTCCATCTGGGTTTGCTGGTAACATTGATAAGGTTGATAAGGTTGAAGCTGAGTATTTCTTTTCACAGAGATTCAAAAAGTTCTGATTTACAAGGGTATTTCAGTGGTTCCTGATCGCATTGAATTGATTTACTTTTTCAAGGGTGAAGAAGGGACCACTTCCATTTTTTAATATGGCTGCAGTGGGCAGTCTTGTAGATGGCTGATGATACAATTACATGAAACTTTTCTGTGTTTTAAAGATACAACTAACATAAGAATAATAATGGGGAGACATCAAGTTTTCAGAAAGAGGTCTGCTAGGAAAATTATGAAAAAGTGCAGAGCTGTAGAATTTGTATGTCTCTTTTGTGAAGTTAGAATAGAATATGGCAGCCTTCAAAAAGGATATACTGATGGTATATAGCAAGTTCGGCAAATTTGTACCGACTTAAGTAAATTGAAGTGGGTGTGGTGTGTTGATGATTTCAAGCTATTTCAGTACCATGAGGATAGAAAGTATGAGAGCTCAGGGATCATTTAGTGATCTCTGCTATAGGCAATTGTGATTGGGGGCTATCTACCCACAGCCAGATTATTTGTCGTATCTGGCTTAATAACTTCTCATAGCACCACTGAGCACTCTCTATACTTTCCCCTCTCCAAAAAGCTTTTGTGCTATTATCTGTATTGTGCTCTTCTCACTCCCTAAATAAATAAATCAGGAAGCCATCAGTGGCTTAGCAAGAAACAAGTTGATGCAATCTGAGTAGTGAATGATGACTTAATTCCCTTACTGGGCTTATGCCTAGGAAAGTTTGAAAAGACTTTTATGTACCTATCATTGTACATAAACCCTAAATCTCTATCATTTTTCATGGGAAGAAATCGAAATAAGTCATTTGGATGATATGATTGAAATGAAAAACATCACCCTCACCCCTTGTATCCATCCTAGCCAACTGCAGTAGACACTGATTGACCAGGGGAAAGAGTCCTCAACTGATGTGGGACAGGCACCTAGATGGCAATGGAAAGAGATTTTAGCTGCTGCATCTGAAGAGTCAAGTCCATATAAAGGACCTGAAGGGAAGAATCAAGGTAAGAGTGCTGGAGGACTGACACAGCGGTAGGGTGGGCTGGGGTGCTGAGGGTGTTGGTTATGGATGTAACAAAATAACTGATGTAACAAGTAAACCACAAAACCTCTGTGAATTAATTCAAGATTCTTTTTTTCTCATTCACATAAAGTTCAATTGGCAATAGAGAGATGTTACTAATCTCTCTGTCCTCCATCCATTGTCCTGAATTCAGACACATGGCCACCTCTTGTCACCAGGGAGGCTGGAAAACAGTCGAGCTGTGCATTTAGAAGGAAAGGGAATAGGTCTGTGCCCCAAAGGTATAGATAGTTCCTTTACCGGCTGACCAAATGCGTTAATCCTCGTATGTGTATTGTATAAATATATTGTGTCTTGTCCAAGTAGTTTTATTAATTTAGTTTGTCTGTTTGGTCAGTTTCTTGCTTTGTGGTGCACCTTCAGGTCTTTGACTTATGAAAAACATAACTATTATTTTGTAGTTTGTTATATAAAGCACCCAGCATGGCTTCATGACAAAAGAGATGATAAATAATGTATCTTTCATGATGTTGAAAATAAGATATATTCAATGAGTAGCAACTATCCAATTCTGCAAATCTTTCACAGATCTTATTTTGTATTTGCAGCACCTGCAAAATCGAAGACTCTTATTTTTATTATCTCAGTATCATGCCGAAAAAAATTTACAGATGATACCTGAGTATCCAAAATCAGCCTTAACAACAGGATGCCTCAGGGATGTCAGATCTAGTCAGGAGCAAAAAGGTAGATTCAAATTGAAATCCATTTTGACCTAATTCTCCTTTTTCCTCCCATTTATTCCTTTTTGGCCTTCTGTGTCTTCTCCTCCTATGCCTCCTCCTTCTCCATCATTATATACCAGAAACGGATGCTTGTGGAAAGCCCAGCCTTTTGCCAGGTAGCATAACTTTGGAATATCCTCAGAATGAAACTCAGAAAACCTATACTGTGACCAAGATAATTCTTATTTTGATTGAGCCACATACATGATGCAACCTGGAATGGTTTGACACATACCAGGCCAAATAGTTTCATAATTATCCATTTGAATCAGCTCTATTCCTTCATCCATTCCTTCCTCCTATCACGTATGTGCCATGTCCTGATGGAAGCAAATGGATGGTTTGGGACATCCGAGGACCAGATTCGTCATGTTCCACAGAACTTGGAAGGCTAAGACATGCTTACATGATGTAGTAAGTAAAGAACTAGTTAATTACCCTTCGGACTCTTCATCAGTTACAGGACAAATCTGCTTGACTTGGTACTACATGGTCAATAGAAATGAGTTCATAAAAATACGTAAATATAGCATTTAATTTTTTTGTGAACATAGCATTATTTTAGAACATTCATAACATTTTCTACCAATTGATTTTTGTCATTCCCTGGAATATTTATTCATTGAATGATAAAAAGCAAATTCTTTTTCAGTTGATGTCTGGCCTATATTCAGCCCCTAGTGTTACTCTAAAAATGACTCTGAACTTTCCAATCCCTGACCAAAATCTCAATGAATGTACCATAGAGATTCACAAGATATACTCAGAGGATTGCTTTTTTTTATAAAAGTCATTTTTAATGGTTTGATTCTGGAAAGTAAAACTTAAAAAACATCTTGTCAAGTACTTCTATGATGGTTATTAAAAATACATTTGTATTTCAAGGTATATTTAAACCATATGTTCTTATTTGTCCCCATTTAGACCATTAAACTACTATTTTGCAAGAGACAATCAAAATCTAAAAAGCCACAGGAGCACTTTCTTAAAAATACTTTCATATGTTTCTTCTTTTAGCATGGTGACACATTCTTCCTCACCTGCCAGTGCTAAGCACACCTGGAAGGGTGTATATTTAGCCAAAACTCATAAAACCAGAATCATATCAAGACTTGCTTGGCAAGTTTTTATTTGTTTGAACAAGAACTGAGAAGTTAGAATGCTGCCTTAAATTTCTTTGGCCGTTTTTCTTTTTTTCTTTTTTTTTTTTTTTTTCCAGCTATTTAGACAATCAGAAGATTGGATATCAAAGCTGCATTTATCTAAGTATTTTAAAACTGTGCCAAAATAAAAGCTAATCATTTGGTAATCATTTTGTAATCAGTATGCATAGAAGAGAAATAGCAGCAGTAAAGCAGTTGCTGCATGTTTGCTGACAAAATATTTAATCCAAACATTTAATATCAATCTGCCACTGTTCTCAGTCAGTATAATTACTTTAAGCAAATACCACGTTGGAAAAAATGGCCCAAGCCACTGAAATGTAAATAATACAATATAATCATCACTACACTTAAATTCATATACTATAATTTATTTGGATCAATTTCATAAACATGGGTGTAATACGTGTTTAAATTATTATAAACGTGGATCTAGGCTACACTTATAGGAGCTGATTTACTCTTTCTTATTGGCTACCTAGACTTAAAGTAAAGAGTTTCTAAATGAGACAAATCACATGGACCTTCTTATAATATTAATAGGAATGAGCAAAATTACTTTTATACCTGTTTGTCACTATGTCAAGGTTAGGACAAACTATGTAATTTACAAGAATTGGCAGAATCATTGATCCAATATCTATTTGTAGAATATGTTAAGTATGATATGCTAAATATAACAAATACATTTAAAATAGAAGTTTTTAGAAATATATATGTATATATGATACATGTTTTAAATTAAAGTTCATAGAAATATTATAGAACCAATGGATACAGTCTCTACTTTAAATGGGGTTACCAGCAAGAACAGTGTTAATTTTTAAAAACAAAGATCAATAAAATGTGAAAATACAAAAATAATAAATTATCCTAGACCAGGGCCTTTATCTTATTTATCTTTGTATCCTCGGCATCTACAAAATGCTCAACATGTAGAAAGTAAAGTTCCAAGATGTGCCCATTATGGAGCCCCGTGTGCTCTTAGCTTTTCCTGCTGAATCTGCCCTACCCACTGTCCCCTTGCAGGCTAGCAGTATTTGAAGATACTTTATGAAGGAGAGGTCAATTACTGAACTAGAGTGCCACCTGATTCAGGCTAGTCAGGAACCCATAAGATGGTCTGATAAACAGGGCCTTTTGCATAGAGTTCTGAACAAATCCGATGAGGTCCCTTTAACCTTAATTAAAAGAATGATCGATAAATAGTTGTCTTTCTAATTAAAATAGTATATTTTTAAAGTCTATTTAATAGCTAAAAATGTTAAAATCTTATTTTGATATCTGAGATTTATTTCCAAATAATATGAGAGCAGAGAAATTAGTAGACATCCCAGATGAAACAAAGTTTGTCCTTTGCTGATAATTCTTAAAGCTGATGATGGGCTTATCAGAGTTCATTATACTATTCCCTCTACTTTGTACATTTTTAGTAATTTTCCATATTAGAAAAATTTTGAACTCAATTCTTATACCTGGAGTCAGCCTCAGCCCCCTGCAGTGTGGGGACCCTTCTTCTCCATCATCTATTGAATATCTGTTTATATGGCATTCTGATATCTCCTAAAGATACCTCTGCTTTTGTATTTCCCTGTATCAGATAGTAAAGAGAACTGTATTAGTGCTTTCAGTTGCCGGTAACAAAACACTTAACTAAATGTGTTAAATACAATAAGGACCTTTATTTCTTTCTAAAGATGTCTGGAGATAGATATTTCTAGCGCCAATCAAAAATATTGTGAAAGTCATCTTATTATCTTTGCACTTTGTCATCCTCAGTGATATTCAGTCAAAATTTAAGCTTCATAAATTTGGATTGCTGTATCAGTGTCTCAAGAAAGAGGCTGAAATTCCTGCCATTATAGTAGACGATGCCAGACTAAAGAAGAGAGCATTTTTCCCCAGGTTTCTCTTTTTGCTAAATTCTTTTATGTAAGACCATAGCGAAAGTTCCTTAATGTCTCATTACCCACTGACTAGACATAGGGGAGATGGAAAATTAGTATTTGAGATCTTCAGCTTCTAAAATTCAGAGAGGGATTCTGAAGCAGATAACATGCAAAGAGCTCTTGTAGACAACTGACGATGATTCCCTGTGGGTCTCAGTAAGTGGCACTAACATGGCATCTGTATCTGTTACAGTTGCTACAATAATGCCAGGTAACAAAGAGCCACACAACCTCAGTGTGTAAAATATACCTTTTGCTTAGCACAGTTCAGTAAGGTTCAGTTGATCAGAACTGGGTTTGACTGGTGTCATCTAGCCTCATTCCTGAATCTATGGATAGAGGCAGGTTGCCAGTTGTCTTGGCAGATCTTAGCTGATGTTGGCTGGACTGCTTACATGGCTTCTTAGTTGTCTGATGGATAAACTAGGATGATCTTGGTTGGAATGACTAGGGAGATGTACTCTGTTATGTCTCCTACTCCAGCAGGTTAAAATAGGCATATTCTGAGGGCCATTGCAGAGAGACAAAAGCAGAAGCAGAATCATACAAGAATGTTTTTCAAGTTTATGTATGCATCATATCTGTTAACTTCTCAGTGGTCAAAGCATTACCAAAGTATCAAGATGTCAAGAAACAGACTCTGTTTCCTAAGAGGAAATACAAAGAAACATGGCAAAGGTTTCATACAGGTCAGAGCAAAGAACTGGGGCTATTAATGCAACTAATCTAACCAAACCAAGCCTTAGAAAAGCTAGATATTAATGGCCAATCTTGGCACTTCTTTCATCCTTAACTCCCATTTCCAAAACAATCAAGACCTATCAATGTTTCTTTCCAAATGTCTGTCAAATCTTTCCTCTACTCTCCATTTTATCACCAGTAATCTAGTGCAAACTCTTAATAAGGATTCCGTAATAGCATCTTAATTGGCACCCCTATGCAGTGCCCCATAACAGCTAGAATGATCCTTAAGAAATGTGTGTCTGAATGTGTGACACAAACATTTTGATGACTCAACATTGCTTTTCAAATAAAAATAGAACTCCATAATATGGTCTACAAATTCCTGAAGATTTTGGACCCTACTTAGCTCTTCCATTTTATCTTAGACTACACTCCCCATCTTTTAATTCCAGGGTCTTTACAGTCCCTGGAACAGTCCTTGGTCCCAGGGTACAGTCCCTGGTTCTCTTCTTTTCTGTCACAGTTTCTTCACACATGTTATTTCTTCTTCCAGGAATATTCTTCCATCTGCTCTCTGCCTAAATAACTTTGACTCATTCCTCAGATCTCCGCTTAAGTGTCACTTTTCAACTGAGTCTTTGTTAGAACCAATCACACAGATGTAGATTCTCATCATACTATATAAACAGTTCCTTTGTTGAATTGTCCTAGTTAAAATTTTGTATTAGTTTCTGTGACTTTTTACATGAACTTTATATTTTGAAATAATTTTAGAGATACAGAGGAGTTGCAAAGACAGCACAGGGAATTCCCATATACCCCTTATTAGGTTCCTCTAATATTAGCGCCTTAAATAACCACTAATGAAAACTAAGAAATTAATATTAGTATAATACTGCTAACTAAAATACTGACTTTATTTAGATTTCATCAATTTTTCAATTTATTTATTTATTCATCTTTTAGGGCAGGATGCCATGCTGTATTTAATTGTTGTATCTCTTTAGTCACTTCTAATTTGTGGCATTTTCTCATTCTTTCCTTGTTTTTCATGACCTTGTCAATTTTCAAGATTTCTGATCAGGAATATTTTAGAATGTTCCTCAATTTCAATTTCCCTGACGTTTTCTCACTATCAAACGTGATTATGGATTTTGGGGAAGGACATCAGAGAGATGAGGTACAGATTTCACTGCAGGATGTCAGAGGGTGCATGCTATCAACATGACTTAACCATTAAGTCCAGCCACACTCAAGTGGAAGGGAGTTCAGATTCACCCCTTGGAGAGAGGAGTGTCCATAAATTTATAAATATATGTTAAAACCACCACAGTAATTAGGAAATGTTTGGGAGATGTGCTTTGTAGTTATATAAAGATTCTCCCTAAAGTTTTGCCTACCGACCTCTTATACTTTTAATTCCATCTTGGTATCTGTTTCTTTGAGGACTTCAGCTGGTAATAAGTTTCTTTTCACATTTATCAATATGGCAGATATTTTGTTCTGTTCTGATATCTTGCTCTTAATTCTCTCAGATATTTCTAGGATTCTGCCGGTTTATGTTTTATCTCTTCCTGTTGTCTTAACATCACTTCCTTGAATTCTTATATTTCTATTTTATGGTCTTCATAAATTCATTCATTTTAAATAAATAACAGAATTTTGGGTCACAAATTTCAACTGCTCCATCCATTCTTCTGGTGAATGTTCTTTATCTCTGCTATGTTTTGTTCTTCTTTTATGCTTTTTTTTTCTTATGATATCATCCCATTGCTGCTCTGCCACTTCATCTTTCTTTATTCATTAGCAAATGAGTTTTGTTTTTTTCCAGGATCAGCTCTAGGCAGAAATTGTTTGCGCGTGTGTGTGTGTGTCTCTAAGTGTGATTCTTTTTTGAAGCCCTATTAATACTCATTTTTAAACTGGGTCTAGGATGGCTTCTTCTGCTAACTCTGCTCTCTCAAAAATGTTACAACCAAAGTACTTCAGAGTACACCCTTCCCCATGAGAAAGCATGATTTTATGATTCTGCTTCCTAATATTAACTGCCACTATACTTTCTGAATTTCTTTTCCCCTCTCCTTGCGTCCCTTCTGCCTAATCTCAGCTGCCTTTAAAAGCCTTATACATGCTTTGAATCTGCAGATAGCTGTCTTATTATTACTTTGAAGCTGGAGTTTGTAAGTCATTTTGTATTCTCCCTGTTTCTTTTTGTATGTTTTCTAGAAGAATTTGAAAGATGCTGACATAGACAGCGATGTTCACACCGGGAGCCTTTACAGGCACGTCAGTCTCTTCCACTAGCAGGGATTCTCAACCGTGGCAGTGTTGACAGTTTGGATCAGATGCTTCTTTGTTGTGCGAGCTCTGCTGTGCATTGTAGGATGTTTAGCAGCACTTCTGGCCTCTACCCACTAGATGCAAGTTGTTATAATCAAAATTATTTCTATATATTGCCAAATATCCCCTCAGAGGCAAAGTTGCTCCCGGTAGAGAACCACTCCACTAGACCAAAAACCCAGTGAGAATTGGGGTGTCTTCTTTGTTAAACTTTCTATTCCCATTACTTAGCATAGCTTAAGCCATAGTAACAATTCAATAGCAATATTTAGATAGCATGAATGACTAAATGGAGAGAGAATCATTGAGTTTAATTGCTCTTCTCGGGATCCTCATATATTAAGAAACAATACTTTATAATGAGGTCATACTTGACCAAATGTATGCCTTTCCCTAGTGAAATATACATAGACTCTAACTATAAAAGGATCTTTGAGAGATCCAGTACAAAGCTTTTATTTAAAGGGAAGAAAATGATAGAGAGTTTATGATTTATTCCTTATTTCACAGAGATTTAGTGGTAGAGCTGGGATTAACTCTTCACACATTAGGACTTTCTCAAAAAAGCTGATGAATTATTTAAGTAAACATTGCATATATTTAGTAAATATGCATGCCATAGACTGAAACCTCTGAAAAACAAAACAAAAATGAAATAAACTAGTATCTGGATTTACAATTAGAAGAATGTGAAATAATACCACAGAAAAATGTCTTGATTCAGTTTTTTTAGAAAATGCAAAGAAACTGATTCTCTAAACATGCAAAATTATAAAAGAGATATATGCTTCAATAGCAAAACACAGTAAAAAGTCTGTAATCTTTTCTAGGATCTTGATTATTTTGATAAAGCCTAAGTTCTCTTTTTGTAAAGCACCTAAATTTGGTGTCACTAAGAGAAATAAAAAAGTTGCCTGGGAAGAACGTATATAAGTAGTACATTTTGAATGATAATGAATTATATCATTGGAAAATGCATTAAATTAAGAAATACTTTTAAAACATCAACACAGAAACAGTGTATGGCACTTTCAAAAGTGTTGCTCTCTTTTACTGATGTGGAATGGGACGAGGTTATGCCCAGTTAGGCAGGCTGACTGGTATAGGTATGACCAAGTTAACATGTAAATACTCTAACATAGTTTATATAACATCAATCATTCACATTTTCCTACATTGAATAGTTGGAGGGATGAGGAAAAGATACAATCTTCTTAACAAATATTGACTTCTTTTTCAATTATTGATTCATAAAGAATCCTTTTATGACAACATCTTCTGTGGGAACCACTATTTAAACTTAAACCACTGAGTTTATTTAACTGCTTTATTTAACTACTTATTTCCCATTGACTCACTTGGTTAAAGTCTGTAGTTTGAGAAACTCACAAAATCAGTCTTTTACTTAAAGCACTATATAAATGGACATGGAACAATTAATTCCTAACTGACAAAATTAAAAACTTGCTTATAAATGATGTCATGCTTAAGAAGCTGAAATATTTTGTTGAGTTTTAATTATGACAAAACCCTTTACTGAAGGGTTCATAGGAAGATGAAAACTCCCAGTGTCTTATCAAGAGATAGCTGTTTCTAGGTTGAAGGGAAATATTAATTGTATTAATGATGAAACGAGTAGAAATGGTGTGTACTGTAAAATATAGAAACAAAACTATGAAATATATAAGATGAAAATTATGGTTAATATAAAGACAACTATTGCAAAAGTAATGCTAATGTTTTGAGTTCTGTGAAGGGAGGAACTGTGTTTAGGGTGTCTTTGTGTCTTTGATGACGAGTAGATAAGCTGGCATTTAACAGGTATTGAATAAATGTTAGTAGAAAGAATTAAAGAATATGCAATTAGGTGGTTATAGATTTCCAGTACCACATTTTTGGAGAGAAATTACATTCTAAAAGCAACTTCATTTTGAAGTCCTTTGACACAAAAATCTACTTTCAGTATAGAAAAACCAGAGATTGCAAAAATGAAATAAAAATTACCCATATCTTATCATCTAAATAAGTGGTTACACTATTAACATTGAGAAGTATACATTGCTAGACATTTTTCTTGCTTTAGCAAGCTCTGTAACTGTTTCAAAAGAGATAGAAGAGTTAGAGGAGAAATAGGTTGTCTTGAATACCTACTATTCATTCTCTTGGGGAAGGCTGTTAGTTGGAGCTACTGGTGATCATTTACTTTGAAGAGAATACAGAAGTTAAAAGAGAAACCATGTACTTTTCCCCTTCCTTGGTAGACTTCCTCAGTGCCCACCATCATGATGATTTTCTCTTTTAGGGGAGGATTTAGCCTTATCTGCAACCCATACAAGAAAAGACAGACAGAGACAGCGATAGAGGACACAGCTTTTCTAAAATAATAAAGACTACTTGAATTTAAATTTCTGGTTAGACATAGAAAACCAACTGATGGTTACCAGGGGGTGGGGAAGGAGGGTGTGGAGGGATAAATTGGGAGTTTGGGATTTGCGGATACTAACTACTATGTACAAAATTGATAAACAACAAGGTTCTACTGTATAGCACATGGAACTATATTCAATACCTTGTAATGGCCTATAAAGAAAAAGAATATGAAAAGGAATATATGTATATATGTATGACTGAATTACTATGCTGTATACCAGAAATTAACACAACATTGTAAATGGAGTACACTTTAATAAAAATAAATTTTTGGCTAAACATAACAATATTTTGCAGAGAAATAAAATAGTATTCACGTGCTGTAAGTAAATCAAATGGAAAAAACATCTGTTAAAACTTATTGACCTCATTAGCAATTTAAATTAAACAGATTTTACCCAATTTCTTTGTTTTCTTCTTTCAGCAAAACTGTATATGAAAGCCTGGGATTCACATCTCACAGTGCCAGATATTGTAGAGTGAAAAATATGCGAATAAGCACAACTAGAAAATATCAGGCATATGGCATGAAACACATTTCCATTCATTTTCCAAAGGGGGGAAAATACATTTCAACAGAATGTAAAATATTGTGCTCTGATTTACTTGCCAAATACAGCAAAGTATGAAGCAAGGAAATCAATGGCTAGTTTAAATTGGGAGAGTTTAGCGTAATTGCTCTATAAGCAAATAATTTGGACAAGTTAGGTGTTTGGGCGTGGGAATTTAAGAGCGTCTTACAGCCTGTCTGATTTTCCTTTTTCCTTTCTGACGGAAAGCTTTTGTCCTGATGAATTTCACTTCTGTCACAATCCTAGTTTCCACAGGCCAGAGAGCAAGGGAGCCAGTGCTCCATTCAGTGTACCCTAATACTCCTAGATTTCTGGACTCTCGTGTGTTCATTGTTTTATAAATCACCATAGATAAAAGAGCTACCCATCTCTTTGATCATTAGCATCTGTTTCCATCTAAACAGAATTGTGAGCGCCCCCAATGTAACTGGACAAGACTGGCAGACATGAAGTATTAAACAACTCAGCCTGTGCAAATCCTCAGGAATAACCAGTTTTAATTAGCTAACTGGAAACCCATCATCCAATGGTAAACAGATCAACTGAATCAAACCTATTTCAAAAGGCTGCCTTGAAGTGATGTTACTTCCAGAATAATTACAACCATAATTCTCAGAAGTGAAGGGTACCCTTTTGTTTACTTTTTAACCAGACTTGCCTATATTATAGGTCAAGCACGTGTGTCAAAAATGACTGCACAGCAATGACTTCTCTTACTTATCAGATTTGTTTACATGGGTAAACAAAGCTCATCTCTCCTGAAATCCAGCACAGAAGAAAAGACTGTGACTCCAGTAGTGAGCAGGAGAGGAACAAAACCGACCAGAGCAGGCACAGTTCTTTATTTATTGCTCCCAGCAGGTATCAGATGCCATAGTTTCTTCACAACCATCAACACCCCAGGGCTTTTTAGTTCCATATCCAAGACAAGGAAGACAGAGGCTGGTGACTAACCCCAAGGGATTAGGTACCTGAATTCTATCCCAACTACTAGCAGACTCCAGCTGCGTTTAAATGTTTTTTTTGAAGAATTTCTGATGCTCAGTGGTTGCTGATTACTTCCAGATTTTAGTTCTACCCCAGTGGAGATTTGCTACAAAGAGTTTATCTGTTGTTAAAATTGCAATTGCTGTAAGAAATGTCTTCTCTTAAGCCAGTTCCCAAAACACAAACTGTTACAACAGTTAAACAAACAAACAAAACAAAACCTGGCTACTATTTAAACATGCATTCATCGCGCTGATCGGAGAGTTAGTGAGAATGTGTAGGTAAGACTGGTGGCATTGGTTTGCAATTCTCATTACTCTCAGAACCGAGATGTGATGGCTGAAGTTACTGTTTTTAGCACTTGTAAAGGACTCAAGTATGTGTTCTTTATTCAGTTATATCTCAACTGACAGAGAAGATTAATTTTTGAAATCAGAATAATAGCCCAACTATTAAAGGGCATAACTATTCAGATTTTCCCCCCAAGATTATTTCGTATTTTCCCTCAATAGCAAAAAAACACTCACTCAGTCCATAATATTTCATTAAAAATTGAATCATTTAAGGACCGAAACCATTTTCTAAGACGGTGTGTGTGTATATGTGTGTGTTTGTGATACTTAGTGTGCATGTTTACATCTTAGGTACTTAACTGACATCTTTAGATGGGCATGAGATTTTAAAACACCCAAATGCACTAAATACACACTTCCATGCTTCAAACTGGTTCTAAACATCTCTTAATTTACAAATGCTGCTTCTGTAGCTGCTGCTGCTGCTATTTTTAGACTCCTAGGTTGCTAAAGATACTGCTTCTTGGAGGCCTGTTCTGCCTAACGGTTTTCCTCTTGAAACATCTCCCTATCCTGAATGTCGACCAGGCCTATCAACTGCCCTTCTGCTGCTGTCCATTCTCCTCCTGTGGTAGGGAAAAACAAATCTGACTCCATGATAGATCTGCCCCTTTGGCTCTAACCCTGTGCTCTGTTTCCTGTGCTTAGTCATGCTGGTTCTGCATCTTTGTAAAAGAATGTTTCCTATAGCCTGAAATAGACAGAATAGTCCATACTCAAGACTCTGACCTTTAAGGGCATAACACTTTTCCATTCATTTAAAGATAAAAAGTTGCAGAACAGAGAATAACATTTGTCTTGTTGGAAGTTTACAGGTTTATGTGGACAGTTTTGCAAGAACAAAGGATTCCAACACCAAGACATTTGCAACAAACAACCACACCTCCTCCCCTCTTTAGTATAAAAGGAGCCTGAATTCTGACTTGGTTAAGATGGTTCTGTTGGACATTAGTCCCCTATCTTTTTGGTCTGCTGGCTTTCCTAATAAAGTCATTAATCCTGGCCCAACACTTCATCTCCCGTTGATTTTCCTGTTGTGTGGCGAGTTTGAACTTGGTAACAAAATCACTTTTTGTTGGCCATGAAAGGCCATTTGATTTGCTCTTATTCATCAAGTTTGCAACATAACTATACAGTCTAAATTACAAAAGTAAATGGAAATCATGTCCACCCATACAATCTGAAGATGAAAATTGAGGTAATTAAGCTAATGATGTTCATTCTTGCTTCCACCATTTATCTGTGAGACAATCCAGATAACAGGGAAGAGTATGGTTTCCTTTTCTAGATTATTGCTTCAGTTAATGCTTCATTGTTCACAGGTAGATAAGAATGGAGTCAGCTAACAATGTGTCTTTTCACGTCCTCATCCTTTCTTTCTATACCCTTCTGGCATATCACAATGTCCACTTCTAGATGGGTGTGATAGATGGTGCCTGCCCTCGTGTATCTTCAGAGCAAGCATGTGACAATCATAGAACCTAGAAGGGACAATGTCCCAGGAGAGCCCACTGCCACTGTGTAAAAAATTCTTATTAAGTGCAGCTTATGGTTTTCAGTGTTATAAGGCTTGAATTGTCCAGAAAAGGATTGTATTTCACAAAATCTTATCCAAAGTTTCTATACCAGGAAGCACAAATACAGTCCCTCCACTGCGATTTGTCACTCTTCTCTGTAGTTTATAGCTCACTGAAGTCAATTCTTCTCAGAACATGAGACTTGTACTAGAGAAAAGACAACTCGCTTTAAAACAAATCAAGAGCAGAAGTGAGGATGCAATACCCATCATTTGTGTAGGATAATCATGACATTAATACTGGAATAATTATGTTCATTACTCTATTATGTCTGCAGCTCAGAATACATTATATATTGTCTCTAACTTTAAAAGGCAAGGGAATTGATGAAAACTTAAGTACACAAACATTCATTTAATGCTAACTATGCTCAAATATAGCATTAATGATTAGGACATGGGTCTTGATTTATAGGGCTCACAGATTGGTGAAGAAGGCAGATACAGATGCCATCAAGGATCATATAAGCAAATTGTAAGGATTGCCAGGCTTGAACTAGCACCAGACTGCTATGGGACATAGATAAAGGGTCAGTCATACAAACAGGAAATAATGGCTGGAAGCACAGAAGAAGAGAGGTTGAAATTGGCTTGCACAGTATGAACATGAAACTGGTAATTGTATGAGTCACCATCTTTGTTAGCTAGTGACATAAATCAAAATCAAACTGACTTTGGGAAGAAAATACAAATTTGTCACTTCCCAAATTGAGAACTTTGAGGGTGACTCTGGAGATTATGTTAAAACAGGAACTTAAAGCCATGGTGGCTCTCCCTCCACATCTCATTTTGCTTTTCATTGTATATCAGTTTCATTCCACCAAAACAGCTTCTCTTGGGTTGCAAGCATGGCTAAGGACAGCTTGAGCTCACAGTTAGCACTTTATGACCGGAGAAGAAAGTGGCTTCTCTGTCCCTATTCCATTTTGAAAAATCCAAGTTAAATCTCTTACTAGCTCAGCTGGCATCACAGACCTAAATTTTAGACCAATTCCCAAGGCAGGATAGGAAGGGTTTTTAGGAAAGACAAAGATAATAGTTTTCTACCGCAAAAGATTTGAAGAAAATGGAAACTAGATGAGTTAAAAATGTGGTATAAGACTGTAGATGAAAAGGAAGAAAAACTGAAGGAAGTAGTACAAAAAACACAGCAAAGGTATTTGAGGGGCAGATTATGTGGTGTATTGAGTATGAGTTATAGTGCTTAGATATTTTCCTATAGAGCATACGGAAACGTAAAATGTTTGAGGATACGATTAGCTCTGTCATAGACTGTAGATTGTGTGTGTGTGTGGTGGGGGGGGGTGGTCACATGGAGAGGCGAGGAGAGTAAAGAGAGGGAAGTCAGGGAGAATATCAGACCAGGGTCAAGAAAAATAGCTTCTAGTCCCGATCTACCATTATTTAGCTAACAAACTTTGGGCAAATTACCTCTCTTGGCATCAGACACCACATTTAAAGAGTGGAAATCAGGGTATCTCTTCTATCTAGCACATAATGTTACTAAGAAAGAATGAGCATGCTTGCTCTTAATAAATCAGACATACTAAATAAACGCAGGGCGTTGTAAGTTGTAATGTCAATGCCACTCAAAATTTCATTTCATTAAGGAATGCAAAACCTGGTTTAAAATTTGCTACCATGGATTGTGTCTAAATTGCAAACTTATCCAGACAGTACATAAAGTGAAGGGAAAAAATACAAAGTTTCACTGCAAATTAATAAAAACAATGTCAGCTATCAATGTTTCATTCTAATTGCTCAAGAAAACAAGCTATGAGAAAGAAAACAAAAGTCATTATGATGTAATGGAAAGATTTTGGGCTTTGGCAATAGACTTGTCAGGCATTTAGTACCTACTCTACATAACACTTGTGATTTCTTGGGAAATAACCTCTCTGAGCCATAAACAAATGGGCAATAAATTTATTTCCATGGGGTAATATATTAAGTTCTCTAAGTTTCATCAGCAAAATAGCAATAATCTTTCAAGGGTTAAAAATAACAAAGACAGAAATTATCTGTCATTCAGTAAACATCAGTCCCTCATACCCTTAGTTCATCACATTGACCTAAGCTTTCTTGTTCTAGACCGTCAACACAAATACTAAACAAATATGTTAAAGCAAAATTGTACATAAATGAAATCTACTGAATTGAGAACTCTTCAAAGATCTCTGCACACCATTTCAAGCAAGTATTACACATATGAAGAGCACTTCGATCTGGAGATGCTTATTAATAGAAAGTAAGCAAAGAATTAATAGTCATTGCAGGGAATAAGATAAATAAATATAACAAACCAAAGGGAAAAAACTAGGGAGACATCATCTTTTCTTGCGTCCCTTTGTAAATGAAGAAAAACCAAAGCAATGATCTATTTGAGGAAATTGTATTAATTTTGAGATTATAAGCAATATAAGGTTGGGGTTTGACTTAAGCATGTATTTTTCTTTCCAAAGGAAAATTGCTTTTGCAAGTCATTAAAGTATGATCATTTTGTTTCTAGGCATACAAGAAGTCTAAGGCATACAATTTATTAGATGGTTTTAGACTGCAATGATAGAAAAACTAAGAGCTGAGTAAAAAAGTTTGACCTTTTCCTTCCTATCTTTTAACTTTTTGATTCTGGTTTAAGATTACATAGAAAACGATTGTAAAATATAATATTTTCCATTATGTAGGGCACACTTAAATGCTTGTATAGATAGTGCTTATTGCAAACTCTACTGAGCTTTTGAACTATTTTTGTTGTCTGATCAAACTTTGGCGATATTATAGTTTCCAACTTTTGAAAATACTTTTATAGTCTTAATTGTAACTTGACAGTTTGATGATGCTGAACTCTGGATGATTAATGATATTTGAAGTCTCATCATTTTTTACCAAGTAGATGAGGGTAGTTTTTTTTTTTTTTAATAAACCCCTAATATTGAGCTGTCCATCTTCAAAATATAATGCCCTGGAATAGCTATATTGCCTTCTTTTATGGTACACCACAGCATATCCATATTTAATCCTATGATGCAGCTATTTCTATTGGGTATGCAATATGATAAGAAAGAGGAAGGAAAATAAAGAATAATTACTCCAGATTAACTTTCAATGTACTTACCATTGATAATGTCTTTTAATCATTCCATCTGATATACTAAGATGGTACTATGGGCAAGGAAAAGAAAGTAAAGAAAAAAGAAAAGAGGAAAAGAAAGAGAAAGAATAGAAACTCGTAGACTCCCAGGACCATGTCATCCGACCTTTAGTAATTCAGTTGAAACTACTGAAAAAGAAGACTTGACTCTCTTTCTCTCTAACCTCCTAGTCTTAAATTTTGGTCACCCTTTAAGTAATAAAGTCTTAGAAAAGGTTAATTTGGAGAAAGGGCAGACGAGAGACTCTAATACCTGCTCTTCATCATAGAATCAATAAAAAACAAAGAAAAGTAACCTCACTTGATTCTCAGTATGCCAGAATACCACGAAGCTCTTTGAATTCGTTACCATGTAAAGTGGGGCTCAAGAGGAGTATGAACTAATGTAGTGTCCAGGTGAGCTATAAGGCCGTTGTGATGAGATGGCCCATGAGTACATGCTGTTCTACTAGGTCTAAGATTTGAATAGTTTCCCCTGGAACACCTCTCTGAGGCTCGTCAAATAGTAGCATAGTCCTATAATGGGAAAGGGAAACTCTGGGGAGACGACAGGTAGACATGAACTTCAATCTGTCACCACCAATTATCGCTCTTTCCACAAGTTATTAAAGTTATCTGGACCTGTTTCTTTATTTGCTAAATTAGAGTGAAAAACTATTTAACACACAGTACCTTTGTGAGTATTAAGTCAGATAATGTGTATAAAGTCAAGTCATGCAATGGGTTTTCAAAAATTGTTCATTTGTTCATGCCATTATTCTGCCTAGACGCACTCTGCTGCGCTGTATTCAAGTGCACCTACCCAGAGCCAGCAGCACGCAGGTAGTTAAGAGCAAGCTCTACAGACAGTTCATCTGTGTTCAAATCCTGATTTTGCTTAGTGTTCTAATCTTTAAAATGAGGACAATGAGTGTTATCTTCTCCACAGGGACATCGTGAGGAGTAAGTGAGCCAAGATATATATGCAATCTCTTTAAGGAATTAGCCCATATAATTGTGGGGGCTGTCAAGTTCAAAGGCTGCAGGTTGGAAACTTGGGCAGAGGTTAATGTTGCAGTCTTGAGGCAGAATTTCTTCTTCAGGAAATCTCAGTATTTGCTCTTAAGACCTTCAACTGAATGGAGGAGGCCACCCACATTATCAAGGGTAATCTTTATTTAAAGTCAACTGATTGTAAATATGAACCACATCTACAAATTATCTTCACAGCAATACCTACATTAGTGTTTGATTATATAATTGGGTACTCTAGCCCAGCCAGGGGATAGATAAAACTAATCATCACATTACTCTTAATGGAATCTTTTGCTAGAAGAATCTAATTTTTCCATGAGGACCACGATTCATTTGTTCAGTTGATGTTCACTGTTATCTGTGAGAGCCATCATTATGTAGTGGTTAAGGCACAGGCGCTGGGGCTGCACCGACTGCATCCGAGTCCTCGCCTTACCACTCACTGTGGTGTGACCCTGGATGGTTACTTAAATTTCCTGTGTCTCAGTTTCCCTATCAGTAAAATTGGGGTACTAATAGTATCTATCTCATGATGTTGTGAATGTCAGATCATCTGATACTTGAAAAGTGCTTTTATAAGTACCTGCCACATAAAAGATTCTCCTATAAATAGCGCTGCCTAGACTTTGAGGGCTCAAGGCCTAGGAGCAAAACGAAGTAAAAATGACCAATTGTGATACACATGCTAGAATGTAGGTATCAGTTTTATGGGATTAGAGGGAAAAACCATTAATCTTGCCTGGGTGCTAGTGATGGGGATGGTTTCCACAAGAGACTAAGTATGTATACAAAGGGAAAGAAGTATAAATATAGCAACTGTATGGGTGAAACTTGTATTTTGAGACTCTTATGGAATTTCTAAAACAGTAAGCTTTCAAAAATTTTGAAAGATAGATATATAGACATAGTTAAAATTTTCAACCTATTAGAGCACATTAAAAGCAAAACCTGAATTACTACTCAGATCATGTATTGATTCAAAATAATGATGCTCAACTCTATTTACATAAAATAGAACTGTATTCATTTTATACCAGAAAACAAACAACACAGCAGTTCTGCTACCAATCATGAGGTAAAATATTACTGGCGACATATGCATCCAAGCCTGAGTACTCGAATTCCTAGACGGTCCAAGTTATTTAACCAGAGATTCAATTCATGCTAAGCAAATACCTGCTCTCAGGCACACAATCCATCCACCCAATAAACTCACCCAAGTGGTCCCAGGATTGGTCTTAAAACCACTTGTCACTTTGTCTATATAGTTCAAAGGACCTATCTATTTATTGGTTTATTTGTTTATTGTCAGTTTTGCCTATGCTATCGAAAGCTGCATGATAACAGCATCAATCAGAGTGCCAGGCCTATAACAGATAATGAATTCTCATTTAATTGAAAAAGTAAGTTGTTTTGTTTTTTGATGGAGTCATTTTACTAAAGTTTATCCATTTAGGCAATAAACTAGTGTTTCTCAAATTTGAGGAATAAACGAACCACTTCTAACGGGACAAAGAACTGTGAACTTGTGAGACAAGCTCTGTTAGACCCAAGAGGTCCAGAAATACCAGTTTAAATCCAAAGTCTTATTCTAAGCAACTGTTTTTTGTTTTATTAATTATTTGGGCAAAATAGATGTCTTCTGTTTAAAACTAGTTAAAAGTGTGTGTTTGTGTTTAAATTACCACATGAATGAAAATACACTTAGAAAGTTTCATGGGCTGCTGAAGAATATGTCCTCAAGACTTCTGATGGGTCATAACATCAGTCTGGGAACCAGTGGTGCAGACATTTCTAAGTTCATGCTGGTGATGGTGTAAAGGGAGAAATGTTTTATTCATATTCTGAAGCAGCAATGATAGGGACCAATTGATCTAGCTCTAATATTTTCGCTAGTGACTGAGAAAATGGAGTAAAGTGAGCCTAGTTTACCTAAGGTTAAGTGGATTATATGAGTCAAATAACTTGAGAAAAATGTCTTCAGTGAACAAGCAGTCATTCTCCCTACTTTATTATTATTTCATAAACATTATAGGAAAGAACACTGGATCAAATCATTGCTTTTCAAAAATTTTTCTCATTTCACTGATATGAAAGTTAACTTGATATTTGCAATTTTTTGTAGCAGAGAAATAACAAAAATTAGCCAATGCAGCACAGCGATACAGAGCAGAGAAAGATCTCAGATAAAATTAAAACATAATTTTAGTCACTTCTGAAAGACCTAAGGAAGGCACTTTGATAATGATGACAAAATGTTTACTGAATTAAAATTATATACCTTAATTAAAAAAAATTTAACTGAAGTTGCCTAATACATTTTTCTATATTTGTAGATGTATAAATGACCTTGAAGTAAATTTATATCTATATAAATCCAAAAACTTAGTTCTGTAGACCAGAAACACAACTTATGAATGAAGAGGCAGAGGGGAAAAAAAGCTGGAAACTTACAAAAATAGTGTCTAATAGAATTAATCCATATTGAAAAGATAATTTTCCTTTAAAAAATTTAACAAACCAAATAATCTTCATGTTGTTTTTACTGCTACTGTGTATTCAAAAAAGCTTAAAATACTCTGCTTTACAGAATATAAAAATTTTATAGGAAGAGGAAATGCACAGAAATAAAGCAAAATATAATAGCAGTGATAAGAGAATTCAACCTTTATATTTATTCAAATGCTCTGTGAACAGCCTAACTACTACCTATGATAAAACTAAGAATACAGAGAGGGAGGCTGGGATCCAGAGTGGTTTCTTAGCCTGTCATCATGTTTATTTGTTCAAACATTTGTTGACTGTTTACTTCTGTCAAGGTACTACAAGGTGATTTGAGGGTAATAAGGATGGATAAAACATCATCTTTGCCTCTTGAAAAGGTGGAAAAATTACTCATATTAAAAACAAATACAAGGGGAAAGGGATACGTAAAATTACACAGATAAAACTAAAATTCTAAGAAGTTCTGAGGAATAGGCTGAGGAAATCAGAGAAGGCTTCATGGAGGAAGAGTACACACCCTAGGCTTTGAAGGATGAGTCCAATTTGGACCTTTGGGAAGGGCATTTCAGGAACAAAGCTAAGGAAACAAGGACAATATATGAAGATTCTAGAATTTAGCATGGCTAGAATATTGGCTTTACATTAGAAGCTGAAGGCGAGTAAAGCTAAAACTTTAGCCTTTTGCTTTTTAATCTATTACTTCTTTAATCTAATACGGTACTGAAATAGTTATCTAATGCTGCATAAAAAATGCTCCCCAAAACATCATGGCCTATAATAATAACCATTTCTTTAGGTCGCTGTTCTGGAATTTGGCAGTTTAGGTTTGGCTCAAGGGAGTGGTTCTTTTGGTTTAAGTTAAGCACCAGTGATTTTTGTCAGAGCTCACTCAGGAATTTACAGCTAGTCAACTAAAGGCTGACTCTTCTGGGAAGACCCCAGCTGGGATATTTCATCTCTGCTCCATGTGACTCTCAGCCTCCAGGGGGCTAATCCAGGCTGTTCACATGGTAGCCAGGTGGGTTTCAACAGAGCTGGTAGAAGCCTAGGTGCCAAACTGGCAGACTATCACTTCCATCACAGTCTACTGGCCAAAGTGCATCCCAAGGCGAGCCCAGATGCAAGAGATGAGAAAACAGAATTAAGCATTTGATGGGGAGGAGCGGCAAAGTCACATCACAAGGGTTGTAGATAAGAGGAAGGACGAAGAACTGGGTCTATTTTGTAATCAATGTACCACATATGCAGTAAAAAAGAAAAGTTATTCTAAAACATTTAAAAACTGTCCATTTTTCTAAGCTAGATACTAGAGTTTAATCTCGATGCACTCATGAACAGATAAACATAAGTCACCCACATTCTTATTCTTAGAAAATTGGGCACTGTTTCTGTCTGCTTTATTTTATAGCTAATTTTTTTTTCCCAGTCACTGGCAGAAGCTGTAAAGGACTGGTCAAAGCATTTTATTTTCCTTCTTCAATTCAGTGTCTTTTAACTTATCAACTGCCATTACAATGAAGGAACATCAATTAATGCTAAATTACAAAGGGATTCTTGTGGGATTGCCTATTACAGCTGCCCTGATGCCAAAACCATTCAAAGTGATAAATGTTTTACACTGAATACCAAATACGCTCATAATTATTTTGCCATTTACTGAAAGTGTTGCCAATCTACCTTTGATTCTAAAGAAACTGCACATCTTTATCCATTCAAAAATAAAATCTTGTGCTCATGAGATCTACACAAAGGCCCTTTTATGTGGGTCAAAAGGATGCTTCCCCCATGCCCATTTAATATGTTTCCTCTGAAGTCCTCTGTGCCGCCCTTAGGGCTGTCCACATCCTGGTGATAAGCATGTAACTTGCATAGCAAACTCCCTCCCTCCCAAACTCACATCACAATATCCAGAGTTCAGTATGTCCCATAATAAAATGATATATTTTTGTATGCTCTACACATACTGCTAAGGTATTGCTTTGTGAACAGAGCCCTACAATATAGATACAGTTTACCAGGAACTTAGCATTTAAACGACTTTCATCTTGACAATGACTGACATGTCTCGCTGAGAATATTATATATTTAGAAGAGATTTTTTTGAAGTCTCCATATTTAAGAATCATGTCTCATCATATTCAGTGAACTTGTGAACTAAGCCTTAAATGTTTAAAGAAGGGTCACAAAGCCACTCTGCTACAAAAGTCTGCAACTTGCGGCCAACTCGTATCACAGAAGAAATTCATGCAGAGAATAATTTTTCCTAAGTTTTCTTTCCATTTAAAGAGAAAAAGAAAAGCTCTTCTACTTTTAGCTTTGAATATTTATCACTGAGATGAGAACTTGTGCGGGAGTCCAACAAAGTAAAAGACAAACTCTAGGGGATGAAAGTACATCACATTCTTCATAAACTTCATAGGAATTTCTTCAACACATGCTTCTCCATTTATACAACAGATCAAGGAAGGCTAGAATCCAATTTCAAATCAAATAACCCCCATATCGATGTGCAGAATAGTTGACAGTGCACTCTCATCAACTCTGTGCTTTCTGGTGGGTAATGTGCACAGTGTAACCTAGAGTAGCCATTTGGCAGAAAACCGCTGTAGTCAAATTGAAATAGCCTTTAGAGCCTTGGTTAGAATGGAAACCATAATGTATGCTTGTCATTTGATGAAAAATAGTGCGTTTAAATTAAGGGAAAAAAATCCCGTCATCCAGATCCGAGCCTGCACAATGACACAAGTGTCAAGATCTTATTTAAAAGTGTTAAGGTACAGTACTGTTCGGCAGCACAATTTGTAAGGAAACACGGGATCATGTGCTGGGGACTGAAGATTTGCTGCCTGATACCAGCCATAGGGAGTGATAAAATATGTTTCTTCCAGATAATTACTTGCTGCTCAAGGAAAGTGGCATTTCTCAATTGATATTTCAATGTAGCATAAACAGATCACGCTGCACAGGTAGACACAGGCTAGTTTTTGTCAAGTGATTGGACTTGGAATCACTTAATGCCACATAAGACTGATTTTGTTTTATGCTTACAAAGCAATACAACTTCTACAGAGTTAAGAAGATGTCCACTTAGGTGGATATAATGAAAGATTTAAACCTCAGACGGTAAAAGAAAAAACATTTTAAAAAAATTTTTGACTGTTTAAAAAGATTCTAAAATATGCGTGCTAGAAAAAGCTCTATGAACATCTAGGAGTAAAGCAACTCCATGGTGTTTAGAATGTCTCAGTCTGATGAAGGAATAATTTACCTTCAAAAGGTACCATGCTAAGGAATTTATATGCATTTTATTTCATTCTGAAAGCAACACTGTGAATTAGGTGGTATTATTCTCACTTTATAAGCAATGCAACTAAGGCGAAAGAGTTTAGTGACTTGCCGAAGGTCTTACAGTTGTGAGGCCAGACACCAAACTCAGATGCCTGACTTGAAAACCAGTATTATCTAATACTATACAATCAAACGTCCACAATTAGAATTATTAAGAAACATATTGTATATAAGCAAACATGCTATGAGCAAAGGATACTGGAAAAGATAATGGTTTTCCCACTCTCATCCTAATAAGTTTTTAAAGTAAAAACTCACTATGGAACTGTGCTGAGTACTGTAAAATCCCAGTTTAAAAGACAGCCCTGGTCTTCAGATTCATGGACAGCTGCCCTATTTTTTTTTTTTTAATAAATCAGTAAAAATTTGAAAGGTGGAGTAAAAGATGAAAGTTCAGCTTTACCAACATGGAGTACAATATATGACATTATCTCATTCGGTATTCAAAGGCATACAATTTTGAGCCCTCCACCATTCCTTTCTCAGCAAGAGAATCCATTCTGAAATTTCCATTAATGTAAGCTCCTCAGGGTGCCACTCGCGGAGGTTGGAGCAGCCACTGTAGATGGGCCCCGGAGACAGCTCCACTCTTCAGTCCACTCCAAGCCCTCACGTCCCCCCAAAACATGGGTAAGAGCAGGATCCAAGACCCAGGCAACACCACCGGAGGAGTCCATAGCCCTTAATAAAGCAGGGCAATCTGTCCTCCATCCTAAGAGCTTCCTCTTGAAGTCTGCATTGGTCAGCTCAGGCTGCCGTAACAAAATACCAGAAACTAGGCGGCTTAAACAACAGAGATGTATTTTGTCACAGTTCTAGAGGCTAGAAGCCTAAGACCAAGGTCTAGGTTTTTTTTTTTTTTTTTTTTTTTTTTTTGAGGCCTCTCTCTTTGGCTTGGTGGTAGATGGCCACCTTCTTGCTGTGTCCCCACATCATCTTTCATCTGTGTGTCCAAATTTCCTCTTCTCCTAAGGACATCAGTCAGCGTGGATTAGGGCCCACTCTAAGGGACTTATATTAACATAACTATCTCTTTAAAGGCTTCATCTCCAAATACAACCACAATTCTGAATTACTGAGGGCTTCAACATATAAATTTTGTAGGGGGAAACAATTCAGCTCATAACAAAAGCCATTGCAACCTTCTTTCAAGAGCACAGCATGACTAAAAATAAACCCATTTTAATTACCACACTTATCTGGAACATCTACAAGAGGGTCTAAAGTGATCTTTAAATGAGCATTTGACTTATATGTGTGTAAATAAACTATCTTGATGTGTTTCCTGAAACAAAAAGTATGTCCAAATATAAAGATTTATTATCTTTAGGTGGCTTCTGCCACCAGCAAATTTACGATTGTCATTCTTTTGGGGGAAAATAAGGTCCATTTTCATATCTTCATATCCAATAAAGGAACAAAATTTAGTCATGTGATTTGCCAGCTGCTGAGTTGTTTTTATGCAATTTTATGCTGACATAATTATATGACACGTTACTTTATGACTCGAAGTCTTAATTTCCTCATCAACAACCTGAAAGTTTTGTATGATGATAACTTCCAAGACAGTTTCTAACTATAGCATTCTGTGATTTTTGACACAGGGCAAATGATTTTTATCTCACTCTATGTATTTTCTAGGGTCAAGTCCAGTTAGCCACCTGAACTGCTACTCTTAACTATAATCCAGAAAAATAAGCTTAAACATGAAACTAATGACCCAGGAAGATTTAGAATTCCCCCCAAGTTTAATAGTGACCATTATTTTGACTAATTGTTAAATTATTCTGTTGGATAAAACTAGGTTTCTCTCTAAAAAAACCAAGTAATTATTCTTATATCAGTTAATTTGTTCTAAAAAATCCCTAAGTACTTGTTTTCAATTATGTAGACAGATCTTAGTGGAATACATGTTTTTTCCTTACAAGAATCAAAACATAATGATGAGCACTCACAGGAAGGACCCTAATGCCCTACCCTACATTTTCTTACCAGTCATTCCTGCTTTCCAGAGGCAAATGTCTTTAGCAATCGCTGCTGTTTCTTCTGGTAGTTACCTCGATAATTTATTTAGGAATGTTTAATACTCCTATTAATTTTAGTTTTTATTAGATAAAAATAAATGAAATGAAAAAGTAGAGAGAAGAGTATAATGAAGGTAGCTACGTATTTAACTGTTGTAACCTTTTCTAGTTATGCTTCACTTTTTGCTGAAGTTTTTAAAACATTATTTTGTCTTTTTTGATTTTTAAATAGTTACAGATTTTCTGCTGTAGAAGATTTTAGCTCAGGTGTAGTCTCCATTGCACCTTCAGTTAATTGCCTTGTTTTTCCCTTTGTCTAGTTCTGTACATCCCAATCACTCTTTCATCCCTACATTCTCTAACAGAAATCTAAATATCTGTATATTCCATATATTCAAGCATACCAGAGAGCAAATTGGTTTAATTATGGTCTGGCTTAATCTGGTCTGGTACTCTAGAACTCTAATGTGGCTGTGGACCTAGAACCTCCCAGTATTGTTATTCTAGGAGTACTTCTCATCTCATCTCATTTCTGATGTTTAATTCACATCTTTCTGTTTCTTTTTTTCCTTTTCATTTGATGGAGGATGCAACGTAGAAACTTTCTAGAAAAACAGTACATAGGAGGTTAGTATTTTGAAAACTTGCATGACTAGTAATAATAAAATGACTTAGATTTGACTGATAATTTGAGTAGGTGTAGAATCCTGAGATGGACATAATATTCCTTCAGAATTTTAAAGGATTTGGTTTTAGCTTCTGGCAAGGCTGTTGAGAATTTTGGTGCTATTCTGATTTCTCGTCACTTGCATAGGTCTTTTTTTGCATTCTGTTAGCTTTTAGGATCTTCTTTTAATTGTCAGAATAGTGAAATATCACAGCAGTGTGCTCTGGTGTGGTTCTTTAATCATTCATTGTACTGGGTTTGTTGAAACTGTCCACTTTTGTGCTTCTAGCCTGGAAATGTGTCTCTAACTTCTTTATTGATGCTTTCTTCCCTGCTGTTTCCTTTGTTCTCTCCTTTAGAAGTTTCCATTATTCGTATGTTAGATTCTATGGTATGTTCCTCTCTTTTTGTTTCTCTCTGACTTTTCCTTGACATCACTTACCAAACCTACATAGAAATACCTGCTAACACCTTTTGAGTTCCCAGGTACGCATTTTGTTGGAGCCTTCCTGTTCATTAGTATCTGCAGATATTTTATTCAAGGTTGCAAAATTTTCAATCTCTAGCCTTGGGTGAAGCAGGAGGACGATTGGAGTATGCTCAAAATTGCCAGTGTTCTCAGAGCCAGGTAGAGTAAGGAGTTTGTGGTCCCCAACAGTCAATATGCAAACTGTCAATTCTCCTTTTTTGTTAAGTCTTCTTGGTTTCACTTGTCCTTAGTCTTGAAAACCCAATTTTAGGATGACCTGGGAAGAGTGCTTACTTGGCTGAATGGGTAGAAGAGACTTGAGAGCTTAAATATTTCTTACAGACATCACAAAATCCTTTTTTTCTTTAATTGCTATCTTCTGAGGTCCCTAGTAACTTTAATTTCTAATCATATTCAGGATTCTGCTTTGCAAAGTTGTCTGCTTTTTACTTTCTTGCTCTGCAGTAGTTAATTTTTAGTTTTTCCAAATTGCCAAATCAATTATGATTCATTCACCACCATTCTATTTTCCAAAGTTGTATTGATGTCCATTACAGACAGCAGAATATTCTGCTGTCTTATTTACCATTTCTTTATCCTCATAGACTTTGCCTTAAAAATTTTTTTTAAATTGAAAAATTAAACGTTACTGGCACTGTAGCAAGGTTTTGGAGGGAACAGAGATAAACATTTATTCAATATGTGATTCTTAATATTAAGTATACATTTTTTCTAAGGAGTTTTGGAAATGATTTCAGAGATAACCCATCATAGGCAAACATATAAAAATCAGAAAGAAATTATGTCTTTAACTTGAATCCATCCCTTTGGCTTTTATAGTCCCATTTAATTTATGATACATCAAATTGTTAATATAACAGATTTTTTATTGACCTTTTCTAAATATTCAAAAGCATCTCTTCTACCTCTTATCTTACTTTCATCTCATTTCTTCAAAAGGTAGCTGACACTCAGTGTCTAACTCCTTCTTTCAGCTGTTAAAACCAGAACTCAATTTCGTATCATTTTCTAGCACCCACCAATTTAAACTGCTCAAACCACAGGCCGATTTGAGCCATTATTTTATGCCTCCTTTGGATATTTGATACCTTTCTGCTATGACTCTTTTTTTTTTTTTTTTTGACTCTTTAAAAGTCTCTTCTTTTTTGTTTTCTCTGACATTCTGATCCTAGTTATCCTGAATGATTTTCCATTCCTCAGGGCTTTGCTATTTGCTGTTTACTTTTCCCCTGAGAAAACCCAATGAATGTCTTTTTTAAGGTTCTGCTCAAGGTCCTCTAGTATCAATTTTATATAGTCTAAATTATAATCTCTGAGTAAGTAACTTTCAAACCCTTTTCCTCAGCCTTTGCTAACCATTTACCTATGCTCTAGACTATCTTATCTGCAATGGAGTTCCTCATGAATGTTTCACCAGAAGCTCAAATTCAACACATCTAGAGCTGAATCCCACTATGAAAATTTAGCCTGTGTCATTATCTTATAAGCTGGTTATATAAAGATGGTCTCAGTATCCTGTCTGGTCCTGGGTACCAGCTTTCAGGTGAGCACACTGAGGTGATGGGCCATGTGCCACCAGCAGTGTTGCCTGGGCTTGTTTACAAAGTGATGGTCACAGGATTCCCAAGAGCTGTAAGACCAGTGATGGTCACAGGATTCCCAGAACAAAAACACTTCTTAGTTGTCTGCTTGTGTCACATTTGCTATTTTCCAACAATCCAAAGCAAGTCATATGACCAAACTTGGAGCTGATGTCAGAGGAGACTATTCAAGGGCATGGATACAGGAAGTCATAAGCAAATTGGGGACTGTTAATGCCAGTAGTCTGCACCACTCCACAGTGTTTCTCCTTATGCTTAATATTCTTACCATCCTCCTAACCATCCAAATGTGAAACTTTCATATTTCACAATCGCTCATCACACCGTGAACTTTCCTTCCCCTAGTCTGCATTCATGACATCGGACCCACAGTGATTCTCTTTAAAAATATGGCTTCATGAGCCTCACTCAGATCTTTCAATTCATAATCTCCATGGGTTGATCTCAGAATAGCCAATTTTGACCAGGTACATAGAATATTTTTATGCACAATGAAGTTTAAGTATCACTGTTCAGTCTATTCAGAAACACTTTTAAAATATAACCCAAGTGTGGGAATTTTAACTAACTTGAGATTCATAGCCTTTTAGGAGGTCTGTTGCTGGTCATCAGGAAATATGTCTATTTCCTAAGACTGTCAGCAAAAGAAATGTGGGTTCATGTGAATTTTTCAGTGTCCATAATTTGCATTTGTCCTAGCCTGTTTCATCTGTGCTCTCATTCCTTGATTGGCTTCTCATGCTTAAGCATCCACCAAATCTGATCTTTGTACAACTTTAGAACAATGCTATGGAGAGCCAACAGTTTCCTTTCACTTAAATTCCCTTCCACTGCCCTTCCCTTCTGGTTCTTAATAACAAAACTGTCTTACATCCATAAAGAAATTGAAGTTGCAAAATGCTTTCACGTATATTAACTCATCTGATCCTCACAAATGTCCCTGTAATGAATTAAAGCATTTCAGAGAGTCAGAAACTGGATTCATCAAGCTATTGTTATTAATTGGCAGTAGATTGAGAGAACACAGGTTTTCTGACTCTGTTAACACTTGACTCCTGAACCATAGGGTTTCACTTGAGTCTCCACAAATTTGGACTTATATAAAGTTTTTTTCAAATATGGGGGAATACTGGGGGGAAGCTAGAATTATAACACTAACACTTAGTTCTTTGCCCTAAATTTGAAACAGTCCACCTTGAGGAACATACACTGTAATTTATCTCTTACTATGACGGATAGTTGATAACAGAGGTTTCAATGTGAAACAATTACCACACAGGAAAAATGCATTAAAAATTTTGGCGTTAGTCCAAAAGTATAGAAAGGGCTGGATGTTTCTGAGGTTCAGAAGTGTCTCTCTCCTTACACTACTAGCGTTCTGTTCATAAAAGGAAGAAAAAAATATTTTCCTACAGGTAGAACTTGTTACACTTGCTACACTTAGTATTGAAGTGTGTATGAAACATGCTATGAATTTAAATCAACTATGCAAACAATTCCAAAGGATGGTGTTATACCCAAAGGGCTGTATGCTGGGTCACAAGTAAAGCCTGTAGCAGCAAGTGGGCTCACCGGTCCCCTCTTAAGCAGGAGAATACTCATTTTCCTGTCTGGCGGAACCTAGATAGAAAATACCACTGGAAACTATATTTCTGTAGGCCCCCCCCCCCAACTAGACAGATTGGCATTTTGAGGGCTCTTGACAGCTGGACATTCCATATTTGACAACTCAAAGACGGGCAATAAGTCGTGTAGGTGGATAGGCACCTGGTGGCTCTACTCAAACACTCTAGTATCACCTAAAAAGGAAAAAATATACATACGTGCTAGAGAACAGTTGTTTCAACACTTGCTAATTTGTCTACTACACTGAGATGTTAAAACTGTCATGCTAGTAACACCACTTTGGTCTTATCATCAACAAATATTGCATACATTTTTGAGGAATAAATACATGAGGGAGAAATAAGACCTATTTCTTAAGGGAATTTGATACAAGGAAAAGCTAATGTCTTGAACTCCACTGGGGAAGCAGGCCACTGCTAATGACTCTTGTGGGCAGAAGATCCTGGTACATAGGGCAGATCTAAGCCAAAAAGATGTTTTTACAGTGTTCAGGAGGTTTCCATTTAAAAATAGTAATGTCTGGCAACATACATTTTATATCTCATCAATGGCGGAACATGAATGCTTCAGTTTGCCGAATTCCCACCCAACCTGCCTCTCGTTTAAGTTGACCAGGCCCCTGTGGCTTATTCAAGTTTTGTTATCCCCTCCATTTAAGGTAACCAGAGACCCAAGTCCCCTAGTGATTTCTATCCCCTCACTCATCTTACCCCATTAGTAAATGATTGTGGAAGAGATTTCTTTGAGAGTAAGGATGTGTATTAATGATTGATTATATTACAAGATATTAATCCCTGTGTTGTTAATAAAAACAAAAATTAGATAAAAGCTAACAGGGGATTGGTTAAATGAATTAGGACACATCCGTAAAATGGAGTACTACCCAGCCTTCAAATGAATTTTCAGAGGAACATTTGTTGACAAGAAAAGATATTCACAAAATGCAGTTGAGTGATGGGCTACTGTATGTGGGTGGAGTTCAGGGACGGGCTAGAGTGACTCCTGCGCACACATACAAGCCCCAACTGTGCACAGCTCTTCCCATCTTCTCCTTCAGCGACTTTGCACTGGTAGCTTGATATCAGCCACGGTGAGAGTAATTTCACCATAGAAATGGGCAAATACTACAAATCAGAGCTGCATTTATTTTTCTGGAGAGTCAGGTGTTAAACATTTACCAGCACCCCACTATTATCATACGTTTTTAATACAATGTTGAGAAGATATGTATGAACACTAGAAAAGGGGGGATCCCTAAGGTATTAGCAGTGGGGTTTTCTTTTTTCTTCTGTTTGCTTGTCTTTTCTAGGTTTTCTTCATCAAATACGTCACTTTTGTCATTTCTTAAAGTAATGCAATTAGGTTTAAATTAAAAGTATTCCCCCTCTAATGAACTTGCTAAAAAGTGACTGTTCATGCAGCTGCTATTTCTACATCTGATGGAGGTCTCAACTCCCAACATCTCCCTAAGAATGCCCAGGATTTAGCTGAGAGTTAAAAATCTCAAATGAATTCACTTTTGCTCATACCTCCCTAAATTTTTCAATAAGGCTTAAAATATAATAGATCAGCTGTAAGGAGGAGAAGACAGTGGAGAATAAAGAAGAAAGTATTCATCTCTCAATAGTGCTCAGGGCTCTGGGAGAGTCTGCTTTTGAAAGAGTCCTGACCCTAATACCTAGAATAGTTCTGGATATTCTAACAGTGCTAGGATTGTCCTGGTTTAAGGGTTTGTGGAATATGGGCAGACCAGCAACGCTGGCAATACCAAGTGGGAAAAGGCAGTCAAGACAGGGCAGGCATAACCACTGAGATCATTTGTGCACTGGTTATGACCACTTTGCATCTGCTTACTCCTGACATCAGCATAGAAGTGGAGCCTAGCTTGTCCTCTGCTAGACACAGCCTCAAATAACTCAGCCTGTTAATTGTATGCCCCAGTGCCGGACCCTAAATGTTAATTTGTTAGCTTTCCTTACATAATTCCTAAATACGAATATACTGAATCAAGGAAAAGTGATCACAGATGTCCTGAGAGGCATTCAAAAATACCTTTAAAGTAATATATCCTGCAAATAATTTTCAAAAATATTGGGTACCAAATTGTGTGTGTGTGTGTGTGTGTGTGTGTGTCTAAAGCTAGAAGTAAACTGAGGCAGAGGGATATTGGTAGTATTTTAATCAAGGAGAGATATGACACTTCTTTATTTAGAATCGTAATATTTTAAGCCTTTTCCCCCTAGCTGTGTAAGAACTCTGGGTTTTTGGTTTTTTTTTTTTTGAATTTTTGCTTTCACTAATCTAAATTCAACCTTCAGAGAATTAGCCTTAAATTTGTTATCCCTGAAATGCTCTCTAGTGGCTGGCATGGGAGTTCACAGTCCTGTCCACTGGTGGTTATTAAATAACCTCAGGGAATTTTTGTTTATTTGCTTGACTCTTACCTTTTGGCTAAAATTTCTTTGGGAAACTATTTTATCTTTCTGTAGTCCCTATTCAGTTTTCATTGACTGTTGCTTTTCACCTCTTGTCATAATTATCTGTAATGTTGAGTCAATTTTGAAAGTAAGCCCAGATTTGCCCTAGAGGTGGCAGAATTTCTGTGGTGGGTAAGTGAAATGATTGCTCTATATAACTTTATAAAGTGTAAAGACCTCTGAGATGAAAGGAGCTATATAAATGTAAGGCTGTCATTTTAAATTGCCATTACCGTTTGAAATTCTCAAGAGAAGCATTACTGAAATCCGGCGTATGCACCATATTAGATTGCTTAATATCATTAAAGCATGTGCAGCAAATGAAAATACCAATTTCCTCTTATATGTAGCTCATGTTTAAGGCTGCGTATCTAAAGCTAGCATGTTTCACAGCTCATTCCGGCATATTAATCCTCACTGGAGGAAGCAGAAGCGAACATAGTACGAAGACAATGGTGTTCCTCTAGCCTGTTGATTGCTTGTTTATGTCCGTGTGCTTGTGAAGACAGAAACCGATTTGAGAAACTAAATGAAATGAGACATATACCAGAGAAGGTTTGATACGACCTGCAGAGAAGCCTGGACAGAAACATATACAGCACATCACTGTGGGATTTATGTTTAGCTTTGGCAATAAGGAAACCAAGAAAGAATATGTATTTACAACAGCAGAAAAGAATTGCAGGAACAGAACAATTATCATAACAGTGAAAATGGCCTGCCCTCCAGCGTGAGACCAGCTGTTCTCCTCACCTCCGTTTTACAAGTTTGTTTTAGGATAAGAGATTGCTCCGTATTACCGGAGCCTTGCACAACCTAGCAAGATGGAAATGCCAAGAAATAAGCAAGTGAGAGCGAGGCATCGGTGGCAAATTGGAATCTAAGGCCTTTTGTGCTTGTTAAATGGTGGAATGATTATAATTGGAAAAAGTGATGTGCATTAGTTCTGAGTGAATGTACAAGAAATGACAAGCGTGTAACTTAATGATTACTTCACAACACTCAGGACTGCCTTCTAGTCTCGCACCGAGGAGTCCAGCCCTACAGCAGAGAAAGCCACATGCTTTCCTCTCCTATTCATGAGTATTCTCCACAGGTCACATGGAAATAACCCTGAAGTGATAAGTCTTGGTTTAGGAAGTCTGCTGCTTAAGCTGGTGTAAGTCTTTGTTACAAAGAACGGTGGAATGGATCTTTTTTTCTTTTTCTGGAAAACCATCACAATTATTGGCAAGCAAATGGACAGGATCTTGTTTTAAAGGAAATAGCATATGTTTGCTCTCCTGGGGAAAGGGAGGATATGAGAAAGTTTTCTGAAAATCAAATCTAATATTCAAATAACTGAGTATGTTAACTTTCTCTTCCTCGTTAAAAAAAGATGTCTACAGAGTACGTTGATTTTGTAATAGCTTCAAAAATATGTCCTTAATTTTTCTGATTACAACAATTTACTGTAGATAATTTTACTGGATGAATTTTACTATACAAAATTTAAAATTTAAAGTGAAAGCAAAGTAATTTTGAAAATATTTTCATATTGAGCAATTTATAATAAATTAAAAATTTTTAGAATCTAAAGTATAAATAATAATAAGTATAAGATAGTCAATAAGCTAAATTATTAACTAGAGTCAATAAACACATGAAAATGTTAAGATGCAGCTTCTTGTTTTGTTTTATCTTGGAAACTGGTTCTGGAATTGCTGTGTAGCCCAAACTAAGATGCAAGTAGGCTTGTCTAGAGGACATTGTCCTAAAACCCAAGCAGAGTCATAATCAGTTTATAATTGAAAATTATAAGCACAGCTTAAAGACTGGCACTAAAGTGAGGAAAATATATTTAAGAGAGGAAAACATTATATAAGTGAGAGATGTCTAAAATTATTTCACATACTCTAATATAAAAGGTGAAGGTCAATCCAGAGATGTGTATAGAGCTTGTGTTTAGTAGTACCTCGTGAACACTTACACTGTAGTTCTGCCAGTTGTCACTAGGTGGTGTGTGTTGCAACACGGCAAAATTAGGAATGTTTTATGGAAGCCTATTTTATGATAATGCGTGGAGTCTAGTGAAGAATACTAAACAAAACCAGGAGAGCCATGGAATTGTTCTACCTTCCATAATTAAAGTTACATTTTTTTCAATCTGTATCTTCAACAACATAGGGTGCTTAAATGCTTTGCCAATATTTTGAGCAGGTGTTCCTTTCTACTTTAAAAGGCTCAATGATATTCAGTGTAGCAAAATTTTACAAGAAGGTTTTCTTGGCACAAAAGAAAGAAATCCTTTATTATCTCCTTTTTTTTTTAAAAAAAAGTAATCTTCTTTACATATATGATTTACTGTGGACGGGTTTAATAAGACAGCTTCTTTCTTTTTTAACATCTATTAGTAAGATGAAGTGAAGATAGTTACATTGGAGAATATATTATCAAGACCACCGTGCAGGTAATATCCTGCATATTGAGTCTAATCACCCATTTAAGTTAAAGTAAGAGTTGTTAAGAATATGGAGAATCGCACTCTAATGATTAGTGATGAGAATAATGAAATTAGTATTGAGAAACATATTTTTAGGCAGAATGATTATCCTGGGAGATTGATTAAAAGGATAATTGAAGAACAGTGTAACCTTTTTCATAGTTATCAAGTTGAACTTGTTTAAGGCAATTTATCATAATAGTGTAGCTATGCCAAATCATAAAAGGACTGGTCACTGCTTAAAAAGGTGTTTATTATATATTAATTCAGACATGTTGTCATACCAATGAAATATCTTCAATAAAAGTGTGGAGGATGATAAGTGTAGTGGAACAATATCTCAAGCTATCTCAATAACTCTTGAGAAGCTGCTGAAAGGGGTTTGCAATGTATAGAAAGAAGCCTGCTGAAAAGGAACCACAGTTTAATGGCGCTGTCGGTAACATCAGAAGAAAGCTACTGCTTCAACCTACTTGAAATATCAACAAGGATTGCATGATCGCAATTTTCCTCTTTGATATTAAAACAAAAATCAGTTTCTTACTTCCAATCAGTTGTGACAATAGATCTAGAGAGGAATTGGTTAACTGATTGAAAATGGAATATAAAAGTGGCAAGATGTCCATTGCAAAAGTCTGCATTTTCCTGGTGCCTCTCTCCCGGGTCTTTTAGCTACTTCCACTTTTGGATAATTGAATTGTTATCCTTTCTATGTCTCTTTTTACATTTTTCCTTTTGAAATTAATATATAGTAAAATTAATATTTTTCTTTTTATTGATAGACTTTATATTTTTAAACAGTTTTAGGTTTGTGGAAAAAATTGAACAGAAAGTATAGAGAATCCCTATATTCTCCCCCTGCTCTGTCCTCCCCACTTCCAGTTTTCTCTGTTATTCCTCTGCTAATAGCATCTGGTGCTGGTGTGGCACATTTGTTACAGCTGATGAGCTAACATACATTATTATGAACTGTTAGGGTTCATTCTCTTTGTTGTACCTTTCTCTGGGTTTTACCTAGGACATCCAGTGTGATGCTGGATTGAAGTGGTGAGAGTGGACGTCTTTGCCTTTGTTCCTAATTTTAGGGGCAAATCTTTAAGTCGCCGTTAA
The DNA here is from genome assembly GCF_009834535.1 of Camelus ferus. Lineage (NCBI taxonomy): Eukaryota > Metazoa > Chordata > Mammalia > Artiodactyla > Camelidae > Camelus > Camelus ferus. The sequence continues at coordinate 39,590,695 of NC_045700.1, forward strand.
CTATGGTGCTAGCTTCTTTTTTGTGGGGAGGGATGGAGATGCTCTCTATCCAGATGAAGAAGTTCTCTTCTGTTCCCAGTTTGCTGAGAGTTTTAATTGTGAATTGATGTTTAATTTTGTCATGTGTGTTTTCTACATCAAATGGTAAGATCAAGTAGCTTTTCTTTTTTAGATTGTTAATATTGGGTCATTGCACTGACTGATATTTGAATACTGAACTAGCTTTACAGTCCTGGGGAAAACCCCACTTAGTCATGATGTATATCATTCTTTTCATATATTTCTGGATTTTATTTGCTGGTATTTTGTTAAGGATTTTTGAATCTATGTTCTAAGTGCTGTTGATTTTATACTGTCTTTGCCTTGTGTTTTAGTATCAGGATGATGCTGGCCTAGTTGTGAAGTGTATTACCCTTTTGTAATTTTCTGGAAAAGATTATGCAGAATTAATGCTATTTAAAAAAATTTTTGACAGTGAAATCACCTGGCCATGTTGATTTCTTCTTCTCTTGAAAGTTTTAAAAATATGAATATCATTTATTTAATAGTTATAGAACTACTCAATTTATCTGTTACATCTAGAGTGAGTTTTGGTTGTTTGTGAGTTTTGAGGAATGGATCATGTCATGTATGTTGCTGAATTTGTGAAAGAAGAACCATTCATATTATTTCCTTATTATTTTAAGAGCCTGCAGGATCTGTAGTGATATCCCATCCTTTCTGATATTTATGCTGTGTTTTTTTTCTTTTTTTCTTTATTAAGCTTGCTAGAATTTTATCAATTGTAACAAGCTTTTTAAAAGGCCAGTTTTTGGTTTCATTTATTTTCCCTATTGTCCTACTGTTTTAGATTTCATTGATTTCTTTTCTTATCTTTATGCACACTTCCTTCTGCTTGCTTTGGGGTAATTTTTGCTTCTCTTTTTCTAGTTTCTTCATTGTGACTACTTGCTAGACTCCTGATACACAGATAGAGCCACTGATTCAAAGAATGCCAAAGTGGGAAAGAAACATGAAGACCAGCAGGCCTAGTATCTGTCCATGAGGAGCACACATCAGAATTCCCCATGGAACCTTTAGAAACATGCAACTGAGCTCTACTTTCTGAGACTCTGATTCAGAGAACTTAGTGCGGGGGGCGAGGGGTGTCTTGGTAGAATATCTGGCAATCTACGGTAGGGAAGCTAACAGGATATTTTGATGTGCATTCCCAACTGAGAGACTCATTTTTCAGTAACAAAGAGAACTGACCGGAGTTAGGACCAGACCCTTAACCTTCTGATTCAGAAGCTTTTGCCATTCTCCAGCCAGCTGTACACCCTATTCTTACTTAGATACCCTATGTCAAATATGTACCAAAAATGAATTTACGGTCCAAAGGCTCCTTTTTTTTTCTCTCTCTAGAATCTTTTGATCATGCACTTTTGCATTAGAAATTGTAACACCAGTTATCAGAGCAAGCAGCCAAAGAGAAGAAAAGAAGAAAGGGAACTTGAGTAGCCCAAACAGAGGCTGTAAGTTCCTGGCATTAAGCTCATGCAGGTTTTTCTTAAGTCCTCTCTGGGCTTTTGGTCACTTTAGAGACTTTTTATTTAGACCCAGTCCGGAGACAAACAAGAAATACACTTGCTGGTTGGGAACTGTCTGTGGGTTGAGGGAGTGGAGGAAAAATGGTTATGTCCCCTTTCAACAAAACCTGAGTGTAACTATCCTTACTAGTTAATGCTCACAATGCCATTCTTATTTTAACTAGGGAAGGACTAAATGTTAATTCTTCCTGAAAGGGTAATTATCACTGAGTCTGAGGATGTAAAGTGTCTTGAAATATAAAAGACTTTCCATGTAGGACCAAATTCCCTAGTCTCTTTTTGGCTTTCAGTTGGTCCTGCCTCTGAGAAGTGAGACACAAAAGCAGCTGAGAGCCGCTCAGCTCTCTGAAGCCAGAGGTAGAGGCAGTTTGGAAGACATTTTGTTTCATCTCTTTTTAAAGGTCTTTCAAAATATTTCTGGAGAGAGTAGCTAATAATAAGATAGGTAGGTGGATGGCAGGGAGTTGACTAAAATGTTAAGAATAGCTCTGAGTACAATCACATTTAAAAATAGAGAGAACGGGCCAGAAACAAAACCCCACTCACTCAGTCCGTCTAGTTCAGATGTAGCTGACGTCCGTATTTAGCGTCTTCAAGTTACTCACACTTTTCTCACCAACCTAACAATGTGCCTCTATCACCGGAGAGCCTGCCAAGTCCAAGGACAAGGGAATGTAAATTATCAAGCAAGCTGGGGATGAAAGGTGCTGAAATCATCTTTTTAGAATATTGCCAAAAAACAGCTTGAGTTTCTAGGGTGCTAATTGCTGAAATATGTTTTAGCTTCCGAATTCATTCTGAGCTCATGACCCACTAACCAAAAGGTAAGAGGGATGTTGTAAAAGGGAGAGAAGAATGGCAGGAAGAGGGTAAGGAAGTATTTAGTCCACGGCCTCCTGGATAACCACATTATATTAAAGAAAGTGTATTTTATATGTGCCATACAGTGATACAATTAGATTTGACCACCAAAGTAATTCAGTCCTTTGCTGTCTTTTCTGAACAGAAGCAGGTTAGCCACGCTCCTCAGAGTAAGGCCATATAGAGGCTAAGTTGAATTCTTTTTCCTTCTTACTGTATCTCTTATTTAACTTTTCTAAAATGTTATTTATGCCTGTTACTTCATTTTAGTCTCACAATGACTTGTCAGAGCAAGTCAGAGTCTCTGTGTTTTTCTATATGTGAAACTGAAGCTCAAAGAGCCAGAGTAAGTTGCCTTAATATCTGATCCTTTATTAGGGGCAGAATTAAGGCTGAACTGGGATCTCTTGCCCCCGCTGTGAAAATATTCCGCTCTGCTCCGCTGCCACTAGGCATGATAGTCCCCAGAATATGTTACAAAAGTCACTTGCAGAAGCCTATTTTGATATTTTTGAAAGAAAGCTTTAGCTAAATTATTTTTCATTTAGTAGTTTATTAGACAGCCCTGTAAGAAAGCAGTTGTACCAGATAAGGGTCCCCTTCAGCATTATGAATTCAATCCATAGATGGTTATACAGAATCACTGTAGACATGTACAGGTAGTCACTAAATATGTGATAATGTTTAGTTGTCAGTTTAGCAGATGCACATTTAAATGTTACCATTTAAATATACCTAAATGCCTTTTTGTGTTTAAGTTTTTGGAGAAGTTACATTTTTATATGTGCTATTTCTTCATAACACTTTTTTTTTTTTTTTTTACAACTTCTGCAGCATTTCTCACACACAAGGTATGGTACTTTGAAAAACACTCTTTTCTAAAACAAAACTTTTAGATCTAATTAGTTAAAGTGATATCTAAAAGGATGGAACCAACTTATTATTACCAATAATTATTAACTTTGATTTTTTAAGGTCTGTGTTTAAATTTCATTCCCCCCAAAATGGAGACTCTGATCTAGCTAAAAAAAAAGTAGGGAAATACAGCCGGTTGAGGTGCCCCTGTATGTTCACATGTTGGGCCACTCTCTCTGCTCTGAATACAGAATGGGAACTGGTAAAATTTGCAAAGATAAAGCCAAAATATATATCTGTCCTTTAAAAAAAAAGGCAAACATTTCTATGGGGGCAACAGAACAGAAATACAAATTGGTGAGTGGAATTGAAGCCAGAGACCTACTGAACTAGGAGTTTGACTACTAGAGAATAAAGTGGATTAAAGCTGTTTTGTGTAACTGTAGGAAGATAGAAAAAGGCATCTGATCTCACTGCTTGAAGCCAGGGGCTTGTGTAGGAACTCCACTGCTCCACTCATGAAATATGGCTGGCAACAAAAAGACTGTTGCTACTCACGTCCTGGGGAGGTGGGAGGACGCAGATATAGCCTGGAGACCAGGAATGAGCAAAACTGTGCTTTGCCTCCTTGAACATTTCTAACACATTCTCCACATACCAGGGGTATGTGAGCGTCATTGAAAGACTTGGTTCTGGACAGGGAACTTAGAGAGTTGTGTGGGGTTAGCCATAAAACTACTAGAATGGGAGGTGTGTGTTGGGGGTACAAATTGCTTGAGGAAGAAAACAATTGATCAAAGTTAACAAAATAGTTTCCACTCAAAGTGAGCCTAAAGACAAATGTCCCAAATATATGAAGGCATCTAAGGCTAATAAAGACAGTAAAAAATACCACACAATAGATGAGAAACTCTGAGACTTTACTCTTTGGTTCAGAAGCATCAGCCTCACCTGGGAGCTTGTCAGGAATGCAGAATCTCAGGCCTCGTCTCAGACCTATTAAATCAAAATCTACATATTGACATAACCATCAGGCAACTTATATGCATGTTAATAATCTTGGGAAAGCACTCCTGGAAAACATAATCTATTGAACTGTCTGATAAGTACTTCACCACAAATAAAATTAATTTGCTCTGAGAGAAGGAAACAAGTTTAATTTAAAAAAGAACAAGAAATTAAGAAATGAAAAGGGGCAGACATGATATAGTTCTGGAGCATGAGAACAGAAACCAATTCAAAGCCATGAAAATGAGAACTGTAGTCACTGGGAGTGGGGGGTGAGGGAAGGGAGTGTTAATAGCTAGTATATGCTGTGGCTGGACACAGGTGAGAAGAAAATTAGGAAATTAAAATATTCTCCAAAGGTATTTAGCCTGAGAGAAAGAGCAGTTGAAATATGAAGAATAAACTGAAAAGCTCTAACTTATACCCAATTATACCAAAAGAGTTCTGAATGAGACAGAAAGAAATGATAGAGTCATATATTTTGAAGCCACATTTATAATTTTCCAAATCTGGAAAAAAATATGTTATGTTGAAAATATACCCTGGGTACCAAGCAAGATGAGTAAAATGAATCCATATTTAGAAACATTGCAGTTTATCTGCAGAACATCAACAATAAAGAGAAAAATCTAAAAAAACCACCAAGAAGAGAAGAGAGGTAACCTAAACAGCAATAATAACTAAAATACAACATGCATATCACCAGCAAAAATAGATGGCAGAAGACAAAGGGGTAAAATCTTCCATGTGCTGAAATAAAAAAGCTGATACCCGCTGGAGAGGATTCTATTATTGTTCTTAATTCTTCATCTTTCCCTGTAATAATGCCCTATGTCATGTAACTTTCCAGTTTCCTTCAGTAACCAGAGATTCATAAAATATCAATAATTTTAACACATACTTTTTAAAGGTAAGATTAAATTTTGAAATATTAGAACAAGATTGGAGGGTTGGGTGTTTGATACAAAAGGTTAAACTGTGTTGTGTACAGAAGAAAAATAGACATATTGAATAATTTTGACTTCTTGGGGAAGGGTAAAGTTAATATGTGTGCTAAAATTTGAGAAAAAAATAAAAGAAATGCCATGGAACGCTTCAAAATAAATAGATAACTAAAATAAAGAGGATTGTGAAAATCTATTAATTTGACAAAAGATGTGAAAGAAGATAGAGAGAATCAGACCAAGAGAATAGTAAAAAACAAAAACAAAACCAAAACAAATCCCACAAACTATAGGTCTAAAAACATGTAAAAACATTAAATTATCCTATTAAAAAATCAGATCATTGGATTATCTGCTGATATGCTCGATCTCTTTTATTAACAGGGAAATGATCATAAATCCACAGAGATAATAACATAATAAAAAACCACAACAGCTACAATAAAACAATAGTGCTAGTAATACCTACATTTAGTAAGTACCTGCTACTTAGAGACATGGGTCTAAATTCTGACAACCACCCTAAAAGGAAAATATGATTATTATTCCTATTCTATGGATGCCTTAACTAATTTCTTGTCTCTTACAGCCAGTTTTGTGTGTCTCAACCCAAATGGACTTTTCCCAAGTGTGGCACTTGGTGAGAGAGACAGTCCCTGTAGAACGGACCACAGGAAACGAGGGACTGGCAGGGGAATACTAAGCTAGACAAATCCTTGGCTTGAATTAAAGGCACGATATAATCTCCAGGACAAAAGGATCCTCCAAAGAACTTGTGAATACAATAGAAAAGAAAATAAATGACTCAAATTTAAGACATCTGCTATCCTAGATGAAACCAATGCCAAAGTATTTGGGTTTCAATCAAGGCCAGTCTTTCCTGCTCTTTACTTCTCCTCCCTCCCTCTGCTTTCAACACTGAGGGGCCAGAGCTACTCACTGTGGAGGAGGAGGAGATGGGCAGTGAGGTGTGGAGCCAAGTAGAAGTGATGCCCCAGGCTTTCTGACCTCATTGGACCCCCAACAGGGCCTGGGGAAAAGCTTTAATTTAAAAAGAGCTCCAGAGTATTGACTGGTAAGAGCATAGGGCAATTTAATTTCTGAACTAAGTCTCTTTTTGTAATTTAACGAACTTTTTGATAGGAAGGCGATCATAAATGTTATGGACCCTTCACTAGATTTTACCCAGGGAACAGGGAGGAACAAGCCCATAGAGAGGGTTTGGGGAGAAGAGGGAGTTGAAGGGGGCCACTGGCAATGGGAAGAGAGTTAAAGATTTGTGTCCTTATCTCTTTTTGAGTCTTATGTGTTCAGTCAACTGACTATTTAATCTGTTTGGCAAGGTTGTTTAAAACGAGGCGAGACATTTTCAGGAGCAGTGCGAGTGTACGGGGTTCTCTGTGGGGAGAAGGCAGTTAGTAGCAGGAAAGTCTGAGGAACTCTTAAGAACAAGTGTGTGTAGGATTCAGTTTCCAGTAATTTCTGTTACTGTACTTTATGTAACCCTCCTCCAATACACCCAGACATCGAGGAAAGCTCTTGCCCGACTGCACTCTTATTTTCCTGATTTAGGGAACTGCAGAGTCTGTGATGCAGCTTTGGATGAGTACCAGGTGGGGAGAAGAGACCAGCTGCGGGAGGTGAGATCCAAGCAACATCTAGAATACAGTGGCAGCAAGAAACCAGAGCAAGAGGTGTCCCTTGGAAAATTAAGACTCAGAAAATTCCTGCTTTTTGAAATTATGAATGGGGAATGACTACCAGTTACTTCATGCATAGGATGGGAACTTCAGTATTTGTATGATAAACCAAAGAAAGATTAAACTCAGAAAACTGGAAAATTTAGGCATATCCAAATGACTGCCACCTCTGTTAGATATACAGAAAATATCTTAAAACAATTACTAGTAGATTAGTAGGGGCATAATTTATAAATCATTTTCTACACAAAATGTAGGTTAATAAATGGCTGGCACTCATGCCATGTTAATATTTATTATATTTATTTATTATTCTTAATATTTATTCTACCAGTCAGAAAAAAAGAAAGGCGAAATCACTGAGCAATAAGGTGCTTTTATATTTTTCCTTGTGCCTTCGATAGTGTTTTGGCTGCCGTGCAATCTTTATGAGACTCAGAGATGCTAAGTGAAGCTAGTTTTCAAGTGTCACTCTTGGCAAGTGAGATATTCTTTTTATAAAAATATCTGCTGAGCTTTGACACTTAGACTGAAGTGTGTGTCCACATATCTGCTATAATGTGAATATGTCTTTTTTCATTCTGATTCACAGATCCTTCAGTCAACAAAAGTGCTTTACAGATGAGCAATTCAAGACCGCAAAATCAAAGGTGCTACATAAAGCTGTCTTTCTCCAAGGACCACCGATCATCTTACCTTGAGAAACTAGTAACCCAGATGTTGCTACTTCGTTTCCAGATCTCCACAGAATGTTTACGCATTGTCATTGCCATTCTCATCCTCTGAGAAGAAGAACGTTTCCTGGAGACCAGAGATAGCACCATATTAGCCATTAGCCTATCACTTGCTCCAGTAGCCACTGATTCGTAGAACATCTCTTTTTTCCATCTACTAGCAGTATCTACAGAATGTCAGAAAAGTTTATTTCTTTGGGGGGATTTTATAAAACTCTACATTGTGAGATGACCATGACCATGGGGATGTTTGACAATATATATTTTAAACCATAACTTCTCCATTCAGGTCCTCATATGATACTGTTTTTCACTTTCAAGAATAAAAGTAATTTCAAATCAGATGTCTATAATATAAACAGTCCAATACCTTTGTATTTATGGTTATGGCCAAGCAGTTGCATGGTGGCACCTCTGAACATTACTAATGATTTTTTTCATACTGGATAAGACTAAAATGAAATTTGTGAGTATGTATGCTTTTCCGTTTTTCCCATAGCATTTTTCTGGCAAGTCGTAAATCTTCAAAAACATTCAGAAGGTTTGCAAGTTGCTAAAACAGGGATAACTCTGGCTGGCAAGCATCTTTCTGAAATATTTTTGTAAATATCAGGAAGTCTCCCAAACACGTTTGAGCTCAGTATTTTGACTTGGGTATCTAATCCCCAAGCAACATAGGCCGTCAAGGAAACAACCTGCATTTTCAGACATAATAGTAAGGAAGAACTTATACCTATCACTGAGTACTCAGTGCCTTGTATTGCATGTCGAAAACTACCTTTCTTCAATTTACAGGTGCCCTAGCCTAATTTAACATGTCAAAGGTCCTAATTTCTAATTTGCTAAGCAATTTATCACATATTACCTACACCCTCTCAAGTCAGATCAAATGCTACCACCAAATCATGGCAATGAATCTAGATGTGAAGAAATTTGTGATTAATTCACTGGGAGATTTTGGTTCTAAACATTAGAAATATACATTCAATTTGAAACATAAGGTTTAAATTCTATTACATAATGATTTAAGTAATATTTGTATAAAAATATGTAAAAAGGAGCAGGGCAAAACCTAACATATCTTTCCTAAAGCGATTAAAATTAAATTAAAAGTTAATTTAGAATTCAGCTTTACATAAAAAACCTCTCGGGTTGTGCATAGAGGTATTTGAGAGTACTAAGAAATTTCACATGATTCTTTCTAATTGAAAAGCCTCTGAAATAACAGACCATAGGTCTCTATTTAAGAGACAGAGGAGATTTCCTCTTTATCTGAACTGCATAAGGGGACAAAAGGCAGACAGAAGAGGAATTATGTTCCAGTTGTTTGCTTAGCAAGATCCACTGACACCTAAAGATCACTACCTCTGGAGTCAGACAGCTTGGATTCATATCTCTGATCTGCCATTTATTGATGACTTTTAATTTTATAAGCTTCAGAGTCCTTGTCAGTACAGTGGGATAGCACAGAATGGTCACTACCTCACAAATGTGGAGATGGAATGATTATCGCAGTATTGTTTGTTAGTTTTATTATGAAGCCCCAACAACATTTATGGTAAAGACGATGATGTTCCAAAGCCCTATAAGAAAGTAATGATAGTCATCAAGTAGAAATGATGAAAACTCAGGAGAAGCTGGAAACTGGATACAGTAATATGGGAATAAGCAAATAAGGTAAAGTATTAAGACTTCTAGCAGTTATATATCTATATCTATATCTAAGGCTATTTGTTAGGTACAGTACTAGGCACATAGTGTCAAAGAGAGAGTAATTTAAAAAAATTAACTCACTTATCTAGCTAATTTTGTCTCATGTAATTATCTACCTCATAATTTAAAGGTAAAGTAATAATGATAGAAACTAGTCAACTACTGGAGGTAAAAGTTACTCCCTGAATCTCTCTGCATAAGTTTTTTAGTATAAATGTCATTAGGACAATCTTTGAAAATAGATCTGGATTCAAATTCTGACTTTTTCTGTTGTCACTTTGCATAAATTACTCCTGAACCTTAGTTTTTCTATCTATAAAATGGGAAATATATCCATTTGTTGCACTGTTTTAAAGATTGGATGAAATACCTCTATATAAAAACTCTTAATCTGGTGCCGAGTCATGGTAGAAACTCAACAAAGTTGGAAGCAGTTATTATCCCTGCCATTAATATTATTATCATTATCATTAAAAATGACACAAAATCATCTCTTCCATCATCAAATATAAAGTCCTAAGAATTAAAACTATTTTCACAAATTAAGTTTATTTCAGTGGCAGCAGACATTTGTACAGTCATTAAACAAATTATATTGAACACATACTATGTGCGAAGCATGTGATGGTAAACAAAATAGACTTGGTCCATGCTCTCATGGGTGCTTTGAATTTTGTGAGGAGATGCAAAATATGCAAAAAAACCCACAACTACAATAAATGGTGATTAGTGCTACCCTTGGAGAAGTAGAAGTGTATAGGGAGCAGCTTATTAACCCAGACTTGCAAGGAAAGCAGAGTTTGGGTATTGCAGTAAGAATTAAATAAGGAAAGAAAAATATACAATTTTTCTAGGAACAACACTGAGAAGGCTCAGAAACCACAGAATGTTATACATTCAAGTAACAGAAAAAAAAAGACAAGTCACTCAGATTTGCAGAATGTGGAAAAGTGAGAGGTAATAAATGAAGCTAGAGAGAGAAGTTTCAGCCCAGTTTTCAGGGCCTTGTCAATCTTCAGCAAGTGAGACTCTTCCTTAAGAGTAACGTACAAAGAACAAATTAGAAATAGAATTACCATATTATCAGCAATCTCATTACTGGATATTTATCCAAAGAATTGCGATCAGGATCTCAAAGAGGTATCAGCACTTTGATGTTGCGGCCCTATTCAGAATAGCCAAGATATGGAAACAACCTAAATATCCAACGACTGATGAAGGGATAAAGAAAATATCATATATACATACAATGGAATTTTATTCTGTCTTAAAGCAGAATATTCTGCAATATGCAACACCATGGATGAATCTTGAGGACATTATGTTACGTGAAGTAAGTCACAGAAAGACAAATACTAAGTAATTCCACTTATATGAGGTATCTAAAATAGTCAGATTCACAGATTCAAAGAGTGGGATGGTGGTTTCTAGGGACTCAGGGGAGGAGGAAAGGGGGAGTTGCTAATCAATGGGCATTACGTTTCAGTCAAGCAAGGCAGATGAGCTGGAGAGGTCTGCTGTACAACACTGTACCTATAGAAAACAGTACTGTATTGCACATTTAAAATCTTACTAGGGTAAAATTTTACTAGATCACATGTTAAGTGTTCTTACCAAAATAAGTTTTTTTTTTCTAAAAAAGGAAGAGAGTATAATGTTAAATTATCTTTTTGAAAACCCTTTTCAGAAGTACATTTCATAAATCTAGAAATGCTTATACAAAGCCTGAGGTTTGAAATCTCCCATGTAAAGAGCAGTAACACACAGGCCACCAGAATTGGACAATTCCAGGCTCTTCAGCTCTGCACAATATAATGTTTACTTTGAAAAGAATTTTTTTCATATCAAGGTATGCCAGTGGCTTTTCTAATGGGCTAATAGTACCTTTTGTCTCCTCAGATGGAATGTATCAGAAAAAAGATGTTTTATTTTGTGAGTTGGGCTAGCAACTGAAAAGGGCTAGAGCTGTTCAACTGGAAGCCACTCAAATGGTGACACAAAGCTTGAGCACAAACAAATGCTGACCTCTGTCTTGCTTCTAAAATGCTGCTTCCTTTCTCCACAACCAATAAAGCAATATTTTTATTTCTTTCAGTAACACATGATAGATTTCAGTGAGAAAAGTAACTCTGCAGCAAATTCTGCAGGCAAGGAATTGAAGAAAATGGGAGGTCCTGTCCATTAGCTCATTTTAAGTCCAGGATAAAAGAAAACTGTGGCTTTAAGAAGAAACAGAGAAATTGGAGCAAACTCTTTCTGGACCTTAACTTTTGAAAGTCTCACTTTCTGCTGATTCGGTTGGCTAAAGCGCTTTGCCCTTTGCCTTTCATTCTTTTCAGTTCTTAAATTTTTTACTGTCATGCTATTCTACACACACTGAACACTTACATTTCTTATTTTCAAATAATTGCTGATTTTTAACAGGAAAAAAACTATCAGATACATCATTAACATCTTGAATAACTGATAAAAGTAAAGGACTTGAAATTTTGTTTTCTGAGATTTTATCTATTTATCCACCTTAGAGAACTTGTAAACATAAAAGGTTATAGGGAATACAATTCAAATCTTATAAAATTTGCTGTTTGTTTGGTATTCACACTAATCAGCTTATCTTAACTTTACTTAAATTTTCTTTTATTATCTATTAGCCCTTTCAATCTCTTAAAGATTTCCCATAAATTGTTAATACTTCCCCTTAGGCTTTTGGTTCTGTTCCAGCAATCATAGAATTAAATTAAGTCATGAAAGCCTTTGTTAATTCAATAAGGGCTATTTCAGTAGAAAATAATGAGAGATCCCTAAAGTACGATAAAATGTTACATTTAGATTTAATGTCAGTACCTGCTCTGGCCGTATTCCACCTCCACAGATGAATCTTCCCAATCAAAGATCTGTTCCCTAGAGTTTTAAGGATGGTGCCCAGAGGAAGAGGGGGCTCTGCCATGGGAGATGCTTTCTCTCTTAGTAACTCCTGTTTTGTAGTGGGTTTGATTTAAACTTCATGCTAGTGGCCCTTAGATTCTTCAAGGTTCATGGTCTTTAGTACATTTTCTTATCTGACCCACTTTAAAGCTAATGCCTCCACTTCCCTTCTGAGTTTTTCTCTTTAAAAACTTTTTAAAACCTTTTTTTATTGAACTTCATAAATACAACAAATAATGATTGCATCATCCCTCAAAAATTCATGGGTTGCCAGACCGTAAATTATAGGCCAACTAAAAAAAGGCAAGAAAAAAGACTGAACAAGAAACCACAATTCAAACAGATTAGCCTAATGAGTTTAACCATATGCTGACAAAATTATAATGCAGTAGTTGATTGAATTAATAATTGTTCATAAATTAGATGTTTCCAATAACATTACAAAACCAAAATAACATCTTAGGAAGTTTTCAACTCTTCTTTAAGAACATTTTTGCCTCTGCCCACACCTTGCTGTTTCTCAGGAAATACTGAAAACATGGAGTGACTTTCCCTCTTTGAATTTACCAGGGTGTAGGCATTTCCCACTGAAGTTAACTAGCCTTGATGATACTAAGTCCTCAAGACATGTACTGACTTAGGCACACACAAAATAAATAAAGGAAGAAAGAAAAAGAATGAAAGGACCAGGTGTTTCCTTGCTCAAACCTATGTCAGGGAGAAAGAGGTCTCAGAGCAGAATATGAGATAAACACAACACAGGGTTGCTACCAGCAACTGCCATCAGTAACATCCACAGAGATAAAGTTTATTATATACTACACTTCCAAATTATATTCTGACATAATATGTATATAAATGAGAGAAATTTTTAAAAACAGGTGTTCACTTCTTTCTTTTTAGTTAAGGGGCATCTCCATTATTAACAAACAGTAAATGGTTCATAGCTGTGTAAGCATACTTTTGGTGACTGGGTTCGTGCGTGTTCATTGGGTGTGACTACGCATATATCTGTTAGCTTCTGCTGTCATATTCACACTGACAGAAATAAATTGAAATTTTTTGCCCCTAAAGAAGCTCAAGCAAAACAGAAGCAAAAAAAAAAAAAAAAAAAAAAGAGATGGAAGACAGGAAAAGGAAGAGAAACAGCTAGAACATTTTTGTGTTTAACTCAGAACGCCCTGAATTAGTAGTAATGAAGTATGCTCTAGAACATGTTAGTTTATATTTAGAAGAAACTGGATAAAGGTGGTCAGAAATATAAACTTCCAGTTATAAGATCAATAAGTACTAAGGATATAATGTACAATGTGATCAATAGAATTAACACTGCTATATGTTATATATGTAGAGAGTAAATCCTAACAGTTCTCATCACAAGGACAAATATTTTTCTTTTTCTTTTATTTTCTATCTATATAAGATGATGTATGGTCACTAAACTCACAGTGGTAATCATTTCATGATGTATGTAAGTTAAGTCATTATGCCGTGCACCTTAAACTTATGCAGTGCTGTATGTCAATTATATATGAAGAAAACTGGAAGAAAAAATAAAATTAAAAGAATAACCATTATTTCACAGATATTATTACTTGTATATATAAAGAGAAATAGCTGTGATGTCTCACACTTAGGGAAATAACTTTTCATAGTCTGGAACATGAAATAACTATAAGGAAATGCTGCCCAGTGTCAAAAGCAGACAAGAAACCAGAATGAGGGTATTCTGAGGGCATGATGATAGTTTATAATCCACCAAGATCCTGACTATATGCTTTCTTCCCATTTTGGGAAGCTATGTTGTCATATTAATTTCTAAATGTAAAACCTCATCCCCCTTTTGGTTCTTTAAGCTGACCCCAGTCTCCCCAAAATTTTTTGACAAACTATTTCTACTCTTCTCCCTCAGCTTGCTTACAATAAGGCCATCTGCTGTGACCTCCATCTAAGGAGTATTAATGCCATCCTCATATTATCTCAGCACCAGTAACAAGCTGCATAACTACCAACCGTTGAACTCCCCATTTTGGTTTTGAATTAACCAGGCAGGGTAGAGGAAAGGTTAGGAAGTACACAATGAAATATTTAAAAATTAGTGACATCAGGGGGATAGCTTAGGATAATGTTGCTTAGAACACTTAATTTCACCTTTCTAAACTGAATTCACAACCCCTTATCCAAAATCTCTGGACCCATTGTGTTTCAGAGTAAAGATGTTCTTTCTTTTTTTCTAATTTTGGAAAGAAAAATGGTGCCCTCACTACATATTAGGGAAGACTCACAGTGTATTCTATAACAACATTCTATAATCAAACACAATAATAAAACTGCAACAAAATAGTTGAATAATCACACTAAGTAGAATAAAGACTATAAACAGCCATACAACTGCTCTGGTCAGGTTTTGCTGACAAATGAGTTAATTTTTTTGGCTTTTGATGGTTTTGGATACAAGATTGTGGATAATGAATGGTAGACCCATAATCATTCTTCTTCTAGATATTTTGAAGGTAATTCTTTCATGACAGCTGCGAATATTAATACAACATTACTAAACCCCCTAAAACTTGTTGGCTTGATTCCTTAACATTTATTTACTGAAATCTTCTATTTGAATAGAGGATTTTTTAGAAAAGGAAAACATTTTTTGATGTCTTCAAGTAGTGCAAAGATTACAATATAGGGGCCATAGTAGCTCTCCCCTACTTCTCCTGAAGACAGGACCAGTTAAAGTGACACAAGGCTTCAGGAGACAGGACTGAAAGAACATTTACTAACACACTATGACTTTTGGAATTGTAGGACATTAAAGGAAATGGTCAAAGATGCTTAGAAAATAGTCCTTTCCATACACAGAAAGAGAAGAAAAATATAGACAACTGTTGATCTTGAAGGGTTATATTCAGTTTATACTTAAGAGAATGAGCCCCCTATATTTCTGATACAACAATAGCATTCTAAAACCATGTATCTTGACATTGAGAGATCTGTCATTGTCACTTCACTAATACTGATTTTTTTTGCCTGTTTGCTTACATTACTCATACCCGCCATCCAGAATGGACCCATATCATTCCATTAGTACAAAATGGTGGCTGTGTGGCTAATCTACTATTTTCACTCACAAGTTTCTATATTTATTGGCTTTACATGTGGTTAAAGTGTCTCATTTAAGAAAAATATATCGTTGACAATAACAGAGTAATTACACAGTCATTGCTTCAATCTGGCTGTATAAATCATTGTGATTTAACCTACAGTAGTAATAAAAATAAATGATATTGTTTTTGGTTCATTACTGCTGATCTAATAAAATGTAATGAATTAAGAAATTTCCTGAGTGAAACAGACTCATAAAAATAACAATTTACTAATGGTGCTGTAATACTCAATGTGAACGAATAAAGAAAACATAAGCATTATAATAAAAATATATCTTTAAGAAAATGTCTTCGCCATTTCTTTCATCCTGTCTTTTAAGGCAAATGTATGTTTTGATGGGATCTACAGAGATCATTACCAGGAACTATAGTCTCAAAATGATTGCTTGTTTATATGAAAATTTTAATAAAAATTCCAGGAACGTTAAGAGTTTCTGGGTAGCCTATATGAATTTCAGGAGAAAGACATATTCCATCTTCTGGGAATGCTTATGCACCAAGAACTAACTCTTATTAATGAGCCACATTCAGAAAGAGGAAAGCTACCCCTTCTCCCTTTGTGTTGTGTTATAGAAGGACCACTTCAATTTTCTCATAGTGTGTGACTGATTTCTAAACTTTGTCTCCCTCTGTCTCCCTGCTTCCCTCCCCCTTAACCTCCATCTCTGCCCCTTTTGCACACGTATTCACAATCATTCACAGCAGGGACACATGGTCTGTTTTTTCTCATGCCAAAGGTAAAGAAATTATTTGAAATTTGTATTTCTCAATGGCTTTTACTCCAAAACATAATTATAGGAATTTCAGTTGGTACAGTTTAAGTTCCAATTGATTTACTACAGTCCTTGCTAATATATTCTTTTCTGTTTATAAAAGTGATGCACATTAATTATGGAAGGAGAATATAGACATGACACCAAATCCCCCTGCTTTGTAATAATCACTGTTACTATTTGGTATATTTACACTCTTCAGGCCACATATTTAGATGTGCAAAAAAATACTGCTTTCTTTTTTCCTGTAACGATTCTTCCTTTATGACTTTGAGTCCCCATTTCACCAGACTGGTGGACAAATTTGACTTTGGTTCTTTTTCAAATCGCCTAACTCCCCTAGGGTTCTCTCACGGTTCCTGGGTCATACACAGCATTAAGACACCAGGGGTCCTGCTAGCTATTGATGCTACAGGATACTGCTGAAGAGTGATCAGAACAGATTGTTGATGTGATCACTGAAAAAGTCAGGAAGAACAAGAATCATATAAAATGACACATACATATCTAAAACTGTTTATTTTAACTGAAAACAAAGACAAAGGCATAAGCATTTGATAATATTTTGACATGGGACTAAAGCTTTTCCAATCTCATCCTTGAAGGAATTTTTATAAACCTGTCCTGTATGATCTACAATTTCAAGTGTTGGTTTCTTAAAAGTGATATGAAAACTTAAAGATGTATATAATCTGAGTGAGAAGTATTTTAAATGTTTACATTACCCAACATTTTTAAATATTGTATCACCCAACTAAATAACAATCTGTCTTTAGAGATTCACCATTATTGAATCTTTCTGAGTCATCAGGTTTGTTTTTTTCAGAATAGCACTTTCTTTTTACACTCTAGTTCTATCCATTTATATAAAATTTAATTAAATTACTTAATTACAACAATAAGTTCAAATGGTGTTAACTATTGAAGCAATTGGAATACATATTTCTAAATATTCTTAATACATATTTCCAAATTACTCTTGAGAAAGCACTATTTACTCACCTACTCTTAGGGGCAGAGAGTCCTTTTATACAACACTTACCAAAACATTATTTTGTCTATTTTTAATAATTTGATAAGCAAAGGCTTTTATTTATCTCTTAATTCTAATTTCTTTAATTACTTGTTAAGTGAAACATTGAAATACATTTAATTGTATTGATACATTGTATTCAATTCTTATTCTTGTTTCACATGTTTCTACCAGAGATTTTATTAATTTTATTATTGATTTGTATATGCTCTGTTCATATATGGAAGGGTAAAGTCTTTGTCTATTACATTTTAAGACTTTTTTCAGAAATATTTTCTTTTATTTTTATCTGTTTTTATTAATGTTCAGAGATATTTTACTTTACATAGTTAAATCCATCCATCTTTCCCTAGGTGTATTTTTAGAAAACCTTAATGTATGTATGCTCAGCTTTTTGAAATCAAGTAGACACCCATATTTTTTCTACTTTATTAAATTATTACATTATTAAATTAATTTACTAAAATAGTAAGCTAAATACATTAAATATTGTTAATTATTTAATTCTGGATTTTGCTTTGTTTTAACAGGTGTCTCCTAACTATTTGTAACCATAATTGTTTTTTAACCAATGAATTGTGATTCCATTATTACAATAATACAAATACACTACAACAGATATATGGATAAACAAAATATTGTATATACACACAGAGGAATATTATACAGCCATAAAAGGAATATAGGTCTGATACTTGCTATAACACGGCTGAACCTTAAAAATATGCTAAGTGAAATAAGACAAACACAAATGGACAAATACTGTATTATTTTACCTTTATAAAATGTCTGAAATAGGGAAATCCATAGACAGAAAAGAGGTTAGAGATTACTAGGGGCTGGAAGGAGGGAAGCAACAGATAGTTATTGCTTATTGGTTATAGACTTTCTGCTTGAAATGATGAAAAAGTTTTAGAAATGTATCATGGTGATGGTTGCACAGCATTGTGAATGAAATTAATGCCACAGAATTCTTTACTTAAAGTGGTTAAAATGGTAAATTTTGTGTTGTATATATTTTTTACCACAATAAAAAATTAAAGACAATAAATGAAACAAAAAAGAGTATGTAGATAGAATAAAAAGTAAGCTGTTTATATATGTTTAAATCCACTCAGAAGGTGTCATTAGTAACGTTATTTTTCCTTTTACTTAAGTTTTACTTTCTTCTTATTGGATTTTCCAGAACTTTATCAGGTTTTTCTGTCAACTTTGTTGAAGACACTTAACATGCAATGAAATTCACCAGTGGGATGTGATCAAGTCTGTAAGTTTTGATAAACATACACTGTTATGTAACCACTACCACAATCAGGGTATAGTACACCTCCATCAACACCCCCCAAATTTCCCTCAGGCTTCTAGGTGTCT
Source organism: Camelus ferus (assembly GCF_009834535.1). Taxonomy (NCBI): domain Eukaryota; kingdom Metazoa; phylum Chordata; class Mammalia; order Artiodactyla; family Camelidae; genus Camelus; species Camelus ferus. Next base: position 39,609,365 of record NC_045700.1, read on the forward strand.
TTATAGGAACTTGTTCATTTTATCTAAGTTGTCCAATGTATTGCCATACACTTTTTCATAATACTCCTTAATTATCTATTTAGAGTCTGAAGTTTATATAGTGAGCTCCTCTTTTGCATTTTATTATCTTTCGTTTCATTGCCACAGCTAGGAGTTTATCAATTTTATTGATTTCCTCCTCCAAATGATCAGCTTGATTTCATTGATTTTCTTTGTTTCCTGTTTCTATTTTTGTTGATTTCTTCTCTTCAATTATTTCCCGTCTTCTTCTCACATTGATTTTCTTTGTTCTTCTTTATCTAGATTATTCAGGTGGAAGCTTAGAGCATTAATACATTTTCCTTTATGGTCTCTTTTAACTGCATCCCACATATTCTGCTATGTCGTATTTTCATTATCATTCAGTTCAAAAATATTCTATCCTCAGTTCAAATTTCTTGTTGGATTACTGATGCTTTATAATAAGTTTTGAAATAAAAAAGTATGAATATGTCAACTTTGGTCTTCTTTTTAATGATTGTTTGGGATATTCTCAGTGTCTTGCCTTTACATGTGAGTTTTAGGATCAACTTACCGATTTGTGAAAAGAAGACGCCTGGGATTTTGATAGGGATTGCACGGAATTCATAGATCAATTTTGGGAATATTGCCATCTTAACAATATTAAGCTCTCCAACCTATGAACATGGAATATCTTTACTTTTTTTAGGTCTTTAATTTTTCAACAATATTTTACAGATTTCTGAGTACAAGTTTTGTCCTACTTTTGTTAAATATATACCTATTTTATCTTTTGATGCTATTATAAATGTTATTTTTATTTCACTTTCAGAATGCAATTGCCTGTATATAGAAAGACAATTGATTTTTTTACTACCTTCTTGTATCCTACATCTTGCTTAACTCATTTACTAATTCTAATAGGCTTTTAGTGATTTTAATAGGATTTCAAGTATATTAGATCATTTTGTATGCTAAAAGAAATAGTTTTTCTTTCTCCTTTCCAGTCTGGATGCATTTTATATTTTTGGCCTAAATGTCCTAGCTAAAGCCTCCAGTATTGTATCAAATAAAAGTAGCAAAAGTATACACCTTTATCATTTTCCTGATCTTTGGAAGAAATCTTTCACCAAAGATACGGTGGGATTTTCAGAGATGGCATTTATCAGATTGAGGATGCTCCTTCTAATATAACTTATTTGTTTTTATCACAATCAGGCATTGGATGTAGTCAAATGCTTTTTATGCATCTCTTGTGATGGTAACATGAATTCTGTCCATTATTCTATTAACATGGTGTATTACATTAATTGATTTTCAGGTGTTAAACAATTCTGAGCTCCTGGCATAAAACCCACTTGGTACTGGTATACTAATTTCCTTTTTTATATATTGCTGAATTCAATTTGCTAGTATATTGCAACCAGATTTTTTATGTATATTCATAAGAAATATTGATGTGTGGTTCTCTTTTTTGGGGATTTTTTTTTTTTTTAGTTTTGACTTTAGAGTAACACTGGCCTCATAAAATGAGCTGAGTATTTCCTCCTCTTCTAGAAGATTTAGTCTCTGTGTCTGATATTAGTATAGCCAGTTTAGCTCATTTACAGTTGTTTTCATGGTATAACTTTTCCATCCCTTTACTTTCAAACCAATTGTATATTTGAGTCTGAAATATGTCTCCTATAGACAGGATATAGTTGGATCTGTTTTTTCTTAATCTAGTCTCTCAAAATTGCTTAAACAAGCAATTCAAATTTAATGTTACTATTTATATGGTTGGATTTAAAGCTACAATCCTGCTTTTGGTTTCCTGTGTGTCCCATGATTTTTCTCCCTACACTTTCCTAAGATTTGTAGTGTGACATTTTAGTTTCTGTAATGATTTTTAAAATTATATTTTTGAGTTATTTTCTTAGTGAATCCTCTGCAGTTTACAATATACATTCTAAATTATCCCAATCTGCTTTAGTTTCTATGGACATGTCCAGTAAAATATAGAAACTTTACTACTATATAGCTCTATTCCCTCTCAATTTTTTATGCTATTACTGGTATTCATGTTATGTTTACATGTAACAAACTCAGCAGTACATTCCTTTTTAAGGAAGCTGAGAGGAAATGAGAGTAAATGTGAATCTATAGATTGCTGTATTAAGCTTCTTATTCACTCTTTCTGGTTCTCTTCTATCCTACCTATGAATTCCAGTTACTATGTGTTGTTGTTTCTTCCCTGGAATTCAGCTTTGCTCCCACCCACCTCTTTGTGCTATTATTGTCAAATATATTACATTTCTGTAATGTCAAACAATACAATTATATTCATGTTTTATGAAATTGCTTTTCAAATCAGTCAAGTGGAGAAAAGATATAAAAACATGCAATTATACCAACATTGTACATTACTTACATAATTACCTTTATGTTGCTCTCTCTTTTTTTCTTTCATGTGGCTTCAAATTACTGTCAGGTGTCACTTGCTTCATGGTTGAATAACTTCCTTCAGCACTTCTTGTAAGGCAGTTACACTAATAACAAATTCTCTTGTTTGTGCTTATCTGGAAATGTTGTTATTTCACCTCCATTTTTGAAAAACATCTTTGCTGGCTATGAAATTCTTGGTTGATGGTTTTTTACTTTCAGCACTTTGACTATGTCACCCTAGTCTATGGCCTCCACTGTTTCTGAGAAGTATTCCACTTTTAATCTATGAGCGTTCCCTTATACATGATGAGTCATTTTTCCTCACTCCTTTCAAGACTTTCTCTTTGGGTGTGGCTTCAACATTTTGGCTATTGTACGTCTATGTGTGGATATTTTTGTGTTTTCCTATTTGGAGTTTTTTGACTGTTTTGGTATATAGACTAATGTTTTCCAACAAATTTTGGACGTTTTTAAGCCATTATGGCTTCAACTACTTTTCCGTGCCTTTCTCTTTCTCCTCTCCTTCTGATACTCACATTACATATATGTTACTTATATGTCGGTACATTTAAGGAAGTCTAATATTCCTTTGAAGCTCTGTTTTGTTTTACTTACTCTTTACTTTTCTGTGTTCTTTTGATGCATGATCTCTATTGTTCTATTCTCAAGTTAGCTGATTCTTTTTTTCTTTGGTTTTTTTTTTTTTTTTTTTTTTTTTGACAGTTCAAGTCTACTCTGGGAACTTATATTGTACCTTTCATTTTTATTACTGTTATTTTTCCACTCCTGAATTTACATTTGGTTCTTTTTGATAATTTCTATATCTTTACTGATTTTTTTTTAATTTGAAGCATTGTCACCATATTTTCCTTTATTCCTTTAAGCACGATTTCCTTTAGTTCTTTGAATATATATATTTTTCCCTACCCTCTCGTCTCCACTTAGGGCTCCATTTATTTATATGTTAATCTCTTGATGTTGCCAGCAGCTCATTGACTCTCTGTTGATTTTTTCAGTCTTTTACTTTGTACATTTATTTTGAATAGTTTCTATTGCCATGTCTTTTAGTTAACTTTTCTTTCTGCAGTATCAAATCTGTTGCTTATCTCATTCAGTATGTTTTTTCCCTCAAAAACCGTGTTTTTTATCTCTGGAAATTAGAGTTGGGTCTTTTATATATCTTCTATTTCTCTCCTTACCACGTTTATGTTTTTATTCTGTTTTAACGTCCTTGTCTACTACTTCTATTATCTTCACCATTTCTGGACCTGGTTCTATTGACTATTTTATCTTTTGCTGAAAGTCCTATTTTCCTCAACTCTGATATTTTGCAGCACAGATTTTAGCCAACTTTGCCTCCCAGCATTTTGAACTCTTCACCTAAGCAAGACTGCAGGCTTGTTCAGGTCCCCCTTCCTGTGCTGTAATATGGAAACTTTCTCTAAACAGTGAGTTGGGGTATTCATAAGGCTCACTTGGTTTTCTTTCTTCCTTCCTCCCTTCCTCTCTTTTCTTTCTTCCTGGGGGAGGGGTTCGGAAGCCGGAAGAGGGGGGCAAAGGCAGAGGAAGGAGAAGAAGGAGGGAGGGAAGGAGGAAGGCAGGAGGCAGGGAGGGAGGGAGGGAGAGGGAGGAAGAAGAGGAAGAAGGAAGAGGAGGGAGAGATAGGAAGAAGAAGGGAATGAAGGAAGGCGGCTAGGCCTTCCTTCCTTTCTTGTAGTAGGGAGTTATTTTTTGTTAGTTCGGGGGAGGAGTCCTTCTTTAGTCTGGCTTCCTTTTCTTCTTCTCTTTTTCTTTTTCTTTCTTTCTTTTCTTTTCTTCTTTCTCTTTTCTTTCTTTTTTTTTTTCTTTCTTTCTTTTTTTTCTTTATTTCTTTCTTTATTTTTCTTTCTTTCTTTCTTTCTTTCTTTTTCTTTCTTTCTTTTCTTTCTTTCTTTCTTCTTTCTTTCTTTCTTTCTTTCTTTCTTTCTTTCTTTCTTTCTTTCTTTCTTTCTTCTTTCTTTCTTTCTTTCTTTCTTTCTTTCTGTTTTAGGGATGACCTTCCTATTCTGCTCATTGTCCAGTGTCTGAAAATTGTTTTTTAAATTTACTTTACCTAGTTTTGTATTTAGTTAAGGTGACAGGGTAAACCAAATTTCTGTTGCTCCTTCATGGGCAGAAGTTGAAGAAGTATTGGTTTTATCTTATAAATTGTTCTGTTATTGTGTTAGTAATTTCTTTTTAACCAACTTCTTATGTCATATTAATAGTTTTTTAAAATGTCCAAGTGGGTAAGTTTGGCTTATTTACAATTCTGTTATCATTTAAAAAATTTTCCTTTCCAATTTCTAAATATAATAATTCATTAAAGTATATTTTGTGAGTTTTTCTTATCTGAAAGATTAAATATATAAGTTCTATTTGTGTGTGTGTGTGTATATATAAATGATATTAGTGTCCTGTGGGGAAGATATTTGACCAGTGAGAATTGGGAAATAATAGGGAAAATGATTAGGAAATGACTTCCCCCCAACTTTTCCTCGATAGACAGTTCAAAAATACATTCCATATGGTTTCTCAGATGGTCCCTCACATACAGCAAGCAGTTATTTCTAGTGCTGGCCACTGTAATAATGTATTATTATACTGGCTCTCCCTCATTCTTTGAATTGTTCCCGTATTCCTCCTAGCTGCTCCCTGGGATCAAATCCTCCCCCAGAGCAGCCACATTTAAGCTTTGTTTTGGATTCTGCTTTCTGGGAACTCAAGCTAACACACAGATCAACTTGCTCATTAAAACCTCCAATGGCTTCAGTACAGTTAGAATAATATCCAAGCTACTTTCCCTGGTTTACAAACTCCACATGTTCTGATTTTATCTCCAGTCATACTTTAACACAATCTCTTTGTCCACCAAGATTCAGCCATAGTACCCTTCTTTCCATTCTTTGAACACATCAAGCTTGTTTCTACCATAAGGGTTTTGGCACTGACATATTTTTTCTTAGAATTCCCAGCTCCGTGCCATTTGTGCATCAGTTTCATGTGAATTTCTCAGAAAGAACTCCCTTGATCACCCAATCCTTAAAATCATTACCATTTACTTTCTGTAATACAATTTATTCCAAATCATCTGGGATTTATCAGTATTAGCTCTTTTGAATTTTTGTCTGAATTCCTCACTGTCATATAAGATCAGAAATTAGATTAATTCTTAAAATTAATCTTAAGATTAGAGACCTAAACTCTGTTGTTTATTGCTATGTCTTGTTTACTGCTTTCATGGTATCTGGCAGAGTAAGCACTCAATAAACATTTGGTTAATGAATGAATGAATAAAATCATCATCTGAAACTCAATCATCTGTGTAGATTACAAAATATTGCTATGGCTTAAAAAAGCTCTTTAAAGGTATTTCCAGCATTACTATCATTTCTTATGATATCCAACTCCCTTTTCATTTCATTCCTCTGTGTTTTATCTCATCCTCTCCTCTCCTAGTGGATTTTGGCTTCTGTTTCATAAGGAGTTTTGTTATTATTGTTCGATTAGCGAGTGCTGCCAATGGAGAGCTTTAATACTAATGGTATGGAGTTTGTCTTTGATACTTTGAGGGCAGTGGATATTATCTGTGACCTCAACTGAAGACATCAAACAGTTTTCTAAAATTGTCTTCTGATCAGGGTAAAAATTTTTGTTAGGATTTGCTCTGGATCTGCATGGCATGGTACCCTTCCAACTCCTCTCCTCCTATTCCCCCTAAACTGTTTTCTGTTTATTCGTCCTCAATTAAGCAGGAATCTATCCAAATCCAGTGTTTATCATGAGACATTGGATTGGTAAATGACCCTTTCGCCCAAGTCTAACAAATTCAAGTGCTCTCCATCCTCAGATCCAGACATGGTCACTGCTTTGAAGTGCACGACTTCCATCACAACTTCTACAGTCTGCAATATATTCAGTTAGTGGAGGTTACAGTGACCTGACATGAATCCTTACGCTCTTGTTGCCCAACACTCTGTACAGATGGAGCACATATTAAATTACAATCCTTAGTATGTATTATGTTTTCAAGGCCCATTCTACCTCTGCATTTATTTTTTTCTCTTCCTAGTGTTTTATTGCTGATTCTACAGCTGCCAGGATACAGTCTACCAGAATTCTAGCTGCTTTAAAAAAAAATAGCACTTTTATAGTTGTTTTGGTTGGCACTGACCTTGTGTTTCTGAACCAAGAAATAGAGTCTAAGGAGAGAGATGAAAGGTGTTCCTGACAACTTTCAAGAAAGCAGGATTGCTTCTTTTCTAAATTATACCAAGAAAGGGCTATCACTTGTTTGTTTCAGTACGGTTTCATCAGCCTTAATGTTATGGGACATTTCATCCAGATTCTGGCAACAAGATGACAATCAACTATAGTTTTCAGGATTGTTATGAGTTTTCTAATTCTCCTGTATCTTCTTAGATACTATAGTGGGTTACATCTAGGCTTTCGGCCAGAAAATCCCATTTTAAATTAAAACTCATTTGTTACCTTTGAAAGTGATTTATTTAATCACTCATGGAGGTTTAATTTTATTTTTTCTATATTTGTTTCCATTCTATTTTTCTGAATGTATTATGCTTCTCAGAAATATTCAAAAGTTAAAAGTGTATTAGCACATGCAGAAACTAGAGAGGGGAGACAGCTATGAAACTTCCATCTTTTTTGAGTTCATAATATGTGCCAGACATAGTGCAGTATGATTTATTTTGTCTTATTCTCATTCAACCGTGGAGTTAGGTGAAATTATCCCTGTATTACACTGAAAGAATGAAAGCTGAAAGAGATTAGGTAATTTGCTCAAGGCTACACAAACTACATATTTGTTCAAGTTTTATCTGGAAGTTCTATAATCAAGTGGGTAGCAAATTATTAAACATCTTCTCATTCCTAGCCCACAGCTCTCACTTCCAGATTTTAAATGAATTGTTTAACAGAAGAACAAAGCTGAATAATTCCCTCTTTCTAATTCACTTGCTTTTATTTAGAGAGATTTCCTGCTTTATTTTTGTGATCAGGGCCTGTACACAATATGTAACTAGATATGTAAACTACAAATTGAAACTGAAAAAGGATGTTCACAGTATCTGTGCAATCACATAAGAGCCCTGCTCTATCCCCAGATTGTAGAATTTGGCCCTCTCGTTTATTACTCTATCAACAAATTTCCTGGCCAGAGACTGGACATCTAAAGTATCAATTAATAAGAACGCCCAAGACTCAAGAAGCATACACCTCTAAAAGGAGAATTACTGCCCCAAACCTGTTATAAAGAAAAATACATTTATCTCTCAAGAGCCCCAGCTTCACTGAGGATTTTTCTGGAAGAACTGGTGATGGGAAGCTTTGGAGGAGGCAGGTCTTGTGCTTCATGTCAAAAGGAGGGAGTCCTGTGAAATTGAAAGCCAGGAGGCAGGGTGTGTATATGGAAAGTCTCAGGAATAGGCCTGGAATCAGTAGGGGAAGCACTCACTGTGAATCTTCTCTAGAGACAAAGTGATTGATAGGCTTGAGATCAGAACAAGAAAGTGGAGAGAGTCCTGCTAATGGAGAGCTTTGAAGGAACAGTCAGGAGTTTATCTTTGATCCAGAGGGTAATGGATGCCATCTCTGAATTTAATGACTAGGCTCTTTCCCAGGGAATGCGGTGGCCATGCAGGGCTGTTCTATGACATGTTTACCCCTGGAATGCTGCAGCCAGCAAAGGGGAGAAGAGACAAACAGGCAACTACTAAATTCAATGAGGAGGGGAAAGCGGTCCATTTTCATGTCATTGATTTCTACAGTTTGTTCACCTGTTTGTTGAGGATCGTTTCATTTACTTGCTATTCCTGTTTTTCCCACTGCTCAGCACTTCTCCCAAGTATTATTTGGTTATTGACTGAGTGCGACACTTTCTGTGTAAGTTAGGCAACTGGGGGAGGAGGAGTGCATAATGAAGGACACAAAGCACTGTTTAGTCAGTTATTCTACTCGTGCATAAAAAATTCATTGGCCAGAAAGGGTTAATGCCCCCTCCAAATGGCTTAACTTAATCCCCAAGTGCAATTGGCTCATTTGAAGGATTTGGCCCATTGAGTGCATGTTAGCAGAGAAGCTGAAACACCTCTTCACTAAGTCCGGTGCAGTGAGGTTAAACCCAAGGGCATATAACAGGTCAGTAGCAGAGTTAAGAATAAAATCTCAGCCTTCTGAACCCCCTCAAAGTGCTCTCTTCACTTGACTAAGTTTCCTTCTTTTACAAGGTATGAGAAGAAAAATTAAGAAAAGAAAAATTGAGGCATCAAGTAAAAAAGTATTTATAATAGATTTTTTCAGACCCACAGAGGGAATAACTTTAGAAATAGACTTCAAGTACAAGTTAAGCAAAAATTTTATAAACGCTTAAAATGCAGCAGAGCCACCACTTCTGTTTTGAGATTGTGCACGGAATGCTCTTATGCCCTGTTGTGGGAAAGCAGCCTTTTCTCTTTTGATCAGCTAATGAGATATTAAAATTAACATTGTTAATGAATTACACACAGAACACAGGCATTGGAAAGACATATGGGAACAGATAAATTTTATCTTATTTTAAAAATAAAAATAATGGCTATTAAAAAGAGAACTAAACTTAAAGAAATGTGCATATGGGTAGTAGAGTGGAGATGTTGAAAGCTCTTTGATTGAGAATCAAAGGCCTGAGTTTGCATCCACTAATTTTAGTAGTGGTGATCAATGCCATTTAACGTTTTAGGACTCAGATTCCTTATTTGGGGGACTGAGAACAACAGTTAAAATAGGCACTTTACAGTATTCCTTGAGAATTAAATGAGATAGTTCATATAAGAGTACCTGACATACAGTAGACACTCAACATGTGTTAGCTCTAATTATAGCTTACCAAAGGGCTATCTATCTAAGCTGAGATTGTGGTGGACAGAGGACAAGTGTAGGTTTAGGGAAATAATTTACAGTTTTCATGTATGTTTTCTATCACCAACACCAAAGTTAAAGAGTAATTAATGTAAACATGAGCATGTTATATCCAGAACTAGGAAAAACTGAATAGAATTTTAAAAATAGAAAACCAAAGTAGAATATATGTGAAACAAACACAGAGAGCACGACTTATGTTCTAAGAACACAACAGATGTTAGTGCTAAAAAAAAATTTAAGGCATATCTTAAATTTCTCTGTAGCCTACCAAGTCTCTCCTCCCTTCTATACTAGATTCTAAGATTTTGTAATTAAGGGATCAGCGATGTGGTATAAACTGGAAGAGGATATTTTAAGGATATGTATTTCTTTACATCATGGCTGTGTCCACAGGCAATGTGAATTGAAGACTCAGGAATTTGATCAATAAAATTATTTAATCAAAAGATAATTGAGATCCAACATATCTTTTTCTTCAAAAAGATGTCTGAGTCTAAATCGTCTATGTAACTGCCCACACTCTTTATTTTGATGTTATTGTTTCATTTAAGGCATTATCCATGTAGCAATTGCAAAAGGGAATTCTTTAGTCCAGGTAGTTACCTTGGCTGCCCAGAATTTTGCACAACAGCCTTGCCTTATCCTAGACCAATAATCTGTGAAAACCTACTGAAACCCTAGAAAAACATTGTGTGTGCTTGTATTTGTGTATGCATTTCTTTGGGAACAGGGTCTACAGCATTTATTATTTGAAGGAGTATATGACATCACAAAAGTTGGGATCCCTTAACTTTTTGGGTCTTCTTCCTTTTGCCCAAGCTTTTTCTGACCCAAGGTTACATTTTGTCTTTAAATGACTTCTGCGTCTGGCCCTGTGTCCATGCTTAACTTACACCCTCATCACTGCACACACTCGATTCTCTTATTCCTGGTTTCTTGTCTCATCCCATAACCTCAGCTAGCCAACATCAGTTACAGAAAGGGTTTTTTTCTTTTCTGATCATTTACTGCACAGTATCTGTAGCTACATGGAGAACAGATTTATTTGGATATATGAAAATTACCTAATCCCGCTGAAAACCCTCTGATGGCTTATAGACTGAGAACAGAAACAAAGTCAAGGAGTTCTTCACTTCAGGGAGCTAAAAGATTCCAAAAAGCAAAAGAAGAGCACTGAATTGCAATGACTCACATCCTACGTAATATCGATATTGAACTTTTTATGGGTGTATGTCATAATGCACATATTTTTCAGGACAGGTGAGAGTTCAGATGATATGGTACAGGTACAGTTTGTAAATCCCCCACAACATCTAGAAGAATTCTGTGTACTATAGAGAAAGCATAGACATATTGGGCAGATCAATTTGGTCATATTCCTCCCTTCCACTTTTTTTCCTTTTTGTCGTTATCGTCATCTGCTAATTCTCATTAATAACATTTATACAAATATTTAAATTTTCTGATCATTAGAAATAATAACTTTTCAGTTCCTAGCAAGTAACACTGACTTTTCTTCTGATAATGCCTGAGTTATCATTAGTTAGAATTTGTTGCATTGTTGACAATTTGAAAGGAACTCTTCTAGGCTTTACTTTTCAAAGAAGTAGTAGGGGAATTTAAACTCTAGTGGTCAAATTCACTGAATTGCTAGTTTTCAGTAATAAGGAATACTACTTTTCCTCACATTTGCAAGTAAAAGACGTCCCTAGGCAGTGGTTCTTAATTAGGAACAATTCCACACTCCTACCGCCATCCCAGACATTGGGGACATTTTGGGTCGTCACATCTAATGATTATGCTACTGGTACACAGTGGGTAGATCCTACAATGCACAGGACAGTCCCCCTACAACACAGAATTATCCAGTCCAAAATGTCAGCAGTGCTGGGGTTGAGAAGCTCCACCCAACATCTCAGTCACCATGCCTTATGCTCTCCTTCCCCAGAGAAGAACAGCTTACTCGGTTTGTAAGTATGAAGTGGGCATGCCTGCCGCAGCCTGTCCATTTGCTTTTCTCTCAGGACTCCCACAGCCTACAGAGAGGGTGGATTTACACCTGCTGTCTGTCACGTGCTAAAGTTGGTTGAGCAGACGGTGCTCCTACCTCTGAGGACAGCAGGGGTTTTGTTTGTTGTCTATTTGGTGGTAATGGGGATAGGGGTGACTTCAATTCAGAGGAACCTTCGCAGGACTATTAGGACTTATCTAAGATATGTCCTTCACTATTGCTTTTATCAGTAATAAAGCTGACATTTTGATCTCTAACTGTTTGACTCCTGTATCATTCTCTGTAAATTGGTTCTGATCTCAGGCTTGGAACAGTGATGTTATTTTTTGACCCCCTAGAACCCAAAATCTCTTACTGTCTGATGGTTCAGGATCTTAATGGCTTACCTCCAGGATTCCTGGACTTCCACATCAGAGCATCTCACTCAGTAAAGTCTGCCAAAATGTAACACTAACTAATTCAAGACACACGCGTTAGTGCTGAGATGATCAAAATAAGAATACTAGATATCAGTTTCAAGCCTTCTTTTCTGAATGTAGCATTTTTGCTTTTTTATAGGTAACATAAAGGAAAATTTATTACAAAGATGCACTTAGGGGATTTTTTTTCTCTCTGAAAATGACAGTAATTCCTTACTAAGAAAATCTAAATAAATCCTGTTATAACTGTATGCATTTTATAACCATGTCCATGAATTTTCTTCACTGGTGACAGATCAGCTATATTGAACTTTGGGAAATAAGAAACAGAGTGGAATAAGTCAGTTAGAGTTTGTAGCTAAAGTAAGAGGGAGTAAAGTTATTCAATAGAACACCGTGGTACTAACATGAAATACATTCTATGAAGTATTGTCATAAATAATGAGATTGATTGCTCAAAGCCACATACAAGATCTTGCTCCCTGGCATGTGTTCTATCTATATGTGAGAAGGATACACTGTTCTCATGACACTGCAGAGGGCTATGATTCTAAGCGATTTTACAAAGAATGATGTTGTATACAATAATGTCAAACACCTTACAACCTTCCTGAAACAAGCCCTATCAGTCAGGATGGCTTAGCACAACTACGGTGCATTGTGTGATGCTACACATCTGAGGCAGTGCAGGTCTGCTGGGGGCCCTGTGCTCCATGTAGTGATGCAGGGACCAGGCTGTCAGGGGGTTCACCCTCCACGACCTCTGCGACACAGCTGAGAGAAAATGGGAAATCACCTCGTGGTTTTTACCTCTTCTTCCGAGAAGAGCCATATGTCGCTTCTAGTCTAAGCAGATCAGTGATCACACCTAACTTCGGAGGTGACAGGTAGTGCAGTCCTACCACGTGTCTGAAAGGAGAGGAGAACTGAAATGCTGTGAAGAGCTCTCCTGACTGCCCCACAAGTTGTTACCAAAATTACAGAGCAAACCAATTCTAGTTCACTTCACTTACTTAATTATATTTTCCATTAATGACTAGAGTAATTGACAAAGTGCCCAAATTTCTGGAATCATCAGGATATCAAAAAATACTTTAGTGTAGGCAGGATTCCATCATATTTTTGGATGGTACAGCATTTAATATTTTGTGTCCCAGCGTCTCCAAGGCCTGCACAGCCACCGTGATTCCCTGCTCTGCTCACGTCAGGCCCCGCACTTACCTACACGATGTACCATGTCACTTGGGAAGACCTGCAGTGCCATCACCCTGTGTTCTCACGGGTGCCCAGATTGAGCTGCTGCGCTGTCCCTGTGGCATTTTCTTAAGAAAGTCTTAAAGGTTCATAAAAAAGTTCTTCTTGGTAATTCTTTTACTTATGTCTTCATTTTCAGTGATAAAGATTTAGAGTGAACATTATGGAAATGGTAGATGCTGCACAAAGATGGCAGAGAAATGAAAGATTTTACCTAACTTGTTGGGACAGGCCTTCTTCCAAATCAAAAGTCCAGGTCAATTTAAAGATGACGCTTGAATCTATAAAGACAACTCTTAGGTGACTGTGTGTCCTTTGGACATATCTCTCAACCTCTCTGAATCTCACTGGTATCCTCATCCATTACGGCGGAGGGGGAACCCATGCTGCCTTGTTTACATTGTTCTCATATATCTCAAATGCGATCCTGTTTTTGGTGGTACTTTGGGCGGAGTAAAGGCTGTGGATGGAGAGGGTTGATGGACAAGAGGAGGGGGGTGTAGGTGGAAAAGAGGAAGAAGGGGAAAAAGAAGGAAGAGGATGAGGAAAAGGAAGACATGGTCATGTGTACCGATGGAAGTTTATGCTACAGCATAAACGCAAATATTAACTCTGAAAGAGGAGACAGTAAGATTTTGCGCACGCTGTCTGATCCTAACAGCAAAGGAATGCAATTTTCCAAACACTCTTTGAGAAGGGAAAGTTTATGACTATTTTAATGTGATGTTCTTAATCATAACTTTTTGCCATTAAGCAAATGTTCCATGATAATGTGGTGACTTTATACCCCTTTTGTTTAATCACCTAAATCTGGGCATTCTTGGGTATCTCTACATACATGAGGTGCATTACTCTACAAAGTCTTAAGAGACACTGGACACTGAACAGACAAATCCTCGCTTTGTTCTTTAACAGTGATAATAGAAGCGTTGGAAAGCAATGGGATCAGGGGAATTAGAGGAAATGCTCATTAAAACAAATTTAAAAGGTCTAATGATTAAAATATTGATTAATTAGCCAAACATTGATTAGCAGTCACACTTTATCAACTACAAAGTTTCTAATTACTGCACCATTATTCCATAGATTGACCTGTTCTCTCTTGTCACTTATGATGAAGAACAATTTTTATTAAGTGGGTTTTGGATTTTTGACCTGTAAAATTTTAATAGGGAGTGCAAAGTGGGTGTTGTGTGTGGTTTGGCATTTTATTCACCAAGGGACTAATAGTTACTGTCTCTACTTAACCAGAAGCACAAGAGTGCAGGAGGGACAAGAACACTTAGGGATTAAAATCTTACCATCTTCCCAGTCAAGGGGAAAAAAAGCCACATGCTCATCCATTGAATGAGGAAAGAGGAAAATGTTTGCCCTTCTGGTTGTTATTCGTAGAGTGGATGTTAAGGGGGCTCTCAACCTAAGTGCATCAGTTACAGATTGTCCAGAAACATGGAAACACTCTGAGGAATACAGAATATAGAATTTGTTACAGAGATATAATTTTATGCACTCTAGGAGCGGGTTAAGCCATCTATGGAAGGCTGTTGCTCCTGCATCTGATACTGGGCATGGTATGTATCAGCAGGGCAGACTGCCGGGAATTAATGATGGATCAGAAGTGGGGGAGAACAAGGACAAACTGGAACTCAGGTCTGTCTCTCACTGCCTCCAACCTCAGTGGTGCAGGGCACCTGCAAGAGAAGCTGGCACTCTTCACCCTGGAGCTACCCATGTACATTGTCCAGGATTCAGAGATGCTGAAAAAGAGATTCTTGTGGGAGGTGGAAGAGCTATTGACCTAGCTGCTTCCCCAGGCCAAGAAAGTGAGTCAGCAGACAGGACAATAGTGTGCACTGCCACAGTGCCAGCACTGACGTTCAGAGTGAGGAAATGGTTGCCATCTGACTTCAAGCTTCCAAATTTCACAGGTAGGTTTCTCTTGTGGTTAATCCTCACCCATCATTATCAGGAAAGGCAGATGTGGGAAACAAAATTCCAACTTAACTAAGTTGACACAGTACAATCAAAGCCACCACATAAAGCAAAAAGGATTCTATTCTGCAGTCCCACAGACGCCGGCATCTGAGCTGCTGAGCTGCTGAACTGCTGAGGACACATCATACAAGAACAGACATCAGGGCTCAGGTGCCACTTTGAAGGAGATTTGCCACCAGACTAACAATATTTTCCCTTTCAGTGAGAATCATCTTTAACAGATACCAAGGAGAAAAAAACTTAAAAAAAGGATTCATACCAGGCCAACGAAAATAGTCCATTTTAAATATTTCAGCTGGGCCATTCTGGACATTGTGCAAAAGGAGATCTTGTTGATCTCAATAAATGTCTATTTAAATCTGCTGAGGCAGTGCTCATGCCCTGATTCACCAAAAGAAAAGGCCAACACGCCACACAGGGTTACAATCTCAATATAACTGTCTGGAAGTGCTGCTCCAGGTTTACTCCTGATGAGATCAGCTCGAAGGCCAGAAAGCAGATTTACAGCATGAGCATAAATGAGCAGGGGGCGCACCTTTCTGATCGTACATATGCTTGACAGGCAAAATGTGCTTACGACCTTATTGCCAAATAAGTAACAGCACGTAAGCTCCTGGCAGTCAGTGGGAAATGACATCCCGAAGACAATTCAGAGCAGGGCATTCGACTGAGGAGAGCAGCAGCCACAGTCTGGGAAGAGACAGAATGGAGGAGCTGGAGCTCTGCACCCCGCGGGGGAGTGTCTCCCACTGGCTTACCTTCGGGTCGTCACCGAGGGGCCGTGTTTCAGAAACAGTTAGCTCATCCAGAAGCAGTTGAAAGGAGAACTCTATTATGCCCAGATAAGAAGTGCCTTACCTGTTTCTGCGAGTGAGGAGACAAAAAATAAAGGGAACACGTGGCTGCAAGCCTGTAACACAAGTGAACCAACCCGAGGTGTGAAGAATTCCTGACATACCTCCATCTTACGTATCTGAATGTCCGCTAGCACAGAAAAGGGAGGTCTTTCTGCTACTGTAACTTAAGCTAAAATTACAAAGTGAAAGGAAGTGTTTAAGAAATTAACTGGATAACTCAGAGTTATCTGGGCATCTCAGACAAAGTGCTTTCTGATCCTGAATTAAGATTTTTCTGCTCCTGATCATTTAGATTTGCATATATGGTTGTAATTATACAAAGCAAGACATGTAGGTAAATGTCTGCTCCTACAATGTATTACAGGCTGCAAATCTAAATATTAATTCCAATCTAAATATTAATAGATGAGCAGTCACAACACTACCTTAGAGTGAAGAGTCATAGCAGTTTTCCACTTTTCTAGCGAAAATACAGAAACAATGTCAGAGAAGTAACAGAATGTCAAATTTGAGGCTACTCAAGGTAAAATGTTCAGGCTAAATTAGGAGACAAATAAAACAACCTGGTGACCATAACATAGGAACAAAAATAAAATATTTCATTATTGTTTTATGTCTTTTTCTCATTTTAATATTGTGTTTCATTATTGTTTATGAATTCAGAAAAATCTGCTGCATATTGAGACTACCAAACCTCGCTTTGTCACTCACATTTGCCATAACCATTTCTCTTCAAACTCTGGGTGGCTCCCCCACAGTTTTGGGTCCCAGACTCCCTGGAACCCTATTAGTCTGTAAGAGTAGTCTATTGTCCTTGTTAAGAGATAACAGTCTTCCTACACTGGAAGACAATGCAGAGACTTATTCCCCTCAAGGCAACATTGTCCCTCTCAGGAACTGCCACGACTTTCCCTCCTGGCAATTAGGTCTACAAGTAAGCACGAGCCAACTAGAGACATTCTGAGTCTGATAAGAGACAGATGAGACTATACTCCAAAAGAGCCACAAGACCTAGCCTGCCTGTATCGCAGAACTGAGAGAGCCCACAGGGGAATGAATGATTTACTTGGGAAGTGTTCACTGGGGAAAGGGGATACTCCAGAATTTAAGTGATTGCTGGACCCCCTACATACAAAGAAATTGATGCAATGATACAAGGAATTGTCTGTTGTAGACACAAAGATGTATCTCCCAGGTGTCCATTCAAGGAAAAATTGATGCAAGCAGCCTCTAGCTGTCAGGCCCTTCAGGGTCTGCCCCAGGTGCATTCCCTTGAAAGAGCACCCTATAGCTGGTGACTGGGCAAGGCCAAGGTGTAAGGGCTGATCTAAGAATGACCACTAATGGGCAAGTCTTGCTTCAAACTCCATGTTTAGTGGGTATACTGGTTTCCTATGGCTACTTAAAACAACAGGAATGTATTATCTCACAGTTCTGGAGGCTAAAGTCCAAAATCAAGGTGTTGGTAGGGCTGGTTCTTTCTGAGGATTCTGAGCAAAATCTTGTCCATGCCTCTCTCCTACTTTCTGATAGCCTCAGGCATTCCTTGGCTTGTAACTGCATCGCTCCAACCTTCTGTTTTCACACGTCATTACCCTGTGTCTCTGTGTCTTCATGTGGCTGTGTCTTCACATGGCTGTGCTCTTATAAGGGCAACAGTCATACTGGATTAAGAACACTCTGTACTCCAGTATGACCTCATTTTTACTTAACTTGGTACAAAGGCCCTATTTCCAAACAGGGTCACGTTCACAGTTTTAGGGGGTTAGGACTTCAATATCTGCTTTGGAGGGAGGGGTGTGGACATAACAATTCAACCCATAACAGTTGGCCAAGGTTTTGTTTCACCCGCACAGCAGTTTGACTTTTCTCTGCTCAGTTTTGTTTATTTGCCCTTATCTTCTTATCTTCACAGGTTTTGATCCTAAAAAACATCTTGCATCTAAAACATTTCAGCTTCTGCTTTGAAAAAAATTCAATATCTGAACTACTATTCAGATTACCATTTTTAAACATGTTTTATTATTGTTGTTACAAGTCATTTCAGGAGTCTTCACTGAGTTTCACTTATTCCTATATTAATATTACATCCTCTTAATTGTTATTGCTATGAGTCTTGATATCTAGTTTTGCGAGTCATTCAATTGTTGTCAATCCCATTCTTCTTCAAAATATCTTAGTGCAATTTTTAACCTTAACTCTTCCAGACATATTTTAATTTGAGCTCATCAAATTCCGTGGAAACAACACGATTAGAATTTCACTGAGTCCATATATATAAATACATAAATTTAAGGATATTTAACATCGTTTAGAATTACATATTTTTAATTATGATCATCACGTTATTTCTATTTAAATTTTCTTTAATGTCCATAGTAAAATTTTGTATGTTTATTCATAAAGTTCAATGCACCATTTTTAGATACATTCATATTATTATATTTATCTGTATTATTATACTTAGATACATTTTAAATAAATCATATCATTAATAATTATTTGTCTAAAATCTTCATTTATGCCTTGAATTTTCAAATTTATTTTTATAATTCTAGGGTTTTTTATTTTTTATTTTTATTTTTGACCTACTTCTAGGCTACATCATTAGGTGTATACAAAGTCATGATTTTGTATATATTCTCGGTGGGCTCGGCTTTTTGTTATTACTATTATTCTTAAATTCTATTAATGCATTTGCTTTGTTTTCTACTTTATTATTTTATTATTTTTTACTAGTCCCTTATCAACCTTCTTTTGGTTATTGCTTTGTATCATTCTTTTTCTTATTATTGGAATGGATTTTTAAACTACAATCTGAGAGTTTCAGACATTTAACCAGTGAGTTTAAGCCGTTTATATTAATTATGGTTGTTAAAATACTGACTAATTTCTATGTTTTTATTTTATATTTTTAGCCTACCATGCTTTCTTTTATTTCATGACTTTCTCCTTTTCTGCCTTTCTTGGAAAAAAAGCTTCACCGATTTCTCACTTTATCCCCTCTGCACCCTTGGAAGGTATACGTTCCACTTCTTTTATTTTATTTACTCCTAACTTTTTAACACACAGATAGAAATCTGGTTTTCCTTTTGAACCATGGTAGAAGGGTGACATAGTTTGCTTTATTGACTAAAGTATATCTGAAAGACTTTTGTAAATTTCCTCTCCATTTAAAAGGAAAGTGTAATTTTTGTTTTTATAGAGCAATAATCTATCTTCTATTAAATAAATTGCATTAAAAGACACATAAAATTGTATGCTTATATGAAATCAATGAGTCATATTAAAGGAATTAAATGAACTTAAATAACCTGTGAAAGTGACCTAAATAAGAATAAATCATAACTAGTCATCAACATCCTCAATTTGAATTAATTAATTAATTAATTAATTAATTTATGCCAATTCAGGTCATTCACACTACTAAATCCAAATAGTATTCAATCTCTAGTCCATAATTAATACAAGATTTATACTACTTTTATTTCCTTAATTAAAAAAAAAAATCTACTGGTGCCAAGTTTAAATGAGTTTATGAAAAGACACAGATGGGAAGATATACCTTCACCTATTTAGACAATTGAAGGGTGGCTTTACACTCAAACCATAATGCAAAACTTTTTACATCCCCAATGACAGAGATTCTTGTCCTCGCTGATGTATTTTATGATCAACTCATTTTACTATCTCCCTCACTGTAAGCCATTATGTACCTACCACTACACTATTTGAAAAAATGAAGGGCATGGAACACTTCTGGGTTTTCATTTATGTCCAAAATAAGTTGTATCAATAAACACTTTTTTGTCAAGACTTTGATAGTTTTTGACACTCACTTTAAAGCTTAAAATTAACATTAGCAATAAACAAAGACAACATAGCTCAATATAGTTAAAATATAAAATCAGGCTTTTGTTGTTAATTTAACCTTAGAATTTGACACTGTTCTATATTTAAGATTAAACTCAGTATACCATATAAAAACACTTGAAAACTTGAAATTTTTTCTGAGATTTTTCTGAAATTTAAAAAATCAATTCCACCATTACTTTATTCCAAATAGAACAAATTATGTAATTATTATAAGACAAGGTAGATTTCCTGTTAGTTAAAATTTATTTTATTCTTAGGAAATACACTCAGGCATAAAAGAGGACTTTGGGTTGCATGTAATAAAAATTTCATCCATATTTTGCTTTAAGAATCAAGAGGACTTTATTTTAAGGATACGTGATGGTCATAAAAAACACGGACAAAGTAACAACTGCATCCAGGGACACAAGTAGCATTAGGATTCTCCCTTTATATCTGACTTCCATTCTGCTTTGAATGTGTTATTTATTCTTTTCTTTCTCTTAGCAGACCAACTATTGCTACTCTTCTAGTCTTCTGAGCAGAAAACATGGCTGTTGACTGTATATAGTACAGCATCAAACTCCTAGAGAGAAACTGATTTTGCAGCCATTTTCCTTTTTCTAAAATGCTATGAAATAATCTGATGGGTTTAGCTTGGGTAAAGTACCTACTGCTGGACAGCTGTTTGTATCCAAGGGACAGTAGCTACAGAAGGAACTAGAATTTGTCTTACTTGGGCTGAGTCCTTCCCTGAACCTATCAACTGAGCCCAGGAGTCATATGTCATCATACTACAGGGAAGCTTTTATTAATTATTTTCAGGTGACAGAAGGGGGAAGGTGGGACAGTTTTTCAAAGGAAAGAAAATACTTTCCCAATAAAATAGGAGGTGGACATATTGGGTCAATAAAGCCAATTTAGTAGCATTCATACACATAAAGTGTTCTCCTTATGAACTAGTAAGAAAACACAAAGGTGAGTCTTGCTTAAGCTTTGAAACATTATACTCATTTTAACTTTTTAAAGTAAACATTAATTGAGCCCACACTACTGATATGATAGTGATTTGAACACACAATTGTCATCTGCACAAGAAGTAAGTAGGTATTACCTCTATTTTTCAGAGGAGAAAACTCACGTAAAATTTTGCCACTCAGTAGATTTGTTGGGATCTTTTGGTTGTAAGTGATAGACAACCCAACTCAAACTGACTTAAGTAGAAAAGGAATTAGGTACAACCTGACTTTAACTTTTTAATGGACATTTACAAGGAAGTGGATTAGATTGAAAGAGGATATTATATTGAATTCAGGCTACCGAGAGGTAGCAGTAGATACTGAGTTCACCATCCTGAGCTGAACAGAGTGAATGTGGGGTCCTGCCACAAGTCTTAGTAAGGAAAAGATGTAAGAGAAGATAAAAAATTATACATCTCAGAATCCACATGTGCAGTATAACTCCCTGCTGAATCTATCTCCTGCCTGGAGGAAATGATGAAAAACTAGTCAATATCAATTACCAAGCAAACTCAGTTCTCTGAACCTCAGTGAGATTTTCAGCACTGAGATAGTATTCATTTAGTGTACCCTTATTTTTGCCTTGGCAGTTCACAGATAATGCAACAAAGTACTATCCTGAATGTTAAGAAGAGGGCTCAGCTCCACCTGACTCCTGCAACAGTCCTCTGTAGCCATGACACAGTCTACAGAGAGTAGGGAGGAAGACAATGAAAAAACTAATACTCCCCAAGTCCCTGACATCATCATCATCATCATCATCATCATCATCATCACCACCATAAACAAACTTGTCAGACCGAGCTAAAACCCATAAAAATATGTATCTGGAAAATGGGCTAACATTGTTAGTACAGAGGGAAGACATTATTTCATCTCCTTTGTTCCTTTCTAGTTGGATTAAAACTGTGTAGAAATACTCCTTACAGACTTAGTTATACCCTGCGTGGACCCCAGCCTTTAGTCTGTATTGTCTGTGCAGCTAAGGACAGACACAGAGATTAGGATAAAGTATTCTCTGACACTGCAGATCTATAATCCGAGTGGCCATAAAATAGTGCTGCCAATAGCCTTTACTTTTACAGCTCTGCGGGGAGAGGAAGAAAACAAGATTAAGAGAATTGAGAAATAGTGATAGAGAGCATCTTAGGTTTTCCAAAAAAAATTCCATCAGTCTATAGAAGTAGAAATATACATACGTGTTCAGAACAAAACCATTCTTGCCAACATCAATGACAGGAGTTTTGAAGGGACCGTACCTCAGCTTTTAGCTGGATGTGATTCAGTGATTTCAGGTGCTGATTTGTAAACTAACAACTTTAAAAAGCTCTTTGTTGCTTTGCAAACGTGAAGTGGTATGATTCCTCTGGGAATTCTGAACAAGCAAATATTTTTGTTAGACGTGGCAGTGTTTTGCAGGAATATGTTATTATCATTGGTTTTAGTACAGATCCTGAGAAGATGTTTTTACTTAGTTTGTAAAGGGCCTGGCAAAGCATCCCATCTGGAGTACCAGAATCAGGCCTATTAATATGAGAATTATATACAAATCCTCCAAGGCGTGGATGGGAGAATAAACTTCATACTCTGCATATGCAGCAGCTATATTAACATGATAGATTTTCAATGCTCTATAGGATCCATTACTGTGTTTTGGGCCAATAGTCCATGAATTTGAAGGATTTATACAATGGACCATAACAGCTCTGTAGGTATAATTACGTCTCATCAGATGAAAAAATGTCTTTTTAAAACCTTCCTATTAACCTGTTTGCTCCATAGACCATAATCCTTTGAAGGTTAAATTATATACATAGCAAAATGGGCCAAATCACCTCATTTTGTATTTTAAAATGTATTTATGGTGAAAAAGCTCTCCAAAATGGGAGAGTAGAAATTGTGCCCAAGAGTACCATCATATCAAGGTGATTTTTAGATGTGAGCAACAGGCACTACTTGCAATTTCTGCTAAGGAGAGAAATCTTGATAGCCCAAAGATAACACTCACTCCTTTATGCACAGTTTACAGTCACAATCATCTAAAATAGATCAAACCATTGAATACAATCTGAGTAGTCAAATAAAAGGAGATAACACCTCTCAAAGCATGGGCAGGCACAAAGAACCATGATAAAGCTGTAAGCTCCAAATTAAATGAAAAAAACCTGTTAAAATCCTTTATATTGCCTATGTCTTATCTATGTTTGGAAATTAGATGAGAAAAATTAGATCACATGAATTTTAAATTATTTGTATAATTATGTTCCTTTCGCAAATAGTGTTGTACCTAGCATTTTGTTGAATACATGTTAAGTATTTAATGCATTTTAATTAATGTATCAATGGAGTCTAAATTATTAATTAAATATCTCTCTCAAATAATAGGCATCTTCTAATAACACTGCCTTAAACCATAAAAACAACTATAATGAGTTGCTGGAGACAAGTGCTTGATGATCAAGGCATTGTTATAGCCCTTATGGTGAAGCACAAATCAGCCTGTCACCACAATTATGTAGTACCAAGCCTGATAGAGATGCTCTCATTTTAAAGTTAAGTACTGACAGCATAGACATGTTTAAGATTTGGAGTGTATAAGTTCAGTTATTCAATTAAAATTTTTGAAAGAAGAATAGTGAATGGGTCAATGCAGATAAAAGATCATTTGTTTTTTTCAATTGGGTACTTTGGTAAATGTCTTTCTAGTACTATCCTTACATGCTGTTTCTCTTTCTTCCTTTGAATTCCTGTTAGTGACATTCATAATTTTCCCATAAGTTTTGGAAGAAGTACTTTGAAATCTTTGGAGAAATGACGATATAAATCTAAAGAGAAATAAAAAATAAACACACTATAAGTCTAAAGAGGAATAGAAACTAAACACTTGTGAACTCTGCCAAAGAAGTCCTCTTCTCTTTAGCAAATATAGAAGTAGAAAGAATGGACAAAACAATAAAAAAGGACTAGCAAAACTATATCCTTTTGTTAAAAAGAATCTGTTTTCTCACTCAAATGTGAGTACCTCTATGCCACACTGAGTCCCTATATGCACGCTGTGTGGAGGACACATGCCTACTCTCTTACGGTACAATTCACCTTCAGATAGAGACCTGTGAATGGACCTCATTATAATATGGATCCCTTTTAATCTGTACTCTATGCCAGCTCATTTGTGAGCCTATGCATTATTAAATATGTTGTGATAATTAGGAAGGCTACCCTTTTAAAGTGATCCTTACCAAATCTAAATATAAATAACCAGTGCAACTGCATTGTTTTTCTAGACATTTACCCCCAGTAGTACAGAGATTAAAACTGGAAAAGTCCAAATAATTTTTTCCTTCTCTTTCCCATACCTGATGTGAAAGAGGCCCATTTTCAATCACCTCAGCTCTTTTTTGTAAAGATATATGGGGTGGGGGCAAATTGCTGTTGTAAAGACCTCCAAGACTGTTGGCTTCTCTGTGTATTAATTTTGGGCTGAAGGAATGTGCTCTCAAACACTCTGCCTCCCTAGACATTTATGATCTGCTCTTAGGAAGCACACTTGAGGTATGGATAGGTGAATCCATATGAGTAAAATGCCTTGTGGATCTACTTTGATTCCTATAAGCTGAAATTAACATTATGAAGAGACTGAGGAAAGGAGCATGAAGCTTCCACAAGGAAGTCACACAAATTCCTTCTTTCTTGCTCTTATTTGGGATTCCCATAGGAGTGCCTTCCAAGGGGAAAGAGTAAAACTACATTGGGTATTATTCAAATCTGCTTCATGCCATTGGGGTAATGTTCTCATTTCCTGTACAAGGAACCACCCACAAGATTAGGCAATAGAATTTTGTTTTTGTTTTTACTTTTATATCCAGTTGTGAATATTTGGCAATGGAAATGCCAATGGACACAAATCAGGAACATAAAATGTTATCTTTTGATGACGTAGCTTGCAAGGGGAGAGTTTCTGCTGAAGGGCTTTTAGTTTATCTTATTCCTTTGTAAATCACTAATGGCAAGAAATTTTGAATGGATTAATATTGTGCAAGATATAACGAATGTAGGAGCTTTGTGTACTTCTTGTTACAAAATGTTTGCCATCTTACTTTTAAGACTCTAGTTTATTAAAGGGGAATGATATTGAGAGACTGACAAAAAAGAAATATCAACTTTGTATTCTAGGCATTCATGATTGTGACCTAATTTGAGCTCTGGGCACTAGACTAGCATATGGGTTGTGCATAGCACTGCAGAGGACAACATATTAGAGAGAGAGCTAACCTTCCCTTCCCACCTTCTCACAGGCAAAATTATGCACCGGTCACACTACTGAGCATTAGTAAGGTAAACCTAATGTTGCCCTTGATGGGAGAAAGAATATCAGATTCATTAATATTGTAAATAATATAATCAATTGGGAACACAGTGTGTCAACCATGCATTAGAAACATTCGTTTTTAAAACCTCTCCCTGCAATTACCCAATTGGTATTTATAAATTACAATCACACACGCAGATCAAGGAAACTCGCTGAAGCAATTACCTATGCATGAATGATTTCACCTTTCAGGACACTAGTAAAAGTAGGACATCAAATAAAACTAGTTTATCTTTCTCTGTAGCTTGGAGATTGAGAGCTATTTCATGCTTGAAAACTGGCATTAGTGTGCAGGATTAGGTCATGTGCCAATCTCAGTAATTTACGCTAAAGGAAAGGAAAAGGAAAGAAATAAAGGAAAGGATAGAAGAAAAGTGGAAAACAGAGTTAAAAGAAGATAGCCAGCATTGAATTAGCCTAGGAAACTTGTAAGCAGATATCCCAAAATATACCTGTACTCTTCATAAATAGGTTGTAGAAATCATTGCCAGGTTAGCCTGCTTGGAACTACTTTCCAAACCATAGTCTGAAGACTTGTTGTGTACATCAAAAAAGCTATTCAATATAAACATATAACATATAAATCCACTATTTCATATAACAAGGATATGCCATCTTTAAGGTTTCAGACAGCCTGGTTCCCATGAAACATCAGTTTCCTCCTCTTTCTTCAGGTTAAAAGGTGGTGAGGTTTGGGGAAGAAGGAGGAGAAAGTAAGGGAAAGGTACTGAATCTTTTGGAAAAGTACTAGTACAAACATCCTATGATGTCCTACCCAACAGCGTAATTCAAATTCTCTGTGAAGCCTCTATTGGTATGATTGCAAATCATTGTAAAGAATAAATGATTTAAAAATATGTGATAATTTTGAATCTGCAAGCCATCCAATAGTTACCCCATGCAACTGATGCCACTAGGCGATAGTAGATGTTTTAAGGGAGAGATATCACCACTTCATCAAATTCCCTACAAAGCTCTACCTTTACTACATTTTCTATATGTTTTCTACCATTTGACTCCCAGGCTGTTTCTAAGGAGAAGCACAGTGGATCAAAATAGATTATGCAATGAGTTAGGCCACTCTTCTGGCTTATGCAGGTCCACACATGAGCCAGTGGGTTGTGAGACATTTCTTCTGCCTACACAACTCTTGCTCCAGCCATATCTGCACTCCTTGAAAACTGGGAAGTTTATGACCTCTTGTCTTCACTGTTGCCCCTTCCTCTGTCTAATATGCTCCCCTCATACTTCCTCAATGGCTCATTCTTACTCAGACTCTACCTCCGGATGTTCATTTCCTACTTCTCCACCCTTCCATTACTCCATCTTCTTACCATGCTCTGTTTTTCTGCATAGCACTTATCATCCTCTGAATTTACCATGTTCATCTATTGGTATACAAGGACATAAGCTACATGAGATCTCGAATTTTGTCTCTCCTATTCACTGTTTTCATACTGAGGATCTGGCATATGGAAAACATGCAGTATGTAAACGGTGAATGAATGCATTCACTTATTATCCATACATGGAAAGAATCTAGCAACTACTAATTGATTCAGTGGTTGGTTATCTTCCTGGTTGTAGTTCTACAATCTTAGGACTATTGTAGCTCTACTGATATTCTTAGTGCAATAAACTATATATACACCTCTCAAATGTGGGCAGCAAGATCTTTAACATGGGATATAAAAATATACTTACCAAAAAAAAAATATTGCACTGTGTAGGGTAGTTAGCTGGCTTTGACTCAAGATAATCAAAGTCCTACCACTACCCTTCCTAATCAGAAATATATCTTCTTCCCTTTCTTGTAGAAACTCTTAATGTGTTTATTTATTTGCACAATATTATAATTGGAAGGAGTCCCATTTTAAAATTGTATGTTTGTGTCATAAACTTAATGCCACTTAAAGTTACACCTTTAGGAGAATTTATTAAAAATTAAAATAATTACTTAAGAATAGTGCTTATATTTTGGAATTTTGGAAATGTTATCAGGGTAGACAGCCACTACTCTGTGTTACAAATCTGAATGTGAAATTTCAGAAATCCTCCTTGCATTAAAAATGAATTAACTGCGTGATTATTAATTGTGCATATTCCAATCCCTTTGTGCTGTACTGCATGTTTCTTGAATCTCATTTGAATCCTTTGGCTAAGTAATGTGTCAAGGGGGGGACGAGACTGAATGCCTGAGTTATTTAAAAGGCAGGACAGCACTTCCAGATTAGAATACCAATGAGTGGGGTTAAAAAGGCTCTACTGTAGTTGGAGGGCAGCTCTCAGTCTGAGAAGTACCTGAAAAGGACCTCTATGGACTAATTTTCAGAATCACATTGTAATGTGGGCTCATGTCAATCATCAGAACAGACAGCTTCATCCCATGATATAAACTAGTTATACATTCAAGAGCTGCCAGAAGATCTTCATTAAAAAGGGACTTAGCATTAAAGGAAAAAGGTTGTTTTATTATAATACTTCAAACACAGTTTTTTGTTTTATATGTTCTCAGAATTCTCTTTTGTTCTTCGCTACAATATCAAAAAAAAGTACCACAGAAGAAGGAAAACATTAAATATTCCATTTTTTAATAGGAATCAAGGAAGCTTTCTGGTTTAAGGCATTAAAATCATATACATTTCCCCTAAATTTATTCATGGCTTTGAATAACAAAAAGAAATCTCTAGATGTAATAGGAGGATGTTTTTAATCTTTTGTGGGAAGGGATTTGCAGAGCCGACTACTCAAGGTAAAATATCTACTGGCAAAGTATATCAGTGAGAGCTTGATACATATAAATTTGTATAAAATCTTTGGGCTCTCCACAAGCTTCCAGATACCAGTTAGATATTACAATTGATGTCATTAAAATTTAATATAATTGTGTTAGGAGGAAAACAGGAACCATACCCATGTAAGTAAATCATCGACACTGTAATCTAGTATTTAAAGAAAACTTAACAGGGGTTTAATAAAACAGATAAATGTATCTTTTTACCTATATTCGAAAGTGTCATATCAAAATCTTAATTTAAATGTATTCATACAAGTCAGGCAACCTCTTAAAAATATCCAGTACATATACTTATTTACCTAAATCATCTCATTTCGATCACAAAAAGTGTCAAAGCAAATGACTTGGTAAATGGAATTAAAACGATTACACAGTCTCTTGCAAGTAAGGTATTTGTCTTACAGGGTGCAAAGAACTCTGTTTTCTGTTCACTTTCAATGAAGGAAATGCAGTATTGTGAATCATTTTCTCTCCTGAAACTGAAATTGCCAATTCCAGAACACACAATCTCAAATTAGTCTCATTATTTAAAAGTGTTCCTGATAGATGCCTGAGTATGTATTTACAAGTAACTCATAATAAACCCCAATTTACAACTCTTCCTTACGACATGATCATGCTATATGTTAATTTTCAGAGCTTCGTCTCAGGAGTCTACCTGGAAGCAAAATCATTAAAACTACCAGTGAAAGCCAAGGAACTGTCCTGGTGGGAATGTTCTTTCCCCATTAGGAGGAATATCTCTTAATTAAAGGTCTTCTGATGCTCAAAGACCAAGTGCTCATAATAAGGAACATGTCTGAAGCCTCCACCTTCACTCTTTCTCCCATGCAATGACTTTTTATGCACAATTACTCATTTTTCCATCATCCTAGTATAAACAGGCTCCAAAATTCACAGTATAGAAAGCACTGAGCACCCTTTCAATGCTTTTACTATTCACAGCGTTTAGAGCACTATGGGTGGTAATTTTAGCAGACTAAATTTGAATGAAATTGTAAATCAGATTTTTGTCTGATCCCCACAGTACTACAGAGAGATACAAGACAGAAGGGGAAAAGAGAGAAATGTTACAGCACTTACACATTTTTCCTCTGCAGATTTCTCCTATTTCTAGGGGGAGATAGCTTTATACCACTGAATAGATTGCTGTTTTATCTATACTCATAATATCTAGCAAGTGATAAGACTCAAAACTACATTTTATCAAATAAATAAAAATATCAAACATACAAAGCCATGTATATTTTGATAATAAATTAAAGGAAAAGTTGGCTGGAATCATATACAATGGAGCTGCATGTAAACTGGTCTTGAATTTATGGCTCCTTATTACTGGATTCAGGGTAAAAGAATGTTAAATCATTGAATTTTGTTGTTTGTTCAAAATGTTTCAACACAAAAATCATTAAAAAGATTAAGTCTTGTTCTTAAGTTAAATGGCTGGAATTCATGGTGAAGACTTTTGGGTTATAAACACCTAATTAAATTAAATTCTACTTTAATTAGCTTAGAATATTATAGAAAAAGCCTGTGTTATTCATATTACAGTTAGATTTTCATCTCATGAAAATATTTCTTATGAATTTTTAAATTAATCTTCTCCTTTATAGTTAAGAATAGTTTTATGACCAAACATTCACAGTGGTCTGAAATAAAATATTTTCTTAAACCATTATATTATATTTTCATATTTTAATATATGTAAATAATTATAACTTAAAAATTAACACTATTGAAATATTTAAAATTTTATTTTTTGTCTAGGTTTTTTCTGTCTAAACATCTAAAGAAAACAGAGAGGTAAAAAACAATGCAATTTTTTAAAAAAATACTTAATGATTCTGTTCTGTATTCCATCATCATAGAAGCCCACAAAAACTTTTCAACCCTGATAGATGGATCTGATACCAAGACTGCTAGTAACTAGGTAAGTATATTTCTTGAAGGATACAGTAATTTAGTAATTTTCATTGTTAATACATATATTGACCAATCAGATATTTTTAATAAATAGTTCAAGGATCATTGTCTTTAACATATGAAATGGCCAAAAAACTCATAAGTCATGGGAACAAAAAAATATCTTGAATGCCAAAGACTTATTTTATATGAAAGCATTTTCCAAGAAAAATCTCAATGCACTTTCTTTTCCCCATAGAACTTCTATTTACTTGTTCCATTCCCTGGCAACTTCTTACTAATTATAATTGTTGAATGAAAGCTGCAAGAGGAATGACTCTACCTACTTCATGATTATTTAAACAATAAAGTCAAAACTTGGCTAAAGGAAAAAGTAATGTGGCTGTATTCCATGAATCTTTGCGGTGATAGTGCAAGCCCGATTTTGGCTCTGTTGGAATTTAGGAAAAGATGTTAAGAGACTTGTAGCAGTTATACAAGTGTTTTGAAATGTGTCATTGAATTAGTAGAGATTAAAATTCTAACTGGAGACAGTAAAGACCTGAATTCCTTTATTTTACATTATTTATATATGTATATATATATAACATATGATATATATTTACATATGTAAAGTATACAATAAAATATACAAATGTATATGTATAGATTTATTTCACTTACTATGTATTTCTTAATCCTTGCTGTCTGAAGAACTTTCTTGTAGTGTAAACTTTTTTTTTTGAAGTGTAGTTGATTCACAATATTGTGTTAGTTTCAGATGTACTGAAGCACTTTATATTTAATAGAGATAATTGAGTATAAGGAAAGAAATTATGTTTATACACACACATGTATCCTACATACTCATAAATATACATGTACATGTAAGCACACATATGTGTATACATATCTATACACACATTTATTTTAGAGGAAACATATATGTATATTTTAAGAATATATCTAAATTTTTATATACATTATAAACACACCAATGTTTAAATGAAAGAAATATGATGTGTTGAATGGTGATGATGATCAAATACAACACTAATTTACATAAATTAGAATGTAAAATCCAAACCAAAATATATTCAGACTTGTTAAAATACATCCCGTGAGCCTACTATAGAAATATTACCAATTTCATTGTCACAAATTTAAAAGGGTGGGAAAAGTAGAGGACAGAAGTGGGGAGGGAGAGACAGATGCTGAGCAGAGAAAGGTAAACATCGCTGACCCAATCTGACAATACTTTACTGAGCTTCAGGAAGCTCTCGATGACAGTATTCAAAAAAGGCTTCCCTGTAGCAGCAGTAAAGACACCATCAACAGCCACTTCAGACAGTTCAGAAAGAGCTTCCCTCCGAGGGTGGAAAGAAGTGATAAGTGGAATACTGCTGTAAGCATCTGGACTTAGAAGGATTTCTTGACTTTACATTGATGGCTGAGTTGAAAGACTGTGCAGCAAGGTGAGAATCTTGCTGGTGAAACAGAAAACCAAGGAAAGGTGGTCAATAAAAAGGTGAGCAGCAGTGCAGTTGGACGATTAGAAACTTGGAAGTTAAATGGCATTTTGCAATTCATTGTGGAAGAATGAAAACCACTGAGACCGAACAAGAAGAATCTCAAAAGAATTCTCCATTTACAAATGTTCCTTCAGAAAAATGGGACTTATAAAAGGAACAGGCTTCAGACCTGATTATACTTCATCACAGTCTCCAGATGAGGAGTAAAACATTGTTTCATCCTCTAAAGATATTTTTGGGCATGTGTGTAAATAATAAAGTTGAAAACAGATTATTGATTCTTAAAATAAATAAAGTTGAAATAAATAAAGTTTTGAAAACAGGTTACTGATTCTTAAAATCTAAACATCTAATCTGGAGTCAGATTTTCCTTAAGTCAAAAAACAGTGTGTAATATTAATAAAGTTCTTCCAGAATTATTATCTTTATAGATCACTTTTCTAAACCTAGCAAAAGATTAAGAAATGAAGGTAAATTTCATGCTTCTGGAATTTCTCTTTTTTGCTCTAAATGATAGCCATAAACTGTAGCTTCTTTATTTACATATTTTTTAAATTTATGGACATGCCTATATATGTGTATTTATTATTTATTTGGAATATGTCAACACAATGCTATTTTTAATATTTTAAGTGTTTTATTTAAATATAAATTTATTTATTTAAGTGTTTATTTTAAATCTGTAAGTACTACTTTTTTGGAATAAGTGGCTGAATTTTTCAATTTTTTTTTTTTAACCTTTTATGAGGTAGTCAATTTTGCTGCTTTGTGTTTTGATTATCTGGGGGGAGACTGTATTATTACTTAATCAATGAAATTGATCACACTGACCAAATATGAACGTAAAGAAACGGTATTTCCTTTCTTATGTCCTTGCAGAAACATGGTCATACCCCACCTCACTCTTAACAGTGAAACACAGTAAAACATATGTCTCCAATATTTAAGTCAATTAGGACAATGCACTTTGAAGTAGAATATTCTTCAAGTTATAGCATTATAGTTCCCCATAATTCTACTGGGACAGAGCTGCTATTTAAAGAAACTCTGTGGTCTGAGAAATGACGGTATGACAAAGAAATGTACACAATCCTGAAGGGAACCAAAAGGACAGATGCTGCAGGCTATCTGAGCTTCTGTTAAATATGAGAACCAAAGGGCATGAACCTTAGCTAGAGAATGGCCTGGCACTAAAAAGTGCTTCCAACTCTTTTGCAATTGCCCTTTGTGGAATAAACAGCTCAGGAAAATATAACAAGCAGCAGACACAACAAGAACGTGGACAAGTGGCTCTGGCCAGTGCAATGGCAATTTAATGAGTAGAAATCCTCAGTGTTCTATTTTCAGGTTACGTATGTGTATGGATCTCCTAAAATTGGCATTTTCATTATAGTTAAAAATTGTACCACTATTTTTAGGAGTTCAAAATTATACTACTAAAGGCCAAATATTCATCTATTAAACATTTGTAGCTGAAGAAAAACCTTTGGGGAATTATTAAGAAATCAAAAATGTTAGTATCTGGGACAAAAATTTTTTACACATATATTATAAAGAACTAGTACATGTTTAGTCTCCAAACTTACTCCATCTGTTAAAAATGAAGTTTATTTCTTTAAGTGGTCTGTTATTCAATCCCTTTCCTCTTAACAGGTATCCATAGAGCAGAGAATGTTAGAGTTAACCAAAATAGGTATTAATCTTACTCTCCTGAAACACTTAGGAAGGCATCAGGAATCACAGTTTAAAGAATTGTTACAGCTGGAAAGGGATTTAGCATGTGCTCCCTCATTTTGAAAACATACTAGAAGTGTGAAATGATTTAACTCTCGTTTTGTGATCAGAGCATTCAGATTCCTTAACCATCATTCTTTGTCTTTTATTAAATAGACTGAGGTAATATAAAGTGCTTAGCACACTGCCTGGCACCGAGGTAGCACTTAATCATTATTGCTAAAGCTATACAGACAGCAGTAGATAGAGATAAATACACTCAAAGAGACACACACACAAATTGTGATGGTAAGGAAAAAGGCTGAGCAGAAGTATGGGGTAAGGCTAATGAGTTTTGGGTTGCTTTTCAAAAGTATTTAGACTTTCCTTTAAGCCATCAAGCAAAAGCTATTTTCAAGTAGTTCAGTACTAACTCAGTTTACAGCTAATTCTTTCAGCTTGATAAGAGTAGAATGATGTCCTTCAATGCCTTTATTATTACATAGGAGAGTAGGTGCTTCTCTGCTGAAGAGACCCTGTCTTTCATCTTTGTATGCAAAGCACCTTTCACAATAGGTTCTCAGTAAATGGTACTCCATATGGATGAATAAAATGATAGCAAATAAACAATCATGAAGTACTACAGAAATTCTAACTCAGAAAACGCAACTGTGAATGGTCAGGATTTGCTTTTCACAAACAAAGAAGTGCACGTGGCACCCCTCACTCCCTTACTAATGTTTTGCCTACAGAGTTGTGAACACATGTATCTTATTCATGATTGTTCTGGGAGCCAAAACATATCTTCCAGTGCAAATGAGTGTGTTTGAGGGCAGGTTCTCCCTGGTCTCTCATTAGTTGTCAAGAGTGACCTAAAGGTATTTAACCTTAAGGACAGAGTTTTTTTTATTTGCATAGTTTTGTCCTGATCTCTGTCCTGACTAACCAGCCTGGCTTGCCTGTCTGGGAGTAGAGATGAGCAGAGAGAAAAAAAGGCCTAATTAAGCTAGTTGATACATTTTAACATGACTGGAAAACGGTAGAGGTAATGGCTGCAAACAATTTCTGATACTTTAGTCAAGGAATCCGATTTTTTTTCATTTTCAAAATGTGCCTATGGGAAGGAGGAAAGGCAGAGGCCCCTCATCTCCCTCTGTGGTAGCTGTTAAGCCAGTGCATTAGTAGGAAGGAGAAAGGATAATAGGGCTAGTAATTGGCAGGGCTGTCCAACTACAACTCTCCTCTTTCCCACCACTTGGCCCTGCCCAATTTATCTCTTCCATGGCCCCTTGATGCCTCCTCTCTTCACCAAACTTTTTAAAAGTTGCCCCCTGTATCTGGTAGCTTGTTATGTAAGGATATTCATCAAAGCTTCAACCTGAATGTTCTTCCACTTGTTAAATCAATATTAAAACAAGAAAGAACACTTAGTTTAAAGCATCCGCCTTGCCAGTCCCCCAGCTGGATGGCCACTGCCAATGGCAAGTGGTGAGGGAAAAGTATAATTAAAACTTAACTTTCAAATAGATCTTATAGTTTATGCCCAGGAAGAAGCTCTTTTCGCCACGTGAACTTTCAGGTGGCTGTTCTGAAAAAAATAGGTGCAGATTCCTTTTATGTGAAACCTTTAAGATAACTTTAACATGGTCCTTTGCAGTTTAATTTATCATAAATTCTGGCACCATTTATCACTAAATGCAAAATGATGAAGAAATGGCTCTATTAAATCTGAATAACTACTGAATTAAAAAGCGGTTAAATGAGTTGAAGCACATAGCACAGTTAACAATATGTGGAAGTGTGTTTGGCTGGAATAAATTACTTTCACAGTCATCATCTGAAGAGTCTACCTTTGGAGAAATATGTTCAAAATTTCACATCATGATTCCCTGACTAAATCCACATGCACTGCTAATGCACTTTTAAATTGACATCACAGAAAACGTGAGAAAATGCCTGGTTTGAAATTCTTAGGTATCAAAACAAAATTCTTCTATGTAAAACCCGAGGAAAAGAAGACTAAAATAGGCATGTAAAATAAAATAACAGATTCCAATTAAGATATATTTTATTTTTCCCACTCTTAATCTTCCCAGAAATGGCTTTGCAATATTTTCATGCAATCTAGCATACTATTTTTTCAACAGCAGCCCTCCCAAGACAAGTATTTTAATGTAGCTTATACGCAGCACTTTAAAAAATACTAATAATACAGGATTGGCTCAAATGCCTAAAGGATTGATTTTTATTCTGAGAAATTAGTTGGTAATTATAAACAGAGGATTGTTCAGAGGAAGCCTCTATCACATAATCTTTATGCATTTATATTCTGAATAGCATTAACAAAAAGGCTTAAATAGCAAGACATTCATGAACTTCTGAACATAGTATCTGGACTCTAGACTGTTACAAAAAATTATTCCTAGAATCTGTGCTAATGGAGCGCTGCTACCCAACTCTCTCCCCTTGCAGGGTTTTAGGAGATAGTGAGTGTTCTTAATCCTTATCCACATGAGGGCACTTTCTAATGTCTTTAATTATCACCCAGGTATTGTGATTAGAAACAAAGACTTTTCAATAATAGCGTCCTATTGCATGTTTAGAGATATTTCAGTGTGAAATCTTTAATAAAGAGGATTTGTGAATGAACTTAATTAGCCCTGTTAAAAACATCAGCAGACAGCAATCTCATGTCCGCACAGAGGGCTTTGTCATGGCATGGGGGCAGGCTTCTCGGATAGACTCTTCCTCTGTGAAAAGCAAAGGTACTATTGTTCAAGAAAGCACAAGCCTTTTTTATATTTACCAAATACAATGTCTGGTTTACAGAAAGAAGTTTATTCAGCCATTCTCAAAGCCAACTAGATTCTATTGTTCTACTGAGCTTAGAAAAAATACCTAGGGACACGATACGAATTTACACATACATACATACAAACACAGAGGCACATTCTTGAATACTAAAGGTATTCCAAAGACGACATACCTCTGTCTTAATGTTTCTGTTTTTTAAGGCATCTACATAACTATGTAGAAAAGAAAGCACATATCAATAATGTCTATTTATACGACATTGGTTCCTGTCCTCTTTTTCGTTGTTGTTCCGATGCAACCTTCTTCATCCTCTGATCTCCCAGTCCGTCCAACCCAGCAGGGGAACTTGACAGTCTCTGGGTTATCACATGAAGTGGATCAGAGAAAGAAAGAGAAGGACAGACCATGGAAGTTAGAAAACTCAGTAGCGGATGTAGACTACTTAGCTTCTGAGTGGAAAGGCTAGTAGATTATTGTCTGACAGCGGTAAGGGACTCTAGTCGTCTTTGGTGACTGTCAGCTTATAGGATCCTAGAGGATTTAAGATCTGGTACCCACTTCACTTTCTCCTTTCCAATTGAATTTTCTGTGAGGGTGCTTTCTGCTTGGGATGTGGCCTTTCATTACACAAAGCTAAGGAACCTCAGAAGAGGACCCAGGTAAGGTGAAGCTATTGAATTGGCTACTAAGCCTAAAAGTCTTTGCTTGCTTGCCTGTTTTGTCTTCTTAGATTTCTGTTGTAGCTTCCTTGTCCTACTTTAATAAGAAAAAAAGCCGGTAAGGACTCAGGGGTAGTAATCTATCTCTGATTTAGAATTAACCATTTGGCTGGGTCTTCCTTGTGCTGCAATGCAAAGTGTGTGTGTTCAAGATGAAAAATGCTTCAAGAGTAGATACTGAGGAAACTAATTAAGGGACACCATCCAAACCGGAAACTTGGAAATCATCTCCATTTTTCCCTTTTAGTCATCCTCCCAGGGGTATGAAAAATTCTAAAGATACTCCCCGTTACACACCACGATTCCTGCCCTTTGGTTATTCAGTCAAACACTAATCTAGGAACTTCTGTGAAGGGACTTTGCAGATGGAACTAAGATTAGTAATCAGCTGATCTTAAAGTAAATACATTATCTCGGTGAAACCAGTGTAATCACAGCAGCCCTTAAAAATACAGAAGGACAACAGAAGAGTCAGTCAGAGCAATGAGGCAGTGTGAGAGGAATCCAATTAACTGTTGCGAGTTCTCAGATGTAGGGGGCTACTTAGAATGACCAGAGAGAGGCTTTAGGAGCTCAGGGCCATCCCCAGATGACAGCCAGCAAGAATACCCAGACTTCAGTCCTACAACTGCATGGAACTGAATTCAAGGAACAAACTGAATGAGCCTGGAAACAATTCTCTCCTAGATCCTCCAGCCCTGCTAACACCTTGACTTCAGTCTTTGTGAGACTGGAACAGAAAGCCCAGCTGAGCCCACTGGACTTCTGATGCTCAGAACCGGGAGATAATAAATGGATGTTGTGTTAACTGCAAAACTTCTAGTACTTTGTTACGGCAGCAATAGCAAACTAACAGACTCCTTCATCTACTCTGTCATTAGGTCCTGTCTATTCTATCTCCCAAATGTCTGGAATCTGTCCCTTCCTCTCTGTGGTCATTGCCACTCTACCACTGAACCCTTATCACTCCTTCTTTGTATTTCCAAAAATTCCTCAAAGGTTTCCCTTCTTATCTTCTTTTATATTCAATCTATTCATCTTCATGCAGAAGGGATAATTTTTTTTTGAAACATATATCAATGACTTTTATATCAAAATGGTTGATTTGATGCACATAATGATCTTTTCACCCTCCAAGATCCAATTAAGATAATACCACATACAATTTCAAAGTTATAAACCCACAATGTATCAAAACAAAATGGGAGGCAAATTTATGAGTGGATAAAAAATTTCTGTGTGTTCTGGAAAGTGGAAAACAGACAGATGACTGGCGACCCACGAAGTAGGACAAGCAAGATCCCTGCTTAGATCTTGTGGCCAAAGGGGGAGCTCATAAACCCAGCAAAACTCGCAAGAAACTTGGGATTTGAAAGGGCAAAGTACAGTTGAGGGTGAAAATGAGCCAGGGGTTGAAATCATGAGGACTAATTAAAAGTCAATAAATGTAACAATTGAATTCTCACTTCTCCTCCCACTTTTCTACACAAAACTGCAGCAGCCAGATGTTTAATTCCCAGGGAAAAAAACAATAAGAACAAAACAAATGTTCTACTCAAGGGGAGTGAGCAAACACCCTGTGGAAACCAGGGCAGCTGGTGTGGATCTGGAGCTCACATAGCAGAAGCATCTCCATTTTGGGCTTCAGGGGGACTCAGTGGCTGACTCACTGCCAACCTTCCATGTAGTGAAGTGAGGGCTGCCAGTGAACAAGCAGATTTTCTGTCATTTCATTCTTAAATATGAATAATCTACAAAGCATCACCAGGCATTTGATGAAATTCTACAAAATGAAGAGAAATTTCAGAGGAATCAGGTAACTCAATGAAGATAAGATTTTGTTTTAAGCTCTAAATAATATAATCATCAGATGTTTACATTGTTCAGAGTGGTTGTGGAACACTAATGACAATCTACTGGAGCTTTGATTCATGATTAGTGCCTGCAAGACTGCTGCAGCCAATTGGGTTGCTGTATTTGTTCCACACTTCCCTTGGGCCTGGCAGAATAAGAAAAATAAGAGCCAAGCCCCACTCTTGATCAAACTTCCTGCAAATGTGTTATGTACAGGGGACATGGGTCATACCATCCCTGCAGACATGTTTCTAAGACTTAAGGCTTATTGACGGCCAAGTGAAAAACTTGTATGGAAAGCCAGCTGTCCAAAAGTAGATGAATAATGTCTCTGATTTGGAGCAACTATTTTCTGACTTGTTGCTCATGGAGCTAAAAGAGTGACCTACAATGAAGACCACTTGCATGTGGCTTTCGCCATGATTGACAAAGATAAGAATTAGGCCAGTGATGTGGAGTCCATGGAAACAGTGGGAAACATAAAGGATCTACTGACCATCATTGCGGATATCATAGCTGGTCACTGGGACCCTTTTGGTCATGAAACTGATATCCTTCTCTATGGTGGAGACACTTGAGTTTAAGGCTCTCCGGACTCATGGAATCTTTTCTTTTCTAGCCATTTCTTGCATTAAAAATATGTGCTTTGATGTAGTTACAGTCACCAATACCATACTTCTCCAAATCCTGCCTACAAAAATTAAAGCAAGACCTAAAAGAATCAAACTATTTGCAATAACTTAACTACATTCCATAACAAAGTTCAAGCAAGCTGAAAGGAATACACACACACACACACACACACACACACACACGTGACAAATACTGTGATTTTTACCTTTGTGTGTGATATATATTCATCACACAAAAGGTAAAATATGTATATATATTTTATATAGCTAATATATATTTGACTATATATAAGCATAATATATAATATATAATACATATTTTATACATACATACTTATATATGTATAAAATACGTGCAATATATAAAATATATAAATATGTGTATGTGTATATATCACACAAAAGGTAAAACTCACAATATCTGCCATCTATCCAATAAAAAATTTACCAAGCACACAAAGAAGTAAAACACAACACGACAGCAAAAAATTAATCAACCAAAACTGCCTTTGAAATGACAAAGAGTATATAATTAGTAGATAAGGATATTTTAAAAATACTAAATCTGTATTCTATATATTCCACAAGCTAGAAGAAAGATTGAATGTGTTAAGTAGAGACACAGATTATAAAAGAGGCTCATATCAAACCTCTAAAAATTATAAGGTCTGACGTAAAAAAATACACTGTTGAACAGTTTTCTTCAAATCATCAAGAAAAGAAAAATTATGTGAAACACCACTCACAGACAATCACAGTTAACATGGTGGAACATCCTGCTAGTAATGACA
Organism: Camelus ferus; assembly: GCF_009834535.1. Taxonomy (NCBI): domain Eukaryota; kingdom Metazoa; phylum Chordata; class Mammalia; order Artiodactyla; family Camelidae; genus Camelus; species Camelus ferus. The sequence continues at coordinate 39,649,258 of NC_045700.1, forward strand.
TTATACGCATGTGTATGTGTACAAATGTACAAGTTATTCCACATAAAGTGACTCATACAATACATTTAAATAGCTTCAGACTTAGCAATGTAAAAATATGTGAACAGATGACAGAACTGAAATGTCAGAAGTTAAGAAGATAGGAAAACTATGGCAGGTAATACCTTCTTAAGGAGATCAAAGTATGCTGCTCCTGTTGAATGAACACATGCGCATACACACACACACAGATATAACTGTACTGTTTAAAACTGTAGTGGAAAACTGTTACCAAACATAGTGACATATTGCCATTGGTAGAATGTGGGGAAAAAGAAGGGGGTGCTATAATTAATTATCCATTATAGCAGATAATAATCAATAATATCTAAGGAAAATCAATCGATAAATAGATCTATTAAACATATTATTAGGAAACATACAGCAAACACCAGAAAAATGGAAAAAAGAAGAGATACAACAAATTCCCTCTAGGGAGTTGGTACAAATTGAACTAACCTAACAAAAGGCACTACAACACTGCCTAAAATCAACTGTGTTGATAGTACATTAAAAATAAAAAATGTATATTTAAAAATTTTTCAAGTTTTAGAATAGGTCTATGGACAATATAGTGAAGATTTAATTATGGTTTTTATTTTAGCTATTTTAATGTTTCTATGTATTAATTAAAAATAATAATGTTGTCACTCCTTTTCTATATTTGGACCTAGAAGTTCCCTCTCTTGACCAACTTCTTTGGGCAGTGGTAATAACCAGTGTAGGTCCTGAATAAAAAGAGAAACTACTCTTTTACTCATCCATAATATTGGGGGGGGGTGTTAATGAAGATGACAGCTACTTTAAAAAAGGTATTTGTCAAGAATAAAGTAGAATGTTATTGCTTATTTGCTTCATAAAAACAATATAATTGCTGGAAAGAAGTATGATGTTCTAAATAATGAGCTAAAAAATTATTGACAATTATCTTTATTCTTCAACATTGTTGTCGATTAGTCCTTCTGAAGTAGCCAATCAGAGAGCCCTTCTTTTGAGAATAGGGACTCGATGTTATATAATGAAGATTAACATCAAGAAGGCTTATAATTAAGCTTCAGTTCTTCAAGTAGAGTATTGGCATATTGGACAAGTGACCTAGGAGTGCAAATCTCTAAATGGTTACAAGTAAGCTTAAAATTAATGTCCCACTAAGATGAATGGGAGTTTTTAAACATGACACCTGGGTTAATGCTATTGTTTTGTAGTAGTACAGACTCAAACAAGAGAGTTGGTAACAGCTTTGTCAAAGGAGGTAGCATATCAATACAATCAAGGGAGATTTATTAACTTCTAAAGAAACATTAGGTTTGCTTTGTTACTGCTGTAAAAAATAATGCAAAATCATTTATTAAAAAACAACATTTCTACTATTATTTGTTTCTTTAAAGATGCTTGTATTAAAAATTATTTTGTTTATTGACCTATAGTAGATTTACAACATTGTGTTAATTTCTGATTTACAGCATAGTGATTCAGTTGTACACATGTAAATATTTCTTTTCATATTCCTTTTCATTATAGGCTATTACAAGGTATTGAATATAGTTCCCTGTGCTATACGGTATGACTTTGTCGTTAATCTATTTTACTTAAAAATTTTTTTATTGAAGTATAGTCAGTTTACACTGTTCTGTCAATTTCTGGTGTACAGCATAATGTTTCAGTTGTACATGTACATACTGATAGACACAACCAACTCCATTTTGATGATCTGCTGCCATTTTGGGACAAGTCAAGCCTATGGCAAGCCACAACTTCCACCTTCTGCTTGTAAAACCCTCCCGGACCTGAGTGAGAACTACTCGTGGAAGAATTAATCAGGACATGCCCCTCTTTCTTTCAGACCATTCCTCTCTATTTCAGACACACCCTTCTCTCTTTCAGCACCCCTCATTTGCATAAGAATCCACCAAACAGCTTCTACCCCTAGACATAAATAACCAAGCCTGTACACAGAGAAGCAGGCTCCAGTCTGACTGGAGACCCCTCTGCAGTTTCTCTCAATAAAACTGACTGGACCATTGAGCTGTCTCTGATCCTTTTTCTCCTATTCTAACATATACATATATTTCTTTTCATATTCTTTTTCGTTATAGATTACTACAGGATATTAAATATAGTTCCCTGTGTTATATAGTAGAAACTTGTTATTTATCTATTTTATACATACTAGTTAGTATTTGCAAATCCTGGACTCCCAATTTATCCCTCCCCACCTTCTTTCCCCTCTAGTAACCATAGTTTGTTTTGTATGTCTGTGTGTCCATTTCTGTTTTGTAAATAAGCTCATTAGTGTCATTTTTTTAGACTCCACAAATAAGTGATATCATATGGTATTTTTCTTTCTCTTTCTGTCTGACTTCACTTAGTATGACAACCTCCACATCCATCCATATTGCTGAAAATGGCATTATTTTATTCTTTTTTATGGCTGGGCAGTATTCCATTGTATAAATATACCACAACTTTATCCAGTCATCTGTTAATGTACATTTAGGTTGCTTCCATGTCTTGGCTATTTATACATTATTTTTGTTTATAATTCCCATCTTTCACAAAGTGATTGAGAAAAATTATTGAAATGGCATATTGCTATAGGATTAATAAAAGCAAAACAGGCAATTGATGGAATGGAATGGAAATAAATATACAAATGTATATTAACACTCTAGTTTGCATAAATTTTAATTCTGAGCTCTCATGAAGCAAGGGCAAAAAGGGAAATGCATTGATAACACATAACATAGAAGAATGTTAAATATTTGGAAAGAAAACATTTTTGGCATTAAACTCGAAGAGATACTTCTTGCAAGGTGGCATTGACAATAATTTATAATAAATGTGGAAACAATTTTCATTGGTCTCTTTCATACCAAGAACTCTATATAACTCAAAGAAAACATTAAACTGCATCTAAGTAAAAGTAATTTTGTGGACCAAGTTAATGTACAACTTTAGTTAATGTACAAATTTATTTTCTTGTAAAATAACTTTATGCAGGAATAGATTTTAGAATAACTGCTGTTCAATGGCAAATGGATATGTTTAATATGTCATTTTGTACTGCATTGATTCTGGTTTGGGGGAATTCCAGACACCTATCAAACCATTTAAATTGTGTAACTATCTCCTTCTACAACCATTTTTAAGCATCTCTGGTATTCAAGGTATCACTAAAGCCGGGGGACAAGAAAGTAGAATATATAATTCATTATGATTAACCAACATAATACATACTAAGGGGTATGTGTGAGCGCATATATGTACTTACAGGGATGGATGGATAGGGTCAGATGGAGGTAGGGTCAGGGGAGCAATGTCCCATGTCTAGAAGTAATTGACTCTGGCATATTTACTATTTCACAATATTAATTCTGTCCTTTAGATAAATTTACATAAGATTTTGCTTTTTAACACAAGGCTTGTTGTTATAGGCTACATTCTATTAGGCACTATGAGGTCAATGACCCCTCATGACTGAAGTTATCCTGACTTACTGAAAAGTTCTAACTTAAGTGAAAATAAACTCATAAGAATCAGTGGGTTTTGTTTTGTTTTGTTTGTTTTTTCGGGTGGTATCTATCAGTATACCAGCCAGTGGAAGCCGAAATTGTGTTAATGTTAGCTTAAGCTAAAAGTCAAGTAAATGTTTCCACAATTATTACTCTCTAGCCCTAAAGCCACTCCTCCTACCCCATTATAACTGCTACACTTCCTCCCAAACTTCCTTAATCTGGGCTGGGTTAAGGAGAGGGCATGTGCCATGGCTCTCAAAGCCAGCTGGGTTCAGAGTTTCATCTACCATCCCAGTTTTCTACTGTTTCATTCTTGATGGGCTGGAGTACCAGACTGTTTCTAATAGAATTTCTCAAAATGCTTTGTCTTTATCTGTTCAGTGATTAACCTTTTCCCTTAATTAAGTCTTAAAGTGAATCTTATACTCTAACTCATCCACTTCCAAATCTTGAGTGTGTGCCATTTTTATGCAATAGTTAAATTATCTCATACAATTCCTAAAATTTTTTTCTCTGATCAGAGGGACTAGATGAACTGAATCTTGGGAATTCAGAGATGGGGGACCAGAATCTCTGGGTTTTAGTGGAGAAAGTTAAAGCACAGAAGACCAATTACTAGGGCAAAAGCTAGAAAAAAACACTTGAGGAGTAAGATATTGAAGGAGGCTAAACTGATGAGGGTTCATGTTGTAATTAACATGTATATTGGGTAGAAGACTATTTATAAAGCTATAGAAGCCCACCAAGGGACATAGGACATAAAATAGGTCACTCTTCTTCCCCCTGGAACAGGAAGAACTAAATGGGATCAGATCTGGGACATTAAGTATGAAAAAAATAAGTTAATATGAAAGGTTCAGTAAACATAAGGGGTCGGCAGTAAACCTTTATCAGAATTAGAATGAATGTCATTATCTAAGAATTAATTTAGGAAAAATCTACAAATCATGAAATAGATCACACATTTATAGAAGTAAATCTACTCTAAGCAGTAAGTTTACAAATGGTGTATCGAACTGACCAGGGTGTACTTTTGGAAAAATATAACCAATTGGGTATTCAACTCAATACACATTTTAATATTGTCTTATCTTTTCAAGGTGTCTTTGATTGCTTAGAAGTAGGCTCCCAGCAAAGATTTGGGTGCAAGTATTTTATTTGGGAAATGTAGGTACTGATGTCAGAAAGTTGGGGAGTGAAACAGAGCGGAAAGACAGTCAAATGGATCATCATGAAAACTAGCGAAAATGTGGACAACTGAAGCTTAACTGTAAGAGAAAGCCATAGCAAACAATGTAGACACACACACACACAGGCACGTCTTAGAGTTATTAACCATGTGGGACGGAGGAACTGTGGTATTTATATACCAACTCTATCAGTCACTGGTTGAGGAATATTAATTTCCTGGTCCTTGCAGCCTGCCAAGCTTGGGGTAGAGCATCACAGCAAAACCCTCCAACATACTTGTGGTTGGAATTCAGAAAAGATTCCTGAAGTGATAACATCCCAGGGACACAACCAGAGCATAGACAGGACCTGCCATGCTGAAGAAAGCATTATTTTTAACAGAAGGGTTTTAATAACATGGATTCTTGAAAAAATTACCAAGAATATGTCAGCATATCTTCAGCACTATCCAACTCGTGATTGTCTTTGACATGTTATGATTACATAGTGGGACATACCCAATGAAAGCTTAAGATGATCCAACTAAAGCCCCCTTTCTCTGATTTCATATTTCTCATAATTGTGATTTGACATTCTGTGTGGACTTGTCAACAGGTTGAGGATTCAGTATTATAGTCATAGTGAAATTTTTTTCTTGGTTGTATATGAACACATAGGCATCCTGGATGATACATCCCTCTCTTTGATTTTGTTTAATTCTAGTTAGTGACTCTCAGCCTGAACATCTCTGGACTTCTTACTAATCTAATATCTGGATCTGCTAGTCTGATTATCAGATTATGGTGTAGAACATGCAGATACTAGGGAGGATTTATTACCCCTTCAGTAATTTTCTAGACAAAACATGGTCTAGTGATGACGTATGGAGCACAGCAGTTTTCAGTGGTGTATGTGTATTTGTACATGCACAGACACTCTTACACACAAACCCGTTAAGTTTTCCTTAATGCTGGGATAGACTTTATACTTCTTATGAACCTTAGTGGTCATTTATTATAGGCTTACATGAAACCACTTCAGGTGGATTTTGTTTTTGATTTTGTTTTCACCATGATATGGACCTCACCTTAAGCATGTGTAGACTATGAAGATTTTACTATGTATTCAAGAGATAAAAACTTTAATGATATTCTGAAGTGGCCTTATGCTTCTCCTTTTGTTTCAATCAACATAAAAAAAAATCACATGAAACTTCCAAGAGAATTTATGAGTGATTTCAGTTATTTAAATTTTATCTTCAGTGTCACAATTAATAGAATACATACCTAAGGAATTGATGGTTAACATCTGAATTATCATCAGCATTAGTCATCTTCATTTGACTACCACCCTATAAGGTATTATAATATTAGGAACTTAAAATGTCTAGGACTTGGTTCCAAATGTTCCTGACTCTTTGATAATGGGCTATAAATTATAAAACACAAACTCCATTCTCTCTTTCCATCTTCTGGTCTAATTGAAAGGAAGACTAAAGACCTAAGGGACTGAAGTGGCATAAGTAGAAATAGCCTGGCACCAAATACCAATCTGCACAGGTATTTGAGCAGATTGAAAAAAAAAAGTTTTTGAGGCTAAAGAAGAATATAAGTAATGAAGAGATGAATGTCACCAAATATCAACTGTCAAATGAAAAAAAAAAAAGAGTAGGAGAAAATTGCCCATGAGATCTAATTTTTCTTCTTTTATTAGCTCAGTTACCTTTTGGGGCTTTAGTGTCTAAAATGGACGTGATTATGATTTGTCTTAAAGGTGTGGACTCATCTGATTAATAATTTCAAGTCTAGACAAGGGTTCTATAATAATCAGAAAGTAGAATTAATAGACCTCCACTGGTAATTTGAAAATACTCAGTATTTATTTGAATTTGTAAAAAGGGAAATGTATTCAAAATCTCGAAATGAAAAATAATACTATGCTAAACTGATGTTAGTCTCTGGTAATAACAAAAGAAGCAAAGTAGACTGAACACCAAATATGTTAAAATTACCATAAATGAATAGCCTCCTTGTCACCAAATAGCCATTAAAAATCATGCAGAGTATGTAACTTTTTTATTGGCTTGGAATTTAGCCATTGCTCTCATTTTCAAATTTTAATGACTATTTTAACCCTTCCTATAAGGCCCAGAGAACTCCCATTTTCTTTTCTATAACAACAAGGATTTTCTTCTATGAGTAAAATTAAGACAGACATACTTGGCAAATCCACAGTTGAAGAAAAATTGCCTTCAGGTGATCTAATCATATCGACTTTGGTGTTATAGATGAAATTAAAGAAGAACATAGCTCTTGAGGAAATCTTCTTGGATTAAAGATTATTCTTAGAATATGTAATCATTCTCCCCTATGTATTATAGAGCATATATTATAGAATATAAATTAAAAACATATTTGATACAGAAGTGGAAAATTACATATTCTGAGAATCACGAAAATAAGAATGTGCTCAGGAGCAATGTGTATTATGTCACATGCAGAAATTATTCCTAAGCAATGGTTTATTCAGATAGAAACACAGGATTGAAAACATTATAAGAAAATCTGGCATTAATTACATCTATTAAACCCCCAAAATATGGTAGAAATTGTGTCAAGTACTGTAGTACAGAGATGAATATGATTCAGCCCTTACCTTCTGGAAACACACAATTTAGCTGGGGAAACAGGAAAACAAGAATGATGATATAATGTGCTAAATGCAGTGATAGAGATTTATACCAAATTGTAAGGATGCAAGTGTCTCTCCTGGTTCCTTCAAGCATGAACGTCCCCAGATTTTCATAAACAATGGCAGTCTTTCTGTTTCTGATTCCAGAAAGGGCAGCCAGGGTTGGGTTGGTCCTTAGTCTGCTGTGGAAATGGATTCCCATATTAAATGTGCTCCACTGACAGGTTAGTTTTCTTTGTATTCCCTGGGGATCATTTTCTTTCTCAACAGGGGAGTTGATTCAGTGATCTAATTAATAGCACATTTTCATGTTGGAAACGATAAGTACAATGGTTGCCAACTAAGAGATGTAATTTGGCAGCAATGCACAAGAGATCATGATCTTCAAATTATGTTACTTCTTTGAATTAGTTAGAAGACAATGGCAATAAATGAAGGTCTAAGTACAAGGCCTAACTGCCACCTGCAAGAATGCAGAATTAAGTGCATAATCTTGGTTGCTATTTTGTCCCATATCTATCAGAATTGGGTTAATTGAACAAATTATTTTTAAGGTTGTTCTATTATACATAGGATCCCGAATTAGAGTTACAGTGCAAAACCTAGTAACTTGTTTATAGTAAAATCATCCTTGTAGAGAATTTATTTAAATTTTTGGGGAAAACAAATATTTGGAACTATACATTCTCAGAACCTGTAAAAAATTTGCACTGGTTATGTTTTCCCTGTTGATAATGCCTTTCCTTTTTCAAGTTTCTAACCTAAAACAAGATTCCAGTTGTTGTTAATAAATATCACACAGAACTGGAAATAATTTCCTCCTGTTCTCAATTTCTTCCCACCATCTCACTGCAAAACATAAAAATCTCATTGGTTGATTTATTACCCATTTTATAGTGAATGGCCTTGCCCTGATGTGACACTCCAAGTTGGTGGCTTTTATTCAAACATATCTATATAGTTTCAATAAAATGGAATAATCTAAAATTAAATTATATTCTCCTCTTTTAATAATAAGCATACAGTGTTATTAACAGTATACAGGCATACCTCGGAGATATCAAGGGTTTGGTTCCAGATGATTGCAATCAAGTGGATATTGTAAGAAATAAATTTTTTGGTTTCCCCATGCATATGAAAGTTATCTTGACACTATACTGTAGTCTGCTAAGTGTGCAGTAGCATTATGTCTAAAACAAACAATGTACATATCTTAATTAAAAATACTTTATTGCTAGACAATGCTAAACATCACCTTCAGCAAGCCATAATCTTTTTACTGGTGGAAGGCTTGATGTTGATGACTGTTGACTGATCAAGGTGGTGGTTGCTGAAGGCTGGGGTGGCTGTGGTAATTCTTACAATAAGACACTGAAGTTTGCCACATTTATTGACTCTTTCTTTCATAAAAAAAATGTCTCTATAGATGCAATGCTGTTTGGTAGCATTTTACCCACAGTAGAACTTCTTTCTAAACTGGAGTCAATCCTTTCAATTCCTGCCTCTGCTTTATCAACTAAGTTTATGTAATATTCTATATCCTTTGTTGTTATGTCAACAATCTTCATAGCATCTTCATCAGGAGTAGATTCTACTTTCTTTGTTCATCCATAAGAAGTAACTCCTCATCCATTAAAGTTTTATCATGAGATTGCAGGAATTCAGTCATGTTTTCAGGCTCTGTTTCTAATTCTAGTTCTCTTGCTATTTCCACCACATTTACAGTTCCTTCCTCCACCACAGCCTTAAACTCCTCCAAGTCATTCATGAAGGTTGGAATCAACTTCTTCCAAACTCCTGTGGATGATATTTTTGACCTCTTCCCATGAATCATGAATGTTCTTTATGGCATCTAGAACGGTGAATCCTTTCCAGAAGGTTTTCTGTTTACTTTGCTCAGCTCCATAAGAGGAATCACCCTCTATGATAGCTATAGCCTTAAAAAATGTGCTTCTTAACTAATAAGACTTGAAATTTGAAATTATTCCTTGGTCCATGGAGTGCAGAATGGGTATTGTCTTAGCAGGTGTGAAAACAACACTAATCTCATTGTACATTTCCATCAGAGCTCTTGAATGATCAGATAGGTACACTGTCAGTGAGCAGCAATACTAGAAAAGCAATTTTTTTTTCTGAGTAGTAGTTCTCAACAGTGGACTTAAAATATTCAGTAAACCATTTTGTAAACAGATAGGCTGTCATCAGGCTTTGTTGTTCCACGTAAAGAGGACAGGCAGAGTAGGTTAGGCATAATTCTTAAAGGCCCTAGGGTTTTCAAAATTGAAAATGGGCATTCATTGGCTTCAACTTAAAATCACAAGCTTCATTAGCTCCTCACAAGGAGTTAGCCTGTCCTTTGAAGTTCTGAAGCTAGGCACTGGCTTCTCTCTACCTATGATCCTAGATGTTATCCTTTTCCAAAGGAAGGCTGTTTCATCTACCCTGAATATCTGTTGTTTGGTGTCCATCTACATTAATCATCTTAGCTAAATCTCCAGGATAACTCTCTGCAGCTTCTACATCAGCACTTGCCATGTCACCTTGCACTTTGATGTTATAAAGACAGCTGCTTTCCTGAAACCCCCTGAACGAAACTCTGCTAGCCTCAAACTTTTCTTCTGCAGCTTCCGCAGCTCTCTCAGCCTTCACAGAATTGGAGACAGTTAGGACCTTGCCCTGGATTAGGCATTAGCTTAAGGGAAAGTTGTGGCTGATTTGACCTTCTATCCAGAGCACTAAAACTCTCTTCATATCGGCAATAAACTGTTTCACTTTCTTATCATTTGTGTTCAGTGGAGTAGCATTTTTCATTTTTTCAAGAACTTTTCCTTTGCATTCACAACTAATCGTTGGGTGCAAGAGGCCTAGCTTTCCACTCATATTGGCTTTCAACATGCCTTTGACATATCTCACTAAGCTTAATCATTTTCAGTTTTTGACTTAAAGTGAGACATGTGTAACTATTCCTTTCACTTGAACACTTAGAGACCATTGTAGGATTATTAATTGACCTAATTTTAATCTTGTTGTGTTCCAGGGAATAAGGAGGCCCAAGGAGAGGGAGAGAGAGACAGAGGAGTGACCGGTTGGTGGAATAGTCAGAACATACATAACAATTATCTGTTAAGTTCACCATCTTATGTGGGCACATTTCATCGCACCCCAAAACAATTACAGTAGTAATATCAAAGATCACTAATCACAGATCAGCATAACAAATACAAGAAGAATGAAAAAGTTTGAAATATTGTGAGAATTACCAAAAAGTGATACAGAGACATGAAGTGAGCAAATGCTGTTGGAAAACGGCACCAATAGATTTGTTAGATGCAGGCTTAGCACTTACCTTCAGTTTTGTTTAAAAAAAAAAAAAAAAAGCAGTATCTGTGAAGTGAAATAAAGTGAAGCACAATAAAGAGGCCTGCCTGTACTCCCTTCCTCAGCCAAGGCAGACGTTGTGTTTGTTCCATCTTAACAACTCATCTTTCATTTATGACTACAGTTAGCTGAATGTTGTCAATGGTTATTTAAAATTATTATTAATATAATGAAAGGTCTTATCTCCCTAAATATATTATAAGCTCTTTGAAGACAGGAGTTATATGTTAGAACCACCAGTACCTAGCGTAGACGTTTACACATAGTCAGTGCAAAGACAAATACTCAGTGACAATAGCTAAAAAGACTAAAAAGAAACTGAGGTTGTTATGAACAAGATTTCTTTTTTTTTAAGAATCATGTTCTGTGAAACAGGTCGAGATGTGTTTATTATGAGCAAAACTGAGTTATTAATCTAGAGATTTCTAACCAATAATGTTAATTAAGTTTCTAAACATCTTGTTGAAGTATAATTATCCATACTCTGTAGAGAGGGGAAAGGGGCAGATGACAATAATGTAGTGGGCCCTATGCAGGTACTTTCATTGCACTGTAATAAAATGGAAACCAAGCATCCTGTCTGGAAGAAAGTGTCTACATCATCTGTCTTCACCTGCTTCTAAGTGCTGCCTGTATGCATAACCCTGACAAAAAAAAATGACACTTTTCCAAGATTATCTTTTTCCTGTTTAATAGTGTAGAACATGGGTTAAGAGCTTGATCTACTGAGTCAATCAGATTTACCCTCAAAATCTTGTTCTACTACTTACTAGTTCTAAGACCTGAGCAAATCACTACACCTTTCTGTACTTCAGTTCCCTCATCTGTAAAATGGGGAAAAGTATAGCTCATCCTACCTCAATAGGTCATTGTGAGGATTAAAAGAAATCACGTGCAAAAAACCACCCGGAACATGATACCTGGTCAGGAAATGATGATTAATGCCAGCACACCAACAAGCACACTGCTTTATTTCTAAAATGTATTTCTATGTCTGAAATGCATTGTGCTCAGAGAACATTTTAGGAAACCTAATTCTTCTGCAGATGCCCTGCTTCACCACTGGCACAACTGAATTATAATGCCTAATGAAAGGGGGGAAATGTTCTCAATTTCTATGGACTCTATTTTCTATCAACTATTAAGTGATGTGCTTAATTTAGACAACATCTAAGATCCCTTCTCTGAATTCACCCATGTACTCAGGATACTCATGAGTACTTCCCACCACCCTTTTCCCAGCTGTCTACTATTTGGTGTTATTTTTATGTTTAGTGTCATTAATATGATTATTGGCCAATATTTACTGAGTGTTTACCCCATCTGTACCAGATCCTGAGGTAGGTGTTTTACATAGATTCTCTCATTTAATCCTAATAATCACCTTATTTCATGGATCAGAAAATAAAGCCTCAAGAATGTTAATTAACTTGCCAGAGCTCAAACACCTAAGAAACATATGACAAATTAAAATATCTTTATAACTCCAAAGCCAGTGCACTTTCTCTTCCTAATGAATTTTTTTTTGCAGTCAAATGCTTTCTATTTTAACTTCTGGTCATCAGATCTACCTCACCTCAAAACTAAGGAACATTTCTACTACCTCATAGTAGCAACTGTTTTTTGTTTGTTTGTTTGTTTGTTTTGTTTTGTTTTGTTTTAATTTACTGTCCTACACCTACCCTAAGCATAAAAATCTAGTTCAAACTAATTGTTATATAGAATAGTCCTGGGTCCAATCAATAAAGACCATATGCAAAAAAAATAAATAAATAAAATAAAAAAAATAAAGACCATATGCAACTAAAAGAGAAGAATGGAACTATTTTAACAACGTGGTATAATGAAAGAACACAGACTGTTCTCATTAAATTAGACCCATGGATATTTTTCTTATAGAGAAATTGAGAGACATCATGTGAAAGTGTCTTGTACCATTTTCCCCCAAATTTAAAAATACCTCTTCTCCAGACTTCCCTTTCTTGTGGCAATCCAATTTAGGCTTCTTATTTAAGGACTAAGCTAAGTTTATTTTGAATTTGTTTGCATTTTCAGCATTAGGACAATAAATTCCTAAAATTTTCTCCCAAACTATGTGCTTACACTTTGTTTTTACCTTTTCTAAATTTATTTACCTTAAGCTTCATGGGGTACATTCCTTTCTCTCCCTCTTCCTTAAATGAGTTTGTAGCTTTCAATCACTTTGTTGCCTTTATTTTTGCAATGTTTAATATACACTAATTTGCTTTAGGTGGTCTCCTAGCTCCTAGCTCAGCGGCTCATTCCCTTTGATGATTTCTGCTATTCTCCCCTGTGCCTCTTAGGATTCTGTTATGTCTTTCTTGAGGTATAACAACAACAATTACAAGCAGCACCTCAGATGATAAATATCAGAACCTTGTACAATTGGATTTAATCTTTGGTATCCAGTGTCCTATATTATAGTCAAAATTATGTTGGATTTTTAAATCACAGTAATATATTACATTTGGTTTTTTTTTTTTAACAGAATCTTAATAACTCTTGAGTGTCATTATGAGCCCAGAATTGTAAAAATCTGGTTTGGATCAGCTTACTCTCAAAGTTTTACCTTGCATTTGTACACATCAAAATACTTCACTTACCTTACTATTCACTTGGACATTCTTATAAGAATTTCCTGAAATTTATATCTTTTGACTTACCTGATTGCTATCTATTAAGTAATTCCTCACATCAGACCATATTAAATCATTAAATAAGACTGTTTTTAGATCTTTAAATATCAGTAAAATTCTTCACTAACTCCTTAAGACCTTTAAATTCCCAAATATAAATGCTCAGGGAAGCAAAGGCAGTAAGTGTGACACAGGCCAAATTTGCAGCCTGCCTGCTTCAGTTTAGTTTACATACAAATGGAATTTGGAAATGAGCAGCTCTAGTAACTATCAAATAATTCCCAGACCCAGGCTGGATCCAAGAGCTTGAGAGCATAATATTATTAAAGGTTTATGAATCAGCTTAGACTTTTTTCCACACTGACCCCTACTTACCCTCTGCCCTTTACTTCTGGGCAAAGATAAATTCTGTTTTTCACATAACATTTTATTATTTGTAATAACAACAATATTGTCACAAAATATTAAATCACAGGAGCTAGGGTTATTTTCAGGTTTGGCCCTACAGCTTATTAGCAGAGGGGGAAAAAAAAACAACTTAAGGAAACTGAACACTGATACTGAAAAATTAATCTATAATAATTGTACTTTTTATTTACAAATCTCTTTATATTTTATAAAATACTTTCAAAAACATGATCACAGGGTGGTTCAGAACACAGGCAGCCTGGATGGGAGAGCTGGTTCATGGTTTATCTTTTGTGTGGCTGAGGGCAAGACTGAACATGTTTCAGTTTCCTCATCTGTAAAGTGACTGAGTGGTAATTGTATAGACCACAAAGAGCTGTCAAGACGACTAAATGAGTTAATGTTTATAACATGCTTAGGACAGTGTCTGGTATGCAGAAAGTGCTATATAATTGTAAAAGAACAACAACAACAAAAACTAAAGGAATAGTACTTGTTTTAACACTTTAAGGCAGATACTATTAGTAGCTTTCCAGAGCTAAGAATTTGTAGCTCAGAGAGCTACAAATGACCCAAGCTCATGTGACTGTTGCTCCAAGTCTAGTTTCTCTTTCTTCTTCACAAACATTAAATTCTGTGAATTAAATCTTCAGATTATTCATATCTAATCACTTATTTCACGTATGCATTATGCAGCCAGTAATTATGATACACAGTTTCTGTATAATGAGGTACCTTTATGCAGCAACCCTCCATAAACGTCTTAGCAAGTATAAGAATCACATACTTTCATTGCACTGTAGACTTCACATCCAGGTTCTGAACCCACTTCATCAACAACACTTAAAAACTGTTTGTGGACAAGATCTCCTCTAATGAGAGCCTAGAATACAGTTAAAAGTCAGTATTATTATAGCTGTATCTTTTATGGTCTGGAAAAAAAAAAGACTGGCTACTGAAGGTCATTCTACAATAGTTCCAGAATAACCTCCACACGTCAACAGTCAGAATCTTCTCTGCAGTAATGGTCTTAACAAGCATGGCTGTTTTGGTCTCATTACCGCACATTTAGCTTGACTTTCCATGTGCCAAGTGTTGTGTTAGGGGCTGGGGGAAAAAATGCAACCTATTCTCAAAACGCTCACAGTCTAGTGATAGAGATATAAACATACTTATAGAATTACAATGGAATATGATTTCATGAGTATTGGTGATATAATCCCAATACCAAATTGTTTTACAGTCAATCCCAGATGTGGATGTATATAGGAGTTAAAGGAAACTTCTGCTTTTTAATTTACATGTCTCTCTTTTTTACACTTTTTAAAAGAGGACATGTATTACTTTTGCACTTTAAACATTTTTTAGGTGCAAAAAATGAAAATTAAAACTGAGTCTAATACAAAAAAGAAAAATATCTGTGCAGAGATGAGCAAGATGGTTGGGAGCTGTGAGAAGGCATATGCATAAAAAACAGGTGTAAGGGAACTATATTTAATATCTTGTAATAGCCTTTACTGGAAAAGAATGTGTATAACTGAATCACGATGCTGTACACCAGAAATTAACACAACATTGTAAACTGACTATACTTCAATTTTTAAAAAACAACAAATGTCATGGTGACGAGGAAGTGTTTGACCCTGTCTTCCAAAGAGTAGAAAGAGTACTCTGGGAAAGCTTTCCTGAGAATGTGATGCCCATATACGTATGTTTGCAATAATTTTGGTTGTTTGAGAAGCAGACCCGATATGGGGGAGATATTTCAGCTTTTTGAAGAAGGACATATAAAGATGCAGAGGAATGAAGTCCCATGGAACAGACAGGAAATGATCATAGTTTTCTCTTTAGCAATATCATAAAATGTAGCTCAGGAACTTGTGGTGAGAGATATGACTGCAGAAGGCAGTAGCAGCCAAATCTTGATGGGATCTATACAATCTGCTAAGAATATTATATTCTTCTATTCCAAAGGATTTTAAGCAGAGAGCAATCATAGCAAAATTATGTTTTTTCACTAACTGCTTTCAGACCATTTCCCAGGTTCCTCAATCATTCAATAAATATCAAACATCTATGAAGTGCTAGGCACTGTCCTATGTACTAGGGATGTATCCAAAAGCAAAGCAGACAAAAATTCAGTAATACAATGAAGCCAGCTTGCACCAGTTTGTGAGAGTTTATTTTCACATTTTGAGCAATTTTGCAAGCTCTCATTAAAACTTGGTTGCTTGAAATGGGCACGGCGAGAAACTTCACACCACAGAAATTGTCCTATGTTACAAATCAGGGCATTTTTCCCCCAGAGAGCTTACTGTTAGACATTTACCAGGCCACCACTGCAGAGACCCCAAATCTCATGGGGCTTATATTTAATGTAAATATATAATTACATATATTATATTGTATATAAAAATATATATAGCTTACATTTTATATAAAAGGTATTATGGAGAAAAATAGAACAGAGTATAGTTGATCAAAGTCAAAACTTGTGGAAGGTGAAGGAGTCAACTACTCTGTGCAGGGCCCTAGGATGAGAGCAAGCCTGCTGTGATGTTGGGAGAGTGAGTTTGGGCCAATGCAAGTGGGGCAGAGTGAGTGAGGGAGGCATATTTAGGAGGTAATAGTGGAGACAAGAAGGGCCAGCATAAGAATGGGAAACATCTCTTCCTAAATGGACCTTATCTCTTAGGCTGCATGAAATGGGAAGTTATTGAAGAGTTGTAAAGAGAATGACACAACAGTAGGACAACTGCCATTTGATACTTCTACTAGGCACTCAAAATCTAGATGCATGGCTTTATAAATAATAACTGAATAATAACTGAACTTTACAAAACTTTACTATATGTTTGCCTGAATGTAGCTTTGGTTTTATGATATTAACAAGCCTGCCTTTAAAAATGCTTGACCCCCATGATTTGCTCACAGGTAAGCTGATTCTCATCACCCCTGAATGGTGCAAGTGAAAACCTGGCCAGTGAAGAAAGAGGGTTAACACTACTTAGCAGGCAAACACCCTCCCCTTCTCCAATACTACCAGAGGGACCTGTAGCTCTAGACTGGACAGAGCCACTACTTTACACATGATTGGCCACAACCAAGTCCAATGAAACCTGCCCTGGCTAAATGGAAGAGAAGACCTTTTATACCTCCCCCTGTCAATTCACAATATGAAGCCCATTAATACTAACCCACGAAGACAGCACAAAGTCTCTATTATAGGCTTTCCTCTTACACCAACTCTCAGCAAACTGCAATGGTGTAAGTCTTTATTTACGCACATTGAACTTTTAAGTGGGAAATTCAAAGAGGTCAGAATCTGTATTTCACTGGTTTTGAGAACTATTTAAGATTATCATTAGCAGGGAGCTACTTAATAAATATTATAATGCTAATGATACTGATGGTGATTGAGCAAAAATCACACAAAAATTATTTTAAGCCTTGTTAATAGATGACTTTTTTTCCTATTCTAACAAAAGAATGAGCTGAGACAGTGCTATAAATCAGAATGGAAATAAGTTGGAACTGGGAGGTTTGGTGTAAGTAGCACACAGCCAACATACAGAACCAAAGAGAAGATAAAGAACATGTAATAGTACAGAGTCAGTCTTCCTGAAGTGTAGTGGGCAGCTGGCTCTACCTCTAGCTTTTCAGCCACCATAACTTAAAAGGGACAAGAGACTCTGAGCTTGGAAAAAGGAGGGAACTAAAGTGTGTGTTATGAATAATGCAAGAGTAAATTAAACAAAATGTTTCCAAGACTTTGATCTTATAGCAATGTTCTGCACAGGCCATACAATAAAATATTTCTCAAAGACCTCAACTATGTAGCCACTACATTTAGTAATAAAATAATGAAAATATATATTAAACTTTCATTCAGGCATAAAAGTGATTTTGATAACTTTAAGGCATTTCTTTATGGGTATCTTTTTTTAAAATCTTATTTCTGAGAAGGAATGGGTAAGCAGAATAAACTAGAGACATTTTATTTCAATCAATAGCGTATTATTTAACAACCTGAATTTTTATTGTTTAAAAATTTAGTTCATGATCTCTCTGGTCTGACTACAAGCTCAGTGATTAAAATGTAGGTGTAGTATATTTCCAAGATACAAATAGCATGTTGGTGTTCTTTGTGAATTCTGAACAATTTAATAAATAGATGAAACAGTTAACAAATGCAATTTGGGAACTTCTTGAGGTGCAGATTATTGATGGCATACAACATCAATAGAATGAATATATGCCACTTTCCCTTCACTGTTTCAATTCTTTGATAGGTGTAGCAGCGATCAATACAGTAAGACTCAGCACTTCTCCATCAAATTTGTATTTGGAACAAACATTGAAAAATAATACCTCTTACTTGTCTAATACAGAAACATGTATAGTACAATAGGATATCCATTCCAGTTATTCTGAGATGCAATATGCTTTGAATTTTTAAGTCTCTTTGGAAGGCTAATATTTAAAATATAATTGCATTAATTATACTTCCTGCATTGATATAATAGAATAATGTCTATTCAAGACTCTTTTAAATGTGTGTACAAATAATAAAGTCAAGTAGAAAAATAAGTAGCTTAATGCATTTGTATAAGCTACTTTTTGAAAAATAGCAATGAATTCAAGCAGTGACTGAACTGGTTAATTAATATGGTAAAAAAAATAGAAAACTGTGAAAAAAATCACATGATATTTTGTTTTTCTAAAGATAGCTTTTTAAAAGAACTTAGAAATTGTCAAATCTCATAAAAAATTAGAAGCAATTTTTTGTAAGATTTCTATGAAAAATCAGCTACATCTAATCTACGTTTCTTAAATAGAATTCTTTCTACATCAATGTTTCTTTTCTTTCGAGTATATTTTTCAGGTGGGAAAAAAATTAAAATATCTCAAAAATAAACCCAGACTTCAAGTAATAATAAAAGCCAATTATTATCTAGTTATACTCTCTGTTTCTAAATAGTTATGG
The DNA here is from genome assembly GCF_009834535.1 of Camelus ferus. NCBI lineage: Eukaryota > Metazoa > Chordata > Mammalia > Artiodactyla > Camelidae > Camelus > Camelus ferus. The sequence continues at coordinate 39,668,103 of NC_045700.1, forward strand.
CCTTTTAATAGTTAAAATTCTATCCATTTAATATCACTAATTATTTTCCCTCTGCAGCTTTGATGGGTTAGTTATAGCCTGGAATAAAAAACACTGTGGTAAGGACAACTGTACAGCAAGGTTAAGTGCCTTCTTGTCTTCAGTACCAATAATTACCTTTAAACAAAAAAAGGCTGTTTTCAGATTTGACAGTTAATTTACTAATGAGTATGTGGACCCAATTTATAATAAAGTAATATTGACCAGAAATAATCCTACATTGGTACTCATCTGAATTATTTTATTGTTCATGTCCTCTATTAAATAAATTGGAAAAGATTAATTTTGCAAGATGGGATTGTCAGAGACTGCTGCATAAACTAGATGCATGTCAGCACTAAATTTAATTATTGATCACAATACAATAGTGCTGAGTGCTCCAATCCCCAAACAGCTTCCAGTAACTATCAGCGGATTCCAAATATAGAGACTGAAGTAAAAATTTGATTGCAGATGACTACATTTTAATAAATAAATATTTCATCAGCACTAAATAAAAATTTAATTTTATAGGACTATTTAGATCATTCATTGAACCATGGAGCAAATGAGCAATGAATGAGGGTGACTCCCTTCAAGATACAAATTTTATTTTAATGGTTTAATGGTCTCAGTATCCATGGGATTATTTTGCTCCCTTCATTTTGTCAGAGAAATAAACCTTGTAAATAGAAGGCCATTTAAAGTATGCCCTTATGTTGTTGAATAGCAAAAAGTGGGAACTGACTGGTTTGGTTTCATATGGAATTCTGGACCACAGTCTCCTGCAAAACATTATAGACTGATGTAGTACAAGTCTCAGTATTGGGATGTAACCTGAACTCTGACAATTTAAAATTAGTTACAAATCGAGAAATTCATCATGTTAATTGGATATAAAATATGAACTAAATAGTTTTTTAAATTGAAATTGTCTGCATACATGAATGGGTTGTATTGTAGAGCAGACTTTACTAGTCACAGTGGACATTTACCTTAACTGATAAATCATTTTGACACAATGTAAAATATTCCTTAAGCTTAGCAATCATTCATAATTGCTCCTCCTAAGATTATGGTCAGTGATTGTAATATTCAGATACAATATATTTATAAAAACTGAATTAGATGGTTAGTTCTACTACCAAGAAAATAGATATGATCTTAGTTCCAGGGTTGCTCTCTATGAAAACTCAAATAGTCAGTGTATTCAAGATTTTATTATATAACCATAAAAACTTTATTTCAAATGAGAAAATAAAAAGATATATTAGCATTGCTATTACAGTTTGTATGACTTGGAATATTCATTCTATGCCTAGTGTTCAAATAAAAACATAAAAATATTTAATACTGTGTGAAATATATTGTGAGAATAGAAGTCATTTTATTTTAAATGAGAAAAAAGCAGCAAAACTGCCCTCCTAAATAAATCTTAAAGGTGAAAAAGATGCCTATAGCTTTTATCAAGAATTTATAGAGTGAAATTCATGCAAATGTTGATTAGATCATTTGACTTATTCAACCTACTTTTTAATTTGATATAAAACTTTGGAAATTAATATACTGTTTTAATTTTGATAATCATTGGTAAGGGAGAAAGTCATCATCATTCTAATAAATTTTTAACATGTATCTTGACAATTTTTCAATTTCCTATGACCTTTTGAACAATAGCTCTACACATAATTCTTTACTCTAAAATTCATCAGTTTGGTTTGAAGTAGAATTTATTCTTCTCTATCTTGAATTTGAATCCAGCTATTCATTTTTCGTATTGCTATAATAAATTAGGAAATTAAAAATAAAAGGTTTAGATCTATCTCAGAACTTACTCATTTATGTGACAGCATAGCACATTTTCAAAAAGAGTTCAGGCTTCAGAGTCAAGCAGAGGATGGTTCAAAACCCAAGTCAGCCATTGAGAGCAATGCCATCCAAGCAATTTACTTAATCCTCCTGAGTCTCCATTTATCTGAATTTTAAAAAGTACTTTTAGTTAAATAATAATCTAACTTTGGACATATGTCTTTAAAACTTAAAGGTTAGTTTTAAGAAGATTCGGTCTATGGTTAAACTCATCATTATCTCACTAGTCTTCACTCTCTCAGTAGAATAAATGACATCTCATACATTATATGCCACAGCTTACAACACACACGTTATGTACATGCTATCACATCATTGAATGGTTTGGGGGCACCATAGCACTTTAAAGATATTAAGTACATCAAGTAATATTAATGTACAATGAACTCTTGTTTCAGAACTTCACAAGGAAGTAAAACAGAGCATTGTTTTGTGTAACTTAGGACTATTTATATTACAAGTAACAAGTTAAACTGAACTGGCTTAAACAGGAAGGCTGTTTTCTGACTAATGACTGAGAAGAATGGAAGAAAAGTGGTCTTCAGACAGAGTCAAATGAAGACTCTAAGTCCATTTGTCTTACGTCCCTCAGCTTGCAAAGCCCATTTCTGAATGTAAGCTTAATCTCCATGCTGTGTTCTTTTATGGTTGCAAGATATTTGCTTCCTTTTCTGTTTCAAAGGCAACAGAGCAGGAGTCTACAAATCAGACCTGCAGGAAAAGGCTGGCTACTACCTATTTTTTTAAGGCCCACAGGCTGAAAATTTTTACATTTTTACATTTTTAAATGGTTGGAAAAAATCACAAGAAGAGCTATACTTTGTGGCACATTAAAATTATATAAAATTCAAAATTTTCCAAAGTCCATAGATAAAATTTTGTTGGAACACAGCTATCCTCATTCATTTACTTATCATCTGTGGCTGCTTCCGTGTTATAATGGCAGGACAGAACTGAACAGTTACAGCAGGGACAGTATCATGTGACCAACTACAGACCATACACCCTGAGTTCATCTTTGAGGGACAACCATCAAATAATCTTATGGTAGAGGGAATGCTAATTGATCAATGTGGGAAAAGATATGAGGACAATAAATTGTTTTGTTTCACAAATTAAATATAGTATATAAATGTATTATGACACAAAGGAAGTTGCTGTAACAGAGTCATCCCAATATATTACCTTTAAAAAGACAGAAATTGATTTTCTCTAATAAAACAGCTAAGAAAAAAGGCATTGTTTCAGGATGGGAAGGCAACTCTGCTCCCTTAGTTAGTCAAGGGATCCAAAGTCCTTACAGTAGCTGTGAAACTATACCACTCAGCCTTAAGCAAGAAACATAGCTGACCAACAAATCCAGCTGTCATTTTCAGGATCCACCATCATGCTTACCCCACCAGGATGCTGCCAACCAATGACTGTATACAACTGATGTACCAATGAAAGCCCTTTCATGTAGAGCACAGATCTGCCTAACAGGCAACTTTAGACACCTTGTAACCTTGGCTGAAACTTTCTAATAACATGGTACCATCTCTCAGATGAGAGTTTCACTTTTCTTGCCCAATTCTCCTTCCTTCTGAATCCCTCTATCCTTCAGAAGTGTTTCCTCCAACAAATCTCTTGCACATGTAATCCCATCTTGATGTCTGCTTTCAAGAGGACCTGGTGTAACACATCTCTATTCTGCTCCAGTCCCATTTCTTAGGCAGTGCCTTTCTCTGCATGGTCAAACCTAGCTGACCAGTAACACACCCACACTCCAGTCTGCAAGAAGTGGGAAAAAGATAAAGGGGAGTTCACACTTAGTCAAATTACAAGGGAAGCTGCACGAGTCCCTTCCATTCATTTCCCTGGCAAGAACTTATTCACATGATCACACTGTTGTAAGGAAGAGAAGAGAATCTAGTCTCTAGTTGGGAGGATATGCCCTACTAAAAATCCAGAGGTTCTATTTCTAAAGTGAAAAGAAAAACAGTAAACCCGAGGGGATATTTAGAAGTTTCTGCCAAATTATACTCTAAAAGATTCAGATATTGGAAAGACTGTTTACTGTTTTTCTCCTAGCGATCATCAATAAAGTATGTGTTACTTCTTTTGTAGAGACAGCCATTCAGGAAATAGAAATTATATTTTATGTGAATCATTTGGAGAGAATCTCTTGAAATTATTAATAAAAAAATAAAACATTTGGATGTTGAATACAATCAATTGAAAATTTTGAACCTAAAATTATCATTTTGACACCTCCATTTAGAAATGATACTCTCAATATCATTCTTAGCATCAGTTTAAAATAAGTATTTCAGCTTTTGAACAGACTTTATTAACACTGTTCCTTCAGGCCTACAGAAGACAACAACTCCCCACTTTTGCTCTCCCTGGATACCTCTCACACAATGCCCATTTCCTTTATTAAGAAGCATATTATACCCACAATCTTATAAACTAACCTTTCACTAAAAAGCCAGCTCAAAATCCCAACTGAATGTGCCATATGATTCCTTCAAGGACCCTGACTGATACAGCAATCCAACACATTTACTTAGGTTTAAAAAGATAAGTGGATACGATAAACCTAGGAGGAAGCCACAAACTTAACAAAGGGCCAGACATTGTCCTGGATACTCTCCATCTCTCCACTTGTCTCATCCCTGGCAGTCTCTATAGACTGCACCACCCTGGTTCTCTTGCCTTCTGGGCTCAACCAATGGGAGGCTCTGGCAAAAAAGAAAGGGATGATTAAAGAGAGCACTCAAAGAATTTGTTACCCCTGTTCTCTCTGTCTGGAGGCCTGGGGGTTGGTGGCAGTTGAATTCCTCAGCTGAAGGCTGCCCCTTCTGTCAGGTAGCTCTCTCCCCCAGTTATAGATGTCACAGCATTTTGGTGACTACTGCCTCTTCTTATCCCTTCAAGCCTGGGAACCTAGGAGTGATAATGGTTTCCTACTGGTAACTAGTATCACGGTGCTTCACCATCCCTTCTTGCCCACCCTTCTGTACCTTTGTAAACAGTCCCTTCATCACAACCTCTTCAATCATCCTTGGTTGTGCAATCCGTCTCCTACAGTATTCCTGACTGATATAGATGCAAAAGAAGTTCTGAATACGTAAGGACCAATCACTGTTCTGAATGTGAAAACAGAATACTACTAAAATGTTTCTCAAAAGAAATTTATAGATTTATAGATAATGCCAATGAAAAGTCCAGTTTTTATCATTTTTAACTTCACAGAATAAATCTAGAATACATTGAAAAAAATCTTACTGTTTTAGAAAACTTTGAAAAATAACACTGAGAGCAAGGGATTTCTGTTAAGAATTATTAAAACTATGAGGCAATGTAATCAAAGAAACATGATATCACATGAAGAACTGACAGATGGATAACGGAAAAGACTTCCTGTGAACAGATCCTGTAACAGAAAAGAGCTTAAAATAAAATAAAGATGCCATCATATATTAGAAAAGGAATGGAACTAATCATTACAGAATAATTATTAGGTCATTTGCAAATAAAAATTTAGATTCTCCTCTGAAGACTTAAACCCAAATGAATTTCACAAAGCAAAATAGGTCAGCAGAATCATTCAAAAGATAAAAGAAAGAATAAACTGCAAAATGATGAAAGTCATCATAAATGAAAAGATTAATATTCTGACTACTTCTGGCCCTAAATAAAAGTCCATAAACAGCAAGAAAGGTGTGTAATTAACTAGAAGATATTTGTATGAATGTAAAGATGAATGTAAAGGATCAAAACTTTAATATAGAAATCAGTAAGAAAAATACAAGTACCAATAGAAAAATATAAAAATGACATGAGCAAAAAAATTCTACAGAATAAAATGTGAAAATATATAATCTTGAAAAAAAATTAGTTTCACTAGTAATCCAAAATGGGGACACTAAAACCATCAAATTGATAATGGATGAAAATGCTACTCACTGTCTATAATATAGTAAAAGATGCTTCTATGCTTCTAGGGGTAAAATAAACTATCACTTTATTTTCCATTATTATAAAAAATTTTAAAAACATTTATAACTTTTAATACAACATTCCAAAGAGACTAATTTCTTAAGAAACGTATTAGTGATATTTAGATTTGTTAATTTAGGTTTAGGTTTATTAACAAGCATTTCAACCACAGTTTTATTTATAACAGTGAAACATGGGGGAAAATACCAACTATTGTGGAAATGAGTGAATAAATTATGAATCATCCATAAAATAGAATAATAGACACAAAAGTAATAAAATAATCTGACAATATTTAGAGTCATGCAAAATACTTAAAGTAAAATTAAGTCAAAAAAAGACAGATATTAACTTTACAATTATATGATCCTTAGTCTATTGGTATATATATATATGTACATATAACATATCAACCAAAGTTTTCCACACATACACACAGTATACTGACTATAAGTCAAACCTGATAAATACTTGAATTCTTCAATAAATTTAACTTATTAAGCAATTTGATCCATAAAATAACAATTTTAACTTCCCCAATTTTTCCTATCTGGGTCCAGCATTCTTTAAGAAAACTTCTGTATCTTTTTTATGTGTATATGTGTATACTCACACACATAAACATATAAAAATGAGATACATCCAAATGTGTTGCTTTCATAACCATAGGTGAGTATTTTCTTTTTTATATTTTTCCATATTTTTTTCCACAAGGATTTTATATTGCTTTTATAATTCAAAAAATAAAAATAAAATCAAAAACATATTCACAACTACAGAGCAAAGATATTTTAATATTACATTTCATCTTTTGGATGCTGTTGGGTTGGGTAGTTAGGCTAAATATTATAATCCATACCTCCTGCATAGTAACTGGTTCGTCTATATTAAGCCAGAAGGAATCACTAGATTTGTCTTTAATGGCAAAGAAGGGAACTCTTCTTTGCTCAGGGCAATAGAGTGTACAGATATGAGTCCTGGAATTCCTAGTCATTTTATTTTCACCAAAGAAGTCAGTTTAATGACAAAGCTGACATAGCGGGAAAGGCAGACGAGGGAAAGCCACAGAGAACAGAAGCAAGAGACCTCATCAAATTACACTTTGATGACTTGAAGACTACATCTGCATAATACTGGAATTGCCTTCAGCTGTGAGTAACAGAAATTTCAAAAATTTGGAGATTTAATTTAAATTATATGAATGAAATCTGGAGATAGGTAATCCAGGACTGAAACAAAGACTTTCTGATACAATCAATGGCCAATAACTCAGGCTGCTAAAAAAAAACCTTCCATCATTCTGTCCTCAAGATGGCTGCTAGAGTTCCACTCATCTTCTGTCTTTTTCTGGCAGAAAGAAGAAGGGTAAAGAGTAAAAATGAAGGATGTAAGTTGACTTTAGCTGAGTCCTAGAAGCCTTACCCAAGTGTTCACTTTCCCCTCTTCGACTATAACTAGGACACACGACCAGACCTAGCAATAGGAGAGGCAGGATATTTAGGGCTTGTTTTTGTTTTTGTATTTAATCTACATATATGCCTCCCTGAATAAGATCAAGGCTCTTTTAACAGGAAAGAATGGAAAAAGATATTTGGCTAGGTAACAAGCAGTCAGCTATCTTACCCAAACTTGGACACTTAGTTAAGTGTGCCAATAAGTTATTTCATTATTAAAACAAAATTCAAATAAAGCAAAACAGAAAAAAGCCAAGAGAGTTATTCACTTCATTGTTTATTTCTTTGATTGGTTGGTTGGGTGGTAATTTGTGGTTAGTTTTTTTCCTATATAGAATTTTTTTTTCCTCTAATACTGTAATAGAGGACTCAAGATATAAGAAAAAGCTATCATCTGATAAGTTCTTTAATACTTCCTGGCATGTCAGCATTTAATTAATGATCAATTGGTTTTGGGTTTTTTTTTTTAGTGTTTAATGTGTTCTCAACCAATTCAGTTTAAAGTACTAGACTTTCCTATATTTGTTTCACCTATTTTATAAGACTTCTTTTCCTTGGAACATCTTTGAGACTTTGTCCTATAAAAAGCAATACTCATGAACTGTAATAAAATTCTCCTCTAGCTATATTTATTTTACATTCATGCTATACCTGAAAACAATTACATTCAAGTCTATGGCATGCTTAATGTGCGTGTAAGCCAATCTCTGAAAACCTTAATAGTAAAGAGATTTCAATATATTGAGTCACTGCTATAATAAGTATGATGTATTAGAACTGGTATTACAATACTAGGTATTGATTGCATTTATTTTATTTAGTTCTGTTTATATCATTTTCATCATTCATCAGCATAAAAATGAATGTCTGTTTCAACTTTCCTTTTAATTCTTTCTGCTTCAGAAATCTCTGCTCTCTCCACTATTCCTCATATTTCCAAATGGGACCTATAATAAAATACATTTTCATCCATTTCTCTATTTATATTCACTTATATTTATCTCTCCTATATTTCAATGCCACTTCACTAAGTGGTATATAAACAAATTATTAACATTAAAGGAAGAAAAGTTGAATTGCTTTTATTTAGCTCAAACATGCTAAGAAGCTATATAAAATTCCAATACTTATCAAGCATAATTTCCTGAAGATGTCCTTACTCAAAAAGTTCTAGTATTTTAAACAATAAAATCCATAGAGTAATTCCTCCCTTGACTGGCAATCAGACTTCATATAACCACAATCAGCTTCAACAAAACCACAAACCCAAAATAAGGCAACAAAGGGCTCCTGAGCATCAGAGAAAGTGGTTGTCGCAAAGATCTTGTACCATGGGTTAGGCATGGAATTATCCTCGGGGTAGAACAAATTGATTTAGTGTGTGTGTTTGGCTAAAGTAAACAGTAAAGGGTAAACAGTACAAATCCAAAAGAATCTGTGGATAGACTAGAGAAAAACATTTCTTGAGAAGAGCCTAGCAAATAATTGGGAGACCCAAAGGCCTTGTTCATCCACCCATTGATCCCACACATATGTAGTGAGCATTGTTAAGTGTTAAGCACTATTCCAGGTGCTAAAAATACAACAGAAAACAAAACAAATGAAGCTCCTGTTCTCAAGAGGCTTACGTTCTACTTGGATGAGGGATGTACAGATAGATGTATACAAAGTGAACAAAGTACTGCGTATACCAGAGTGTGATGAGGATAAATAAAAAGAATGTGTATGCACTTTTACCAGGATGCTCAGGGAAGGATATTCTGATAAGGAGACTTTTGTGCTTAAGTTACTGAGAAGGCAAGCTATCATCATATAGGAAAACAAGCATTTGGGTAGAAGAAAGAGCAGCAAACACAACAGCTGTACTTGATATGTCTGATGAACAGCAAGGTGGCCAGCGGCAGACAGATGTATGGTAGGAAATGAAATTGCAGACAAATCAAATGGCCAAGTTACACAGCACCTCATGAGCCATGTTAGGGCTTCTTGATTTTTTTTTAACTTAACAAGAAACCACTGGAGAGTGGGAAAAGAGGGGTGCATGACATGATGTGGAGTTTCATTTTTTAAAGATCACTCTGGCTTCTGGGAGGACACTGGACTCAGGATGGCAATGAACAGAAGCATGGAGACCAGCTAAGAGGCTACTGCTGTGTTCTAAGAGGTACAGCAGTCTGGACCAGGCAGGCAAGGGTGAGAGAGCTGGTCAGACTCTGGATATATTTCTAAGGTAGAGCCCATATGATCTGCTGAAGAATTGGTTATGGGAGTATGAGAAAAAGAAATTGATAAACATGTTTTCCAACCTTTTTGGCTAGAGCAACTGGAAGAATGGAGCTGTTATTTTCGAGACAAGGACACAGGAGCCATTTTATGAGGAAAAATCAGTTTGTTCCAAGATCTATTAAGTTTGGAGGTACCTTTTGTGCATCCAGGCAGAGATAATAAATAAACAGTAGATGTTCAGGACTAGAAGCAAGGTTTGAGATTCAAACTTGTTACCATCAGCATATAAATAATATTTAAATCTACAGGGCTGGGTAAGTTCACCCAAGGATTCAATATAAACAGAGAAGAGGTCCAATATAAAAATGCTGAGATATTTCAACATTTCAAAATCTGGAAGAGGAGGTGCAACCAACAAAGGAGACTTAGTTGCAGCAGTTCTTACAATTGGAAGAAAATAAAAACATGATGAGGTCCTGGAAGCCAAGTAAAGAAGGTGTTCCAAAGAAAAAGAGTGGATCAACTCTGCCACATGCGGTGAATAGGGCCAGTAGTGGGAAACTAAGTAATTGGATCTAGCAACATCTAGGTCATTGTTGATCTCCAAATTAGGAGTAAAAGAGAGTTTTTAACACAGTGGGTGCTAGGTCATGTGGCTTACGGATTTCAGGAAAGCCAAAGTAAATGGGAAAAGAGGACGGCTAAAGCAGACAGGGGAAATGGTAATTTAGCTGAACATATCTGAAAGATTATTGTTGACTGTGGTGTGTATCTTATCTAAGAACTAATCTTGGGAAATTAATAAGCTATTTATCCCAAAGAAAATATCTCATATATAAATTGAAGGGCACAAATAATACTGTAGAGTTAGGATAAATAGGCTGAACTCCAAAGTAAGGACACTTTTACACACACACACAGGAATTATCATCAATGTTTACAAGGGAGGAGAATATCATATAGATACTCTCAATGTTTTTGCCACCTATAAACATTATATAGATGTGATTTATGTTCTATTTTCTATTAATTAAATATCTCGATATAACTTTTTAAGAGAATGTTTTCTCATTTCAGATATTTCCAGCCAACTGACAGTTTTCTATGAAATCAATTACCTGGTAGAATCCATGTAACAAACGCACTGATTCAAGTATTACTGATTCAAGCATTAAATGTCTAAAATTAAGATTACTGTTTTAACAAATGTGGTTGTCTGCTTTCCCTAGCAACTGAGAGTGACTGACAAGTGACAGGAGAAAAGCAGTGGAGAACAGAAGACCAATCAGAAAAATACAGCAATTTGAGTCCCTTCGATATTAGACGCAAACCATTCTGCCTAGTTCAACGTTCCCTAAGGTCTGCGTTGTTTTGCTGTAAAGTACAATGATTAATGCTTACTATAATGGACCTGAGTCATCATGAAATATAAATTAATTCAAGCTTATTCTCTTATCTACAGTATGTAATACAATTTTGAAAAGATGTTTATCAAAAGTGGTTAAGACAAAGAGGTTTGAGATTAGCTTCAGTTATCTGAAACATTCATTTACCCAGAAAGTTCTCTGATCTCAGATATAGAAGGCATTAAATAAGAGTCAAATAACTATAAATGATCAGAAAATTTTTTGTTAAATTACTGTGCTAATAAATCATATATACATAAAGTAATCATTTTATTCAACAAAAAATTATTGACTGCAAATTCATTGTTCTTGGCAATGGGAAGAATGATAAGTAAGATCCATCGTCTATCTTTAGGAGTTCATATTCTAGCAGTAAAAAAAGAGTCAGTGTCATCCAAAATTCTCAACAATTTTTCAGAACTAATGGAAAGCAGTTGCTTGAATGGTTATATCAAGATATTGTTGGGGAAGTGGGATGACTGTGGGCTTTCTAATAATAAACTGCTAAAAATTACTTCATCAGAGGTAAGCCTAAAATTTGCAGAGAGAACAGATAGACAGCATTTATGATTTCTGTAGTTGTTTTCCAAATTAAGCCCATTAGGTAAAACTATAATATAACGCTGAGTATTTTGATCGTAGTTGCTATGTTGAAATATAATTTGATATTTCAAGGTACATAATAACTTTTTATATATGAATGGGTTTACAAATTTGTATTATTTGTATTCTATTTGAACTAAAGAACTATGGCTGTCACCAGATACTCCAAGCTGAACTTTTGCCTGTTCATTTTCTACCGGATTTCCCTGGCAATTTAAACTTGAGATGATTCTGTATATCAGATCAATTTTTTACACACACATAAGGGCATAATAACAACACTATAAAAATTCATTGGCACCACACACTCGATGTGTCTAAGTCAAAACTCAAATTTCTTCCCACATCCCCAAATAAAAAAGCTCTCTAGACCCCTTTTCCCTTTTAATGGTACTGGAAGTCTCAAGTGCACAGACATGAACTCTACACTTAGGATAAGTTTCCAAGTTTTAAAACCACCAGTCTGGTCAGTTCTCCTCCTTTTCCCCCATCTAGATTGCCACAGTCTCCAGGTCTTTCTAGGCGCTTGCAGCGCTGCTACCTGTAAGTGATCATCCACACTACAGTCAGAACAATCTAACACACGACTAATCTAATAATGACACAGCATTACTCCCAGTACACTAAGCATCTCCCTACTGTCCGCAGAACTTCTCAGCTGGGCATTCAAAGGCTCAAAGAGCTGGCCCTTTCTAGAATCACTAAGTTTATTTAATACCATCTCCATTTCACTCTGTATGCCCCTGTAGTGCCAACTTGCTCATGGGTCTGTATCTCATCTTGCTCTTTTATGGTTTTCATTCTGGATCCTGCCTAAAAAGCCCTTTCCAGTTTACTAAACCAGGCTGATTTTATGCAGCCTTTGGAGCTTGTCCCAGACATCATTTTCTCCAGAAACATGTCCTTAAAGTATCTATTCTCTATATTCTCACACTCTAGCTGAACATGTTTCTGTATTCATGGCTACCATCGAATTGAAGTTACATTTACATGCCTATTGCTACCATGAGGTGGCACACTACTTGAGAATAAAGAATGTGCCTTACACAGCATTGTCCTAAGAACATTTTCACTGGGAGAACATTTAAGAAGTACATAATAAATACTTACTAAGATGTATTTAGTAACTGTCTAAATTCATTTACAGTCTGCTTCCTACTTTTATTTTCAATACATTTCCCCCATCAAGTTCCTTCCTATTCCCAAATGTCCCTACTGATCAGTCCTTTAAAACCTTTGTACTTTCCTTCCTCCAAGATGTGTTCAACCCTCTGGCTTAGCTCAACTCTCACTCCTCTCACTGATTCCATTTTCATGATCAAGGTGAGTCCAGTACGTGCTTGAGATGCATGAGCAAAGAGGTCCCCTGGGCTTCCAAATTTCGCCTATGACTGCCCTGGGCAAATTACTCAGAAATGCATTGGTCACCCTTCAAGGTTCTACCCTAAATATTACTGTGCTGTCTTTTAAAATTCACTTTCCTTACTATAGAGTTTAGAAAAAGGTCTAATGAGGCTTTGGCTATTATTTTAAATGTCTTCACCTGTCTAATGTGTCGTAACATTTATTACACTTCAAAGCAGATAAAAATACCCACACAGAATCAGTTTTTATGATGGACAAATAGGAAAATGATAAGGAGAGGATGGAAATGGGGGCTGGGGTGGGAGGCATTGAGAATATAATGACTAAAGAAAAAGTTCTTTTAAATGTGATGATAATTTACTGTAAGTTAGCTGAAACATCATTTTGGATAGGCGTTGAAAAATGTCTACTCATTTAAAAAGCCTCTTACTCATTTTGACTTAGACTGTCCAGCATTTTTTCAAGTTCTATTAAATTCTGGCAATAGTACAACCTTTGTGCCCTAATCTCATTTGTAAACAAACCTGTGTCAACTACATTGTCATTTCTGCTTTATTCCCCAGCATATTGAAAAATATTCATTAATGAATAACCAAAATATTCTAAAGTAGAATACATTCTTTTAACAGAAAGCCCAGGAGATGTGTGGGCATAGCAATAAAGTCCTGGGACCTGCAGTAACTCAATGGAGCCTGTGATTGGCAAGTTTCCTGTTGCTTCTACAATACACCCCAAACATGACATCCTAACTGCTTGACTGTGGCCTTTCATGATTGCGTCACATGAGATAACTTTTTCTTTTCCAAAAGAAATTTCCTTGCTATACTCATTTGTCTATAGGTCCCCCAATGTGGTGATATTCCCTGAAATGACTGCTGATTTCAAAGGAACGAAGGTCTTTTCTGTGAGCATCCATCAAGCTTCCAGTTCTCAAGGAGCCATGAAAATGAGATCCTTTGAGCTCCTGAGTAACTGGAAATTCTTCACACTACATTATTGTTTCAGCAGCTCAAGTAAGGACTTTTATCCTTTGTCTGCTCCTTATTTCTCAAAGAACAGAAATAGAACTGCCAAAATGCCACAAGGGAAGCTATTCTCATTGTCAGGTCAAACCGTAGTCCCATTAATAACACTATTGGAAGTAAGAAGTATCATACAATTATACCAATGATTGTACTTGTTAGAATTTTACTTTTGATTTGAAATAACCATTTTTCCTATTATAAGGGAGTTTTAATTTATTGGTGCTTCCTTATTATTAAGGGAACTCGGAAATTGTGTGCTTTCTTTCTGCCTGGTATTATCCTTAGATAATTGATTTCAGTGACAGGTAAATGCATCCTGTAACTAGAAATTGAATTTTAGGCAATTCCTGGGCTCAGTTTAAGGTCTAGTTCATGTTCCCCTATATGTTATTCTTCAAGTTCTGATTTAATAAGATTCCTCCCCCTCATAGTACAGAAAACAAGTGGAAGAACCCGTCAAAGATGTAAAATTGTCACTATATGCAGATGGTATGATACTGTATATAGAAAATCCTAAAAGCTCCACACAAAAACTGCAAGAGGTGATAAAAGAATTCAACAAGGTAGCAGGATACAAGATTAACATGCAGAAATCAGTAGCACTTCTTTACACTAACAATAAAATATCAGAAAAAGAGAGTAAAGAAACAATCCTTTTTAAAATCCACATCTAAAACAATAAAATACTTAGGAATAAATCTGACCAAGGAGGTGAAAGACTTATATATAAAAAACTACAAAACACTGATTAAGGAAACTAAAGATGACTTGAAGAAATGGAAAGATACCCCATGCTCTTGGATTGGATTGGAAGAATCAATATTGTTAAAATGGCCATAGTACCCAAGGCAATCTACAGATTTAATGACCCCTATCAAATTACCCATGACATTTTTCACAGAACTAGAAAAAGTAATACTAAAATTTATATGGAATCACAAAAGACCCAGAATAGCCAAAGCAGTACTGGAGAAAAAGAATGAAGCTGGAGGAATCACCCTTCCAGACTTCAGACAATACTATAGAGCTAGAGTAGTCAAAATAGAATGGTATCGGCACAAAAACAGGCATATAGATCAATGGAACAGAACAGACGGGCCAGAAAAAATCCCACAGACCTATGGTCAACTCATCTTCAACAAAGGAGGCAAGAATGTACAACGGAGAAAAGACAGTCTCTTCAGCAAGTGGTGTTGGGAAAACTGGACAGTTGCACATAAATCAATGAAGTTAGAACACTCCCTCATACTATACACAAAAATAAACACAAAATGGCTTAAAGATTTAAATATAAAGCAAAAGACTATAAACCTCCTAGAAGAAAACATAGGTAAAATATTTTCTGACATAAATCTTAGCAATGTTCTCCTAGGGCAGTCTACCCAGGCAATAGAAATAAAAACAAAAATAAACAAATGGTACCTAATTAAATTTATTAGCTTTTGCACAGCAAAGGAAACCATAAGCAAAACAAAATGACAACCTATGGAATGGGAGAAAATATTTGCAAATGATATAAATGACAAAGGTTTAATTTCCAGAATATATAAACAACTCATACAACTTAATAACAAAAAACCAGACAACCCAATCCAAAAATTGGCAGAACTAAACAAGCCATTCTCTAATGAAGACATACAAATGGCCGATAGGCACATGAAAAAATGCTCGGTATCAGTAATTATCAGAGAAACGCAAATCAAAACTACAATGAGGTGTCACCTCACACCAGTCAAAACGGCCATCATGCAAAAGTCCACAAGCAATAATTGCTGGAGAAGGTGTGGAGAAAAGGGACCCCTCCTACACTGTTGGTGGGAATGCAGTTTGGTGCAGCTGTTATAGAAAACAGTATGGAGATTCCTCAAAAGACTAAAAATAGACTTACCATATGACCCAGCAATCCTACTCCTAGGGATATTAATAGAGGGAGCTCAATTTCAAAAAGATACATATGCTGCAATAATCATAGCAGCACCATATCCAATAGACAAGACATGGAAACAACCTAAATGTCCATCGGCAGAGGACTGGATAAAGAAGTTGTGGTATATTTATATAATGGAATACTACTCAGCCATAAAAAAGAATAAAATGATGCCATTTGTAGCAACATGGACGGACTTGGAGATAGTCATTCTAAGTGAAGTAAGCCAGAAAGAGAAAGAAAAATACCATGTGATACCACTCATATGTGGAATCTAAAAAAAGAAAAAAGAAGACACTAATCAACTTACCTACAAAACAGAAACAGATTCACAGACATAGTAAACAATCTTATGGTTACTGGGTTGGGGGGAAGGAGATGGGAAGGGATAAATTTGGAAGTTTGAGATTTGCAAATGTTAGCCACTATATATAAAAATAGATTTAAGGAAACAAATTTCTTCTGTATAGCACAGGGAACTATATTCAATATCTTATAATAACATTTAATGAAAAGGAATATGAAAATAAATATATGTATGTATATATATATATATATGACTGGGAAATTATGCTATACATCAGAGATTGACACATTATAACTGACTATACTTCAATTAAAAAAAGAAAAACAAAAACAAAAACAAAAAACAACTCTAACTTATCCCTCTCATGTCCTAGAGAAGCGTTGGCAAACTTTTTCTGTAAAAAATTAGATAGCAAATTATTTTAGCCATTGAGGGTTATACAGTCTCTGTTGCAACAGCACAACTGTGCCATTGTAATGTGAAAGCATTATTTCTTATTAAAAACAGGAAGATGATGTGAACACACAGATATACACGGAGGATGTGATGCATCTACAAGCCAGAGCATGCCTGGAGGCTACCAGAAGTTGGAAGAGGCAAGGGGAGATTCTCCCTTAAAAGCTTCAGACAGAGTATGACCCAGTCAATACCTCAATTTTGTACTTCTAACCTCCAGAGCTGTGAGATGATAAATTTCTGTGGTTTGAAGCCACCCAGTTTGTGGTACCTAGTTATAGCAGCCCTGGAAAACCAATAAGCCCAGTGAGAGTTCAGCTGTGAGCCTGGTAGGACAACTATGCTCTAGAAGCCAAGTCAGAAAACCAGAAGTCTCTCCCTCCATATTGCTCTCTGACTCCCAGTCATCTTCAACCATGGCCTTCTTTGGCTGTACTCAAAGGTCCACGGATACCTTATTTGATTAATAAGTTATCATGGGGCTTTTTGTTTAATTGTGTGTCCCAGAAGTTGCATATACTCACTTCTGCTACATTCAGTGGGAACTAACTTAGTCATAGAACAACAATTAACTGCAAAGAAGGCTGGAAATCCAGGCTATTGTTGCTTTGCCATGTGTTTACTTTGCATTATGGGGTTCATTTAACAAAAGGAAAGTAGGGAAAACAAATAACTTGGAACATTTTTTTGCTATCTCTAATTAAGGAACATATTTTCCCTTTGGACAGGCTTATTTCTAGAAAATTAGGAAAGAAAGGTACCAAAATAAACTTTTTTTTTTTAATATTTAAGATACTGTTTAAAAGAAAATGCAGGAAGAACCAAGAAATTGATACTGTTTGCCTTACATTTTGTTTTATACCAAATGTGCCCTAACCCAAAGAAAGAAGGTTATAGGGTATAAACATATTTCACTGTTGTTTTTATCTGCTTTTCATCAGAACTTTCAGAAGTCTATACAGCTCTTATATTTATTCCACATGGTATGGATGACACTACCCTCTGTTGCCTAGGTTACAATGATGGGCAATCAAAAAAAAATCATATCAGCATGGCCTCAGTAATGGGTTGAACAATGGATCTCCTCAGAATTGTGATCCATGATAAAAACACTCTTGAATATGATAACCAACGAAGGTAATGTGGTCTTGCTATCACACAGAGAGAACCTATCTGGACACAGGCAGAGGTAAGTAGAGCCTGGAGATTAAAAATTATAATCCCAATGGCATCATGTGAACTTCTGGATTCAGCTGTGACTAAGCCAGACATACCCACATTGCCCAGTTTCATAAGCCAATTAATTCTCCTTTAGGCTAAATGAATATAGAATATAATGGCATTCAACTTACCTCTGCTGTCTGAATCTTGTGATGGTTTGTATTGTACTCTAAAACTTCTGAACTGATACTTCTCTGCTGTAAACACTACACATACAATCTTATGATGCCAGTATGCCCCTCCTCAATGCTTTTCTTCACTTAGATCACTCTTCTTAGTTGATTTTGAGCAACACCAACAAGGATTCTGCATGATTTTACTCTCTGTAACATACTAAGGATATTGACTAACATCAATATAGATTTACTCTCATAATTGTAAAAGAGCTTTCTTTAGATTGTAATTTGGTAAGATGCTATCAGCATATACTGAGGGATAGCATAAGAAATAGTCATATGAAATGGGTTACTCTACTCCCTGTAAGATGTGAATGCAGACAATATCCCCTAAGTTAAACAGGGCCTGCTCAATGGAGACCCAGAGGAAGAAGTCTATCTTGTGTTATCAGCATCTCTGTGTTGCCAAGGCAACTAGATTATTTTTAGGTTATGAATATTATGAATTATGTAACTCATGTGTTTATTTTTCCTTACAGGTTACTTGGAAGCTTAAAGCCAATGTGTGAGCCATCTCTACTAGGATAGCAAACTCACTCTGCATTTCGTGCACTAGCATCACCCACAAATTCAATTTTTTTCTTTGTCCTAATTTACTCAAATTTGAAAGTTCTTTTACGTTATTTTGTAAGGATCTTCACACATGGCTTTAAATTCCTCTTTTGGAAACAGAGTAAAGAGTAAACAAACATTTTATCTTATTATTTATGCAGTAATAAACTATTATAATGCATTATATAAGCGAATATGTCATTAACATAATTGGGAATCACCCTTGATCAGATATCACTGATGCCTCTATTAGTTTATAACTTTGTATTTTGGGTTTACTATTCCAGACAAACTGCTTATGTCTCATCATGAGTGTGCTATAGCAACAGTGAAAGTGAGGGATAGAATTTTGAATATTACATTTTTATCAGGGATTCACTGCAACTTTGACGGCTTGGTTATACTGGATGGACACAATGTTTAATACAATACAATGTTTTCACTAAACAGAGGATGAAAATTTTGAAGACATGGGCATTAGTCATAAAATTATTTTTAATTGGAAAAGGAAATCACAAGCTACTGTCAAACAGAAGAGTGATATAGAATATTATAGTACAGTTTCTGAAATTGGCATCTAAATTATTAAATATACAAGTTTTCCCCTGACTTCTGTTATTTATTTTTTCTAATTTCTCTAAGTAAGATACATGTGATACAACTCTAAAAAAGACATTATTTTCTGCATACCACTTACATATTCCCTATTATATGTTGAGCAATTTTCCAGTTGGCTTGCAATTCTCCCTGTTCTTGATTGCTTAATTTTATACCCTATTCCATCTACATTGACAGCAATACTGAAGGCAGGCTAACATTTACAAGATGCAAATGAGAATAGCAACTCATGCCCTAACTAGAACTCAGTTAATTAATATTTATTTGGACAGCCTTACCATCAGTTTGTTGATATAATATTTAAAACAATACTGATCCAAAATAAGTTAAAATAGATTGGACATACAGAATCGAACATAAAATCATTGAATGAATTTTTTGCTTTTTCTCTCATTGCTTAACTGGTGCCTTCAAGCAATGGGTTCATGGGAAGTACAACCAAACTATTCTCTCATGGAAGCACCTTTCCTGGAGTAGAGAAAAGATGCATGATATAAGCAAAGATGACATAAACAAGGAAATCCTTGTAATGCCCCTCAGTTCAAAGCACTGTTCTTAAGTAATGCAAAAAACACTATGTTTGATAAACCCACTTGAAGGCAGCAATGTTGCATTATACTATTTCGCAGACCTTAGTAGCACACACTACAGTGGTCTGTACATCCTAGGTACTATGATGTATAAGAACTTTTAGCTTTTGAGATAAAAACACCACCCCAGAAGTTCCTCCTTTTATCGAATCAACAAGTGATAATGAACTACTTTGTATGTGTCGATGTGGGAGAGACAATGAATGACATGACAGGTGAGGATCCTGGCATTATGGAATTCAGATGCTTCGTGACAAAGCAGCACTGAAAACAATGTTGAGGTGAGGTTTGGGCTATGAGAAAGAACAGGGGTCTTCTTTCTTTTCATAGAGAATCTTAGCATAGGCTGTGTGGGGCAGGACGAACTAAATAAAATAAAGATGAAACTCAATATCCAGAGGACAGTTTATAATGAGAAAATGAAGCAATATTAAATATTGAGAAAAACAGCTTGGAAATATGGAAAGCATACATATATTCTACCTAATCTCAGATTGCATAATTAATCTTGGATCTTTTGCATTGTCAAAAATACTACATAATTATATAATGTCCAGGAAAAGATTGTATACCTTATGAACAATCAATCAAGAGTTATAATGAGAGTGTTATGTACAGCTAATAAATAATAATGATAAAGAAGAAAAACTGAGATGAAAAATACTCTATTCCATGCTTTCTGCACTTTATAAGATAAATTCATATATGATTAAATTGAAATAAATTCCAGATATTTAGAGAAATGCTACAAATATCTTTCTCCTTCTAGTAGTAATCTGTTATTTTCCTGAAAATCCATAGATAGACCCCAAGAAATCTAAATATCTTCACGATAGAAAATATAATATTGACACAGTCAAATTTCCAAACTAATAAGCAGTAGAAAAATGCCAGTCTTGTTCTCACTAAACCATACTCCCAGCTTCAGAAAGCAGTAACAATTCAATCACTGGGCTACTTCAATGACATTGAAAAGAAGCAATGAAATCATTCTACCTCATAATTCAATGATATAATTCTTACCAGAGAATTTAAAATGGATTTTATACACTTAAAGGTACATTTTTATTTTTATTAAATATATTTTATATATTACCAGAGGGAAAAGCTAAACAGCTCTGATAGCATTGTAACTGACAAAAAGCCTGAACTCAAGCAAAAAAAAAAAAAAAGCAAATTTCAAACTCTATTTTATATTTTAATAGGATCAGTTAGCAAGTTTAAATTCCCTCTGCTCATTGTGCTTTCAAGTTACAAATGAGATCTGAAACCATAAAGTAAAAGCAGGAAGAAAATTATTTTCAGATTCTCCGTTGCTGGAGAAAATATATACACTGGGTTATAAGAAGAAATGACCTTTATCTGCCAAAGTAATCTGAATATATTTCATACACATTTTTGAATAGTCTACAAGAAAGCAAATTATGTGAGATAAAGTTGTTAAAATAAAAGTTAAATGAGACAAAAATGTCACTTGCTTTAAAATGTAATGCTACAGAAATAAACTAATGCAATGTAACCAGTTATAAACATGCAGAAAGGATCCTTTTTATATTTGTCTATTTCTATGACTTAGTAAGAAGCACACAGTACTGCTTGCTGTACCATAAGATACCCCAGTATCGTCGTATATAAGACCTTCAGATTTAACCTGACCTCTTCAGAATGGATAGCCACACTACAGTATGTTAGGAGACCTTTTTGATACCACTTTGATAATTCTTTGCAAACCTCCATTAGAAACAGAGAAAGCCACTTCAAGAGTGTGCACTTACAGCTTACTGTTTACCTATACACTCATAAGATCAAAACCCCTGGTCTTACTGTTTTTGTTAACAAGGAGCAGTAAAAGTCTTCCCACATACTGAGTTTTGGTTTCCATTTTACAATCTGAGATGACAGACGCACAAAAATGATGAGAAAACTGTGGGGAGGCTTCCAGAAGATTGATTCTCTCATCAGCTGATTCTTTTCTAGTTAGTCTTTTATTGACTACAAAGGTATAGCCAATGCAGAAAAGGAAAACCAGACTGCCCTGTTTAATCCTGAGGGCATTGGCAAAAGGTGATCACTTTTTGAGAAAACAGAGGCCTACAAGGAAATCAGCACACTGTATGAGCCGTTAAGCTGATTTAAACACACAAGGGATGCCTGGGGTTGAGCGCAAGATCTCTGAGGTGTGAGATGAGAATGAAACCATTCCACAGACTAATATTACTGAGCTTTAGTAGCAGGTGGTACAGTTGATCAGTCAGGAACCTGTCATTTGGAGAATAGGCCAATATATCTGAGAGACAAGAAAAATTCTTCATTTTTTTCCCTCCTTCTCACCAAGGGTAAAAGTATTGCAATTTTGAACTTTTGGCAATTATCAACTACAAGATATCACGATTTATGCACCCTTAAGAATTAAGCAAAACCAAAGCATAGCTCAATTTTCTGATGTTTGTGTAAGACTGCAAATGATAAAAACCCATAGTGACTGAACCAAATATTTAGTTCTGATTGAAGTCCATCTCGAATTAAATCTTTACATGCTATCAGCATAATCCACAATCCAGACAGCCCAGTAAAAATCCACATGGAGTTTTCTTAGCTAGAGAAAAAAGTAAAAATTAACACTTCCCTTTTTGTTTTGCTGATTTTGTGGTTTGGATGGTCAGTTTTCCTCATGGCATGTCATCACTTAAATGCAATTTGACACTTCCTACTTGCTGATTGGAGTCTTAGAAAGAGGGTGAAATGTTAAAGTGTGTTATTAGCTTATATTTGAAAGGCTATATATGATCCTATCATTCTCCATTTGCTAATTCCTGCAGACAATTCAGCACCAATTCAAGACTGCAGTGACAAATTAAATAAAGCATAGTAAATGAAATACTTAAAGTTTTACAAGAGTATTTTTTTTACTACAACTAATTCTGTGCTATGAATGTTTAGATTTACAATATAAGTTAATAAGGATGTTATTAAGATGTTTTATTAAAACAAATACCACCTATTTCAAATGCACCTAGTTTCAAACGTGCGATATCCTGAACTGAGAAAATACAACATTTGATTTTCCTTTTATTTAAAATGGGTGTTAACCATAGCATTCCCAGATACAGCAGTCACCTTTCCAAGTAACCTTTCATGACAATGAATAGTATTAATGATTATGCCAACAATTATTTTTTAAGTATCCACCAGATGTCTTGTAATTTCCTCAGTTCTAGGAGATGATGTGGTTGTGGGTTTCTGTTTGTATGGATTTTTTGTTTTTGTAGTTTACAGTCAATAATCAAAAAGTTGAATGAAATTTGTTTTATCAAATCACCTATTTACCTCTTAACTAGAATCTTTTCAATAATCGATCATGAAATAACACACCACAAAATATAATAAAGATATATATACCAGAAATAACTTTGCAAAGGATAAATTCTTAGAACTTTAACCTATTAAGTTTTACAGATTTTTTGAAAACAGATTTGCAATATACTGACTTCTCATTACATCTCCAACTCTTCAGTCTGAACTTTGACATAATGCTTACATACATGAGCTCAAATCATGAAACTATCCTCTCTGACTACAATCCTCCCTTTTTATGCCTCTCACATACCCTTACATCTCCTGATTTTATACTGTCCCCAGTCCATTCAAACCTGCCTATTGTAAAACCCAAACAGCTCCCTTATGTCCTCATTTATCTCCCCATCTCTGGTTAGCCACAACCAAGATCTATCTTCATGCTAAAGATGATGTCTACAGATTTCTGACTGTCATAAAATGGCCAAGAAGCACATATACACAGAATGATAGACAGTAGTCATAGGGGCAAACTCAAGGACCAGGCATCATGGCAGGTGCTCAGGTCCAGTTGCCCAACCACACATAGAGCACCGAAATTTGTCAAGACCAGACTTCAGTCTCTTGGTGAGGATCACAGACCCTTGGACTGTGGAACCTTTAAAATGCAAGATCAGGGAAGCACCACCCCTCCACAGGCATGATCAGGAATCAGGATACAACAATAATATGACGTGCCAGATACGGACTCCAACCTTAACCTTAACCTTGCAGTACTAGCCCCTCCTCGACACAATCATGGGATCAGTGAATAGCCATGCTGTCTAAGTTGTGTCATATGACTGGCTCTCAGACTTTACAAGAGAGAAAATACCAGTCCTTTCACTGGTGGGTAATGGAGCTGGGGGCCAAGTCTCATAAAGGAGACTTCACCATATAGCAAGTGCAGTTTATCAGCCTTCAGGACTGATGAAGCACCAGCCCCTTCCCAGGACAATGAGGGGCTGGGGTCCAAGTCTTGTCACTGACCATGATCAGTTGCCTGAAGCATTAGGTCACAGCTGATTTCCATGGAATTTTGTACTAAGCCAGTGCCTTCTCTGGGGAGCCAGGATACAGGGAATAAGTCTTAAAAACGTTAACTTTTACCTCTCAGGAATTAGACAAAATGAAATAGAAGTTCTAGTAGTTTATTTTCATATCCCAATTTTTACTTTTTCTGGAGTTCGTATTTTCTCTAATCCTGCGTTACTTGCTGTCTCAACTCCTGCTCCCTCTTTGCCAAGCATTGCTGGGAAAGTGAATAGATTAAGTTTACTTACTCCAATATAAGTTGGGTGCTTAATTGCCCTTTTAAACAACTTGTTTAATTTCTTTAATATCAATTTCCTTCAATGTCGATCACAAATTTCCCTCTGTGCAGACTTTCATTCTCGGGAGAAATTTTGCTGTTATAAATTACAGAATCTTAGAAAATGAGTATCTTCAATGTTTATATTCCAAACTAAATATTTCTCCATATTCAATTATTCTTTTCCCTGTTTTATTCTTTCTGTATTAGAATACAATCCTTTTCCCCTCTGGCTCTATATTCTATTAGTGCTCCATTAGTTATCTATTAGTTATCCCATTAGATATCTATGCCTTCAATTTCTTATTTATATTTTCCCCCTCCACATGTTTCAATGAATCAAAATATAATTTAATAAAATATTTCTATTTGTCCTCCAGCTATCTTTGCTCCATAGCATTCCTTTCATTGCAAATTTCTTAAAAGTCTTTCTCTTTGCCTTGATGTTTTACCCATTCACTCATGTCTTATTTCCTATTAACCAGGGTTCTACCACCAAAAATGCTTCATCTGAGATCTACAACATCAGCAGTTACTAACGAGGGAAAAATCTGTTAAGTGCTTTATCAATATGAGAGATTATTATCATATACCCTCAAATTTTTAATTTTCTTCATGTCTCTGATTTCTCCTGGTTTATTTTAGCTGAACCCCAGATCAGAGCAGGTCTTTTATATTTAAAAATCTTTTTATCCCCTATATTATCATATTTAGCCTTACTCACACTGAATAAAGGTATTTAAAGAATTAACAAGGACATAAGCAAATTAAAGTGATGAATCCAATGCATTCAATTGCAGTAGCATAAAAATGGTATGTACACATGTATGTATTTAGTCTCCTTTTCCTTCACACGTTATGGCTCATTATGAGTCATATGAATCTGTAAAAGAAAATTATATATATGTATATATTTTGAACTATGGTTTTGAAAATGAGCTTGGCCAACTGCATATTTGAGTTGCTTTACATTAGAATTAATTAATTCTTTATGGTGTTTTAGGTGTTTTGTGAAATAAAGTCTGAATGATTCCTCTCTAACACTGTGGCAGTTTTTGCTTTCAGCTATGCATATATTATATATGACATGCATATTTAATGTAAATACCTCACACAGAGATGAAAAAGTATGACTGTACAATTTACCACTTATCTTCAGGAGCGGGAGTTAAGAGACATTTTACTTTTAAAAGAAATTACTTGGATTAAAGATAGACATAGCTTCTCACTACCAAAACAAATGTAATGGTGAAAAAGGAAACCCCTAGAAAATGTAGACATACAATGGAATTGACGGATAGAATAAAAGCCTTGTTTATCTACACTACCAAAAGATATATTTCAATATTCCCTTTGCCAAATCGGAAAAAGAGGACTCAGAGAAGAAATTTTATTTCTCAGGCTCTAAAGACAGAAAGGAAAATTCTGTGTAAGAATACATAAATTATAAATGACATTTAACAGATACCACAGGTGAAAGTGCCTTCAGTGCACTATTTCCAATTTGCTTAGACAACTTGAAAGTAAAATATCAAGATAAGTGCACGTAACTTGCCCCAGAATGGCCAGGCTTTAAAGAGAAACAGTATTTTCTGATTTAACTTATTACTATTGATTCACAAGGGAGAAGTTGCATTCAAATATATATTTTCAAAATAAAACATCATAGACTAAAACCATCAAAATACACTGAAACTATGTTTAAGTAAAAAAAGAAAAATGAGACTACAACTATCATAATTCACTTGCAAGCATATCCATTTCAGTTCACCCTGGCAGCCTAAAATACATATAATTTGTTTCTTTTAATGTACACTTGTTAAAAATCCAATTAAAGTCAATTGTGAGAAGAAAAAGGGATCTATTAAATATTTATTTTTACACTATATTCAAGGTTCTTTTGTCTCTCATTCCCAGTTGTAACCTTCTCAATTAGACATCTCAATCACCTACTATATAACACAAGCGTAATTACTGGCTTATCTCCTTCAGTTTTGCTTTTCATGCCCCGCCTCAGTGCAGCTGGCACTGAGCCATAGTTATACACTGGGAAAACTACCAGCTGGAAGGACTCTGCCGTACATCTCACAGGTAAGTTGTTGTTTTTTTTTTTTTTTCACTACAGGGGAGTTTTTAATAGAGCCCTATTGCAAAGTTACACAAGTATTGCTAAGCAAGGGGTTCAAAGAAGTTGGGTTCTCACTCATTTTGCACATCTTTTCTTCCAAACCAGAATGGAGTTCAGTCTCTATAGTGCGAAATCAAGTGAAATTTAGGATGTTCTTTGAATAATTCACTATATGAAGCTGCAAATCTAGACTATTAACTATCTCTGTAATATTCTGGTTTGTCTAGTTCTAAATACACTATTTTCATCTACTTATGTACTGACCTGACTGGATACTTTTTTTTTTTGCAGAATGTTTATATTATTTTTATAAGAAAGGATATGAGGCCTGAATAAAGTTTTCAAAATAACACTCTAAATCCAAAGCCACACAATGAAGAAGTTTAACTACAATAAAGACAGAAAAAACTGTTATCAGACAAATACAAACAAAAATAATCTAGGCAGAAGTCTTAATATCTGAAGAAATCAAGCTTAAGGCAAAATAATATAAAAAAGAAGGTAAGATGCTGTATTCTGATAAAAGGAAAAACAAAAGGGAATATACAGCATTATGACATACTAACCTACACAGTTTACTATATAGCCTCATAATATATTAAGCAACTAAAAAGAACTGTAGAAAGAAACCACTGTAGCTGGTGATTTTAACACATGCCATGCAGATACAAAGAAAGCAACCAAGACAGAACTATATGCATAGACATCGAAAGTCTGATGATAGAACAATTAATAAGATTGAGTTAACAGATTACATATAGAACTCTGCATCCACAGGTAAAGAATGCATATTGCTTTTGAGCATATACAGAGCATTTTCAAAAATAAATCATATATTCAATCATGAAGGCAGCAGCAATAAATCCCAAAAGATGATATGATGCACCTGTTCTCAGTCCTCAGTGTAACAAAATTCTAAATTAATGACAGAAAGATAATTTTAATTTCCTATATATTGGAAAATTAATTAACATGTCATTAATTTCTGGTTCAAAAGAAAATGACAGGAGATTTTAAGAAATATTTTAGAAGTTCATGACAATGAAAACAGCATATTAAAACATGTGGGACGCAGTTGAAACAGTACTTAGAGTGAAATTTATATTTAAATGTGTATATCAGGAAATAAG
This sequence comes from Camelus ferus, assembly GCF_009834535.1. NCBI lineage: Eukaryota > Metazoa > Chordata > Mammalia > Artiodactyla > Camelidae > Camelus > Camelus ferus. The sequence goes on from NC_045700.1 coordinate 39,695,803, forward strand.
GAAGATTAAATATAAACAAACTCAATGTTTAATGAAAGAGTTTGCAGAATAGTAACACCTAAAGAAACAAAGAAAATAACAAAGGGAAGGGAAGAAATTGATTAAATTGAGAATAAAAATAGTTAAATAACAAAAGTTATTTTTTAAAAAGATTAATAAAAAATAATTTAGAAAGACTGACCAAGAAGAAAGAGGGAAGATGTAAATAAACACAATGCAGAACAGAAAGGGGAAATAAGACACAAAAGAGGTTTTAAAAATTTAAAGTATTATGAAACTACACTAATAAATTTGAAAATGTATATGAAATGGATATATTTCTAGAAAATTATAGAATGACAAAATTGACAAAAGATAAAATAAAGCACTGAATAGACCACTAAATTTTATAGAAATTTACGTTAACCAATACTCTTTTTCCAAAACTCTAGGTCTAGGTAATTTGACAGGTCATTTCTACCAAATATTCAATGAATAGCTAATTTCTGTCATATATGTATGTATGTGTGTGTGTGTGTGTGTGTGTGTGTGTGTGTGTGTATAATTCACATAATGTATATGTAGCATTTTAGAAAATGAAAAAGGGGCAATAATACCTACCTTATTTATGGGGCTACTGTAATACTAAGTAAAAATCATGAGTCCATTTTACTTATACACATTCAAACAAAATTCCTAAAGAAAATATTGCCTAACTAGAAATGCAAGAAAGTATGTCATGATCAAGTACAGTATACTACAGAAATGCACAGATGTTTCAACATCCAAAATGTGTATTTTACCATATTATGGTTAAGGAAAAAAATGTGATTTTCTTGAGTGATGACTTAAAAAAATTTAGCAAACTGGGAAGAGCAGGAAACTCTCTTAAAGAGTAGGTAAACAGAAGTGTTAGTTACCTATTACTGCACAACATATTACTTCAAAGCTTGGCAGCTTAAAGCAACAATCATTGATCATCTCACATTTTCTGTGAATCAAGAAAGTGGATACAGATGAGCTGAGTAGTTCTGCCTCAGTGTATCTCATAAGGCTACTGTCAAGATATTGGCCAGGGTTGTCATCTCAAAGTTCCACTGAAGGAGGATCCTCTTTCAAACTCACACCCATGTTGGAGAACCCCTTCCAAGCTCATTCACATGACTTGACTGACCATGGAAGATCACTTCCAAGTTCACTTATGTGGGCTTCTCCATAGAGCTGCCTCATGGCATTGCAGCTGACTTGCCCCAGAGTAAGCAAAAGAGTGCACCCAAGACAAAATCAACAGTCTTTTTTACAACCTAATCTTGGAAGTAAAATTCTATCACTTCTACTACATTTTGTTCATTATAAGTGAATAAATAAGTTCATTCCACACTCAAGGGAAGAGGAATACACACGTGCATAAATACCAGAAAGCAGGGATTACTGGGGGCCATCTTAGAGGCTACCTACCATAATGAGATACATCAAAACCTACACCAATGGAGAAACTTTAATAGGGAAACTAAAAAATGGATGTATTCAATTTGAGATTGGGAATAAGACAAAGATACACACTATTTCTAATGATTAATATATTCTGGTAGTCATGGCTAACACGATAAGGAAATAAAAGGGAATGAGGTATAAGAATTGGTAGGGAAGACACAAACTATCAAGAGATGAACATCTACCTTAAAAAAAATCAATAGCTATAAAAAGTTTGTAAAATTCAAATTACAATATTAAAAATATTTCTTTAAATCAGCCATAATTCAATAAAATAAGACAAAAATAAGACAGTATTGATAATAGCAACATAAATCATTAAATATTTAAGAAGTAGTCAAAGCAAGAATATAAATTCCCTCTTTAGAGGAAACAATAAAATTATAATAAATAACTAAATTAATCAGCTCTAGGTACTATAACAAAATATGACTGACTGGTGGCTTAAAGAACAGACATTTATTTTCTCACAGTTCTGGAGGCTAGGAAGACCAAGATTAAGGTGCTAGCAGATTTGGTTCCTAGTAAGGACCCTCTTCCTGGCTTACGGATGACTGCCTTCTTGCTGTACCCTCACATGGCAGAGAGAGAGAAAGCTCTGGTCTCTTGTCCTCTTCTTGTAAAGAAACTAATCTTATCATGGGGGCCCAAACCACATCACCTAATCTAAACGAAATTATCTCCTAAAAGACTCTCCTCCAAATACCATTACATTAGGGTCAGGGCTTCAACGTATGAATGGGGGCAGGTGGGGGGACAAATACTTAGTCCATAGCAAGGGCATAGATGTTTATCTGAATAAATGAAGAGGCATTCAAAGTCTGGAAGGGATGATTCTGTAATATTACAAGATCAATTGAAATTCTATTTGGATATTTTTGAATAACTAAAAACTCACACTAAAATTTCATTGATGTTCTAAAGAGCTGTGGAAACTAAATCAACTTTACAAATGAGTGATAAGAAATTATCTGCCCTCTCAGATATTAATTCAATAATAAATTCAAAGCCTTAAGAAAGTGTGGTATTGACACAATGTTGACAAATAAAACAATAAAAAAGAAAGCTTAAAGACAGACTCTGGCAAAATAGGAGCATTTTAGACCCATAAATAGTCAAAGCTTGTTTTCCTTGTTTTTTTTTTTTTTTTTTAACATTATATCAATTGCATTCCTGGGATAAACACTACTTGGTATTAGTATTAGTCTTTCAACATTGGATTCAATTTGTAAGAATTTTGCTTAGAATTTTTCAATGTATGATCATGAGTGATGTAATTTTTACTATAATATATTTATGTAGTTTTAATATCAGGTTAATGCTGGTTTTATAGAATGAGAAGGGAAGTTTTCTCTCTTTTTCAATTTTCTGGAAGAGTATCTGTATAATTGACATATTGTTTCTCTAAATATTTCTTAGAATTCACCAGGGAAGCCATCTGGACCTGCAGTTTTCTTTAGGAGAAGATATTTAACTACAAATTCAGTGTCTTTCACGGATATTGGACTAGTTATGTTACTTATTTATTGTTGAATAAGTTTTCATAGTTTATTTCTTTCAAGAACTTTCTCTGTTTTATCTAAGTAGCCAAATTTATTGGGAGAAAGTTATTCATAAAGTTCCTAATTATCTTTAGTATCTCCAGTGATGTCATCTCTCTTATTCCTAATGTTGATAACCTGTGTCCTTTTTTTCTTGTCATTCTGTTAATTCAGAGGTTTATCAATTTTATTGATCGTCTCAAAATGCCAGGTTTTGTTTTTACTGATTTTTCTCTATTGTTTGATTTTCTATTTTATTGATTTTTCACTCTGATATTTATTTTTTCCTTCCTACCCTTATTTAGTATTTAATTTTCTCTTAATTCTTTAGTTACTTAAAGTTGAAGCTGAGCTAATTAATTTGTGATCTTTCCTGTTTTTTAATATAGGCATTTAGTGGTATAAATTTCCACCAAAGTACAACTTTAGCACTATCCCATAAATTTGGCTATGTTCTCATTTTCATTCATCTCAAAATTCTTTCTAATTTTCCTTTTTATTTCTTATTTGACCCATGGGTTATTAAGAAGTGTGTTCTCTAGTTTCCAAATATTTGGCTACTTTCCTGGTATCTTTATTTTATTGATTTCTAAATTAATTCCACTCTAGTCAGAGAATTTATATTCTAAGACTTAAATTCTTGCAAATTGAATGAGGCTTGCTTTATCGCTCAGAATATAGTCTATCTTTGTAATTGCTAACATACTCTTGAAATAAGTGTGTATTTTGCTGTTGTTGCACAGTATGTCCTATAAATATCAATGACTTAAATTGGTTGGTAGTTTTGTCCAAATTTTTTATATCCCTTTACTGATTTTCTCTCTACTCTGTCCATCAGCTATTAACAGAGAGAGATGGTGTAATCTCCAACTATAATTGTAAATTTACCCATGTCTTGAAGAAATTCTCTCATTTTTTGCTTTATATATTTTGGGGTTCTGCTATTTCATGCATACACATTTAAGATCATACCCTTTCAATAAATTGATTATTTTATCATTATGAAACGACTTTCTTTATCTCTAGGGATATTTTTGGCTCTGAAATCTAGTTTTTCCTGATACTAATATAGTTCTGATTTATTTTGGCCAGTATTAGCATAGTATATTGTTTTTCATCCTTTTACTTTAAAATTATTTGTATACTTATATTTAGAGTCCATTTTATGTAGGCAGCAGATATTCAGTTATTGCATCTTTGTCTAGTCTGACAATCTCTGCCTTTTAATATGTATATTTAGACCATTTACATTTAATTTAACTTATTGATATGGTTATGTTTAAATCAAACATCTTGCCATTTGTTTTCCATTTGTCATTGCTGGGAAACAAGCTGCTGGAAAACAAGCCACACCTAGATTTCCATGAACTTAAAATATTATATTCACACTTACTTGCTTAAAATGCACATGCTTGCTTTGTTATAATGTTTTATGCAGTATATGACCTATAACACGTATTATGGTAAAGAAAACTTGTAAGGAGAAATCCTGAGATTGACCATAAGGGCATGAAGGAGGGCAGATATTTCCTTAGGGTAAAACAACGGAGGGTCCTGGAAAGCCCGATCATCTATTAACAGAACTTTGTTCTGGCATGAAAGCATGTGGTTTAATACAGGGCAAATATTTGCTATCTCAAGATGTCCCAGAGGCAATAACAGGATAGACTTAGAAATTTTGCATACCCTGAGGAGGGTGATTGTTCCTGGAAGGGATAGGCCTGAAATTAATCAGTTAACCAGCAAGCAGAATTTAGTGCTTATCACATGGAATATCTAAAGCCCCACCTCTTTGATCGCATTTTTTTCTGAGCTGTATACTCCTAATAAATATGATGTTGACCAGGCTTTCGGCACTCTAGATCCATTAGGTCTTGAGTCCTCTGGTCCCATCTTTGCTCTTCACTTTGTCTCTTTGTTTCTTAAGTCTTGCATCGCCTGTCCTCAGACACGGTCCTGAGCTGCCCTGGACGCAGCAGTCATAGTCTTTGCCTCTTTTTTCTTCTTTTTGCTGCCTTCTCAAGACTGGATGCAATCACGTGGAAGAGGAGTATGATGAAAAAGTAGGCAGACAGGTAAGATTTCTTAAGTATCAAAGTGGAGAATTTCAGTAGAATGTGAGTGTGAAGTTTAAAGAAGTGGTCTAGAGCAGAGATAATGATTTGAGAGTCATCTGCATATTCATGGTATTTAAAGCCTTGAGACTTTAAATGTGATTACTTGGATTGGGAATATGTAGGGTAGAGATGAGATCAAGGAAAAGTCCTAGGGTATCCCAAATTTTAGAAGAGAGAGTTAAAGAGGAACCTACTAACAGTACTCATAAGAAGTCACAAAAATGTTGGAGGAAAACCATTTTAGTGTGCTGTCTTAGAAGCTAGGTGACATAAACCTTTAAAGTAGAGACAGGGATTAATTGTTTAAAATGTTGCTTTAGATCAGTAAAATAAAGACTGAAAAGTGAAAAAGAATTAGCAATGTAGAAGACTTTGATGACTTCAATAAGAGAAGATTTGGTGTAATGAAGAAGGCAAAGGCAGATCTGAGTAGGTTCAAAAGAGAATGAGAGGGAAAATACTGGAGACAATAACTATAGATAATATTTTTCAGATAGTTCTCTTGTAAAGGAGCTTATTTAAGATCAACCAAATAATAGCTCATTTTTTGGATAATGGTAATGATATAGAAGGAAGGAAAAATTACCAGAAAATAGAGAAGAATGTTCCATTGCTCAACTCCTTTTATGATGCCAGCATAATCCAAATCCCAAACCTGACAAAACATTTTGGAAAAATATACATAAAGGAGATTTAAGTAAATGGGTAGATATATCATGTTCCTCAATTTGAAGACTCAATATTATTGGATGGGAACTGGTCTATTAGATTCAAATCAATTCCAAAAATATTCCAAGTCTTTTTTTCCCTAGATTTTGACAAGCTGATTCTAAAATTTGTTTGGAAATGCAGAGGACCTCAATTAGTCAAAGCATTTTTTTGAAAAAAGAACAAAGTATGAGAATTTACTCTACTTGATTTTAAGTCTTACTATAAAGCTAAAGTAATCAAGACAATTTAACATTTCCAAAAACAAAACAAAACAAAAAACAAACAAAAAAACCCACAGAAATTTGGATCAATGAAACAATAGTCCAGATATAGACTTACACGTTACAGTCAATTGATTTTTCACAAAAGTGACAAGGCAATTTAATGGGGAAAAGAAAGTCTTTCCTACAAATTGTGCTGCAGTAACTGAATATGTCTGTGGATAAGAGTGAACATTGACCTCACACCAAACACAAAATTAACTCAGAATGGATTGTGGACCTAAATATAAGACCTAAGACAACAAAATATCTAGAAGAAAGGCAAAGTCAAAGTTTTCTTAAACAGAACATAGAGAGCTTAAGTCAAAAAAGAGAAAATCAATAACTGGACTTCATCAATAAAACAGACATTGCTCTTTGAAAAATGTCATTTAAAAAGTGAAAAGGCAAACCATATGTGGGGAGAAAACATTTGAAACACTTACATTAGACAAAAATCTTACTTCTAGAAAATATGAAAAATTCTTACAATCCAATAATAATAAACACAAAAGAAGATATATGAATGCCCAAAAAGTACATGAAAAGATTTCAACATTATTATTCACCAGAGAAATGCAAATTCAGACTAAAACAAGAAACTACATAATTGTGAGAATGGATTAAAATTTACAGTCTTACCATAGCAAGTGTTAGTAAGGATGTGGAGCTCTGATATAGTATTGGTAGGGATGTAAAATGGTATAATCACTTTGAAAAATAGCTTGACAGTTTCTTAACAAAGGTAAACATTCACCTACCATGTGACTCAGTCATATTATTTCTCAGCACTGACCACAGAGAACTGAAATATGTCTGTACAAAGACTTGTATATGAATGTTCATTGAAACTTTACTAACTACTGGAATTGAGAATGTGCCTTCCCATATACTTATATATAAATATTCATTGAGATGGATTTGCAATAGTCTAAAACTGGAAACAATTCTTATGCTCATCAACAGATAATAAATGGACAGGGGAAGAATAAATTAGGAGTTTGGAATTAACATATACACACTACTATACATAAAATAGATAAGCAACAAGGACCTACTGTATACCACAGGGAACTGTAGTCAATATCTTGTAATAATTTATAATGACAAAGAATCTGAAAAAGAATAATATAATCTGAAAAGCAAGGCAACTTATAAGCAGCAGATGTCATAAAAGTAATAGTAAAAGTAATAGTAATAGTTCCACTACCACTGAAGAATTCTTTTGGATATTTCTACCACTCTGTTATTACAAGAAGATTCCTAGCACCTGCAATGGTAAGGAAAAGAAAGCACTAGGGATTATGAGCTATAGGAATAAAAGCAAAATCTTTCAACTTAAAAAAAAAGTTTATCAAAGGAATAAAGCCAACTACAAAATAAGAATCAACAGAATGAGATAATCTAATCATAAAGGACAATCAAGTATGCTTATACATAGTCAAGAAATCAAAATAATAATTAGTTTTGTTTCTGAAACAATTTGAAATTTACATAAAAAATAAGAAACCACTCTTACCTCATGCCATATGAAAAATTATTTCAAAATATATCAATATCCTATTTTTAACTTTTGAGGAACCTGCATACTATTCTCCAAAAGGCTTGAAAAAATTCTCCAAAGAATATATACAAATAGCTAACAAGCATATGTAAAGATGCTCATCACCATTAAACATCAGAGAAATGCAAATCAAAACCACAATGAATTATCATTCCACACCCATTAGTATGAGCACTATAGAAAGAAGAGAAAATAGCAAGTGTTGGCAAGAATGTGGAGAAACTAGAACCCTTGTGCACTGTTGGTGGGAATGCAAAATGGTGTAGCTTTTGTGGAAAATAGTATGCAGTTTCCTCAAAACATTAAAAATAGAATTACCATATGATCCAGCAATCCCACTTCTGGTTATATATACAAAAGAATTCAAAGCAGGATTTTGAAGAGATATTTGCATGTCCATGATCACAACAGCCAAGAAGTAGAATCAACATGAATGTCCATCAAAGGATGAATGAATAAGGAAAGTGTGTTACATACATACGATAGAATATCATGAAACCTTTAAAATAAGAATTTCCCATCACATGCTATAATGTGAGTGAACCACAAGGACATTATGCTAGGTGAAACAAGCTAGTCACAAAAGGACAAGCGCTGTATGATTCCACTCAGATGAAGTATCTAAAGGAGTTAAAATTATAGACACAGAAAATAGAAAGGTGGTTGCTAAGGACTGGGGGAGGGGAGAGAGAATTGGTGTTCAATCAGTAGAGTTTCAGTTTTGCAAGCTGAAAAATTGTAGAGATCTGTTGCACAACAATGTGAAAATACATAACACTACTAAATTGTACACTTAAAAATGATAAAATGGTAAATTAACATTATGTATTTTTTTCAAATATATGTATGAATATGCATGACTAGGACATTGTGCTATACACCAGAAATAGACATGTTGTAACTGATGGTACTTCAATGAAAAAACAGTAATTAAAAAAAAGTTTATGTTAATATATAATCAAACATATTATAAAAATCCCAAATGTATTACTACCTCTGAAATATATATGATCTGTCCACTCTCCCTCCTCTCTTTCTCTCCCCAAGAGCCAGCTTGTTTTATCTGGTTACAGTCAGAGATGTCTTTCTGGCTCTTACTTTCCTTTTTCTTCTTCCAATTTTAAAGCAGTCATAAGGATATGTTCAAAGCAGAAATTCTTCATTTCATTACCCTATCTTCAAAATGGACGTAATACCCAATAGTGTTTTTAAGGATCAGAGGGATATGTATATCAATGGATAGATGATAGATAGATAGATAGATAGATAGATAGATAGATAGAGAAAAGATATTCATTAAATGATAGCAATTACTCAATTAAAATATGTGAACAGTGTTTTCATCACACAGATTCTGACCACTGTTTTTCATGCAGGCCATCAGCACACTCATATACAAATAAGCTCAAACTATAGATTTCTCCTTTCTACTTAGTTGGGACTACTTTCTCCAGTTGAACTTAGCTGGGACTTCTTTCTCTAGTTGATATCCAAACAATTTTCTCCTTGGAATTTCCTTCGCTAAAGTGAGACTTGGAATCAAATGTTATACACAAAAGCAAACACTTGTAAGAAACAGCATAGGACTCATCCCACTAAAACTGTAGCTGATCTACTGACACTAAAACTTGACATCTCTTAAACCACCTTCACAAGTACTTCTGAAGTGGAAGTTTGCCATGAAACAGATTTCTGGCAATTAATATGGGCAACAGAAAGGAATAAAGAATGGTTTATGAAGGCGCTCAGTTCTGGCACAATTTCATTTAAACTAGTTGCAATCACTTGCATAAGGGTTGTTACACGTGGGTTCGACCTCTTATTTTAGCCTTCAGTTGTGTTCCACAACTGGGTCATGGCTGGTGCTACTAACTAACTCTATGGATGACATATATTTAAGATATATATTTAAAGACACTAATGCATTACTTGCGCTTTCCATCTTCCATCCCCCTAGATTTATTTGCGAATAATATAATTGATTTTACCACCAACTACCAAACCCCATAGGGCATTATTACCCACAATGCTCTTTTTGCTATTTCCCACAGGTGCTGCTGTCACTCTCCCTGCTGGTGTTTTCTTAAATAAGTGTTCAGAAATTAGCTTTGTTTTCACACACACACACACACACACACACACACAGCTAAATCTCTACAAAAAATAAGAAAATTCCAATGTAATCAAGTGAAGACAACTGCTTCTGTTTGCAGAGTTCCATAAAGAAGTAAAATTATTTACATGGCATTTAAAGTATTTTTTAAAAGTTCATTATCAAAAGTTTCCTAAAATGTAAACTAAAACGTAAAGCTGCTATTACTATTAATTGCTACTATTCCTATTCTTTCTTTTAGAGGACAGAATACCGTGGTTCTAAACAGTTTCATTTGTTTTATGATAAATCTGATGCTTCAAATTGTCACTTGTTGGAGGAGACCATCTGTTCTTCAGTGTTGGCGTAGCTCATTGCAGGCTAATAAATTTGTCATATTAGTAACTATTTCAGCCAATAAATTCATGGATAGAAAATCTGATTATGGGATGTGTCATTAACAACCTGTTACTTCGGATTGAAACAAAAGCACCTGCTATCCAATTTTTAAGATCTGTAAGTTCCCTAAAAATATTCACGATTCTATTTTGTACTGGTGTCTGCATCACACACAGTGTTTATCTGCCAAAGACCCTGTCTGCCTAAGGATACTTCGCCTATCTGAAAATGCCATTATCTTATGCTAATGATGTATCAACACAGTAAGCAATAATTAATTATTCAAGAACATATGACTGCTTGGTAAGACACCCTGTATAATGGGGTCGATACAACTTAGCAGCTAGTGTAAGGCACGGTAATTTTGTGGAAAGAACTGTTTATTTCATAATTGCATTTCACTGAGTTTGTTTTGTTTTGTTTTGTTTTTGCATGTGTTATTTGGGCAGAAATCATTTTAACACAGTTTTGTCCTATATAACACTTAAAATTTTAGTCATTGAATACTTTATCATGTAGATTTAAGTTAGTTACTGATTTCAGTAGAAATTCTTTCACAAAGATTAAAATATTAAATAGTTCCATAAGACTAATTAGAAAATACTGGTTCTTATAACCCCTTCCCTCCATTCCACAGAGGAGACAACTTTCAACCTTTTGATCTAGTTAAGATCATTGTATCTAATATTTTTTTTTTAGTTGTAGCAACTACGAATTGATTTCCCAGTATGGAAGATGAGCCTTTAGACAACTGTCAAACATGACTCAACCCCTCAAATATTAACAAATTGTAAATCTCCCATATTATTTCTATATCTGAAATATATCTGGAAATACCCATCCTCTCAGTACTTTTACATGAGACTTTTAGTTAGATCAACATTCAATGCTTAGATTATTAGGATTATGTGAACATTATTCCTAGATGGACTAAATACTAGATGGAGATTATGTGGGGGGGGCATAACTTTTTCTTTACATTGAAGGTAATTATCTTCTTTTTATATTTTTGTATTCTCTTTCCCATTAATTCAGCCCCAAGCTTTCCCCCAAGTTGTCTACATTCTCTCTCAGTATGTTCAAACACTTCATGGGTCCTATCAGCTGCCTTATCTTGGAGACAGGTCCTCTGGAGTTTTTTGACCTACTTTCCACATCTGGACCACAGCTCTCACCCTGAAACCTCCTTTTACCATCATCCTGGGGTTCTATCTTTTTCTTGAGTTGGAACCATTATTTCCTGGATCCTATTATTTCCTCTTTCTTGGTTTATCTACTCCTTCATTTCCTGAGAAAGGATATGTATGTGTTAATTTTTTTGAAAATTCCCATTCCTTATCTACTTTACACATAATTACTTGTGTATAAAATTCTAGGTTGGATGTCCTTTTTTTTTTTTCTTCAAAATAAGATTGCCTTGGCCCATTGGCTTTTAGTTTCCAGTGACACAATAGAGAAATCCCCAAATGACTGAACTACATAGAATTTGTACATGACCACCTTTATCATTTCCTTGTTTTTCTTCAATAAGGTTTTATAGGTGTCCCATTTACTCCAGTATTTTGGTATTTCATAATGATATGTTTAATGTGGGCCATTTTTTTCCATTGAATGTGTTATTGCTGAACACAGAAACTCATGTTCTTCTATTTCATGAAATCTTTAATTATTTCTTTGATAATTTTAATCACCTAATTTTCTCTGATCTCTCTTTGTAATTCATTTGCCATTTGGTTTTGGACTTCCTGATCTGATATTAAAAGTGCTTTTTCCTATATATATGTTTTGGTCTTTGTCTTTTGTGTCAGATGATTTCTGGCTATGCACATTTAGAGATGAAATATCTAAAAGCTTATGCAAAGGTGAATGGTCATTGTCAACTGGGAGCCTCACTGTAGGTCAGTTGGCAGGGCTATTTCATTAGGGAAAGTTGAACGTGGGTGAATAGATTTTTCTCTTTGGCTACTCAAATTCCCCAAAGTGGAATCAGCCAATCTCCCACATGGACAGTATAAACCTGGCTGTCAGCATTCTGAGATCCAAACTGGGGAAGAAAACTGAGCATTTCAACAATAAGATGAAAAACTGAAAAGGAATACCTACTTGAAATGATTGCATTGTGACAAAGAAGACAGTTCACAATAAATATTATAAATCAAAAGTTTTTACATAACAGCATTCAACATTTAGATCTTTAAAAACCTGTTCTTACATTTTTATCTTAGTAGACCTATTTTTGAAATATAATTAAAGGCGACAGAAATTTGGCAAAGATTTTGGTATAATAATCTACTCAATATTATTTATGATACAAAAATCTAGAAAACACCTAAATGACCCCAAATAGGATTGACTCTATTACATATTATATACTATGTTTCTACATTATTAGAATATATTATGTAACATATACATCAGATCTTAAATTTTATTACACATATATGGCACCTGTTGTTATTTTAAAGAGGCAACAATCAATTTCATTTCTCAGTGCTCTTACCCAACTCTTTATAACTTAAAAATGCAAGAAAGACGAAAAAGAGAGAAAGGAAGGAAAGGGAAGAGGAGGGGGAAAGGGAAGAGGAGGGAGGAAGGGAAGGAAGAAGGAGGGAGAAACCCTTTCTAGTTCTTACAATCTTGGCCCGTAGAACAGAATGCCAGAATTTTGACTTGCCCCCATTTACTCTCAAAGCTCTCTGCATTTTTATTGGCTTAGTGGAAACCTCTTCATTCTGTAAGTGGCCAAGAATGGAAGACATTGATGACTATCTAATCAATTTACACAGAACAGAAAATATTCTAAAGCCCCTTCCCTCCACAGCTAGTGCTGCCCTTTATCAAAATATTGTAAATGTTGAAGTTCTGAAAATCAGAATCCCAAAACCACAAAAATAATGTAAATTTAGCTCTAAGGCCATCTCAATGCCCTTTTCAAGGCTCTGGTCTTTGAACAAGCAGTCAGAGTCAGAAGTGCTGAACGTTTTTCCGTCTTGTAAAAGGCAGTAGTAACCTGGCACAAACCAGAACAGTGCAGTCAGAAAGCCTAAGAAGTTTCTTTTGTTATACAGAACAAAGAAATGAGCTACACAGTTTAAAACCCATCAGGGTTTCTGGAATAAGTGAAACTTTTTTTGTTTGTTTCAGAACTGTTAAAAAAATTGTTATACTCCAGAGATTTTACAATCAAAAAAGCCTATGTTCACATTATATTAAACAAAGGAAATAACTTATTTGAAGAAAACTACCTTGAAAATAAAAAATAATAGTGAGTTGACTTATGACTCTTGCTGAGCAGTCAATATCCCAAAGTATATACATTACATACACAGTATAATCAAGGTGTACATGCAGAGCCTTTTCAACTTTATAGGCTAATTTCTTTGGAGGGTCACACAAGAAAAAGTAAATGTTTAAAACAGTTTGTGCTCAGTTCTCTCCAAGCTCAGCTAAATAACACCAAAAAAAAAAAAAAAATTGGAGGAGTTCACTGTATATTCTCTATACAATTTCATTGATAATGATCATTTTAAACTATTTTTAACTATGACTTTCATTCTGTGTATCTTCATTTGTCCCGTTTTTATAAACTATAAGTTTAGAGGAATTGAATTTTACTCTACTACCATGCTTTTGGCAAGTAGATTACAATCATCATTAATATATAAACACTAATGTAAACACAAATAGTACATAAAATTCTTTTTTTAAGGTGCCACACACATATGTACCCTCAAAATTTGTACGGAAACACAAAAGACCCTGAATAGCCAAAACAATCTTGAGAAAGAAGAACAGAACAAGAGGAATCATGCTCTCAGACTTCAGACTATATACTACAATGCTATAGGATTAAAGCAGTATGATCCTGGTCCAAAACTGGACACATAGATCTATGGAACAGAATAGAGAGCTCAAAAATAAACCCACAAACTTATGGTCAATTAATCCACAACAAAGGAGCCAAGACTATAGATAGGGAAAAGATAGTCTCTTTAATAAATGATGCTGGGAAAACTGGACAGCTACATGCAAAAGAATAAAATTAGAACATTCTTTAATGCCATATACAAAAATAAAATAAAAATAGATTAAAGACCTAAATATAAGCCTAGATACCATAAAACTTCTAGAAAAAAATGGGTGGAACACTCTTTGACATAAATCATAGCAATAGCTTTTTTTGGATCTGTCTCTTAAAGCAAGGGAAACAAAAACAAAAGCAAACAAATAGCAACTAATTAAACTTAAAAGAATTTGCATAACAAAAGAAACCACCAACAAAACAAAAAGACAACCTACTAAATGGGAGAAAATCTTTGAAAATGATATAACCAATCAGGACTTAATAGCCAACATATATAAACAGCTCATACAACTCAATATCAAAAAACAACGCAATTTAAAATAGGCAGAAGAACTGAATGGACAGTTTTTCAAAAGAGACATACAGATGGCCAACAGGCACATGAAAAGATGCTCAACATCATTAATCATCAGAGAAATGCAAATTAAAACCACGAGATATCATCTCATACTGATCAGAATGGCTACCATCAAGAAGGCCATAAATGACAAATGTTGGTGAGAATGTGGAGAAAAGAGAACATTCATATACTGTTGGTGGGAATGTAAATTGGTTTAGCAACTATGGAAAATATTATGGATGTTTCTCAAATAACTAAACATAGAACTACCATATGACTAAGCAATTCCACTCCAGGGTATTTAACTGGAAAAAACAAAAACACTAATTCAAAAAGATACATGCACCTCAGTGCTCATAGGATCATTATTTACAATTGCCATGATATGGAAGCAATCTAAGTATCCATCAATAGATGAATAGATAAAGAAAATGTGAGAGATTATATATATGTACACATATATTCAATGGAATACTACTCAGCCATAAAAAAGAATGAAATTTTGCTATTTGCATCAACATGGACGGACCTGGAGGGTATTATGCTAAGTGAAATAAGTCAGATAGGGAAAGACATACTGCATGATATCATTTGTATATGGAATTTAAAAATGAAACAAACTAGTGGACATAACAAAAGAGAAACAGACTCACAGATATAGAGAACAGTGGGGATGGGGAAGCAGGGATGGGCAAGAGAGGAGTATGGGATTAAGAAGTACTAACTATTATGGACAAAATAAATAAGCTACAAGGATATATAGTACAACACAAGGAATATATCTAATATTTTATAATATCTGTAAATGGAACATAACCTTTAAAGACTGAATTACTATGTTGTACACCTGAAACTTATACAACATTGTATATCAATTTTAAAAAATCTTGTTAAGAAATTTAGAACATCTAGATCTAAATAATCTAGATCTATTAGATTATTCTACAGCTTTATTATAAATACTAGTATTTAATTTAAATTATTTTCCTTTTGCAGGGTTTTGGTCAAATATTGAAATATGATAATCGTTTGTATCACAAAATATCATTACTTTCCCTGGTTTCACCAACAATTGTGCATTTTACTTGACCACATGACAATACATCATAAAATTAAAAAGTAAAAACATCAAAGATCTGGTTGGTTTAGTAGTGTGTTTTTATTCCATTCACAGATGGTTCATGAATCTGGCATTCCAGATTAGTTAATGGAAAACAGCCAAATGTATTAATCCTTGAATGCTTAGTTCACCAGGATGCTTTGAAAAGTCAGAGAATATATGTGCAAGTCCTGAACACAGTAGCACATAAATGTTAGTTAGCTACATAATGATGCTGACAATGGAAATGACGACATTACTTTAGAGCAATGTAAAGTTTAATTGTGGGGTAAAAAATCAACTGAACACCAATTGAGTTGAAGATTCCTGAATGCAGATTATGACAAAGCCAAAATTATATCACCTCCTAACATAAGAATCTTGTCATTCAAAAGCAGAGAAACAATACATGAAAAATTAAATGTAGAGTTGTATATATACAAACAATATACATCAGCACACATGGGAAGATAAAAGGTAATTATGGGACTGTGTTTAATTGGAAAAGTCTAAAATGTGGTGATATGCCAAGTAAAATGGCATTCATGAAGAAGACTCCAAGCGGTCCCGCTTGGGGGAAAAGCCATTTGTTCTTTCTCAGCCATCATTTAACTAAAAAGTCTGTATTTTAATCTTGGAAAGTAACAGCTGTTTGTGACAGGTCAAATAGAAACTGATAAATATTTAAGAACAACTTTTGTAGGTAATGAGACAAATGCTTTAGAGAAACTGGTATTTTATTTCTTTAAAGCTTTTCAAGTTAGTATTAGTGCTCTTCTACAAACAGATTTATCTAGGCAGTTTTAAATATGTGTCTGTGTTTGAGTGCACTCACACAATAGTATTACAAAGTTCACACATTCTATTCCATTACATATAGGTGGGTACAGTTAAAAAACAGGCCAGAGAAGTATTGAGACCTTCTATTTGCCTTAGACATTTCCATTTCTTCTTAGCCAAGTTAACAATGAATTTTGATAGAAAATCTTATGAACATTAAAAAAATATTAAAAAGTCAAGTATTTGATACCTTTTTATTAGTCACATGAAAAAAAATTAACCAGTTTCAGGTGGATCTCAGCCAGTTATGGAAATTACTAAAATAACAAATAAATTTCCTTATGCTATTTGATATGAAGCTGCTTCATCATTTTGCCAAAAGTCATTCACTACATAAGAAATGACAATCAACATCTCATAAAGTATGCTAGGGTTTTTCCAGTTCACAAATTAAGTTTTAAAAAAATTTAAGAAGAAGGGAGGGAGGGAAGGAAGAAGGAAGGAAGGAAGGAAGAAAAGAGGGAAAATGGAAACATGCTGATGCAGAGCTGGATCTGTGCCCTCAATGATCCACTTACTGACTATGCCATATGTTAGCCACTTTACTTAAGATGTTTGGGGCACAGAATTCATTAGAGATAAAGTTGACAGGATAATTATAGGAAATTGAAATCAATTGAATACTGAGTTTTAAGACCCATTAATCCTTTAAAATGTCCAGCTGCTATTGGATAAACTCATGGAGTGGTTACCTTACCACCTTATATGAGAAAATGGTTTCCCTTTTTTTTTCAAAAGTGACTCAGTTTATAAGAAGAAAATTCTCTTCATTGATAAAAATATATGAAAAATCCAAATATTCTTTATATTTCAAAAGACTAAAATTCTTGGCTAAACTTGAAATTAAATATAAACTTTAAAAATATATTTGACATTTACATTTGTAAAAGCAAACAAAAATAGAGTCACTTATGTCAAAGACAAAATAGAGATGGTCAGTGTAGACACATGAAGGAAACGACCTAACCTTACAAAATGTATAGGTCTTCTCAGAAATCAACAGAGGGTACCAGCCAATCCCTCAATACCAGTCTATTCACACCCTCTCTGAACGTTCTTGTTCCTCTGACTCAGCTATCTTGATCTAAATAAGGTAAAGACCACTAGGCAACCAATTAGCCAAAAAAAAACAAAAACAAAAACAAACCATTTTCACATTTACCCCAAAAAAACTCCTCAGTTTATGAGCAGCTCAGAACTTACTGCTCCCATAGCCTTGAGTTTCCTGGCTTGCAGGTTGAAAGCCATGCAATGAATTGGTCTTTCTGCTTAGAGTCTGGTTTTTGACACATTATATGTGACTGGTTGCCTCGATGCATGTGGGTTGCTTAGCTAGTTTGTGCCTCACTATGTGGTAGTAATTAGTTTCAGAAAGGAAGTTGAACATTTCTTAACATTAATATACCTACCTGCTATGGATACTGTTGCTTCTTTGTTTCCATAAGAAAGGGACAGTAACATTTATCTTCCTCATAGGGGTGCTGTAATATTAAATACTAATGCTGGTGATTTCCACAAGCTAAGTTTTATTAGAAACCTAACCAAATGATCTTACATATCAAGAAGAAAGTCATAAATTTTCAAATCGTAAATTTTGAAACTAAATTCTCTTCTTATACATTCTGATTGTCAATATTCTCTCACAATTTTATAGTTCCTTCAAGCTTTTTAAAAATCAGTATATGTCAAAAGGCAATATCATAGCTTACATGAGAAAAGGGGTGAAAATAGTATTCTCTGGTTGAAAGAAGCCTTATGCATACTTGTGCTGGATTCTTCAATCTTCAAAGGAGGTCATTCATATAAATTCAGTAAAGACAGTAATGTGTGAATCTGATACTACCCTGACCCCTATCCACCTCAGAAGGCAACTCTAACATCTCAAACAGTAAAATTCAGACCAAAAGCTACCTCTCCTGCTGCCAAACAGATAGATAGCTTATACCTGAACTCAATTTACAAAACAGGGACATCACTATATGTTAGCCACCTTAATAGATTCAAGTTTATTTTCAGAATATACATCTACCTTCAGCAGAGAGTAAAGCGATTCAAGATCAAGGAAAAAAAAAAGTGCTGACGGGCCAATAAGACAAAGAAAAGAAAGCATCGATTAACCTACAGTGATAGACTCTTAAAAAAAAAAAAAAAAAAAAAAGAACAGCAAATCAATTTATTCATCATCAAATACTGTTTCTGTGGTACTATTTCTCCTCTTCCATAAGTTTCTAGATGTGGTAGACATATTCATGCATAGCATGTTGTGGAAAGCTGTCAGTAGCTCTGATACAGTCACCCCAAGGTCTAATCCTATTATTTTAGAGGAAAAAAATATAAGGATGCTCACAAGACTAGCCCTTCTTAAGAGACATCAAGAAATACATGAAGTACTTTAGGTGCTTGGCCCCTAAATGTTGCTAGAACAGTAACAGGCTGCAAACAATCTATGAATCTAGAGATGGCAGTAAACAGGATTGCTTTCAGTTTATGAGCTGTTAAGCCTGTTTCGCAAAGTAGTTCGTAGTGACTGACAGTTAAAACACTGGGTCATTCACTAGTTCCTGTGTGATGTGCCAAGTGGCACAAGGCCATGAAAAATGATGGTACTACAAGAAAAATCTTACAACAAATGCTCTTCTTGTGCAGCCACCTATAGGGGAGATGAACAAAAAGTATAGAAGTAGTTCAAAGCTATAAACATTTCCAAAAGCCAAGTCTCAGACAGCTGCAACTAAAGTAAATAATCACATATAAAAAACAATTTCCAGTGACAACCCAACATTGTCAATCTTAAAGTATTATTTAGGGCAGTATGAGTGGAGGAGTTGGATGAGAGGTTAGAACGAACTTTATCTTGAATGACTTGCGCTCAAAATTCTAACAGTCTAAACCAATTATCTCAGTGTTTAAAAAGATTCATTCTGTGTACTGGTAAGTTTGCACCAAATACACTGTGTTTGATGACAACAAGGAGGTACGTATGTGATCTATGTTATAAGCACATATATTCCAAACTTCTGGGCCCAGATTATTGATTGAGAATGGAGCACACATTCTAATTCCTCTTATCACTCAAAACTAATTGAAATATTTGATAATGTATACATAAATTAAGAAAGAGAAATAACATTTCCAGGTGCCAGAATCTGAAAGGGCATCCACAGAAGTAACAAGTAATCTGATTGGCTGTGGAGTGTTAGGACTCATTAGAAACCACAGTGTTTCAGGTAGGTTCTATTGCAATTCCAGGGAAGCCACAGCCACAGGCCACTTGCATGTCAGGGAGGCAGGACTGCAGGACATATGCTTGCCTGCAAATTGGGAAAGGAAATCACCGCTGGAACAAGTCACTAACTTTGACTATGGGGAGATAAATCCCACAAACCAGAAACCAGATTCTACATTTTGACAGTGACAGTGCTGAGCCTCAATTCATGGTGTCCACACAGTACAAACCTGCTTATAAGCAAAATAAGCCTACAGACCCCATAAAGAAGCAACAAGCAAAATACTACCCATGCCAGCTTCTATTTCTCAGGATGAAAAATCGCCCCTTTACAGCAATCCCATCTTTAACTTTGGCCATCTTAATTATTATATGTCTTGGTGTAGGTCTGTTTGGATTCATCTTATTTGAGACCTTCTGTGCTTCCTGTACTTGGATACCTGTTTCCTTCTTTAGGTTTGGGAAGTTTTCAGTAATAATTTCTTCAAGTATGTTTTCGATCCCTTTTTCTCTTTCTTCTCCTTCTGGGACTCCTATAGTGCAGAGATTGGCATGTTTTATATTATTCCATAGGTCCCTTATATACAGCAATTCCAAAAGAAAATTAACTCACAGAAAGTGATTACAGAACATATGAGGAATGTCATTTCCAAAGAGGAAAATTTACACCTGAAGAGATGGCTTCATAGATGCATCTGTACTTTAAAATAATTATAGAAATGCTCAAATAAATAAGGACTAGTGCTCATGCACCTGGAATAGGAAGATATGCCAAAAAAAAAAGCAAGGATATAAAATCTAGGAGCTTTAGTAAATAAAATCATATCCACTTACATAAAAAAATCAATAGATATGGGAAATTAGTGAATGAGACATAATTAAATGAAGAATTAGAAAATTAGGAGAAAGAACTAAAGAAATCTTTCACAGAGACAAATAAATACTAAAATAGCCAGAAATAAGAAACATGGAACTGGTACAGAAGCTCCAGAACCCATGTAATGGCATACTGGAGAGGCAACATTTAAAAAAAACACTGGGAGAGAAATAACTAGGAATGAAGAAAGCCATGAGTACTCTAATTGAAAAGGTACATTAAATAGTAAGATCAAGTAATAACAAAATCATATGCAGACACATCATAACAAAACTGTAGAACTCAAATAAAAGGAGAAAATTCTAAAAAAAAAAAACCTATGAAGGAAAAAATATATAGAATGTACAAAGTAAAGGTAATTAATTGATAAAAGCTTCCTTCCTTTGTCAGGGGTCCCAAAGCCTCCTCTCCACCAGGTTCATGACTCACTGGAAAGTCACAGGACTTACTGGATAGTCACATCATGGCTATGTTGTATTACATCAAAAGATGAAAAGCAAACAAGCAATGGGAAGGCTCATGAAGCAAAGTCTAAAGGAATCCAGGAGCAAGCTTCCAAGAGTCCTGCCCTGCTGGAGTCACACAGGATGCACCTAATACCTCTTTAATGTAAGTTGTGACAACATGCATGAAATGTCATCTGCCTCATTAAAGAATCAGTGCCCAGGGTTTTGTTGAGGTTTGGTGACACAGGCACCATCTGCCTACCATGTACCAAAATTCCAAATTCTCAGAACCAGAGAAGGTATTTAGCTTAAACTACACTGTTTGTATAGTTTAGGTACAGTGAGCCATTCTTATCAGGGAATGGTGGAAAATCTCCTAAAGTTCCCAGAGAACAGCGAGGCTAATCTTGCAAGCAGGCCTCTCTACGGACAGCAATCTCAGACCTGCTATGTTCTTTTCTCCACACCTTATTACCAGCGGCAGATACCAAAAGACAATGGAGAGTAATTCTGTTCTACTGACTGTCCTCAAACTTTAAGCATTTATGTAAATGACTATTTACAGATGTTGTAAAAGAAAAAGTAAGAGCAAATTATTACTACTCTTCTTAGAAATCTTTCTGGTCTCTTCCCTTAACCTTTTATACACTCTGGATTGATCTCATTTTTGCCCATGACTTTAGTTAGCAACTATCTCCTAATGATCTACAAATCAGATGTCCTTAATGAGTTCTAGATCAGGATCTTCAGTGTACACTGAAAATGTCTACATAAATGTCCCAAAGGGCACCTCATACCCAGGAAGTCCATAAATTCTTATTCCTCTGATTTAAGGACAAAAAAGTTTTTTTACCTTTACCCTGTATCTACCAATGTCACCAATCACATAATCTAGAAATGTCATAGAAAATTCAAGAAAAAAATCAATAAAAAAAAGTTCCTAGAACTAATAAGTACATTTAGCAAGGTGGTATTAGATCTCAGCAAGGTCTCAGTATACAAGTATACAAAAGTTAATCATATTTCTGTAATCAACAAGGGACATTTGGAATTTGAAAAAAAAATTACCATATATAATGACTCCAAAAAATTAATCACTAACAAAATATGTGCAGGATCTGCACCCATTTTCAGGGCTTACTAAAATCTTCTAGGTAATTAAAAATAGTATGATGTTTAAAAAGAATAGAAACATACATCAGTGGAACAGAGTAGAAAGCCCAGAAACAAAAAGGTCCACACTGACAGAATTAACTGATATTTGAAAAAGTACAAAGGTAATACAATGGAGGGTTCAAGTCTTGTCTTTTTTAACAGATGATGCTGAAATACTTGGGTCTCCATTTTGAAACAAGTTGATGCATCCTCACAACTCATTAAAAATTTGACTCAGCATAAAACTATAAAATTTCTGGAAGAAGACACTGAAGGGAATCTTCATGATCTTTGGTTGGTTATGAGTTTTCAGAGTAAAAAAATCATGATCCACGAAAATAACTGATGAATTGGACATTATCATAATTAGAAATCTATACTTCATTAAGAGAACAAAAAGCCAAGCCATAGACTAGAAAAATATCTTCAAAACACATATATAATAAAATATTTGTATCTAGAGTGTACTAAGAACCCCTAAGCTCAATAATAATTAAACAAACATCCAATTAAATGCTAGGAAAAGATTTGAACACAAAAACAGTATTATAGTGTGGGAAGCTTTGTGGACTTACTCCCCAGTGAAATAAGCATAACTTGAGAAAATTATTTAAAGAAACAATCATCTAAAGTCTCTAGAAGTTCTCCTAGGGGTATATAGCCAAAGAAGAAATGTTTATTTGAAAACCTACTAAAACTTGATAAGAACAGTCTGTGGTATTTGAACCATGATACACTTCCTCCCTCTACTCCCACCTCAGCATGGCAGAAACTCCACTCTGGGAATGCTCATTTATGAACATAGCAATCCTCTCTTCCCAGGTTCCAGTCAAGGATCTCAGTATCTCCCCTAGAAATACAAGTCACCAGCATTTCTCATGCACTCCAGCTATGTGTTCCAGAGGCTAAATTCAGGAGTCGAGAGGTCAGGAGTTCCCTTCTTCCACCTAGGCTGCACTTGCAGAGTGACACCTTACCTCAGGCATGAGAGGCTGAGAACACTGGGGACCTAACCACTCTCATCCCAGCTCACTCACAGGGTGAAGAATTCACACCAAGAAACCAGAGGCTACTGCTCCCACCCAGCACATTCGTCATAAAGCAGGGATATGGCACCAAGAGAAGCCTGCCTCTGTCCTTGCTCCCTGATCCAGAGTGGTTCTGAGATTTTGCCACGGGGGAGATGCAGGCCATAAGTACAGAGAGCTCCAGAGCTCTCCCCTACAGTACTGGCCTTATTTGAAAGAGAGTGAGTGAGAAAATCAAACCTCAAAAATAATGGATGGTACCAAAACAGACATATAGACCAATGGAACAGAATAGAGAGCCCAGAAATGAACCCACAAACTTTTGGTCAACTCATCTTCGACAAAGGAGGTAAGAAAATACATTGGAATAAAGACAGTCTCTTCAGCAAATGGTGTTGGGAAAACTGGACAGCAGCATGTAAAACAATGAAGCTAGAAGACTCCCTTACACCATATACAAAAATCAACTCAAAATGGATTAAAGACTTAAACATAAGACAAGATACAATAAACCTCCTAGAGGAAAACATAGGCAAAACATTATCTGACATACATTTCAAAAATTTTCTCCTAGAAGAAATAAAAGCAAGAATAAACAAATGGGACTTAATGAAACTTACAAGCTTCTGCACAGCAAAGGAAACCAGAAATAAAACAAGAAGAAAACCTACGGAATGGGAGAAAATTTTTGCAAAAGATGAAACTGACAAAGGCTTGATCTCCAGAATATATAAGCAGCTCATACGACTCAATAAGAAAAAAATAAACAACCCAATCCAAAAATAGGCAGAAGACCTAAACAAGCAATTCTCCAAGGAAGACATACAAATGATCAAAAAGCACATGAAAAAATGCTCGATATCACTAATTATCAGAGAAATGCAAATCAAAACTACAATGAGGTATCACCTCACACCAGTCAGAATGGCCGTCATTCAAAAATCCACAAATGACAAATGCTGGAGAGGCTGTGGAGAAAGGGGAACCCTCCTACACTGCTGGTGGGAATGCAGTTTGATGCAGCCACTATGGAAAACAGTGTGGAGATTCCTCAAAAGACTAGGAATAGACTTACCATATGACCCAGGAATCCCACTCCTGGGCTTGTATCCAGAAGGAAATCTACTTCAGGATGACACCTGCACCCCAATGTTCATAGCAGCACTATTTACAATAGCCAAAACATGGAAACAGCCTAAATGTCCATCAACAGGTGACTGGATAAAGAAGAGGTGGTATATTTATACAATGGAATACTACTCAGCCATAAAAACCGACAACATAATGCCATTTGCAGCAACATGGATGCTCCTGCAGAATGTCATTCTAAGTGAAGTAAGCCAGAAAGAGAAAGAAAAATACCATATGAGATCGCTCATATGTGGAATCTAAAAAACAAAAACAAACAAACAAACAAAAACAAAGCGTAAATAAAGGACAGAAATAGACTCACAGATAGAGAATACAGACTTGTGGTTACCAGGGGGGTGGAGGGTGGGAAGGGATAGACTGGGATTTCAAAATTGTAGAATAGACTACACTGTATAGCACAGGGAAATATACACAAAATGTTATGATAACTCACAGAGAAAAAAATGTGACAATGAGTGTGTATATGTCCATGAATAACTGAAAAATTGTGCTGAACACTGGAATTTGACACAACATTGTAAAATGATTATAAATCAATAAAAAATGTTAAAAAAAATAATGGATATTTTGGTGGCAAGTAATTAAGAGGCGGCTCATAGCATCGTGAGTGCAACAAGCTAGACCATAGGCCTGTTAATCTACGAGATAAAACCAAGGAAAGAGGCAGCTAAGAAGAGCCCTCCTGAGGTCAGAACAGACCTCAAAGACTAGCCTCAAAAACTGTTCCTGAAAGGATTAGATTTGGATTGATTATGGAGCAATTTATGTCCTAGGACACAGCTATAAACAATAGAGAAATCAGCTGCAATTAGTGGAGCTTAACAGCTGGGTATACTACTAACAAAGGCAAGAGTTCAGCTGAACAATTAGAGAAAGAAACAAAGAGAGCCCTGCTAGAACCACTGTCATACCAGTGTGCATGTGCTTGTGCACATGCCAAAGGAGTGATGTTAGAGACTTCACAGTATGAGAAAAATAGATATCTCTAAAGTAGTCTGGCCCACTGCAGAATGACTCTGGACCCCTACTTCATGTTAAATACAAAAATAAAATGAATTATAGGTATAAATGTAAAACTACAAAGTATTTTTAGCATAGGCCTAAATTATCATGACCTTGGAGTAGGCAGCAGTTTCTGAAATATGACACCAGAAGGATAGGCAACCAAAGTAAAATAAATAAATAAATAAATTGGAATTCATCAAAATTAGAACAGTTTTGCTTCAAAGAATACCATCAAGAAAGTAAAAAGGCAGCCTGCAGAAGAGTGGAAAATATTTGCAAACCATACATCTGATAAAGGACTTATATACAAAATAAATCAAGAAACTGTACAGCTCAATTATAAAAATAGCCCAATGTTAAAAATGCACAAAGGATCTGAATAGACATATGTCCACAGAAGATATGTAAGTGGCCAGGGAGAACTTGAAAAGATGCTCAACATCATTTGCCATCTGGGAAATGTAAATCAATATAATGGAATGTTACTTGACAATAAAAAAAAAAATGAATTAGTGATATGAGCTGCAACTTAGATAAACCTCGAAGGTACTATGCTAAGTGAAAGAAGCCAGCCACAAAGGAGCTCATACTATATGATTTCATTTATATGAAATGTCCAGGATAAGCAAGTGCATAGAGACAAAAAATTGGTTAGGGGATGTCTGGGAGGTTCAGGAGAAATTAGAGTGAGTGGGTGATTATTAAAGGGTTTTGGATTTCTTTCTGGCATGATGATAATGTTCTAAAATTGTGTAGATAGTTTCATAATTCTGGGGATATACCAAAAAACCCACTAAATTTTACATCTTAAATGACTGGGTTTTATGGTTTGTTAATTACATTTCCATAAAGCTAGTACCCCACTGAAAAAGATTTGAACAAATATTTGCCAAAAATACATGGATAGGAAATAAACAGAAGACAAAATGTTCAGTATTATTTGTCATTTGAAAAATGCAAACCAAAACCACAGAGATACCTATACAATATCAATATCAAATCTTGGCCAGAATGCAGAAAAAGAGGAGCTTTCACTCACTGCTAATAGTAATGCCACAGGGTATGGCTAATTTAGAAGATAGTTTGGCAATTTTTTATAAAGTTAAACATGTACTATCATATGGCCCAGCTCCATACTACCCACAATCCTGGATATTTACCCAAGTGAATAGAAAATTTAGGTTCAAACAAAAATCCAGGTGTGAATGTTTATAGCAACTTTATTAATAATCACCAAAAACTTGATGCTGTGGTCTGAATGTCTATGTCCTCCCCACAAAAGAAACCCATATTTTGAAATCCTGATGCCTTTTGCAATCGTTTTAGGAGTGGGACCTTTGGAGGGTCCCATGAATAGGATTGGTACCCTTATAAAAGAGGCCCTAAAGAGAACATTTACCCCTTCCACCATGTGCAGATGAGTGGAGAAGTCTGTGACCTGGAAGGAAGCCCTCACCCAACCATACTGACTCCCTGTCACAGACTTCCAGCCTCTAGAACTGTAACTAATAATATTTTATTGTTATAAGTCACTCAGTTTGTGCTATTTTGTTATAGCAGCCTGAACAGCTTAATTCAATGGCTGTAACAAAAAAGTCCTTTAATAGGTGACTGGGTGAACAAACTGTATTATATTTGTACAAGATAATATTACTAAGAAATATTTTAAAAAAGGAAAAAGCTACTAATTCCTGCAACAACATAGATGAATCTTCAATGCATTATTCTAAATAAAGACAAGCCCAATAGTTTACATATTGTATAATTCCATTTACATGCTATTATTTAAAAAAAGAGAGAAAATGACAGAGCTTGAAAAAGAGCAGCACTCATGAATGGTGAGGGTGGGGAATTGTTGAATACAAAGCAGCCTCACACTGGAGTTTTTAGTGTGATGGGCTTTTTCTGTATGATACTGCATAAGAAAACACATGACACTGCATTCGTCAAAACCCATAGAACTGTAATCTCCACTGAATGCAAATTTAAATAAAATCAACTAGAATTTTGGGTGGATCCCAGGATAGAATACAAACTGTACAAAATGAAACTAATTATATTACAATTCATGAGTTAATCTCAGTGCAGACAATGAAGAAAAAGGGACATTACCTAAATAACTTTTGGAAAATGGTGTATGACTAAAAACTGTAAGTATGAAGACAAAAAAAACTTTATATAAACACTGTATTCTAATTAGTAAATTTGATTTTCACAGACGTTTAGGTTAGCAATTCTGAAACTAATTTACATGTGTACTAAAGTTGAGCGAATATGTAAATAAATTGTTGATAATGTGAACCATGTTTCTTATTGTCAAAGAAAGACATTATAAATAAGCCAGAAGATGAGTTTAGATTGAAATCTGTGTTTCTAGACTAGTCAGTGATATCAGTATAAACTCATGTACATCTTAAAATATATAAAGATAGTTAGACCCATATATACATATAGACATAGGTATACTCATAAGTCAGTACATTTTTCCTAGTTCTTTATGCTGAGAGGACCTAGAAGCAGTGACACCTCGATAGCAATCAGCACTCAGATCTTGGTTTCTAAATCTTGTTCTTCAGTAAAATGCAATACAGACATACATGTGATGTATGTTTTTCTCGTTTTAATTTTTATTGTGTGAGTTAGGACTGGTAATTTTATCTGGTGCTTGAATAAGAATGATTCTGCCTTCTACTTTGGACCTATAGTTCTTACACTGGCTATGCCTTGTCAATTTTCAGCCCAGGGTTACTTCAAGCTTTTCTTAAGGGAATGAATTTTTTAATTACTGAAGAGCATATGCAATTCATTAGCTCAAAGTTTACCATAAGGCATCTGAAGCAGTTTCATTAGTACATCCACTAAATGTCTATTATCATCACAATAATTGATCTCTTCTAATTGCTTATCTAAAGTGTTGTGATTTGTACAGTGTTCTTCATGAGTCTTTGGCTAAAGCTGTACATGCAAAATACTTGGCGCTAAAAGCTGAATAATTCCCAGAGCTCACACGAGACTAGAATACTTTCAAATTTCAACCAGCCAAAGTGGAAGGACCTTGTTAGCATTCACTAGTGACCTCAGTAGAGTTAAATCATGGTAGCAGGACTAAAATGTCCCTGGAATAAAAACTATTCCAGACCTCTTCTAAAGAAACATAGAAATAAGATTTAAAAGAATAAAACTAATGTGATGTAATATAACTACAAAAGTAAATACACATTAAAGTATCTCAACAAAGCAACTCACAATGCCCAATAGCCAATTAAAAAACACTAGATACGCAAAGAAGCTGTAAAATATTCACCCAAAACTGAGGGTGGGAGGGTGGTAGATAAAGAAACAGACTTATAATAATGTTCAGCATTTTAAAGGAAATCATGAACATCATGAGAGAACATAGAAAATATTAAAAAAAAAAGATTTCTAGAGCTTAAAAATAAAATACATGAAATGAAACACTCGCTGCATGGAATTAATAGCAGATTAAACACTGCAAATGAACAGAGCCAGGAACTGGAATGTACAGTAATAGAAATCAAATAGGCTGAGACACAGAAAGAAAACACTAGGACAAAAAAGTGTGAGTAAAGTAACAGTGAGTTGCGAGACAAAATAAAATATACTATCATATATAGAGTTCCAGAAAGAGGGTGCTAGAAAAATATCTGAAGTTCTGATCAAAAATTTCAAATTTGATGAAAATAAACCTACAGATCTAAGAGGCTCAATCAATTCAAAAAAGTAAACAAAAAGAAAACTACAAAAACAACAAAAATGTCATAATAAATTGCTGACAACCAGGTATAAAGAGAAAATTCTAAAAGTATCCAGAGAAAAAAAGGTACATTATACACAGGACAATAAATCAAATAATTATAATTGGGTTGTTTCTTGAATCAATGCAAGCCAGATGATAATAGATGACATTATACTGTCCTGGAAAAAAATGTCAAAAGGTACATTGTTTCAAATCATTTACAGGAAACTCTTGGAAAAACAAATCTTATATATTAATAGAAAATAGATAAATGGTCAATTGAAACCTGGTGGGAGATGATTTAGGCTGGAAAGGAACAGAGGGGAGATTTTTGGAGTGATGAAAATATTGCACATCTTGATGTGTCAGTGCATAAATCTGTCAAAACAAAAAAAACCACAGCTGAAATAGTACATTTTACTAGATAACTATATAAATAGATAGCAGTAAGTTGATTTAAAAACAAAAACTAAATTTAAATACAAAAATGCTTGGAGAAATCCCTCACTGTATGTAAAAATGTGCTCATAAAAAGTTGCATATAAACCAAATTAAACAATATTCTAAATGTGCAAAGAAGATTACTGATTAACTAATCACTTCATAAAACAAAAGTATGCTTTAAAATTTGCATAGTGCTATGTGTAAAATTAATGCACAAGAGGATTACAGAAAGGCAGAGTAAAGAACTCAGAAAACCCTTTTCCCAGCAAAACAACAATTGAACTGGTGAAAAAAGATACAATCATTTAAAGCCTAAAAATTTGTCCCCTAAGGACATATAGCAATGGAGAAACATTCATTTAGAAAAACCCATTAAATCTCGGTAAGAACATTTAGCATCTGTAGCATTTGAGCCCTGACCCATTTCCTTGCCCCCACCCAAAACTCTTTGTATAGAAGCTCTCCCACTGAGCACTCCACTGCAGGCAGCTTTGGCCAAGAAGATAGGTGCTTGCTCTCTCCTAAGGTCCCAGTCTAGGATTACAGTTTTACCCCAGGAGATTCTGTCTGTCTGTGTTTCTTATACCTTTCAGTCCTGTATTACAAAAGCTCTATTTCAACCAGGTACAGCTGAGATGACCAGGACTCCCTTTCTCCATCCAGCCCTCATTTGTAGGGTAGAAGCTCTACCCTCAGATGCAGTAGTCTGAAATACTGGGGCTCAGATCACTTCCACTCAGCTCACTCATAGGACAGAGGACAAGCCAAGAAGATCAACAGCTGCAACTCTTCCTCAGTGTCCATTCAGAGCTGAGGTGTCAACTCAGGAAAAAAATGAGTCCACACACCCAGTTCTGATGCAGCAGCACAGGGTTTCTACTCAGGGGTCAGGCATACCTTAAGAATAAAGAGTTCTGCAACTCTGCCAGAAGGCACTAACTTTATATGGAACAGAGCAGAGAACTCTATGGCTAAAGGCATTGTTGAAAACAATGGAGATCTTGGTTGAGAGCAATTAAGAGAATACTGGTAACCCCGTGATACAAGTAAAAAGGCAGAGCAACAAGAAGTTTAATAGAGAAAACCACGGAAAGAGAAAGCCAAGAAGAATTCTTCTGAGATCTCAGTCAGCTCTGAGGAGTGGGAAGGCTGTGCCCAGGCACCAGGGTGCAAGCACTCAGAAGCAGAGGCGCATGTGGGGCAGATCTGAAAGCTCTTTGCACACAGACACACATACACATCAGAGGGCTCACTGGCACAAAGGGGCTTAAATACAACCTCTGACCAACACTAACAAACAATAAACTACTTTGACCCAGAGTGATTCCCGGAAAACTAGTCTTAAAAACGACATCACATTCAGCCATAGCATTCTGGAAGACTGTGAACATGCCCAAGGCTATACTCTCTCAGGAGACATCAGAGAGGGAATTGCCAAGCTACTAGTCCCCAAATAAACATGAGACATAAGAGCTTAAACTGCCTTATCATGATAGCAGTCTCCAAGCCACAATACACATTCAATAGTAATGGGTAAAAATTTAGCTGAGTAACATAGATTAAGCACAAACTTCAATCAAATAAATGGCTTATCGCAACCCAAGGAAAACCCCTAGGAGCTAGGATAAAAGGTAAAAGGGAAAAAAATCTGAGCAGGAACATCAGACACTGCACACTATAAGAAGATAAAAACAAGGAGAAAAATATGAGTAGGGATAACTGAGGCTGCAATATGGCAGGAAAAACAGACTTTATAAAATTAGATAAGCAAAGTAAATAAACAAATAAACAAATGACCAAGCAAATAGTAATAACAACCCCTGGGTGGGGAATCATATACAAAGTTGCTATAATGTATTATCTAAAATAGCCAGTTTTCAACAACAACAAAAAAATGTGAGGCATTAAAGAACAAGAAATTGTGATACACACACAGGGCAAGAGAAACTGCCTTTGAAGAGGCCCAGACCATGGACATATTAGACAAAAACTTCAAAGCAGCAATTATAAATATATATGTAAGAGGAGAGAATAGCTCAGTGGTAGAGTGCAAGCCCATCAAGCATGAGGTCCTGGGTTTGATCCCCAGTACCTCCAGTAAAAAAACAAAAGCCTAATTACCTAAACCTGCCATACAGTGCTGTATGTCAATTATATCTCAATAAAACTGGAATAAGAAAAATTTTTAATAAATATACATATATGTAATTTACAAAAACTAAAGGAAGCCAACCTAAAAGAAATAAAGGAAAGTCTGATGACAATGTCTCAGCAGAGAATAACAAAAAGATGTAGAAATTTATTTTTTAAAAGACTTGATTATAAATTATGAAGTTGAAAAGTATAATAAAAAATTAAAATTTTACTGCAGGGCTCATGACAAGATTTGAGTTGGCAAGAGAAAGAATTCACAAGCTTGAAGATAGATCAAGAGAAACTATACAATCTGAAAAGGACAGAAAAATAATAAAAATAAACAATCTCAGAGGAATATAGAATATTGTAATTGCATAAACAAACATGCAACAGGAAATCAGAAAGAGAGAAAGGAGCTGGAAGTTCTAGGGGAAAAATTTTTCCCTTGCTTTTTCCAGCTTCTAGAGACTGCCTACATTCCTTGGCTCTTGGTTGTCTTCCTGCATCTTCACAGCCAACAAAACTGCATCTCTCTGACCCTGCTTCATTATATCTCTCTCTCTAATCTGTATTGCTTCCCTCTTGCATTTCTAAGGACCCCTGCAATTACACTGTACCCTCATAAATCAGCATAATCTCCCTATCTTAAAGTCATCTGATCAGTACTTTAATTCTATCTGCAACTTAATTCTCCCTTGCTGTTTAACCTAATATATTCATAGATTCCAGCATTTAGGGTGTGGACATTTTGGCAGAACCATTATTCTGCCTACCATAGACAGGGTAGGTTAAATTATGGGTAATAACAGATAAATAAACAAAAACGTCAAAATTTTAGTGACTTATAATAAAGAAGATATATTTCCTAATTGTACTGCATGTCCCTTTCAAGTCAGCAGGTAATCCCTGCTCATTGTATTTAATGAGAGACCCAGCTGTCATCTTGAACATAGCTAACTGATGTGCCCAACAGAATAAAGAACTCTTGGGGATCACCCACTAGCAACTCAATGCTTGGCTCAAAAAGCAACATGCCTCACATGTGCTCAGAATTCACTGTTGAGAACTTGTCCCTTGACTCCAGCCAACCTCAGAGCATTCAGCCAAGATAATCCCACTTTGTGCCTTGAAAGGGAAAATCTGTAAGTACCTGGTAAGCAACACTAATAATCCATCATTCACTTGTTACAGAATATACAAATGTTAGATAAGTAAAATAAAATGCAACTGATGGCTGAGCTTTCAAAAAATGAAAGTGAAATCCTCAGATGCCAGAAATAAAAGCCAGAATCATAAGAATGTGCGTTATTGATGCTACTGCTTTGAAGATGTAACAGAAGAGCAGGGAATGGTTAATTAGACCCAATAAATACTAAGGGGCTGAAACTTCATTTCCTCATAGGGAGGTAAGATAGGGATACAGAGAGGAGGGCAAAAGGAATCATGATTTCTGCATAAATCTAGGACCCCTAAAAGAATATACTGCTTGCCAAAGGAGAAGTAGAGGGAAAATTCTATTCTATACAATGAAAAAAATTGTGTTTCTACCCATACTCTAGAGGGGGAGATAGACGTGTCCCTGAAAAAATCCAGCTCAACAGCATATAAAATTCTCTTACTCTAACTAAGGATTTATTTTTTTCTCCTTATATTCCTATACATTTAAAAAATATTTTGAAGCTTTATTGTTAGGAATATTCATATAAAAATTATATCACAGTTGAATTGATCCTTTCATCATTATGAAATGTTTCTTTTTTATTTCTAGTAACATTTCCTGTCTTAAAGATTGCTTTGTTTAATGTTACTATAGCCACTCTAGCATCTTAGGTTAGCGTTTATTTAGTACCTCTTTTTCCACACTTTATTTTCTACCTTTCTTTAAGCTTACATTTTAATATTGTGTCTTTTAGGCAACATGTAATTGGTTGTATTTTTAATGCACTTTCTTCCATTAGAATATCTAGCAATTATTTGTGTGTGAAAAAGAACACCTGCCACATTAAAAACCAAGACACAGACTAAAAAACATTATATGTATATGTGTGTGTGTGTGTGTGTGTGTGTGTGTGTGTATATATATATATATATATATACACACATATAAAACAGGCAATATATAGAAGTCCTACAAATCAAAGAGAAACAAATACCTTAATAGGAAAGTGAGCAAAGTGCATGAACTGGTGATATACTGAAGATGTAACTCAAATGGCCAAAGAGCAGAAGTTGAGTAGCTTCAATAGTAATCAGGGAAATGCAGATTAAACCCACATTGAAATACCACTGCGCAACTGTCAGATTGGTATTTATTTATTTTACATTCCATTGGAGTGAATAAGGAATGGAGTTCAGATTCCAAACTAAAGGATTGTTAATTGCGTACACATCTGGGAACATTCAAAATTATCCACTTCACATATTCAGAGATATAGCCAAAGAAAAATAAAGTTGTTTCTATATCTAGAAGCTCACAAAAAAGTCCACTCCTGGAAGAGTCAGATTACTATTGAAATAAGGTTTATATTTGATTGAGTTACCTGGAATTGACCCCCAACCATTTTCTTTTTCAAATAGGAACACAGAATTGTACTTCTACGTATGCACGTTTTCAGTAGGGCATTTCCAGAAGTTGCTGAGATGGCAGAAACCACAGGAATTTCTGCAGAGTAATCAGGCATAGGCCAGAAGAGTGCATTCTTTGGGAGTCATCAGGAGACATGGCTTAAACAGCCAGTGCACACTTTCATATACTCAGGAGCATGAACTGCTGTAAAACTTTGTCAGGCAAGTGATCTCAAGTCTCACGGCACATGGCCAAATGCGGCAGGATTCTGAATCAGCAACAATGTGAAAAAAGTGAACTTTTTTTTTTCTGATTTAGGCTCCAGTGTCAAAGTCTGGACAGTCCTCTAGGATAAGGCCAGCAATTTCAGTGGCATATGTCTAAGCTAATTCTGATCTTTCAAATATCTGTTAAAGTTATGGGGCACTATCAGTAGAAATCTAACCTCTCAAGGACGCATGCATAGGAAAGCAGATGGCTTGCAACAGACTGTTTAATCCCAAATCAAATAACAGAATCAGCACTTCAGGATGACTGTTTATATAGACACTTTTGTCAGATAATGTGGCTGGGAGCTACACTTCCCACACAATAAGCTCCATAAAGAGTTGGTGATACACTGATTGATCAGTGGCAAATTCATTAAGCTTATACAGCGAACAGTGAGCTGTAGAGTGCATAATAAACACTGTCTCAGACTGACATGAATTTACATTAAAAGATAACAAGACATTAAGTTTTTGGTATCTAAAGCCTTTTTGTTGTTTATTGTTTTCATTTCCTCATATAGACTGCAGGAAGACGTAAGGATGTTTGACAGTGAAGCTAAAGATGGAAATATATTGTCTTGATTTAACATAATTGAAGATTTCGGTGAAGAAAGCAGTGAAAATGCCTCCAAATTAGCCACTCCTGGTATCAATCATCTGCATAAATCCTCCCACCAGGGGAAATAAACCATGAAAAGTATTATTCTTTGTAAGCAAAAGCTTTCTTTTGGTTTCTGGCATGGTGGTGGCAGTTTGTTGGAATCTTTACCTTTTTTAAAATAAGGCAATCCCACACTTTGCTCTCCTTTTTAAAAGAAAGCTCTGAAATGTAAGTAGATGGAAATGACCGTACAAAATGACTTTCCCCAAAACGTGCTCTTCATATCATACTTGATAAAAATTACTGTAGGAGTGACTCTACGGTCAAGTAAATTTAAGAAACATTGGCTTTAAAATGCTAAAAGAGATTCAGGTTTTCACAGGACTTATAACTTTGAGTAAGCTGGTGTGAATTTGACTCTTTAAAAGAAGGTATTGTATGAAGCACTTCCCAAGATTATTTGAGCACAAAATATGTGTGTGTGTGTGTGTGTGTGTGTGTGTATAATATCTCAAGAGACTAAAAGTTCCATGGCATGCACTTTTTTGAAATGTTGACGATCGTTTGTACCTTCAGCAAACAGTGGCTTCTGCTTTTCAATACGTTCATTTTGAAGTTAAGCCATTTTCTCCCCTTTGGTTCAGACGTGCCAATAGATACATGGACTTCATAGCAATCTAGTAGTTGAGATGGAAGAAGAAAGATATGGAGGCAAGAATGTGGAAGATTGCAATAGTTGGAGCAGAAATAAAAGAAAATAAAAGAAAGTAGATTGGGGTCTTGGTGGTGGAAACCAAAAAAGAAGAAACTGGCTTTTCAAACATTATAAAAGAAAGAAATGGCAGGACACAGAAAGGTCCTAGATGCAAGGCAGAAAGAGAGATAATCAAAGATGGGCTCAAGGTTGTAACCCTGGGTGATAGGAGAGTTGTCGTGCTGCTAGCAATAATGGAAAGTAGAAGGGGAAAAATGATAAGCCTGGACTATTATTATGACATTTTTAACTGAAGGGGCACAATGAAGGAGGTTTTTATATGTGAAGGGAAAAAATTCAAAATCAAATAAAATTTATAAAATGTAAAAAAATTAAACATCTTTCAAGTAAATGTCAAAAAAACTCTCTAAAACAGGATTTTATTTTTAGTTGGTACATGTAGAGCTAATTGATTTGGCTGTCGTGGGCATAAAGTGTTTTTGTTTTCTCCCTCAACACTATTCATTGACATTTTAGTTCTAATAATAACATGAAGACACACACACTATTAATCCTATATATTAAAGGCATTTATCTTCACAATGGCATATGCATAAATGCAAATATATACCTTTTATACATAAAAAAATTAATTTGATCCATAAATGCAAATAGCCCTAGCCAGGAAAGCAAAGGTAGTCTTGAAAAAAAATCTGAAAATTGAACACTGTCAAAGAGTTCTGATTCAATTTGCTAGTCTAATACAGATGAGAATGACATAAAGTCTTTATTTGCTTAAGAGCCTCTGAGGTTTTCAGTACCATTGAAATGCTGTCCTCAACTCAAGTACTTTTCATGTATCAGAGAAGTGGCAAATTTAACAAAGCCTGAACTAATGTTTTGTATTTCTATTCTAAGCAAAGTGCTCCAGAAAGTAAACATGAGTATTCAACAATACAGCAACTGAAGACAATGAAAAAGGCTCCCGTTTCATAATATATTGATAAGTAAATAATTTTAAAGGAAGCAAATAGTACTGTTGAACACTGAAAGGCTAAACAAGTCATAAAATAGAACTGCTTAAATACCTTTGTTTATTTTGTGATAATACAAAAAATGTTGGCATGCATATGTTTTGTAAACTGTTGATGTATAGATAATTTAATATTTAAACACATTATGAAGAGCAAATCCAAACTGTTATTCCTGGAGCATTTTTAACACTATCTAGAGCAATGAATCCCCAAATAAGAAAAAAAGAAACTGAAACCAGAGTAACAAACTCACTTTGAAATAATTTCAGAGAACCTAGAAGACCTAAGTCAAGAAATTGCATTTTATACTAAAATTGAATCTTTATCACATCTTTAACAATCAAACCTACATGCATAATTTATAATTTGGTGGATATGAGGAAAACTTCATCTTGCTATAGAACAGCAGCTAAGAGCATGATCCATGATTAAGCAGATACTGGTTTAAGTTGTCACTGTCTGGCATTTAAGCAGTGTGAATTTGGGCACATACTTTTAGTCACTCTGTACCCTAATTTCCTTAGTTCAAAAAAAAAAAAGATGGGAGGGATAATAACGACATCTTAATAAATGCAAATGTTTAATTCAGTGCCTGTAATATAGTAATATTCGATAAAAACTAGATTTTTATTATCATAATTATGATAATAAGTATTACCATAGAATTTCTCCCTATAAATAGCATTGTCTGATACTCAATTACCAAAATACTTTTTAAAGTCTGGTTCAATACATAAATCCTTAAAAATAAGCTAAAACTACATATAATAAAAGTCTCAGGCTGACATCTTCACTAAGACTTGGTGATAAGTATAGAGCATAGAGGTAAAGTGTCAGTGAATCTGACATATTCTTTATCCATTCATCCACTGACAGACGTAGGCTGAGCATGGGGGGTACATATTCAATATCCTTCAATATCCTATTTTCGTTCCCTTTAGATATATACCCATAATTGGGACTGCTGGATAATCTGGTAGTCCTATTTTTTATATTTTGAAGAACTTTTATTCTGTTTTCCATAGTGACTACAACAATTTACATTCCCACCAACAGTGCACAAGGGTTCCCTTTCTTCACAGCCTCACCAACACGTATCTCTTGTCTTTTTGATGATAGCTATTCTAAAAGGTATGAGGCAGTGGATCTTGAGGGCATTATGCTAAGTGAAATGAGCCAGAGAAAGACAAGAGAAAGACAAGTACTATATGTGATCACTTATATATGAAATCTATAAAAGTCTAACTGGTAAAAACAGAGTAGAACGATAGTTACCAGGGGCTGGGAGGAAATGGGGAGATGTTAGTCAAAGAATACAAAGAATACAGCTAGAAGATGAAAAAGTTCTGGGGATCTAAGGCAAAGCATTATGATAACAGATAACAATACTGTACTATATACACTTGCAAGTTGCTGACAGAGTAAATCTTAACTATTTTTACCACAGAAAAAGAAATGATAATCATCATGACGTGATGGAGATGTTAGCTAACACTATGGTGGAAATCATATTGCAATATATGTGTATCAAATCAACACATCTGTATGCCTTAAACTTACACAATGTTATATGTCAATCATATCTCTGCAAAGCTGGAAAAAAAAGAGGCAAGGGTTTCAACTTTAACTAAACAACCAGAGGCCAGTGAGAATGCTATTTTGTCTTTCTTTAGGAAATGGCACTATATATATACATACATACATACACACACACACACACACACACACACACACACACACATATATTTATTAATTGCCATTGTACCAAATACCTTATGGTTATTAGCTCATTTCAAGCTTCCAGTAACACAAAAGGCTGTATTTTATACAGACCCCCCCAAAGAATTCTGTTCTTATGGCTTAAAGTCATAGATGCTGACCTAGATTGCTAAGGTCTGAGTACTGGCTCTGATATTTTCCCACTTGATGAACTAGAGTAAGTTATTTAACCTCTTTGTAAAATAGGGAAAATAATAGGACTTATGTAATAAATTTTCTTCATGTATGTGTATGTGTGTGTGTGTGTACATGCACACACAGGTGTCTATGCATAAAATGAGTCAATACATAATAAAGTGTTCACAACAGAGCACAGAACTCAGCACCCAGTACATTTTCAATGTATAATGGCCAACATTTGTAGGGCACTTACTCAAGATCACTCAGCCAGTAGGTGTTGGAGTAGGAGTTCAACCTACCTCAAAATCTGCAACCACACTGTATCTGACCAACGTTGGAGATTATTTTGCTTTACTACAGCATATACCTACGGCCTATGTGCCTTAATTACTCCATGTTCGAACTGAGGGCATTTTATTACCAGCTATAAATTCATGGCACTCGCAATCTAATCCCGCCCCTGGTACCTCACACCTCACCAAGAATATCAACATAGTTTTAATCTGTAGAGACACTTTGCTGATCTTCAATTGGATCTCAGAATACTTGTCAGCTCAATCCACTAGGCAGCCACTAACATTAACTCAACAAATATTCACCAGTACAAGTCTCTTGTAGTCTTTTTCACATATAAACTTTTAATTTTAGAATAGTTTAAGATTACACACATACAGTACACAGAGTTCCCATACAATACAAATACATATTTCCCCTATTACTAATATAGTACATTGGTATGACACATTTGTTATAACTGTGAACAAATATACATTATTATTAACTAAACTCTGTAATTTATTCAGAAATCCTTATATTCTGCCTATTGCCCTTTTATGTTCCTGGAACTTATCTTGGATGCCACAGTACATTTAGAACTCCTGTCTCCTTAGGTTCCTCTTAGTTGGGAGAGTTTCAGATTTTCCTTATTTATGATGACCTTTTCAATTCTAACAGTTTACCTCAAGGATTATGATCCTCTATTGTTAGGGCTATTATTCCTTCTTGGAGAATTAACTTCTTTTTTATTATGTAATGCTTCTCTTTATTCCTAAGAATTTCCCTTGTTTTGAAGACTGCTTTGCCCAAAATGAATACAGCTACTCTAGCCTAATTTTTATTAGTGTTATCATGGTATATTTTTCTCCACCTCTCTACTTTTAACATTTCTGAGACTTTAAATTGCATTTCTTCTAGACAATATGTAGTTGGGTTTGTTTTTTCATTTACTCTGGTAATCTTTACCGTTAATTTGTGCATTTAGACCATTTATATTTAAGGTGATTATTGATATATAGTTGGTTTAATATCTACATTGTTTCTGTGTTTTTCATTGCATTTATTCTTTGTTTCTTATTTTCCTCTTCGTTTTCTGCATCTTCTAGTTTTAATTGAGCATTTTATATAATTTCACATTATCTCTTCTCTTAAAATATCAATTATACTTCTTTAATTCTTTTAGTGATTGCCCTAATATTCCAATATACACTTTAAAATAACTTAAATTTATCTTAAAATAAAACTATGTAATAGTACAAATATCTTATAACACAGTATTTCTAATTTTTTACTTAGTTGACTTTTGGTCAACTAATCTTCGACAAAGAAGGCAAGATAATACAATGGAATAAAGACAGTCTCTTCAGCAAATGGTGTTGGGAAAACTGGACAGGAGCATGCAAATCAGTGAAGCTAGAACACTCCCTTACACCATACACAAAAATAAACTCAAAATGGATCAAAGACTTAAACATAAGACAAGATACAATAAACCTAGAAGAAAACATAGGCAAAACATTCTTATATACATCTCAAAAATGTTTTCCTAGGGCAGTCTACCTAAGCAACAGAAATAAAAGAAAGAATAAGCAAATGGGACCTAATTAAACTTACAAGCTTCTGCACAGCAAGGAAACCATAAACAAAACAAAATGACAACCTACAGAATGGGAGAAAATTTTTGCAAAAGATGAAACTGACAAAGGCTTGATCTCCAGAATATATAAGCAGCTCATATGACTTAATAAGAAAAAAACAAACAACCCAATCCAAAAATGGGAAGAAAACCTAAACAAGCAATTCTCCAAGGAAGAAATACAAATGATCAATAGGCACATGAAAAAATGCTCAATATCTCTAATTATCAGAGAAATGCAAATCAAAACTACAATGAGGTATCACCTCACACCAGCCAGAATGGCCATCATTCAAAAGTCCACAAACGACAAATGCTGGAGAGGCTGTGGAGAAAAGGAAACCCTCCTACACTGTTGGTGGGAATGCAGTTTGGTGCAGCCACTGTGGAAAACAGCATGGAGATTCCTCAAAAGACTAGGAATAGACTTACCATACGATCCAGTAATCCTGCTCCTGGGCATGTATTCAGAAGGAACCCTACTCCAAAAAGACACCTGCACCTCAGTGTTCATAGCAGCACTATTTACAATAGCCAAGATATGGAAACAGCCTAAATGTCCAATGACAGATGACTGGATAAATAAGATGTAGTATATTTATACAATGGAATACTATTCAGCCATAAAGAGCGTCAACATAATGCCATTTGCAGCAACATGGATGTCCCTGGAGAATGTCATTCTAAGTGAAGTAAACCAGAAAGAGAAAGAAAAATACCATATGAGATCGCTCATATGTGGAATCTAAAAAAAAAGAAAGAACATAAATACAAAGCAGAAACAGACTCATAGACATAGAATATTAACTTGTGGTTGCTGAGGGGGAGGGGGATAGGAAGGGACAGACTGGGAGTTCAAAATTTGTAGATACTGACAGGCATATGTAGAATAGATAAACAAGATTATACTGTATAGCACAGGGAAATATATATAAGATCTTGTGGTAGCTCACAGCAAGAGAAGAATGGGACGATGAATATATGTATGTTCACATATAACTGAAAAATTGTGCTCTACACTGGAAGTTGACACAACATTATAAACTGACTATCAATACAAAAATTATAAAAAAAATTCCCCTCATTCTTTATAACATTTCTGTCATTCTTTTTTTACTTATTTCTATGCTATAATTACCCAATGTATTATAACTATTATATTACTCTAAATAAAGTTACCTTTTATTTATTTATTTTATTAAAGTATAGTTGATTTATAATGTTGTGTTAGTTTCTGGTGTACAGTATAATGATTCAGTTTTATATATATATATAAAACTGAATATATATATATTCTTTTTCATATTCTTTTCCATTATAGGCTATTACAAGCCATTTCATATAGTTCCCTGTTATACACAGTAGGACATTGTTTTTCATCTATTTTGTATATAGTAGTTTGGTGGAGGGTGCTTAACATATCTGGTGTTCTCTGAGCTACCTGAATCTGGTGTTTGTAATTTATTTTGGAAAATTCTCGGCCATTATTCCTTCAAATATGTCTTCTGCTTTGGTCTTGCTTTCTTTTTCAGTATTCCAATTCTATGTATGTTTTTACTTTTTGAAGTTGTCCCACAAATCTTGAAGGTTCTGTTCTTCTTTTTCTCCTTCTCCTCCTTCTCCTCTTCTTCCTTCTCCTTTGTCTCCTCCTCTTCCTCCTTCTCTTCTTCCCTCTTCCCCCTCCTCTTCCTCCTCTCCTCCCCTGCCTCTCCTCCTCCTACTTAACCTGTTCAGTCTTACTCTTAGTCATTCTCTTTTCTCTTTGCATTTCCATCTAAGAAGTTTCTGTTGGCCTAAATTTAAGCAGACTAATTTGCTTGGCTGTGTGCAGTCTACTGATGAGTCCTTCAGAGGCACTCTTTATTTCTGTTAAAGTATTTTTGTTTCTAGCATTTCTTTTTTATCTTCTTAGAGTTTCCATCTTTCTGTTTTCATTATTTATCTGCTCTTATATGTTGTCAGTATTTTCCATTAGAGACCTTAACATGGTAATCATAGTTATTTTAAATTTCTTACATGATGTATTTAATGATTGCTGTAGTTACACATACCAGAAGCTTTACATTCCTCTATTATCTTTGTTTTTTGTCTCCTCTCTTGACTTTGGGCTTCCCTAAGTATCCCTCTTCAGAGAAAGTCTGTATTTTACAGCTTTTTAACTATAATGCACTATTAACTATGTTTGCTTCTTTTCTCCCAAGAAAAGGAGGTAGAAATGGAATAAAGTGTGAGAAATGA
Organism: Camelus ferus; assembly: GCF_009834535.1. Classification (NCBI taxonomy): domain Eukaryota; kingdom Metazoa; phylum Chordata; class Mammalia; order Artiodactyla; family Camelidae; genus Camelus; species Camelus ferus. The sequence continues at coordinate 39,738,762 of NC_045700.1, forward strand.
CTTTTCCTAACCTGTGATAACACTCTGGTAAAGACTGTTTCCTTGGATATTAGGCCTTTGTTATGGAGGACCCTTAGGATGTATTTCACAATGATTGTCTTTCCACTCTTCCGTTCTTTCAGCTATAATCCACTGCTATTATACTATAGTCCTGTTGGTGAGGTGATAAGACACAGGGGAGGTAAAGTGTTCTATAATTTTATGATTAAATCTCTGTGTTTTAATGGACCTTTAATTGTGACCTTCACCTTCTCCAGAGGAAGAGTCTTTTTGCACCTAAATAAATGAGACAGAAAGGCTAGAAGGGATGGAGAAATGTCCTTGCTTACCTGGAAGAAGCTTCTTATAAAGTCATTTTCCCTGGAGCGTAGGCATTTGCTACAAGGAAACCTCAAGTTGATTTCAAAATGATTACAATTCCCTTGTTCCTACTATAGGGATGAGGAGATATTTTTCAATATTTATCTTCAAAATCTGGTGGGGTTTGGGGAGGTAAAAACCCATGAATCTGTACAGGCCTGCCAAGACTGCAGCCCCAAGAAGTTTGTCACTCTCATACTAGTCTGCACTCATCCCCAAGCAACTTATTATTTATTCATGCCACTTAAGTGTTCTTAACAGTTATGACTCAAACATCTTCTCATTCAAGTAAACTGATCTCAGCCATGACTCTCTGGATTCAACTGTCTCTCCAGACTTTAAGGTGGTGATTTTCCCTGCAAACAGTTCTCCAATGGGTCCAAGAAAATCACTGATTTTCAGTTTGTTCAGCTTTTGCAGGATGAGAGTGATGACTTCAAAGCTGTTTATATATGTTGGATCTGAAGCCAGAAATCCATGGTTTTCATTTTTCAAACATAAACAAGATATAATCTCTAAATTCATGGTTGGTCTAACAAAGGAACATAGACAAATTTTAAAATGCACACATTTTTAAATGGTGACATGTGCTGTAAATGGAAAGAACAGAGTAAAATAAGGAAGAATAACAGGACAGAATTTAGACTGGTGTATCAGGGAAGGCTTCTCTGAGAGAGGAACAATAAAACTGAGACCCAAAGAGTTGTAAGATTTAGGATATGAGGAACAGCGTGTAAGAAGGCTCAGAGATGGAAAAGAGCTGGACTCAATTATTTGCCTAACTTGTGACTGGAGCAAGGGTAGAAGTAGCTCTGAATGAGTTTAGAGTAGCCGGCAGTAGTTCGAGTAGGTATATTTAGGCCATGCATGTTAAGGAGTATTCCTCTAAGTGCCTCAGAGAGCTATCGAAGGGCTTTAAGTAGTGAAGTGAAATGATCTCCTCATGCTAGATTATTCTTACCGCAGTGTGAAAAACTGATTAAAGTGAGGCAAGTAGAAGTGGAGGCACCAATTAGGAAGCCATGATACTAGTTCAGGAAGTAGACGATGGTGGCTTGATCCAAATTCATGATGGTAGAGAATGAAAATTAACTGATTCAGAGTATATTTTTGGATATAAAAACAAGACCTGTAAATTACCTTTTAAAAAGATTATCAAGGGCCAGTTTCCAGTTCCGCATGTAAAATGCTTGGAAGTCAGCATGCCATCCTAGCAACAAGTAAAAAGCTGAACAGACTAAAAAATCAACAACCCTTTTTGGATCTACAAAGAGGGGAAGACACAGGAAAATGGCTGCCCCTAAGATTCAGGAGACAGACAGGAAAACACAAAGAGTCATGGCTTACTGGAGCAGACTTATGAGTGCGAATCTTTACAAAACCCAGAGTGTCACAGAAAAACCTGAACTGTAACTGATGAATTGCCTTAGGCTCACTGTGGACCATTCTGAGACTTAACACTTCAGGAGAGCCAGTGATAGGAGGAATCTTCACACTACTGTGAGACTTATCTTCAGGAAGTAGACTTTAAGTTCCCACAGTGAATATCAGAGAAAATTCTCTTCATATTTCTGACATGGGGAGGGGAAAAGAAATCATTTTAAAATACAACAGAGCATTCTGTTTTTCTTCAGAAGGCTTGCCCTCAGGAGAAACTGTTTAACCAGAGCCTAAACTCCTGAGGCATTATCAGAGCAAAACTGACCTGGGGGAAGGGAAGTACCCAACTCCAACCCATTCTGGCCATTTTGTCCCACCTACAAAGGGAGGAAAAAGCTGGGAAACATCTGTGAAGTTCAGAATGCATAAGCATAGGATCACTAAAAGACTGAGACCTAATCCGGGGAATATCGAACATCTTCCCCTCCTCCAACATATATTACTTACAGGACTATTTAAAACAATTCCTTTTACCAGGTACTTCATGTTAAGCTAGCAAGAAAAAATTATAAGACATAATAATAATACATAAAAACTACACTTAGGCATATCATTTTCAAAATACAGAAAATCAAAAATAAAGGAAAAAATCCTGAAAAAAGCCAGAGGAAAAAGTACCATTCTTACTGAGGAACAAATGTAAGAACTACAATTTCTCCTCAGAAACCATTTAAGCAAGAAGAGTAGAATGAAACATTTAAAGTATTGAGAGAAAACCCTCTACCAACCTATAATTCGGTACTTGTGAAATATAATATATACACTTATGTATGCTTATATATAAGTGAGCTGAATGATAACAATAATGCAAGGGATGGGAGGGAGAAACTAAAAGTACTTTGTTATTATAAAATATATAATACCCATGATTTTATATACTGTTGTATTTGAGAGTCAACTTGGATTACTAATAAATGTATGTCACAAGCTCTAGGGAAATCACTTTAAAAAGTTTTTAAAAAGTATAATTTATATGCTAAGAAAGGGGAGAAAATGGAATCATAAAATGCTCAACTGAAACCAGAAAAGTCAAAAACAGAGTGGAAGACAAAAGAAGGAACAAAGACAAGGGCAATAAATAGAAAATAGTAATGAATATGGTAGATATGAAACTATATAAACAACATTTTGAACATCATTTAAATGCACTAATTAAAAGAGACTGTCAGTGGTGATCAAAAAACAAGTTCCAAATTTATGTTGTCATCTGCAAGAAACCCATTGTAAATATAAAAACACATACCAGTTGGAAGCAAATGGATAGAGAAAATACACCAAGCTAACATGCAAGCCTGGTTCAGCATTCAAAAATCAATTAGTGTAATATATCAAATTAACTTGCTAAAGATGAAAAATCATATGATAATATCAATAGATACCCCCCAAAAGCATTTGGCAACATCCAATACCCATTCATGATAAAAACTGTCAGGAAACTAGGAATAGAGAGGAAGTTTCTCAACTTGATGAAGAATATCTACCAAAAAACCTATAGCCAACATCGTACTTCATGGTGAGAAACTCAAGGTTTTCCCACTAGGATTAGGATCAAGGCAAGAATGTCTCCTTTCACCACTCCTTTTCAACAAGGTACTAGAAGTTTCAGCTAATGCAATAAGACAAGGAAAAGAAATAAAAAGTATATGATTGGGAAGAGGGAAAAAAACTGTCTTTATTTACAGATGACATAATTGTCTACATAGAAAATCTAAAAGAATCCACAAAAGAACTCAGAATTAATGAGCAACTATAGCAAAGTTGCAGGATACAAGGTTAATATGCAAAAGTCAATTATCTCTTATATACCAGCAATTAATAAGTGGAACTTAAATGTACAATACCATCCCTCAAAAATACTTGGTTATACTCTAACAAAATATTTACAAATTTATATGAGGAAAACTACAAAACTGATGGACAAAATCAAAGAAAGACTAAATAAATGGATAAATATTACATGTTCATTGATAGGACAGTCATTATTGTCAAGATGTCAATTCTTACAAACTTCATCTATAGATTCAATGTATTCTAGTAAGAATCTCTGCAAATAATTTTGTGGATATAAAAAAAAATGATTCTAAAGGAAAAAGATCCAAAATAGCCAATATGATATTGAAAGAGAAGAACAAAGTTGGAGGACTGACACTACCTAACTTCAAGATGTTCTATGAGGCCATAGTATTGAAGACAGTGTGGTATTGGTATAAGAACAGACATATATATTAAGGGAAGAGAATAGAGAGCCCAGAAAGACTTACATAAATGTAGTCTACTGATCTTTGACAAAGAAACAAAGGCAACACAATGAAAAAAAGATCATCTTTTCAACAAATGGCAGTGAAACAGAGATCCACATGTAAAGAACTGAACCTAGACTCAGACTTTACACACTTAACAAAAACTGACTAAAAATGGATCATAGATATAAATGTAAATGTATAGCTATAAAAATCCTTGAAGATAACTTAGGAAAAATCAGAATGAATTAGGTATGGTGATGACTTTTTAAATACAATACCAGTGGTATAATCCATGAAAGGAAAAAGTGGAACATTGGACGTCATTAAGAACTTCTATTCTGTGAAAGACAGCGTGAAGAAAATGAAAAGACACAGAATGGGAGAAAATCTTTGCTAAAGACACATCTGATAAAGAACTGTTTTCTAAAATATACAAAGAACTCTTAAAACTCAACAGTAAGCAAACAAATTACTCAAATAAGAATAGACCAAAAACATTAACCCCACCAAAGATGATATACAGATGGCAAACAAGCATATGAAAACATACTCCACAACATATGTCATCAGGGAAATGCAAATTTAAAAAACAACAATGAAATACCACTGCACACCTATTAGAATGATTAGAATTGTCATAATCTGGAACACTGACAATACCAAATGCTGGCAAGGATGTGAAGCAACAGAAACTCTCACTCATTGCTGGAGGGAATGCAAAATGGTACAGCCACTTTGGAAGACAGTTTGGCCCTTTCTTACAAAAGTAAACATAATCTTACCAAATGATTCAGTAACTATAGTGGTTGGTATTTACGCAAAGGAGTTGAAAATTTATGTCTACCAGAAAACCTTCACAGGGATATTTATAGCAGCTTTAATCATAATTACCAAAACTTGGAAGTAACCAAGATAACTTTCAGTAAGTGAATGTAAAAATGAACTGTGAACTGTGATACAACCAGATAATGGAATATTATTCAATGTTTAAAAGAAATGAGCTGCCAAACCAACAAAAGACATGGAAAAACCCTAAGTGCATATTACTAAATGAAAAAATCCAATCTGAAAATAATTACATACTGTATGATTCCAAATATATGACATTTTGGGAAAAGTACAACTACGGGGACAGTAAAACAATCAGTGATTGCCAGGGCTTAGGAGTTAGGGAGGGATAAAATCAGCAGAAACAGAGAACTTTATGGGCAATGAAACCACTTTGTATGATACTATGATGGTTGGATATATATATCATTATAAACCCACAGAATGTACAACACCAAGAGTGAATTGTAATGTAAAGTATAATCTTTGGGTGATTATGATGTGTTCATGTAGGTTCAGCAGTTATGATTTTACCACTCTAGTGGGAGATGTTGACAAGGGGGGAGTCTATACAATTGTGAAGGCAGAGACTTCTGTTCTTCCTCTCAATTTTGCTGTGAACCCTAAACTGTTCTAAAAAATAAAATACTTGATAAAAACAAAACAAATAAACAGAAAAGGACTCTCTGATCCAGTTCAAGATGGTAATGTAGGAAGATTTTGAACTTACCTTCTCCAAACACACAAGAGTCTACAGCTGCATATGGAACAGTTTCCTCCGGAAAAAACCTAAAGGGTGTCTGAGTGACATAAAAAGGACTTTCTGATAGCTTGGATATGAAGGGTATAGGAGAGAGGAAGGGACTAAGGGTGACTCTCAGATTTCTACTTTAAAGCAACCTGGTAAGTTGTGATGAAGTAAATTTATCTGAAATAAAGAATATGAAGGAAGCATATATGCATCATTGGTGATGGGAGCAGGGATCAAGAGGTCATATATAGACATTAGTTTTAAACTATCAAAGAACAAGCAAAATGGAGCAAACAAGTGTGCTGACTTCTAAGACAATGGGGTTGTTGAATTCCCCTAGCTAGAGAATGCAGAGTGATTAGAAAATGCAAAGTTAGTAACAAACAGGGCCCCAGTCAATTATAGAGGCCTCTTGGGAAGAAACCTATTTTCCAATCCTAATCTAAAAATTCCTGGATATTCACCCAGATCTAGCACTGTATATCTGAATCTAAATTCCTACCGTAGTTTAGAGGCCGGGTAAAATATTCTGATGTTGTTTCTTTAGCTAGAGAAAATAGCTAAAGGAACCTGAAGTAACTGTGCATCTACTATATTCCAGGCACTGAGCCCATGTCTTAGGAATACCAGAGGAATGAGAAAGCAGTTTAAAAAAAAAAAAGTGAGGAAGATCAAAACGAGAATCGTAATAGAGGAAAATATGGAATGAAAAAGGTCACTACAAAAAAGAGAAGGCATGGAATAAGGAAAGAGTGAGTAGAAATCCATAGAATTTATTTAGACCATTTTAGTCAATGCCAAATCAAATAATTCTATTTATTTTATTTTTCTGGTGTAGAATAAAACATTCATACCTGATTTCAATTATTATCATTCCCAGTTATCAACTATGTAACAAGATGTATATGTCAAATTTCTGACATTTAAAAGGTTACTTTATCTAGATAGATATAGATATAGATATAGATATAGATATAGATATAGATATAGATATAGATATAGATATAGATATACAAAGCTGACGTTTCCCTTAAGTAATGCTCCCTGATGGAGGTGTTTACACCTGCAAACTCAAGTATGCTATGAAAGTAATTTTGTAGCCAATTTGTAATAAAAATTGAAAAGAAAGGAAAAACACACCCATAAGTACTGACAAACACATACAAAAATGGTAACAGTGATCCTTATTAATAGATACTTTTTAAAAGCTGACTGTTCTGTACAAAACACACATTTTGTCTTATAATGTGAAAAAATTTATAGTGTATGGGAGAAGAAACATGAATTCTGCTTAAATTGTTTGGTCATTACATGGGAAAGGAGGTGGTGTTCAGTTCCCCTGAATTATTTAGACATGACCTCATTCTTCATTTCGCAAGTATGGTGCTCACAGAAGCATCTGCCAGCCAAGCGAAATATAGAAACTCGATGTGTTATACAAATAGTGAATTAATGTGCAGCTTATTGAAACCTATACTTTTTTGTTGAAAATTACTTTCATTTGTGAACTTATCTATGCAATGTGTATTATCATGTAAATCACAATTTACAGTGAACGATAAAAATTTCAGGTATTACAAATCTCTATCACTTTTTTGCACAACAAGAAATATTTGCCCTGTAAAGTCTTCCTTGCTGCCCATTAAGAGGTTCCTTTAGTGTGTCTCTCTGTTGGTCCCTGCTGGTGATAAGATCCGTTCTGGAGGGTTCTACTGACAAAATATGTCACTTTATGTTGACCATTTGGGGAAAATATTTTCTATTACATGGTTACAAAGCCTAATTTATACTCTATAATGATAAAATGGCCCACACACAGATTATCAAGTGAAAATGGTGGTCAAATTTACAAATGTGGCTCCAAGTGTCCTAATGAGTAGATACGGCAATAATGTCAATGGCAAAAATTTCCAAAGTTATTTTTTACATAAAATCTAGAAATACAAGTCTTGCCTAAGGCATGTTGTGTCTCCCCCTTCCTATGAGATTTATGCAGAGAAAGATGAAAAGGTCTCACCTACATATCAATAGCCTAGGTCAGGGCTTCTGTTTCCATTGGGCTTCCCAGGGGCTCTAGGGGGATTTTTGTTTCATTGACTTTGACTTATCTAGGCTCTTCCATGGTAGCTTTCTAGAGATCCTTTTAGGAGAAGGCTGGAGAGTAGTACCATGCCTCAGATATGAACCTAAAACTTTACATTTTCAGCAGGAGTGAGACAACCTAATTCCTTTTTTTTTTTCCCAAGTTTTCAAGGAAAGTTAATCAGTGTCTAGCAACTTTTTAGAAAACAGTCGAGGAGGGAATGAATTCTCAATAGTCTCAGACGTCAAAGCAAAATGTCATCAAGAGATGGCTTCCTAAAGTGTTTTTATGTACACCACCTGCTATGGACCAAATTGTGTCCCCAAACTCATATGCTGAAGCCTTAACCCTCAATACCTCAGAATATGCCTATATTTGGAGATAAGGCCTTTAAAGAGGTGATTAAGTTAAAGGGTAGACCTTATTCCACTTTGACTGGTGTCCTCATAAGAAGAGAAAGTTTGAACACACAAAAAGACACCAAAGATGCACATACACAAAGGAAAGAAAATGTGAGGACACAGCAAGAAGACGGCCATCCGCAAGCAAAGGAGTGAGGCCTCAGAAGAAACCGAACCTGCTGACACCCTGATCTTGGACTTCCAGCCTCCAGAATTGTGAGAAAATAAACTTGTGTTGTTTAAGCCACCCAGACTGTGTTAATTTGTTATAACATCACTAAAAAACTAACACACCACTTAAGTTTTTCTAGAATAATCTGTATGTTAAAATACAGATTTACAGTCCCTATTCCAGTGCTTGACTCATGGACCTGGTATGTAAGAATCTGCATTTCAACAGTTAATCCAAGTGTATTGTGATGTCATTAAAGTTTGAGAACCTCTGATAGCAAAGTCACCTAATCATCTTTATAGATCAAAATTAATAAACATTTAATCTTTTCCATTTTAAAAATGTTTTGTGATTACACTTTGGTAGTAACGTGGTTTGAAAATTAAGATAATAGAAAATTCACTGTCCTTCCCTCTTCAACTCTGTATTAACTGACACATCTTACTGATCAGACTACTTTATAATGGTCCCAAGTCCTGCCTCTTACCTTAGATAGGGATACCTGCCAGGCAGAGGACAGGAAATTCTTCATTAACACAAATGGCTGATTTCATACCTAACATTTGCCAACACCTGCAGACTCAACCAAGACTTACTCCTTTGACTAATTCCCTCTTTATTCTTAAAATTTTAAAGAACATTAAATTAAAACCCAGTCACTATATATAGAATGCACGGCATTTTAAAACTATTGCAATACTTGTTAGAAAAATCTTGGGGCCAAATCTCGCCCTCAGTCACACAGATACCTTCCACTAATGTCATATGAGGGCCCTCTCACCATATTCAACTAATTAAAGACAACAAATCTTACAAAGGTTGAAATGAACATTCTGATCAATTGTAGGGTATTTTTTTTTTTCTCTGCTCCTACAAAAAGAAGAACCTTGTGTATATGCATATAAAGAAATGTGAAAAGCCAACAGTGATAGAGGAAAACACAAGATAAAGTTTTTGCAAAACATTAAAAACCCTTTCTCACTTCTTTAGCTTGCTTTCCTGAAAAAGGAAAATTTCACCAATCTGCGGATTTACACAGTTCTGACTTACTAGTTTCTGAAATTCTGTCAGTTTTTTTTAGGTTTGCTTTTTGTTGGTTATTTTACTTATATACTCCATCTCTGATAACAAAATTAACAAGTTGAATATTCCCTATCATTTCAACTTAGGTCCAAAGACATGTATTTAATGTCTCCTATATGTCAAGCATTGTGCTAAGTTCTGCAATGCTCACCCTTCTGACTCTATAGATGTGACATATCTTTTTTACCTGCAAATACAGTGTTTCCAAAGAGTTTACATAGGCACCATATACACAGGCATAAAAATACACATGCGTGATGCCTGTTCCCCCTTCCGTTTCCCTCCTCCTTCCCTTCTTTCTTTCTCTCCTCTTCCCTTCCCTTCCCTCGTCTTCTCTTCTCCTTTCTCTCACTCATATAAATTGCAACCATCTTTGTTAGGACTGTTAGTTTCTTACCGACCAATAAACATAAAGTCAGGGAAATTTTTCTAAGTTGTTGTGGTGGAAATAGTATAATTTTTATTCCTGTAACCTAACCATATATTTCCATTTTCTACTCAAAGAAGAACAGGAATAAGAAGAAGAGAAGGAGGAAAAAGAAATTATAACATTCACTGGTTGCTTATTTCTGTACTGAAAACTATGCTATGTGGTCTACATGGATTATAGAATATAATTATCATCTGTATTTTGTAGATGAGTCTTAGGGTAAGTTTTCCTAGGATGTTGAGCTAGTACCTGGTTGAACAAGGCATCTAATCTGGCTGTCCTAGCTCTAGAACCATTTGTTTAATGAAACATGCCACTTCGAGTTCTTCCGAAACAGAAATTTCCAATATGGAATAAAAATGCTTTTTGATTTCACTAGGATCATTACTGGAAATAGCCATTTGAGGGTAGATTTGCTATCAAGAATATTATTCATTAACTTGAAGACTCTCATATTTGTCTTCAAAGCTCACTCCTATTTTTTTTCATATCTTACTTTCACATGCTATTTAGATGACATATTTTTGTACTATTTTTTAATTTCGTGGAATTTTGACTACTGTATTTTTGTCATCTCCAGAATTTAGTATTTTATTAAATATTGCTTCACGTGTATTATTTTCTGCCTTATTAGAGTTTATGTTTAGTGTAACTCTTCTTGCTTCTTTAGGTGAGTATAGTTCTTTAGGTGAGTTATTTATTTTCATTTGTTCCTCTGTTTTTAACAAAAGCATTCGACGCTGTCAATTTACATAAAAGTACTATTTTAACTCCATGACACAAGATTAGATGCACATATTTATAACTTTCAATTTCTTCAATTGTAAATATTTTGTCATTTCCTTTATGATTTTTTGGATAATCTATTACTTATTCAGGATTTTGTTATGAAGTCCCTTAACATGAAGAAAACATCAACTTTTTTGTTGTTGATTTTTAATTTAATTGTATTATTAGAGAATATGGCATGTTTGATATTAATTATTTAAACTCTAAAACTTCTTTGCAAACTAGTACCTGGTAAATTTAGTAAATGTTCTAAAAGTACTGGCAAAAAATATAAATTTTCTATTTATTGGAAACAGATTTCTATTACAACAATCAGCTCAAATTTTTAGTACTGTTATTCAAAGTACCTATACTGTATTTTTTTAAATTGTAGGATATGCCAATATTTTGTTCAATTTTATACGAATTTTGCTGTTTTTATGTTTTAAATTTTTATTTGCCTTTTATATTATTTTATTTTTAATCATTCTTTGGGAATTATTTATGTATATCACTTACACACAGCATTTAGCTGGTTTTTGGACTTAAAAAGGTAAATTTAATTTGTGAATATGCATTACAACTACCAATTTATTTAAAATTATTTCCTCTGTATCATTTTGTGTTTTCTGCTTAACATTCGTATTTGTCTTACTTCTTCTCCTTCCTTGCTTTCACGTGGATTGTCAAACATTCTATGCTTTTTTCATTGCTGATTTTTATCATCTAAGTTATGTATTTCACCTTTTAGTGTCTAGCTTTATTTTTAATATATTACAGACTTTCTAAAATCTACATCATCCAGTACTTCTAATCTGTTTTGGCCATGAGAAGGAAACTTTCATTGTTCTTCAAACACCATTTGCCTCAAATCTTATTTTTTGTGAACATTTTTTAACTCTTTAAAACTTCTCATCTGTTTGCCTTTTGCAAAATTCAAGCTTTTTTTTTTTAACAAGGAAGTTAACTAAATTTAACCAGTATATTTTGCTAATTTTTGCGCACACTATTCCATTAGCGACAACTTCTCTATTTTTCCTTTTTTTTCTCATTGAAAATAATATTTTTTATAGGTTTTGTTTTTGTCTTTTTTTTAGATGGGGCTTGTGGGTTTACATATTTTAATATCTGATACTATTTTAATTTTGCTTTCACTTTTAAATGACACTCTGATGCGGCATAAAATTCTAAGTTGACAGTAATTTATCTCAATATTTCAAAATTATTATTTCATAATTTTCTGATATCCATTATTACCAATGAAAAGTCTGATTATCAGTTCATTTGTGTAAACTCAATATTTTTTTCTTCTGGTTATTTTGAAAGATTCTATTATTTCATTGAGTCTAAAAATGAGTGTGGCTTTATTTTTAACTTCTGGTTCCCAGATCTTTGAGTGAAATCTGGATTTGAAGACTAACATCACTCTGCAGTTTGGGTAAATTATCTGAAATCCTCTTTTCAAATATGGTTTTTTTGCTATTTCACCTATCAAACACATTGCTGTAAAAATTTTTAAACTAAATGAACTATCACCTTTTTAATAAAACAGAAAGTCCTAGAAGAGATACAAAAGTAGGGGGAAATATGGTGAAACAACAGAAGAGAAAAATGTGTGATTGCATAGCTCAGCAAAGAAGTCAAAATAACAAAAATAAAGGCCAAATAGAAGCAGAACAAAGGAAAATAAACACATTTGAGAAGATAGTACAGTACATGGAAGTTACGATCAAGAAAAATGAAATGAACAAAGAGTTTTTATAATTGGCCATTTACCCAAGGGTCCATTAACATGACTCCTAGATGTCTGGGTCACTGCCATTTGTTCTAGTTATTCAGCTACAAGTTCAGAATTTTATTTCACCGGGCCTTGTTAGTCTGAGGAGTTAAAGGGGATAAATTAGGGCTGAATTCATGCCTAATTATGTTCTGTCATACTCTCATTTCATCATATACTCTATAATCTTGAGATTGATAAAATATACCTGGCTTAGATGAAATGTTCCCTAGAATATAGCTGAATCAGTTTATACACATATCATTGTGTATATAAGGCTGCATCTGAGGTGGCCAAATGAACTAACTTAAGGTCTAATATTACCCTAATTCAAAATTATGTTGATACGAAATGCTGACTGATGATAACTTTTTCTTTTAGGTGAGTTGGGGAGAATCGCAAGTATACATCTCTGCTGTTCATATTGTTGTTCAATTATTTGCAATATTTCACTGTTCACTTAATTCCTCCTATATCCTTTGAAGAATTATATCCTGCTTGACTTACCCAAATGATGTCTATGTCTGGTTTTTTCATAAATCTGAGATCCATTTAGAAGACTGTCTTGCTGCAAAAGATTTAGAGAGAAAATTACAGCTATGTATGGAAAACAGACAAAGGATGTCCTAAGTTTATTTTTTCAGTATTGCTGAAGAAGAGAATTAAATTTTTTGACACAAAAAGATATAAATTAACAAAAGTTTCAAAATGTTAAAGATTGAATATACTGATTGAAATCCCTTATCGTTATGCCAAATGTGGAGAGAAATTGAAGATTCCCCATATATGGAGGGATATAATGTGTTAAATTTAATAAATGTTAAATGTAAAAAGAATCATTTGAACTCAAAAGTAAAAGTAAATAAAAAGATAATGAAGGGAAAGTAAACTGCTTCAGATTTTCCACACACATATTTATAGAAATGAATGAATATCTACAAAACCCTGAAGAATAGAAGAGGGAATTAAATAATGCTATGTCTAGCCAAGATGCAGTATAACTATAAAGGTAAAGATGATAGCTTTAAATGTGCAAGAACTCTGAGATTATAGTTTCATGAGCTTTTCATAAATACATGACTAAAAACTCCTTGTAATCAATGCAATTTTAGTAAAATGATTTGGGGCAAGCAATAAATATATTTGAATTAAGACTTTAAAATAGTTTTATGGCTACAGAACAGTCTAAAATATAAAATAATATCACTGGAAGAAGAGAATCTAAAAGGGAGAGGGAAGTATATCCTCCTCTTCATTTAAAAAGCTGGCAGCCAAATGAGATTATTTTAAAAGTTATAAATCAAGTGCTAGAAGTTTAAATGTAAACTGTAGCAAACACCATTCTTCAAAACACAGCCCCCAACCTCCTATGCTAATATCATCTGTATCTGTTCAGATATAAAGAGAGATTCTTTATCTCAGGAAGTATAGGGCTCTAATCTGGCCACAGAAGATACATTGAACTTGGTCTAAAACAGTACACACTTCTTCCATTTGGTCATTAAGTCTCTAAAAGAGCCATGTTGCCCAATTCTGGCCTTTGAAATATAAGCTGAAATCTGTTGGGTGAAGTTTCCAGAAACTTTTTTACTATACTGATTTTAAAATAAAGGACACTTTAGCTAGAATTTATAATCGTTCCTCTTCTTCCTCCTTTTGGCTAGAGTGGAGAAGTGGTGGCTTGGAGCTGCAGTAACATCCTTGTAACCATGAGGCGGTAAGATTGAGGAAAAGGATGAGAAAAATTTTAGGGGTATAAATGTTGACATTGTGAAGCTAATGAACTAACATGAGCAGCTTCTTACCTACAGATGTTTTACTACATAAGATTTAAAAACCTTGATCTGTTTATTCAGCCAAAATTACCAAAATTATCAAGCCATAAGAGTTAGGCATTTCCAGTTGCAAAAGATGGTATACAACTAAATGGCTGTATTTCAAATTCATATTCAAATCAGTAAATATCTACTTCACATCATTCAGAAAAAGAATACCAGGTGAGTTAAATACTTATATATAAAAATTTATTAATTATTAGAAGAAAGTGAAGAAGTATATTAAGTCCTAAAATTTACTTTATTTTTGTACCCCTGGGCCGAAAGACACCATAAACAAAGTTGAAAGACAAGTCATAGACTGAGAGAGATTTTGTTACACATGCTAGGTGAAGAATTTGTATCGAGTATATAAATAACTTCCACTAGCTTTTATATTATCCTTTCTACTCATGTTTGTACACACACATATAACATACACATACAGATACAGATATAGGTATATAATTTTTTTCAACTTTTGACAAGGGGAAAAACAAAACATGCTAAATAGCATTTGAGCTCAAGTTCAATCTTGAGAAAGGTACTGTTTTACAAATACACAAATTAGTTCCAGTGAAGCAGGGGGTATGGTTTTTACTACTCATTTCTAAACTTCTATGGAATTATTTGCAAAAGGATGAAAGAGACTAAGGTAAGAGCTTTTATGCAGTTCATGTAGTCCTATGTGCTTCAGTATTTGTAGAAAGGTGTTAGGCTATAGTGGAAAAAAATTACAAGCTAGAGAAGGAAAAAAAATGAATTCAGAGGCAATTCTATTCCTTATTTTGTTATCTCGGACCAACTCTTAACTTTTCAGAACCCATGCTCTTTATCTCTGAAGTAAAAATAATAGTACCTAATTCATGCATTTAGTAAGTTAATTATACAGCATACCTGGTACAGAATTTAAGAACTATTATTCTGTTTGTTTTCTTCTCATAATATTTATTTATATAAATCATTTTAAAATAATTTTTAATTCATGGTTTTTATTTATTTTTATTCTTTAAGTACTTTTCTTTCAATTTTGTATATTCTTGATTTTAGACTGGCAAGAATCTGCTTTAATAGTGTTTCCTTGGGGACCACTTTCACAGAAAAAATGAAAAATCTACAATTACAACCCACTAGACTTTTCCTCATAAAATATATTCTAAAATCATGTGTTCAGTGTCATACTTATTTTAAAAAAAAACTTATTTTCTAAAATCAGGAAAATATTAACCTGGGATCACCAGATCTACAACTTTCTGCTAGTTATAATATATGGTTGACTAAAGCCAGATTACTAATTTTGAAATTCAGTAATGAAAATATGGTTCAAGAACTGTGAAAATATTCAGGCAAGATCTCTCAGTGGGCACTCAATTTATAGGAATAGTGGAGCATCAGCAGTATAGGTTACTTCCATATGGATAAGCCATCTTGATTCCATTTTATTATAAATTATCTAATTTATATTGAAATTTTCTTTTCCCTGTACTTTACTTTTTAGCCATATTTGGACAAATTGTTCTTTCAAAATACACAGCCAATAATAATAAAATTTTAGGAAATCAATTCATACTGAGCTTCTTTTATTCTGCTCACACTGAAATTCATTTCATGATGAAAAGATAAATTTTCTCTTTATTGCTCCCTGGACTGGTAAATAATGACAACAAGAACTACTACAGGGATACCTTACACAGTTCTTACTGGATTTCTCTGAAAATGGCTTCAAAAACTGCTATAAATGAGATTGGAACTATCAACAATTCTCTTTCTTTCTCACCCTCCAAGTTAAATGATAACCAGTTTCTATCAATTTGACCATCTTTACCCTCTCCTCACCATCCAAACAACTACTACCTTAATCTGAGTCCTCACCACTTCTTTCCTGGGCAATGCTGCTGCCCTAGGACTCTCTCTCCACAGGGCACTTGCATTCTCAACACACACATCTGATAATGTGACTCTCTAATTTTAAAATCTGATTTTAATTTTGTGCTTAGTGTATATATTTAGCATTTAGGCAATTTTTTGTTTACACAGGTAATTTTAGAACCAGAAGGTTTAGCTTTGAATAATGTTATTTATTCTTGATAAGTGTGAGGAATGTGGGGAAAAAAAGAAGACATCTCTTGGCACTCTAGATAGAAATAGGATTTTTTTATGGGAAGAGGAAATCAAAGGACAATGATGTATGTTTTTCAAGTGGAATTTCTGATTTAAGTTTCTTATTGGTCAGAAGCATTAGAACAGGGAGGGTACCATTTTAGGATACATGGTCACATAAATTTATTTTTATGAAAGTAAAATTTTTGGAAATATACCATGCGTTTTTCCCAAGAGCAATCTCTAAGCTGCAGGTAGAATAAAACAGATCAAAGAAATAACTACATCTTTATAGAAATAGTTTGGAAGGCTTAAGTTACCACAATAAGCAACAAAAAACAAAGTCCTTTTGCAAGCAAAAGAGTCACATGTCTGTTTCATTGATTTTTGTCACTTCATCACACACAACAAATCTATGTCAACATGAGTGGTAAATCTCAAAGGGAAAAGATGTACAAGTCAAGGCCACAAAGGCAGAAGATATTCTTGGAAAATTGTCTCTTGCAGTCATAATGAAAGGGCTTGTCTTTCAGGATAGGATCCACACAGCACACTGTATCTGAAGAGGTGTTAAGATCATTTTTGTTAATTAGCATAGTTATCCCTCAGTCAGTATGAAACAAATTTTTTAAAGAAAGAGAGAATATGACAATGTATGGTAGCCCTACTAATTGGGCATCATTTTCATAAAGCAGTATTAGCTCTTCATTGTGTCAGTTTGTTAGGGCTGCTATACCAAAAGTACTACAAAACTGAGTAGCTGAAGCAGCAAAAATTTATTGTCTTTTTGTTCTGGAGACCAGAGGTTCGATATTGAGGTGCTGCAGAGCCATGCTCCTTCTGAAGATGCTAGGGAAGGATCTGTTCTGGGCCTCTCTCCTAGCATCTCTGTGCACTTCTGTGTCCGTATTTCCCCTTTGTATGAAGATGCTAGTCATACTGGATTAGGGTTCCAACCGACTCCAGTCTGACCTCATCTTAACTAATTATATCTGTAGTGACCCTGTTTCCAAGTCAGGCCATATTGTGAGGTACTAGGGGTTAGGACTTCAACACGTGAATTTGGGGAGACACAACTGAACAACTAACGAGTATTTTCATTACTGGTAAGCATTAATAATAATGTGAGGAATCACGCTTCATTGGTTGTTTTGGGGCAATTTTACTTTGTGCAAGACAACCTAAAGAAAATCCAAACACTGTCCTTTTGCAAAAATGTGAAAGTGGTGAGTTGTACGCTATACAGACACAAACACACTCACACAAACACAGAATCAGGATTCTTAAAAGAAGGGAAGTGGGCACAAGGCTGAACTTTTCAGGGGAGATCCTTGAATGCTAAGCTGAAGAGTTCGGATTTTGTCACATAAACAATGAGAAGACATATACATATTTAAGAGTAACATTCTAAAATGATATTTCAGGGAAATTAATTAAGACAGCATTGAAAATGACAGAAGGAAGAGATCATGGAAATAACGTAATAAATGTCTTTATAGTATAAACCAAAGGATGAACACTTTCCTTTCATGTATGTGAAATCCCCATCCCTCTTCTGAAAGAATTCAGTTTGCCAATCCTCTTCTCTTCCTGACACTTTATCAGTTAAGAAGCCACGGACATTTGGAAAAGCTGTAGAAGTGAACTTGCTGCGGTACCTGATGATGGTGTGCTGGATTGTCACGAAACAGAATGACACAGTAATTTGAAAGCCCCAGCCTCAAAGAACTACTAATCACAATTTCCCAAATCTACTACACACCTGCAGCTACAGGATGGAACGTGAGTTCACATTTCTGAAATATTTTAAGTATTATCAGAAGGTAACAGTGAGCAGATTTGTAGTGAAACTTGTTAAGTGAAGGTCATTGTTATTTTGGACTGCACGTGCAAAAAAAAAAAATGTCATGGAACAGAGGAAAAGAGTCCCCTCTTTGCGATTCAGGAGAGATTGAAGCAAGAATATGCATTTAGTTTGGGGATCTCATTATGAGAAAAAGAGAGACTGCAGGAAGTTCAGAAGAAATCAACAGGAATAATTAAGGAACCAGAGGTATTTACCCTAGAGGAAATATTAAAAGAATAAATAATGTATATGCAGTTGGCTAACTAAAGGGACATGAGAATTGGCTACAAATACCTAATGTGTGTAAACACTGAAAACTGAAAGTCAATATAAAGCCTAGAGCAGGAAGGTAAAATTAAAAATAAGGCAATTAAATAAAATAGAAAATTCTAGCAGAATACAAGAGAAAACAAGGCAAATTCTGTAGAAATAGTAACAACTGGTCTAAGTTTTTTCAGAATATTTTAAAACAAGTCAAGTAATAATGTGTGTTCTATGGGGTACAAATGCCCAGGAATAAATAAATTTGACCCAATAATATGTCACTTTCTTTCTTCTTTAAAAAAATTTTTTTTAATATTTGGTCACTAATGGAATAAAGATATGGGGAAAGTATGTTTTGGCTTAACTAGAAAATAAAAGTGCAATTGAGTCATCTCAAATGCTTGAACAGAGAATGTTGTTTCTGTAAGTTAGGAGATTCCAGTCAATGTCCTCTCTTACCTGGAACAAATTCTACTTACCAGCAAATGGGAGAAATGAGCTGAATATTTGTATTGTTTCTCTCTTTTTCATTACCCATCTCTCCTTGGAAGTGAGCTGAGGGAAAGGGAGCTTTTTTGAGTTTACACACAGGCTCCCCTGTCTGCCCAGGATTCTCTTCTCACCTGGGATTGCTTGATAATCCCATCACCACCAAATTACACATCCATAACCCCCTTTCCTTTAAGGAACCCACAGTCTCTTATTTCAATCTATTTGATTGAGGGCTCCTATTATCCTCTAAAGCATAGATGAAGACCACCGAGAGGAGGCTGTCCTCACCAGAAGCACAATGCCTCTCTCTGCTCACTCTCCCAGCGCCCAGCACAGTGCTGCTTCAAATCTCAGAAAACATCTGCAAACTAAATGAACGTGTTGTGGCCTCAATCCTTTCTTCGTAATGAGAAGGAAACAAGTCTTACTCATTTTAATACTCTGCAAATGAAAGAGTTCCTGATTTGTTCATGGTATGTTTTGGCTTTCCAGGAGTATGACTATTTCCTCACTGATAGAGGCCAAATATTTCATTCAAAACAGTCTTCTTGAAAAAGCACTGTGCACATTTCTCTTTTCACACAGAAATCAGATTGGACATTTACCCTAAAGTCAGACCTCACTATGCACAAGGTAGGTTGAATGGAGCATCCTGGAACTCGGGATGTACTCTGAGGTTTAATTTGCTGCATTGTTTCAAGTCAAAGTTTCAGTCCGCATATATGTAAATAGGAGCCACTCCTGCCCAACCTGTGTCATCAGCAGTGCTTCACTTTTCTGAAGGAAGTCCAGCTTAGGAAAGTAAGGTACCTTCAGGAGACCAATGCAAATTGAAGTAACCACAAGATTTATTGAGCACTACTGTGTAGAAGGACAGAGCTATGGAAGACTGCCTCCCATCCCATCAACATTCAGAGAGTAGCTTGCATCCACAGGCTCCTTTTAATTTTAATATAGTTCCTCCTGTTATCCCAGTAGCCTGGCATGTTACAGTTTCAAAATAACAACTTTATTTATAATAAAAAATGATTTTCACCCTGTCTGAATTTCATAAACCTTCTAAATAAAAACACCTTAAATTTCAGCTCATTGCACAAAACCAACTGACATATTTTCTGCAGTTTTATACTTTAAAATAGGCATAAATAAAATAGTAATAAAAATTACTGCCTATTCCCTGACCCATATTAGTAAAAAAATTAATTCTATTAAAAACTTAAATATAAAAACACAAATTCTTATCATTTAAACTTTTATCGCTATGTATGTTCTTTTCCATTTAAATTTTTAAAAAGCAACAGTGAGATCAGGTGGGCAGTAAAATGTTCTCCAGCCTATATCTAATGAATTTGAAGACATATGGTGTGACTTGGAGCTGGGGAGCCAATGTTCTCTTAGTCTAGCACAGTTCATGAAGTGAAGTGTAAAATAGGACACAAGTGACTTGGGTACAGTCATTTAGCATCTGTTCCAGTCATGTTAATTCAGGTTGGATATCATATGAAGGCAGGAACATAACATGATGCAGAAACACTTTAGAAAAAAACCCATAATTGTCAGTTTAATAGCTTGGAAAGAAATGGATGTTTAACCTTTGCAGACTGGAAACTGGGTTTGTTTTAACAGTAAGAATTTCCATTCCCCTGAAACCGTGACAATATACCATGAAGTGCAGTTGCCCTTCCTCTAATAAAGGCAGTGATGATCACTATTCAATCATTTATTCATTCACTCATTCTTTAAATCTCAGCTCAAATATGAGCCCCTTCATGAAGAGCAATTAATACTTTCAATGGGATGTATATTCAAGTAGAGTTAAGAGCAAATATGAATTAATGCCCAGAGTCAAAAGTAGGGAATTTAATAGTTAGGGTGTTGGTTTCATACTAGAAAAGCACATAAGACAATGGGTAGAATAAAAACAAATTACATGATATGAGGCACCTTGATTAAGGACTTAAAGAATTTTGTATATTTTAGCTGATTATTTACTGCGGTAGGGTGAAGATAATAATTTTACACATGGTTTTGCCTGGAAAGGAGTGAATAGGCCACATTTCTCAACTTTATGATGTTTATTCTGAGGCTACAGTCACAATTTCAGTTCAGTTATTTTAAATGTAACAAATGCAGCCCAAAGGGTATCAGTCAATACGCTTTGTTCATTAGCACCAGGGTCCAGTGGAAATTCAATAGTTCTGTAACATAGTTTTAGAGAACAATTGTTAAATGTATGCAACGAGGACTTAAAATCATTTATACACAACACTTGGCATTTGGACGGCAATGTGATATAGAGGAAAAGAGGACACTGAACTGGGAGTCCGGGAATCTGTCTTCTACTCTTGGACATTAATTAGTTGCAAGTGAGCTGACCACTGTGAGCTTCAGTTTCTCCACTGGTAAAAGCAGTGAGCTGGATCAGATGGTGGCTAAGTTCCCTTCCACCTATTTTTAATTTATGATTTATTATCATTAATAAAAAATATAAAAATGGGCTTAAATTTCTAAATAAAGTTGATGTTACTTGATAAACGCTACTTTGCCCTAAGTTATACCAATAGCATTTAATACCATCTATTTCCAAAATGGCTGACTGATAAACAGCCTAAGGATAGAAAATAGAACATTTCTGGGAATCATGCTTCTGAGTATTTTTTAAAATGACTTACAACTTTAGTCTCTTTCATTTACTTGATCAAAACACCATTTTATTGAGTGCCTACTATGTGCTAGGGAATAACGTGGTTATTGGAAAAGAAAGCAAGTGCAAAAATATTTGCAATCATATTTGCTGTTACTAGTATTCTCATGTCTTACAAAACCTTTCTGGATACTTTTTCTCATGATGATATTTCCAAAATCCATTTTATTCTGAATCAAAAATGTAAAACTTAGTAAAATGTTCAAATTGTAACATTGAGAGAAAAATCTTTTAAAATACTAAAAGATTTTTAAAAAGTAAGAAAATATAAAATATACATGTACTTATTGTTTTCAAGCCAAATAATTACTCTGAAGCTATTTCTAATTGGTATACCTTAAAGAAAAACTGAAGCTGTTCAGCTAAATGTTGTTATAGAAGGCAACAGGTAATATGTCAAATTTATCATTTAATTATTTTTCAGTACATTCTGCTATGCAATATATAAACATAAATAAAATTAGCATGGTGGGTTTAAATAGTTTCTAATCTTAAAAAAATGAAAAAGAATAAAATAAAGGTATATTAAAATGTGGTAGCTTTATACAGTATATGATTTTTAAAAATTCTTTATGTGCTTGTAACTGTCCAGAAAATGGTCCAAATAGATTTCCAACTTCATTATTTGCTTACCCATGCCAAAGTTCCTATTCCAACCAAAGGTACACTACCCATTTTTTCCCTCTACAACCTGGCTCAGTAGCCTCTCCCCTCCTCAACTATTTTCTCAAGCCATTCCCACCTGCAAAAAATATAATATTGTTTGGAAGCAATAAGATAGTTCACATGACAGGCAGATAATCACTTTGATTGTTCCTAATCTTACTGTTCCTAATTATTCAGGACATCACCCTGTCAGGAGGTGATATATCCCTGCCCATTCCCTTGTAAAGGCCTTTCTGGGGAAGGAACTGTATACTCAAAAACACCCCAAACATTGTTTTGCACAAAGTAAGTACTCAGTGATGGTTATTTAAATGACACATAAGCTATTGGAGAAAATGAGAAAGATACTCCAAATAAATATATATAATCATCTTCCATAAAAAGGAAATTAGAGGCTCTCAGTTATTTAGAAGACCTCAATCTTTGAAAAAAATCATTTTCAGTTTCCTTGGAAATTAGTGAGTCTTCTCAAAGATATCAGTGATATCGCAATCTCCCTTCAGAATCAAGCATTTCTCATTTAGCTTTATACACTAAAAAATGCACACATAATAAGAATGAATAAATTATGAATTGAAAGAATTAAATATTTTAAATAAAATATTGAGAATACTTTATTATCCAAAATTAGAGAGCCTGGAATTGCAATTTTAATCATGAATATAATAAAGCAACTCGGTGATTTTGTAGCAAAAAAGCAAGCAAACAGCATTGAACACCTGTGAGCAAAGAAAGACTAACACCAAAAGCTATTAATAATACTGAGAAGGATAACAGCTAATCTGCAGTAATTTCAATATGCCAGAAACTGTCCCAAGCCCCTTATATATTAACTCATTTAATTTCCCCCAACAACCCAATGAGAAAAGTGCTATTATCTCCATTTTATGTCAGGAAACTGAGAATTAATGAATTTAAGAAATTTTCCTGCAGTTTCTTAGTGTGTGCCAGAAACTATGCTAAGCTCTATACACATTAAATTACTATATTCAATTGTCATAATTACCCACTGAGGTAGGAACCATTTCACTGAAGAGAAAAAGTGTTTGGCAAGGTTAAGTCAGTTGCCAAAGTTCACAAGTTAGTAATTGATAGAACCAGAATTTGAATCGGATTTGTTTGATTTCAGAGAATAAGCTCTCAATCACCACTCCATTCTGAAGAAACACACACACGCACACAACAGCACACATATACACATGTTCACATATAGAATTAATTTGTGAGTTACACAAAGTTTGGAGTCATGTAAAATATGTTAAATGAGAGAGTTCAGATTCAAAAAGATCTGCACAAATAGCAAAGTGCATAGACTATTATAAGAGTTTGAAGAAAAATGCCACACCCTATATTTGAATCCAGTGAACTATCAGCACAAACAGAATATTTAAAAATGTGTAACTTCTTAGGAGGAATATGTATAAAAACAAAAAGGATTCGGGGGTTATACTTAATAAGTTTAACAGGAGTCAATGCTGCAGAGTGGTCATTGAATTTCAAATTGACCTGAAATTGCTTCAGTATAAATTATGGATCTCTCTTCTCTGTACTGATCAAACCATATGAAACATCGCAATCAGTGATGAAAGTCCTGGGAAATTTTTAACCTTTAGAATTGAAGATGTGATAGTTTTCTAGATATATTACTATATCAGGGAGAAAGAACATGATTGGCTTAATATGGACCTAAATGGAGGAACAAGGTATGGGAATGACAAGAGACAGATCTTTGGTTCAAGCTAATAATCAGATTTTCTCAAACATGCCATTGGCTGTCCCGATGAGAACACCATCATCCAAGAAGTGAGCAGAGTACAGCATGTCAAAGACATTGGTCAGTGGACTCAAGCATCAGCCAATGGGTCACACTTAAAGTCTCTTCCAAACCTCATTTTCTGTGATTACATGGAGTCTCAAGTATGTAGAAGAAAAACAAAACAAACCTAAAAGTTTGAGTAAAATTCAAGCTAATGATGGAAATAAAGTGGCAAGGTATTTAATGAAGTCTCTCAATCCCTCCCACCAATTCTGGACTAGCTTGACCCATATGAACATTTCAGAGTGAAAGAGCAAGGAGGCTGGTTGATTGTTTAATTTTCTGATAAACATGTGTCCCTTATTTTCCCACTGTAATATACTGGAAACAAACTTTTTGAAATGACTAATATTTCAACACACTCCAGCTATGCTTTACTCTCATATTCGTAGTTTTGTGGCCCTAAAGATGAAATATGACGTTATATTATAGGTAAAAATTAATATTCTACTAAATCACATTTCAAAAGAACTTCAAGTTCTTTTTAGTGCAGGGAGAAACTCACATATTCTTTTTCTTATAAGGAGCACAGTGTATGAAAAACAGAGAAAATGTTTATTGTTTCTTTAGTTACAGAACATTCCCTGTCAAAAGGTCTCTCCACCCCTCTCCCCACCTGACTGTTGTTTCCAGCATTCTCTGTCTCTCCATTACTCTTTGCTTGCTAAAGTAGCTTAGTCTATAATAAAGGCAACCGAGTGTCGGCTTGAGACTGCCATGAAAACTCACATCCACATAAAGCATTTTCCCACTTTTGTTAAGCTTCTTATCACATACACACAAAAGAAAGAACTCTCTCTCCTTCTCTCTCTAGCCTCTCTCCCTCTGCCCTTTTTAAACGATGGTTCTAATTTTATTGAGACTCTTTTGCTAGGCTACCACACTACAGTTCACTCACTATAGGGAAGTGAACCCCAAAGAGCCAGCTTGCAACTACGACAAACCATTTCCACTTCTTATGTTAACATTTCATCTCAGAGGACTCTTTTCTCTCTCCGGCAGTTGCAAGGCACCTCTTTGTCTCTACTGCGCTTACTGTGTGAAGGTGCGTCATGGATGATAGTGAAGTGAACTCAAAATTGTCAACTTGAAGCTGGCAAAATTTTTGTTGAAGTTGATGCCCCCATGGGACTTGTGCTGCCCTAAGCAGCAGTTTATACTTTCATGACATTTCCCTTCTGAGACAGCCTTAGGTAGAGCCAACATGTCAACTTCTATATTTGGGGGGTTGGGAGCGTAGGTGATTTGACGGAGCTCTTTTGATCGTACTTGTACCCCCCTCCTGTGCTCATCACAGGTGTCCTTTCTCATTGTTCTCTCTTCTGAACTCACTTGGTTCTTTAAAGTAGAGCAAGTTCTAAAACGGTAACTGTGGTGGCCCTCTCAACAGGAGGATTTCCCAGCAAGAGAAAATGCAAGGCATTAAGGCAGTTCGCTTGCCAAAGGTATAGGCAAAATTCTCTTCTTCTCAAAGTCCATTTCTACACCGTTGTCTAGGACACACTTTATAAGAAAAATTATGCAAAGGAGCAGCTGCTCTTTCTTTCCAAGGGGATACTGTATTGAGTATCAATTATAGTGGTTCTCAAATGGGGTCTGAAGATCAGCAGCACCAGCAGCACCTGGGAACATGTTAGAAATGCAAATTCTTGGACCAACACCTCAGACCTGCAGAATCAGAGACTCTGAACATAGAGACCATTCATCTGTTTTAACAAGCCCTCCTGGTGATTCTGATACATAGTAAAGTTTAAACTGTCCAAATAAAATAAATTAATAACTCAAATACTATTGCATTTGATGAAAGTCTGTAATTGGAGTAGAATCAAGTATGTGCACAATAATAGGAAATGAGGAAGAAATATGATAATATATAATTCATGGTGCAGTAACTGGATTTTAGCAAATTAACCAAAACAGGATCATTTCAGAAGTACTTTATTTGAAAAACACCCTTAAGAATACACATAAAAATAACACTCAAACTAAGATCAGTTGTTCTACACTAGTTAGTATTGGCTAAACTAAGTATGTGGATCAGTAATTGACTCAACAAAATATATCTTAAGTGCTTGCTTTGTGTGTTACACTGGGCTGGGATCCAGGAAAAGAGACAAAGATTCCAACCTCACATATATGCGGGGAACTATGAAATTTATATTCAATGCTACAATACGAGGGAGACTGTAACTCCATAAAGCAAAGATAAAATACTCTGGGAGTTCAGAAGAGGATGAATAACTTTCACCTAGTGAATCAAGAAAAGCTTTATGAAAAATGTACCAATTCAATTTACACAAAAAATAAATATAAAGGCCAATAAGTGGAAAATTTACTGAAACAGAGCAGGACCTTGTGGAGTCCTCCTTGGTACAAAGCCTTTTCGTGTCTTCCTTTACTTGTTTGTAAGAAATAGGCTTCATTCAGCCTCCTTGACCTTCCCTGAGTTCCAAAGGGCAGAGTCAAACAATGGCTAATCAGGGAAGAGAGGGAATGCAGAAACCAGAGAGGAACAGTCAAGAAACTATGGTGCAGCCTTGGGGGATGGTCCTGGTTCCTCCTCAAGGAATATACATAACAATACCTTTGAGTTCTTCTGCAGGAACTAAGGCCCCCACCCAGATGGAGGATGGTCATTTCAGGCTGAACTAAAAATTCCTGGAGCACCACCCTGTGACCTCACCATCAGCCAATCAGAAGAAACTCACACACCCTGCAGCCCTCACCCCAAATTCTGCCTTTAAAAACATCTTTCTGAAAAACCATTGTGGAATTTGGGTTTTTCAAGCATAAGCCAGCTGTTTTCCTTGCTCGGCCCTGCAATAAACCTTCCTCTGCTCCAAACTCTGATGTTTCAGTTTGTTTGGCCTCACACCAGGCACACTACACGAACTTTTGTTATGTAATATTAATCTCATTAAACATAGTAAGTAAAAAGCTACAAGACATGATTTTTACCTCTTAAAGTTACAGTGCTTCTTAAAGTGAGGGTACAGTGGGTCAGAAACTTTAAGCACTGAATGGGAGTGCAAACTGGTGTGTATCTAGAGGAAATTTACACACTGACTGCCTTAAAGGTGTTTATACTATCCCACTTAGCAATTCCACTTTATGAATTTAATCAGAAGGAATAATCAGAAATGTGTAAAATGTTTAAAGTGCAAGAATAATCACTGAAGCAAGGGAAAAAGAGGTAAGAAAATGAATGTTCAAAAATAGCAGATTGAATAAATAAATATGGCAAATCCATAGAAAGGAATATGTGCTACCATTAATATCACATTGTAGAACAATATATATTGACAAGAAAAAATATGCCCATAGTATATTGTCAGGTAAACAAAAAGGCAAGTCACAAAACTGCACCTACATTCTGGTATTTTTTTTTTTCATGTACTTCTATATATGCAGTAAAAAGTAATGTAGAGAAATGAGTTGATAGTTTGTCCATAACTGGTGTTTTGTATTGGGTTATGCATTATTTTTTCTTATCTTTCTGTAGTTTTTATGTTTTATAACTAAATTCAGAATGAAATCTTTCCCTTAGTATGCCCTGGTTTCTACCTTCTTCTGTGACCTCATTTCATATTTCTCTCCCCAACACTTTCTGAAAGCTACCACATGCTTTTTTGCTCCTCAGTGATACCAAGTACAGTCTGGTCTTAGAGCCTTGAATCTACTGTTCCCTTTGCCTGGAGCATTCTCCCCCAGGTCACTGTGTGACTGACTCCTTCATATCATGCTGCTCAATATGAGACAGGAGGGGAAGGGGCACAACACAGCCATTAAAGGAATGATACAGCAATTAGCACCAAGATGGCAGAGAATTCAATTCCCAACAGACCCCAAGACCCATGATGGTGGGAGATTCAACCTCCAGTGGACCTTGAGCTACATTATACACATTGTAATATACACCCACAAGTGTGTCATGTACCATGACAGTTCCAAAGCTAACCATGGAAAGGTCAAAGAGAGAGCAGTGGCCCAATTCCTGGAAATCCCTGCCTCTTTCCCAAAGTAATTGGAATAATCCTTTCACTTGTTAGCATATAAAAACTAGCAATACCATGCCTTGCAGTCGCTGTCTCTCTTGCCTTCTGAGACAACCCACACTCTCTGTATGGAGTGTGTATCTATCTTTACTTTAACCACCCTCCAGCCTCCACCACCCCAATACATCTCTCTAAATAAATCTACTTTTACTCAAGTAAGGCTCGCTCTTGAATTCTTTCCCTGTGTGAAGCAAAGAACCTCACTTGGCGGGGTGCATCCCAGGGAACTCAACCAAGATGGCCATCCTCTCACACCTCCCCACATTTTTTTCCTGCATCAAATATATCACATCCTTGGAGAAGATCACCCAAACTGAAGCCACTTCTCTGCCCCACACATTCCTCCTCTCTCTGTCATATCATCATCCATCACTAGCTGAAATTATCTTGTGCCTGTGTTTGTTTACTTGTTCTCTTTCCTCTCTCCAAAACTCATTGGGAGCTCATTTATCTTGCAAATTACAACATCTAAGAACCATGTCCAGTGCAAGAATGAGCAGAACCTCATTCTACTAGAATGTGTATAAAAACTGAAAACATAGGATTTTTGGTAATTCCTAGGGATCAAAATCCTCCTATATCTAGAATCTTCCTTTATTCTCAACCCATTTTAATTCTCTACATCCCAATTTCTTCCTCAGTCTTTCTGAGTTGTCAGAAACTCAAATGTCCTTATAAAAAGTAAGCAGAGATAATATGACAATATACATAATACTGATAAATATTATTGTAAAGTTAAGATTGTAAAAAAAAAAAAATGCTAGCACAAAGTACACTAAACAAGAAAGGATTCTTGGAAGAGGTGTACCTGAGGTTGTTAAGAAAGTGATGGGATAGAGCTTCACAGAGGAGTGGTAGAGGGATATTCACAGTGTAGGGACAGCATGAGCTGGAATTAAGCAAGCCACATTTAATTTGCCCCAGTAAGATTATTCACAGTGTTCCCAAGAGTAGGATGCCATGCATGTATTTCTATATATAAACAACAAAATCCACAATCTTCAAAACTATAATGTTGTATAATAATGTGCCTGATCTTTTTCCCCTTGTTCCTGAGAG
This sequence comes from Camelus ferus, assembly GCF_009834535.1. Taxonomy (NCBI): domain Eukaryota; kingdom Metazoa; phylum Chordata; class Mammalia; order Artiodactyla; family Camelidae; genus Camelus; species Camelus ferus. Next base: position 39,767,914 of record NC_045700.1, read on the forward strand.
AGAGCAAGGGAGACTCTAAATCTTTAAAATTTCCTAAGTGATAAGAGGGTTTTTGTTATTCATGGCAGGCCTTTCAGAGGACATCTGAGTTTATGCTAATGAGGTGACTCAGTAGGTGGGCCCCCAGACAGTTTCAGGATGGGGGTTGGCTGTACCAGAAGGACCAGCCATGTGATTAGAGGGTTGGAAATGAGCCACATGATTATTAGCCCAATTTCAGGGAGGGGACAGGGACTGGGGATTGAATTCAACCAAGTGGTCAATGATTCAATCAAGAGTGCCTACCCAAAAAAATTCCAGTAAAAATTCTAGACCCTAAAGCTCAGGTGAGCTTCCTGCCTAGTGATAACACACAGATTTACTCAGAGGGTGAAGGGTCCTAGGGATACAGAGGCTTCACATTTGAGACCCTGACAGCATGACCCTATTCATGGCTTATTTTGGCTGACCTGTATCCTTTATAACAAAAATAAAATCATACGTTTAGTACTTTCCTGAGTTCTGTGAATTATTCTAGTGAATTATTGAAGCTGAAGGGTAATGGGAACCCCTGATAATGTAGACTGTTGTTCAGAAGTACAAGTAACTTAGGCACCCCAGAGCTTATGGCTAGTGTCTAAATTGAGGTGAGTCTTGTCCCATAAAGTCTATGCTAACTCCAGGTCACTAGTGTGAGAACTGCATTGAATTCAATAGAAAAACTTGATTCTCCATGAGCTTAAAGATGTTTTTCTTACATTTGGCTATAAGAATTTTAACAATACTCCCATTTCCCAGATTGTTAATCTGCCAAAACCATACAGAGTTTCATCACTAGTAGTATAATATTATATTCATATACCGAAGTTTAACCACAAGTAAATTTAATTTAGTCTTTCATCATTCAGAAGTAGACAAAATATGTATAATATACTCTTGGGATCCTCCAAATGAAATTCAACAATAGAAATTCTAATTCTACAAAGTTCTGTATGATTTGGGGTCTTATTTTATGAAAGCATAAATTATCCCTGAAAAGTAATTTATTCTCAGTAGTTGTAGAAGTTGAGGAATAATATCACCTACATGATTCCTATTGAGTTGAACTGTTGCCAGAGAATAGGTTCTTATCTTAATGCAGAAAAGAATTCAAGAGTGAGGCATAGTAAAGTGAAAGTAAGTTTATTCAGGGAGACATACACTCCATAGACAGTGTATGGTCCATCTCACTCAGAAGGAAAAGTGGCTTAGGAGATACACATTCCATAGGCAGGATGCAGGCCGTCTCAAAAGGCAAGAGGGAGAGAGATCAAAAGGTATTGCAGGGGTTAGTTTAAAGTAAAAGTAGATATACACTGTATAGACAGAATGCAGGCCATCTCAGAAGGCAAGAAAGAGTGTGACTACAAGGTACAAGTGTGGGGTTGTTAGTTTTTATGGGCTTGGTAATTTCATATGTTAATGAGTAGAAGGATTATTCCAACTATGTTGGGGAAGGGGTGAGGAGTTCCAGGAATTAGGCCCTGCCCACTTTTTGACTTTTTTACAGTCAGCCTAGCAACTGTCATGGCACCTGTGGGTCTGCCATGAGGCTCAAGGTCTACTGGAAGTCAAATCTTCTGCCATTTTGGTTCTAATCAGTTTGTCCTGACCTCAATTGCTGTGTCATTCTTCAATGGTTATGCCCCTTTCCCCCTGTCTCAGAACTGCATATAAGACTAGAGAAAATTTGAAGCTATATGTAGCATACCATTGTTCCTTTTTAAATTTTAATGCAAAAAATTTTTAAATTTATTTGTGTATCTTCTGTACTCAAGCAATAATTATAAGATCAAATGTTGGAGAAGAGAGAAAAAAAGAAAAGCTTTAAAAAGACATCAGTTGGCTATGAAACTGTTCTTTTATTCTTCATGTTGCTTATTTTAGGGAAGTAACTGTAATATTTCCTTGAGATAGTAAAACTTAAACTGGTCTGAATCTTCTAAGGAGGAAAAATTTTCATATTCATATCAAAAAGCTCCCACTTTTCTTGAAAATGCCACAATTGCACCTTAAAAAACACTCAGTTTATTTTTACTTTTGCTTTGTAAAATGCCAAAGTTGAGAAATACCTAGTTCAAAACATAATTATGGAGTTAAACTATAACATGGCAGATGGTAGATATGCATACTAAGATCAAAGCTGTATTTTTTTGATCCTTAGAAGAACCCGTAAGGGAAATGAATCAAGTAATATAATCGCCATTTTTTTTTCATTTAATGATGTGGGGGGTTTATTTTAAATAGAGTGAAAATAGATAGGAAAAGAGCAAATCTTCAAAACATCCTAAGTCCTCTATAAACTACTATGGCATTTAACTATGGGGATGCAAAAGAAATCGAGTAATTGAAATTGAGCCAGGTCCTCCGAAATAGAACACTAGTCTCATTAATAACCAAGGTGCAAGGTTGGCTCTGTATTATAAAAAGGGGAAAGAACCAGGACTTCTCCCCTAGCAGTTTCAGTAGCCAAGGAAGAATTATTGCACCTTTCACTTAACGACTTCTGTGAGTCTTTAGAAGTGCAAAGCATGCCTACTGACCCCATAATCTCAATTATTATGACAGAGACCTTGTCCTATCTCTATATTTCATAACAATAATAATTAAAACAATTGATATTTATTAAGTGCCAAAAACTGTTTGATAAGCATATTTATACTTTCTTTCATTTAATCTTAATAATAGCTCTATTAGACAAGTAGCATTAATCCTGTTTCAAACTAAGGTAATTGAGGAAAGATATTAAGTTACTTACTCAAGATCCCTTAGCATTAATGGCTTAGCAGCTAGTAAGTTGCAGAGCAAGGATTTGAACCTAGGTCTATGCTGTGTGTTTTAAAGCCTCAGATCTTATTTACTACACAACACTGAAAATAATGGCCCTGTGAAGGAAAAGTAGTGGAAATAGACACTTAACAATAATTATTTAAAGGAGTTCTAGTAAGCTTTTAGATATAATTGTCTGGCAAACAGCACCACCAAGCAATTTGGTGACCAAAATATGGTTTTGGGAAGTCAATATAGTTTATATACAATTGTGGATTTTGTGAATATACGAAAGTCAAAGGGAGAAATATACAAAAGTCAAAGCAGAATGGCTTTTGGAGTGGACTCTAGAGACAATTAGACCAGAATTTGAATTCTAATTCTGGGCATGTTCTGTATTATACAGTGTCCTCAACCATAAAATAGTAATGATGCTAGTATCTGTCTTAGTCAGTTTGGGCTACTATAACAAATAACCACAGACTGAAACAGACATTTATATCTCACTGTTCTGGAGACTGGAAGTCCACATTGGAGGTGCCAGAATAATCAAGTTCTAGTGAGGGCCCTCCTGTGGGTTGCAGATTGACAATTTTTCCTGGTATCCTCATATGCTGATAAGAAGGCAAGCTAGCTTCTGGGCCTTTTCATATAAGGGGACTAACACTATTCATGAGATCTCCACTCTCATGACCTAATTACTTCCTAAAAGCCCCTCCTCCAAATACCACCACTTTGGGGATTAGATTTCAATATCTGAACTTTGGGGATCACAAACATTCAGTCCATAGCAATACCTACACAACATGTTTATCTCAAGGATCCAATGACATGGTGCATGTAAGGTACAATGCCTGAAAGAATGAAATCAATAAATATTAGCTGTTAGCATTGTTGTTACAATTGTAATTATGATAAGTACTATACTTTAACACACAGGAACTCAACAGGATCTACAGCACTAAAATTAACTCCATACTATCCCTTGCTATTTAGATCAGGCATGCACCAATAATTAATTTGATCCCAAATCACATAGCTAGAGAGAGGTACTAAGTACTTCAGCCTAACAGCAATATTCTTACACACTAATGGTGGAATCAAAGATTGCCCAGTTTAAGAATGAGAAATCTTTTTTGACTTTCAGTAAAATATCACTTGGTTTCTCTTCAAAACAAAAGATTCTTCCTAAGTTACATATACCTGGTTCAAACTGATTGATTTGCCTCAGGTCAAAGACAAATCAATGTTTAGTTTAGAAAAGAGCTTCAGTCTCCTGAATCACTTATTATTTCCTATTAATGTTAATTATAAGACATTGGTCAAAATTTAATATATTAATAACGTTTAATGAAGCAGTCTTTTGTCATTGCACAGATTCTTTTTAAAATTTTTTAAATTAAAAAAATCCTTTAATTATTTTTTTGGGGGGGTAATTAGGTTTATTCATTTTTTTACTTATTTTTTTTAATGGAGATACCAGAGATTGAACCCAGGACCTCATGCCTGCCAAGTACTCTCTCTAGCAGTGAGCTACACCCTCCTCCTGCCAGATTCTTACTAATAACCAAAGTGAATGCTTTGAAAACAAGTATGTACTATTTCTATCCACTTGGACACCATTTGGTATAGCCAAGAGCAATTTCCTGAATAGTATCTGGATAAATAAATGTAAAATGGTATGCTAACAAAAGTAGGAGGAAATCATATTCCATCCTGTAAACTTACAGTAGTATGTCCCTGTTAATATTAACAAATGTTATTTTCCCCTCAAGAAGAAGAAAATTACGTTCATTGTTAATCAAAATTTTACACTGGAATGGAATGACCTGATAAGGGGTAGGCAGAGTATATAGAATCTAGTTGTGTACTCCTGCTAAGAAAAGCAAAGTGGACAGATGCCTTGAAATGAGAGGAAACCAAAAGTAGTTCTGATCATAACTTTTAACTTTATCAATGTAACCCCAATGCTAAGTTGGCTTTAGAAACCAAAAGGTTCAGTGTGCGTTGGTGGTATAGTGGTGAGCATAGCTGCCTTCCCAGAAACCAAAAGGTTGAGAACTGGATAGCTCTATACCAAGTTACTGATATCACTATGAGAGACCTGTTTTACATCCAAGAACTTTTATAGAGAGAAGAATAAGGACAGTTTAAATAAGAACTCTGTTACAAACAATCAGTCAAAATTTACAATAAATTGCCCCAAGCCTTAAATACATCTTTAGCAAATTGGAATGGATAATTCAATGAAATTTTATGGGCAATGTTTCAAAGAACTAAAGAAGCATAATGTGAACATTCTGTCAGGCCTCAGGAGTCTTAGTGAATATTCTATAAACAATGGTATATCAACATTATCACCAGCCACAATCATACCAGATGTTGTACTTCCAACCCTTATTCCCTGGGTCATAGTAAAAAGAAAGGGGGAAAATTATCCTTCTATTTATGGAATATGAAAAAATTTGTAACTATTTTATAGATTATCAGTTCAAAGATGGTAGTTTGGATAGTTTTGCCTTGAACAGAACTGTATTATAATGGTAAATGTCAGTGTAGATTTACGATATCCTGTTTTTTCAAAACTCAGCTAAACTTGAATTTTACTCCATTCAGAGGAAAACTGAAAGAGATATAACCTCTGCAATAGTTAGAGGCAACTTTCTATGAGACTGGAAATGTATTCACTGTGAAAATATTGAGTCACTAAGCCTTCAGACTGCATTCCAAGAGTCTACTAGGGACATTTCAATCAAGGGTGTGAGAATGTGACAGCCAGGCCATTTGGGCTAAAAAGCACTGTACAGAATTATGTCGGTGAATCTGGTGCCCTCCAAATGACCTCATGTGTGGCCGTGGTGTTAAGTCATGGAGAAACCTATTCATAAGTTGAATATTTTTTTTCCCAAAAAGGGAAGAAAAAGAAAGTCTTGAGTTCCTAGTAAGAATGCTAAGTTACCCCATCTCCCAATGGAATGATTCACTTTCATTTCCAATAGCAGTAAAGCCTGTTGACCCCCGTGCTGTTATCCTTCTCGCTGCTCATGCAGTCCTTTCTTTAATCTCTCAGATCAAAGATTGGTCAATAAAAATCATCTCTGCTTTTGTGGGGAGCAAACAAACCACACTCAGTCCTATGATAATTGTAAGTTTTCACAAAATTCTATGGAAAGAAATTCCCATGCATTGTTATTAAATTGGCAAAGGAAAAAAAGCTTGTCTTCTATTTGGTAAGCCCATCTAAAATGCACTAAGTTTTCCAAGTAAGGTACGGCTTACTTCTCTTGGGGAGTTTATGTTCTGGGTTTTTTTTCCCCTCCTTCTTCCTAAAATTTTAAATGAATTTTGAATCAGTGAAAGATCTCTTACCAATGACCCTGAACACTGAAGTCCAATTTTTCTGCAGAAAAAAATCACATGGAGGTGTCATTTTGAAAAAAGAACATCAATATAAATGACAGCCTCAATATGAACTGCCCTTTGCAATAAAGGAAACATGCCTCAATCCCAAACGAAAAGGACAACTTCTTTTGGTGAAAGAGTAGACCAGTTGTTTTCTCCATTAAACTTTGGTCCACTTTGCTAAGTAGTAGCAAGTTTCAAGAAAATATAGGAATAATATTTAGTTCTTGTTAGGTCTGTGATTAGTCAATTGAAAGTAGACTCAATTCATTGACTTATCATAATAGATCACTTAACAGTCACTCATGGGATATTCATGGTTCTAAATTATTTTTAAGTTGACAAATTGCTAATTTAGCAGGGTACAGTTTGCCCTTTCCAATCCCAATAAACTTTTAACTTTTTATTTCAACTTCCTAATTGCTGGTTATGAGAATACATACTGCCTTCTGAATTCTGTTTCTTCCATCATTGTTTAAATTAAAAAGTGATGGAAAATCTAACACTTTGCAGAAATGAACTCTGTGGGAGGTATTCTGATAAGTCAGCCATCAAAAGGAAATAATGATCAATTTCAATGATATGGAGTGAATTATGGGAGACGGTTATTCTGTATATTACCAGATGTTTTGTGTAACACACCAATTCTCCTGACAACTGAAAATATTAAAATCTGTAAGGACTATAAAATATAAAGTAGGAGAACTGATTGCCGGGAAGACGGAACACATTCGTCATTGACTGAGGTTTACATTCTCACATAGTTTATTCTGCAGTAATGTGGATGTTAATACTGATATTTTCTAAATAAACATACGTTTAATAACTTCTTGGTGTCATACGGAATTATAATATTTACCTATTCCATATCTTAGAAGACTATTATGTAAACAAATAAAAGCATATATTTAAAAATCATTAAAGGAATAAGAGTAAATGAATCCAAGAATTATTGATACTCATTTCTAATTTAAGAAAATAATTCAATGAAACTTTATCATTCTCAAAAGCCAGTTGTCATTGATTTTTTTTAAAAGATAATTAAGATCATTGGCTTTAGAGTTGGAGAGACCTGGATTAGAATTCCAGATTCATGACTTATCTTTACAGACTTATCTTTATCTTATACTTGTTGAATTTTAGTTTCTTCTTTTATTACATTAGAATTATTTATTTATTTACTTACTTACTTACTTATTTATTTATTTATTTATTTATTTATTTATCGTTGCTTTGTGGTTGGATTAACTATAAATGGTACATACAAAATGCCTCGTGCAGTTCTTGGCTTACTCTAAGGACTAAAGCTAAAATTTATTGAACACTTAGTATTACTAGACTTTATTTTGAGTACTTTTTAAATATAAACTTATTTAAATTCCAAATTAATTTACAAGGGCGACACTATGACGACTACATTTTATAGACAAGGAAACAGGGCACAGAGAAATTTGGTAACCTGTCTAAGGTCATAATGAGTGGCAGAGGCAGAATTTGAGCCAGGTGGTCTAACTCAAGACTTGAACTTTTGAGTACCACCCTACACTGCCTTTCTAGTTAGCAACAACTACTAACTTGTCAGCTATTTATGTTAATGTGTATGGCACCACCTGGAATTGAAAGTACTTGAAGTTTGCATTCTTTCAACTTGGGATCAAAGCCTGGCGTAGCAAAGGCACTGTCAATGTGGGCAATCCACTGGATGGCTCTAACTTTCTTCTTCACTATTAGTAAGAGGAGCTAACTCAGTGCTAGAGAGGTCACAAAAGATGATGGATATAAATATGAAAATCATGGTATTTTAGTAGACCACATTGTACCCTGGGAGAAAAAAAGTTCTACCTTAACCCAGTGACCCAAATGCCTTGTGAGTCCATGGTTTTCAAACTGCACTTCCCAAATCCAGGCTCCTAGGTACCCTCATTAAGAGCCACACAGGAACCTAAATCTCTTGTGTCTACTTAATTTTCATGCTCCCACTAAGAATACATTGAATAAGGAATCCCAGAGCTAAAAATATTTAAAATCTCTGAATCCAGTAGTATGTACCTACCCAAAATTCAATTATTCTATCAATAATACCACTTATATAACATGCTAAAGAGATCTAGAAGTGCTAATTAATTTAAATGTAAAAGCTTTTTAAGGAACTATATAACAAACAGTGTGCATCTAAATTTTACGCATGTTTAGTTAAGCCATTCATTTACAAAATGCCATGATGTTTGGGAGAAAAGAAATAGGAGGGGGTTGCTGAAGACCACACTTTTCTCACTAATCTGACTTGCTTTTGTGTGTACAAATTAGCCACTACAATTCAATACTTTTGGAGGATACCATCTAAAACTTTATAATGCAACCTCACAGTTAACATCAGTGAAGGAGTAAATTCTATGCCCATGCATTCATTCATTCAAAAAATACTTAAGACATTTATTGAAACTGTTGTGACAACCACTATAGAAGAAATACATATTCCCCGTGGAAAACTAAAAATACAGAAAAGTATCGATAATATTTTGGTGTACTTTCGGCAGTTTTTACATAGTTTCAACTTCTTGCATGAACAAAACTGCATGAATTAAGTTTTAAGTGATATAACTTGACTATAAGGGTAATGCATACTTATTACAGCAGTATTGGGATCTACAGAAAATTAAAATGAAGAAAAAGAACTCATTCAGAATCCTAATGAAGATCATTATTATAAATTGGTATATTTTCTCAATATAATCTCTCCTACACATTTTTAAAATAGTTGAGATTATTTTGTATGTTCTGATTTTTACATGCACAGTCAATCAGAGGACTCAGATGGAAATGAAGATGGAATCAGTGACTGATATCCTACTGGCCAGTGTCTGTCAAATGACAGTAAAATGTCATGCCTCACATCATTTAATATCAGTTTAAATATGCATAAATTAATTGATCACTGAAAAATTTGTAAAGTATAAAAGGCCATTTTAGTGTTCCATGCAACTCTGTTGTGGGTAAAGAGATAAAGAGACATTTTGAACTAGGTCTCCTAACTTTAAAATTGTTAGCATGAGCTGAAACAGAACACCACCATATTAGATTAAAATTCTCATTCTCAACATCTATAATCTTTTCTCTCTACATGTTTATTTTTTAATAATGGGAGAGAGTCTTAAAGTTTCAAGCAGTGCTTTCCCAAACTTTGATGAGTTTGGGAAAGCACTGCTTGGATGCAGACGCTAGGCATCTGAGTCAGGAAGCACACTTTGAAAGAAGAAAGAATGTGCCTATCTTCTTTTAGGTAATTGAGACTGTTCTGTCTCTTGTTTAAAGATTATTTACAAGCCACAGATTGACTATGTGTTTTGATTTTCACTATCTCCTATGTCTTCATAAGCATGTTAGTGGGAAATTAGGAGAAAAGGTATCAGGGACAACTAACTCAAGTATTTAAATTAGAAGTTAGTTTTAGATCATCTTTTAAAATAAATTTTAAAAACAAAACAAAACAAAACAAACACACAAAAAACAATGTAATGTGATGTGAGTTGCATCAACAGCCAGCAATGAAGAAGTTGGGAAGGAGGAGCTGCCCAGCAAGTTGTAAGAATAATGACTCTCCCACAGGACAGAAAACTACCTTTTTATTCCTATTTCTTTCAATGCAAAGTGTTCAAATGATATTAGCAGCCTAAACCTGTGGTGCCGACAGGTGAGTGTAGACATTCCCTAGGAGAGTCCATGCCTGAGGCCAGGCACAGATGGCTGTCAGTGATCCTGTTCAGCATTAAAAACCTCCTGCAGCATAAGAACCAGAGCAGAATATAATTTAGACCACGTTGTGAACAAAATCAAGTGGGAGAGAATTTCACTTTTAAATGTTCATTTGCCAAAAACACAAATAAACAAAAACAATCTATCTACCTAACATCATGTTCTCCCGGGGCAAGCGGTTACATCTCTGCATCAATTGGTTTCAGAGAGAGCTTTGTGAGCCAAGATAATTAAGTACTGTCCTGCCCAGAAGCAGGGGGATGGTAAAATGACCTCTTGAAGTCCCAATCCTGTAATTTAGGAAATGGTTACTGACTCCTTCAGTACAACCACAGAAGTGGTGGTTAAAGGGGTTAGCAGGCACTAGCAGCCAAAAGGCATCGCACTTTAACCCTCTGTCAGACATGCCAGGATGTTAGCAGGGAAAATGTCTTTGCTTCCAATACCTGGAAACTTCCAAATTTCTGTGGCCCTCTAACCCTAGTAGAAGTCATCGTGTAATTTCCTATTGGCATTAGGACATTCCCCAGGGAATCTCAGAATCTTTATGGGTAACTGCATTATTTGGTAAAGAAGCACAGATTTTTTTTATACTTGTAGTTTTTGCAGGAAAGGTACAGAATCAAAGGGCTTAAAGCATCCTGAGACATCATCTTGCCTTAATGATTCCAGACATATAAATTAAGATTAATTCTAAATAATCTTCAATTATACAGGATGATGTTGGCTGAGAAATTTTTTAAAAAATATATGTTGTAACAATGAAAGATACACAGCATCATTAATCATCAGAGAAATGCAAATTAAAACCACAATGAGATATCACTTCACACCTGTCAGAGTGGCTATCAGCAAAAAGAACACAAATAACAAATTTTGGCAAGGAAGTGGAGAAAAGGGAATCCTTGTACACTGTTGGTAGGAATATAAATTGGTGCAGCCACTGTGGAAAACAGTGTGAAGGTTTCTCAAGAAACTAAAACTAAAACTAAAACTACCATATGACCCAGCAATTCCACTCCTGGTTATATATCTAAAAAAAATAAAAACACTAAGTTGAAAAGATACATGCACCCCGATGTTCACAGCAGCATTATTTACAATTGCCAAGATATGGAAGCAACTTAAGTGTCCATCAACAGATGAATGGATAAAGAAGATGTGGTTTATATATATACAATGGAATACTACTCAGCCATAAAAAAGAATGAAATGTTGCCATTTGCAACAACATAGACGGACTTGGAGGGTATTTTGCTAGGGGAAATAAGTCAGATAGAGAAGGACAAATACTGTATGATACCATTTATATGTGGAATCTAAAAAATAAAACTAACTAGTGAATGTAACAAAAAAGAAAAGACTCACAAATATAGAGAACAAACTAGTGGGTACCAGTGGGGAGAGGGGAAGTGGACAGGAGCATGAAATGGGTAGGGGATTTAGAGGTACAAACTATTGTGTATAAAATAAATAAGCTATGGGGATTTATAGTACAATCCAGGGAATATAGTCAAAATTTTATAATAACTCTAAATGGATTATAATCTTTTAAAATTGTGAATCACTATATTGTACACCTGAAACATATAATATTGATCAACCATATCTCAATAAAAAGAAATTTTTAAAAGAACACACACAAAACATATATGTGTGTGTGTGTGTGTGTGTATTTACATGTTGTAAGATTTGATAATGATACTCTATGTAGATGACTGAATTCCAAAGAATTAGAATACCTGATCTTGTACTCTACTGCTAACCCTAGATGGCTGTCTTTGTAATGTGTAGTATTAGTTAAGAGGGAAATTTGGACAAGAGATTAAACAACTTCACAAATCTATTACCAACTACTAAAAACAAAACCAAACAAAAAAGCCAAACTCACCTACTGATGGAGGTTCAAAAGAATTTTCGTTGTTGAAAGAGAATAAATATTATTATGGAATATCATAAATGCTATGATGCATTTCTTTGTGATTTGGACCAGGCTGTCAACTTTCAATGTGGAATCTGTAATACAGAAATGCAGACCCAACTAGGCCTCCCTACGACATCCTTTCACAGGCTCCTAGGCTTTTCCTTCATGAAATGAAGCTTATGATTTTGTGTTTGTGGATCAGTTGAATTCTCCTGCCTTTCCCCACTAGACTGTAATTCTATGTTGACAGAAACTTTTTATTCTTTCTCTCTCAAATCCACAGTATTTCCTAAGCTTGGTACCTTGCACGTAGTAGATCCTCACTAAATAATTGTAGAATAATTATTTTTTTAATTTTGGATTTTTATATGTAAATTTCCCTTGAACTACCAGAGGTTCCCTGACCCTTTGATAAAGACATTTTTTTTTTTTTGGTAGAGTTCATTTTAATGATATTTAAATATTAACACTTTTCACAGGGCTATTGGTTTTATCTGTGCAAGTGATTTCTCATTGTCCCACTACCTTAAACTAAACAAGCAAATTGGTCCCGTATTATGGATGATAAGAGAGAAGGATAAAGATTTCCGATTAGCAAAATTAATATCCCAGACAAACAGGGAATTAAAAGCCAGATATGTAATCAGGTTTTTAAAATATTCTGTTACCTGTTCAACCACGAAGTGCAACTCCCTCCATTACTAATCAAGTTCATCCATTAGCTCAACAATTATATTAATGGAAGCACTATTTAAATCACATGAATGCCTAATGACTTATTTTTAAATTTACATGTATTTAAAAAGTAAATATGCAGTATATAAGTGCATCTGCATGCAATTAGTAAAAAAGCACCTAAAATTTTTATTTTCTTTTTTCAGACTTTGTTAACATTTTTGCTATAGGAAATAGAAGCAACTCATGAGAAAATATCAAGGTTTATTTTTTAAACAAAGCACTCAGATACTAAAAAACTGAACACTTCATAAAGAAAATAGGTTGCTCTCCCCTAAAATTGCCTCTAATGTTAGCTGAATATTAATAAAATCCATAAACCATTAGTACATTATAGCTGCTTTGTTCTGAATTACATAGACCTTTTATGTTTATTCCTCAGTGAAAATGCATAAAAAAATGAAATCCACTCTAATTGTACTCTCTGAAGATAGCTGGTAAAATCATTTCTAGCAGCTATAAATCAATTGTAGTATTAAAATGACCTGCCAGGTGCATCTTCTGGGTATCAGACTAATTAAGGGAATGTATTAATTGCAACTATTCATCAACACCACCAACGTTGTTAGGTAACCCTTACAATGAATCTTTTTTTTTAGCATATTATCTAGCAATAAAACTGCAGCTTTACAAAATGTGAAGAAAAAAAGAGAAAGAGGAAGCTGGGAGAATGGCTTGTGCTTCTGCTTCTACATTTCAAAAAGCTCTTACACAGTGTTGCAAGATGGCTTAAATAGAATTTTTTCCTACACAAAAAGCTTTAACTCATCTTCATGCTTGTTTTCTAATATATTTTATTTTGTAAAACACCTTTAGTATATCCTAATAAGTAAATTATTGAGGATGATATCCAGTTATTTTATTGCATTTATTTTAACATCTGATGGATATATATGTATAAAAATGTATATACATTTATATGTATATATACATACACACATATATGTATAAAACAGCATTGCTAATGTTACTGCCATTTATTGGTCATTCACTGTGTTGGGCACTGCACCGAGCCCTTTGCAAACATCACCTGTTTATCCTGATTTCGTCCTCACCACCCTAGATGAGGGAACTGAGATTCAGCAAAGATAAATAACCCGGCACAAAACTCTATTAGAGGGAAACAAGGATTTGAATCCAGTTCTGTTGGATGATAAACCCCTGCTCTTAGCCAGTAATCTATACTATTTCTAAATATCCTCATGAGGGGAGGTTACAGCTCATCGGTAGAGTGCATGCCTAGCACTTCCATTAAATAAGTAAATAAATAAACCTATTTACCTCCACCCAACAAAAAAAATTAAAAATAAATAAATATCCTCATAGAATTTGGAATCATCTCAATGTACAAGCAGCAAACATGAATTTCCTGCTCCGACTATTGGTACTCAGTAGAAATCTTTCAGCACTCTGTCTTTTGTTACTCAGTTACGCCCACAAAATAATGCCCACCTGGCCTATGTCTTCCACATTTCCTATATATTCCTGGGAGTCCATGCTCAATCTCCACAATTTTACATTTTGCTGTCTCTCATGAAGGCAAGACTGGCAAGACACGCTTGCATTAAATGAAAGTTATAATCTTTTGTGCATGCCATATTCCTCCACTGAAAAAAATAAATACAGATATTCAGATCTTTGTTTACTCACTTGGGTTTTCATGTCATGTTATTTCAGGAAGATTTTTCTTTCCAAGGAACAAGGGATAAAAAAATTGATATATGCATAATTACCCTAAGTAGAGCCTAAGAAAGTTTGCACAACATAGAAAAGCAAATGTGACATGCCTCTCTTTATTCAATGGTCAGATTAAACATAGCAGAGGAGCACATATCAGACCGCAACTATGAAATCCATACTGTCAGGGCAACAGTGACTAACCGTAATCGTGGTGACTGACTAAAACAGTATTTCCATACAATTAAAATAACTGTACCCTGTTTTCTTATGTTCCTACTTAAAGAAACAAACAAGGATGTTATTTTGAAAGTCTCATCCACAAACAGGGTAAGTTCCCTTACTGACGCTAATCAAGGAGAGCAGAACAGAATAATCCTAAAGCCACTTTGGGCTCTGAAGTAAGTGTGTTTGGATATTTTCTTTTTGATACAGGGATGATACATGAGACTGCTTTTATTTTTATTTCTCTATTCTTAACAAGATCAAGAAGGAAAAAAATCAGTTTCATCATCTCTCAGATTTATCCATTGCAGTGGTTTGTGGACACTGGAAAGAAATGAAATAGACTTAACTCAGAAAATGCTTGTAAGCTATTCAACTTTTCCAGATGGTCCCATTGGTTGACACCTTCTTGAAATTCTGTCCATGCTGGGAATAATTAACTCCCACTCAAGCTTTGACATTTTGTGTGGCTCTTCATCTTTCTGTGTATATATCAAAGGCACGATTATCTGTGACAACATTCAAGCTTATAAATATAATATCAGATTTTCCATGTCTCTTCTTTCACCTTTGACATAAAGTCCATCATTCATTAATTCTTTCAAATCCATCCATTGTCAGGCCCTATCCTTTACCTATATGATGTAAAAGAGCATTTTGCAGACATTTCTACTTCCTCATTCTCCACTCTACCTTATAGGTAAAGGAATTTCTTTGTCACCCACTTTGATCCTGTTAGTTCATTTTTCTGGTCAGCTCTTAGGCCATACATCCTCTGAAATTCAAACTATAATTCCAGAGGAAAGTGCTATTTTAAGCAGCATCCTGTAGAAAAACTTTATTAGTCTTCTCAAGAAAGTCAGCTTCTTGCTGCTCATTGCTACCACTGTACCTGTACACGTCTCTATTTTACAACACTTTCCACTCTGAAGAGTAGTGGTTCATTATTTGCTGCCTCATTAAACAGTTGAGCTCCTCAAATACAGAAATCATGGTTTATATATCTCACAAACCCAGCAGCTAGTATTTTGCTTGGTGTGAAATGGCACTCATTAAGTGTTTGTGGAATAAATGAATGAAGACCCAATTAACTGCTATCATCACCATTGCCTTGCTACACATATGCCTCTCCTTTCAACTCTATCCAATGAGTCCTGCTTAAAAGATCCTCCACAAAATTAAATAACAATTATCTCACCTCCAAGTTATGGCACAGACATTCCCTCTAAACCTGAATGAACTTCCCCCTTCTCTGTCAAGTCTGGCCCTTTTGAAGTGCTGATCAACATTAACCTTATTCCTTTAAGAAGGGTTATTATCACAACTAACTCTACAAGTCACTTTGAAGTTTCGTTGAGGAGGAGGATGTAGACCATTAACTAGAAACCTACTATTAATTTCTGTATATCAATTATCTCTTTTATTTACAATGGTTTTGAAATACATGGAATGAATATAACATTATTCCCATTTTACATATCAATAACTGAAGCTAAGAACAAAATAAATAACCTGTTAGCTCCAACTTTTTTGTCACTGACTAGAACACAGTTTTGTATTAAAGAATGAACAAGTTCTTTGGAGTCTGGGAGATGTCCTTCCAAATGCTACCTTGACCATTTATGAGCTATAGGACTACTCAAGGAGTCAGTCTGAACTTCAGTTTGCTAGTTTACTAAAAGAGGATAAGAAGCTGAAGAATTGAGTTTCCTTTTCGTCATTCCTAGCTGTATTATATTCTACATGCAGCCGCCAATAAATGGTATCAATGGACATGACGTTTGTAAAAGTTGATGTCTTCTGCTCTCTACATGCACAACACAAAAGAATAGACTGGGTTTTGTGTTCTTCCTCACCAAAAATACTTTTCAAGTTCTCTCATATTTAGCAATGTTCTGAACATTTTATTAATATTTTTAAAAGTTGGAATTTTTAACTATTGGAATTCCTAATCATGAAACAACTGTCAATATAACCTACTGTCAGTGATCTATTATCACTACCAAAGGAAAGTAATAAGCTAAGAAAAGTATATCTGTACTATACTGCAAGATGAGAAATCTTCCTGATAGAAAAGTGAGAAAAAATAGTTTAGAAATCATAACATTATTGCCATTTCATTAGGGGAGGCTTTTTACTAGGGAGGGTAACAGCATTTAAAATAGTTTTCTATGGAACCTTTTAGTACATACCTCGATGATCATTTCTTGTCCTTAAAATCACAAGGAGAGATTTGACAACCTCAACTTCTTAATGTAGCTGTTTGAAACACTCCTTTGTGACACTCATATCTCAATGCTTAGTTAAAGCCTTCTGCAGCCTTAAAATGGGAACCAAATGTCTCCTGTCAAGAAAGAGCCTTAGCACCTAGTAATATAACCAAATGTTACAATTTATTCTTTGACTGCCCTGGAATTTTCCTGTCAGGGTGCTATTTCTAACTGGTCTAGTCACATTTCTTGGGTTTTGCATCTGACACAATCAAAAGGGGCTCCTGGAAATTATTGATCAGCTGTGGCCCTGTAGTGAGAGTCTGAATGCCATTCAATAACATTGCTTGCCAAGAAAGCAGGATACACTGCAAGTTGTCGTGAAATTCCCATCATGCTGTTTTCCTTTAGGTTCATTGATGCCTCAAAAGGAAGCCTGAAAAGCAGAGAGGCGACTGATGTGGACGGTGAGAGAAGGAATCGCAGGTGGGATTTAAGGGTAACATCAAGAAAACATTTGTTACAAAACATGAAACTCTCTCGGGTGCTTGTGGGCACCCTCTCTAGCGCTGCTGTTTTGACAACACCCGCTCTCTGCAGTCCTTTATTCTCCGGTCTTCTCAAAGGGCTACTGAGCCAGAAGCAATAACACAACAGGGAGTACTTATGTCAGCCCTTACACACATTTCTGTGAACTGAAATATGAGGTGTAGCTAAGTAGACCTCACTATTGCCAGGGTCTACATATTTTATCTGTGCACTCACTCCCTAGAATTGCTCTCCTATTACTGTCCTGATTGTAGCTAAAAACAATAAATGAAAATATGCTGAAAGATGACAGTCTAAAGTCATAATGGAAATTACAGGCACATAAAGTAGCACTGAGGTACCTGGCTGGCCATTTGACTAGGAGTACAGATGTCCTGTCCAGATGCAACAAAGCAGCCCACATTCCCTGGACTCTGTAGCGACAAAATGTACACTCCCAGCACACTGACGCCCTGAACCCTTGAGAGTAGGTTTTCCTGGTAGCAATTCCGTGGCACCTCTTTAATTTGTACTCCTAAAGTTGCTGGTGCACTGTTCAGACAAATAGATGTCAAAACGAGCTGAGGGTGCTGCCCAAGCTAACAGAACATAAGAGCTTAACATTTCTTGGGTCAGACCTATATCATCAAATTGCACTGATGGCACGGGAAATGCTGAATTCTGTCCTGTCTCTGAATAGGCTGTAGGTCAGTTATTTCTGAGAACGTTCATGAAAACTTGGTGAAAGAGTGACTATAATCTTCTTAAGAAGAAATAGCTCTGTTCTAAAATGTAAGGATTGATATTCTGTGAAGAAAATAATTCCCTGGTCAGTAACATTTGAGAAGTTCTTGACCACACCCTGGAGATGTACAGCAATAAAGTCATGGGGTGCTGTTCCATTTAATATTCCTTGAAACATAGTTGGGAAGTCATTGTTTTATTTACCTGAGACAGCAGACATTTCGTATGCCCCTCTTTTTAAAATTTGAATTTGCCTTACTTCATTTTCATTATCTAACAGAAATGCTAAGGCCAATCAAACACAGGTGTGCCCAGTACTATTGAGAAGCCTTACTTTCCAGGATGGCATTAGAGTGTCTATATAGAGCTGCCCTTGGATTTTATTATCTAGACACAAAACACTCTAAAGATCCCTCAGAATTGAAAAACTAAGTCCTTATGCTGGAGAACAAGACATCCACCTCACACTTGATGTTATGTTTATTACAAAACTTATACAATCTTTGGATGTTTAAAAAAAAAATTTAAGTTTCCTCTATTGAAAAAGGAAACATGCGGTTAACATAATTTCACAAATTTATACCCCCAAATTCTTCCCAACCTTCACCAATGACAGTACCTCTGCTTGGATTATCTGAAGCAAAGCAATCATGTATCCAGCAAACTTGTTTTTGGTATAGGATGAGAGTTCAGTCTTACCTGCTAAGTCATCAGATCTCTTCACTGTGGCTATTTTTCAGTGCATTGCTTTCTGGCTACCCAGATTCAAAACTGTGTTAGTCCTTTTCAACATCAATTGGTGAATTTAAAATGTCTTAAGAGTTTAGTTTCTATCCTGAAACTAAACAGGAAATTCTTCACTCCTTTAACTCTCTTGTTGCACTTTTTTTTTTTACCTTCCTTTTGTCCTCTATCTCCCACTTATCCCTTTCACCTTCTCTCCACTTGCCTCACTCTCTTGATCCATCAGACACAGCCCAGCCCTCTGATAGCTATACCTTAAAGTAATTTTGGACAGAAGCAAAAGGCACTGGAATCCTTAGTAATCCGCTTCAGATCCAGCTACTGAGCGCTGGTTAGTCTCCTGAACAGCCAACAGTCTTTTCAGGCAACTACCTTGGAAATTGAAAACCTGTTAGAGCATCCGTGGAATAACGTGAGCCCTGAAACAAAATCATACAAATAGAAGAGAAAATGTCCTTTCGATGTTAAGGCACTGCTGAAACAACTGAAAGGAAGACAGGCTCTAGCTGATCTCTACTGATGAGCCCCAAAGTGGCTGGTGCTTAGAAGCTGACTGGTTATTTGCCTGCATTTCAGGTGTCATTAGGCTTTTGCCCTGAAGGCTGAGCAGCTTACTCTACTGCACACAGCTTCCTGTGTGAGACAGAACAGCAAACCTGAGATAATGCATATTTGAGAGTTACTCATGGGATAAGCAATACATGCACAGAGCATTCCAGCCCAGCAATGCCTGCTACTTTGTTAAAGGGAAAGGTAACTGCAAATGTAACTGCTGCAGTTGATTTGTTGTTTTTTTGTTTGTTTGTTTTTGTTCCCAACCTCCATCCGCAACTGCCATTCCCCTCCTCCCTGGGGAGAGACCACGAAGCTCTCACCCGCCTCTCCTCGGACTCCCTGGCCCCTGAATTACTTTTCTTCCCTACTCCTCCCACCCCTTTACTCTCTTCCCCACTTCCTGACAAAATTGCATCAAGTTCAACATGTTTGACATGGGTGTACAAATATGCTGAATAAATCTTTCTGCTCAGCCAAATTTAGAGTAACTTCTCTCTCTTTGTTGAGATCATCTCTGAAATTACTCCTATGGTTCAACATTTTCATTTCTGCCTAATGCGCAGGGTATTTCTAAGCAGGTGATTTTGTGTGTGTGTGTGCCAGACTGACACTAATAAAAGCTTCTAAAGTGCCGAACATAATGCATTTCCAAGAAATTCAAGTCACATCACCTCCTCTTAATATACTTTTCTCTCTCATGTCTCCTCTTGTCTCTGTTCCTCACTTCACACCCTCCTGTGCCTCTCTGGCATTGCCCTTTATTTTTCAAGCTCCTTCCAACTTGTTTTCTTCTAGTCTTCCCCACCTAAAACAGATTCTTCAACTGGACACTTCTGATCACCGTGGTACCCTCCTAACAACAAACGCCATCTTTCCTCCCCCAACTCCACTATCTTCTTCACTCTGACTCATCCCCTGGTCCCAGGACAACTGAGCTTTGCAAGACTGGGACAAGGATCAGGAGCAGGAAATTTAACAATGGCAGAGCTGTGACAAGTTAATTCAACTCCTGCTGTTAAATTAACCAGCGTTCCAGCCGAGTTAACGCGTCACCCAGTTTCAAAAGGTTAAGCTCCAAGCTTAATCTTATTCATCATTATGAACTCTCCAAATTGGCTGAAATATTTAAAATTCAGTGAAATGAAAGGACTGCAGGAAACACTTAAGAGCCAACTACTCAGTCTTCAAAAAATGGAGAAATAATCTACAAAGATTAGGAAAAGAAGGCTTCAGAATGGGTGAATGGAGACACTCAAGAACCAGGTTAGAGTGAATAATAAAAGGACATGGAGGACAAGGACATCTTATCTTCCCACTATCATAAAGAGATTCAGGCGTTAGGGAGAAATTTAATGGAGCACCCTGAAAATGCTTGTCCTATCTCATCATAAGCAACAGACCAAAACTGAATGCTAATGAAAAGGGCACGTACAATAATACCTCTTGAGCTCTCGGCTTCTCTTTGGACTTTGGACACAGATGGGAGGTGGGCCGCAGTGTGTCCCCCACTTATCACTGATGGGGAGGGAGATCACAGTCCCCTGAGTGCTCTCTACTCAGGCTTCTGTGACACAGAGAGCCCAGATGAATTTTGAGAGAAGGAACTGTGCAGCAGGGAAGCACACTAGAGGTGCTGAGGCTAGCTTTTCTGACTTAGCAAAATGTTTAGTATACAGCAGGGCTTAATAAAGGTTAACTCCATCATTATTAGTATTACTTTTATTGTGCATTTTCAATTACAAACCTCTGTAGACTATAGAATAGTGTAACAACTGAGATGAAAGGAAATATTCCACATGCATCTCTTTCCCTTCCTCAATCTCTCACCCCAAGCTGAAGTGTATGGACTTGTTTAAAATGTTATTTCATATGTTCATGAGCTTCTGCTACCAACTGTGCAACCCAGGGCTCTTCACACAAATAGCCAAATTTTGTTCAAGCTGGTCCTCACACCTCAACTTCCTCCCTGCTTCTGTTTGCCACTCAGATGTGCCGTCACAGATTCCTTCGTGCTCCATTCCATCTCTTCTCAGAAACTTTATGTATTAGGGTCATCCATCCTTAATTTGCCAACATAATCATGCTTAAACTTTTTGCAAGAGGTACTATTAGGATTTGTAATGACATTGCTTTGTTGATTGTATATTTGAGCTATTTATATATTTTATTGCATCATAGGTCTAGAGGGCAAAAACCAAGCCTGTCTATTTTTAATACACACTCTGTGGCTGGGACAGTATTGTCCTTCTCTTGAGCTCCTAATAAATAATAAACCTATGACCCCCATCTTAATTTTGTGCCGTATTTGTTTTAACTTTTTCCTCTCTCTCTCTCTCCCTCTCTCTCTCTCTCTCACAAACACACACACACACACACACACACACACACACACACACACACGACCTTCCTTTCTGATTCATATGCTGCCGTTATTTGGTTGCTCTATTCTAATTACACTGGTAAAAAAAAAAAAAAACCAATACAAGGCATATATGCTAAAGTGTTAAACAGTAGCGAAGATGGTGAACATCTTGCCTTTATGACTTCAGCACATACACCTCTGATATCTCCCTGTTAAATAAGATGCTGAGTGTGACTGATTATATTTTCCAGTAATTGTCTCAACATTACCACCCATCCGAAATGCCCTTATACAATGTGACTTTATCAATTCCTAACCAAGGGAAGAAGTTGAATTTTCCTCTTCTTGAGTTGGGGTCAGCCTTAGTGATTCAACTGAAACCAACAGGATGTGGCAAAAGTGAAGTTGTATGACCTGTGAGCTTAGGTCAAAAAAAGCCTTCTGACTCTTGGAAAGCTAGCTCCCCAGATGCTGTCTCTCAAGACACAATCTCACAACCCAGCCACCAAACTCTGAGAGCCCAAACCAAATAAGGCCATACGTAGGTGCTCTGATCAATAGTCCAAGTGAGCCCAGCCTTCAAGTCATCTCAATCCAAATTCCAAGGATATAAGTGAAAAGTCACAAGGTGATTCTGGTACCCAGCCTTTGAGTCATCCCCATCCATTCAAGTCCTCAACTGAGGCCCAGACATCAAGGAACAGAGACAGGACATCCCCCCTGTGCCTGGTCAGAATCCTGACTCACTGGATCTGTGAGCAGAGTAAAATGGTTGCTTTACACAACTAATACTGATGTCTATTGCATTAAATATTTTTATTAGGAATCATTACATTTTGTGAGAAGAATTTTGAGCATCTATGGAGACAATCATATTTTTTTCCTCCCTGGATCTATTACTATGTTGAATTACATTGATAGATTTCTTAATATAAATCCAGATTTACATTTATGAAATAGATCTTATTAGTTATGATATATTATTTTAAATGTAGTTTTGCATACTATTTGCTGTTACTTGATTTAGGATATTTATGATCGATATTTATAAGTAATATTGGTCTTTGGTTCCCTTTTTTACAATTTTCTATCAGGGGTAGGTATCAAAGTTATACTTGCTTCACATAAAGGATTTGGAATTTTTTCTCTTTTTCTATAATCTAGAACAATTTAAATAAAACTGCGATTATCTTGTCTTTAAAGGTTTTACAAATACATAAGCCTGATGTTTTTCTCTGGAGAGCTCATCAATAAATTATCTATTTCTTTTATGGAAATCAGTCTTTTAAAATTTCCTATCTCTAGTGGGGTCAATTTTAGTAAATTATATTTTCCTAGAAAATTAGTCTTTTTACCAAGGTTGTCAAATTTATATGCACAAGATAGGGCAACATTATCTCCCTTTTTAAATATATCTTTTGTTTTAATGGTGCTTCATGGTCATTTTTTTTCTTTATTGTGTTAAAATACTTAAGATGAGAGCTACACTCTTCACAAATTTTAAGTGTACAATAAACTAATGTAAACCATAGGCATAATGTTGTATAGCAGATCTCTAGATCTTTCTTGATCATCTTGTATAACTGAAGCTTTATATTCATTGAAGAGTAAATCCCTATTTCCCCTTACCCACTGTCCCTGGCAATCATCACTCAACCCTTTATTTCTAAGGGTTTGACTATTTTATATATGTAATATAAGTGGCATTATGCGATGTTTGTTTTTCTGTGACTAGCTTCTTTCACTTAGCATAGTATCTCAAGACTTACCCAAGTTTTTGCATATATCAAAATGCATTTTTAAGGCTGAATAATATTCCATTGAATGTATGTGTCACATTTTCTTTATATATTCATATACTGATGGGCTTTGGCTTATTTTCACATCTTGGCTATTGTGAATAATGCCACCATGAACATGGGAGTGCAAATATCTCTTTGAAATCCTGACTACAATGCTTCTGATTAAATACTCAGAAGTCAGATTGCTATACCATATGGCAGTCTTACTTTTAATTTTTTGAGGACCATCCATACTATTTTATATAGTGGCTGAATGATTTTACATCCTCACAGTGTGCAAGGGTTCCAATTTCTCCCTGTTCTAACACTCATCTTTGTTTTTTGATTTTATAATGCCCATCCTAACAGGTGTGAGATGATATTTTGCTGGGTTTTGATTTACCTTTTGCTGAGGAGTAGTGATGTTGAGCATCTTTTCATATTCATGTTGGCCACGTCTATGCCTTTTTAAAAGAAATGCTTATTAAAGTCCTTTACCAATTTTTAAACAAGGTTTTTTTTGGTTTTTTGTTTTGTTTTGTTTTGTTTTTTTGCTATTGAGTCCGATTTCCTATGTATTTTACATATTTGGAGTCAATTTTCATGAAGTGTGTAAAGTCTGTGTGTAGATTCAGTTCTTTACGTGAGGATGACCCATTTGTTCCAGCACCATTTGTTGAAAAGATTATCTTTTCTCCATTACGTTGCCTTTGCTCCTTTGTCAAAGGTCTGTTGAATTCATTTATATCAGTCTACTTCTGGGTTCTCCAATTTGCATCACTGATCTATTTGTTCATTCATTCACTTACACTACACTGTCTTGATTGCTATAACTTTATGGTAAGTCTTAAAGTTTCACTCCTCCAACTTCATTATTCTCCTTCAATATTGCGTTGGCTATTCTGGGTCTTTGCCTCTTCATACAAACTTTAGAATAAGTTTGTTGATATATGCAAAATAACTTGCTGGGATTTTAATTAGGATTGCATTGAATCTGTTGGTCAAGTTGGGAAGACTCACATCTTGACAATATTGAGTCTTCCTATCTATGAAGGATAAGATATAAAATATCTCTCCATTTATTTAATTATTCTGTGATTTCATTCATCAGAGTCATAGTTTTCCTCATGTAGATTTTGCACATATTTGTTAGATTTATAACAAAGTATTTCATTTCTGTGGGTGCTAATGTAAATGGTATTGGGTTTTTAATTTCAATTTCCACTTGTGCATTGCTGGTATATAGGATATAGTTGGATTAATATCAACCATATTCTGTAGAGTTTTCTATTTTTTGCCCTTGCTCTTTGTCTCTATTTTAGTCTTCCACCTTTTTATGCCTTTTATGGTAATAACTGAACTCTTCATGTGATTTAATTTTCTCTTTTTTCTTATGTTATTTTTTTTCTTTTTTGTGTGAAATTCAGTGAGTTATTTTGTTTTTAACAACTAGTTAGGTTTGGCATGTAGTCAAGATTATTGTACACTTGGGAAATGGTGTTTTCTCAATTTTTAGGCTTTCAATTTTAACATATAGTCATAAAATTCTATTAATTTTGCACTTAAAGTCTTCTATAGGCTTATATATTTTTTACAACTAAATGGACTATGAGTGCCACATATAAATATTGATCTTATCAAAGGGTCTTGCTTTGTGTGTTCTGTAGGGGCTGTGCTATTTGGCACTTGCATATTCATGTTTATATATGTATTATGAATTGTAGCTTCTAGTTTTATCAAAGTTCATTCATGCCTTGTTTAATACTTTGAGTCTTGAGCTCAAGTTTATCAAATAAAAAGAATGTGATCCCTTTTTGTTTTGTTTTTGTTTGTATTTGACAAGTGGCTCAGACCAAAACTATAGCCTGGGGCAAACACTACCAAAGAGTTGAAGTAAGGGATGTGGAGGGTGAAAGAAGAAAGGAAATGAAACCAACACAATCAAATTATATTGGCTTATCAAATTGGCTACAGGTGCAATACAGTTCTAAACACTGCAGGTCTGTCTGAGAAGCCTTGTGAAATGCACCTCATAACAATTCACCCAGGGGATGAAAAGGAGAATTATTTATTGATAAGCACCCAAGCTCCCTTATTCAAGGGTGGTTCCACAGGGTAATTCCTCTACACTTCTGGGCTGTTCATGATTGCTGAGCAGGTTGTCTTAGGTGGTTCCTGCCATGACATCATAGAATCCCTTGTGCTGGAAGTGAGGTAGGTGGCATAGGTTCACCGTGAGGCACTATGAGATTCATATAGGTGCAAAGCCTATTTGGAACAATAGCCACAGCAATGTCTGGAGTTAGAAGAGGACCTAAATGGATTAGGAATGGTGCACAAAAGTGTCCAATACACGAAATATAGCTTTACCAATATTATTTATTTTTAGTCTTTACAGGTCACTTTGTTTCAGATATGTAACTTGCACATACCAGTTATGTTTTGCTTAGAAAGCCAATCAAAACATCTTTTTCAATATCCCATTTAGATACATTAATATAACTGATATACCCGGTCTATGTTCTGTCAGATAGATGGATAGACTTATACATGTAAAATTAATTGCATTGTGATATGTTTATTGTGTTTTTCACTATTTCTGTTTTCCTTGGGGTTTTTTTTTTTGTATTGTTTTGATATAAAGATTTGCAATTTTTTTCTAGTGATTACTTTTATAATAATACTTCAGTATAGTCTCCTTAGTCTTCCCTCTCCTTAATTACACTCTCCAATTTAGATTCTCAGCTTGAAATAATAATTTTTAAACCAAAAATGCTAATTACATGACATTTCATGGGGTTTTTCCTACTTGACACTTTCTCCCTTCTCCTCTCATTTTCTTTTTAGTTGTGTTATTCCTACTTTGTCAAGTGCATACAAAATTACATGCTCTCTTTTATACATATACCCATCTAAATGATTTCAGTACTCTTTATCAATCTATTTGCCAAAAAGTCCCCTAGCATTTAGAAGCTGGATAAAATTTGCTCCATAGTAGATTCCTTGAGAAGGGCTGGAGGGCATAATATTCTTTGAGTTTTTACAGTTTTGAACTGCTCTGTTTTAGCCTAATTCTTAGAAGACAGCTTGAATGGATGTAAAATCCTTGTCATTCTATCTTTGTGTCTCTTGAAAACATTGCCCCACTATTGCCTTGATTTATATGTTGCCATTGACAATTCTGATACCAACTTAGTTTTCCTTCCTTTGTAAGTGGCTTGCTTTTTTTTTTTTAATCTGAAAGCCTGAAGGAATTTTTTTTTTTGATCTTCAAAGTCCAGCATTTTTACTAGAATATATTTCAAAGTAAATTTTTGCCAGCACATGGAAGGCTTTTTCAATATGTACAACAAAGTTTTTTTTTTTTTAATTTCAGGAAAGTTTTCTTAGATTGTCATTTTAAATATTAGCTCTGTTTCACTGTTTTGTTTTTGTTCCTTTTAGGCTCTACTCACATCAACTTTTTCTCTCTGATCTTTATCCATCTTTATTATTTTTATTCTTTTGGCTTTTTTCATTCTTATTTTCTGTATCTTTTACTATTATCAAATATCTACTTTCCTTTGGGTATCTTGTAATTAATTGTTATTACTGGTATAACTTTGTCTTTTTCTTCAACTATTTCCTAGTTCAGTCAGCTCTTATATTACATCATTTTGATATATGTCTAATTGAATTTTATAGTTTTCTTTTATATTTGCAATTAGTCTAATTCATATTGGAGCATTTTCTTGTTTTCATTAGCTTTTTATCTTCAAATGCTTCTTGTTCTTTTACAACCAAAATTCTGATTGATACCTCCCACAATGCTGCTCTCACTCTTAGATGTAGTATATTCCCATGATTTCCACCTCCTCTAGTCTCGTACACTTCCCAAGCCACTTCCTTTAAACTAATTCACAATTTATCCGAATTCTTCACAATATTTCTTCACCGGGAGTAGGACTCCCTTCTACCAAGGTTAAACACTAGTTGATGTGATCTGAATTTTGTCCCCAACAGGATTCCTCCTCAGTCTTCTTTCTTCTCTTCTATTCTTGCTGATTTTTTATTTACTTGAAAGTATCAGAGCTTGCATCTGCTTAGTATGAATGTGTATTTACTCACTCTGTGAATTATAGTCTGAAGTCATCTCTGTCTCCTAGTTATGACTACCCATGAGCTTTGGGCAATATTATTTATACTCTTGTTTATCTGCATGAACATGGAGGCTGTGAAAAGATGTGACTTCAGGATACAGTCTTTAACTTACAAGAATTGTGACATACCAAGTAATACAACATGAATATTGAACTAGAATATAAGTCTTTTAAAAATCCTTTATTGGGAGAAGAAATACTTGAATATTAATTGATTTATATGTGGCCTATAATAGGGGGCAAAAGATCTAATATGTGGGGGTATTTAAAAGAATCTGAACACCAAATTAGCTTTAAATTGTCATTTTTTTCATAACTTAACAGATAAATTCATAAGTAAAAAGTACAAAATTTGGAAATAATGCCAATACATTAATTTCTTAAAAGCCAATAGATTAAAATAGTGCATAGCATTGCTCTCATTTAATGGATTATACATAGTTTCCATTGATGCATTTGCCCCAAAGTGTGATACTATGTGCATACTAAAATTTCCCTGAAGTCATACTTTTAAAAAAGATTTCTTTGGCTCATGTATAAAGAAAACCACAAATTCATTTAAGTCTTTGCTGCACAAAAAACAGATTCACCTATAAAAATTTTATTTACCACATAGAAAATGTGATAATTAGTAAATGTACTATCAATTAACTATAAATTATATTTAAGTAAGATATCTAATATAAAATATATAATATCTAAATATCTATTTAGGTAAGTTATCTAAATAGAAAATATTATCTAAGACTACACTGAATAAAGGTACACTATATTTTTTCTTTTTATCTTTTCTAAACATTGGCTAAACAGTGATGGATTATTGACATTTCTTCATTAGGGTTGCTCATTTATAGCAACGATTTGTCTCATTCCCCAGTTTCAACTTTACAATAAAACATACCTTGACCACACCTTGTTCTCTCATTTCCAGGCCTTTGTACATGTGACTTTGGAATGCCATTTCACTCTTATTTTCCTGGTAAAGCCTCACTCATTCATGTAATTTTTACTTAAAATTTTAATATAATGTATTCCATGTCTAATGCATCAAATTCTAAGGTTTTATTTTTGTACAAGACTCTTGAAACTAATTGAAGTACTGTAAAATTTTATTGAATGTAGTTGTCTACTCACAATATGCACTTTACTGAGAACTGCTATTTAGGCAAAATATTGTATGTAAACATAACATGAAAGTGCAACTGATGTATTTATACAAAATATTTCAGATATCAGTGATAGAATCTGTTTAATAATACTCAATAATCTTTTATTAAACAGCATTCAGCAAAAAAAAAAAAACTAATAGAGAAAAATTGATGATTATATGGATATCCATAAGACTCTCTTAAAATTTTCACAAATCTAAAATACAGTCGTTGGGAGGTCACAGAGATGTCGTAAGAGATTAACAATGAACTTACAGAACCCCATATTCCATAGTGGTCAGCATTAACCATTAATTTATCAACTATTTAAAAATACTATATGTACAATAGAAGACATTCTTCAATGTTCTGGGGAAGAATCACATCCATTCCTTGAGCTAAGTATTATTACCTCCTGCACCTCCTTTTCCCTCGCTACCAAAAAACTCAAGGGAACAGTGTAAAGTTTGAGAAGGCTGATCCCAGTTTAAGATAATCCTTTTTCTGACAGTATCATTGAGCTAACATGCTTTCAAACATCCTTATTCAGTATGTGTCTCACAGGCTCTTCTCTTTCTACGCTCTGACCATCCTCTCACACTTGCTCACACTTGATTCCTTTATGGGAATAGTTTCGACTACATCTGAACAATTTTACATCATATATTATATAAACATGCAGTAAACATAAAGTATGATAGAAATCCATAGAAGCTAATGAAGAAACTTTTCTGGAAGTTAGCTACCAAGAGACTTACAGGCATAATCCTGAGTCTATCAATAACATTTAAGATCCAAATGCCCTAAACCAAAAAGGAAATCAATGATCAGGGAATTTTAGATCAAGATCTTAGAATAAGAATGTAGCTCAGAATTTTCTGCTTTCAAACAGATAAGTATTAGTTTTCCTATTTTACAGATATGCCAACTGAGATATAGCAAATAAAATGCCTAAAGCCCCACAGTTATTATTAGTAGTGGAAAAGGAAAATGGTAAAATGGTCCTTTATTTTCTGTTTCCTTTTATAATACTGTGACCACTGGATCCCAATGGCCATCTTAGTGTAGGGATTAGTATTACACCAAAAATCTTTTTTAAAAAATATATTATTATTCTATTTTTATTTTTGAGGGGGAGGTAATTGGGTTTTTATTTATTACCTGTTTTTAATGGAGGTACTGGGGATTGAACTCAGGACCTTGTGTTTGCTAGGCATGTGCTCTGCCACTGAGCTGTACCCTCCCCCCTCAAAAAATTATAAAGAGTAGCATTAACTCTGTATTGTGAGTGATGTGATGGGCAAAATTAAAATTGAGCAAATAAAAGTCATTTTATCAAAATATACCAAAGATCTATAGGTCATAATAATGGAAGAATTTAAATAAAAACTGGTTAAATAAAAAGTGAAAATATTATGTATGAATATGGACTATGAAGCTCATCAAGGGAAAGCAAAGAGTAGACAAAATTCAACAGTATGGACAAAAAGCAAATATTTGATCTAAAATACTATTGAGATATATGATAACTAACATCTTTAAAGTTAATATAATTAATGCCTCAGTATTTAAAATGTAAAATGTTTTAACCCACAGTATAAATACCTTAAAAACTAAGTTAGGACTTTCTTATTTTGAGGCATTTTAAGAAAGTCTTCAAGGAAAGATAGGAGACCAAGAAGGGAGAATAAAGTCTAAAGGTGGTTGGAAGACTAGTTGGTCAAGTTAAGACATGATGAGTTCAAATATAGTTAGAAAATATTATTTTTATTCATAATTTAAAATTTGCAATAAGCACAGGGCCTTCTATAATTAGCAATAATTCAACTATAATGTATAAGTTCAATAAGTGAAGGGCTGTTATTGCAGTAAAACTTGCTTCAGTGTCTCAGGGCTAAATGTTAAATGGTATTATGTTTAAAGAATAAAATATATTTAATTCACAGTTAAATTATATCAACTCAACAAATACTATTGCTTTGTACTGTTTCCTTAATGTTAAAGATCACCAGCTAGAATTTTTTAAGTAATATTTTTATAACTTTATAAGACTTTGAGTTTTTATTTTATTATCTTTTAATAGCTTATATAATAAAATATAGTTATATACAAATTTATTACAGACATAAAATAATCTAAAGACAAGGAAACACAGAAAGAGAGAAGTCTATTTCATTCTCCATTATGCAACCTCTACAAAACAGAAACAGTGAACTCTGTCTTGTGACTATTACAATCACATTTTAAAAAGTGATTCTTGTAATTAGAATTATTGGTAAAGAATTTATCAAAACAAATGACTCTCTACTGAATACAGTCATGAAACCATGCACTGTGAAGTGTTAAATTATTGTTTCTTTTGGGAAAAAATTCAATGTCATACTTTAAAAAAGAGGAAAAAGGGGTGCCTGTAATTCTCATTCTCAATACAATAGTGGAAATTCACAATTCACAGCATAATTAAGTATCCTTTTGACACTATGTGCAAGTCTGGTTCTTCCATTCAGATTGATGTCACTTAATCAAGCACCGCTGATACCATGTAATAATATACAAGAAAATATTCAAGATCTACAGCAAGATAAAAAGCCCACTATAGAAGTGGAAATAAGCATTCAAATTACATTTCTAAGCATAATCCAAAGGATGTCAACTAATACAGCATTAAATTAAAAATGGCATGAGTGTGCTAAATCCTGAAAGGGTGATGTTTATGTTATGATTATCAGGTATCATCTCGAAGCAGGTTTTTAGTATCACCTATATGTATATTTTATACTTGAAGATGAGAGTATTCCCCAAGCTTCTATTAATACTATCTCAGTGAGACTGCTCCATCCATGTTACAAACATTAAGCACTCTGATAGACATGTTCTCTGCTCTAGACTTGAACATAACTCTTCCCAACCTACTAACTCACCTTTTTTCCTCAGTGATCTTAATTTTCTAAGTATTCATTTCTCTTCATTGCATATTTGGCACATTTGACACATTTGACCATACTGTATAGTTTTTGAACACAGGGATGGCAACTCTTTTCTTTTTTTCATGTGCTAAAGCTCTCTACAGATCCAGACTAAGGTCTGATTCTGGACCTATGACAGGAGAATATAAAAAGTTATGGATTAGTCATTACTTCCTTAGTGCCTGATTCAGTTAAAGGTGTTGCTAGGAACACCTTGCTTCTTAGCTCTGACCTTGTTTCTTAGTTCTCTCGTGACTGAGTTCTACCCAATGATTGAGCTTCTATGTGGTACCTCCAGTTCCTACAAGGAAGAAATTTTCTGTCTTTGAAGACCAATTTTATCTTGGAGAGAGTGTGATTTCAGATTTTGTTCAGAGCACTTCTTTCTATTATCCTAGGATTACCAAGGATAGTGCTGCTTGAATGCTGTTTATTTTTGTCAGAAACAAACAGCAAGATCAACTTATAACTAGATCTAGAGTTAGGCAAGAATTCATGAGACACAAACCCGGAGAGCTGGACATAATATCGAGGGCCTGGAAAATGAGGGTGAATACTGAGATTGTTTAAGACAAGCCACTCTGAATTAGTGTGTTTTAGGATGGCTTCAATTTATATGTGCTAAGCTAAAGATTTACATTATATTCAAATAGAAGGATAATTTTATTTAATGGGTGATCAGTTTGGAAACTGTCCTGAGATTTATAGTTTAAAACCATTGAAGAGCTACTATAATGAATATCAAACTGTATTAACAAGATGAAACATGGGACATAAAGGACCTGATATTACTTCGTCTGAAAAAGGTCCAACTAAAAAGACACAAGAGTAGCTGCAGTAGGTGGGGAAGATTAGTATGAAAGGTGGGTAGTGATCAACTCTCTTCAGAATTCCCTGGTAATACAATAAATAGAAATTATCATAAAATATATCATGCCAGTTCTACAACTAAGGAAAAGCAGCATACATTTAGCATTGTTCAATACTGAAGGTAATTCAAATAGATTTAGAAGCTATTTTAGAAGTGTCTAAGTTGAGGATATAAGTAGTATTTCCAAAAGTATCTAAAGTAATACCACTACCTTGCCTCTACTACATATTCCATAATATTGAATGTTCATTGATATATACAAGCTTATTTAATCACCACAGAAACCTTGAGAAATAGAAAGGCAAATGGGTCTTCATTTACCCAAGATAGCCCCAGTTTTAGCTTTTTACAAGCAGATTAGCATTTCCCAAAGTGCTCCAGTTTAGACCAAATTATATGGATACCAAAGGTATAACACCTCTTCCCTCATTTTACAATTGAGAAAATCAAGATGCTCAGCTGGAATTATAAAATTTATAAATAATAGAACTGATATTTAATATATTTAATATAAAGACTCTGATTCTTCAATATTAAAGGCATATTCTTTCAAGGAATAGAATTAGATAATTTTTCAGGGTATATTTTAATTCTTAAAAATGACATTTTTCCTAATAAAATGACTGTTAATTAGTAAACAAATTTAAAGACCTTTCAAATTTTCCAAACCTTCATAACAAGAAAAAATTGTCCATATCTCAAGACTCATAGTTTGTTATAGTTCAGTGACTGCAGAAATAGAAGATGTGATAGATTAAAGATGATGAAAAACTCTTTGAGACTACTTCCATGGAGAAGTGACTCTATGATCACTGACCTAGAATCTGAGTGAGGTCTGTGACTCCTTCACTAACAGAATATAGTGAATATACACCCAAGTCAGTATCTAGTCCAGGGCTTTAAAAGACCCCATCTTGAACGTCTTGTCTCTTGGAATACTTTCTTTCTCTGTGAGCCTTGAGCTGCTGCTATGCAAACACTCTACCTTGAGACTTCTATGCCAAAGAGGTCAGATATAGGTGCTGTTTTCAAAAATCCCAGGGGAGTTCAGCCATTCAGCCATCCCTGATTTGGCACCAGAAATGTGTGTGAAGACATCCTGACCTTCCAGACCATCCCACCCACTGGCTGACTACTACCAAGTGGTAGTTGAACATTATAGAGAGCAATAGTATGAGCCAGCTGAGCCCTGCCCAAGTTACTGACTCACAACATCATGGGATATAATAAATCATTTCTTGCTTTAAGCTTTCAAGTTTTGGAGTGATTTGTTATGTAGCAATAGATAACTGAGGTAGAATTTGTTCCCTAGAAGTGAGATGGTATGATAACAACAACAATAACAAAACATGTAGCATTGGCTGGGACTGATGGTGGACAGGAGCTGGAAGGAACTATTGGTGAAAACTTGAGTGGCCTTAGGGAGACTATTAGGGCTTCCAGAACAATGTGGAAAATGTTATTGGAAGCCAGTGAAAAGGGCAGCTGAGTTATATACAGACAGAACAGTTAGCAAAACTGTTGCCTGCAGCAATATGGAAAATAGAAAAGCAACCTAACAATCTCAAAAATCTTTCTAAGGATCTCCACAAGCAA
The DNA here is from genome assembly GCF_009834535.1 of Camelus ferus. Taxonomy (NCBI): domain Eukaryota; kingdom Metazoa; phylum Chordata; class Mammalia; order Artiodactyla; family Camelidae; genus Camelus; species Camelus ferus. The sequence goes on from NC_045700.1 coordinate 39,802,061, forward strand.
AAGTTTTCCTAGCCACCCATAACAAAATGAAAGATGAGAGAGACAAACTATGGAAGAAATTCTAAAGTTTTCTAACACAATTGGAGGATATACTAATGGCTCTGGACAGTCTTTCTAAGCACCCTCCCCCAAAAAATAGCCTCAGAGGAAAGATGAAATTCAGGTGCTTGTTTAGTAAAGCATGGTCTGAGAGTAAAGATGAAGTCAAGGGTGAAAGTGTAAAATCTTTGTTAAGACCTCACAGAGACTTAAGACAGTGTTTGGTAGACCCTTTCAGCTAGACAAAATGACTTTAAAGGACAAAACTCTTCTTAGGGAAGTCCTGTAGATGCTCTCTTTTTATATATTGGGCTTCTAAGAGTCTTGAGGGCACTGTCTCAGCCTAGCAGAGATAGAAAAGAGCTTATTTTGAGGATATTTATAGGTGTGGTGTTGTCTGTTGAAATGGATTGTAAATTTATATACATGAAGTCTATAGAGCTTTTAAAAGATTATATCACTTGAACTGAAAAAGATTATTACAGAATGAAGAAGGCCTTAGGATCCCTAATTTCCTGCAGGCAAAAAGATGGCTGAGAGAACTACTCAGCTATAAACATAGGCTATTTCTTATAGATAGGAATGTCTAATGTCATAATCAAGAGCTCATAGGGAGAAGTCAATAGGCACAGAGAATCATGTCTATGGAGCAGTTCTGGGCTCTATTTTTTTTTTTTTTTTAATGGCAACGCATGCCTGACTGGATTTCAGAATCGCTACGGACCAGAGATTTTCATATGCTTTTTGTTTTAAGAAGGGCCTTCTTGAAAGGAGTGCCTAATGCTAGTATTCTATGCCTATCTCACCATTGTATGCTGGTTGTGGGAAACACACAATTCATATCTTGTCCAACGATTAAGATGAAGAGAAACTATACATGAATAACTGTATACAATATACACTTGGACTTGATTTTTAAAAAATGAGATCTTAAAGTTGCTCTATAAATTCAACACAATTCCAATAAAAACACAGGAAGTTTTTTTTTAAGATATCAACAAATTGATTTTAAAGTTATATGGAGAGGCAAAAGACTCTGAATAGCCAACACGATATTGAAAAGGAAGAACAAAGTTGGAGGACTGACACTACCTGACTTCAAGGATTATTTCAGGGCTACAATAATCAAGATAGTATAGTAGTGGTGAAAGAATAAACAAATAGCTCAATGGTAAAGAATAAAGAGTCCAGAAATAGATTCACATAAATATAGTCAGAGGCAAAGTCAAAACAATGAAGAAATGGTAAGTCTTTTCAACAAATGGTGCTGGAACAACACGACATCTACATGCAAAAAAACCAAAAATGTATCTAGACACAAACTTTACACCCTTCACAAAAATTAATTCAAAATGGATCACAGACCTAAATGTGAAACATAAAACTGTAAAACTCCTAGTAGAAAACATAGGGAAAAAACCTGGATGACCCTGGATTTAGGGATCATATTTTAGATAAGATATCAAAGGCACAACCCATGAAAGAAAGACTTGAAAAGCTGGATTTCATTAAAATTAAAATTTTCTGCTGTGTGAAAGACAATGTCAATAGAATAAAAATACAAGCCACAGACTCAGAGAAATTATTTTCTAAATATACATCTGATAAAAAAATACAACTGTTATCCAAAATATATAAAGTACTCTTCAAACTTAACAGTAAAAAAACAAATAACCTCATTTGAAAATGGGCCAAAGACCTTAACAGATACTTCAACAAAGATATACAGGTGGAAATAAAAATATGAAAAGATATTCCACATCATATGTCATCAGGGAAATGCAAATCAAAACAACAATGAGATACCATTACTCACCTATTAGGATAATGGCCAAAATCCAGAACATTAACAACACCAAATACTGGTGAGTTCCTGGAGCAACAGGAACTCTCATACATTGCTGGTTAGAATGCAAAATGATACAGCCACTTTGGAAGATAATTTGGTAGTTTCTTACAAAACTAAACATATTCTCACCATCTGATCTAGGAATCACATTCCTTAATATTTACCCAAAGGAGCAGAAAACTTATCTCAACACAAAAATCTGCACACAGAGGTTTAGAGCAGCTCTATCTGTAACTGCCAAAACTTGGAAAGAACCAAGATGTCCTTCAGTAGGAAAATGGATAAATAAATTTTGGTATATCAGGAAAATGGAATTTTATTCAGTACAAAAAAGAAATAAGTTTTCAAGCCATGGAAAAAAACATGGAGATACTTAAATGCATATTACAAAGAAAAAGAAGCCAATCTGAAAAGGCCATGTACTACATGATTCCAATAAATGACATTTTGGAAAAGACAAAACTAGGGAGACAGTAAAAGGATCAGTGGTTGCCAGGGTTTAGAGGGAAAGGAGGGATGAAAAAGCAGGCACAGGGGATTCGGTGGGTAGTGAAATACTCTGTATGATTCTATAATTGTGGCTACATGTTATTATACATTTGTCTAAATCCATAAAATGTACAGCACCAGGAGTGAACCCCAGTGCCGACTATGATATAGCAGTGTAGGTTCTCAGTTTTAACAAATGTACAACTCTGGTGAGGGATACTGATAATATTGGAGGCTGTGCATGCATGGGGGCAGGGTATATATGGGAAATCTCTGTACCTTCTTCTCAATTTTGCTATGAACCTAAAACAGCTTTAGAAAAATAAAGTTTCTTTTTAAAAAACCAAAACCTTAATAAGGAAAAAAGGTACCTCAACCTTTATTTCATACTTTACACAAAAATTAACTTGAAAAAGATCACAGACCTAAATATACAAGATTAAATTATTTAACTTATAAGACATAATACAGAAAAAATATTTTGCTAAAGTGTATATAAAGTATACATTGATATTGATCTCTTTTTATAAAGAGAAACAGATTAGGAGACACATCAAATTTGACAAAATGTTAACAACTAAAGAATCAAAGTGAAGGGTATATGGGTGTTCTTTGCACTATTCTTAAAAGTTTTCTGTGGGTTTGAAAGTTTTAAATTTAACTTTGTGGGAGAAGATAATAACAGAGTCAAATTGAAAACTGAAAAAGAAAAACACTTCATTATACTCTAGGACTGCTTCAAAAGTCTCGAAATAATTAAATTTGACTGTATTAAATACTCCAGCTTTAGAAACAAAAGGCTTTAAAATATAACAAAAGGAAGTAGTAATCAATGACAAATACACAAGAGATTAGAGATGAAGACAGAATAAAAATTCATTGAATTTAGCAACATGAAGGACACTGGTGGAAGTAGTTTTGCTGAAAGTAGTTTCAATTGCATAGTGAGAGTGGAAACCAAATTAAAGTAGAAAGGGTTGTAAATACATATCAGAGAAATTAAAACAGCCTTGTAAGAGATTTGGCCTTGGCAATCCTGATATCACAATAACTTAAAACAAAAACACATTTTTAAAAATTGTCCTCATTCTTCCAAAAAATTGTTTGCATCTTCTCAGAGAATATATGTCACAAACTGTTAAACAAGTGTATTTGATTGAAAGTAGAGAACTAGTTTAAGTATATTCTAAACTAACCAAACTTCCAGAGGTTTGAGTGCCCACATGTGAACATGAAATACAGGAATTCTCAAATGAATCTGTTCAAAAAGCTGGCCTCCAAGTTCTCCCTCATCACTTAACTGTTACATGAAAAGACGAAATGTCAGATGACTTCAAGTGTTGAAATATGAACTCCCTCTGAAATCTAAGTTATATTTTTGTCAGATTAAAATAGCCCCCGAGTTTCTGACAGAGTAATGGGAAATTTATTTTTTCTCTAAACATAAGGAAAGTGTAAAGGAAAGATACTGCTACATTTGCCCTGTATATGTTGACAGACAAGCCTCTTGTTGTCATCAGGGGGAAACATGGGGACAGTATGTGACATAGAAAAGACTTTCAAAAGGGTCTGCACAGTGATTGTGAAGGAAGAAAGAGTGACTTAAGAAGTCATTTTCTTAAGAGAAGAAAATGAAAGAAAAACACATGTCAAAAAAGAAAAAGCTGGAATCACCTAAAAACATCCTCAGTTGTATTTCCCCTCTTCTTTATTAAAATTTTAGTAATTAACAGAAGATTTCAAAGTTACCTAAGATAACAAACATATTCAATTTAAAAAGGACTCCAAATGTTATTTTCCATCTATCACCATGCAGTTGACCCTGTGGTGAGCATGCTGTAGTGTATACAGAAGTAGAAATATAATGTTGTACACATAAAACTTATATAATGTTACAAACCAACATTATCTCAACAATTTCTAAAAGAAGGACTCCAAAGATGTTGGTAGGTATTGAAGGAATGGAGGTGAGAACCTCAGAGAAACGAGTAAGAGAGTTATACCAAGAAAATCCTTACTTCTTTAGCAAATATGAATGAAGTGAGGGACATGTACGAAAGAAAGAAGTTTCAGGTGCACGAGGAATTTCAGCATCCAGATACCATTCACTGAGTATTTACCATATGATGAAAAAGTAGTGCCAACAAGAAGGATGTCAACTCATGGAGGTCCATTTTTCAGATAGCTCTAGAGTTTCTCAGAGTTGGGGTTGGGATTGGGGGAATCAGTAAAGAAAAAAGGTAACTAACCTTGTTCCTGGAAGTCATTATGGGCAAACTGGCAGGGATTTATAGCCATGAAACTTGACTTTTATTGCATATTATGTTAAATTACTTCATATATATATGTTGTATATACATTGCTTTAAAAACATTAAAAGGAAAATATGTTAGAATAATACAGGGGAAAGAACACAATGGAAGGGTAGCCAGCTATCAAACACAGGAGGAGACAATTTTAAAATGGGATTGGACTGTAAGTTTTCAAATAAGTTCTGTATAGTATGAGATTTAACCATATTATATCTCAGGATGATATAAGAAGTGTGATTTTATAACCACCATAAGAAATACATGTGAAATCATAAAATGCAAAGATGTGTCAAAATACTGAAAACAAAGACGTTCTTAATTTTTAAATCAAGGGGAGTTCACAGATTAATTTATTCACCAAATATTTCTTGATTACATAATACATATAAGTTCCTCTGATAGATGTGACAAATAGAACAGTGAAAGAGAACAAGTTTATTCTTTCATGAATTTGACAAAGACAGTAGTCTCTTGGGTAGGGGGAAAATAGAACAATTCACTAGGGTTGGAAATAAAATACTAGAATTTTTCTTTGTATTTTCAGCCTAGAAATAAGAAAGACATGAAGCTGTTCTGATATTTAATATATAGACTGGCAAGGCCATCCTCACTGAGCCCAAATATGAGACCATTACATGTGCTATACTGGTTTATGGAGACATCCTAATGGAACAATGACAGTTCAATAAGACAGGTGGCCCTTCCTCATATTTGAACTATCGCAATTTAAGTGCACCAGTTAAGCAGATTTACAGATTACATTGTCCAGTTTTAATGAAATTCACCCGCTCAAAATGAACAAAAAGTTCAAGAAGACCCTTGCAAAGGAGTCATGGATCAAAGGCAATTCATTAATACAAGTTCAACTGAACAATTAGAAAATAGTAGTGCTAAGATTGCTCTTCCCTGTTGGGCAAATTTCCTATCAGACATTCAAGAGTTAAAAGTCAATGATAATCTCATCAGATCTAATACAACCATGATACTAATACTAAAATATTAAAATTATTAATACTATTAAATTGACTATGATATAATCAAAATTAAATAAGAGTTTAAAGCTGTAAAAGAGAAAATTAAAAATAATGTTTCATTCAACTTCATTCTTTTTCAATCCTACAATTGGCCAAGTTTTATAATATACTATGTATTTGATTATATTTTAATATAAGAACATAATTTATATATAAATAAACATATATTGGGACATAAATTCATAGAAATATTTTACTGTAAGTGGTGCACTATCAAAAATACTTGGAAGCCATAGATCTGGGGGATATAAATTCTACAAATAGAAATATAAGGCTAGTATCAATAATCAGTAACATTTTAAAAGAGATATTTTGTGAACACTTGAAAAGAAATGTTAATGAAAAGCATGTAGTGATCATTAGAAAGCAAGATGACTTTTGTAAAAATAACTTGCACAACTGACTTGATTTGTCTTTTTAATAATGTCACTCTGACATTAAGAGAATGGAATAAATACTATCTTGGGCAAAGCATTTTTAAAAAATCAAGATGTGAATAATTTAATAGAATTTAGATGACACACACTAGAAGGAATAACTAATACAACAGATAACCAGAATAATCCTTCCAGCTCACTTTTTCCAGGACCACAAGTACAAAGTCTTTTGATTGCTCTGAGAATGCGATCTACAAGTCACTGTTCCTACCACCTTTCACCGACACCTCCCCACCCCCTGATGCCCTCACTACTCTCCTAAGGCAGTTTAAATTCCATGTCCAGTCATTACAACCATTCTCTTGCATAGGCTCTAGCTGTCTTACCTCTCCCTGGCTTTCTGACTGGACTTCTACTGTCTACATCTAAACCTATGCCTGAATTGAAAGATGACTAGAGCTAAACTAGTCACAGCGATGCAGTCTAGTCTCACTTAACTTGCTCCCCTTCCCCATTTAGGTAAATGGCAACTCCATTCTTTCAGTCGCTCAGGCCAAAAATTCTACAGTATTCCATGGCTTTCTTTCATACTCCGCAACCAATCCACCAGCTAATTCTACCTGCTCTACTTTCAAGACTATTCAGAAGAGAACTGATTTTCACCACTTGTACTGCTACCATCCTAATCCAATCCATCAATACCTGCAATAGCAACCTCCCTTCCAGCAAAATAAACAAAATAAAACAAAACAAACCTGGTCTCCTTCCTTTTCCCATGGCCAGCTTTGGTCTGTTGTCAATACAGCAGCCAAAATGATCTGTTACAATGTAAGTCACTCATGTCATTCCTCTACTCAAAATCCTCCAGAGGCTTTCCAAAGTAAAAGTTCAAATTTCTTGCAGTGACATATAAAGCCAGCTTTTCTCTCTGATCTCATCCCAATCTCATCTTTGCTAATTTCACTTCAGCCACACTGTCTTCCTCTTGTTCCTTGAACACACCAGGCACACTTTCCCCTCCAGAGCTCTCCCAGTTCTCCTACCTGGAATGATCAATCCCAAAGAGCCAAATAATTTGCTATTCTTGGCGAGACTTACTTGACCACCCTATCTAAATTTGCAACACCTTTTTTCTTCCCTCAGATTTCCCATCCTCATTTTCTTTACATTTTTCCTTAGCATTTAATCACTAACTGTAAATATATATATATATATAAATTATTTATCCTGTTTACTAGAATGTCAGCTTCATAAATGCAGAGATATGCACCAATTTTACTCATTCTTCTATGCTCAGCATTTACAATAGTGCCTGGAAAAACATGATCCTCAATATTTATTTGTAGAATGGATTAATAAATCATTCAATGAGGCAGAATTTAACAAAGAGATGCATTACATTTAGATGCAAAAAGTATAAATGAACCTGGAGGACATCATGCTAAGTGAAATAAGCCAGTCACAGACAGACAAATGCTTCATGATTCCACCATTAGGAGGTATCTAAAACAGTCAAACTCACTGAACCAGAGAGTCGAACGGTAGTTGCCAGGGGCTGGGGGGAAGAGAAACTGGGGTTATTCATTGTTGTTCAATAGGTATAAAATTTCAGTTATACAAGATAGAAAAAGTTCTAGAGATCAGCTGAACAAAGTGCCTGTAGTTAACAATGCTGTGTTACACACTTAAAAAATTTAAGAGAGTATATCTCATGTTAAGTGTTTTTGCCACAAAAATGGAAACAAAAACAGAAAAAAAGGGACATGAGGAAACTTTTGGAGGCGATGGATATGTTTATTGCCTTGATTGTGGTGATGATTTCATAGGTATAAACATATATCCAACCACATCAAATTGTAAATATTAAATATGTAGTTTTTGAGTATCAAATATACTTCAATGAACCTGTTAAGAAAATCAATCATAAAAATAAAGCAGGAGGGAACCCAATTTGGCCCCTCTCTTGCCATTTCCCTCATGTCTTATGTTATCTGGACCTCAGTGCCTTTGTATGTGCTTTTTCTTTTACCTTACATTTCCTTCTCCCTTACTATTCATCTCAGTTAGTTGTTCAATGAAGCCTTATAATGGGAGCATTATAAGATAGCTCCTTTAAATCTATTAAATCTTCTTCTGTGCTGCCTCTGTAGTATATTCACATTTCTATCATTGCCTCTATTACACCATGTTGTAATTATTTGTTTTGAGTCTTTCTCCTTATAAGCTATAAGTTCCTGGATGTTAAGATCCATGTCCGTGATTGCTGTATTTGGCACCCCTATGTCTTATGTCGTACAACTGATTATCAAATGCAATTGAATCTATGGTTTTTTTAAATCTAGAATGATCCAATTTTTCAAAAGCTTTATTATGAATCAAAATTGTGATTAGTAGACATCCATTATCCAGATTATGAAAAGCAGATCTCAAATATTGTACACTAAACACAGTCACATTAGAGTGTGAGCCTCCCATTACTGGGTATGTTTGGGCAGAGCCTGGATTTTAAGGACACATGTAAAAGATTCCTGAACCACATGGGAAGTTAGACTAGAAGAGCCTTCAGGACTTGAGAAAATCATTTTCTGATCAGAGAAAATCATTCTCTGATTTTTCTGCTTTTTTTTGCAATTTGTGGCAGTCTTGAGGTTTTAGCATACTATATGGTTCTAATTTAGTACAATTTGAGTAAAACTTAAGAATTAAATACAAAGTCACACATAAATCTACAGTGAACATATTTGCTCAAGTAATCTGAATGATTTTGCAGTCCTAGAATGTTATTACTAGTGACAGTTTTCCTTTGCTTCTTAGTTATCATTTTCTTTCCTCTCCCTGTCCCATTTTATCAAATTTAAATTAAATAGTTGTTGGATTTAAATAGTTGTTTAGTATAATTTTTAAATGATTTTAAGATGTTTGAAATTTAGAAGCATATACATTTAATACTGAATCTTGTTTTTTTAGAAAAGGTGTAATTAATCACTAAGTGTTAATGTTTGAAGAATAACAACTTTATTTCAAAATACCTTAGTGACTACTAAAAACATAAAAAATTATGCCTCTACTGATACTTTTATCACACAACATATTTTACAAAGTAGTTACTATATTTTCTCAATTTATCTTTAAACAATACCAATCCTAGAAAGACAGAGATTGTTATGTTCATTCTGTAATGAGTGTTCTAGGACAGAAATGTTTAAATGACTTGTCTAAGATCACGTAGCAAGTCATGGCAGATTTAGAAGCAGAATTTTCTCCTGATTTTCACCCAGCGCCCAGTACATTTCAAATCCACATTTCTAACTTTCAGAGCCTACTGATGGATAGATAATTTTTTTGAATTTCCTTTAATTTATTTAAGAACGAAAAGGTCAATTTGGTTATGTTTTCCTAAATTAAGCAAAGAAAATATACTTCATATTTCTTGAAATTAATTTTTTAATTTACTATTTATCCCAAGAGCCAGAGTAGATTCTTAGAATAAATATAGTGTTTAGTATTTAAACTCAGAAACCACTAATATTTTTTTTTTCTTTCAAGGGTCCCTTGCCCTGACCCTCATCTCCAGAATGATGTCTTCACATATGAATTCCCATTTGGTAAGAAATCTTTTCTGTTCTTAATTTTAAAGAAATTTGACATAATTTAAAATTATTCAAATTACAAGAAGCATATACAGTTTATCGGCTAAATTTTTCTGATCTTTATTATGAAAAAGTTTGACGTCTTCTTTTAATATAAAGTAAGTCAACTTACTCTCTGTGCATCACTTACTATTAGCTAGATATTCACAAAAATGTGCCATTACTGTAAGTTATAAACACAGTGTCTTCTCTGAAGGATCACTTTTGAAGTCCAGGAACCTGGAGAAACTGAGAAAACGCTCCTTCAAAGTAATTCCTATGTTTTCAAATTCCCTTTTCTATGCTTATAATAAATCCAGACATTTTCCTACTAAAATATTTGCATGACATTAATAGATCTTTTGGAAATCTTATAGTAGAAATAAAGATGGTAAGAGCAAAAATGGGGATTTTGAACCTGAAGTCTATATATATTATCATACAGTTAATCAAAATCTCCCAGAGCGTGGAAACAATTGCTTGAGGAAATTAGTATAGGAAATTTGAAATAGCCTCAATAATTTTGCAAGGATATGTAGACGTGGACTAGAAAGTATATTTTGCTAGAATAGGTAGATAGATTGGCAGCTAGAGACACAAACATGCACATATATATATGTATATAATATATATATATAATTTTTCTTTTCAGTTAAAGTTATTACTAAGACATATGTGTAATACTAGTTTTTCCTTTGTTTTAGGTCTACATAATACCTGAAGAAAAGGAAAACTACATAAGGCAAACAATATTTTCCAAGAAAACAAAAATGGTAGATGATAAGCTATCTAACCAATTGATAGATATCTTAATCCTTGCTATGTTAATCGTCAGCCTCTGAGAGAGGGAGATGTACATCAAAAAGCAGGCTTATATTGGGCAACTTTCTACTAAGACATTCAATAGTTTCAATAAATGCTCAGCCACCTTCCTAAATGGAATCAACCATCCATAAGACAAGTCAAGTTGGAACATATTACAGAAATTGCTAAGACATCCCAACTGTTCAAACAAAGGCTTCAGCAAGATAGCAGGATACAAGATTAACATACAGAAATCAGCTGCATTTCTCTACTTTAACAATGAAATATCAGATAAAGAAAGTAAGGAAACAAACCCATTTAAAATCACATCCAAAAAATAAATAAATAAAATATTTAGGAATAAATATGACCAAAGAGGTGAAAGACTTAAACACAAACCACAAAACATTGATTAAGGAAATTAAAGATGACTTAAAGAAATAGAATGATATTCCATGCTCTTGGATTAGAAGAATTAATATTGTTAAAATGGCCAAACTACCCAAAGCAATCTATAGATTTAATGTGACCATTATCAAATTATCCAGGACATTTTTCATAGAACTAGAACAAATAATCCTAAAATTTATATGGGATCACAAAAGACCCAGAATTGCCAAGGCAATACCAAAGAAAAAGAATGAAGCTGGAGGAATAACCCTCCCAGACTTCAGATGATACTACAGAGCTATAGTAGTCAAAACAGCATAGTATTGGCACAAAAACAGACATATGGATCAATGGAACAGAATACAGAGGCCAGAAATAAACCCACAGACTTACTTGTCAATTAATCTTTGACAAAGGAGGCAAGAATATTCAATGGAGAAACAACATTCTCTTCAGCAAATGGTGTTGGGAAAACTGGACAGTTGCATGTAAATCAATGAACTTAGAATAGTTCCTCACACCATACACAAAAATAAACTCAAAATGGCTTAAAAACTTAAATATAAGACAAGAAACAATAAATCTCCTAGAAGAAAATATAGGCAAAACATTCTCTTGACATAAATCTTATCAGTGTTCTCCTAGGGCAGTCTACCCAAGCAATAGAAATAAAAGCAAAAATTAACAATTGGGATCTAATTAAACTTATAAGCTTTTGCACAGCAAAGGAGACCATAAGCAAAACAAAACAACAACCTACAGAGTGGGAGAAAATATTTGCAACTGATGCAACTGACAAAGGTTTAATTTCCAAAACATATAAACAGCTCATACAACTTAATAACAAAAAAACAAACAATTCAATCCAAAAATGGGCAAAAGACTTAAACAGCAGTTCTCCAATGAAGACATACAAATGGCCAATAAGCATATGAAAAAAATGCTCAATATCAGTAATTATCAGAAAAATGCAAATCGAAACTATAATGAGGCACACCTCACACCAGTCAGAATAGTCATCGTTCAAAAGTTCACAAACAATAAATGCTGGAGAGGGTGTGGAGAAAAGGCAACCCTTATATATTGTTGATAGGAATGTAGTTTGGTGTAGCCATTATAGAAAACAGTATGGAGATTCCTCAAAAGACTAAAAATAGACTTACCATATGATCCAGTAATCCCACACCTGGGCATACATCTGGAGGGAACTCTAATTCAAAAAGATACATGCACCCCAATGTTCATAGCAGCACTATTTACAATAGCCAAGACATGGAAGCAACCTAAATGTCCATCAACAAATGACTGAATAAAGAAGTTGTGGTATATTTATATAATGGAATACTGCTCAGCCATAAAAAAGAATGAAGTAATACCATTTGCAGCAACATGAATGGACCTGGAGATCATCATTTTAAGTGAAATAAGCCAGAAAGAGAAAGAAAAATACCATATGATTTCACTCATATGTGGAATCTAAAAAAACAAAAAAGGAAAAAAAGAAGACACTAACAAACTCATCTACAGAACAGAAACAGACTCATAGAAATAGTAAACAATCTTATGGTTACCAAGGGAAAGGGCATGGGAAGGGATTAAATTTGGGAGTTTGAGATTTGCAAATATTAGCCACTATATATAAAAATAGATTTAAGAAAACAAATTTCTTCTGTATAGCACAGGGAACTATATTCAATATCTTATAATAACCTTTAATGAAAAAGAATATGAAAATGAATATATGTATATGTATGACTGAGACGTTATGCTGTACACCAGAAATTGACACATTGTAAACTGACTATACTTCAATTTTAAAAGGTGAAAAAAAAAGAATATATTTATGGGATTTAAACACGAGGAATTTGTAGTTCAAATAAATCTTAAGTTCTTTCAAAAAAAATTTAAAAAGGCTTCTTTCTGATCCTGAACCTGAAGGAGACAGGTCAAAAATAGATTTACTGCTGGCCAGCATCTACATGAATAGAGCTGCTTTAATGGTACAAATCACCAAACATTGTATAGCACCTCCAAAGATTATTTCAAAGAAACCTTGCCCTTATCCGTCATCCCACAAAGGTACAAAATCATATTTGGAATAACATCCAATCCATTCAGTAGGCAATTCTTCCAAACAGGCTCAGTACATCCAGAAAGAAAGGAAGGGAAGGAGAGAAAGCATGAAGGCAGGATGGAAGAAAGGAAGACAGGATGGAAGAAAGGAAGGAAGGGAAGGAGGAAAGAAAGAAGGAATGTAGGGAGGAAGGAAATGACTGACAAAAGTCTCTCACACTTCTGTGTGCCTATCTATAAGATTACACAACTGATCAAAATCCAGCTCTAGTATTCCTAAACTGAAGTATAATCACCAACAAAATAAAAAACATAATTATCTAAGTAAGGCCTTCATATGGAAAAATGCAACCAAATAGTTTTCTTCCTATAAGCTTACATACATACATTCACTAAAATATCAGTCTTAGAAAAACTATACAATTCTCTCAAAACCTTCCAAAAAATTCAACATGCTTCCCTGTTTTAAAAAATCATTAGGAGTTCAAAAGTTTTAGAGCTTAAAAATCTTCTCAAAATTTTTACTGAGCACAGAATATGCGTGAACCACAAACAGACTGTCCACAACTTAGAATGGGTTGGTTGACTTAATGATTTTTCAACTTTACCATGGTGGGAGTTCTACACTTTCAGTAGAAACCAAACTTTGAATTTTGAATTTTAATCTCTTCCCGGGCTAGCCACATGCAGTACAATCCCCTTACGATGCTGGGCCCTGTCCTGCAGTGAGCAGCAGCTCCCACTCAGCCAAATGGTCACAAGGGTAAACCACGATGTACTCACAAGCATTCTGTACCCGTACAAGCACTGTTTTTCATTTTCAGTATAGTATTCAATAAACTACATGAGATATTCAACACTTTGCCCAAGTGTAGGCAAATGTAAATATTCTGAGTACATTTAAGGTGGGCTCAGCTCAGCTATGATGTTCAGTTAGGTCAGGTATATTAAATGCATTTTCAACTTAGGACATTTTCAATGTGTGATAGGTTTATCAGGACCAAACCCCATCTTGAGTTGAGGAAGATCTGTACACAACAGAAGATATACAGAAGTAGGTATACGGCCATTTCATATCATTCACATAAAACATTATCTGTAGATAGTTCCTACCTTCCAATTCCTCAGGTAGCTACGTAAAAGGAATCCATATTCCCATAGTGACGTTTATATGTTGTCTGTGTCTCAGTAATGATGATGGAAACTAGGAAAGAGACAATGCATTCCTTGGGTGTTTAAATCAACCGAAACAGTCTCTTCTCAAGATGCACTGTGGCATGAGAGAGGCTACATCTGTGAGTTCCATATACATTTTACTAATTTCCCTTGGTTCATTACTTTCTGGTTTTTTTCTGACACTTTCTTTGCACTTTTGCTCCCTCTCTCTCTCTCCCTTTCCCTCTCTCCTAATTAGGCCACGTCTTTCTTCCTATCATTCTTGCTCTAAATATACTTGCTAAGTCTATCGCTGCTATTGCCTCTTTTCCAAGTTATCTTTTTTTAGGCACAATGCCAGTGCCATTTTTCTTATGATTTGTGAAAGTCTTTCTTTCCTCTGTCCCTGCCCAGGCCTCCTACCCCCTGCCTAAGCTTTTCCTTTTCCTCTATTATCTACTATGCTCTCTGTTATATTTCTAGCCCTTAAAGTTCACAGGGCTCAGGAGAAAAGAAAACTACAGCTGTGGTGAAACAACAGAGGTTTGTCCAAAAACTACCCTTGGTTATTTGGACCTAGTTTACAGTGTTGCCTCCAAAACAATAGCTTAATTTCAGGAATCTCAGAAAAAAAAAAAAAACCTGCAAAAATCAAGCAAGCCTTGAAGAAAGCACCTGTCATCATCTGTCTGTTCTCAAAGTCTTAGGACCCTTCAATTTGCCTCATCCCTGCATCCATATGATAAATCATGATATATTTACATTTTCTCCTTGTCTACAGGAGAATTGGATCATAAAAGCTTCTGTTAACCCAATTACAATGAACGTACAATAGTAATATGTCACGGAATACATGCCTTCTCAAAATGTAACTGTTAAGTATAAGAATTCAAATATATATTTAATTCAAATAAGGTGTTTGCAGCCTTATCCAGAACACTGCGGAAGGCAATCAAGTACCTGATGCCTGAGCTCTCAATAGCATGCAGAGAATCTTATGGGCTAAAGAAATTCCCAGAGGAGAATTGTGGAATTTAATAGACAGTTTGGGCTTCTACGCTTGAATCACTTCTTTGCTTAGATATGCAATGATTTTAAAGCTTTTAATTTTAACAGTGTTATGTATTTTGTTTTTCTTTAACATCTTTTTGTGTTTATTTTCTGGAAAGTTTAGTTGCCTAAAATTACTGCTCTTCCTCTGTAGGCACAGGATATTAGGTGAATAAGCCTCATTACTGATCAGCAATTTTATTTTCATTTCACAAGTAAATACTTTTATACATACTTTTAAAAAAAGAATATATTTAAAGTCTTAATAGGGATATTGATCATTACAAATGTAATTGGATCCCTTGCCTTTTTTTTACTCTCCACATGCCTCTGCAATAGGTTTAATGTGCTGCTGACCTAAAGAGAAAAAAAAAACTTTGATTGTAAATGGAAACGTTTTAAAAAATCCTATATTTGCAAAATCAAAATTATCAAAAATGATAGCACTGAGAATACCAAATTAACTTCCCTCTAAGCTACAGCTGGAAGTTAACAGTACAGAGGCAGTTAATGGAACTGAACTTCTAAACAAAATCCCTTCACAAAATCATACCTGAATTAATCTTAGGGGAAAGATGAGGAGTGAAAACTACATGGATTCTAAATAGATCATTAGGATATTAAAGGTGAACAGAATAGACAAAAAAATAAAGAGAAGAAAAAGTGGAGAGGCTGCTATTTAATTAACATTGATGTATAGCCATGAATACAGTATAGATAGAAATTCATACTCTGAGAATCTTTTAAAGAGAAATACTGCTGTGATAAGAGAAAAGGAAACATTAACACTGACTAGCTTTTGAGCAGTGATATTTTGCCCTATGAGGTGCTGTGAAAACTGCACTGTACCAGTAATATTTAATTGTAGCATAAAAATTAAACACCACTTACTTGATATAAAATAGGGATAGTATGTAAATTAAGTAAGTTTCAATTCATGTCTTCTTACTCACATCTGTTGGCAGTTTAAATAGTTTTAGTGTCATTAATTGTTATAAAAGTGCAAGATTTGCTGTATGCTTGCCACTTAGGACCAAAGGCACAAAAGTCTAATTGAACTAAGTAATTAGTAATTTGTCATTTCCTATTGTCAGCAATTACTTTCCATTAGAAATCCTCACTGAAAATTCTAATTTGAAGTGAGGTTTGCATTTTATTGCTGTCCATCCAAATTAGTTTAAAATTGACAGCTACATTTTCATTTAAAATTTTAAAGATGTTAAATATGCTTGAGGAAACTGAAGCACACTCAGCTCCACATAAGCCTCTGTGTGTGTGTGTGTGTGTGTGCACGTGCACACACGCAGACACACAAACTCACAAGAAGAGACAGCTAACACTAAAGAAGGTGCTTTTTGTTTTTCCAAAAGGGAGCTGCTGCACAAATATCACATCGTGGTTGCCTCTATGAAACCCAAGGTTTCTGATTTTTACATTTACACACAGACCCCTGCCGTGGTGCTCTCACCTGCACATGGATGGACAAGGAAACAACACACTATTAGACTTCTTTCTAGGGCTCCGAGCTCCCTCTGGGACGAGACTGTTGGATGGTTTTTCATTTGTTCTTTCTTCATGCTCCACTGGCCAATCAACACTTTCCCTTGCCTATGTTCTGAGCACTGTAAAAGCTAAACGGCAACTCAGCCCTCAAAAATAAGACTAAGGAGTTGCATAATTAGCACGGGTCCACTGATGTACCTTAACTAAGGGCAAATGGTGAGTCAAGCTTATCCTTAGTTTCCTTTGTAAAAGTTTGAGCACCACATGTTATCCCAACTAAATACTTTTTCTCTTTTAAAACTTAAGCCTGTTTCCCTTAAAGTACAGCTGGCTTTCTTTAACAAGTAGACTGGGCTTCCAATTGTTAACATTAAAGATACAAACGCAAAGTTCACATATTTTTCCCTCTAGCCTGTGATTAAAATTCTGAAACTGTAAAACAAATCTTTAAAAGCCTTGAGTTAATATAACTGTACATGAAAACCCAGGGTTTTAGATGAGGCTAACAGAAGTTGCTTGGGGAAAATCATCTCCACAAATTTAGTATGATAAAGGGGCAATGTCCATAAAGAATAGATTTGATTTATTAACCTAGAGTTAGAATTACATTAAAGGGCAAACGACAATGAAATTTCACAATTACATGTCTAATAATTCAATAACTAAAAAGGGTGGTGTTGAATGTATCACTGTACTAATTGAAGTGATATGGTTTACTAATTTCTTTTTCCCTAAGTTATGTAAGTGCTATAATTGACTTGTAACACTAGATATCATAATGAATTTCTCTTATTTTTCAAAGTGACACTCTAATCATTACTCTAAATTCATATACTTTCACAGAACAAATTTTCTACTGTTACACTCTTTGGTAACTAACTAGATATATCACACATCTGTAGCACTTAAGTGAACATTAATTAGTGCTAATTTACAATCAAATTCCAGTGGAGAAGAAAATTATGCTTTTTTGAACATCAAAAGTCTTTATCATGACCATTATGATGAAGAATGCCAGAACATCTTAATTATTTCTGCTTATAAATAATGTTTCCCACAAATCTTCAAAATGCACAAGAATGCTGTAGAAAGCAAAAAAAAAAAAAAAAATGCTAGCCTCATTATAATTTGGTTTTAACTTAGTAATAATGCAGTTCATTTTAATGAGTATCTTTCTTCTCTTTACTTCATTTTAATAGAAAAGAGATTGCTTGAAAATTCAAGAGCAAATTTTTCCTTTGTGTGTATTATTTAAGAGCTATTGAAACACATTTAAAAATTTTTGCTACACTACCATAAGACTCTGCTGCATAAATCCACAATTGTCTATAATACCACAGTTTTATGTGAACCCAAAATTATTTAAACTGTAAAATATTTGCCTCCTTACATGAACCACATGGTTCTAAAGCAATATGCTTCACAGAAATAAAATACACTTCCATTTGACTTATTCTAAAATAGTGCATTATTGCCAATAAGGCACTGAAGAAAAGAGAATTAAATTAAAAATTCAATAAACACTGATCAATATGCTTGTAAATATCAAGTCTATAAAATGATCTTCTCTTTAAATGTAGTTATACCACAGGTACACATTTCTATCTTGGGATTCAGTTGATCATTTTTAAATCTAGTTAAATTTGTTTCAAATAGAAACACACCAGAAATCTAGGAAGACAGAGAAAATAATAAAAAAGAAGGGAGGGAGGGAGGAAGTAAAGAAGGAAGGGAGGAAAGCAGGAAAGAAAGAAAGAAAGCAGGAAAGAAAAGAAAAGAGAAGAAAACGGCAGCCCAGACTGAACTCTCCTTGTCTCCTGGTTTAGCATTAGCTCACAATCAGCTGAATAAAGAAGTCATCTCTGTCTAATATGTAAATAAATCACAAGCCTCAGTTACTTTACCACTAGCTGTTTGTCATTCAGGAAAATAATGGTTAATCAATGTCTAATCAATGAAGATGTGTAACATATTAGTTTGCAGTCCTTCATCATCCTATTTTCTTCAATTGCCTGGGGGTTTGTGTTCAGTACTTACAGAATCGATTACAATTGAGAGTGATCATTCAGCTCATGTTGAGAGCTGTCAGCTGTGCTTTCCACAAAGCAGTTTTACTCCTGTGTTTAATATGAGATGCTAATATTTAGCTGCATCTGACAAACTAGCTTCCATGATGGAACCTTTTATGAGAAGTGCTTCAGTAACTAATTGTATCACTACATGTCACTTGATGAAACTAAACTTTTCCTGACTTCACAATAATCATAAGCATTACTGGCTTGCTGTGGAAAATTAAAGAGAAATAGCTGCCTGCTTGAGTCTGATCATGCCTTCAGGGAAGGTCTAAGAAAGGCAACTACCAATGACGCCTTTATAAATAACTACTAGGGGGTGGGGGCAGGAGGAGGAGACAAGTCTTCAATTTTCATATAAAGCAATATTTTTCGACATAAGGACAGTGTATCCTCATGTGCTAGCTTCCTTAAATGTCCGCAATTTCTCACAAACACCAGGAGAAAAGTTGGACCTGCAGCCTCTTGACACATTTCTGTTAAGAAACAACCTTTGGTGGCCGTGTGTGTTTAAAGTCCAGAGAAAATGTTAATTGCCTGACAAGCCCATTTTTCTTGCCATTTATAAAAATGCATCACCAACCTCTATATACACCCTGAAGAAAAGCCAGGAGTATTAAAAATGTGGGAGAGCAGACTCCTGATTTCCTTTCAATGACAACAAATAACTGTCAAGTTATGGAGCTCTTTGCTTTAATTACTGCCTTGTGATTTGTTTTGGAAGTTGTGCTGATGACATTCACAGAACCCAATGTTAAAAAACTAATAATGATATAGTATTTCATGAGAACATTTTGGATCTTGATAGTAGTGATTTTGAAAGCACAGGTTCAGATGTCTTAACAGTTAGTATTAGCTCCAACAGCACCCTCTTGTGCCCACTGCCTTGAAGCACCTTGTGGAAGGTAGAAAAGCCATTTGTATGCAGTTCAAGCTCATTGACACTTGCTTTATAGCCAATATGAAGAAACTTTAAAAAGTATATCCATCATCACCAGTGACCTAAATGTGCTCTTAAACTTAAAAATGCACTAATATCATTCTGTGATCAAGCATACTCCAGAAATGTACAATGATCTAAGATTTTTCAAGTTAAAATAGTGCATTAACTTTATTAGACTATTGCTTCAGTGATACATTGTCAAACTTTATGGATATTTCGGGATATGTTTTAATTGTTTAAATTGCTGGGATAGCTGAGAAACAACTAATAACAACATCTTTTTTTTTCACTCTTTTTAACATTTTTTATTGATTTATAAACATTTTACAATGTTGTGTCAAATTCCAATGTTCAGCACAATTTTTCAGTTATACATGAACATATATATATTCATTGTCATATTTTTTTCTCTGTGAGCTACCATAAGATCTTGTGTATATTTCCCTGTGTTTTACAGTATAATCTTGTTTATCTGTTCTACAATTATAAAATCCCCTCTATCCCTTCCCACCCTCTGCCCACTTGGCAACCACAAGTTTGTATTCTTTGTCTGTGAGTCTATTTCTGTTTTGTATTTATGCCTTGTTTTTTATTTTTGTGTTTTAGATTCCACATATGAGCAATCTCATATGGTATTTTTCTTTCTCTTACTGGCTTACTTCACTTAGAATGACATTCTCCAGGATCATCCACGTTGTTGCAAATGGCATTATGCTGTCGCTTTTTATGGCTGAATAGTATTCCATTGTATAAATATACCACAAACAACATCTTAAAGAGGAAGGTTGTTTCATGCTCAATGCCACAAGTACAATGAAATAATGAACGTTTCCAGCAACGGTGGGAAGAAAAAAAATTTATCTCTGAACTCAAAATTTTGATGAATCTGACTCGTTTTTAAAAATAACTAATTTTTAAGGTGAGCAATAAAGATCCCATTAAATGATTAAATGATCACTTTTGTTTTCTCGTAGTTTTAACTCCCATTTCACAAACAAATCCCATTAAAGTTGTGAGTACTTTGGACCAAAATGGGCCTGCTGGAAAAATGAAAGAATATCTGAGAAACACTGGTTTTAGTTATTTTTTGAAATAGAATTTCATGGTCAGAAAGAACAGCTACAGGGAAGACATGTGCATTTAATTTTAGATAATGAATATATCTTTCTGGGTTGATGAGCTGAAAGTGTAGTGAAGGAATTAGAAATCACGAATTTACAGGAATTGGAAATCAGGAACATAATACTTTATGCAGACATAAATGGTATCATATAAACAAGTTACTTAGCTAACCTGACCTAAAAACAGACACACAAAAATTTCATCCTTTAAGTGAATCGAAATATTTGTGTGTGTGTGTGTGTGCGCGCGCACGCGTGTGTCTTCTTGGAGATATGACAAGGAGAGACTAAGAACAAAATTACTAGAGGCACCCAATCCCAGAAAGATTCCCAACCACAAAAATGCTAAAACTCCATCAAAATATACATGATGGTGTTTTTCTCCTTTATCTTCAGATTCCTCATTGAGAAACAGCTCATACACTTACATTCTGAGGTATTTCAGTAAACTTTACAAGATTATTTCTTATATATATTTCTAGTGGCGATTAGAATATTTCAAAAGAAAAAAAGTCTAACACTTATGCAGCATCTAATATAAATCAATATCTAGTTTCGGTATAAACATTTGTGTTATCTTACACAGAATCGCATTACGCTCTGCAATAAACTTGGTCAGCATTTTCTACAAGATACTCTTTTTCCTATCATCTACATTAGTTAGAATTTGAGAAACCTTGTTAGCTGGATGTCTTAGAAGCTGGGCTTACATACCTGTGCAAATATTTGTAGTCTTCTTAAATTACATTTTGACCATCAGCAGTTCCTAAATCGAGCACATACACTATAAAAGGCAAACCAACAAAGAAGTATGTAAAAGATCTTCATCTCTTTGCACAGCTACCAGGGGAGGTGAGCTAGCCCCATGAATGTCTGCACTTTGATACGAGAGCTGTGATAATGATGAAAAGTTAATGGATTTTCATCTATATCAACCTGATGATCATAGACCTTGTTATTTTTATTATTTTTTAAGAAGGGGATTGGTGCTGCATGAATATGAAGGCATATATTCACAGCATTTCTTAGATTTATAGGTACAGGGGCTACAAAGCCTCCTTTCCTTTCTAGGTAGATAAATTGAGTTCCATGCAGTTTACTATGTAGGGGTCTTTCAAATGAGACCACAAAATCTTAAATCCTACTCTCCCGTGTGGACATTAAAGATCTCATAGCACTTTTCATAAGGGTAGGGGCTTGTCACCATGCCACTGGGCAAATTCCTGGGACTTTACTTAAAGTCCAACAGCTAGCTTCTCTCCACAGGATATTAGTGTATTAGGTACCCTGGAAAAGTTCAATATATTTATTCAATTCATTAAAAATGTTAACCTAATGGTTTTGAAAATATCTTTTTTTTTTTTTTTGGTAAAAAAGAATCCAAGTTCTCCTTAGGCAGAGTTACTGTAATGTCTATTGCATAAAATCAAACTTCCTTCCAAAATATTTGATTAGTCCCTTTTGAACACAAATGCCTACAGTATTAATTTTATTTAAAAAACAAAAACAACCAATATATAATAAAAAGAATCTTATAATCCATGATCCATGCTTTCTGATACAGGTAATGTAAAACAAATGATATAATCTACAAAACAATGACAAATGAAAGACTTGGAAAAGGTTATGGTTTGACAAGGTAACATTTTTGAAATCTGGACACCAATCAAATTGATGAAACTATTGGTGATGCAACACTCTTTGACACTAAAGTCTTTACCACTGTCTAAAACATAGAGAAGAGCCCATTGTGATTGCTTAACGTCAGCTTTTGTTCATAAGCTCTTTCATAAAACTGAAACGAGGAAAATGATTTAAAGCAGTTCAATTTGTCTATTTACCTTAATCTTTAACTATTCCCATATGTCTGGCTACATGATGTATGACTCTTCGTAAACCAATTTTTCAAAGATATACACGACAGAAAAAAGTCAGGCTCCTAACCTTTTATGCGTTGAACTTTTATAGAGCTCTAGAAAACAAAATGCTTTTAGGTTTCAGGAAAGGAAAAAGAGGGTGAAAGGTTATTTTCTTTCTCTCTCTTCTTAGTAAATATTTGCATCAGTGAAAGTAGAGTATGCACTAATTTCTAGGTATGTGAGAAGTCCTTTCATCCACAAACATCAATGACAAAGATCTTTGTTTTAAAAAAGAGCTACTTATAAAATGATGATCCATAAATTAAGATCATTAAGCTCTTACAAATCCAGCAGTTGAAGTAGGAATATTGTGCTAGGTATAATACCATTCACGGGGTGACCAGAAAGTAAGAAATGCAGATCAGAGACTCCTTAGTATAAAGGGCCTGAATCATGATGACATAGAGGAACTGCTTTAGCTTCAATCTTACAGAAAACAGTGACTGGAGAAATTAATTGGTGTTGAAATAGAATGTTCTGATTATTTAAAAATTATCACAAGATTAATAAATCAACTTTAATTAATTTACATGACTTTTTAAAGATGGCAATAGTGAAAAATTATGGCTTTTTGTTCATTCATGTAACTGATATTTACTGAGTACCTACTGTGTGCTTGGAGCTGGATAAACAACTATACAGGACAAATTCACATCCTTGTCCTCTTGGAGCCTATAATTTGGTTTTAAACTAGAAAACCAGCTTCAGGATCATTACTATCAAGTTATGATATGAGTCAAGGTAAAAGTGAAGGTTTTCTGGTACTTTCAGTCTTTCACCCTTCTGCAAATCTGGTACTATATACCCTGTGTTGTTTTCAATG
Organism: Camelus ferus; assembly: GCF_009834535.1. Classification (NCBI taxonomy): domain Eukaryota; kingdom Metazoa; phylum Chordata; class Mammalia; order Artiodactyla; family Camelidae; genus Camelus; species Camelus ferus. The sequence continues at coordinate 39,825,643 of NC_045700.1, forward strand.
TGCACTATAATTTCCCAGCTGGTTTGCCCAAACTACAAAACCTAGTCTGCTCTCACAAAAAAGACACAAAACATTAGAATCTTGTGACAAATATAGAATGCAAAACAGGAAAAGAGAGTTAGCATTTGTTACATATCTAACCACGTGCCTAGCCCAATTCCAGGCACTTAGCATATTTTTACCACATTCACACCTTTCATAAGCAGGTTAAGATCAGCTAAACTGTTCTATAGAACAGAATAAACTTTATCTTAAAACAGAAGAAAGTCAAATAGAAAAATCAATGAATCATTAAAATTAACTCATTTCAGTGTGTGGAATAATCAACTCCTATTATCACTATTTTTCCATCTGTAATTAAATAAATAGCACTTTTCTCTCACAGATTTTGTAAAACTGTAGTAATAAACTACTATATTAATTGATAAGGTGTAAAATTCAGTGCAACTTCCTGAAGAACTAGTTTATATGCTGAAAAAGGTAAAACTGTCAATCAATGTGGGAAAAAATTAACATTCAAATTACTAGTATCATCGAGCATTTTTGAAACCTAACATAAAATCTACATGACAAAAATCAATAGAATGTTGTCTAAAGTTTAACAAAGAACTTCATTCTCAGCAACATCACAGGATGATTCTATGATTTGTTCATGCCGTTTTACCAAATAATCATAAATGTCAAACTAAGATTTTAGTACCAGCTTCTAAAGTACATAGAATTTATGTCTCATTTATATAATTATTATCTCCCAAATTACATACTGAAAGTATGTATTTAATCACTTATATGTATACACAGACATTATATACTTACATATAATATTTACTATTATAGGTATACTTGCAGTCTTTAAAATGCAAATGTTGCTATCCCTAGAGTCTTGAAAATGAGAAGCCTAAAACTTAGAAAATAAGTGCTAGGATTTATCTCATATGATATCATTTAAAGGTACATCCTCAATTTATTAAACCTCTGAAAAGAAACTCAGTGAGTGTATGAGGATGACAGGAAATTTTTATATTCCCAAATTAAGCATATTCCAAAATAATGTTTTTTTCTATTAATAGGAATCCTAATTTCTAATCTTATTTCAATTTCAGAATAAAGAAATTGTTACCTTAAAGCAATTTGGAATAACTACACAAATTGAAGCACCTAATAATTAGAGAATGTAGAGTTGATATGTGTTTTAGTGAAAATATACTGGCAATTCTCAGACTGCAGGAAAAAGAAACACATTTGGATAATATCTGGTAAATGACTAATCTGTTTACTTAGAAATCTTGCTGTTCATCTTGTTCTTAATCCACTGATAAAAATAAAGAAAAAAATTTAATAGAAATGAGATAGGTATCACAACATATGTGTTCATACGTGGCTATTGTTTAGTAATCAGGAGATTTTAGGAGGATGGAATAGATAAGCATTTAGCTTAACTTACACAAATAGAAATATCACTTTAATTTTCTGTTATTTTTTAAACTAAAATATTTTATTACATTAATTTTTAAATAAAATAATTTTAGACAGTTAACCTAAAATAAAATTTATTAGATTTTGCTTTTTAGCTAATTTGAACAAAAACATTTACATTTTAAATCAAATATTGACCAAAAAAAAAAAAAAACTCACTTAAAATAGATTTTTTTAAGTTCCAGCTTTTTTTTAATGGTTCTTTTTAAAACTTCAAGTATGCTTGAGAAACTGACTGTGGATCATGTATACAATGTAGGGTCAATGCTGTATTGAATTTCCAGACCATTTTCAGACTACCTTCTGGCAATGGAAGCATTTTGACCACTGACACTCCCTATGGGTATATCTGACTATCCTGGTACAATGCAGCATTCCCCATTATTGAATCTACAACAAACTGCTGTAGGTTATTCATTGATTGAGTGTTTAAGTATATTCTTTAGGAGCAAATAGGGAACTAATCTGTAAGCAATCACATGAAATAAAAAAATCAGCAGAATTCCTGCTTCAAAGATGCTCTGAGCTTGAGCACTTAATTTTGTGCATTCTTTGATTATACCGTGTCACATTCAATAAAGATATATAGGAATTCTATTTCTTTATATCACAGCAGATTCTTCTCCGTGCTTCATTGTACCATGCAGGGAAATTAGGAAAGCAGCTTCTAAACCAACCACACTAAGTTAAAGCGCATCTGCTCCTTTTTCATACTAATATTTCTTTTCCTGGATAAATCACAATATTCATCAGAATGTTTATTTAACCAACAAAGATGCTAACAGTGATTCTATAATTTTCTTATATATATTACCTAAAAATCAGGTAAAATGTTTTCAGCCTCAAGATATACACATGTATTGGCGTGTGAGCCTGCACTCATCTTAACTAGACTGTACTGTAAGAAAAAGCTTGAGGACTCACTGCAGAGCCTTCTTAAACAATTCAGAACCTGAGAGTGTGTGTGGCAGTGTGTGTGAGAGCAGACAGCTCTGCGTCCATTCTCACGGCCCCTCTGTCAGTGTGTATTTAGGACAGCTTTCTAACATGAAATCAGCTCAGCTGCAGTCGATTTTTGGGGCTTCTGAGAGAGAGAGAGAGAGAGGGAGAGAGAGACTACTTCAGCTCCTTAAAATGTATTTGCTGTTCCCCTTCTCTGAAAACCTGAATATGTTTTCTTATTTCTCAGAGAAATGACTTTTTGAGGATCTAGCTATCATACCAAATTGATTTCTTTTTGTTTGATTTAGCTTGGTAGGCTTTTAATAATTTAACAGACATTTAGAAATGTTTAAGAATAGAATAAGATATTCAAAGATAGATGCTTTCAGAAAAAAATATATAGATATAAAGTATATACTTTAACACCTGGCTCTTTAAAAAAGTGGTGAAAAAATAAAGTGGAAATATTTCTTACAGTCATATATCATGTAAAGTTTTATTTTATGTATTGTGAAATATACTTCTGATTGGTTAGGTTTTATGTGTTCTGTTCTATTGCCAGCAGAGCTTTCATTGAAGCCATCGGCATAACAGAGAAAAGAGATGTACAAAGTACTGATAGCAATAAACAAAAAATCACAATTTCACTTAAATTCTTTTCCTGAAATGCAACAGCAGCACTGCTTTGATGCTGTTGCTTTTACTTACTTTTTTCAGTTTAAGGCAGCACAGAAGGCCTGTGAAAGAAGCGGTCCCTTTGTTGCCTTGCTTAATATAAAAGTTCAGTGCAATCTAGGGTTTACTACAAGTAACACTAAAAGTGAAAGTAGTTTATTTTAATAAAACATTTTAGTGATATCACTTTCAAATAGGAAATAACCAGGGAATACAGAATATTTTTAATATACAAGCAAGCAAACAACAAAAAAGGAAAATGCCAATCTCTATGGACAACGTCATGTTATTGCTTACTTTTCTGTTCAAGTTTATAGAGTTCTTCAAGTGTAACAATTAATGATCCAGGTCAGTTAATCTGCACGATTGTGCCTGTGGGGACCTGTATGTGTGAGAGAATGTAGTCCATTCACAAAGGACTTTGCACCATGGAATGAGGGCATAGAAATGAAGTCAGATGTTTATAAGGTAGTGAGAAAACATATGCTGATGATGTGAGAGATTGAAAAAAAAGATTTCTCTTCTCTAGAGCTATTTCCCCTAAGTTATGACCAATTTTAAAAGGCTTTTTTTTTAAGTGGGGAGGAAATCCCGTGCAAATATTTTTTACAATCTTTTTACAGTACCATATAAAGTTTTATTTTATTTTTTTGTAAATTATGCTTTTGGTTGGTTAGGTTTTGTAATGATAATGATACTACTTCCCAAGTTAAAGTCAAACTATTACTTTTATACATCCTATTTTTATTGTATGGAATTTATCAATTACCTATTTTATATTCTTGAAAATGCATATACTTAACCAAGATATTCACTCAGAAGGGCATTCGGGAACTTTTCCCATAATTTTTAATAGAATCATTTTGATCCTTCCAGAAAAATGTCTTTTTTCAATTTAAGAAAGACTCTTACTACTGCTAAAGTTTGACTGATATATGAAAGCCCGTATCAAACAAAAAACATATTCAAGCCACCAGTGAATCCCAGCTAACATCATTTTACTGGTATTTTTAAATTAACACTATACTCATATACCTATCTTGTTGAAGTGTTATTATCTTTTTCATATGCATATGGCTCTTATTAAACTATAAACTATGTAAAGACTTGAACCATATTTCATTCAGAGCATAATTCATGTAGGAAATTTACAATTAGTATGTATGGAAGAAGAGAATGGAAGGAAAGAAAGAAAAGATAGAGAAAAGGAACGATGGACAGGCTTGAATAAGAAAGCTAAATAAAAAGAAAACCCTAAATAAAAGGCATGATATGAAATATATGACAATATTAAGTTAAACAGCCTTTGCTATCAGACAGGGAAAAGCACTAATCTCTAAGTCATACAGATATAAACATGCTTGCTGAGCTTACTGTTTATTTATTATTGAGAATTTCAACATAGATTTTTTTTATTAGGCAAGCTCATCTTACTTCATTATAATTCCCAGGGACACAATTTATGAAGGTAGGTTTATGTTTTTGTGTCAAATAAAGAAAACACATTCCACCCATTGCTGCCTAGTTTCTGAACCACATTGTCATAACTAAGCTTCCCTCTGTGAGAGTCACAAGAACACCCAAGGGTGTTCTTATGAACCATCAACAAATGGCCCCCTTAGGAACCACTGGACAACAGCAACAGCCAAGGGCACACCTGAGTTCAGAGTTTTGCTACCTGGGAGGACTTTACTAGCAAGAGTCTCAGACTGTCTGAGGGAGAGCTGCAAACATGGTCAGTTTCTGGAAACAGAGGCTACAGCACTCACCCCAAGAACAATCTTCACATATGTCCAATAGGGAAAGGATTACCCATGGTCGCTTCAGTGAATACAGTCTTTCTTGTGCATTCATTTTTGAACCACAAAGAATGACAGGGTCTTCCAAAAATACTACTGAAATTTTAAAACTCTTAAATTTCATTGTCAGAAATTGAAATGCTCTGTGCTGTTCTTTTCTGGTAATAAGCAATACACTTTCTCCTCACAGCTAATATGGATTTCACTTCTATCAGCCATAGGACATGGCTACTTTATGGTCTAGAGCAATCATCTTTCATATGGCATGGAGTCTGAATACAATCCCTAAAAACTGCATGTACACGTGTCTTGAGCTTTAAAAGCTAATAAAAATAAATTCCAAGTGTTCTTTATACAGTCAGTCTATTCTTATGGTAAAAAGTGAAGATACTATAAAAATTAAAATACGTTAAAGGTTTGGAAAACAATTTTGGAATAATCTTACCAACCCAGGGAAGGAAGAAAAGATATGCAACACACTTAATACTAGGAAGGAAGAGCAGAGTGAAGTTTAATCATATGTCGGAGAAGAGAATGAGGAACATCTTTAATTTCTTTTCAGTCTGCCTAGTTACGGTAATTTTTAGACAGGATGGATAATTTGTAAAATGAAATAATTTATTATGTTCTACTATTTATGTAGGTCAATTATATGTGGCTTGAGAACTGAGCATATCTTTTCGTTTTCAGTATCAGGGCCTAATGCATGTAGACATGATATAGACTTGTTGAATTTGTTAAGTTTATTTGAACTAAATGGGGCTTTGCATAGCTTTCAACTATTTCACTGATGACGATAATGCAAACTAAAAATACTGAACAATATTTTGAGAATTTGTGAAGAGAGAGAGAAATTTGGAGGAAATGATTAGCCAGATAAGTTTTAAGCTTAACTGAGAAAACCTGGCTAAAAGATTTCATAAAGGCTTACTCAGTATTGACTCATACATGTGGTTCCCCTCCCAGCTGGAATGACTCCAAAAGGGCTGTCATGGTTGGTCGAGTAAATAATACATGCTTTAAAAACAATTATAAATCAGTATTCACCTGATGGACTTTGTATTCATTCCAGTCGATTGGGCATATAATACTCGTTTAAAAAATAAGTACATATAATGCATTAAAAACTGCTTAAACGCCCATTTAACCGGAGGGGCCAAAACAGCTCTAAAATGGAGCATGTGATTAACACTAATGGCAGTTATGCATATGTAATGTAAAGGAGAACTCCAAACCCTTTTAAAGAGGGCTGTGACAGGAGAATGACAGGAGGGAAACACTAAGACTTAAGGCTTCTGTTGCTTCAGAAAGCTGCTTCTGCCCACAAAGCAGCCAATAACTCCCAGTGGGGTGAATCCTGGGGTCCAATGCCAACAAATGCACTGATCTTTAAGGTAAAACAATGCTAAAGAGAATGGCGTTAACAGCCTAATGATAAGTAATGCAGCGCTGTAACTGGGCTGCATCTCTGTACTGAAACAGCTATTCACTGATGATGGCTGCAAGCTCGCTTAAAGATCTTACGCTGAACTGCTTCTGTATAACGTCAAACACAAGAAAGACTTATATTTTAAGTCTTTAATGAGCATAACGTGGAAACAATGTCATAATATTTTAGATTCACAATATTCTCTTTTCAAAAAGAATGCAGGACTTATGCAACAGTTGGCAGAAAAACAGAAATAATTCTGCCTTATTTTTCACTTGGTTGGAGTTTTAAGAGGGTATTTACCAATTAGCCAGATAGATGGTGAGGTTTGGGAAGCAATTAAAAATTTGCCTGTTGTACAAATTGCTTCCCTATTAGCCTGAAAGAGAAGTTTTGAAATTATCCACAGACGTAGTTTGTAGTGGGGGAGTTAAGATGAGGGAAACTCCCTGCTGCAAGGCAAACACTACACCATGATAGGCATTAATCCACAAGCACTCCCCAGCCCGTAAATTAATTTCATGATAAACTACCCAGGCCATAGGGAATCAGAGTGGCTCTGTATGGCAATGGGACACAGGAGGGAGCAGTCTGAAGGGAGAAACCATGCAAGATATGTTTAGTGTGCTTAGAGGTTAGACAAAAGAGATGGCTGTGAACAATCAATAAAAGCATGGAGCTATCTCAAGGAGCCCTGAAGACACACTCAATGTTCTCATCTGTTACTTTGCTAGTCACTTTCAAAATAATATCACAGTAGTGACTACTACCAGTCTCAGCCTCTTTTTCACTTCCAAAATGAAATTGCAATAGTTTGAATGTTGCTAGAATGTATCTTTAACACAGGGATGTTTAATTTGCATCACATCTGCGTATTAATACTAGTACCAAGAAGAGTGCCAAAAATGTAGAAGACACTCAGTGAATATCTGTTGAATGAATTAATTGAATGAATAAATGAGTAAACATACTAAAGTTTGCAGAGGCACAGAATCAGAAATTAAGTTCAAAGTCAAATGAGGAGCTGGCTTCCTATTTCGTCGTACCTTCCAAGGTATAATGAAGATAACTGCAACATAGATGTTTTGACTAGATTAAAGCTTTGACATAGATAAAAGGACATACAGTGTAGAGGATGAGTAAAACAGCTAGCAGCAAAAGGAGAAGGGAGAAGAAAAATCAAAAACAACCTTGTCTTGGAGTGCCCTTAATTGGAGAACACAAAAATGAAAGTACATAAAACAAAAGTCCCTTAGAGATTCTTGAATCTAGTTCTAGTCTCTGCAAAGACTGGCATGTTATGTTTATTGTTCTTTATTCCCGTGAGATAAATGCTGCCTTCCATACTGCCAGACATAGTCTCACAATAAATCCCTATAACTGAGCCTGGCAAACTTAAGGTCCCAATCCTCTGAGAGTCACAAAATACTGGGTCTCATGGAAGAGGGCAAAAGGGTCTCCTTCTAAACCCTGTGCCCACTTTATCACCTAAATACATTGCAGCCCTGAAGAGTCCCACCACTTCTGCATCTCCCTCTATAGTCATCTAAAACCAGTTCCAGAAATGTGAGTTGCCAGCAGGATGGGAAAGTGACTCCATTTTATTTCCCATCCTCTTCTATCCTTCCTACATATCGCCCAAATCTCTTCTCTTTTAGTGAGAAAATAAATCTCCTAAATGAAAGGAAACAAATAAATACTAAGGAAGTGAATGGGGAAGGGAAGTACAAAGATCTAAAATAAGAATAGCCTGCCAAAAAGTCCTGTTACAAAGGGTATCATTCAATCCTAACCATCACCCTATGAAGTTATCCTCATCTTTGATATATGGAAACTGAGGTTAACCTGAGAGAATAAGTAACTTATCCAAGAACGTACTGAGTACCTGTAATGCATTCGCACTAGAAGCCCAGGGCTCAACCAGAAGACATGGCCCTTTCCTTCATGGAACATTCTGAGTAAAGGAAATTTAAAAAAAAAAAAAGAGCTATGAAATTCAGTACTGTGATGAGTGCTACAGGAGCACCTAAGAAAGCTTCTAACTCAGACCTGAGGAATTAGAGAACGTGTTGGACACACTGAAATCTAAAAGATGAATTAGATTCAGCCAAGCAAAGAGGCAGTGAAGACAGAGCATGTTAAAGAAATGATACATTCAAAAGACCAGAGATAAGATGAACAAAACTGCAAAGGTGTAAGGTTTCAAAAAATGATGCTAAAGAAATCAGTAGAGACCAGCTCACGTAGAACCTTGCAGGTCATGGAAAAAAAATTCAGAAATTAGCATGAGGACAATGGAAAACCATTGAAGGGGGTTAACAAGGATGAAATATAATCAGATTTGTATTTTGAAATATTTTTCTTACTGCCATGTGAAACAAACAGATTAGGAGAAAAAATTAAAAATATTATTTAGAGGGGGGAGGTCATAGCTCAGAGGTTAGAGTGTGTGCTTAGCATGCATGAGGACCTCGGTTCAATCTCCAGTACCACCATTAAAACCAACCAACCAACCTGATTAACTCCCTCCCCCATAAATAAATACATACACACATACATACATACAATATTTTTAACAGAAAATTATTTAGGTTGAAATACATGAATTAGGGATACATAAGTATTTTTGTCTAATAAAATGCCAATTTCATATGGTTTAGCCTATTGGTTAGGCAGCACCCATCTATGAGGAAAAAGAGTGAAAGGAACAGGAAGAAAGAGACAAAAGATGGACCGGTTGGAGGAGGTTACTTATTCCCAGAACTCACTACACCGAAAGTACAGGAAATGGATCAGAAGTTCTAATTTAACAAAATAAAAATGATGAGTTTTAAAAAATGGATGATATTGTGAATAGATCTATTAACTCTTTACATTTAAAAAATAAAATCCTTAAGCTAAATTGCCAATCCCTATCTTTCTGTAAGATAGACATTGCTCTCAACCCATTAAAAAAGGCTCTTATTTTTACATAGATTCATAATCTGACCTTCTCCGGGTTGCCAAAGCCTAAGAAATAGCTTCAAGACTATAGATTAACCTTTATAGGGTATACTTGACATGAATTTTTAAGAGATATAGTGTCTTCAAATAAATGATCCCAACACAAATTTAAGATTCAATCAGCATTAATGGTGGTATTAGAAATGATAACTTCAATTATAAGCATAATGCATTTTCCTTTGAGAGATTAATTTATGTAGAGTAGGCACTTGGAGTTTGCCCTGGTATAGCCATACTTCAAACCTGCTTGTGACTAAAAAAAGGCATTTATGCTAGTTTGATCTAAGATAATAGCAAATGTTTAAAAAAATTAATGTTCTATAATTCATTTTCCAGAAAGTTACTTTTCCCAGTCATCTGAGAAAAGAGGTGTGGGTTGAAGTTAAAACAGATAAGATATGAAATTAACCAAAGAAATACATAATTTTCAACCAAAGTTTTCTTTTAGAAAAATACATAGTTATATACTTTAGATTTTCTTCCACCTCACTTTAATGTTGTCTTAATGACAAACGTGTCTTTTGTTTTAATTAAATCCCCCTCTTGTAAGTTTTAATGCTTTCTGCAAAATTCAACAGTTCAGTCTGGAGCCAAAGAAATAAAACCTTGATGACTCTTAGAGAGTTTAAGATTAATGCTGGAAGAAATCACCTTGGTTAGTCATGCCTATTCTTATTAACAGCCTGAAGTTTGCTTCTGCTTCAGAAGAGGTGAAAGTGTGATGTGAAGCCAATACTCAGTGGATCATGTTGTATGGTTTGTTTTTAATCATTCAATTCAAGGAGTAGCTAGAATTGCATTTTGAATTATTATATTATTGTACATGCTATCAAATAGTAACCAAACAATATGGGACATGAACGTGCAAGATAAACAGAAATAAGTATCTTCCTTCCTCTTTAGATTATGTCATCAAAACAAGTGAATATTCTATAGTTTGAAAGCAATATAAACACATTTTTAATGGAAGCCCACGTGTAACTGTCATGAATGCCTTTCCAAATAAGAATATTGTGGGCAACAACTCAACATCAACACATGTATCACATTGGGGAACTTGTAATTGTTCCCTCAGAATATGCTATGAGTGCTGCAGTGTTTAATCAATTAATCATGCGGCTACTGTTCTGCCAACTGTCTACCAGGTAAGCTGTGAGTGTATTTGCATAGTATACATGAACTAAGAATATGAACACAGAAAAATGCCTTTTTTAAATCTGCTTTCCCTTGTTCAAAGCACAAGACAGCAAAGCCAGTTGAAACTCTAGACTAAGAATATTCACACATGGCCTGAGAGTAAATGGTATCCCTTAACAACTGGTATTATTTAATGTTTGATAAAAATACTGCTCACATTTTTATCAATGGGTAAAAATAATATCTAATATCTACTGAGCAATTACTACATGCCAGATACCAGGCCAAATGCTTTGTATAGAACCTCATTATTCTCACTATTACACTATTGCAGTCATTCTCAATTGGGACTATTTTGACCCCACGGGGTATTTTGCAATATCTGGAGTCATTTTTGGTTGTCAGAACATGGAGAGAAAGGGTTGTCCTATTGGCATGTAAGGGGTAGAGACCAAGGATGCTGGTAAGCGTCCTTCAATGCACATGACAGCTTCTGCAACAAAGAATTATCCAGTTCAACATGCAAATGGTGCACAGATTGAGAAACCCTGCCCCACTTTTATCTTAATTTAACAAATGAGAAAAATTAGGCTTAAAGAAGTTAAGTAAACTGCTCAAGTTTACAGAGTTAGTAAGTGGCTGAGGTGGACTCAAATCCGGCATTGTTTGAATCGAAAGCCCACCCCGCTCTCCACCATGTCACACTCTTGCTGCATTGCACCTCACTGGAAAATCATTTGCCTCACTATATATAATCTTGTAAATTCAGCAAACCTAGTGCTTTGAATCAGAGGTCCTAAGTTTAGGTGTAGGGAGGGCTGCTCTCTACCTCTTTGATCTTCACAAGTCATTCCAATTCTCATCAGTAATCTGGGGACCGACAGCTTGAGCTTCCCTAAATGTTTCTCCTAACTTTCTATGATTCTAGCTCCAAGCCTATTAGCAAGGTTACCTGATTGCCTCTCCATCCCTCTGCTGGGTGTTAGAGTAGGCCTCTCTTAGACTTTGACCTTATTCTGTTCTTTGCTTCCCAGCAAGCAGTAGAGGATTCCCTGGACTGGCCCCCTGCTGACTCTACCTTCTCTGTGGAACAGAATTTTGCCTTCAGTGATGCCATGGGTGATTTTTCCCACCCTAGAGAACAACCCAAACTCCACTGGGGAGTTAAGGGGGATTTGGCACTGCCCTTTCCCTCCAATTGTCTATGGAGTATCAGATATTCCTTAGGGAAGCCACAAAGAGTTGACTCTCTCCCACTTTGAAGTAGTAAAGATTCCAAGGGGAGGGAATCCACAGCCTGACCTCCAAACCAAATAGCTAAGGACCCAGTGTATGTTGCTCAGTTACCTGCATGCACCCCAGGGATCAATCTAAAACAAACAAAGCTAACAGGCAGCATGAAGCTAGATTCTCCATGCCCTGGGTCACCTTATTTTACACCCATTACAGAAGTAACACACATGCCCCCAAAATAGAAGCTTTGCTAACCCACTGCATCAGGTGCTGTAATTTGTCTCTAAATAGAGATTTGAAGTAAAAGAAATAATACTTCCTACCATCTACACTTTTGAAGGATCAGATTTGTTTCTGTAGAAAATGAGATATGGAAGAACACATAAGAATGCACTAAGATATCAAGCAGAACTTAGCCCAGTAATGTGAATTTCATTCCACAGTATTTACAGATGTGATTGACAGAAGGAGTTCTGGTTCTTGAAACCTGCCTATGTCATCCAGAGGTGATGGGTTTTTCTGCCCCAGTTAAAATATATATAGGTCATTTCAAAGAGGGCTCATGCAGCTATGAATCCAGGAGCTCTTAACTATATGATCAAAGCTTGAAATTTCTTCATAGGTTGCTACAGTCACACAATAGTGTGAAGTTTTTTTTGAGGAGATATAAGATATAGGCACTCATATCATGATAGTTCATTCATAATAATCCATGATTGGTAATCTGGGGAAGTAAATAAATTTCTCAAAGTTTAAAAAAAATATATATTCACACATTTACATTAGAACCTGAACTTCAACAAATAGTTGCTTCTTATCCTCCTAAGTCACCTCTCGGACATGCTAACAAATAACAAAATTATCCAAAGTGGATCGCATTTTCCTGTTGGAGGAGATTATAAAGAGGACATGACCACAGGTTGACCCAGGAACTGGTCCCCAGCAGCTGAAGCTGCAGTCCCTTATCCCCACCCCGTCCTTGGAATGGACATTCTGCCCACTATTCCAGGACTCAGAGCCACCTCAAGGATGCAGCCTTGGGAAAGTAAAGTGTTACTGAGACCATCTAGACTGTCTATCTGACTATCCCTCATTAAGGCCTCTATATAAACTCTCAGAATTCTGGTGGGTGGGTGCAGAGACCTACTCATCTTGCAGCCACCCAAGACAAGCCTCGTATATAAGTTCCCTTGCTTATCAAAACTGTCACCTACCAATCTGGAGTGATCGGCCTCTTTCTTCAATGTCCTGGGGCCAGGTTTCTGATTTTACCCAGGGTACCCCCTAGGTTGAAAATCAATATTCCTTTGTCTCCACCAAATCAGCTTCTCCCTGGCAATGGTTCTAATGATGATTAAGTAGTATAATAAGAGAGAAACAGGAACCCTCCAATATCCAGAACCTTGAAATTTCCAGTGAACAAGTGCAAAGGAACGGCATCTGAATTATCCCTGCCATGAAATCCCCTCTCCACCCCCAGCCCTACCTGGTGTGGCAGAGCTTCTGCTTTAATCCTTCCGAGGGAGGCAGGAACTGCTCCCTGGAAAGGCCAGCACAGTTCAGAAACACAGGCACATTTCCCATCAGAAAAACAATCCAGATGATAGGAACCTTATCTCTGGCCTTGTTGCTTATGGTACCCCAGGCAGTCAAGTTCCCTCAATCTCACAGACCATACAGCAGGGGAGATGCCCAGTGTAGCACAACTGGTTAGATTCAAAGTGGCCTTCCCATTGTCTGAAAGCTAACCAAAGGCCTTAGAAATAAAGCACAGTACCTCTTTGAGCTTCAGACGCAGCAAAAATGGAATCAACTGCTTATAATAGAAACCTAGGCTAATTTGATTCTAAAATAATTCACTGTTTTCTGGCCATCTAGTTATTGTATCCCCACCCTTATCCAATATCCTACCTGAAAACACACACACACACACACACACACACACACACCTTTTCTTTTATTCCATGTATTTCCAAATGCTTGAGCTGGCTACACCAGGCTAGAGCTAGGACAGCTGAAGCTGTCACAGAGCTATCTCCCCTGACATATAAGTCGGCCAAACTGCCATAGCCAAGTAGCAATCACTTGTCTTTTCCCTCATCTCCTCAGAGCAGAGGCTGAAGGTTCAGGGTGGTTTTAGAATATGGACAGGGGTCTCCACAGCCAGGAAAAAGCCATCTGATGCCTTCCACTCCCCTCCCCCAAACCGTGCTCAGCAGTCGTGACTCCTCTTAGGCTTGCATGCGGGTCTCCAGAGGTGAGAGGAGCACGGATTAGCCCACTGCGCTGCCTTGCCCACAGCATAGTATAATATTAATTAGTCACCTTCCTTATTATTCAGTCAAAATATGCCAGACTGAAATAAATTACATTCTTAGCACATATTTCACACCCCTGGATCAAGTCTTGCAAGGGTTTTCTTTTATTATTTATAAGATCATGTGCTGTCTTCCTGCAGAAAATGAGATGGTCTGCATGAGGAAAAAGGTAAAAGAAATGCAGAGAAATGAAACAATCAGATATTCCCTAATGATATTTAAAAATAGAAAATTTGCTACTGTTACATACAGCATGTTCCATCTTTTGAGATTTAATGGCTCTCTTGTGGTTTAATGGAGAATTACTTTCAGTAATTGATTATTAAAATTTAAAATTGCTAACCATCTTCATTATTAGATGAGCGAACATGTTATCCTTGTAATTAAAAAAGCCCGAGACTCACTTTCATCCTGTTGACAGAGCAGGCAGACTGTCTCCGCACTCAGCCTTGATGGTTTCAGGCTTCTTGTCTGACAAAAATAACCAGCCAGTCATTTGATGATGAAAATGCAGAACATCCACAGAGACTGAGCAGAAAATATAATGAACAAAAAATAAAATAATAAAAAGCCCTACAAGCTAATTAAAGTTTTCAGTCCCGACTCATTAAATGCTCTGCACCACTTATGGGGTATTTCAGTGTGCTGTGTGTGCTCAGGTAACACAGGCGCCATCCTGTTAGTCCAGCCTCCCTCCACGTGCCTTCAGAAAGCATCACAACCTTTCCTCCTCCACCAGCAACAGCACCTGCCCTTTCACATTTCACCTCCAGACGTTACCATTACAAATTGTTGGTTTCAGCAGCATACTATACAAAGGGATACTGGAAAAATACAGGGTGATTTCCTGCTCTTTGGATGTGTTTAGGATGTGTCCAGACTGGCATGGAGCGCTGCAAGGCTTAAGCACCCTGCTGAATCCAAACAGTGGTACCTCAAAACCCCTGGCAAAGTCCCACATCCCCAGAAGGAAAGCTTTATCAGTCAGTTATCCACACACTGGGGATGGAGAATTTGCCTTGATGTATCTCCTTCAGTGTTTTCATCTTGTTAAAGAGTGTTCCTTTTGTGAAGGCAATACTCAGTGATTTCCAAAAGGAAATTTGATAACTGTCAATGAAAAAAGTCAATCAACGGGGACATTTTTCACAACTCAAGTATTAGACAGATGTCAGCCTTTGGGAGAGGAAAATCCAGCAGACTTGAGAAGCACAAACATGAATGAACCAAAGCTTTTTGTAAATGAAGATATATTCTGAAAAACAAGGAAAGACATCTGAATATCAGCATTCCTATAAAGTCCCAATTGTTTAGCTCACATAATCCCCATTCAAATGTCAATGTTTTAAAAAACTAACTAATCAATGACTTGCCAAAATATATATTTTTAATTCAGACCCTCAAGGATGTTATCTCTGCTTCAACCCAGCCAACCTCGATTATCCTCTAATGCAAATTACCACTTTGTCCACACTCAGACTATGATATCGCCAGGCAATATTTAGATGGTGCTGTAAAGATATTCTCACTTATTTGTCCTTGTATTTAGCCTCCCAATTAGATTATATAATCCTCAAGAGTAAGAGAAATTTCTTTTATTTCTTTTGCTATTTTCACTTACCTATATAGTCTCTTACCTGATGTCAAACTCAGCCAGACATCAGGTCTAACACCCATCTTATTTGCTTTCTGGCTTAGACATGAAAGCTTGACAAGAAGCTGAGGTATTCTGTGCTAATTAAATATAACCTTGAATTTAGGACCCATAAAGACTAGATCAGGCTTTTTCAACCAAAGAACCATTTTCTCAATTCTCCCAAGGATGGTACATGGCAACTTGCATTCTACATGCTTATGAGATAAGTAAATTCATTACATGCAATGAACATTAGGGCTTAATTCTTGAAACTTCTTGAGGAAGGCAGGTCTAGATTGTTCTTTCAGATTACCTTCAACAATCTCACAAATTCATTACTAACTTTAAAAAAATCCTTTCCCTCTCCCATAGCCTTTCTGGCTTTAGTGATGTAACAGCTTTCCTCCTGGAATATAAAGTACCAACCAATTTATAAGGCTATCTCATGTGTTACTCCTGTAATCACTTTTGTATATCCAGACACCATGGTACCTTACCTGTCCACATAATTCATATTTGAACACTTTTCACCTTTCTCAGTACCTAGCATCTAGCTTTAAATGTGTATGAGATTACAGTATATATTAATTGAATAAATGAATGAGTGAACAGATGAAATCAAGAGAATGGGCCAGTCCTGGATTTTTTCTTTCCATTTCTCAATCTCCTTTCTTCAGTTTAAATATGAATGAAAATAGCTACCTAATAGAAGTGCTCTGATTAAGTGATTACAAAACATTTCTTAAACAGGGATCAAAACCTTATACCCACGAATTCCTCATCTTCCCACCTCAGTTGATGGAAATTTCATAGTTTCAGTATCTCAGGCCATAATCTCTGAGTCATCTTGGACTTGTCTTTTCTCTCACATCCCTTTTCCTATCCACCCAGAGACTAAGTCAGCTCTCTGTCAAAATAGATCCAGACGACCATTTCTCACCACCTCCACTACTACCAGCTCGTTCCAAGGTACCATCATCCATCCCCAAGACTATTCTAATTGCTTCTTAACACTCCTCTCTATTAACTACCAGACATACTCCATTACAATATCACTTGGTTCAAGTCATTCCTCTGCCCAAATCCTCCAGTGCTTCCTGATTTCATTACAATGGCCTATCAAGTCCTACAAGATCTGCTTGCCCCATCTCATCTTTCACGTCATCCTCTGCTACGCCACCTCTCCCTCCCTTCTGGCCTCCTTGCTCTTTCTCCAACCAAGCGTTCTCCTGCCTCCAGGCCTTTGTGCATGCTCTTCCCTCAGCTTGGACTGCTCTTCACCAACAGAGATGGGACGGGAGGTTTGCTCCCTCATTTTCTTCACATTACTTTTCAAATAACACCTTACTATTATGACCTTTAGAGATGAGTAAATCTGCTTTTCCTACAACTAGTTTAATCCAGTTACTTTATAAAGGCAGTTTTTAAATGGCAAAATAATATAAGTTGTGAATTTTTTACAGAATATGACCGCATCAGAGGAAAATCCAAAGGCTGACATAGTTTAGGTGTATAACATGGGCACATAGTGCAGAAGAGCTAAGGGGTCCTAGGAGGAAACTGCTAAACGTGCATTTCCCATCTGAGTTTCTTTCTGTCACATTCCTTTCGACTTCCACAAATGGTGAGAATGCCTAAAACGGGTTCTCAGAAGGCTTCTGACAGCTAATTGAAATGGTTTCACCACTCCAAATTAGCGTCAAACATTGATTCTATCGATCCCATTTTTCTAAAAGGAATAGGGCTCTGGTAGGAAAGTTGGAAGAGAAAGGAAAATTTTAAAGAAAGAAAAAAAGTTTTATATAGTCCTGCTTTATAGTCAGATGAATCAGACTGACAACGAAAATTCACTGAGCCGCAAAATATTCCCCTCCAAGTTTTTGTTTTTGTTCATGTTCTTATTTTATACTGGTCCTTCCCACACATTATAATGTCCTGACAGCAGCAGCACAATTGATAACAGCCTGTTGGCATTAAAACAATTCCTGGAAAATGTTTCAGTTTTGTTAAATTTTTACAATGTACGTTATGGGACCTGAACCAAAGCTAATTTTTGTGGTTGAAGACTGTAGCAGCAATTTTCCCTAATAGGTTTCATATATTAAAAAAGGAAGTTTTTCCAAGGATCCCTGAAAACTTGATCTGGATGGAATATTGGCTGATCTACTCCCTCATTTTAAAGATAAAGAACACAAAGACTTAGTGAGATTAAATGACTTGCCCAAGGCACAAGATTTGTTACCAGAGAGCTGGGAATAAAACTCAAGCTCTTTGGCATTCACTATTCCTCCTCCGTCACTGTGTTTGAGCCTTTTTCATGATCATGACATTCTGGCCGTCACAGTGAAAATCTGACTAACGTTAGCCCTACTGCCTAGGAAGCTGTAATCCAAAAGTTGAGACCAAATGGATAGCATGAAAATCATCATAGTTGTAATTATGATGAAATATATTTTCCAGTTTACAATTTATAATCTTCAAAAGGTTTTCAAATCTATCACCTCACCATTTTATCCTCAAATTTCTTCAAATTGTATAACAGAAAGCATTACATGATTGTTAACAGACAACATTTAAATACACCAGTGTGCTCTCTGGGGGATGGGCAGGAAAGAAAAGTCACCGTGGTTTCTTACATGTATGAACAAGATGACACTCTCACCACATATGCTGGATGCCACTAAATTGGTTTTATTATCAACCTTTATATAAATTGGTCTTAGACACATATATATGTATCATTTGTATACACATATGTATGTATATTTTATGTGTGTGTGTGTGTATATATATATATATGTAAAATTTCTGTTCTCTATTCTTATAGTCATATTTGGAATCCACTAATGCTCTTTGCTGTATTCCAGGTGTCAGCACAGACGAAAGCCATCTCAGGGCTCTGGAAATGGCAGAGAGTGAATAATTAAGATTAGGCATCAAGACATCGACATGTCATTCACTGGTAACACGGAGGGACGGGATGCCAATAGTACTTTCTAAATATGCCACCAAGGGAGGGATTTCCTAGATCCTTAATAAAATTGGCCCCCATACATAATGGATACTACCAGTCAGTCCCTGCTTTCCCTGCATAGCTTATGTCAAAATTATGAAGGGAAAAAAGAAGAAAAGGATATTGTCCATTTGCTTATGGAGTAGACAACTGTCTATTTTGTGAAATTTGAATGGAGTGAGGCAGGGCCTCTGGCCACAAGTATATCCCTCAACACCTGTCATACTGCCTGAAATCCTACCATTATCGACTCAATCCTTTGTGTCTTGAATCTTTCTCAGGCCTTAAGCAAACCCATTAAAATGCATATACTCTAAAAGGTGCCACAATCTTCTCACGGATTAGGTCCTCAATTAATGGGACCCAGCATAAACCAGGGATGAGGAGGGTGCTAGTAGAGGGATGTTTTTAAGATAATACAACACAAAGACACTCTCAGATGTGGAAAATTTGCCTGGGGCCATTATTCGTATCAGAATGTTGAGTGGGACTTTTCTATTTGGGCATTAAGGTCCACAGTTGAAAATAACAGACAAAAAAAAAAATGCTCAAATTATAAAGAGAGTCCTTAGCAGTTGGGGCCATGCAGCCTGATCCCAGGACCGCAGGAGTTTGGTATCCTTAACAAATATCTGAAACCTGGCTTGGGGAAGGGGCCCCAGAGTGGAGCCTTTATAAAACTGTAAGACTGTTATGGGGATAAGGTCCTGAACTTTTTTTTTTTTAACATACCTGAAATCCTGCATACCTACTAACAAGTTCTAAAAGTTGGCTACACAATGATATATACTCCTTTTTTTTTCTCATAAAAGCCAAATGTCATGATAGGCTTACCACCAAGGAAGACAGTATTCTAACTGACCCAATATCATTAATGCTCAGATTGCTAAAATCTGCTAGGTTTAAGTAATATATGAGAGATTAGATGCCAGACAAACCATGCTATGCGAAACCAGAAAGATACAATGGAAAAAGTGCTATGAAAACTCCTTGAGGAGGAACTGGCAGCAATGTGATTATGAGAACACCTACGACCACCAGCCCTCCCACACTAACCTACGTCCCAGTAGCCTTCTGTGCATGCCAGGACAAGCCAAGAGTGGGTGTCCCTGCATTTTATTGCAACTGTTAATTTGATCACTGGTAAATGGTGAGGAAAAAGCCATCCAGACCCTCTACAGGAAATCCTACTTATGACTGGATAAAACCTTAACTGAGTTTGAGAACACCTCACAAGAGAAAGAAGGAAAGAATAAAGTAAACCCAAAATGTAACAGAACCTAATAAAAACTCTTTCTGACAACAGCCCCTCAGTTGGACCAAACTGTGGCGCATCTTGGGAAGCAGCAGCTCATTTGAAGAAAAGATGTTCTATGATCCCCAAGGGAACAGTCCTGCTGCCAGGAACAGATTCCACAAACCTAGACAGAGTGGGGAAAGGCTCTATTCACTCACTGGAATCTCCTGGCACTTCCATAAATGTCAATAAACACTAGTCTAAGGGGTATACGATGTTCCAATATATTTTGGTATAAAAGTTGTAACCATCAGAGTCTTAAAATAAAAGTACAGGAGGGAAATGCAGGAGTCTGTTGAAGAAGACTGGGCTGTTCTCAAAGCCAGCCTCTAACTGCAGAGGGGGGCTGGAATCCCCCGAAACCAATCAAATCATCTGTTTCACTGATACAATGATTAAATCATTGATTAGTGTGCTGAGTTGTCTTTATTACAGGTGAAATGCAGCCACTGCCAGCTGTTCCTGTGGCAAGCTCTTCAGCTGGAGAAGAGCTGGCGCTGTGCCCAGATGTAGCCTGGGAGCCCCTGCCGCTTCAAAGTGTTTTTTCTCCACCCCCAGTGAGTGCTTCCCCCTGTCATTACATGGTTTCCCTGTGCTCTCATCATTACAACAATGGAACCCATAAAACCAAACACAGAAACAAAGGGATAACTTATTGGCAACTAATGAAACACAGAAAGATGGTTCAAGCAGTATAAATGCGAAAAGGCTTCGAACCAGTTTAAACAATCTACTTGTATTCCATCGCCCCACAGCAAACACAAGCGTGAAGGCAAGTGTCTCAGGTTCCTAAGAATTACACAGTCTTTGCCTTAAAGGTCTGCTCTCTTGCTGCTCCACGTTTCAGACTCTTTGGAGTGCTGGTTTCTTTTCTGCCCACTTGTCCAAATTCTACCCATTTATCAAGGCTGGCTTGTCTCCCAGCTGTACTGAGAAACTTTCCCTGAACATGCAAACTCTAAAGAGCTTTCTTTTCTTCTCATTCCATTATTAATTTAGGTTTGTGCCGCTCATTTGGCCAGCACGTGCTAGGGCAAGTATGGGAAATGTCATGAATCCATGCTGCATCAGAAAGAGACAAGGGTACTTCCCTGTGGTCCCAGATGCACATTCAGAAACCCTCAGTCAACACTCCAGTTAGTTTCATCACTTACTCAGCACTGGCAGGTGAGATGAAACCTGTCTGTCATCTCCAGTGCTGAGAAACTAGGACAAGCCTTGGCATCAGATGAACCAGGATTCCAACTCCACATCAAAAGTTTATTAGTTGTGCAATCATGGCTTTTGTGTTTCTCTTAATCCCCCGAGACTCAGTGTTTTAATCCATAGAAGAGAAATGACATGATCTTCTTCACAGAGTGTGTTATGCCCAGTACCTGGTACATGTTACGCACCTAATGTATGAACACATCCGGTCCCCAACACCTCCACCAAGGACACTCATTTTCATACACTGCTAGTCAGGTCTTCTCTCTCCAAAAAACTGTAAGTTCCTTGAGGACAGGGCTACAGGGGTTCTCTATGCTAAGGCTAAAATTCTACACATAGACTGTAAACTTTTTGACCTTTTTCCTAAAACAGTAGCTATAGGCAGGAAGAAATTTAGGTGATTTTATGACTGGAAATAGGAGACTGATTAACTAACACTTTCAGGTTGTTGACTTCAACATTATGATCATTCTCTATAGATTCTATGATATGAAAACATAGAATAAAATGAAGCCCTGCCCATCTTTGGCCCAGATGTACAACCTTAATAATATGCTTGGAATATTCTGATACACTCTTTTAATGTCTCCATAGGGTCTGCTCAAGTTGAGAAATGAGCATCCTGGTTTGGTCGGGCACAACTTTGACAAATGGCAAGTGGAGGAGACATCTACCTATTAGCTTGATGCACCCTGCCAAACTGAAAGAGGAGTGGAGTTAGCACAGATATCAGGTTATTTTTCTTGAGAGAAGAACTTACCTATCATGAATTTGAAATTGTACCTTTAACTAACAGGATTTTTTAATGTTTTCATGCCCTACCCCCACAACGCACCACTGAATAGGGAAGTTACACACATGGTGCAAAATATATTAGAGACTGATTTCTTTAACTCAAACATCTCCGTCCCTTCTCTCTTTTGAAATATAGCTTGTGATGCAGACAAAAATCAAATTTTCCAAGTTGAAAGTCTCCTTTGTTTCTACATATAGTAAATGCAAAACCTCCAGTCACTGAGAAATAGATTAACTAATCATACAATCATAGAATTTTCAGCGTTGGAAGGGACCTTAGAGATCCTCAAGTCCAACCCCCTCATTTTAACAGATGAGGAGACTGATGTCAGTGGAGAATTACAGCGTCTGGGGTAAAACAGAGTTCATTAACTCATCTTCGAAAGGACCTGTTTTTGTTGTTAGAATAAATGATTAAATGATTCCAATTTCATGCTATCTCCTTTATTCAGAAAGTTTGTCATTCGCCTTCTCCTTTTGTCCGTGTAACCATGACAATTGCTGGGAATAATACAGCTATCAGTATAAAAATAGCCTCATTAGCATCAACCAGGAGCTCGTCAATCAGCTTGGACCTATTAAAGGGCTGATAACCACCTTCTCTGACTTACAGTTTGCAACACACACTCTTCTGACTCCTCCCTCAGACTGGCTCTTTCCTCTTCTGAGACTGTCCATCACAGTTTGACAGCTGGGATTTACAAGTGGAATCCTACCTGAGAAAGCCCTGTTCTCAAGCAGGCTCAGCTGGATCTTGTCCTAGGATTTCTGGCCTGCCTCTGCTTTTGAGAATGTCTAAAGCAAAAGTGAACATTTTCCTTCTGTGTATGTGGCAGAAGACAGCGAAAAACCAGACATGATTTAGGAATGGACGCAGTCATTAGCAGGAATCCTTTAGAGAGGGTTTGGTGTTTATTTTATGTTCCTCAAGTTTAGGTCCATTTAGGTTCTTGATTTTTCCATTGCCACTCCCCACCCCATCTGAGCAATCTGATAATTTGTGACAATTTCTACAGATTTGTATGCAATAGAAAACAGTTTATCAAGGTATCCCCCACCCCCCAAAAAAAAGCACAAACCAAAGGAAAATGAAAAATGGTAAGCAAAACTATCAAAGAGCAGAGAGAGGCTTTACATCCACTTTAAAGCACTGGCTAAATTCACCGTGGCTAAATTTCACTAAGAGAAAATTAAACTGTATTGTCTAATTGAGCTACATAAAGGAGGAAGAGACTGACAGAATGGTGCTCAGAAAACTGCTTTGAGAATTAAAGGGTTACAAAATATAAGATGGTCTTAAAAATATATGTATTAAGGAACGAGATGGAGAGTCAGAAATATATCCATGCATATATGATCAATTAATTTTTTGACAAAGGTGCAAAGGCAGTTCAGTGCAGAAAGAATAGTATTCTCAACAAAAAGTACTGGGACAACTGAATATTCAGTCCAAAAAGGTGAGCATTGATCCATATGTTTCACCATATAAACATTTTTATTCAAAATGGATCATAGGTCTAAATGTAAAGCCTAAACCCACAAAACTTACAGAAGGAAGCATAGGAAAAATTTTGTAGCTTTGACTTAGGCAAAGATCCACAAAAGACAAAACTGATAAATTGGACTTTACAAACAATCCAATATAAAAGACAGAGCAAAATATTTGAATAGTCACTTCACTAAAGAGGTTAAAAGACTGTCAAAGAAGCACGTGATAGTCATTAGGTAAATTTAAATCACAGTAAGATGCCACTGTATCACTCTTTAAATGGCTAAAACCAAAATGATCAAACTTAGTGTTGGCGAAGGTGTGGAGCAATCAGAACTCTCATACACTGACAGAATGTGAAGTGACACAACCACTTTGGAAAACAGTTTGACAATTACTTAAAAAGTTAAAAATATGTTTACTGTATGATCTAATCATTCCACTCTTAGATATTTCCCCAGAGAAATAGAAGCATATGTCCATACAGAGAATTATATGTGAGTCTTAATAGAAAATTTGTTTGTAATAGCTAAAACCTGGAAACAATCCAAATGTTTGTCAACAGTGAATAGATAAATAAATTGTGATATATCTATAAAATGAAACACTACTCATCAAGAAAAAGGAATAAATTATCAATATACACAAAACATGGATGCTTAGATAAAAAAGAAAGATGCCTTCACTGAGGTCAAAAGATTTACTGTGAAAATAAAATTCAAAATAATTAGGCTGAGTGAAAGAAGTTAGATCAAAACAATACCAAAAAAAAGAAAGGGTATATATGGTAGGACTCCATTTATATAAAATTAAAGAAAATGCAAATAATCTATAGTGAAAGAAAGCATTATCACTCTTAATTCATCCCTCCCCACCCAATCCTCCTCCCCAGCTTTCCTCTTTGGTAACCATAAGTTTGTTTTCTAGGTCTGTGAGTCAATTTCTGTTTTGTAAATGCATTTATTTTTATCTTTTTTTCTAGATTCCACATATAACTGGTACCACATGACATTTGTCTTTGTCTGATTTACTTCATTTATGATGAAGTGTGATAATCTCCAGATCCATCAATGTTGCTGCAAATTGCATTATTACATTATTTTTTATGGCTGAGTAATATTACATTACAAACACACACACATACACACCACATCTTCTTTATCCATTCCTCTGTCGATGGACATTTAGGTTGTTTCCATGTCTTTGCTATTGTAAATAGTGCTGCTATGAACACTGGGGTGCATGTATCTTTTTAAATAGAAGTCTTCTCCAGATACATGCCCAGGAGTAGGATTGCTGAATAATAAGGTAACTCTATTTTTTTAAGGAACTTCCTTACTGTTGTTCTCCATAGTGGCTGTACCAATTTACATTCCTACCAACAGTGTAGGAGGGGTCCCTTTTCCCCACACCCTCTCCAGAATTTATTATTTGTAGACTTTTGATGATAGCCATTCTGACTGGGGTGAGGTGATACCTCATTGTAGTTTTGATTTGCATTTCTCTAATAATTAGTGATGTTGAGCATCTTTTCATGTGCCTATTGGCATCTGTATGTTTTCTTTGGAGGAGGTCTATTTAGGTCTTCTTCCCATTTTTTAATAGTTTTTTTTTAAAATATTGAGCTGTATAAGCTGTTTGTTTATTTTGGAAATTAATCCCTTGTAGGTAGCAATGTTTGGAAATATTTTCTCCCATTCCATAGGTTGTCTTTTCAAGTGCCACTTTTGGGGATATGAGTGCAGGAGAAATAAAGTATGAGATAAGCATGACTAAAGAATATTTAGCAATGCAACATTGTCAGCTTAGGTCTCTAAGTACCCTTATTTCAGATCAATTTGGAGTACAAATAGAGTAAAGCTAGAGTACAGCTTCTGAAAGCAGCAACATTTCCAATTGTCTCTTTTTTATTTTATCCTCAGCACTTCAAGCATTACCTCTACTGAGACCTCAATCTTGCCTAGCTAGCATCCCACCAAGTACTTTACATGCCATTTCCCACTAATCTTCCTAGCAGGTATTATTGTACCCATTTTACAGATGAGAAAACTGGGTCTCCAAGAGTTAAATAACATGCTCAAAGTCATACAACCAGGAAATATCAGGTGGAACAGGGATTCACAAGCAATTCTGACTGTAAAACCCCATGTCCTAAACTGTTGCTAGCTATTCAGAAGATAGAAAGAACATGCTGGGCATGAAAATAACACCTAGTCCTTTGACTTAGTTAATCTATCCCTTTGAAGGGGCTTCCCTGCTCAAGTACATGATCTCTTCATGTAGTTCAACAAAGCGCATCCTATTCCATAATCCTGAGTAGACTTCATTCTTCAGGGTATGGGTAGACTAGGGAAAAGCCTGTTTCTACCGGTAATAGAACCTAAAGACATGAAATCATGAATGAAGATAAGTAAATACAAATAAGTAAGATACAGAGATAAGACATAAAGCCACTAAAGGATGTCATATACATCTGTGCAATCTGTTCAAGTGCCTGTGACTGAAGGGGCAAGTGGAGGTTTGCACCCTGAATATATCCACCAAGCCCGGGCTTATGTCCTCACTCAGGGCTTCACTGACAGGAAAAAAGGGCACTTAAAAAAATATTCTGCTCAAAGCTGTGACATGGGCTAGCGGTGGCCTTGATGAACAGATTTCCTTTGTTTGTCTTTTGTTCTTTTACTGTCTTCCAAACTCATGCCATTACATTAACACTCTGAATTTTGTATTATTCTTATCAAATAATCTGCTAAATAATATGTCCTAGAAGGCATGATCTGAGCCAAGGTAACTCACATAAAAAAAGAAAAAAATAGTGGCATAAATGATAAATGAAATAAAGATTTTTAAAGAAATTTTATGGTATTTAATTAATCTACCAGTTTTACTAAGTTGCTTTCAAGTGAAATGGCTCTTTACCAGCGCCTTTTGAAAAGGTTAGAAGTGAATTCCCTGAGCTACAATCATTAGCATATAGATGTCTCTAAGTGTTAATTTCTGTTTTCACTGAATGAATGTAATTTAAAATGAGGCCCTTTCAAATCAGTTAACTTCGGCCATTTGAGAAAGATAAGAAAAATGGACTCAAGCATGAACCCCCAGCAGAACCTGCTTCTTCAGGATAAGTACTCTGTGCCACAGCCACACACCACTTTGGGAAATTACAGATCTGTTCAGAAAGAGAAAGAGGGTTTGAGGTGAGCAGGTTAAAAGGACCCCAAACATTTGCTTTCGATTTAGCTAATCATGAAAAAGAAATTGAAAATGAATGAAGAAATCAATTTTGAAAAATATGGCAGTCGTGTCCCTACAGAAAAACTGAACAATATTGTGGATAAAATCTAGCAGCACCAACATTTTATTTCTGCACAGGGCTTGGCACATAGAGGTTACCCAACACACTTTGGCTGAATTGTGTTATCATAAATGGAAATACGTGTCTAATAGTGATCTCAAAGATCATTAAGTCCTTTATGTCACTCATGCTGCTTTTACAATCTCTTCTTTTTACAGAAATACCCTTTAAAAATATAAATCAGATTCTATCAGTCCTGTACTTACAGCATTTCAATGACGTCCCCTTGTTCTTTCTTAGAATCAAATTTGAACTCTTATGCACAGCCCTTAAGACCCTACATGATCTATCTTTGCGACCCTCCTCTCACTCTCATTCTCACTAGGCTCAAATACACTGGTTTCTCTCAGTGTTTCACACACACAGCCTGGTCCTGCCTCAAGGGTTTTGCTTCTGCCCCGTCTCTGAATGGAAGGCTCTTCCTTTAAACTCTCCTCTGGGCAGCTCCTGGTCATCCCTCAAGCCTCAGGTCAAATGTTACTTACTTAGGGAGGCCTCTCCTCATCAGCCTGCCTAAAGTGACCCAACCCCAACCCCCTAGTGGTTCTTCATCTCATCACTCTCCTTCTGTCATTATACTTTTCAAAATCTGACATTATAGTTCTTATTTAAAGTCTGTCTTTTTCGCACAGGTGTAAGGGTATTGTGAGAGCAGGGAGCTAGTCTCTCTTATTCACAGCAATATCCCTGGTGCTTAGCACACTAGGCACAGTGCCCATTGCTTCGTAGGAGATCAAAGAATATTTTCTGACTTAATAAGTGGATGGCAGACAGATTAATTTACCAGTTTCACTTTAGATATTTGTAATGGCATGTAGACCTAAAGAAGCATCTGGCCCATTGCTTACACAGAACAGTTTAAATTAGAAAGACTACAGACTCACTATCTTCAAAGTGCTATTTTAAAGATCCAAGTATTACCTATATTCCCCATAGCACTTAGAACACAGTAGCACCAATTCACTTAACACACAGTGCTGACCTGTCTGCCACATTCACACTAGACTTATCTAGAGGACACTCTCATACCCTAAACTGTAACATGATGGGAAAGAGATCACATTTAGTTCAGCTTTGAATCCCCCAGAATGCCCTGCACATAACGAATACACATTAGCTATTCAATTTAGTCCCCACCTTCACCAGAATTCAGACATACTGCCACTTGGAGTTCTCTAAATTGGCTTCAGGCACTCACCATTGTGCCATAGCAAGGAGGAAAAGGCGAGTTTAAATTGATGGATGCTCAGAAATGTATGAAGATACTGGTTTGAAACTCCAACTCATGTGACTGATTCATCTAACAGATCTCTGTGAAACTAGACTAGAACTACTGATTCAACCATTTGCTCATTCTTCACTCAAAAAATGCTACTGCACACCTACCCACATATCATGATGTAGACAGTAAGCTAAGTGTTGTCTAGACAGTGATAATGCAGATTAAGGTCCCTCTTGGAGCTTACAGTCTAACAGAAAAGACACGCCATACACAAGTATTGAGAAACTAACAAAAACCTATAATTCAAATTACAAAGAATTTTATGAAGATATGAATAGGGCTAATGACGCCAAATAGTATGTAGAGGGGTAAGGTGGCCGGAGAAGGCCTTTCTGAGATGTCATTTAAAAGGATACCTTAAAGATCCAGAGGGAACAGTATGTGTTCAGCCCTCATGTAAAACTCTGGGTGCACTGAGGGACTTGAAGAGGCCCCTGGGTCTGGGAGTATACTTAGAAGAGGAGTGACCGACTCTGCAAAGGGAAGCAGGGTCTGGATCTCGGAGGACCTTGTAGGTCACTACATAACTTTCTAGTGTATTCATAGTGCAATAAGCCAAGGAAAGCCATTGAAGAGGTTCAAAAGGAGGCATGATAGGCTATACTCCCATTTTAAAAGATTATTCTGACTGATCTGTGGAGAATGCAGCAGTCCCCCTTTATCTACGGGATACGTTCCTAGCCCCCCAGTGAATGCCTGAAACCACGGATAGCTGCAAACTCTACATATACCATGTTTTTTCCTATACATACATACCCATGACAAAGCTTATTTTATAACTTAGGCGCAGTAAGAGAGTAACAACAATAACTAATAATAAAATAGAACAATCATAACAATATACCATAATAAAAGTTATGCGGTTGTGGCCTCTCTCGCTCTCTAAACATCTTGTACAAATTTACCGTCCTTTTCCACCTTAACTAAGCACTCATTACACACTGTGGCCCTAACTGTAACAGTTTAAAGTGCAACAGTAAAAACGGCACGAATTTCTTTCTCCTTCTTTACAATTTCATGAATAGAAGATTCGTTCTTACCGTTTGTCTTAGCACCCTCAAGGAGATGATGTTTTTCTTTCCTTATTAAATGGAGAAGTTGCGTCTTTTCGCTTAAAGGAAGCACCTTACAGCTTCTCTTCAGCATCTCGGAATTGCCAGTCACTAGTCTCGGCGCTTTGTGGCCATTCATAAGTAAAACGAGAGTTACTTGAACAAGCACGGAGACATCTCCAGTGTTGCTGAGTGAACGACTTACGGCGGGAGACGCTGGGCAAACGAAGATGCACGTCGGGGCGGGACCTAGCTGGAACATCGCGAGATTTCCTCAGGCTCGGCTAGCCGCTCGGAGCGACGCTCGGTTACTGCTTATTTCTGGAACTTTTCATTTACTATTTCCTGGACCTGGACTGACCGTGGGTAACTGTAACTGCAGAAAGCAAAATCACGGATTTGAGGAGGCTACCCCTTAGATAGGTCATGGAGATTTTTGTAAATGTCGCTCCTTCACAAGCTTACGTTATATTGCATCTGACAAGATCTTTTCTTAACTAACGGGACCTTGTCCAAGACACTCAGAAAACCCCACTGGGGGTGCCTCACTTTTCTGGATATCTGATCACACTGGCGTATTCATCACAACTTCGGAGTACGCCGGAACACATGCTGCGGATACCGGTGAGTCCTCTGTGCTTTGGCCCTGGATCCCTAATGCGTGTTCTCATTAACGGCTTCATTCGTTTGAGAAGAGGTCATTCCTTTTTGGCTTGCTTTCTCACTTGTTCATTTGTTTACATAAGTTCCAGTTTTATCACGAGAAGGTCATATTTTTAAAGGCAAAAACTTCAGAACTATGAGTCCTACCTCCCACTGCAGTGCCCAGCCAGCTCTCCCAAATCTTATTGACAAAGGTGATGTGTGGCCATCTTTAAGCACTCACAGACACACACACACACAGTCACACTAGGGGCGAAGGATGAAGGGAAGCAAAAGTTTTGTAGTTTTGTTTTCCTTTTTTCTAGGGCAAAAGTAGAATAATACCTTGAAGGTCATGTAGCAACTCAGTGGCTCAGATCGCCAGTCTACAATAGCTCCTTCCCTCTGCTTCAAGGAGCTATTTAAAGGACTCAATTCTCTCAATGTCCAGACTTCCTTCAGCTCAGAAAACATCAGTGCACTTAAAAAAAAAAAATCCATTCCCTGTGACCTAAATAATATCCTAGGTATCCTTAGTTGATATGTCAACTAAGATGACAAATGCATTACCAGGAGGACCCTAAGTTGAAGATAACGTAGCTAAGGGAATGATACTTCTCTGTATTGAAGGTTAAGCTCCAGGGTTCATGATACAGGGGTGTCACTAGTCCATAAATTCAGAATACAAGCTGGTTCATCTTTGCCCCTCATAGTCCTATTAAGCAACAAATAAGCATCTACAATTATGATAATAATAAACTTAGAAGATACAGATAATATTTATTATAACAGCTAATCTATACTGAGCAACTATGTGCTTAATACACTTAATCCTTCTAATGTAACATTATGATGAAGACTATTGTTATCCCCAATTTATAGATGAGAAGAACTGAGCTCCAATAAGTTAAGTAACTTGCCAAAGTCAAATTTTGAGTCACAGACCTGGGATCCAAACTCTTAATACTATAAAATACTGCTTATTGTCTTTAAGAAATTACAGTAGGCGAGATTAAACAAAATCTACTAATATATACTTTGGAAGATGCTATATATAGTGGTCCCCCTGTGGGAGCTTAGAAGAGATTTCCTGATTAGGAAAAGAGTTTTAAGAGCAAGAAAAGTATGAGCTGAATCTGTGGTGCCAGTATAATTTATAGATTATAATATCCTACCCTGGATATATATTGCCTGAGCTTTAATCTGGTAATCTGGCTTTGTGTTCTTATTCAAGTTATTTAAGTTTTCAGTGTCTCAGTTTTCCCATCTGTTGAATGAGGATGCTAATATTATATGCTTCAACAGGTCAGTATGAAGGTTTAATGAGTAAAGTGATGTCATGTTCTTAGACTTTTGTTTGTTACTAATGTTATATAAATGTTACTAATTCTTATTTTTATCAAAGTAAATGTAGGAGATTATCAGCATGAATTAGGTGGTGAAGGAAATGGCATTCTAAGGTAAAGGAATATTTGCAAAAGCCTGTAAGCAAGAAAATGCAAGAGTCAAAGCATTTTGAGGCATTCTGTAGGTTGAAGTTTGGGGCCTCCATGTGTACAGGAAGGAGGTCTCACCAAAAGACAGGAGAGGGAAGTGTGCCCATGACATTAAAATGATTTTGCATGTAATTTTCAAATTAGACAAGAATTTCTACTTGGTATTCTCATCAGTAAATTGGAAGAACTTGACAAAATGATAACGTAACCCCTTGCAGCTCTAATAATTACCATAGTCTACAACTCTTACACCATCCATTGTAAAGTTCTCGTGGAATTTATTCTTGAGTCTTTTTATTCTAGCTAGCACCTAGCATTCTTATTCCAGAATCCTTAATTAGCTGATGTGAATTCTTGACTTACATTTAATGTCATTAAGTTTAGTAGTGACCATATCCTGTAAATAGAAAATCTTAACATTTTGGTGACTTTTGTATTTTGGTCATGTTTTTGACAGTTAAAATGTTCTCACTCAAATATTGTCAATCTTGTCATGGCATATTTTTTTTAAACAAGTCTATGCAAAATATAAATGGTCTTCAGATACAATAATGAAGAGAAACGCTAGGGACATAAAGTACTGACAATGGTTAACAACACCACACCGTAATGTTTATCTAACAAATATGTGCAGTGTGCTTGCCATGTCCCTTGGTATCAATTTATTTTATTTAGTTCTTCTTCTTCACTTATGGTAGCACAAGTTCATTTAAATAGTAAATTTGCTCTGTGCCTAAAATGTTCACATTCATAAAAATACATGCATCTTGTTTTAATACCTTGTCAACACATTTATTAAAGATGGACCCAGAGTCCAATATCCATCCAAAGACCTGCTATTAGGGAAATCATTTGTTTCCAGCCAGTCCAATCACTGCAAAAATAGGAATTGCCATTGTGCTGTAGATCACAGCATTGTTATTTATAAAGTGCTGCTGTGGAACGGAGCAGTGCCATCCATCAGTATCCAATCAGCAATGAAGCTGGCAGAGGGAAGTGGGGTATACAAGAATACATTGGCACAGACCACTTAAACCGGCAGATTCTAGAGCTTGAACTTGGCAGTGGTTTTCGAAACTAATTTGTTTGTTATTTGCGGGAAATTGTTACCACTTTGAAACACATTGGAAAAGTTTCCAATTTCAGGACATTGAAGAGTCAAACACTGCAACTAGCATTCTTGGGCGATTCCCTCCCAGTATCCCCTTGGCCCCATCCACATACCTGATAAGATGTCATTTCATTTCCTGCCATGGTTACATTTTTTTGCTCATTCCCTATTTCTGTTTTTAAAATTGAATCCTCTCCAAATTCTTTTCCATTTTTAAACACCACCTGCTCTTCTTTCTAAAGTACCTCCAACACAGGTTTACATCTCTTTAAGAGTTCCATTAGATTTGGAAGTGATGTATATCTGCTATTTGTGGCTTGGCATTGAAGGCTGGAGTACATCCCAATATTTTATTCAAAAATATTAGTATCACGTAAACAAAATCAAGATTCCATGAGCGTTATAAATTCAATGCAGTTCCAATCAAAAGCACAATAATATTTTTCGTATACCTTGACAAACTGATTCTGAAATCCTTATAGGGGAATAAAGCTCTAAAACTATCCAAATATGTTTGGAAAAAAAAAAAAAGACACAAAGAACAAAGAGGGTTTGCTCCACCAGAAATAGAGATTTTTATATAAAGCCATGGTAATGAATACAATGTGGTTATAGAGTAGAAAAAGACACTTTAATCAATGTAACTGAATAGGAATCCCAGAAAGAGAAGTGTGCATATAGATGAACTTGTTAAATGGTAAAATAGGAATTGAAAACACATTATAAAAGAACAAACCCTTTCAAAAATGGCATTTGGGCATTAGCTTCACATTGTAATGATAATGATAAAAATAAAATCAGACTCAACCAAATAATATACACAGATATGAATTCCAAGAGTATTAAAACATATATAAAAATAAAGATAGGATACACTGTATAGCACAGGGAAATATACACAAAATGTTATGATAACTCACAGAGAAAAAAATGTGACAATGAGTGTGTATATGTCCATGAATAACTGAAAAATTGTGCTGAACACTGGAATTTGACACAACATTGTAAAATGATTATAAATCAATAAAAAAATGTTAAAAAAATAATAAAGATAGGAAATATTTGTGGCCTTGGGATTACAAACTATTAAGAGTTATAAAGGACTAGATGAATTAATTTGTCCAATCAAAATGAAAATCTCTGTGCACTAAAGATATCATAAGAGTGTAAGGACAAGCCACACAATGGGAGAAGACATTTGAAACACACATCACAAGGAAATCAAATCAAAAAAATTTGAAAATCTCTTACATATAGTAAAATGAGCTAAAGATTTGAACAGATACCAGAAAAGGAAATTTGAACTGTCAATTAACACAACCCTGTGGAAAGATACTCACATTTATTAATATTTTCAAAATACTATTTCACACCAATCATACTGGCAAAAATAATTGTAACACTAAGTGTTGGTAAGGATTAGGTATCTTTGATTCATTGCTGGTAGAGGTATAACCCATTAGGACCAACCAGAAAGCATTTGGGCTTGTAACAGAAAACTTACAAAACCCACAATCTAGCAATTCAGTTCCTGGATGTAAACTATAACAACAAGAATGTAAAGAGCACAAACAAAACTCTCATAAGAAGATGTAATTTAGAATATCTTTGCAGCATTATTTGTATAGATGCAAACTTTGAAACAATCTCCCAAAATGAAATATACAGAAATGGATAAATTTTAAAATCTTAAAAAGCAGCAAAAATGAAATGCCCACAGAGTTAGATAGAATGATAGAACAGTAAGCAGATATATAGACCAACATGAATAAATCTCAAAATGCAATGTTTATTTACTTTTTAAAAGCAAGTTATAGAACAATATGTATAGGATGATAGCATTATGTAATTTTTCAAACACACGGGCAGGAAATATATCTTGTTTATAGATAGTCACAAATGTAGTAAAAGTACAAAAAAATACACATAAAATTTGTGAACGTGATTACCTTTGGGGAGAACAAAGTGGAGACTATAATGTTTTATTTCTTTAAAAAATAGCATGAAGCAAATATGACAAAATGTTATTTATTAATTCCTGGTGGGGAAGGATGTTGCCTGCTATGGACATTCAAGCTACAGGGAAGAGGTGTGAAATATTTCTGCTTCTTACTGCACTCAAGGAGTTAATGTCATATCTCATTTCTCACAAGCTTTGCCTTCCGGAACTTGAGTTATGGTTATTTTTCACATCAATACTTGAATAAATTTTACTTGAAACAACTTAAAATATCCACCGTTTCAGAAGCAATTGACTCCTGAGCTTACACAGACATAAACTGGTGTGGAGATATAGGTACCCAGGAAGCACTAGCATTTTATTAGAACCCTGGCAGAAAAAACGAAAAGCCCTCACTCTGGGTTATCCTCCCTTGCTAGTCAGCTTAGAGTGCTCAGGTTCTGCCAACAGTTATTTCCTTGGGTAACAGTATTGTTACATCTGATCACCCTCATCTTCTTTCCTACCTGCTGTCACTCACTACCTTCTTTCTTCCCATCAAAGGGTAGCTGTAGCTATTAATATTTTCACATACATGGAATCTTTAACTTCTTTCTAATCTGGTGAAATAGCCAGCTAAGGTGAAGAAAGTTTTAATAGCAAGAGTAGGAGTGGGAAATAACCTGTGTCAGAGCATTTATCAATTAGGTTGGGCTGGGTGTGGCTTAGTAGAGAACAACTCCAAAACAACTCCCACAAACTCTGGCTGGTTTAACATGAAAGTATTTCTTTCCTACTCATGTTATACATGCAAAACAGAGTGGTGGAGGGCCCTTTTTCACCAAGGAACCCAGGTGATAGAGGCTTTACCATCTCATAACCACCGTATCTGGAAGATACAGCTCCAGTCCCGTTGGTGGGTCAAGACCAAGTAGGAAAGGCACACAAGCTCCTCACCACCACATAGTCTTTTGGCCAAAAGAAGTTACAGGGTCCACTCACCCCAAAAGTTGGCTTCCATGTGCCTGGAAGGTGAGCTATTGAATGTTGGTGACAGCTAGTTGTGTCAGTCAAGGCTCAGGCCTGGGTTGGAGGCGGGTAGCTACAGAGGACATCCAGAGAGGATAGTCTGTGAAAGGTGGAAAACAGGGCTAAGAAAAAATACAAGGAGCAGACCTCCCCATCCCTGCCTTAAATCCCTCAGATTCGAACATTTGATTGACTTAGAGGAACTGGGGGAAGATAGTTTTAGTCCACTGTTTTTAGCATAGAACTTCAATGTAATAGTTATAGGATCCTCTGAATTAGAAACACAGGACAGGCATTTTTCAAGAATTTTTTTTCAGACAATTCAAACCAGATTGCTTTTATTTTGCTGAGGACTAGAATTAGAAAAGAGGTGCTAGGTCTTCTATAATTTGTTTATGGGAAGACACAAAAATACAGGAAGGGTCATTCATTCTCGTTCTTTCACTTCTGTTTATGAGATCCAGTACAAGAAAATGAAAATTTGTTGAAGTCCCAGAAATGCTTTGTGCAGATTTTTTAAAAAAATCTTTTCAGGGGATTATATTATCTTCAATGATGTTAAGGTTTGTGCAATACTGCCTAAAGTTAATCTGATTTGAATGAGTCTCTTTACCAAATTCATTTATTATACAGTAGTTTCTACAATATATCTGATTCTCTTCTGACTGTAGCTAAACTGTAATCATCTATACCCTCAGTTCTCTATGTGAAGTTGCATACTAGGTATTTTTACATCCAAGGCAATTTAAAACCAACCTGTATCCATGTTCTGTAACAAGAGAATCTAAATAAATCTAACAAAGCTTGTCTGCTTCCTTAATCTTTTGTAAAAACTGTTGGTAGTTGCAAAAATAACATAATCTGTTCTCAAGCATGGTATTTAATTATTGGCTTATAATTTTATTAAATTCAATGCAGCAACTATAATGAGTTTGTGCTCAATTCTGCATTCAGAATCAAGATCTAGGGATTAAGTAGTCTTCTTATATTACTATTCATAACTGAAATCCAGAAGCATTATATCAACTTGATAAGATGTAAAACCTCAAGGAAACTGCTGTGGTCAGCTAGATCTATAGTCTTAATTTTGATAGAGATAATACAGTAACTTCTTTAGGAATTTTTTCTTCTTATAGTTCTTTTAAACCTACTGTTTTCCTTTGTAGGCATGTCTCTGACAGCAAACCCAGATTTTTTTCCCCTTCTTTCTTCTCTTTTTGACAAAGAAAGAAAACAAAGTCAGGGAGTAATCCCTTTCCAAGAGCAAGAACAGCAGAGCCTTTTAAAGGACCTTCGTTATTTTATGTGGTAAATATTCACAGCTCTCAAATTTATTGGCATAGCTGTCAACATGTATATTCAGTTTGATAATAATGTTCCAGCTTAACGAGGCCTCTTGGAATTATTTATTATTAAATTTCATTACTTTCTGCAAATGTTCATGCTGATTAAGCCCACCCTTTCAGGCATTACCACAGTTAGACCAATCACAGTGTGACGTACGAGATGGTGAAATTTAAGCTAACGTGCTTTGCACAGGACCTGTCTTGTCAAATCTTTAAATGTAGTTTAATGAAATGTCTGCTGACGTAACTGTGGAAAGTGGAAAAACTCATTTATAAAATCAACCAACCATACCTGAAGAACATTTGCACTTTCTGACATGGCAAGAATTACTTAAACATTTTGGACTGCCTTTGTGGGGGAAGAATTGCTACATGTGGCATTTGCTAAACATTCTGCCCATTATACTCTGCTATAAATATAGTACATCTTTTCTGAAGAGTATTACTCCCAAGGCTCAGATCTCCATAAAAATGCCTTGGAAAGTATCAAGTGATACAGAAATTTATCTGTATAAACAGGCTTTTATCTTTACAGATGTTGACAGTCAGAACAGATCTTGTCTAAATCCTTGATGCTCTTGTAATGTAATAAGAGAATAGAAATGTATTATATATTATCAGTATTGCTATAGGAGAAAATCTGGAGAGTAATTTCATGTATAGAGTGGAGAAGGCCTGTGAATAGGCTAAATAGATAGATAATTTCCAATATGGAATATGAAAGTGTTAAAATTTTATGGAGTCAGTTCAATAGGAAAAAGAACCATGGTGATGAGAGAAAGGGCCTGAGCCCACTAAATCAAAATCCTCATGGACAAGCTGTGGGATAAAACTATCCCAGAAGAATGGTAGCCAGAAGCAGGTTGAATTTGCCCAGCTGGGGTGCTCCGGTTACCTCTGAGTTCTATCACTGCACCAACCACATGTTTTATCCTGGGTTTGTCCTCCTCACTTTTCATGGTTTCTTTGAGGACAGGGACCTTGTTTTTTATGTGTAATTTCTTTAGCATCTGAAACAGTATCTAAGACATAGGAGGTGGTTGATAAACATTAAGTACATGAATTGGAGATAGAGAAAATAATCGTGGCCAAAGAAAAAAAAAACTTTGAAAATTCCTTACATACAAATGGGCTTAAAATTATTTTCATATTCCTCAAAACAAGAAAAGAAAAAGAGGTACTGATGAAGGTAGAGGGAGGGAAAAAATGGCCAATTTTTTTCTAAAATTCTGAAGGAAGATTATTTCATACTCTTTCTTTCTGATATGGCTTGGTTGGAAATGTATCTATTATTCAAACATTTGATATTCAGCAGGTATCTGAGCTCCTCCCTTTGAGTGCTTAGGCAGCATCAAAAAGATAGGTAGTAACATATCCGATGCATTCCCCACTCACGAGGACCGTATAGTCTGTTTCAAACACACACTAATTTTACAAAGCACACTTTAACATGTCCTCAGAAATACAAAACTTTGAAAGGACTGTGTGAATCTAATATTTTTCTCTTGGAAGATTTCATTGAAAAAGTACATGTCAAGTTGTATTTTGAAGTGCAGTGAGTTTGTGAATAAGTGAAGGAGGTCTTGGGTGAGAGAAAAAAAGTCTACTTTTAGGGGGAGTAGATATGAAAAGGGAGGCATGAGAGCCTACCAAAAGCAAGTATAGTAATAAGCAAAAGAAGAACCCACAGAGATTTCTGGAAACAAGAGGCTCACACTTAAAAACAGTTTGAAAGATAGGCATTGAAAGATTATGATAAGGATGGAAATAAAAATCAATAAATGGGTTTAAAAGTTATTCGTACAGTAGCAGTCATTTATTGTTTTAACCAAAATTTGTTTAATTATGTTCACACAGAGAAAGGAGAAGATTTTTAAGATAGCATTTATTGACTTATTCTGTACAGGCCCTAGGCCTCATGCTTTAGTATATTATCTCAATCCTTACAGTAATTCCTTTTGTAAGATGAAAGTGAAGTACAGAGAAGTTATTTGTGCCAAAGTCACAGAGCTGTTAAGTGGACATGAACCCCCTATCTTTCTGTACCAGAAACACATGATCTCTTCATTCCCCATCCCTTGCCCTCCACATACATCTGCTTCCCGTACATTCCTTCCAACTGAAACATCAGTGACAGGGGTCCTCTACACAAAGGCCTTGTAGCCTGGTTTTTAAAGAACAAATGAGATCTATGCAGAGCTAACAGATAGATAGAGGTAGAGATATGACCATTAGATAACAATTGAAAAGCACCACACAAAAGCACCTGCAAAATAGTTTTATCAAAATCCTGGACAAAACAAACAAACAAACCCTGAAGTATGAAGAAATAGAAAACACATTATACTGCCACCATTATACCACCAAGTTATACTAATAACATCCTTATACATACATACTTCTACAAAGCTAGAACCTTAGTTTCTTAATCACATAACCTATTATAAATCATTTCACAATTGCTATTTTATTCACCCATGATGTTTACCCACAGATACCATTGCATCATGCTGAATTTGGGACAACATTAGAGCATGTAGTTAATGATAACCTAGTGAAAATTGGAGTTATGAAAGCAATCTTCAGAAAAATATCTCCAACAGAGGTAGGATGGATAATCAGCCTCAAACAGGTGGTGTCCAGGGTCCAACATGAGAGGAATTGGCCAGTCCCAAGGTTAAATCCAGACTCTTGAAATGACCCTGATCATGGTTTTTCCACTTATAAATGAAGACTGAAAATCTCTTCTTCAGTTTTCTGTCTCTTATAATAATGCACCAAACGTTTTAAACAATAAACATTAATGTTCCACAGTGCTCTGAGGAAAGGCACTAGAAGTGAGTTGGCAGATACTTTCTGTCCAGGAGCTTTGTACTTTGACTTCATTGGTGCTTACATGGCCAGCCCCTTAGTCAACCCATGGAACCTTTTTAGTGCAATGCCTGGGCAATACCTGGGCCATAGGAAGCATAGCAACAGTATTATCTACTGAAATGAGAGTCCTTTTGAAAAAGATCTTAGGCCTTTGAGTCAGGCACTCAGGATTTGAAAGCAAGCTCCAATACTTTACTTCTCTGTTTTCTCTTCTGTGACATCAGACTAGCACAACTTCCCATCTAGGTTTTTTTCCCAATGATTAAATGAGGTAAATCATGTAAAGAGCCTGTGATAGTTCCTGAAACTTAACAGAGCTCCACCTAATAGTTATTCCTGGTATTGCTTGATTGATCCTATAACATAGCTAAGAAAACAGAAGTATAAAGAGTTTAAATGTCTTTTCTGCTATCACACAATGGAAAGACCTGGACTGACTCCAAATTTGTGTTCATAGCAGAGAAGAATCTGTGATCTGGAGAAAAATGCATTTTAAAAACATATCTGGAGGTCAAAGTTGCTAGGGCAATTTCATAATTTTGTAATTAACCAAAAATAGCTTTATTGTAAGCCAAGGGATTGCAACAGCAGTCCCAATTTGGTCTGGACATCTATGCTTCACTGCTTACACTTCACAACAAACCTTCAAACTGGAAAATTCACTGGAGTAATTAAGATTTTTAATTGGAAGAAAAAGTATACAATTTGCAAAATGTATTTAATTAGCCCTCAGACCACTCACTGATCCAACACATAATTTCCAAAACAGTTGTACAATTCAATACATAGTCTTTACTAAAAAGGAAATCATCTTATTAAAACAAAACAGCTAGATCTAACTTATAGGGTAAATGTGTCCTGATCAAATTATTCTTCCTTCTTGGCATTTAACCCGATTCCCTTTAATGTCTCACTTTTTTTTTAATGCTTTCAAGCTTGTTTTTTATTAATTATACAAATCATTAGTATTAAAAGGCAATATAATTGTTTCAAGAAGTGGCTTCACAGACTATCTGCATATTTAATCAACTGCCTCTAAATTTTTAATCATTTGAGTCCAGGT
This sequence comes from Camelus ferus, assembly GCF_009834535.1. Lineage (NCBI taxonomy): Eukaryota > Metazoa > Chordata > Mammalia > Artiodactyla > Camelidae > Camelus > Camelus ferus. The sequence continues at coordinate 39,866,283 of NC_045700.1, forward strand.
TCTTATCTTGAAGCTTAACTTGATAACAAACCTACCAACTGGTAGAACTAATTGGTACAGGATCAGTCAATAATTTATAAGGTAGGAAAAAAAATGTTGAATGTTATGAAGGTATAAGACCAACAGCCACAGTTATTCCTGAGAGGTAACAAAAACAGTACTCAATTCTACAAATCTATGGCGCACTGGTGACATCCACTGGCTGTCCCTTGGCATTGTTCAGATTCTTTGGGTTTTTAGTGTAAGACCTTAAAAATAAATCAGTGAGTTTTACATATTCATGCTTTTCTTTAATATTAACATTAGTTAGATTAACCTGTACATCCATTACACTCAGTGCATTGTGTGTTCAATTTTTAAAAGATTGAAATTCAATAATATAGGAGAATCACTCTGTGTATTCTGAGTTAGAGCGATTCCAATGAAGCTCCTGACCACTGTGAGTTTGAAAGAAGACAAACTAAAACATAATGAGAAGAGAAATCATCTTCACTGTTAACATGATCAGCAAAAAATCAATATTGTCATTTTATACTAATGGAAATTTGTCAAAATGCCTTGCTGCTGTCATTTTGAAAACCGTGAAGCATTTGGCAAAGTCTAGCACTGGGCAGCAATGGTCAAGTGCACTAAAATAGTGGCTCTCAAAGTTTAGTAAGCATCACAACCATATAAATTGCTTATTACAGATGCAAATTTGGGGGCTCCATTGTGGAGCTACATCAGAGTCTTTGAGAAAAGTTTCTAACCCAGTTGGTTCACAAGCCACACTTTGAGGAACACTGCCCTAAGAATAAAATTTCTTATCCTCAATGCTCCAAACATGGAATTACAGACAGAATGCAGAACATATACTATTTTGGGTGCCTTATTGGGGGTACAATGGGGGGAGAGGTTCAACTTTACCAGTGGAACAAATTATTTAAGTGGCTTCTTGTGTATTGTATCACTTCCAATAATTTGATCATCAAATCACTCAAAATTATTTTTTAAACATTTTTTTCAAATCTTCCAGGCAGTACATGTGACAGAAATAATTTATGATTGTTTATAAATAGAAATCAGATGCCCAGAAAATAGTGAAATTAAATGAGTGGAGAATAACAAGTGTGAAACACTCAAAGGTAATACGTAATGTATAATCACTACGCACATCAGTGTGTTAGCAGTATTATCTGCTGGTAAAATCACAGGTGAATTTTTTTTTTTTTTTTTTTTGCTACTTTTGTCTGACTTCGTTGCAATGAAGATGTGCTATTTATTTTTTTAAGTTTAGCTAAATATACCCTACAGGCCCTGGGGAAACCATGGTTATACAGAGAGGACTCAGTGGTGCATTCAGCAGTCTTGATAATATTTAACCAATTATCAGCATCATCATCATTATTATCATCCCCCTAAATCCCACAACTAAGCCTTCAATTACCCAGAAGCTTCATGAATGCTTTTAAGAACTGAGTTACCGCACAGAGTTTGTGTATTTCCTTGGAAACTACGGTGTAATAACTTTAATAATTGTGACTCAGTGTAAAGGACAATTTTCAGAAGATCCAACAAAGTAAGTTACATAAGGGCAAGAAAGCACAAAGTCTAAGCTACTTTCTATAAGAAACTAAGGCGAAGGTATTATAGAGATGGGGTTATAAAATGGTAAATGCAGCAGGGACAGCATCAAGAACTTAGAGGAGGGGAAACTATTTTCCATTTTTTGGAGGGACTAAATATTAAACAGGTAGATTGCAAGTCCAAGTAGGTTATTTCCTTTTACTGTAACACAATGTCAGTGTTACAAAGTGCAGCAACAGAAAAGTAATGTCCTTTCAGAAAACATGCTCAAACCATTTTCAGGCTCCCAAGGACCCGTTTATGATTCGTGTGTGTCTGGGCCTGGAATGCTGCTGGAAGAGGACTGGGGAGTTTGATGCTGAAGCCACTTTGTAATCTTTGCTAGGCTTTTGGGATAAAAGCCTAGCCTCAAAAGATAAAAACAAGCCTCTTTAAATGAAACTTCTCTAGTTCCTTTGAGTTACAAAACCACAACCTGAGGAGAGAGCATAAGTTTAGACTTTTCTTCTTTCCTTATGGAATTGGCAGACATCTTCCAAGATGTGTGTTCATTGTCCATTGAGAATGAATGAGAAATAACGAATCCACATGTTTTGGCAGAAGAGTAACATACTCAGATTGAAACACTAGCTTGGATGGGCAATATACTCAATAATTCACACGTGTGTTTTACTAGACAGGAATGCCAGTTCATGTCAAGAAATGACAAACAATTGAAACAGGCAAACTTGGAGAAGTAGAAAGTATAAAATAACTTAAATAATTTTCCCCTGTGTAGATAATTCCTTTTTCTCTAAAATGAAAAGAGGTTTATTTTTCTGATTATAAAAAGTATACCCATTCATAAAATGCTATAAAGAGAAAAAATTTAAAGCCAAACACAAAGTCACCCAAGAATCCCACTAATTTTATATCACAGGCAGAGCAGATTCAACCACTTTTTCTGTCATTTTTGTGAACATTCTTCTAGCATATGACACACGTGTGTGCATACAGACATACTGACACATAATACTTCTTCTCAAAAGTTGTGGAGATCTTCCCCTACTAATGAATATAGATATGATGAGTATGACCAATCCCCTAGGGATTTTCTGTGTCCAGTTTTTCACTATTGTCAGTGATGCTGCAGTATACATCTACTCTTGCCCACTTCCAGTTCATTATCTACAAAGCTTCAAGACTGATATTGTCCAAATATAAGTCCTATTTTATCATTTCTCGTTTGTTTGTTTAAAAGTCATCAGTGGCTTTCCATTACCCTATGACTAAGACCCAAAGTCCTTTCCATGGCCTACAAGGGCCTGTACGATATGAGTGTTACCTGTCTCTACTGTCATCTGTACTGCTCCTCCTTACACACCACGCCCAACCTTTCTGTTCGTCAAGCACACAGTGTTATGTTTTGCTTAGAGCTTTTGCGCATGATCTTCTCACTGTTTGGAAAGCTCTTCATCCATGGGACTCTCACATGGCTACCTTTTCATTGTTTGTCTCCCTTTAGACACTTCCCTAGAGAGGCATGCTCTGGCCATCTTATCTAAGGTGCATTATCCATTGTTCTTTTGTCCTTGTTAGTAGTTCTTTACAAGTAATTTGAATTGATTTTTGTTTTCTGTGTTTTGTCTGTATTCTTAACCAGAACATAAGCTGATAAGATCAGTGGTTGCATCTTTTGTGTACATCAGTTGTTCATAGTCAAGCATATTGTGGGCACTGACAAAATGTCTGTTGTGTGAATGACTAGGTACACAAATGAATTGATGAGTACATCCTGATGAACTATTTGACTAATTTTCCCCTTAGACTAAATTTCTAGAAAGAGAGTTTCTAGATAAAGTGGAATTCACATTTTCTGTCTTAAATAAATATTGCCAAATATTACTTAGCCATTAAAAAAAATAAGGAAATTCTGCCATTTTTGACATCACGGATGGTCCTTGAGGGCATTATGCAAAGCAAAATTAGTCAGACAGAGAAAGACAATTATTGAATGATCTCACTTCTATGTGGAATCTAAAAAACAAACAAACAAACAAACAAAAACAAACCTGAACTCATGATACAGAGAACTGATCAGTGGCTGTCAGAGGTGGGATGTGGTGAGGTGGGTGAAATGGATGAAGGTGATCTAAAGGTACAAACTTTCAGTTACAAGATAAATAAGAGCTGGGGATGTAATGTATAGCTTAGTTACTATAGTTAACAATATTGTATTACACACTGAAAAGTTGATAAGACAGTAGCTCTTGTAAGTTCTTTTCACAAAGGAAAAATCATAACTATGTATGATGATGGATGTTAACTGAGCTTATTTGGTAATCATTTTATATTGTATATATCATATTGTGTATCTGGGTACACCTAAAAAAAATCTAAATTTTTTTAATTGCAAATCAAAATATTGTCTAACTATTCTACCAAAAGTATGGAGCAATTAAAATTCCCACCAATGACATGGTGGGGATGTTTAATTCCCCCCCACCCCACCCTCCTCACACACATCCTTGACAATACTTGATATCAATCTATTAGGAAAATAAATAACTGATCAAATTTAAATTTTAGTTGCTGAATGATAATAAGGCTGAACTTCCTTTTATATGTATATTAGCTATCTAGTTTTTTAATTGCCAGTTCATTTCCTTGCCTTTTTTCTCTTGGAATGCATATCTTGCTTATTGATGTATAAAGATATTTTGCACAATAGAAATATTAATCTTATTTTTTGTTAATAATGTTATGAATATTTATCAAATTTTTCTTTTGTTATTAAGCCTTATTTATGGTGGTACTCCCATTTTTTAATAGATTTTAACTTTGAATGTTTCAGTGCTTCTTTTATTTCTGGCTTAAATATCATGATTAAATACAACCACAATTTTACAGAAATATTCCCCCATAATTTTTCCAGTTCTCTATGGGTTCATATTTTATATTTAGGTTTTTGAACTATCTGAAATTTATTATGGCATAAAGAGTAAAGTAGGAAGTTATGAAATACTAGTTGTCCCCTGATGTCTAAAAAATCAACTATTTCCTCGTTGATTTCTAATTCCATGCATATTTTGTATTCTTTTTCTGGCTTCTTTTATTTTCCAATAAAGAAATACACATTTGTTCAATGACACTTGAGTGCAACAAACTTTACCTTTATAGAAATCCAAGGCATGGTCCCAGGTCCCAAGCTGTGTCTCGATCTTTCTCTTTGGCAATCAGCACCATTTGATCCTTTTGCTAAAAAATGTTGCTGTCATATGGATCTTCTGCCATCAGTTACCCTTGGTGCTCTGAGCAGTCTACTTTTGACTACAGGTTCTGCCACAGAAGCCCATGTCTCTGCTCTCAAAGATAAGTCTAGTTTCCCAGGCATTCTCAATCATCCACCCATCCACAGAGCTGTTGATGAGAGGGACACAGATTTCTGCTCTTTAAGGAAAACCGCAAACAACCGTCTGCTTCTTAAATTTCAGCTAATCTATATTTTATCTCTCCTTTGGTTAGCCCATTTCCACTTCTTGCAACATAAAATCCCTTTTCTCCTCTTTGGATAATCTAGCTTTTACTACCCTTCAATAATTCTAAAAGAAAAGTTTTATCACCTCTTTTCAGGTGTGAGGGTAACTCAGTTGTTTATAATCACAGTGTTGGTCTGTGCTTTCTGACATCAGGATAGGAAAAAGAGTAGCTTTCTTCTCTGGTGAGTCAGCAGCAACAATCCAAAACGGGTTAGCTCAATTACATAACAATCACATCAGTGTATTTACAAATTATTTTAATCACTCTTATTTTATGCATGTTTTAATATGTTACAGTAACACCCCACCATTCTCTAAGTATTCTTGGCTATTCTTATGTGTTTATTTTTCTGGACAAAGTTAGAATCATTACATTATGGGAAAAAATCCAATAGGATCTTGATGAGAGTTGTATTGAATTTGTAGGTTTGTTGAGTATTGAGACTCCAGCAGTATTTAAAAGCAGGATAGAAGAGACACCATGCCACCAGACCAGAAAAACATGATGGGAATTCTTGGATGTTTTCAACTGAATTCAGCGTGAAAGCAGTTTTTTTTTTTTAATGGTTATAAATTTTCAAAGAAGGAAAATAAGGACAGAGGGAAACTGAAATATCATCATTATCATAATTAGATGAGTGATCACAGGTATATCTGAATTCTGATTTTTATCTTGTAATGTCTAAAACCATTTCCTCGATGTCCCACAGGAACTCCAGATTTGGGAGTTTCAAAACTGGCCTCATATTCTGTTTCTCCTCATCACTGTATTGATTCATTCAACAAATCTCTATTGGTCACTTAATATTAGCATTAGACATTTTGCTGAGTTCTGAGGCTACAACCATGAGCAAAGTCCTTTCTTGCCAGGAACTTAGAAAACAGGGAAAACAAGTATTACTGAGTAATTCAATAGAGTGTGATAAGCATTATAACAGAAAGTTTGAAGGAACATACTGTTGGGTAGCTTAACCTAATCTACAGTCAAGGAAAGTGTCCTGCAAGAAGTAGTGTTATACAAGCCCTAAGAGGAGAAAAAGGTTACCTGGATTGGAAAGAAGAGTAAAGGAATGTGTTCAAAGGGAATAGTACGTTCAAGGGCCAGAGCTAAAGAGGACATGTCAGAATAGAGTCTGTTCCAAAGAATAGACTATTTCAGGGACTAGGTAGGTTAACCCGGAAAATAGAATGCAAGGAAGAGTGGCTAAAGATGATGCTAGAAATACAAAGGCCGAATCATCATAGCCTGTTAAAACGGCTTTATCCAAAGGCAGTAGGAAGCCATTGAAGCTTTTAAGGAGGGGAGTGGTATGCTGAAGTATTTTTGAGAGATCACTCTGACTGTAGAATGCAGAATGAGCTTGAGAAAGGAGTGTAGGTATAGAGAAAGATTAGAAAGGAAAGGACATCCAAGAGTCTGCTGTAACAAGTGGCCCACATTTGTGTAATGGCAATGGAAATGGAGAGATATAACCCACATTTACAGCCCTTGATACTTCCTAGGTTACTGTTTGGGAAGTTGGTGGTAGCACGTTTACTGAGCTATGAAGCTCTGAAGGAGATCAGGTCTTGAGAGAACATAAAGAAATCCATGGAAATGTGGAGTTTGATATAACTATAAGGTATACAAATGAATAAGTAGCTGAATAAATGGTTCAGAATGGAGGCACAAATTTTAAAGCCACATAGACAGTATGTGAAACCATAAGGAGGGAAGGAAATTAATCCTGGGACCTAGCTAAGCATCGCAAGGTTTAAGAGATGAGCAAGAAGGGAAATGAGTTTGTAAAGAAGACCAGGAAGAGGCACTCATTAGGCTAGGAAGAATACAAGGACTTTGGTGACATGGAAACTGAAGGAAGAGAATGGTTTAAGAAGGAGAGAGTGGTCAACAGCACCAAACTTGCTGAAAGAGTGCATTAGGAAGGTCTGAAAAGTTTCCTTTCACGTGGCCTCACAGTTTCAGTGAGGTGGAGGGCATGTTAGTGATTTTGAGTAATAGCAAGTGAAGAAATGGTGATGTGCAAGAAGGTACATTCTAAAGGAAGATGGCAGGGAGTGAATCAGGGGTTGTTGCTAAGGCAACCAAAGGGTGATTTTTTTTTAATGATTATAAAAAGTAGAAATTATATCTTAGCTGAGGGCAGAATGTGTTTTGGTTTTTGTAAAACAAACTACATCTATTTGGAAGGCCAATGCTCAACTCAAAATTTCTGACAGTTGGTCCTGTAGTTTGAACTCCCCGTATCTGCTGACATTTTGGAAGCTTGTGTCCCACTTAAACCTTGATAAGGAGCATGGCCCTTTCTCTGTATTTTCTACCACAGCACTCTTCCAAGTCATTTGTATGCGTGGAGACGTTATGTCAGGTTTAGGAACATGAAAGTTTGTTGAACTGTAGAGCCACACAGCAAACATCCTAAAAAATATGTCCTCGGTTTCCATGTTCTTGAGTCTTTTTTACCACCTGGTCTCCAGCCTTTCCCAATGGCCATCTTTCTCCTTGGCTTCCAGCCTCCCACCATCTCATTAGGCCCCTTGATTCATTCTCTCACTGCCTCCTCTCCCTACTTCCCTGCCCAAATTTTTATTTTACTATGCAAAATGAAGTTTTCTATACTTAACCTTTTTTTTAGCATCAAGCCTTCAGGCTCACCTTCCTATATAAAGAGGTTCTAAGTAAAGATAATTCTTTCTCTAAGAGTTGTAATGATATCTATTACAATCATAACTTTTTCATCATCATAATTATCACCTTCTTCCTAGTTTCTCTGGCCCTAAACCTGCTAATCATTTTCAACTCCTTCCTTTTCTTCTCTTACCCCCCTCATCAAATGTCTGATGACAACGCTGATGACTCCTCCATAAAATCGTTTTTTCATGCCCATGGCTCTAGAGCAGGTTCTCCAGGTTATTGCCAGGAGTACTTCAATGACTCCTTGATGAGTTGTTCTCCTTTGATTCCCCTCCCTCTCCTTAGTCATCTTGTACAGAGTTGCCCCTGTAATCCAGACATCATTGGAGTTACTTCTGTCCTCTAATTATTACACTCATTTACTCAACAGACATTTCTGAGATTTTTCCAATAAGCAGAGCTGAGGTAAAAAGACAAAGCCCATTCCTGATTTCAACCTGGTGAAAAAGAAGTGGGGTGACACATTGAGGTCCCTGGCTGTGGCATTCCTTAACTCAAATGTAAATTACTTTGCCAAGTGGAGCTGAACTTGCCTTTCCAGTCCTATTAGCCATGGCCTCTCTCTCTGTCACATGCCTTGTGTACTTCAGTTACAGTGAAGCTGTTATTTGCCAGAAAACTCTTAAATTCAGTCTGTGCCCTTTCAATGCTGACTGGCATTGCCACTCGCCCTTTGATGACAATGCTGGCTCCTTCTCCAAGGTTTTGTAAATGTAACTCCTACTTGCCTTCCAGGACCCACCTCACTCTTCCCGTCCTTCAGTGAACGTAAGCAGTGTCTCTCTCCCACTGTATTTATAATATAGCAATTACCCAGCTTGGCTTCTAGGACAGATACTTGTATATCTGTACTCTAATATTCAGTTTTGCATTACTCTAAAAGTGCCTTTCACATAACAGGCACTCAACACATGCTGAAGTCAACTTAACAAGCACACAAGGCGACAACATTGTGTTCAGCTCCTAATCAGACTGCTGATGTTACAAGAGCCTCTGAGGGGAGCAGAGTCCACTCTGAGAGCACAGCCAGGGACACGTCTGCTCAGTGAAAGTTTGTCAATTTGCTGGAGATGCTTAGTAGCCCTGGGAGTCCCTAGTCGTCCCTTTTCTTCCTCCACTCAGCCATGCGTTAGCCCATTTCCACTCAGCCATGCGTTAGCCCATTAGACCTAGGTGGGGGTCTCTTGAGCAGATTTTTGATCTTTTATATCCCCCACTCTATATCAATATCAATCACTGCTATTTTCAGAAAGGTAGATGGAAAATACTAGAAACCCCAACTCCTCTCACTTTGTATTTATCAATCAGCAAGTGAAAGAAGGCACAGGAGTCTGTAGGACCTGGTGCAGGTAGGGCTTGTCTGTCCACAGAGTCCCCACAGATGGGCACCCCCCCCCCCACTGTGCTGTAACCGTGGGCACTTTCATAAAAAGCAGTCTTACAGGAAGGACTGAAACCAGGGCAGAGGCGCAATATACGACAAACATTGTGTTATTCTTGGCAGGAAGGGCAAACAAGTGGTGGCATCGCAAAGACACTCAGTTGTAGAAAGGGCAATGCCCCAGGGAAGAGGATACCTAAATGTACAGTCACTAATGTCACATACAATGTATCAATTAAGATTCTAGACTGTGTGTTAATTACATGAACAATTTCATTTAACCACCCCAACATAAGAAGCAGTGGTAATGATGATGATGGTAATTCCCTCCACAGAAATGAGGGAAGTGTGATTTGACCAAGGCTACATAGCTACTGTGTCATGGGTTGGAGTTCCTGCCTTCAGAGCTATAAGCTTAGCTAGTTTCTGATGCCTTTTGTATCAAGTGGGGATGAATTAGGAAGTGGTGTCTTTTTTATAATTCTAAAGCAAACTGGCATGGCAAAGGACTTATCACCTGGTACCCCAACTGCAGAAACAAGTATTTATGCTGGCTAAACATTGACTCAGATACCTTTCTCCAGTTGGGGCAATCTCTGCTATGAACTTTTGGGTAAGTATAGCCATGTACTCAGCCAAAAGGCTGGCCTTTCTCTTGTTCGTATCTGTAATTTGTGGCCTGAGGTATGTGCAGTTAGAGACCTGGTGCCCCAGTTGAGCATGCCTAAATGTCACAGATGGCGAAAGTGTGGGAGCCAGGGCTAGCGGGAGGTGATACATCCACAAGAGGCAGGTAGAAATGTTTGGTGAGTTTTCAGTAAGTGTTACAAGAACCTTGCATCTCAAGCACACAACTCCATGCCCCACTGGTGTGGCTAACACTGAGAATCACCCACTGCATTCCCAGAGAACATGAGACAGAACACTGGAGGCTTTATATGGGCAACAGTCAACAGTCAGGAGACACAGCAGGTCACACACAGCAGGGTTTCCACCTGAGGTCTATGTACATATACAATTACACAGAATTATATTTCTGTAATTACTTTGTTTTGAAGTTTTATTTATTTTATTTTATCCATTTAAAGACGCCTTCCTGAGAAGGGTGTCTATATATTTCACCTGGCTGCTAGATGGATCCAAGGTCCAGAAAGCTTTAGAATGCCTGGCAATTAAGAGAAGAGCTTTCTAAATAGTGGAGCCAACCTGAAACACCAAGGTGTAACCATTACCAATGATAATCTTGCCTCTTCAGATAAATCATAATCCAGGTAATAGTCCAGTATCACTGCCGTAACACAACTACCATATGTAGAGCTGCCACTGGGTGATCAGAAGCCAGGGACCACATGGGGCTCTGATTAACTGATGTTGACCACCCTAAAACAGAGCTAAAACAAAAATCTCTAATGAATATGCTCAGATCAGTCAGGTCTTACAACATTACATATATGAAACAATTACTCAGAATCAAAACACTCCTGATAATTTTTATCTTGTTTGACTAGGTTTCCTGAATGTTTCAAAATAATTACTCAATTCTTCCATGTAAAAAAAAAATAGAAAAGAACAATGTGGACCAGGTCTGCTGGGTTTGATTCTTTCTGATTCTTTCCAGGAGAGTAAAGTATACTGACACCAACATGTAAAAAGAGAAAAGAAGAAAACAGAGCTAATCTGTCCTAGTCCCAATCCAAAACGGTGCAAGATAGCAGAACTTGGCTAAATCAAAATAAAAATTCATCCTTAGGTAATTCACATTTTTCTTGGAAATCCATTTTAATACTGTACTAACTCTGAATGTGTCTGACATTCTTAAATTTAATTTCATATTAGATTTACACACACACACAGACACACACCCTCAAAACCCTTTATCAGAAGGAAGGAAGGAAAATGGTCAGCTTTCCTTAATCATTTCTCTTGGCTCATGCTTTAAGATCAAAGTAAGCAATTATATACAAAATCGGCTCCAGAATAATAAATTTAGATTATGAATGAAGTTAGAGACACAAATAACAAAGGCAAGTACAAATTGTTAAATTTCATGAGAGTAGTATTTAAAATACTACATTTTCTGATACTGTCAATTTGACCCTGATGCAAAATAAGAAAATGCATTTCAATTCAAAACACAAAGTATTCTTATAAATTGGAAATAAATCAGGAATACTCAGGGATACCCTAAAAGGTTGAAAGGGCCAAGCGTGTTGACCTCTTGCTCCTCCATTTAAAGGTCCCAGGTGTCTTCCAAGCCTCTGTAGACACCAGACTGATATTTTATAACATCAGATTTATGTTCTGAGTTTCAGCATTTTAAGAATTAGGTTAACAGTGGCTAAAAGTAAATTGAGTATTTTTAAAATTCTGCCAATAATTCTTTTTCAGTAATAATTGATTTTATTAGCATTTTATGAATGTTTTCAGATGCTCTATTACCAAAAATGTATAGCTTTTATTTAAAACTGAAATATGCATTTTTGAAATATTTTTCTAAAAAATATCTTAAATTTCCCACGTTGTTACAAGAATCAAAGGAGATAGGCAATATTTTGCATGATTTTAATGTTTTAATGATTTGATGCTTTGTTTGTCTAACCTTTTTTTAGAGCAATGAATATCCTTGTCAAAAAGGAGGAAAAACTGAGTCACAGAATCCCAATAAAAACTTTCTAGATGGTCTCAGAGAGGTGATAAGAAAGGTTGGTTCCTAAAGTTTCCAAAACCTTTGGCTTCCATACTGATGTCACCAAAGTAAGAAACTGAAAAGGGGGTACGCAAAGAGAATAGCATGGATTTACCTATTCGGATCTTAACAGATTTTGCTTCTTTGATTTTAACAATTTGATCAGGTTGCATAAAGTTCTAAATAGCCTTCTAAAAGTACCAGCATGGGGTAAATGTGAAATATTATGGTGAAAATGTTACACTGTCACAGAATACATGCCACAAGAAAGCATGTGCAAATTATATAAATCCCCTCTATATTTTGATATTTTCTTAAGAACAGGCAGTTCCAGTTAATCCTTGAATGAAAAAAAGTAATGAATAATGTGCCCCAAAAGGTACAATACCAGTGTAAATATTAATAATTTAATATGTAATAAAAGTCATCCTGAAAAAAAATCAATATAGTTCAAAATAATTTTAAGCTGTTACCTTAAAATATGATTTGATTTTAAGGTTGTAATCTCAGAAAATGTATAATTCAAAATAGTTTTTAGTTTTATTAACAGGTTGTGTGTAGCTTCCTGTAATTGATAACTCGTTTTTATCATACTTCAGTTACAAAAACAGTATTGTAATTGAAATTCAGTCCACAAATCATTCTGAACCCCAAATTTTTTTCATATTTTGTGATTGAGAATTCTAACACTGCTATATTAAATAAGGCTAAAAAGATGTTTAAAATATGCATACTTCAAGAAAAGATTATAGTAATGTAAAATCACACAAGAACACACCAGATCATTTTTTCTGAGGTTTAATTTTAACTAATGAATTTATAAATGATGAAGGTAATACCAATCCAAATCTTTACTTATTTGTAATGCACAAACTATTTTTTGTAACTTGTAGGTGAAACAGATTCTTTTCACCATGGCAATGCTTTCACCCTTATTTATGGTCTTTCTTTTTCTTTCTTTTTTTTTTTTCCTTGAGTCTTTTTTCTTCAATAGTTTAACAAGTCACTTCTGGTTTGGCTAAAGTGCGATCCTAGCACAATAATGTTTCAACTTGCAAGGAAGAACACCCTTATTGAGTTGATAGAACTCCACGAGCTGGATTAGATCTGTAAATCTTGTGTGGCCATCATCCAGGGTGTGGAACATTTCACCATCGTCTTCCACCTGCAACAGGAAAAATGACAAACCAGTAAGAATGGCAAAATACCCAGAAAGTCAATCATACTCTATTGCAAACTGCATCTATAATTGCCAAAATTGGCACGTTTATCATACTAAAGGACAGTGAAAAGAATGTTATGGCATGTTCACTTCTTTTTATAACTTCACTTGCATCTAAAAGAAATATCATCAGATCCTAAGGTAAGCAGTGTGGCTCTACTTTCTACTTCTCCTAATGTTCTGGAATCAGAACAGTATGACGATTCTCAATCAATACAGTCTACAGTGAGAAATCTGCACTATTCAGCATAAAAGTAAACCAAAGACGTTAATGCTCCCACCTACAGAAATTGATTTTCATTTCTAATTGTTGTCTAACTAAAGCCTCACTTAGTATATTAAAAGTGAATATTCACCATAATTGAAATCAGTAAATTGATTCTGGAGCAACCAAACATTAGGTTAACAGGATGACAGGGCTTTTTTTTTGCAATGAGATTTTCTGTTATTAACAATTCTTATTTCCCAGGGATATCACTCACAAAATCAGTGAAGTAGGGAAGATACTTCATGTGGACTTGGAATAATTCTAAAAAGAGGCCATTCAAAAAAAAAAACAACAAAAAAAAACACTAGCAATTTAGCAATCTCATGTAATACTTTCCTGAAAGGAGACTGGATCTCGGTTCTACACTATCTGGTTCCAATATACACACACACACAAAAGTAGCAGAAGCAGCAAAAAAAAAAACCCAAAACAAGTTGTTCCAATCAGAAGTAGAATTACAGAAATTTTTAAAGTGTGCTCAGAATAGTTTAAATTATCTCCAGTTCTGCAGCACCTGTGTACCGATCCATAATGATTAAAAACAAAACTACCAAAAAAAAACCGCAAACATTTTGGGGGCAGGAGAGGAGAAAGGGCTCTAAAATAATGGTTTTTAAAGAACCACTAGTAGAATCCAGGAGAAAGAATGTTCTGTGGCCTTTTAACAATAGGTGGCATGGGGTCTATACAATACTACCAAATTATATTTCATGGGAAAAGAGAAATTTAATTTTTACAATTCCTGTATTTATTATATTAATCCAGACTCATAAAGCCATTTCTGTCAAACTTAACTCTAGTCAAAGTACAAGTTCCCAAATTATATTTAATAAAAGAACCAAAGAAAACTAAACTTTCAAAAAGCTTATGCATTAAGACCATCTCTAACATACAAATATGAAATCACAAATTACTTACTGGTATAATTTGAAAGTGCTTTATTTTTTGTCCATGACTCATTGACAGTACGAAAGTTTTGGGATTACTCTGACTATCCCGTACCAAGAAAACTCTAAAGAGAGAGAAGGAATTTCAATGTCTCTACATTTACTCATAGAAATACAGCATGTACCAAGTCTAGGAAGTATATTCATAAATGTAGCCAGTTTCCCTTTACCGTGAATTTAATGATAGGATTATCCAATATGGTAAAAATATAGTATAACATAATCTTATACTATAAAATTGTCATCAGAGCTAATTTAATTTTAACAGGAGAAATATACAGCTATTTGTCAGATCATTTGCTCATGATAACCACTATGCTGGCATCAGTGATTAGTGCTGGTCCTTCTTCCACCGGGAACCTGGGTATTCACATGTAACTCTGTGGTACAGAGCATGGGGCATTAGCATATCGTTACTTTAACTTCTGGGTCATGTTAAGAGTCTGAAAAGAGGAAATTATTTAGAATGAAATCATTTTAACCCCCCCTTCTACACTGGATCCTTTCTTTTGATTCTGGTTCCTACTATTACATACACAACAGAAAGTGAGAAATGAATATATTCTAAAAAATCAATCCTGAAATCATTCATTAAATGTTTGAGCAAAATATTTTAAGTAAAAGAAACACTCAAACAACACGTACTTTAACCTTGAAGAACGCAGCAGAAGAGCCTCTGAAGTAGGCTGGAAAAACGAGACATGGCCTAACAGCCTAAGAGGAAAATGCTGCCAGGCGTGGATTCTTACTTACTGGCAATTCAGTGCAAAACCAGCTTTGTATTAATTGTTGGCAAACAGACTGTGCAAAGAGTCCCCTCTGGTGACTCCAATATGAAACCTCACTGTGCCTGGGCAAAGACACAGCCAAATTTGAGCCATCACAGATGTCTGATGAGATCATCCATTTCATTTGTGGTGTGAGATTCTGACATTACATCACTGGGAGATGTGACAAAAGAGAGTTTCACTGGTAAATCAAGCTAAGTCTCTCCCCATTCCCAAGTAGATCACTAGTGCCACCTAGTGGACTGCCTGGCATCATCGCATCTTTCCAAAAAAATACCAAAATAATTTTTTTAATTAAAAATTTAAAAAATAAAGATACTGTCATTCTTTATGCAATTATTTCATTCAATTTATAAAAACTTGGCCCAGGAATAAGGGAAATTTTAGTCCTCCAAAACATTTTGAAAATTCTTTGTGGTTTGTTTCTTTTCTTGGTTTTACCAAATTGTAATTCTGCTGATTATTCAAATTTACATCTAAAAAGATCATGTTCCACACAGAGAAGTATATGGAAATCTTTTCTTATTTAGAGTCTATTGAAATGCTGACTTGCTATTAATAATCTTCCTGGGGAAGATGCATTTTTATCCAAATGTCAGTATTAAATCACCTTGAAATCTTGTCATCATCTTAAGCCAACTCTTGAAGATATAAGATCCCATCACCACTTGTTTAAATTGTTGCTGGTTTTATTACAACCTCCTTAATTTGAATTCCATTTGGAAAGAGAATTTATCTGGTATTATAGAGAGTATCTGAAGTACTTAGTAATTTGAGAAAAGGAAAATTCATTAGATCATAAATCTTATATATTTCCTATTTCTCCTGTAACTCCCCTGGTATCCCACTAAAAGATAACATGAGAGTAAAAAAGTACTATTTTCATAGGTTTTATTACTTTAAACTGTTAAAATTTAGAGAAAAGAAAATAGCGATGTAAACAGAAAGAAAAAAATAAAAGTCTAAATATATAAGAAACAGTTTTTTACTTTAACATACCCTGTATCAAACTTAAAAAATACATAACACATAAGATGATGTCATGGTCATGGCATAAGCCATACTTTGCAATCGCATTAAATTATATGTTCAAATCAAAATGCTGACACCCAAAAACAAGTTCAATTTCCCCCATCAGTTAATATCTGAGATGCACAAATGGCCAATATTAGCAATTACTGGTTAAAAGAGAGCATCCTACTCAGCTATCTGTTCCTTTTGCACAAATACCAAGCACACACTATGTAGCAGGGATTACATAGGTATTGCTAGGATTCAGTGGCAACCGTCCGACAGAACAAAGTCACTTCTGTTTTATTAAGCCAAAGTCATAACTCTGTCTTGAATAAATAATTGCTGATTATAGAAGAAATCAAAATCACTGCTATTCAGAATCAAACTCACCCATCCACTAGACCTTGCTGAATAATCAGTCGCTGAGCCTCTTCTCTAGAAATTTTGTGGTGAAACCACGGTTGGGACCGGTGGATCGCTGAAGAAAT
This sequence comes from Camelus ferus, assembly GCF_009834535.1. NCBI lineage: Eukaryota > Metazoa > Chordata > Mammalia > Artiodactyla > Camelidae > Camelus > Camelus ferus. The sequence continues at coordinate 39,882,856 of NC_045700.1, forward strand.
AAAGTGGAGGAATACAAAGATTTGTTTGGAACGACCATGCTTTCATCACGCACCTTCCACCACAACCCCTCAGCGAGTACATCGAAATGCACACCTCCACCCGTTCAGCCTCAGCAAGCGTCCACACACATACCCATGTTCGTGGCAGAGCTCTGTGAAGAGGCAGTGGGGCTACCGTGAGTGCCCAGGCGTAAACATCCTTTTTTCTGTGCAAGGAAGCAAGAAACAAATTTCAGCTTCTGGGATGAAACAAATCCAAATCATACATGTTTTGAAGAACATGAATCTGAAGCGTACCCTCCATGCTAGTCCTTCTTCAACTGCAACTGAAAGGGCTTCAGTGGGATTTTCTATGACTCTGCTTTTCTGGCCTGAGAAGTCCATTGCTACCAGGGAATTTTCTGATATACTTCTCTGGAAAAAAAACACACACACTTTTTTACCATGAAAATATCTTTGAAGTTACCTTTCAGTGCTTTGCTGACAATACATTTCCATTTTAGGATGTGGTTCCAAAGGTGGCTAGCAGGAAATTAAAAAGTTAACAAAACATTTTCAAGAGAAAATGGTGCTTTAAAATATTTTGGTTAAAGTTACACAGTTATTTGTTCAGGTCACTGAATTAAGTGTTGAATAAAGAGATTAAAAGCTTTTAAGGTAAGCATGTCTTTCCCCTGAAACAACCCTATCTCTTCACATTCTCTATTTAAACAGAAAAACACCAGTTTAGAAAGGAATAACTCTTTTTCTGCCTAAGATCCATTACTTCCAAGTTCATCTCTCTATTATGCTTTGAGGTTCATCAATTATCATTTAAATGTCAAATCTATCTACCTATAAAACAGCTATTTATTTAAACTCAACACACTAAAGCTGTAACAGACTGACTCAGTACTTCTTTAAAAAGAAATAGTACTCATATTTTATAAAGGAATGAAACACAATGTGTATTTTGAGTTTATCACATCAACTTTCCTCTTAAAAAATGAAATTTAGTGAAATAATTCAGATACCTCCATAATATTACAATTTCTATGACTTAATATGTGAATATTTTTCCACCTTGTGAGTATGAATGTGGTAAAAATAAGAGCTGCAAAAACAAGTGTGAATGACAAAAGAAGAACTGATATAAAAGGAAGACATTTTAAAACAAATATAATTTTAAACAAGAAATAAAGTCATCTTTTTGCCAATTACTTTCTGTATTCATATTCTCTGAAGGTAAAAAGAAAGCCTCCGAAACCTGAACCTTATTTTTGTATTTTCTTTGTTTAGGGCTCTACTTTGCAACCACCTTTTTAAAAAGTGTACCACCCCAAGTCATGCATCCTAAAAAACAAACAAATAAACAAAACCCAACCAGTTGTCAAAATCTCCAGTCAAGAGTGTCACTCAGCTTATAAGAATTAAAACACTCCCAAAGAAAAACCATCCAAAAACAGCATGGACAATGTTTCATAGTTATTCCCCACTCATCATTAATAGAAGAGCAACACAAAAAACACAGTTCCCATGGTAAAGGATGAGCCAATGTAGACCTGGAGACTTGTGACTTAAGACCATTTTCTCTCCCTTTACGTGGATTCAGCCGTACCCAGCTTGGTCTAACAGCTTCTAGTCAAATGTCTGTTTGAAATAAAATCTGGTCCACACAAAAAAGCTGGCGGGTGAGGGATCATTTATCACTGCATTACACATCCCACTTTATTAGCATTTGCTATTTCCTCTTGAAACCTTACTGTATGTAGTGGTCCACAGTCTTATTACAGTTCATCTTTATTTCTGGAGATCCGGCGTGCAATCTTTCATTTGTTACAGTAGCCTTTATAACTGACAGCTGCTCTTTCCAGCCAGATGCTGTCTCTGTAATCTCTATTTGCTGTCACACCTTACTTTGCCCTTCTCACCCCGTGATCTTCTGTGCCGGGCTGTGGACCAGTTGGATACACTTTTGCTTTGCTGACATTAATGAAAAGCTTCCACCTGCCCACACCACAGAGTAACTAATCTCAATCATAATGATAGCTTTATCCTTATAATATCTCTGCCTTCACATGCCAAGATAGGCTCTGTAATCACGAGGTCCTGATCACATAAAAAAAAATCGTCAGGAAAGAAAAATAAACATAACCAGGTGTTCTTACTCTTTTTTTTCCCCTACGAAATGACAGACTAAAATGTAAAACAAGATCCCATGTTCCATAATTACTTGACATAAGTAGGGAGTCTACAATGCAAATAAGTATTTTCATTAACTACATTAGAGGAAAACACAGGAAAAAATAGCAAATGTTTTCTACTGAATGGCAGGTGGTGGATGAAAAATTAATAGTTTACCTTTGGTGGACAAAGAAATGGAAGTGAAACAAAATCTGACTCGAACTAAAAGGTCATTTTCAGCTCAATTTCTTTCACACAGGAAAGTGATGTTGATAACATTCAGAATCAGTGTATTTCTCAAATATTTGTCCCTTTTTCTAGCTCTTTCTTCTGGTGGGAAAAAACAGAGCAAGCCCTAGAAAAGGGTTCACAATCTAAATGGTATTCCCCGCTTTTTAAGAGAGAAGAGGCCTGGGTACACCCTGCACTATGCAGACCACACCTTGGGATCAGATCCAAACACTTTCTGTGAGGTGGGGACATGAAATGCTTTTCAGGCAGCTTAGCTAAGTGGCTACTAGTAGCCACACACTCCCCATCACCCCATTTGAAAGATCTACATAAATGTGCAATCCAGTCCTTAACAAGAGGGCACAGAATTTCCTCAGATATTGTTCTCTTATCAGCTTCACATGAAACCACTGGACATCAGAGATGTAATTGATTCTTGGGACTATAAACAGTCCCCCTTATTTTATACTGCAGGATGCCAGTGACTCAGCCAAGGTCCCACAAAAAGCTTACGGTAAAAAAAAGAACAGGCCCTATCTAGGGGTCTTTTATGTAACACAGGATGGGAAATACAAGGAAGAAAATGCAGTTTGGAATGTCTAGCTCAGGGTCAAACGTGTGAAATAATAACAACTTGAGTTGACTGGTTTTTCCCATCCTCTTACTCCAGCCAGGGCCATATTAACAGATGCTCCTTTAAGTGAATCCTTTGTTTGCCCTAAAAAGGACCAAACATATTTGGCTTCTTGAAATGTCTGCTGATGTTTCTCATTTCAAAGGCCCATCAGGGGTAGCTATTATGTGCTATATATAGTTAACGATATTCATTATGCTATGGTACTTTTTCTCATTTCCTTTCTCGAAATGAATCCCTGGAGAAGATGATAATGCTGTTCCTTTGAAACTATAACCAAAGTATATTAAGTTTTCCACGTTGCTCCCTAAACATGGTGACTTGATGAAAACCAGCAGAGGTCAGTGAAGGGCACTGGAATCCAGGATACAGGTCACTGATTCTTTCATGATCATCAAGAAATTATCATGGGATTCTGCACAGATACCAAAGTAAACACAAATACCTCCCCAACCTTAGTTTCCTTCGTGAAAATTAAGAAGAGTAGAGAGAAAATTCTCTACGCTGTTCTCTCCGATCACGTCAACTGCCACACAAGGCAGGTCCTCCCCATACGGACACTTAAACCAAGGCCCTCCAATCCCTGATTACAGCCAAATTCACTCAAGGAGTGTCTTCTCCTAAATAAGCTCTTGAACAAGTAAAGCTACATTAACCAAACTGTCATGGAGACAACAATAGGATCACTTTCAACGGAAAAAGGCAAGAATTTTACCATTAATGGCAGCGATGAGACCAGAAAGTACTTAGTTTATAACATTTTTTCCCTATGATTAAGAGGGCCCTAAACAATAATTGCCTCCAAATCACGGCTGCTATTAACATGCTCATCCTAATAACTTCAGACTCTTTTAAAAGAAATTTAGAAGGATTTAGGAAAGGATTAAGATAATAAAATTCATATTCATATATATATATATGAATTAAAAGATTAGGGTAAGCTGACAAACTGTAAAAATTCTCACCTTAAAGCTATTGCTTTTATGAAAATTCATTACATTCCTTAGTTTCTTATTTTAGGGCTAAAAATAATATGACACAAAGATGAAAAATTACTCTTCCATAACTTAAAGCAACCTAACTACAGAATTGGAGTTCTTTTTCCATGTGAGTCTATCAGGCTTCATAATCAGCATTATTTCATGCCTCATTCCTAGAACTGAGCATATCTGCTACGTTACATGTCGGGAAATGTACCTTCCTTGGTCACAGACATGAAACGCGTATTTTTAACCTAAGGGGAAATGCAGCACATTAGCTGATTTGTAACACAGGCACGCACATCTGAATCCCTAATGTACTCAATATTAAGAAGCGTAAGCAAAAATAGCAGAACATAAACTTTAAGTTCAGAAATAAACTTCTTGTGTTCATGCACAGGAAATTAAAATTAGGTCCCAAAGAAGGGAAAAGATGCATCCGTGTGTAAATATCCAAGTGGCACTTAGTATAAATCTGAGAAGCAGTACTAGTCTTATTGCAATGCATGACCTATATTTGGCTTGCGGCTTTTAGGTTTCCTAGAGAGCAGTATGCTTTTCAAGGACCTGGAACTTTAAAAATTTTATTGTTAGAAAGCCAGAATGCAAAAGAGCTCACATGTGTATACTGTAGCTTTTAAAATTCTAAAACAATGGCGTCTTTATGCTAGGCTGTGATAGTCCCAGAATTAATATTTAAAGAAATAAATAAACCTACAATCAAATCAATCATTAAGAAACGTCTACAACCTCAAGGAAAATGTTCTATAAATTATCTCATTAAAATCTAATCCTCAAATGTTTTAATCACACAGAATGACCCTCATAACACTTTCAAATATTTAAAATTTGTTTCTAACATACAGCATGATCTATTTTGATTGAATAGTTCATGTATACTCTACTACTGTGATTTTATCACACAGGCTGCAATCATTTAAAAAAAAGAAATCACAAAATAAATAGTTTAATAAACATGATGACAGGATGATACCAAAAAGTTACTTTACTTGACCAAAAGGAAAGAATGGAAATGTACTGTAATGTACATTTATAATGGAATGTAATTGTAGATTACTGTAATGTAAATATAAAAGAAAATGTAGGTTCAAAAACGTGGTCCTTACCATGGGTGATACACTCTGAGAACTGCAGCCACTTCTACCTTGATATGGATGCATGTAATTCTGGTACAGCTGCATGCCATACTGCAGAGTAAATAAATAAAAACACATGCCCAGCACTTTTACTACACAGAGGACTTAGGAAAATCAACATTTTCATTAATTATATATCATCAATATAAAAAATCAGAATTATAAGCTTTCCTTAAAACAAATAAATGAAACATATAAAATTTTGAAAGATAAACTTTTAGTGCCCTGAATAGTACAGTTTAAAAGACTGGCTTGCTTTCTTTTTTTTTCTCTGGACCCACATTTAAGGTCTAGGTCACAGTATAAAGATCTGGAACTGACATGCCTACTCATTATTCTTAGCATCAATAGCACCAAAGCCTTTTGGAGTGGTATATCACCTCGCGATAAAAAAGCTCACTTGGAAAGGGTGCCTGGCTTTATGGTACAAAGAATCTGAGATTCTTACACATATCCTAAGCAAGCTTGGATAAAATTTACTATAACTCAATGACTTGATTGATGGATTACATTGTCTTTTTTTTTCTTTTGGTATATATATATATACACACACACACATATATATATATTACATTGTCTTTTGTAATCCATAAATTTGACACTATTTTGAAGACCCTCGCACTGTATCATTCTCTGGTAACAGTACTCTTATGGCATTGTTTAATTTTTGGCTTTAAATTCAGAGAAATCAAGACGGTAGGGAATCAGGCTGATTTCAGACAAAGGGTCACGGAACGCAATGTAAAGAGCAGTAGGTAAGAACTGCAGTATCTTTACTTTCAGGAAATAGCATCATAAGAACTTCGGGCTACAGATGGTAAATGGGCCTAGATTATAACTGGATTATGAGTTTGAAAAACATTAAGAATGCCAACTGCCCTGGCCAGAGTTATCTTGCAGGGGACCCCATCTGAAATAAGAAGACAAGCCCCTTAGACTTAAGTCACTTTGTTAAAAAAAAAAAAAAAAAAAAAGAAACCAATGGAACAGATAGGCTTCTTTTTCTCCCTGCTGCCCTCTATAATTTTTTCCATTTCATGGAACCATAATGAACTTGAAAATAGGTCCTATATAAAAGAGACACCATGGAAACCAATCTTACCCTTAGGATGAATTCCATTTAAACATTCCAACAGAGCTGCTTCTCTTCTAAAAACTATTCTTCTTAAAAGCAATTCCAGCAAAGTGGATATATTTGGTAATTAGGCAGAAAATCAGAGGGGGGCGAGGGGAGTCACTGTTTTCAAGATTTTGCTTTTAACATGAATACAAACCCACAGTCATTTAAAATTCTCTGTGTTGACTTCTTTATCCAATTATTTCCCAACTTCTAAAAATTATTTTTTAAGTTAAGGTTTGATTGACATTAATAGGACCTAATGAAATTTATTTTAAATCAACTCTAAGCCTAGAATAACTTTAAAAAGAAGACAGAGGCGCTTAATTCCTAGTCAAGTTCATTTTGGAGAATATACAATAGACTCCAACCAACATTTTCACAAGGTACATGCTGCTTGGCCACCTTTTATTTACCTGCAGTGAAAAGCCTGCTACCTACTAATAAGACTGTTTTCTTCAAAGATGTATTGTCCCTGGTACCCGTGGTGTTAGGTACTTGCTTCTGTGCTGTTGGAAGTCTTTAGTAGGCAGTTAACTCTGGCCAAGGGGTAGGGCATGGGTCACCTTAACATTTCCCTGTCCTATGGAGGGGCAGATAAGGGACTAAAAACTGTTAAGAGAGAAGCTAGCAGAGGTCTAATTGAAGGGAAGGGGAAAAGACAACATGTAACTAGGACACTGTACGTGAGCAAATCTCCCCTTTCCTAAGCCTCTGATTTTCTATGATTCTGTATGTAACTGGAATTTCTCCAAAGAGAATGGGAGTATCTCTAGCTGATGTTGCATGAAGTGTTTACAAGCGTATATGAAAAAGAAAGGAAAATAAAACAAGAGGCCAAATTCTTAGGGGAGGTTATATCTAATAAATAGTATATAATGAAAACATGAGGGGCGCTTCTGGTCCAGCCAACATAACATAGACTAGTCTTTCCCTGCTCCTTGCCACAAAGTACTAAGATAAGACAACCAAAGGAGACGATCAAGATGCCTCTAACACCAGGTGAGCCCAGCTGCACCACCCAGGGGGACCAAACAGGTACCCCACTGACAACCTGCCAGCCTCAGTGTTCGTGCTGGCAGGCCCAGGCTTCCTGTAGCTGATTATGTTAAAGTGTAAAACAGATCACATCACTTTCCTGTTTGAAACTGTTTGGTGGTTTCTCATTGGCTCCAGGATAAAGGACCTCACCTCCCTCTCCAACCTCATCTGGAAAAGCTTTGCCATAATTGAAGCAAACAGGGAAGACAGATGTGGGAGCAGAATAATAGTCCTCATGTATGTACACATCCTAATCCCCAGAACCTGTGAATATATTAGGCTGCCTGGCAAAGGGGAATAAGGTTGCAGATACAACTTCAGGGTGCTAATCAGCTGACTTTGAAATTAGGTAATTAGCTTAGGTTATCCTGCTAGATCCAATGTAATCACAAGGGTCCTTAAGAGAAGCCAGAAGGGAGAACCAGACAAATGGCAGCATGGAAAGGACTCAACCAGATATTGCTGGCTTTAAGGGTGGAGGAAGGGGCCATGAGCAGCCTTCAAGGCTGGAAAGGGCAAGAAAATGGGTACCCCCTACAGCTTCCAAAAGAGAATGAAGCCGTGTTGACACCTTGAATCAGCCTAGCCTGATTTCTAGAGTTCTGATGGAAGGGGAGAAAAAACCCTCAAATTATTTTCTCTACCATAACTGTGATGGAATAAAGTCTTCCAAAGAATGCCAGCTTCTTTATCTGTAAGAGAAGACTGAATGAAGTCAGTGGTGCTTCATCAGCAGACACCTGGAATTCATCCACGAAATCAGGATCCCCTAAGATGGGGCTGGGCACATGGAACTTCAGAAAGCGCCTCAGGTTATTCTGAAGCATATCCCTAGTTACCTGGTTACTAGTCCCTTGACTGGTTGGTTTCCAAGACCCTCTAAAGGGATTTTCTTCATTTTGTTTGTTTGATTTCCATTTTATGATAATTAGAGCAATGCAGAAGCAACTACTTATCATGAGGGTTTCAAAGAATCAGGACTTCTAAGATTTGCTGAAATCAAAATCATAACAGTCATTTTAACAGTAGACTATTTGAGAAACAAACCTCTAACAAAAACGTAACCGTAGTGGCTTTTTGCCATTAACAGCAAAAGGAAGAACATGTCACACTTAATCCAAAAGCTTCCTTTAAATCACTTTCACACCCATTAGGATGGAAAATAAATGTTGGTGAGGATATGGAGAAATTGGAATTTTTTTTTAAATTTTGTTTTGCTCTGGGGGGGTAATTAAGTCTGTCTGTCTGTCTTATCTATCTAGCTATCTAGCTAGCTAGCTAGCTATTTATTTATTTAATGGAGGCGCTGGGGAATGAACCCAGGACCTCATTCATGCTAAGCACACACTCTACCACTGAGCTATACCATCCCCTACCCCAAAATTGGAATTCTTACACATTGCTGGTGGGAATGTAAAATGGTTCACTATCTCTAGAAAACATTTTTGCAATTCACTGAAAAGTTAAACACAGAATTACTATATGACCAGCAATTCCATTTCTAGGTATGTATCAAAATAATTGAAAACTGTTAAATAAATACATGCATAGACATGCTCACAGCAGCACTATTCACAACTGCAAAAAGGTACAAACAATCCAAATATCCATCAATGGATAAATGGATAAACAAATTGTTTATCATACATATATAGACAATGGGATATTATGCAGCCACAAAAAGGAATGAAGTATTGATATATGATACAATGTGGGTGAACCACAACACATTATGCTAGGTCAAAGAAGCCAGACCGGAAAGGTCACATATTGTATGATTCCATTGCTATGAAATATCCAAATTGGTCAATCCACGGAGCCAGAACATGGTTTAGAGGCTGGGTGCAACTGCTTACTGGGTACAGTTTCCTTTTGAGGTGAAGAAAATGTTTTGGAGCCAGATAGAGGTGGTGGTTGCACAGCTTTTTTTGCACAACAATGTACTCAATGTCTCTGAATTTTTCACACTAAAAATAGTTAATTTGGTTAATTTTATGTTATGTGAATTTCACCTCAATTAAAAAAAAAATAAAAGAATAAAAGATAAAACTTTCTTCCAAACCTGGTATGACAACTAATAATTCTGATCAGATTATTCTGCCCTTCTTAAAAGGAAATGGTTGGTAAGTTTTATAATTACAAATTTAAAGTTGTTCTAAATTTGCCAGCATACAAGTTTTGAAAATAAATGTGTTTTACAGACATTCTGGAAGAAATCAACTCTGTGCCTCTCTTCTCTACCTACCTGTAGAACATTCTTACTCCTTTCAAAATGCTTAACAACAAATTTTGCTTATGGAAGCTGCAGTTTTTACTTAGCACAAAGGTAGATGCTTTAATAATTATATCTCCAGTAAAATTTATAAAATAATTTGAGTTAACCTAGAAAGCAATTTACACAACACTTAAATAAAACATAAAACAACTGCACCAAATATATCCAGGTGGGCATGTTTTAAAATACACTTCACATTGGATTCACGGCACTGTTTTTAAAATGTAGACTAAGTCATGGACAGGAGAAATTTTAATCAGCTATATACTGGCTATATGTATAATACTCTTACAAAAAAATAAAAATCAGAACATTTCTAAAAATGGAATACTCCACACACACAAGATAAATGTATTAGATTATTCCACTCTACTCTGCAAATGTTTATCTTTTAGATAAAAAAATAAAATACACACTTATGATAGGGGTGATTTTTCTTCTTTCTCACATACCTACATGGATTCACAGTGAATCTTCTGAGTTTTGAAATAAAGCTATTTTCAAACTTTGATGGTACTCCCAGCATTTAATTGAAAGTCACACCTGCGGCGAGATTACCTTAAGCAATCTAATCGCGGTCACCCAGCACGTCCTACTCTGCTCTTCTTCTGCACAGAGCATTTTCAGGTCTCGGGGCCCTCCCGCTTTGTTAGGCTAGAAGGCCACAGCACATTGTTTATCGTTAATGCATATCTTGAAGGTAACACCTGTTGAAATAAAAGCCACTAAAATTCTCCTATATATAAGAGAAAGCTGTCTCTTTTTAAAAGAAATTAAAAGAAACTCAAGCTTACCTAAAAGGCTGAGGCTTGCTTTATTCATCTATCAAAATATTAAGCCTGTACCTTAAAGCAGAATCCATAGTTAGTCGGTGCTCCATGTTTTTTTTTGCCTGCCAGTGACACATAAATATCACTATTGCCAAATTCGCTGAAAAACTGCAAATGCCGTGGTTCCTTTAAAAAAAATACATATATGTGTGTGTTGAAATGGATACGTATTTTTACACTATCTTTTATATTTCTATTATATTACATAATTTATACCTTGGCAACAGTTATTCCAAATATATGTCACAGAAACAAAAGGAAAGGACAACTAAGTCACTATATCCTTAAATAACCAGGAGCTGGACACAAGATTATTGAATTTGAGAAGCAGTGATTCATTTATAATTTAACTTGCAATATACAAAAAATACATCTTCCTATTTTAAAATTATTCTCTTTAACTACCATTTCAAGGAATCTGAAGGAGAAAAGAGTGTGAAGGATGGCTTTTGAAAATGTTTTCCTTGTCTGAGTCTCAAATAATGGTTCAACAAAGGGAAGAAGGTTAGATTGAGCTTCTGCAGCAAAGGAAAAAAAAAAAAAAGACGATTCCTGCTTCATTCAGGAACCATCACCCCTCGTGTTTGTGTGCTGCCTCACACATCACAGCAAGCGACGAAACAGGCTGCGTGACTACCTTCCTGTACAAAGAAGGAAGCCTGAGCAGAAGAGTTCAGAGAAATTACTGGGCAGTGGATGTGTCTGATTTTCAAGCAAAGGGGAATCATGAGGAGCTATTTCTTCTCCGGGAAATCCATGAGATTTAGAGCCGGTCATGGGAAATGACTGGGTCATACCGTTCTATGACAGGTTAATAACTTGGAGAAATGCTTAATTCTGGAGCTGAATGTATAATCAAAACTGACCAAAATGCATTTGTTCTTTAAAACCTCGCTACTGGCAATGTGGTCCCAGGCCAGCAGTATCAACATCATCTGGGAGCTCATCAGAAATGCAAAATCTCAGGCCCCACCCAAGACTTGCCGATTCAAAATCAAAATCTGCGTTTTAACAAGAACCCGGGTGATTCATATGCACTGAAATTTGAGAAGCAGTGCTCTTAAAAAAAAAAAAAAAGCAGAACACTCAGCAGTTTGAGCTACCCATTCAAATCCAAATCCAAAAAATTCAGTCATTGGCCAGGAGGCTGGCTATTTCACCAGTGAAGATCAGTAGAACAAGAGTTTCTGTGTATGTAACTGTTTCTTTGTGTGACACTGTTCTTTAGGCATTTTGATCTAGTGAATGACTCTGGTTCTCAACTCCATGGGAGAATAAGGCAGAAAAGAAAATTGTTAAAAGAGATCCAGACCAAGGCCCTTGGAACAAGGGAGAAGGAAGGAGAAAGGTACTCTTGTTGGCATGGCCTTTAAAACTTTATTCCTTGATAGAAACTAATTTGCTAGTAAAAATGTCTGACTTCTATGAAGAAGTTACTGATACTGTAAAAATCAAGGTAGTTGAGTCATTTGGACGTGAGAAGAAGGCAGCTCAAGAAATACTGGAGGCCGTAAGAGGCGTGATGAGTTTCCTCTCTCGACTGATTTTTGTTCCATTACTGCAGACACATCAAGGCTTATGACACTATAAGACTACAGGCTGAGTTGGCATGATCAGCAAAAGCTAAGTATGCACATGTCTATATAAGGTGGGAGAGCAGAGTACTTAGACGTTTCTCTGTAAATGTAAGTCATAGCCACATCTCCAAGGCATGCAAGTGTTTAACTCCTATGCAGCGTAAATCTTTAGAAAGTGAAATAAATCAAGTCCCTTCTCATACAAAAAGGGCAGGAAATGGTCACTTTGTCAGGTAGAAATGTCATATTAGACATTATATAACCTATATAATTTGTATCAAGGTCATAATCCCTGAGGTTACCTAATACTGTGAATTTCTTTTTTGAGGGGGAACTTCAAATCATTTCCATGTATAGACTACAGGACACAAGCTCCTTAGGCACAGGCTGGAGAGAAGAACACTATGCATGATGCACAGCAAAGTCAGATACACGGTAAGGAGAGCTAAGGTGCAGCCTGAGTATAGAGGTTTGATGCTTATAATGTTACCTTGCCAAGGTGGGGACCATTGCAGGGAAAAGAGCATGGCTCCACGGACGGAATAAGAGCTATCTTGTTATGTAATAGGTGGGAAAGGAAAGCAGGTGAAGAGTGAAGTAAAAAGACAATGGGCTGTGGATTTTTCATGAGAAATGTGTTAAAACAGTTAAGAATTTAGGAGATATTATCATATCTTCCAGTGCAGAATCACTGGGAAGACAGTAAAAGAAACATGATTATTAGATTTAGAATCTACTTTTCTCTGTTGTTAAAAGTAAAAAGATGATCCAGCACATGTTTGTTTAAACAATGCCTTCAAATGTTATTTCATAGATAAGGAACACTGGGAAAGAGAAACTTCATTACAATAGTTAAGAAAGTCTAAAACCTTAATTACAAAAATGGGTAATTATTCATCTTAATATTATCTATAACATTTAGAAAACTAGTTTTAAATCCTCAAGAAAAATTAGTTAAATGCATCTGTATGATAGAATATTAATTATTAACGTATGCAAACTTAGAAATTAAAGATTTCTGTAAAGGAATGGTTACTAAATAAACAGAGCCCTAGTCCATGAAGTATTCCACCACTAAAACCTCAAAGAAACACACACATACACACCTGTACACATGTGTGCACACACTTGTGTGAACAGCAACAAAGGAAAACTGTAAATGAGGGAAAGGAAAGAAACTATACAAGAACAACTGGGGAAAATATGGAAAGAAGCACATCTTTGGAATTCCACGTCTCCTGTTAGACTACTGCCCAAATGTCTAGTCTCCTCACTAGCTGTGCTCTGGGCATTTCCATTTGGGTGTTTCACCATCAACACAATGTATCTAGAAATAAGATCATTATCTTTCCTCTAAGATGGTGACCTTCTAACAAATCTCCTAGTTATATTTTTTCTATAATTTTGTTTTATTTTCCTTACTTCTTTCTCTAAGAACATTATGAAGTGCTTCCTCTCAGTCAACGAAATCTGGTAATTTGCTACTTCAATCTTAGGTTAGATCCTATCGCCTCCACCCTTGATTACTGAAATGATCATCTAATTAACGCTAATTAGCATCTGTGCTTCAAATCAATTTTTCTGTGTCTCTCTGTGTGTCTCTCTCTCCCCACTCCCCTTCTCCCTCCCTGCTTCCCTTGCTCCCTTCCACTCTCCATTTCTTTCTGTTTCTCTACTGGATTTTTTAAGCTTTCTATGGCCTTCCTAATCTTACAGCTTGATCACTCCACTCTCTTGCTCAAAGTTAAAAGATGTGTCCATGTCCTAACCCGAAGAGCCTGTGAATGTGACCTTTTCTGGAAAGGGGGTCTTTGCAGATGGAATTAAGTTAAGGATCCAGAAATGAGATCATCTTAGATTATCCAGCTGGGCTCTAAATCCTGACAAGTGTCCTTACCAGAGACAAACAGAGAAAGGAGAAGGGGGTGAAAAGACAGAGGCAGAGAGTAGAGTGAGGCAGCCACCAACAAAGGGACACCTGGAGCCATGATTAGCCAAGATGGAAAATCCTACCAAAAGTTTAAAGGATCAAATATGGAGAATGAGAAATAAATAATGAACATTTTCAGCATAAAAGAAAAATATGAATTTGTGGACTGAATGTGTATGTTGAGAATCAAGCAAGGTTTAGCAGAATACATTTGAACATACCTAGAAATATGTCAGGAAAGTTACTAAATATCAATGATGATAATAAAATTTGAAAAATAGCCTCAGAAAAATGATAGATTATCCATAAAGAAGCAACAGTGTTGTCACTGACAAAACAGATGCATGAAAATAGAATTAAACTCTCATGAAAGCTCCCAAATAGTTTTACTTGAAAGATACAGATGCATTGCATAAAATGTCAACACTTATAAAACACAGGCATATGGTATAGTCAGCAACAATTGCCAAAATAGAATCAGACTGTACAGTGCTGAGCACCATGGGGTTACATGCATAAGTGACTGTGTATGTGTGTGTGAACATCTGCACGTGTATGTCTATGTACCTGTATACACAGATATGCACACAGACACATCCACCCCTGATCATAACACGCTAACTTCCTCTAGGAATTTACACTCTAGGTAAGGAGACAAAACTAACACATGCAAAGCAATAAACAATTGCAGCTGAGCGTTACTAACTGCATCGGCATCAACAGAAGCTCAGAAGTGGGCAAGATCAGTAGTACGACCTGGGGGAAAAAGAAAAGGTGTGTATATGCTGGGCCTCAAAATCTCAGCCCGGATGAGGACAAAGAGGGTGAATTCAGAGTAGGGAAGAAATGGGCAAGGAATGTGGTACTGAAACCAGAGCATCTGGATTCCATGAAAGGATGTATATTGAAATTAGTGGGAAACAAAGCTGAATAATTACTTTTCAAGCAGATGGTGGCAAATGTTTGGAATCAAAAAAAAAAGTACCAAGTACTGACCTCATGTAATACAGTAATAAACAAAGTAAAACCCATTTTAACATACAACTTCTACGTAATTTATAACATATCATGGATACTCTAATTTACCTTTGATGTCCCTTTAGTAGAAAAATATAAACCAGATCTTCTTAAAAGGAAGTAAATCCTTTTCCAGGACTTCTTTCCCTGTTCTTTTGCATGTAAGAAGCCATGGATTTCAGGATATGTGCTTGAACTCAGAAACATCTGGAAGAAAAATTAGACACTCTCATGCAGTTTCTGAATCAATGATACTGTAGCCTGATATTTCAAATAGAAATGTGCAAAATCAAACGGCACTGATACCACTTATATACCGTTACAGAAATGACAATGCGTATCCAAAATAAACCAGTCTTGTGAGAACCTGAGGCAAGTTCCAAATGAAGATATGCTCACAAGACGCACATTCTAAGTGATCAGTACTTAGTCAAACACCAAAACTATAAGCCACTTGAATGTCCATTTGAAACGCTGAACTTCCTCTAAGTTAAGTCCTGATACTTTTCATCCCTTTCTATGATTTTCTTTGAGATTACAGATTGACCTATCAGTTTCAACTTCATAAAGGTAGAAGACCAGGATCCTGACTTCCATTATTCAGTTATTAAAGAAACTGAGCCAAGTTCACCTCCTTGATGAAGGTAAAGTAAACCATCTCCTCTCTATCCTCTGTGGTTCTCAGGTGTGGGTGGGTAGAGTGGGCTGTGTTTTACAAAGAGAACTGCAACAATATCTTTCACTACACACGTTCTTCTACAAATGTGATGCTGCCACTGAACCAAGAGGTGAAGCTTCTCCACCCCCCTGAAGCTGGGCAAGGCTTGTGACTGGCGGGAGGGACATGCTGCCCGTTCTCCCTGCAGTCCCTTAACTAATCTGATGGCTTCTGCTCCTTAATTCTTGGAAGCTACCTGTCATACAAGGAACTCGACTACTCCAGGATGCCTATGTGGTGAGAAGCACAATGCAACTGGAAAAGCCCTGGAGGGGAGACACCATGTGGGAAGAGAGATGGGGAGACTGAGCTGGGGAGGAGAGAGGAAGAGAGGGAGAGGGGGAGAGGAAGAGAGAGAGAGAGACGGAGAGAGACACCAAGGAGTTACCAGGTACACGGAGTGAAAAGCCATCTTAGAAAAAGGGGATGGACAACCTCTTTGGGAGTCAATCTGCCTCCGAGTCCCACCCAGTTAAACCCTTCCCAAATCCTAACCAACAACACTGTTGACAAAACGTGAGTGGGTACTTAAGCCAGCAAGGTTTGGAATAGGTTGTTACTCAGTGATAATTAACTGAGACCATGGGCATTTGTTAGTCGGGAAATCAAGAATGAAAAAGAATAGCTCTCTCTGAATGATCGTGATCAGCATCCTTAATAAGATGGTGGAAATGCATTAGTGTCTCATTAAAAGAAGTAAACAGAAATCCCTATGAATAAACAAATGCAAAATGGAAAAAATGGAAACTAAGTGAAAGCATTAGCTAAAACAACGTAACGTATTTTAAAAGCTACTCGGGGAAATGCTGATAGTAGATAACTATGTTTTTTAAGTAAATTAATAAAAATTTTTAATTTAATGAGCCACAGATATTAATTAATTGACATGTAAAACAGGCAAGTAGGTTTTTTAGTTTGAGTGCTTTCCAAGTTATTAAACCAAACCAATTAAATTTTAAAAAGGGAGTCATAGAGGTCAACTAGGAAACGAAGAAACATTTTAAAAAGTAGAAACATTGCCTCAGTGGAGAGAAGAGGTCAGGGGCACATGCAGGACTATCTGATTCCAAAGCTATGATTTTTCTTGCTTTTATAATTTAACATTAAAGTAATATAACTATATCACAGGAGAATTTGGGAAAGGAGGCAGGAGAAAAACTGCAATCTACTGCCCTGTCACACTCCAATGCAAAGTATCAAGAGACCTGAGAGCGGGGGATCCTGGGGCACTGCTGCTGCTGCCATTCACCCCATCACCCCCACAGGGTGTCGGTGAAAACCCAGGAGCATACAAGCAGCTTTCAGAAAAATCTCAAGACTAATCATATTTCTAAAAATTTTGAAACACAAAAATGAAATATAATCTGTTAAAAATTAAAAGCCCATAGAAAACAAATCTGTGACACCCAATACATTTAAATGCCAATATATTTAAAGTAATATCTATATTGGAACAATTAAAAGTTGTCTTCATTAAAGATCAGAGAATACTGAGTGGGTTGGGGGGTGCCTAGTGCTTAGATCAAAGAGCAACTATTGTATAGACATTGCTCACCATTAACCTGTTAACTGTAGAGCTTCTGATGTGAAAGCTACTAATCTATCAAAAATAAAGTAACTGAAATCATTCTTTCATTGTAATAAAAATGTCTTGGAAAATGATCACCTACAGCCACTGTCAGTTTGGAAAAAATGATACAAAACTAAGGAAACTTTTAATAAAATTACTATTTTTTATAACTAGTATTTTTAATTCAGCTAAGATATTTCATATTTCAATCAAGTATTTCTGTCATAGATAATATTTCATTTAATTGCTAAATATTTTACCACAAATAGGATTGAGGGCATTTATTATAAAAATTAATAATTAATATCTGCCAGTAAAACATCTACAATTTACTGGAAATTTTGATTTTCAAAGACTAATATAAACTTTAAAGACATCACAGAGCAAAACTCTGCAATTTTCCTTTCATGATACACATTTTTTACATGCTTAAAATCCTTTGATAATTGGCCAAAACTGAGAAGAATAATATAGTTAGGGGTCTTTATGGATTTAGGGAATTCTTCATCCAGATTTTGTTCTTTCCTTTTCTTTCTTACTCTTTTCTTTTTAATTTTACCTCCAGCAAAAATTAATCATTCAAGGCATAACATTCCAAAATCTGGACATGAATTAAATATGGACCTTAAAGTTTCCCTTTATTATTTATTACTCACATATTTTAATGAAAATATATTTTACCTGCAAAATCTGTGTGGGGGATATTTCACCATTGAATTCAGTTGCAAAAGACACCATATGCTCTGGAAAAAAATACTGACGAAAAGATACATGTTACATTATCCCAAAAGCCATGCCAGAAAAGATTGAACTCTGTATGACCAACACAGTAAACTGAAGCAAAGCTCTTTAAATCAGTGTGATGAAAATTCACCTGAAGCACTTAAAAAAATGCCAGTCCCTGATTCTACCCACAGATATCTTAATAAAAAGGTAGGAGCAGGGCCCAAAGGTTAGCCAAACACCCTCAGATGGTGTTGAGACACAGAGATCCACGTACCTCCAGTCACAACACTGCCCTCAGGCTGACCGCAGTCACAACACTGCCCTCAGGCTGACCACGTGCTAGCTCCTGTATCTCTTCGCTGAGTCCTGCAACCACTCCAGCAGGTGCTGAAGGACTCTCAGCTCCATTTTATAAAGTTAAGGCTCACAGAAGTAAAGGATATATACAAGGTCACAGCCCACAGTGTACAGGAGCCAGGACTTAGAGGGCTAGGGAGCTAAAAGGACAGTTTTTTCCACCTAATCTTTCTCCAAACCTGTTTAATCATAAAATTCACCCAAGAAAGCTGTTTAAATTAGGAATTCTCAGACCTCATTCCTGGAGTGTCTGATTCAGTAGGTCTGGGTAGGACCTGGATCCTGTGTTTATAACAAGCACTATTCCCTCTCCTCAGGGAATTTTTATGATCGGACAAGTTTGGGAAAATAGATTCCTCTTTACTTCCTCTAGGACAGGGTTTTTGAATAGTAGTTCTATTAACATTTGGTCTAATAACACCGTGTTGTGGGGGGCTGTCCCGTACACCATAGGATGTTTAGGGCATTCCAGGCCTCTACCCACTAGCAGCCCTCCCCAGCCCCACAGTATGACAACCAAAAATGTCTCCAGACATCATCAAATCAGCCCCCCAGTTGAGACCCACTGCTCTTGGTCAACAAAATGAATCTACAGCCTTGTTTAAATTAAAAAAAAAAAAAAAAAGATACAACCAAAAATGAGCACTAAACCATACATCTTTAACTATGACTTTTAAATTCCTGCTTTTAGTAAAGATTCACAACAAGAAAACAGTTAAACAGTTTCCTTTCAAAAAAATTCTATTTAACTTTTATTAGGACTCTTAATTTCTTTGTCAAAGATCATTCCATTATGTTTCTATTAATAATAGGTTCAAATAAAAGAGAATATTAGAGGTCTTTCAGGGTTTGAAAATATTTTATTATAGTGTGTATCATATATTTTTCATAAAGTACCATTTCAACCTAATTATCCAAAACTTAGTGTAAAAATACGCTACAGCTGCAGAGACAAAAACAATTTAAAATAATGAGCCCAGAGGCTATTTTGACTCCTCTAGATCGCTAGTCTCCATTAGAATGTGACATACATTTATTTTCTTTTAAAAAGAGCTATAATGAAAGTAGTATTTACTAGATAATGCACTGGTCTTTATCTCATTTCTGCTTAGCTCAGTAATTATTGCACTGAAAACAAAATAACTTGAAACAGCAAGATGCATGTCAATCTTTAATTCCTGGCTAAGTTTTAATACTCCCAACAAACATCAATCTGTTTTTCCTTTAGAAATTTTCTTATTTAATTTTCTAAATTCTGTGAAAAGAGTTAAGCCATAATATTTGGAACTTGCATGGCGATATCTAATAACTTACTCACCAAATCAAATGCAGAGCAGGTTTTTTTATTTTTCTTAAAAAGCAAGAAAAAGAAGCAATAGTTCCCCCAAAACACATATCTGAACTTCTGTGGTGATGTCAACTAATCATTGTTAGAGTAAGAAGAAATGTGATCATAATTTAAAAGACCAGAATTCTTACCTACTAATTTACCAAACAGGGAATTGTATCTTATTTATAGTGACCTTTGTCTTCACATAAAGTAAAATAAAATTTAACTCATTTATTTTACAAAACTATTAATGGGGATTTAACTTACCATTGGGTTTTTAAAGAATTCATATTTGGCGTAATTTTTTCTAAAGTATAGCTTATTTTCTTCTTCCATCCCCCAGTTAGATAGCACTTCAATCACCAGCTCGTGGTCTTCTATTGTTCTTTCTGTAAAGAATGTTTCAGTGAGCGTGTCATCAGGTAGATGGATGGATGGATGGATGCGTAGAAAAATAGAAAGATAGGTAGACAAATATATATATGGACATATATATCCATACAAATATACAAAATATGTATATATCTTTATTAAATATAGTGAAATTTCAACTCAATTCTGAAATAGCCAGATTGATGAAATTTTCATCAATTTTCAATTAGTAATGTTGATTTTTATACCAAAGCAGGCTGTAACCTGAAGAGAAAAACGACATAAAATATCACAGTGTCCTTTTTACTAATTCTCAATCTCCTTTTATTGCTAAGTAAATTATAAGTTTGATATCAAATCTGCATTAAGAATATGGGAGCTATTTTTCTCCAACTCATCATGGTGCCAAAATTAAAATATTTGCCTCAAGGTTGGACAGTTCACCCCATTAAGAGACGAAGAATTTTGACAGGTTCAATAATTATTTAAGACGCAGCCTCGACAGTTGAGGAAAATTAAATACTTTAAAAAGAAAATTTTAATGCAAGTACATACAACTTTTTTAAGAAACCTAATTTCTTGTGGCACCTTATACTTTCAAAACTAATGTTCAGGCAAATATAGTTTGTATTAACAATGAAGATAATTAGGTAGGGTGGGAAGGCACTTAGGAGGAAGGCACTTAAATGAAAAAAGCAACGACAACTTTAAAGAGGTAAACATAGCATGCAAAATTCCTATTTTAACAAGAAACTGTGATGTCCACAGCAGTACTCTTCATAATAGCCCCAAACTGGAAATTACCCAAATGCCTATCAACATGAAAATGAATAAATATACTTTGTAAAGGACACAATGGAATATATACTACAATACACAACTGCATAGATGAATTCCACAAACATAATATTAAATGAAAGAAGTCAGACACAAAGAGTATATACTATGTGATTCCACTTATGTAAGTTCAACACAGATACAATAAATCTATGGTGTTAGAAATCAAAATAATGAGGATAGTGGATGAGTGAGCAGGGGCATGAGGGAACCACCGGGTATGGGAAATATTCTGTTTCTCAATTTGGGTGTTGGACCCTCAGGTATATACAGTATCTGAGAATTCATCAACTTGTCCACATTTGCTTTGTTCATTTATGTTAAGGTATGTCATTCTTCAATAGATGGTTAAGGAAAAGTAACTGTGAAATTACTGATACAAAATAGGAAATGGAGAAAAGCCAAATAAGAAATATAGAAATCCTCTTCCTTTTTTAGGTGCTTCTAGGACCTTTTTGAAAAGTATCTGTGTCTCAGAAATTCAACACTCAGGAGTAATCTGTGACCTACAACACCCAAACCCTTGAAAGTAATGTCATACTTAAATAGAAGCCTATTCATCTGAAAGGAAGTTCTTGAAAGAGTGCTCAATGAATATGGATGAGTTTGAGCTAAGTGTGCATCAACACTCAGGGTTCTGTTCCCAACTCCGACTGCTCTTTTTCTGTCTGACTAGCTCCCATAGCCCCTCTCCCTCCTAAGATGCAGTCCTTGGCTCAGCTCTTTTCTTTCCTTTTCTCTCAACTAATTCACTCTCCCATCTTCGGCTATCATGTCTGTCTTCATTTCACTGAAGTGAAATCCCCAGCTACAGTTGCTTTCACTCACGCTCCAGTCCTAACTGCTAGACTTTCCACCCCTTCAAACAGTCTATCTAAAACCAGTCAGTATGGTAGTTCCTGAAAATATTAAATTCCAGCAATTCCACTTCTGAGTATATAACCAAAAGAAGTGAAAGCAGGGACTGGAACAGATATTTGCACACAAATGTTCATAGTAGCATCATTCACAATAACCAAAAAGTAAAAACATCCTAATGTCCATTGAAAAGTTAATTAGGAAACAAAATGTAGAAGAGATATACAATGGAATATTTAGCCTTAAAAAGGAATGAAATTCTGACACATGTTACAACATGGATGAACCTTAAAGATATTATACTGTCTTATGCTGTAAGACAGGCACAAAAGAACAGATACGATATGATTCCAATTTCATGAGGTACCTAGAATAGACAAATTCATAGAGACATTAAGTAGAATGGTGGTTGCCAAGGACCAGGGTGGGAGGTGAGAATGAAGAGTTAATTGTTTAACGGGTTCAGAGTTTCAGTATGGGAGGATAAAAATGTTCCAGAGATGGATGGGAGTGATGGATGCACAACAATATAAATATGCATAACGCCAGTGAATGTACCCTTATAAATGGGTAAAATGATCAATTTTATGTTTTGTGCATTTTACCAAAATTTTTTCAAAAGATGTAAAAATGAAACAAAGTATCTTCCCTTTTCCTCCTGAAACTGCTTTTTCCTGAATCCTCCTATGCCCATTACATCTTTCTCTATGTCCATTCCAATACCTCCACTGCTCTTACCCCAGGTATTTAAGACGCTTCCTCCGAGCGTCTCTCACACAACCAACAGCCCCTGACTCATTCCTGCTATCACCATTCCAATCTGGACCGTTGCTTTTTCTTAACTAATCTCCAAACCTCTGTGTTCTCATTCTTCCCATCCAATCTGGACACTGATACCACAGGAAACCTCTTAAAACATTTGTATCACTGTGACCCCTGCTCAAACACTTGTTCACTTCCTACTTGTTATAAGATAAATCCATATTGTCCAGCAGTTGTAACTTATTCGTTCACCTATTTGCTCAACAAACATTTATCGAAGGCCTACTATATGTCAGACATTCATCTTGGGGCTTGGAATTTAGTAACAGACAATCAGAAACCATTGCCTCATGTAGCTTCCTTTCTAATGGGAAGACATGGACAATAAATAAAATGCACATCTTAAAAGGTGGCACTAAACATTACAGGGAAAAATGGAGCAGGGAAAAGGGGGAGAGGGGGGCACAGGGTAAAGGAATCCATTTTCTATAGCTTGCCAGGGAAGGCCTTGTTGAGATTGTAATGTTTGAACAAAAACCCGAAGGAGAAGAAGGCATGAGATAGGCAGATAACTAGAGGAAGAACAAGAGAGCCCTTGAGGCAAGAGCAAGTCTGGTATGTCTGAAGAAGGGCACGGGGGCCAACGTGGCTGAAGCTGAGTGAGCAAAGGGGAGGAGAGTACCAGGACGGGAAGTTACGGAAGTGAAGGTGATGAGCTGGGGCACCTGGATAAAGCCCTGCAGTTCAGAATAAGGATCTGGCTTTTCCTCTGAGTTAGATGACAAGTCATTCTGAACAGAGGAATAACATGAGCAAAGCCTTTGCAGATGTCATTAACTTAAAGGTATTGAGATAAGGAGATTGCCCAGGATTACATTGGTGGGCCCTAAATCCAAACACAAGTATCCTTTTAGGAGAGAGACAGGAGATCTGACAGAGATAGAAGAGGAAGGGGCAATGTGACCACAGAGGCAGACACTCAAATGATGTGACCGCAAGCCAAGGAATGGTGGCAGCTACCAGAAGCTGGAAGAGTCAAGGAATGGACTCCCCATAAGGCCCCTGGAAGGAGCGTGGCCCTGCCAACACCGTGATTTCTGCCCAGTCAAATTAACTTTGGACTTCTCACCTCCAGAACTGTTAAAGATTACATTTCTATTTTTTTAAGCCACCAGTGATTTGTTAGAGCAGCCTTAGGAAACCAAGAGGATAGTCTAATGAGCACACTCTATCTCCATTTTACATAGAATGAATCTCAAGTCCAGAACAGCAAATGTCTCAGGATTTGATTGGCAACCACATGTCTGACCCCACGTCTCCGCTCCTTCCTCTGCAAGGCATGGCCTCTGCCTTCACCTCTGCCTTCACGGCAGTTCCCCCTGCCGCCTCTGCTGGGTCTACTTAGATCTTATGCCTTCGTTCTATACTGGCTCCTCTCTCACATTCCTGGAATTCTCAAGATTCGACTGCCTCAAATTCTTTTAGTTTGAAATGTGTTTGATAACTATTTGCTAATTAACTGAAAACAACCAACCACATTTTACATATAAGAGGAAAGAATTTAATGGGCAGTATTTCAAATTCTTATCAGCCGTAACCTCACATGAAAGTAACATTAAGTATACTGAATTTGGATTACATCAAAAAAGAAGACAGAAAAATGGAAAAAGCCACATTTGAACAGCTATGACAAATGTGTCACAAAATACCTAGTGTAAAATGTGTAGTCACCAAAAAAGCAGCAGTTCAGTTGGGTTTTGTTGACTACACACAAATAAAGCCCAGCATACCAATCTAGAATGGAAAATTAAGGGATACAGTATTTGCAGAAAATTTTTATAGTTCATAAAACCTAATATTTAAAGAATGCAATTACTAGCATCAGAAAAATAGTCTGGTAATCTTAAGCAGAAAAATGTCTTCAAATAAAGCTGGCAAAAACTAGAGTACGCGAGAAAGTGAAAGACACACTTTACATGCCTTCAAAGATTTCTGGTACTAGTCTATTGAAAATTCAGAAAACATATAAAAAGCAACCAAGTCCAGAGGATCAAATGCAGCTATAGGTTTTTAACCTCTTATAACTGGTACAACTTACTTATAGAATCTGGCGTTTAAAAATTATATTAAATAATCTTTCTACAGGCATACATCACCATCCCCACTGAGATGTGCCGTCGCAAATACCATCCCCCAAACAAGTCTCAGTATGTTAAAGAATTAATGCTACTATAATCCAAAGAACCTAACCAAAGGGGCCTAACTGATTATCAGCTAATCACATACAGAAAATGTGTGGTTTTTTAAAAAACACAGATATCAAACTAAACACAGATCTTAATAGGAACACAGTTCAACATGAAGATACAAGATGCCTAGATGCGTGACTTTGAAAGGCAAAGAAAAATGTTCAAGGAGGGGTGGAAAGTGGCTGAAGACCAGCCTTGTTTTGCCAAGGCCTAAGCACAAGGTAAGACATCGTCACCAAAACCTGAGAAAGGAAAAACAGAACAAAACAAAATGCTTGTCTAGCGGCTTCCAATAAACTTTCTCTTGACTCTTCCTCTACAGTCCCATCCTAAAACCAAGCAGGTTTTAACCGAGTAATCCTACTAAGTAACTTATAATATACTTTCTAAATATCAAAAGAAATGATTAATTCCATAATTAGATGCTCTTTGCTGCAATGTTCAAAAACAAAAGCTGCCACTCAGAGTGAACTCAGATAGTTTTGGAGTTACCATTTGAGAAATGACCCCAGGTAACGGTTGCATAAATTCCACAAGCTTTTTTTAAAAAACCTTACTTTTACTTCATAAATTCATCTAAAATACTATAATAAGACACATGAGTAAAACTTCACAGATACAAGTCTTTATTTTAAAAAAAACTTTCTAAAGTAAAGTATTTTTCAGACATTGGAAAGTGAATTATTACAATAATCAAATAGCACTCTTACTGTAGGTAGAAAAATAGGAGAGAAGCCATTTTAAATTCAAAATTGCAACCAAAAAGGAGGAAAAAAGGAAAAACCCTTCAAAAAGAGTGAAAAAAAGCTTTCTTAAAAACAAAAGCTTCATATCACTCTATGTTTTACTTTTGTTTCTTATAGATCAGTGAAGTCTTTAGGTTATAGAATAAAATATTACCAAATTGTGATAACCACACATAATTCTGTTTCCTATTTAATTTTGAAAAACTTTTCCTTTAAAAAAGAGGAGAAGAGAAGAAAGAAGTTTCTTCTGAAACTGTTGCTTTAACTTCAAAGTCTTTTTAAAAACCTCAATCCTCCCAGAATGGAAAGTGTTCACCTGTGACCTTCTGCCTGGATTTCTTCGCTGAATCTACTGAAAGTACAGTGTGGGGCTCAAATAGAAACCGGAGTCCCTACTCTTCTCATCACTTGATAAGAGAAGAAACAAAAGTGGCTTTTAGCTCTAATTCACCCAGAAAACAATTCTTTGTATACCTTTGTTACAGGAAACTCCAGGAGACAAATGGTCCTTGTACTTCTCTGTGCTGGGTGGAAACTACATACATTTTGTCAATCTTATTTTCAGAAAAAATGAACAGCCTCTGACCAAGCAAAACAAAAACTAGGGAAGCAAAGAATAAAGCCAGGCTCAATTTCTAAAAGGATCCCTAACCTAAGAGAACTGCTTAATACCATTAAGATCCTCCAGAAAATTGCCGCCACTAGATTCAGCTCCCCAAGGGCAATAATAGGGAAATCGTGTCTTAAACTTGATGGGTATAAAGGCCTAGCGGGTCATTCTTCCCCAAATCAACACAGTCCTTATATTAATTCAGACTCAATGATCACAACCTGTATTCATAGAAAGCTTTATTTTTCCACAAAATGTCTGCATATATATTATCTTAAGTTGATGGTAAATACTTGAAGAGCTTAGAAATAGCTTCTACAAATTCTAAGTTATCCAATACATCCTTGAAGGACTCGGAGTAAATTTCCATCTGGGCATAATATGTGATTTCTTTGGCTTCCTTTCCAAGTCTCCTCCTTCTATGTACTTTGTAATCCATCCTTTGAACAGCTAGATATAAATACTTACAGTTTAGTACAGCTTAGTTCGAAAACCATTTATTTGTCCTAGACCCTAGGTTACAAAGATGTATGTATACAGAGTGTTCCTTCTCTCATGGAACTAGGGACTAGCTTTGATAACATGATCACTAATAAGACAGTTGCAGGAAATGTTACAGCAGCGCAGAAGATGGGCACTGGATCTACCTTGGGGCCTCAGGAATTTGAGCTAAGTCTTTAAAAATCTCTTTAAAAGTTTTTAAAATTTTGTTTATCCCTTTCTTTTCTAATTACTAAAATAATACATTTCCATTACAGAAAATCTGAGAAACACAAACAGCTGACAATCACAATCCATCTTTAAACCTGCCAATCAGGAATAAGCACTTAACATTTCAGTATATTCCCTTCTGGTCTTTTCCTTTGGGCCTATATGAGTTTATGTGTGTGTATTTTTCACATTTAGGAAACTGTATACATATAACCATACGAACAATGTTTCCTATATGTTGTGAAAAATATATACTTTTATTCAATCATCATTACAACCTTGTATTTGTCCACATCAGTCTTCAAAGGAAAACCTCCAAAACTATGATCGAAAGTTGTATAACTTAACATCTCGTGAATGTACTATAATTTATAACATTCTCCTATTATGACAGCATTAGGTTTTACTTTTCTCATTAATTGATACTGTACATAATCCTGCTTGGACAGCCTTAAATGTATTTTTTATCCAAATTTGCTTGTTTCCCCCACCCACCTACAGTGTGTATTGTGGGAGCATCGCCTCCCAGGACACAATTCATCTCTATCACTCCTAGTGCTTCCTGTACCACTGTTTGTGGGGGGAGGAGGGCACTGCAACTTCCTAATGGATGTATGAGAAGAGGTGTTGCCAGCAAGTATGCTGATTGTCTCAAGGAACATCTAGCTTCTGAGCAGCAAGAGTCTGCGCCCAGGCATATGGAAGAGGCAGATGTGTCTCCCTACCTGCTCTCAAATGAAAAGGCTGACTCTGCTTCATAAAGCTGAGCGTGGGATGCCTCCACCTGCTCTCCTCTATCTCCTTCCCTAGACTGGGGCACTGGGTTAGCTGTCAGTCAGCTTGGACAGCTGAGGGTTTTCATCTTACTTTATTTTTATAGGTATTTTTAGGAAGGTGCTAGCAGTTATTACACAGTTATACTTTATTGCCATTTCTAACTAACATTCCAAGTAAGCCTTGGAAAATGCATAGCAGTTAGCCAGGTAAAGATGGATGAAAGGACTTCCTGAGAGTCTCAACAGCATGAGCAAGGTAACCAGAGTAGAAATGTGCTATAGGCAGTCCTCTAATGCATCAACTTAGAGGAGGGAGGGGCAAGACACAAGGCTGGAAACAGGAAGGGTAGTCAGGTCAGAGGTTCTACAAGCCCTTCAAAGGACCTTGGGCCCTAACGCAAGGTGAACCAGGGCTGCGCTCAGATGGATAACTTTGCTATGACCGGAATTAAGAGGAAGGACCAACTGTAAGGCTAATGGAAGTCCCAAAGAGAGAGATTATGAGACCTGAACTCAGGCTATGAGAATACAGAGAAGGAAAAATCAGCTGGAGCAGGACGCAGATTTAGTTATGAGCACTCTTTGCTGGTTTCACATTTTCTGTCTCCAGCCTTAATGTGCTCCCAGAACACATGTCACATCAAAGCTCAGGTCAGGGCTACATAATTCTCAGTACAAGAAGGAAGCACACGTATCCTAAGGGCTTCACAATTATTTCTGCTGGTTACGAGGGTGGTCACAACTCCGATGGCTGGGAGGTTCCAAACAGCACAGAAAGTACAACCACATATCAGTATCAGGTCCAGACAGCAGGGAAAAACACTTGTGCTTCTTCAGGAAAAAAGGAAAAAAGTGAAGGAGCAGCTTCAAGGCAGGCGGCTGTGAAGCGTTTCCCCACCGCTGTGCATTGCATCAGTCTTAAGGAGACCACGTGGGCTTAGCTGCACACATAAAAATGGTTTCATTAAAAGCCTCCAGTCATTCATTTTGCCTATTAAAGCCACTCCACAATGATATTCACAATGGAAATCTTAGCTGTCCCTAGCAATGACACTAAAATACAATTAATTCCACTTCCCGAGGAGTCGCTAGGTATGCGCTTGAGGTATCGTATTAATTGCCACTGCTTCATACGGTGGCTTCAATGAGGAATCAAAATGGGAGCAAGGCAAACATGGATCCCACTAAGTTCCAGAAGACTTAAAACTGAAGTTTTTCCCCCAGCCATCCTCTTAACAATGATTATAAAAGCGGAGGACTGCATCTGGGGAGCTACAGTGACATCCAGTGGCTGTGAAGTGAAACACACCTGTTACAAAACGGCTTGCTGTATCATGAGAGAAGGGGATTTACTGACATGCTGATACTTTAAACCCCGTGTCTATAAAACCGTGTGTACAACTGAAGCTCATCATAACACGACCCAAAATCAGGCACATAACCGATTCATAACAAAACCAGGATGTATAGCTGCCTTCGATGATTTACTCCACCTACGAAAATTCTCAGCAGCATATATTAATAATTATGGACAGAGGATATGAAATAGTGATACTGTACTCAAAGTTCTAAATGTCATATTGCCATTCACATTGCATATAAATTCAAGAATAAGTCATTTACAAAGCACTTCCTCTGTTACAAAGTGGACCAGGTTGGATCAGTTTGATCCCAATAATTTCAGTACTACCTCGGTAAGGAAGGTTTATCCGAAAGTGTTCTTGAGGGTTCGAAATTTAAATTTATGTTTATAGCATGCAAGAGAGAGAGAGACGGAGAGTGAGACAGACAAACCAACCACATGATCCTGAAAACAGCTGCCTGACCTACTGGGGTGAGGAAAAAACAAACTTGCTTCCACAGAAAATGCATATACTTGAGAATCTGACAAGACCTAGATATGTACTAGGTTTGACTCTGGACCAGGAATTTTAGCACCAATTCTCTGTATTCTTATATGTAAAATGGAGATTAAAAAACATGCCTTCAGGACTGCTGTGAGAGCATCTATCTAGATGAACGTGAAACCTCTCACGAGGTACCCTGCACGTATAAGATGCACGTTAGCAGCTATCACACGTATGCATTCATATTAAAAATACCAAAGATTCAAGTTTTCTTTGCCACAGAAAGTGTCACTCTGAAAACAGACTTTAGACTCCATAACCCTATCATATTTTGTATGTCATGTGCTCTTCCTTCTGAGTTTAGTAATTTGTGTTGTGCTTTAATGGATCAAAAGCAACAAGAGTAGCCATCTGTTAAAAACATAGAATGTCTCTGAAACTTTCCTAAGCTTATCTGGGATACTGAAGTGAACTACAGTGCAGAAAACCCCCAACTCTCATCTCTCCCCTAAGTCAAATGTTGTTGCCTACAAGGCTTCAGGATCCCACCAAGACTCAGCCCCGTAAGTGTGCAGACCAGGGCGTGAAGACACTACAACAGGGCATGCACAGTTAGCAGGGATGAGAGATGGGCAGGGATAAAGCCAGGAAGTCACAGGTAGTTTGATGTAAAAGCAAAACATCGTTGCTTAGCCTCCAAATGGTCAAAATTTGTATTTGAGTCTTCTTAGTAGTAGCCTTTAAGTCAGATCAGATCACACTGCTCTCCGACGCAAAGACCTCCGGTTACATTTCCCCTCACTCAGTGTAAAAGACAAGACCCCTCCACAGCCTGGGAGGCCCTGCACGAGCTGGCTCTGCGGTGGCTCCACGCAGTTGTCCCCCATCACTTTCCACTTATGACTCCACTCTCGAAGTGCTGGCCTCGTGGTTGCTTCCAGAACACCAAGCATGCTGCCACACCTGGGCCTTTCCAGTTGATGTTTCCTCTGTCTAGAACGATCTTCGTCCACTGCAGTGCAAGAGCTGCTCCTGTCTGCTCCAGGGCTCTACTTGGGCATCATGCCTCCAGGGACTCCCTCCCTCCCTACTTAAAGCGCACCTTCCACTCATGCCCCACACTTCCCATCCCTCTTTCCTGCCCTCCTTTTCTCCCTGCTGCTAATCATCACCTAAGGGAGTATGACACATTTCAGTCATGTATCTCTCGTCTTTTTCCTCCCACTAAAATGCAAACTCACGAGGGCAGTGTTTTTGTCTATTGTGTTCATACTGCACACCCCGAGCCACACACACACACAAAATGTTTGGTGCAAAACAGTCAATAAATATTTGCTAAACTGAGGAAAGGAATAGGGAGAGGCAGAGAGAGTTCCTAGTTTGGGAGGAATCTGTAAAGTGAAAAGAAAAGAAAAAAAACAACGAAAAATACTCAGGATTTTTTTTAAGAGCACACACATACAAAAGAAGGTAACCTACAAAAGTGAATACACAGGATAGAGATTATGTTAAAGTAAAGAAACTAAAAATAGTTATCTTAGTGTTGTGAAATTATGGATAACACTGTTTACTTCTTACACCTTTATTTCTAAGTTATCTACAATGAGCTGAATTATTTTTGTATTAAAAATATTTTTTAAGTAATAGACCACCTCTTCACTTTTAGAATTTTATTCATTGAAAACTCATTATTTTGATCAAAGAGAGGTCAAGAATGTCTCCTGAACAATATACAGTGCTTACTAGCTGGTCACCAAAGCTTTGGCAAATAGTTTGTCCTTTGGCTCTTTATGTCAATAGCACTTGAAGATTACAGGTGAATGTGGTGATGCTTCCTTCTATTGACAAAAGGATCTGCTGCTGTACATCATACTTAAGGGGCAGAAACACCCCCACTTTAGTTCTTTTCATTCATGTTAATATGCAAATGGCAAAAAAAGTTACCTAATATCACTATTAGGTTGAATAGATATTGGAGGAGTATTTATAAGATACATTAACTCACAAATAAAATTCAAAAACACATCCGTTTTATATTTGATACTGAGGAAGATCACAGTGCTTTAATAGTGGTTATTTTCTTGTTATATTGTTAGATAAAGAGGTGAAAGAAAGAAAAAGAAAAAAAAACTGTTCCTCAAGAGTTTAGATGGATATCCATCAATTATTATCATGTAACATTTCAGTGCATCCTTACAGAAATGAAGTAGCAGATTAAAAAAAAAAGAAATAGAAGGTGGTAAATCTAATACACACTAGTATTTTGGTAATATTAATGTCTGCATTTTTTTTTACTGTTTAAAGATATTATCTGAGTAAAAACCAAAAGCCAAAAAAAAACCAAAAACACCACATAGAAAAAGCTCTGGAACTAAATTTCTTTCTCATAAGCTTTGGTCTAATGCATGGTTAATGAAGCCATGGTACAATATTCTCACATCTTTGATTTTATTTCAGCAGTTTCCAGAAAATACAATAATGGAGAAATATATTTCCATTCAATGGCTAAAAGTTTAAACTCAGTATGTAGCTCAAATTAATTCTCAATGTTCCATTTTAAGCCTCTACATTAAAAGACTTGCACAAGTCTTTTTATTCCTTACTATAAATTGTGGTAGTCTCCATGAAAACTGCTGCTTGATTTACGGAGTAGATTTTATTACTGAACTTCAAGCCATTTGTTAGGGATAAATCGTAGTTACTATAACTCCAAAAATGTTTAATGATTTTTAAAGCCTCTCCAAAAGAAAAATTTAAGAGTATAAAATACTGTAATTATACATTATGCTAATTAAAGCTGTATTTCTAGAAGCATATGCGAACACAATAGTTTGGAATTATGGCAGATATCTATTGAGAGTTAACACCACACTTCTAAGAGATTAATGATCATGAATAGAACTTAAATTAGTCACAAATGGCAATGAAGGAAATATATGTTGAAGTTTTTCTGCCCTACGAAGGTAAGACAGCCAGTCGCATGGACCAGTGTAGCGTACCTTCAGAATTCAGGTTTTCTTGGCAGGTATATCTCAGCTGTCGAGATCAGCTGACATGTTGTAGCTCATCAACTATCAAACAAGGGGGTGGGGGATGGGTTGGGGTCCTGAATTCTTGTGAAGACTGTCGAACTATCCAGGCTTCTTTTCCACAGGCTTCACTTTGTTCTCTCCCTGAGGTTCTGACATATCCCATGACAGCAGTCTTCAAACTGGAAGTGCTACAGACACTTTCTGAATGGTTCAGAGAATGCAAGGACCTTTAAACGAACCACTTTCCAGAATCATTCAAAAAAGGATCCTCCAAAGAAATACCTTTTCTGCCAACATCGTCTTTATTCCATTTCATAAGACAAAGGCAAACTTCTCATCGTAACTGAACCTTACTTTGGCACACTGCTCTGGGGTGTAAACTCTCTATGTACCAAACAAAGGAAAAATGTTATATATTGGTAGCTAGCTATGCAAGAAAGTGAATGTCTCTCATGACTAGGTATAAAATTCTCAATTATTTAAGCAAATTGAAGGAACAAATTGCACTGTCACTGATCAATCATTTAAAGTAACTTTGATGATTTATTACTAACAGTTGTTTGACACAGAAAGCAAAGGAGTTGGTGGCAGGATAAATAATAACTCCCGAAAGATGTCCACATCTTAATTCCTGGAACCTGTGACTGTTGCCTCACATGGTAAAAACAACAAAACAAAACTTTGCGGATATGATTGATTTAAGGATCTTGAAAGGAGGAGATCATCCTGAATTATTCGGGGTAAACCCTAAATGCTACTCTTCTTAGACAGGTAGAGGGAGACCACACACAGACAGAAGAGAACAGCACAGACATGGAGGAAAAGAGGAGAGAGAGGCAGCCGTAAGCCAAGGACTGCCTGCAGCCACAAGACGCTACAAGAGGCAAGGAATGGATTCTCTCCGAGAGCCTCCAGAGGGAGTGCTTCCCTGCAGACGCCTTGATTTTAACCCAGTGTCACTGAATTCAGACTTCTGGCCTCCAGAACTGTGAGAAAATAAACTTAGATTGTTTCAAGTCATCAAGTCCGTGATAATTTGTTATAGCAGCCAAGAGAAGCTAATACAGAATCCAAAGAACAGAATGGAGTTGCCACAACAAACTCCTTCCTTTCTCATCTACTTACTGGGAACAGTAGTATCTGCAAAAAGTAAGAAAGGGGAGACAAAACCAATGCCAAACTCTGTCTCACTCAAACAGAAGAATAAAAATTCTTTATAACCTATTAAAAGATTTGAGGAAAAAAACCTCTACAGTTCACAGTACAAAGATGCATTTCCAGTTGGCAAAAAATAAGATTGCTTTTTATGTTTATGACTTTAAAAATGTGAAATTACTTATTTCTTCAAGAAAAATTGGGGGTGTACACTCTCATAAGGAGAACCACCACTGAGGATATTTCCCATGTCTGCACTACAATCAACACAAAAAGTAGTTCAAATAAGAGCTTATTTTATTAACCTCTCAATAAATGTTCATTGTGCTACTAAAGATTATTCTGAAAGATTAATATGAATTAGTATTACTAAAGATTATTATGTGCTACCAAAGATTATTATGAAAGATTATTATGAAACTTTAGACCCTATGGTTTAGCTCCCAAATTTCCATAGGTCATAAATGATGAGAGGTGTAAATTTATAATATTTCTATCCTCATTTCCATTTTGTGCTACTTTATTTTTCTCTCAATCACCAACACCAAAAATAAAGAATAAAAAAAAGGACTATTCATCATTGTGCTCTGTTTGTTTTTCTACAAGTAAAGGAAATCTTTGCCATATGATCAAAACTATCAGGGACAGAGAAGCAGTACTATGCTATGATTTTATATCCTTACCTAGACCTATGTGAGGCAGGTGCTCAAAAAGGGTCCAGCTGTGGTCATCAAT
This sequence comes from Camelus ferus, assembly GCF_009834535.1. Lineage (NCBI taxonomy): Eukaryota > Metazoa > Chordata > Mammalia > Artiodactyla > Camelidae > Camelus > Camelus ferus. The sequence goes on from NC_045700.1 coordinate 39,917,199, forward strand.
GTAATGATTCTTCAGGATCAACAGCTGGCAAACATCTCGGGCAGTTATGTCACTGGGTACCTCTAAAGCCCTGCTGGTTTCATCTTCACTGTATACTTTAATTACCTGTGTAGGTAGAAATAAGAAAATGAGCTAAAATAGTCTATTAAAAATATCATTCTAGTAAGTCATCAAACTTATTGGTTGAGCTAATTATATGAATTCCTTACACAGTTTCTTGTATATCTAAGTTTCTTACACATTGAGTGAATGGTGCCCATCCAGGACTTGTTAACATGTGTCAAAGTCACTTTGTCCAACAACTTCCACTCCTCTTCAGTGTCTAAACTTGAGGCCATTCAATGACCCGTCAGTGTCATTTCCCTTTTAGTAAAAAGCTACGTATCTCTTATCAATATTTTAAACTTTGCATTCCCTATTTAAATCTGTAAATAATCCAAGTAACATAGGTAATTTATTCTCAGACATACAAGTAGTAACAGCAGTAAATAGAATATGAAAATTACTCTATTTCAGGTTATAGAAATGTTGGCAAAGACTGGCTAGATGTTCACCAAATCCTCTTTCTTTCCTCCCTTGCAATTAGTTGTATCTATGGGATTGAGTTTTAGTCAATGGGATGTAGGCACATGCAGTGTTGCACTTCCAGGCTCAGTCCATAAAAATCTCCCATATACTGTCATCCATTCTCTTTACATCACCTCCCACTGAATGGAAGTAAGGACAAGGACCTAGAGGAGAGGAAAACCACAAGACAGAAGGAGCCTCTGTCTCTGGATGACCACAAGGAAGGTGCCCAACTAGGAACGCCCATATGAAACTTTGACATGAGCAAGAAATAAACTTTTACTGGGTCACCTCACCATGAATTTGTACTTACCTATTACACAACACTCCCCTCAACATTTACCAAGTTGTGCTATGTGCTAGAATTTCCACTATGAACTATGCTATGTCATACATTAAACAGATTAATTATAGTAAGCTAATTATCTATGAAAATAGTACAGTAAGATCAACATACACACACAAAAGTGAGAAATCATAAGAAAATTCAGTATGAAAAATGCAACTGTTATCAAAATATAGACATTGAGATATTTTTAGTAATTCAAACAATAAAAATTAAAATGATGTATCAACTCCTTCCTATTGATTATTTTTCTAATTACATGTAATGACAGTGGAATACAATAGTTGCTCTCTTACAATAACAGAAATGATATAAGTGAACCATTTTGTACACTTACTGGAAAGTATTAATCAAAAGCATCGAAAGGTCTATTCCTTTGACTCAGTCATTTCACTTAGACAAACTATCTCAACAAATCTGTCCTAAATGTGGAAAATAGCTTTAGGTACAGACACGTCCAGCAAAGTATCATGTATCATTCTATCAATCTAAATATTCAACACCAAAAGAATAGCAAACTACAGTACTTTCACAAAGTGGAATATTATATGCTGCTTAAAATGTTATTCAAGGAAATGATATAAGAACTTAAAAAAAAATTCTTAAGTAAGAATTTGACACTGAAGTAGATGTTATGCAGTACAGTGCAGACTTATGCAGTACAGTGCAGACTTCCTGCTACCAGGAAGCTACTCCTCTTCTAACAGCATCCTGGTTGTCTTTCAGAGAACCACTCCCTCCCTCACTATCAGTCTTTGTGATTCCAGCAGCTCTACCTTCAGCTCTTCCATGCTGTGTGGAGCTGCTGGAACTGGCCTGTTCAGAGCTGATGGTTAAACATTCAGGAACTTTGCAAGCCAGGCATCTTGAAATCAGCCATGGTGGGAGTACATATACCAAAGAAGTTGACAAATGCTACAAAAAAAGGCCTTTAAAAATTTTTTTTTTACAGCCAGTTTACTAGTGCATGACTGCCTCAGCTCCACAAAGAAGATGTTCTTCAGACTGATCAATCAGCACCCAGAATCCCTCAAGCAGGAGCGATTATTATCAGACATGGCACATGACCTAATCAGAGCCACTCAGAGGCCACTGAACATCTATTCACATAACCATAAAGTGAGACTTCTTTTCTTCTGGACAGATGTAGGGTGAAGCTGTTACTGTTCACAAACAGAAAGACTGTGGGAAAATGGGGCACACATGGAGTGAACCATGCCAAGAGATGAAAAGAGTCCTGAGTCCCTGAATCAAGAAACATCTGAATTCTTTGTGTTCTTACCACATGTGTGCCATGAGGCTGTAAGCTTCTAATGGTAATACCCACCTACCTATCTGCTTTGTTCTAGCCGTGGACCTTTCCCAGTTCATTCTCCATACTGCTAGCAGAACAAACTTTCTAATAGCAGGTCAGATCAGGTTGTTGTTCTACTAAAATTCTTCAATGGCTCTTTGTTGTTCTAACTCAAGCAACTCATTGTGCTTATTAAGACCCCATGCAAAGTGCACGACATTTTCTAAGTGTTTTAATATAAGGCTGTTGTCGACAGAGATGGTTGTTGCCCTCAGAGAGCTAAAGTCTAGTGGGGAAAGCAGTATTAAAAAACAATAATTACAAAGTACGGCATAAAATAGCAGTATGCTACTAAATCATAAAATGGGGGGTTAGGAGAGGCCTGAAAGATACCCAGGAAAAAGTGATATTCAAGCCAAGACCTGAAGGGGGAGTGGGCAGTAGCTAGGCAAAGAGAGAGTAAGAACATTTCAGGCTAAGGGAACAGAAGCCATGCAAAGTCCCTGGGGCAAGAAGAAACTTGGCAGGTTCTAAGGTTTAAGAGAAGTCAGGGATGGCAGGAGCAGCAAACAGGGAGAATCGTCCTAAGGAAACTGAAGCTGTAAGCATGACGGTGGCAACAGGATTGTAAGATCCTAAGTTCAGAAATGACTTAAGAATCATTGAACTGATAGGTGGTAAACAAACACCTGGACATGGACACATCTGCCAAGGGAGAAAAGGAAGAAGCATGAGACAAAAAAGAACCTAGGACTGAACCTTGAAAAATTCCAATATTTACGGGTGGGTTAGAGGTAAGAAAGTCTGAAAGATAGAGACAGAAAGAGACTCAAGGAAGTGGGGCCCCATGGAATACAGCCTAACACACAGTATGCACACTCCCCAGCAAACCAGCCTATAAAACAAATATGACAAATGTGTACAGTCTGTTCTTCCTAGTTGCATGTGAGTTATCCTCTACTTGAAATCACTGTGTCAACCACCAACCACATGCTTTTTTGGCAATCTGCTACTTACCATTTGGCCCCAGTTTCCACGGCACTTCCTCCAAAACGTCTTCCTTGACTGCCCATGGCTTGGAAATGTGTCTCTTTTAGGTGCTCTTATTGTGTGATTTTCTATTTGAATATCTTTTGCCTCAACTGTATTAGTAAGCTCCCTTAAGGAAAATTTCTGTTTGTTCACCATTTGACATCATATCCCAGGGACCTACCGCAAGCCAGTGTATGGCTTAATAAAAATCTTTGGAACAAATCCACTTTGCATCCCTGCAAAGTCTATTAAAATGTTTTGCACATAGTAGGTATTCAATACATATTCGTAAATTTTAATTTAAAAATCTTTTCTGTCATGAAGTGTGTGATTAGTTAAATTTTAATACTCAGGAAATTAAAATTCTTCTCAACGAGCAAGAAACATACAATTTTTCTTACAGACAATCCTACGTAAGAATTGACTCAATATTGCTTTTAGCAGGCAGTTCTGAGTTTTGAAATCATTGAGGCATCTATAAAAGGCTATAAAGTCATATGAAAAAGGCTATGAAAATACACTGCCAAAATCAGATGCAACTGTCTGAGCTTTCAATTCAATTCTCTTTCGTTGTTGTTGTTATTAAAACATATGGTTCACTAAGGGCCCAAGATCTCTTTGGAATCTGAGTGTTTCCCATGATTGTTCTAGGTTGGCTACTGTTCTCAAGTTCATACGTTCAGGATCTGTCTCAGTGCCAGACTATTGGTGGGATGCCAAGGGATGCTGTCCACTATATATCCGTGCTGCTGCGGTTAACACTGACTGGGTCGGTTAACACTGACTGGTGGCCACTCCTGCTAAGAGTAATGTGAAGATGACCAGTCCTGAGAGGACAAGAAGATCCAACCTTGGAGATGCTCCTTCCTGTGGAGCAGTGATGAGCTGCCGTTTTCAGAGCCACTGCACATTCCACGCCAGGAAATGGGGGGGCGGGGATTGGGAAGGACCTGGTGGCCGCTGGACAGGTTCCCTGGACTTGCTGACTACCCCATGTTTTCTCACAGAAAACTCTTATCACTTGGGGTAACAGAAGTGTGTCTCTCATTTTTCATACTCTATCTTATTCTATCAGAGGAATTAAGAAATGAAAATCTGGAGACATTCTGAAACCTAAGCCAAATTCAAGAAGACGGCAAGAAGAGAGAAGAGGAAAAGTTAGGGAAAATGAAAAAAATATCTAACCAATTAGGAAATGCCATTAATTTCTTCAGTTGGTGTTGCTGCAAATTTGAAAAAAATAAATTGCCAAGAATTGAGACACATAAATTTAGAAGGACAAGGCTAATTTAAATTTCTGAAATAGGTGCATGTACTCATTTTTTAAATAAATAATACCTGTTAAGAGAAAAACATCACTTGTTTGAACTCCATTTGAAACCCCTCTTTAAGAAAAAAAAAATTCTATTTAATGCTGGCATTTATCCAATTACACATTCATCTATGAATGATAAAATTATATTTTAGTTGATGTTCCACAGCAGTTAAGTCCCTGCCATCTCCCCGATCTATTCAGTAATTATGAAAAAATCTTTACATAACCAATGGGAAGACTTTATTAAAGAGTCTCTTTTTATTTCTATTTATTTCTCCTTGAAATATGTGAAAAAGGGAAAGATAATCTAAGCCTTAACTCTCCACTAGAGTTGAATACGCCCCTTGCCAAAAATACTACTACAGTAAACCTTCCTATTTAAGAAAAAAATTCAAGTCATAAGAAAAGCTATATGACTAGTACAGATTAAAACTAAGATAACAAACTTTTGTGATCATGTAAAAACCAAACAGCAGGGCTGTTCTTAAGAATCATTAGAGCAAAATAGTGGGATCCTATTTCCTCTACACACTGAGAGGTAAAGAAGAGATTTGAAGAGCATATAATCATGCTATTTAATAAAGGGATATTATACATTTCCAGGTCAGTGGCCCAAATTCCCAGCTTGCTGGATAAAGTAAAAAAATAGACTGAGAAGGATATTATTCATATCAATTGATCTACAAGATCATTTGAAATTGTACACCAGCAGGAAGAAAACCTACCTGAACCCTAAAGAAGAACAGGAACTTTGTTTCATCAATGAGCAGACACCTGACTAGCAAAAGAGACACGCATTGATAAGATCTGTTTATAACGTCCCACCAGCATGAACAGAAAGAGCTCCCAAGGACAACCATCAGTGTACACGCAGGCTGTGTTAAGGAAGCCCTAAGTGTCACCATAATCCTGGCAATCGGAGTAACCTTGGCCTTTAGAGTAGTTTGCAGCTTCCAAAACCACTCTGGCAGCATATGGCATCTAGTAATGAAAATGTAATATAAAGACACAGTAGCCCCTGCAGAGAATATGCTGGAATGTGGGTGCAGCGGATCTCTGTTTTGGCTGACGTCTTATCAAGGCAGTTTATATATTTTATACCTCAACTCCCTTAGACTGCCCTCTGTAAAAAGTGGAGGCAAGAGGTTAAAAATTAACCCATTTTGAAAGCACTAGACACAACAATGTTCAAATATACAGAGAGCAAGAAATGGTTAACTCTTCAGAAAAGAAGTTTGAGGTCCCTAAAGCCTAGGGACTAAAAGAGACGAAATATTTAAAACATAGACCAAGGCCATCTTTGAAAAAAACAGAAGTTGAATTTCAAAATCAATTCAATATGCATTGCCTTGTCCCCAAAGCACACATAGTATTCATCTGTTATAATCACTGGAAATTCTGATTCTCAGAACAGATTAGGTGGAAAAGTCCCAGGAAAGCACTGAGTGGGGGCTAAACAGTCAGCCTTCCTTCTCCTCCCTAGACCCAAGAAGGTGATAGAATGGGATAGCTAGTCCTTCCCAAACTGGATTCACCCTAGAAAATGTGGGAAAAAAAAAAAAAAAAAACAAACTCAGGGCTGTCATCTTGTCACTTGGCAATGCATTGCAGAAAGGGGAGCTGGACCTCTTGGTAAGTAATTAGCTACTTGAAAGCTTACTCTCACTTATCCTTTGGTTCTTCAGAGAAGAGAGGAGGAAAAAGGGATAATTATTCAGCAGGTTAAAAAATTGGTGTGGATTAAGCATAACTACATATGCAAGAATCCCCAGGAAGAAGTGAGATTTTTTTTTTTTTAAAGAAGAAAGAAAGAGCAAAAGAAAAGGAAAATGATCATCGGGCATGGTTATCTTCTATGTCAAAGTTTCTATTTTGGGAAAATTTAAATTTAACTTTTAGATTAACTATATTTAAATAACACGTTTAGCATTTAATTAAATATTAATTCTCATTAATTATTTAATTTAAAATAATTTAAACACCATTATTTGAGTATCAAGATCTTGCCATGATGAGAAGTACATAACTTTTCAACAGAAAAATAAATGCATTTATTATATCTATTAATTATCTATGTTGTTTATATATAATTAATAGAAAAATAGGGAATAATATCCATAGGAATTTGATTTCAACTAGGTCCCAATGTAAAGCTTATTTCTACAGCTCTTTAAAAGGTTATATCCTAGTACAGTAGGATTATAAAGCTATCTTTTAATGTTTCAGATTTTTTATCCATTATTTTTAATAGATAGGCAATGTACCTAAATCAGTGAGATATTTTTATAGAGAGGTCAGAGTAGCCCTGGATTTTTACATTCTTCTAAATAAGGAATGCAGTGTCCTAAGATAAGAGGAGACAGTCTTAGATATTTTGAATTAAGCAACTCAGTGTGTTCCCTTGAAGGGAAAGGAAAATAATATATTCATTATTACTTATTACAAACCTCTAACAAAATGTTATATTTAAAAACAAAGACTGTTCCAAAAGATCCTAACAGCTCAAGAAAAGCTGTTGCTTCCTTCTTGCCATCCTTTATTATTTCGTTCGTTGTCAAACATTTATTAAGAGCAAAATAGTACATAATTTAGAGGAATCAGGTAGTAGGGAGTCTTAAATTTTCTCCATTTAAAGACATATTCAACAACATATTTCATTTGAGCATGAGCAGTCCATGTTCAATTAGTCATTACATATTAACTCAAAATAGACAGTCACCAATATCAGAATCATAGGAATTAACTGACATAAACAGGTCCATTTCATATCCCTGTGGCCCCTTTCAACTTTATTCCTTATAGTCCTTTCCTTATTTTCTAACTGCAACTATATTTTTTCTCAGTTTCTTGAAACAGATATGCCCCTTCCTGACACAGGACCTTGGCACCTTCTACTGCCGCTGCCTAGAACATTGTCCGCCTAACTTCTACTTCTCATCCCTCAGATAAACCATTCTTTCTGTGGGGAAGTTTTCAATCCATGCCCTTTAGTTTCATGTATGCATATGTGCAACTATGTAATTACTATTTATCAGCTTCTGCTACTCAGAATGCTGTGTGACACCAGGGGTGATGTAGTATGTGCTTCCCACTGTGTCCCCAGCAGTCAGTACAGTGCCTGGCACACAGTGGACAATCACAGATATTCCTTTAGTGATGACTGAAACCATCATGAAAGGCCCTATAGGAGACAATATTAGGGTGCCAAAACAGGATCTTGGAACCCTCACAGGGTTTGAAAACTTCTAGGGGAGAAAAGACACACAGGAGATGAAAAAGAAAACATAGGCAAGTGTTCAAGGAAGCTGTGGACTGAGTGAAGGTGGATAAGGTGAGTTCTCTGGCCCCTTTTAAGTCTTGGGATGCTGTGCGAATTAGAAAAAAAGAAGGTAAGAACATCTGGGTGGAACAAATATCATAGGCAAATATACTGAGGGCTGAAAAAGCAAAAGCTATGCATGGAACAGTAGGCAGACCACTTCTCTGAGTCAGAGGGACTGAGTAAGGAGGAAGAGGTGAGGCAGCAAGGTGCTGGGAGGCCTGTGGCAGGAATATCTTCGCCCAGCACTGCTGGCACAGGTTTCCATCAGCGCAAACTAGCGTGGCGGTGACCACAAGAGGGGAGCATTTGTAAGACACAAAAAAAATGACAAAGTGTCTTTTTTCAATGACTGGAAATAGAGAATTAAGTTTTAAAATGACAGTTTTTCCAGAACAAGATTATAAAGTGGTAAGAGAATAATGATAAATAACCACATGGTGACCTAATCATTTAGGAACAAGTTGTGCTACAAGTAACAGAAAAATCCACGCTACAATGACTTGTTAACTAAATGAAAGGGGTTTTTCCCCCTCACATGTGAAACCAGAGGCAGGCAGCTCAGAGTTCGGTGAGGCGGTTCCATCAGGTCACCACTGTTCCAGGCTCTTTCTGTCTGTCCACGATTCTCAAGGTCACAAGCTGGATGATCCCCACACCACCTCTGCAAAAACTCTGAACTTGTACACATTTGCAGGTCATTACATCTCAATGGGAGAATTATAGGGCATGCCTGGGTAAGGAGATGAACTTTTTCAGAGTTAAAGGAGCTGTGTTATTGGGGAGCCATACAGATCTTCCAGGAGTTCCAGATATGAACTGAAAATGCAAGGATGAAGTTTTACGCTGTATTGGTTCATTCCCCAAAGAGGCCCAGTGTGGCCCCCCACCTGGAAATGCCCCCACCTGGCATGGGGGGCTTCACACCACCACACCCGACAGCCAGGGTCAGTGACACTGCAAAATCATGCCACGTCTAGGCCTCCAAACAACAGAAGAGAGCCGGGCTGCAGGCACAGGGAGGCCTCGGTCTCCCCAAAGCCCTTCTACTCTCCTTTCTCCCTACTCTGTTCTGCCTCCTTCCCGCTCTCCTGCTCAGGCCAAGAGCCCTGCAGACTGCTCCTTCCTTGAGCTCCCTTTCTCCCTACAGGAGAGCAGGACCCTAGCTCAAGCAGGGCTTCAATTTTATAAAGCAAGAAATCGGAAGCCCTTTCAGCATGCTCTGTTAAGTGGTAGGGAAAAAAGGCAAAAGAAACAGCTCCAATTTCATTATAAAAGAAGGCGAACATTAAAAACTAAGTCTAAAAATATCCCAGACCATGGATACACACATATACATATGTATATATTCATGTTATTTTAGGACCTAAATCCAACACGAATAATAAAGAGGATCAAATCACAAATCCCACCCTAGTGTTTCCAGTGACTTCATCAAAGGAGCATTCCTCTGAAGCCTGAGTGTTTTTGAAACTCATGTAATTCCTGTGAAGATGCCAGTGCTGACTAATTCATCTTTGAAGTTAAAAAAAAAAAAAAACCTTCACAAGTGCTAATGCTTATTCATATTTAAAGCAGAAAACCACCGGTCATGCTTATGTTGGACACAATGTTATTCCAGTATCTCATTTCAGTTTTTCAGCAGTCGTTTGTTCCCAGAATAACCATAAGACCTGTCTAAGCGAAAAAGTTAATAACTGTTTCACACAGTGAGAAAGGACAAGGTGGGGAGGGGTGGGGGGAAAGAAGAGGTTTAAACGAGAAGGGGAAACATGAGGGGAGGAAAGAGAATATTTGTTAGGTCCCAGGACACACCAGACTTTTTACCGCGATTCTTGAGCTGCCTGGCATCAACTGAAGCACATTTAGGAACCACATTATCTCACTGATTTTTAAAAGCACATCTCACATTTACCTCCTCTGAAACTTAGATGAAACTTACCATCAGTTGTATGTCATAGTTTAATTGGAAGCATATCAAATAATGATACTTCTTGTAATTGAAGATGCCAAAGAATCAAAGAAATATGCTATATTCAGTCTTTCTGGGACATCTGGGGGGTATTATTTTATGAACTTATAATAGCATGCAAAATGTCACTTTCTAGACCTAACATTCCCATGCTGCGACAGCACTAGGAAAAACTGACTTACATCTATTTCTGTCATTTTACCTTTCCTTCCTTTCTCTAAATATTTATTTTATATCAGTGCAAAGCATGTATATCAGTGTGAAACATGTTCATTCCTATAAAAGAAATGGAATCAATTCTGTGAGAATCGTAAAACACTGAAGTAGAAGGACGCTTAGAAAACGTCCACTGACATCTTCGCATTTTACAAGAGAAGAAGCTGTGACTCAGAGGATCTGAGACCTGGGGACCTCCAGCGGGTCACTGGCAGAACCCGCCAGGGAGCCTCATCTCTGGGCTCCCACCTGATCCTGTTCTTTCCACTCTGCTTCTCTGACTTTCCCACTGCTTTAAGCTGCTGCTTCGACACGATATCTTGGACAAAAGTATTAGATAACTAAAAACCAGAACATAAGTTTGCATATATGTCCCAAAGCACCTAGCTATTTGAATGTTAACAAAGGTCGTTCTTTGTGTTTCACTTTTTTCAGCACAACCTGCCAGAAAAAATTGTATATGCGCGGAAACAGCCAGCAGAGGGAGTCTTTATTTCTCAGCGCAAATAGAGAAAGAAAATAAGATGCTTTGAAAATTTCAACTTTAACATTGTTAACCCTGTGGAGGTCCTTCCTCATATAGTTGTTAAGATTCTGGTAAGTTTAAATCTATCTTTAAATATTCTTTACTATTTGAATTTTTAAGATAAATCATGTTTATATCTTTAATAAAAAAGATGGAGGGGAGGCAGTAGTATATAAAGTCACTTCAGCAAGAACCTTTCCTGGAACTCAAGCTGGAGGTCCTCCCTGGCATTTAGAATGATGTCAAAATTTTTCTTCAAATCTTGGTAGAACTACCCAAGCTAATTTTAGACTTGTGAAACTATAAAATAATATTCCTGATATTTTCACAAACCCAACTGAATGTCTATGTCCAAATATGCAGGTCCTTCCTATTAGGAGGCTATAGGCAATTTAGGACAATGCTGTTCTTGCCAAAATGGTTTTTGAATTCCTCTTTTGGAACTGTCTTAAGAGGAAGCATTTTTAATATCCTACAGGGGTAGAAAATCTTTATCCTTTCAGAGGGTTTAATATCAGAAATTACCAAAAGTCTTACTTCTTTTTTTCTGCCTAAAAGAGATTCTATTTTCTGGATTTGGCTTAGGGTGCTGGGGCACGGCCAGGAGAGCCTGCCCTAAGACCGCCCCCGAGCAAGAGTCTTAGACTGTTAATCAGCCCAGCTATTTTTAATCTGCCTTCATTGCCAAACGTGGACCAGACATTGTGGTTTGCAAACTAACATGAGGCATGGCCCTCATTCTCACGGAAATGTGTTCCAGTCCAGGTGCTTGTGGCGATGGTGGACTCCAGAATCTGCTCTGTGATCAGACCCTAGACCACCAGCTTATCAACGATGAGTCTTGGATTCCTCACCCTGTAAAATGGGCAAAATGCTGGCAAACTGACAGCACTCAATTCATGTTCATGACTACTATAAATTTTTGAAAGCAGAATGAGTAAGTCCCAAGAGATTCCTACTGAGCTCTAAGGAACTTTGACATGTGGCTTAATCACTGTATCTTTGAGGCAAGATTTGGTGCACAACAAAGGAAAAATTACCAGGAGGGCAAAAGATGGACGGGTAGTAAAGGTGGGATTTGTCCGAGGAGCAGACTACACAGAGGTGAGGCCAGGGCGTGGCAGCTGCGCAGTGGAGCCCAGCTCTGCAGCATGCGGGTGCCCACCAATTCTGACAGGCAGCCCCCCATGCTAAGGGCCCACCTGGAGCTCAGTCCTGCCTTGTCACTCATTAGCACTATGCTCTGGGTAAGATATTTAACTTCTCCAAGCTGTGTTGTCCACCAACCTTGCAGTGTTCTTATGAGGATTAAAGAGAATGTACAATCAGTGCTGAGTGCAGTACGGCTGTTTTTATTTTTACTGCTGTGTGCACCAGGCAGGGAGTGCTCCAAACTGCCCATAGCAGCAAGCTGGGGGTGACAGAGGTCATGCAATGGCAGCGTGGACCAGCTGAGGTGGGCCCTGAGTGCACAGCTTCTCACCACAGGGTCTGGAACCCGGGAAAAAGGAAATGAATGCCACAGAGAGACAAATGCAGAGAAGCAAACGCCACTGACAGGTCAATATAAAAAAAAAAAGCACCCAATTTTGCTTTTTCCAAAATTGTGTTTATTCAACAAATAGTAATTATATACCAACTCTGTACCTCCCCTATGCTGGACACTTGAGTCCAGTGGCAACCAAAAATGACACAGCCCCTACCATCATATAGCTCACACTCCAGTGATGTCATCTTTGTCTATCAAAACAATGTATTAACACTAAGCACAATTGCACCTCTTTCAAATACATAAGCCAGAAGTCCCTGCCTGATACTCCCTAGGACAGTGAAAGAAGTCCTCTAACCACCTCTCTTACTATATTTAAATCTACACTCCCAGATTTGTAAAAGATATTTACCAGCATATAATACTTCGATTATTTTTTTAAATTCAAAACTGAAAGTTAGCAGAGGGAAACAGAATTTGAAAGGCATAGTCTTTCTTCCCCTAACTGCACTGTATCAAGGATAACTACTTTTTGTTTGATTCATTTGCTACAAGAAAATTTTTGGGTAACTACCTTAATAAGATAGGGCCCCCTGCAAAATTTGAAATCATAGTCATAGGGAGATTTTAAACTGTTTATGAAACTAGCAAAACAAGCCATTCCACAGATGAGGGGGAAAAAAGGAATTCACATTTGTTGAGTTTCTACTATGTGTCAAGTACTTCTAAATGTTTGTGCTATTTAATCTTCACAACTATTCTGTGAGGAAGCGTCACTATCCCCAAGACTGAGAAACTGATTCTCAGAAAGGTTTAAAAGAAGACACCTAAAGTCACACCACAGATCAGTGACAGAGCTGAGCTCAAATTCAGGGCTTCCTGGCTCTAAAACACACACAATCTCCACTCCAACACACTTCCTAAAATCTCACTTCCAGCAAAATTCATCTGTGTAGCACTCTTCCTGGATGAATATGCAACTTGGTTACCCTGCCTGAAAAATAAAAGGACAGAAAAAAGATCAAGGTTTAGCAAGAATGAGAGCTCCAGGTAAACAGCAATGACGATACTCACTACCATCTCACAACCACCTTCCAAGCAAGCCAGCCGTCTAAACTCAGGTCACCATCTGCGATCTCCACTGTCCTCCCCTACTCAGGAAACCTGCTCTTACTACATGTTCTACTATCTCCAATCACATAATAGAATACAGCTGTTCAAAAAGCATAACCATATTTTGTATCTGGCATGACAATAATAAAAATCCAAGGGACAAGCATTTTCTGAATGCCTGGTATGTTGGAGGCACTTGTGGTGGAGATGGCTACTTGCTCACCAAGATCCATCCTCCCCATCTCCATCCCTAATGAGTCCTGATTCTGGTAAGTGTGAAGCTCAAGGCCTACATCTATTTCCTGGCTTCCCTATACCCAGAGCTGACCACGTGACACACCCTGGCCAGTAAGATGTGAGTAGAAGCTCCTGGTGACTCCCCTGTGGCACGTTAACATCTGACAGAATCAGCTGGGATGTCCTTGCTTCTTCCCATTCTGTGTGCCAGGAACGTGAGTAGGATGACTGGAGATTTGCATTATCTTTCCATAAAAGGAAAAGGGACCCACACTAAGGAAGATATAATAGAAAGCAAGGGGCTTGGTTGCCCAAGGACATTGCCGGACGGCTACGTTAGCTTTGGACTGATTCTTCTCGTAAAGTGAAAGAAAAATAAATCTCTCCCCTGTTTAATATGCTGTCATTTGAGTTTTCTGGGTACAGGAGATTAAATTCAGCCTGTAACTGACAAAGCACTTTATTTAAAGAGCTGTTCCCTTCAAAATGTAAAATCTAGTTTTAGGACAAAAAAACAGCAAATTTGGAAAACCAAACAGTTCAGGACACATAAAAAATACACAAGGATACACAGGGGAAACTAAAAGTCAAATTTGAAAAGCCAGAAAGCAAAAGATACACACCTAAGGGTAGCTAATAAGACTTAAATGCCATAAAACGTAATGAGAAAATTATGTCACACGGCAGCAGTGACTGAACTGAGAAATGAGTAACAAGGGTGCATCCACTGATACCTGAATCAAGACACCATTAAAATGGACGAGATGAGAGTCTTAGAAGGCTCCAGGATGGTACCACAGTCTGAGCTGGGACACAGACATTAGCCTTTGGGAAAGCAGGCAGGATCCTGGGGTCGTCTGCAGGCCACGGAGCACAAGACTGGGGGCAGAAGTGCAGAGGGACAAATATAAAACCCTGTTCAGAGCACCGGGAGAAAAACGGAGACTTCATACAAAGCTGGGACGCCGCCCTGCATCCGGGCCCTGAAGCACAGTGACCTCTACGTGAGCTTGCACTAATCTTGTGTGTATTTAACAGTTTCCAGGTAAAAATAATGATGTGATGATCTGTATTCTTTCATTCTTTACAAGATTGTTTTTAGAAATTCACAGCAATAATTCTAATTGTACGAGGAAGGAAATGAATATAACCTGAACTCTCTCTCGTATAAATGAGGGCATGGGATCTTTTCAAAAATGGCATTGCTCCACATTATACTCAAGAATTTTGGATTTTCAAAAGGCTTTGAATCTTAAGAAAAACATATTCTAAAAATTATCCCTTTTTTCTCTGATTGAGGAAGACAATTCAGGATTTTGTGTGCTTATGAAAATCTCTCTTAATTGTAGTATGGATAAAGAATGTAGAAATGCTTGTAAACATAATTTGCAAAACAATTTTAATCCAATAGAGATAGAAATTTTCCTACCCATAGAATCAGAATATGGACATCTGGTCTGCTGACCTTGCAGCCCTTCTATTAAAAGAATGTGAATTTTATACTGCACTTAGTGTGAACCTTACAATGCTTGAGCCTTTTGTTAACTCTCTAAGACCTTAAAATAGTCTCTTGATGTAATGAACCCAATTAGAGCACTGGGTAGAACAGTCTTTCCATCTCTCCCTCTCTCTCTCTCTCTCTCTCTTTCTCTCTCGCTTTCCCTCTCTCTCTCTCTCTCTCACACACACACACACACACACACACACACACACATACTCACTCACTTTGCTGCTTACAACTGCTTTCTGAATAAAACGTTTTTGACACTAGAGTATATGGGGCTTGGTGGAGGTACAGAGGAAGATGAAAGGATTTGCCTAAGATAATTCCAGACTAGAAGATGAATGGCAATTATACACCATAAGGCAATTTCATTAACATATTAATTTCAGGAGGTAACACATATCTAATATGAGAAACACCCTGGAAGTCACAAGACCTAGATTCTATTTCTAGCTTGCCATTGACCTTCTGGGTGACCTTGCATAAGTCACTCAATACCCAAGAGACTCAGTCTTCTCATTTGGAAAAAAAAAAGGTATAACCTAGTAGTTATCTGAGAAAAATGCTATGAGGTAAAGGATTCATTCAGAACATTTGCTGAGGATGTGATCATTTCTGAGAGGTATGATGAAACTTTTTTCACTAGAACCTTGATTAACTAGTTCAAGGAAATCAGACCCTAAAAGAATTAGAGAAAGTCAAAAATTTCTTTCAAATTTACTTGATAGTCTGCCAAAATACCCTGGTCCTCAAAGATCAAAGTATATTTGATCTGCTACAAAGAAGACTCATACTATGTTAAAGGCCATGTTTAGAGTTCAAGTTCCAAACCAATTTCAGGAGAATCTTATGCTCACTTAGATAAGATACACCAGCTGATAAGAAAATTACTCCCAGCGCTATTAGGCGTTTTCAGAAATGCCCTCCGCCTTTTAAACAATTAGGATTCCAGCTGGCAAACTATTTTGCAAGAGCCACTCATTCAGGATGAGCAAACTTTATGCCAAACCTATGGAAAAAGCACCTGCCTTCCTGGGAAAACGAAAAGCTGCCCCCAAATTACTCTGAGAAATGCTTGTAATAATTTGTATCATCTTAAATTATGGTGCATATAGAAAATGACAAGTTAATTACAAGTGTGGAATAATTTCCTATCTTGGAAAAAAAAGGCATGGTGTGAGCAGAGGGGTATTTTTTAGCCAGAAAAATACTCAGTTCCTTAAATAAGAGATGCTAAGATTTTCAGAACAATCTTATACACAGTGGCTCCTTTGGGGGTTAAAATGTCGGGAGAAAGAAATAGCATGAGTACTTTCAGCAAATGATGTGCTAAATTATATGAACATTTAATATGTGTACTCACTGGAAAGGAATAACATGGACTTGGGCTTACGGAATTTTGACTTATGGAATTATTGTAATAGAAACCTGACTAGAAGTTTAATATAAAAGACCAAGAGAAATCACAATGATGTGTCCATTGGCAGCTCAGCCTAACATCAATTATAATCACAGCTTTCCAGAGTAATTTTGTTTTGCTTCTTACCAATCAGTGCTGCATGTTATTTTCTAGCCAAGTTTTACTCAGACCAACTTCCCCTAGACTAATAATGGCTCCAAGTCCTTGAAAATGATAGCATCTTTTTCAAATGTTTTATACTCTAAGAAAATAAGAAACTATTTAAATATTTTACTGTCATTATGAAAATATGAAATACACTATCTGATTCACAGAACTGTAGACACAAATAAGATTGAAAAAGAGTATTTAGTGAAAATCTCTTAACTATTACATTGCAGGCGAGGAAGTAATGACTCTAAGAGTTTAAGTGACTTGGCCAAGGTCACACAGCTAGGAAATGGAGAATCCGCTGGTGGTATGCTTTCCACCACACCAACATGTCGTGCAAAAGAAACAAAAAATGCTGAAAGCATTTTCATTAATCCGAACTACAACATAATGGGTAAAGAAGGGTTCAAACCTAAGAACATAGATTTGATATATGCTAATGTATCTTTTCACATTCCCAAAGAGTCAGGGACTCTATATGGTCATTATTAATGCACTGCTAAGTCTAAATCAAAATAAAGATTCAAGCTCAAAGCAAAATATTTTTAAATAAATTTGCTAAAGATGAGAGAAAGGCATCAAGAGCGATAAAGAACAAATGTTGGCAAAATTATCATATACTATTTCACTGCCAAGTAAAATGTTCCTGGTGAATAAACAGTCAATTGGATAGGAAAATATACTAAAAACCTAAAAATTAGAAACAACAAAAAGAGACACTTCTTAAACAAAAACAGTCTAACTGTAAGATTTGTTATTTTCAAATAAATTAAACCATGACCTTTGACTTAATGAAATACACTAGTAGTTAACGATTAAAAGTTGGGTGTGGAAATAAATATTACCGTTTCTAGTGTCACCAAAACCACTGGAAAAGCACTGTGCCAAAATGTGCTTTGGTGCTTTCTCTTTCTACACAACAGGTTTGATTCTTTAAGGATTTCAATACCCTGCTCTTATTTGGTGTATTTTCAAGAGAAGTTTAGTATATTCAGTTTTACTGAAATGCTACATTACATGGTGTATTTGTTACTGTATAAAATAGGCTGCTGCAAGTAAGACACAGAAATAAACTTTACAAAAAACAAAATATTTTCACACACAGGACTGACTGCATTAATAATTAACAGAAAAGCCTTCTCGCAAGGGAATTTAATGGAAAGTTTCTCATAAGCAAGCTGGCAGAAACTCAGTAGAAATGGGTAGAAAACCAGAGGATAATAAACTGGTGCCATATGTTTTCACAGTAAAACAATTATATTGTCCGTTCAACAATGAAGATGGAGGTATTATGAATTACAGTGAAACAAAGAAACTGCTCTTTAGTAAACAAATATAAAACATAACAGCTAGCAGATTGCCTACTGAACTGAAGGCAAAGGGGCCTGAAGTTACAGTAAAAAGGAAAAAAAAAAAAAAAAGAAAAGAAAAAGCCTCAATACAGACTCTAAATCACATGCCCTGAAATCGAGACCAAACTGCTCTCACATGGAGCTTTTTTACTACAGAGATGTTCTTGCCCAGCTTTTTTCCCCTCAGTCTAATTTCCATAATCTATCTTGCAATCACCTAGAGCTTTAATGAATTATTGTCTCTCTCAGGGTATGTAATGAAAGTTTCCAACACATTAATAAACACAGTAACAGGAAAAAAAGAAAGCAAGAAAAAGAAAAGGAAAAAAGTAAAAGAAGCCACATACCCTTTTCTGTAGAACTATTGGCGTTATCGCAGGCAGAGTGACCCTTCTTGCACTCAAACTCATGCCTGCTCTTCTCAGAATGATCCCCTCTTGTAGATCATGAACGAAATGAAAGAGATCTTTTACAGTTACTCCTTGGGAATCTCGGGGCTCAGTGCAAAGAAACAACTAGGAAAGTAATAAATGTCACTCTGCTTATGTGATTCCAATCTACTCAAAGCCAATTAAGGATGGCTGTGGGACAGGACAAGGCAGCGACCAATCAAAGACCAGAAAACTCCGCCTTTGCCCTTGGAAACACATTCTGATACTTTTGTTTATGATATTTAAAGAACCAGATTAACAGGCACCTAGTTCACTTAACTTTTCTTTCCAAAACAGTGCAATTCAATGCCATTCTTTGTTGACTAGGCAGTTATGTCTTTACTAAAACATTTCAACATATGGCAGATAAGAAACTGTTTACATTGGTCTATTTAAAGTGTATAAATATGCAGATGCACTAAATTTACTTATGCTACTCATAAAATTGATAAATGGGTCGATTGAAACATATTATATGAGGCCCCAAAAATATAATCCTAAAGTTAGAATTGGTCCAAAAATGTTAATTTACAAGTTATAATAAAAGGCTTTGAATAGACATTTATGCATTTCATCTCCTAAACAGTTAAAATTTTTGTATCATGGACCTTTCAGCTACCCTTGAAGTTACACACTTAAGTATTCCTGCTAAATATTACCTTAACAATCAATCTAAATAATAATGTTAAATATAAAGATGGCATTAAACTACAATATGTGAATTGCAAATGCTTATGTTTTTAAAAAGCACTCATCTGTGTAATTGAGCATATTTCATTCAATTCAAGGCATTTAAAGAATAATCATGCTCAAAGCATTCTCAAAAATTTAACAGCCATTTTGCCTTTTTTCTTACAATAACTAAAAAATTGTATTCTCATATTTTTGAGGGTTGGAGAAGGGTCACAACTAAAAACGTTTCTGGGGAGGGAGAGGGATATAGCTTAGCAGTAGAGCTCTGGATTCATCCTCCAGTTCCACCATTAAAAAAAAATAAAAAACAAAACAAAATAAAATAAAAACATTTCTAGTTAACGAGAAAATTTTCAAAAAGGTCTAAATAAAGAGTAAAAGAAACACTCAAAATGACAAAAAGTATTGTAATATCAAAACTGATTCGAGTTTTTATAATTATAAAACCCCTCCTGACTGACACCCTCTCAGTGCTCTTCAGTCAGGACACAAGGCGTGACCCAGTGCATCTGGCACTTCTCGATCACAACGTGGTGATTGTAGTAACAAAGCAAAATGGAAGATTCTCAGCAACTCAGACACAAACTTTCCATTTCACTATCTAGACAGCTACGAGGCAGGGTTCACTCGGGTGTGCTTTATATGCACGGTGATCTCATATTCCTCAAAAGAAAAAGAGACACTACAAACTCTAGGATTCCCTACTCCGAATTTCAAAACCTACATAGGTCCCTCACGATGGTAGCTGGGGGATGGTGGAGATTCAGTTCATAAAAAAGTCACAGACTGACCTAGTTTGAGGGCATGCATTTGGTCCTTATCCTATCAGGTTTCTCATGGTCTTTTGAAATAAAACTAGCAACAAAAGTCTACTTATACTGGGAGAAGAGTTAACATTTGTGAAGTGGAAGATTCCGGTTTAACCTTGAGTCACTGTTTTGGCAGGCACACATTAACAAAGCCCACAGTAACTACAAAATTTCAAGATTACTATCTACAATTTTTGGCTTTTTCTTTCTTCTTTACTCAATTTAGTCTTTGAATATTACAAAGAAGCGTTATCTCTTGTCCCCAAAAGGGTTCCACCATAATCAAAGAAATTCATTCACTAAATCATGAGGCAAAGTACCCACTATGTGCCAGGCAGTATGTTAAGTATAGGAACATGCTATTGAATTAGATACAGTCACTACCTCATAGCAGAACAGAGATATTCATTTTTAAATTAAAAAAATCTCACTCAGTAGTGGGCTTAATCTAATCGTGATTAAATTCCAAGTACCAGAGGTGCACCAGGGTAGAAGAAATTCCACATCAGAGGTGAGATCACGGCAGGCTTCAAGGAGGAAACAACATTTGCTTTGCAAGTGATTAGGAGAAAAGAATACACAGAACTTGGTAACTAATGGAGATACATTGTGAGGTTCTCAAAGCTGACTGCAAGTTTTGAAGTCCAGGCGAGTGGGGAGGCAGAGCTGCTGTTTTACATCATTCTATAGGAGCTTTTTAGACACTAAAATGAATCATTCACGTCAAAACAATGTCCAGGCTCTATATTCATTACAGTGCAACACACCTGCCGGTGAAAAACATCTGACAGACAACAATCTGCTAGAGTCTAATGGGTCATCTCTTTCGAACTCTTGAAAATTAATGTTTATAAATTTTCAGTGAAAACCGTGAAAAGCAAAGTGTGCCATTTTGTGACTCTATTTTGCTAAAAAGGTCTTTGAAGAAAACCTCACATACACTTTCCATAGTCAACAGGCTGAAAGACTAATGAGATGACATTTGCACTTAATAACACAGGCAGAGTCTCATTTTTCAGCCACCCTTTACAAATGTTCCTGGTGACTGTGCTTTATCTTTCTTCCTAGTTACTGTAGACACACTTTCTTTAATCATTATTATAAATGACTTGCATACTCACTAACCCTGTCACCTGAGCCTTAATTTCTTCAGCTGCCGTTGCATGGGGTTAAAAAGCTATGGCCAACAATTCTGGGATTGCTATGATGGTCAAGGATATCAATTTTGTGCAGGGCCTGAAACAGCCCAAAGCAGGTGCCGAAAAAGACTCCTTGAACTGCTCCTGCAGAGGACTGGGCCTAAGCTGCAATCCTCTTACAGTGAGTCACAGATCATTGTTTCCAAATTAAATTTTGATATAGCAGGGTTTCAAACTTAATACAGCAGGGTCAACAATGAACTATTATGGAATAGCACTGTATATGATTTTGAGTTTTTGCTTTATAGTTTGATAGAACAAGAGCAGATTTTGTCACTCAAAATATGCCTATCAAGATTTCGATGTGAATTAAGAGTAACAACAACAAAAAAGAATAACAAAAAAATACTATATAATAATAAATATTAAGATGATAATTAATAATAATTAGCCAGGCACTGAGCTAGTTCTCACTAAATCCTCATGACTCCTATAAGGTAAACAACAGGTATTCAACAGATAAGGAAACTAAGGCCACAAGAGCAGACAGTTGACAATGGTCTCAGATATAAGTGCATGTTGCAAAAACTCACCCCAGTTCACAAAGTATATAAGTCGATCAGCCAAGGTGAAAGCCACATCTAGTCCTCTCCCAGACACTCCCTTATTCTACTCCACAGTAGTCTCTCCCACACTGTACTGTAAAATTTGATGAAGTATTAGCATGCAGTGTCATCTTCACACTGCCCTTGTTTCTGATGTACTGAAGTATTTGTTTTACTAACTCACGTAATAATTATGTATTGGGGGCCTTAATATGTGTTAACTTCTCTGCTATTCACTAGGGGACTTCAAAGTTGAAAATTCCTGATCCCTGTGTGCCAGAGCAGCTAACACGTGGCATATGTCAACACTCAGTCGAAGCGGTGCACAAGGAGGGGTGCACAAGGAGGGATCCGGGCCACACGAGCGCCAGCCAACCTCTGGGTTCCAAGCCTGCCCTTCAGACTCTTCTCCCACTCAACATCAACCAAAGCTTCTTGGAGCTCCCCAAAGCACGTTCAGTTTCCACCTCTTTGCTCATAATGTTCACTCACTAAAATCCACAAATGTTTCAATGCCCAAGACCAATCACATCTCCTCTGAAAGTTTCATTGATCATACATCTTTCAAGCATCTCTCTTCTTTTTTTTTTTTCTTTTTTTTTTCGCACAAGTCACCTTAGAATTGAGAGGTAGAGAAAGAGGAAGAGACAACAAACAAAGAATACATCTTAAGTGTTAGGCACTGTACATATGGTGTTTCATTTTCTAACAACCCTGTAAAGTAGGCGTTATTTGTTCCCATTTTACAGTTTCAAACCACATCCATCTTTTCCAGACTGCCCCTTTACCCTTTGTCATGTACCAGTTTAGTCAAGCTTCCGCTACCGTTTCCTATGGGCAAGCAACTTTTATCATTTAGAATGTAGGTTTCTTGAAAGTAGGGACATGACTAACTGCTCTTTAACTATCCCTCTGTCTACAGAAGTGGCTTTACACCTGGGGAAAAATGCTTAAGGATGCTTCCTGAAACCCTGGATCCCGAATGCTTGTCGGGCAGAGCTGTTAGCGTGCTCTCTCCTCTACCAATGCACCTGACTTCTAATGTTTCTTCCCTTTGCCTTCGGCCGGTTAACATTCAAGTAACTTATCTCCCTCAATAAAATCATTGGTTCTTATCATTAAAAAAAAAAGAATGTTTCCTGATACAAAGTCCTACAAATACTTCTTTAGCCAACCCATTGACCAGTCTCCTCCCTTACACAAAATACAGCTGCTTCGCCCCTCGGTCTTCCCCCTGCATACTGTGCTAATGGATACCCATTTGGGGTAGCTTATTGCTCTTCCAGACTCATTCTCTCCCTCAAAGACTCAGGATTAAACTTCATCCCTCCAAGAAGTCATTCCTCCATTTAAATTATATCATTCCTTATTTTGTACTTTTCTTAGGACTTAAATTTTTCCATTTCTCATGTCTTTCTCTGTCCATACTAATACATTGCTTTGATAACTAATAAATCCTTTCAGAGGCCCAGTTTATTGCCTAACAAAAATATAATCCTTAGGTTTTTGCTCTTACCTTTTGCTCTTTTGCTCTGTGGCTCCTAGAATACCTAGCAGGGTGCTCTCTGTACACAGTAGGCCTTATGTTCACTTACAGTCAATGTGGAAAGACTAATCACTCTGGTTACATAGCGGACAAGCCTCCTTTCTCGTCTTAACAATTGTTGCAAGCCTTATGATTTATTCTGAACAAAATCACACAGTCTTCACAGGATCACTTGGATATTCTTTATCTATCTGGCATAGTTCTGCTAGCGGTCAGGAGTATTGACACTAAATATAAGTGTTGTCCTAAGAACACTGGTCTCAGAAAAATCTTAAAATAGTGGGTTATAGCACTTAATAGCAATAAACAGTCTAGATCTTTAGGCAAAAACCCAGTCCCTCAAGTTCTGTCAGCTCATCTTACTCTCAGACCCTTTGCTCCCCCAGGTGTATGACGTGGCCTTGGTTGTGACACTTGATGGGCCTGGTCTGATCCTGCCCCATCCTCCTTCCCCCTCCACTCTGACAGCTCTCTTCTTCCATCAAGAAGGCCTAGGATTTCTTAGTGATTTCAACTCTGAAAGTTTCTTCTTTTAAAAATATTACCGAGTGAGCTGCTTCTTTGAAAGAAAGTAATGACATAAGCTTTAGTGATAAATATTACCAATCCACAGTTCATTTAGGTATTTAAAAAGTGCCTATGAATTCTCCAGCTGACATAGCTTTCTAGGAGCATTACGTCTGCCTACCAGGGAGACATAATGTATTGTACTGTTGACAGGAGAGCAGATGGACACTTAAAAATAATTATAACAATGTGTTAAGTTCTTTAACTGGGTATAAATAAAGTGCTCGAACCATGAAACAGAAAGAGCTTAATTTCACCATGAGACAGCAGACAAGTTCCCCAAGTGGACAAAAGATTCAAGAATGAGGGTAATTCCAGGTATTGGAAACATATACAAAGATGGATCTGGAAAAACATGGGCCAGACAAGGATGGTCATTCTGTGCCACACTGAGGAGTCTGACTCGAGTGCTCAAGGGCAATGATTTCTGATAAGATGTGAATTTCACCTCACAGAAGACAAACTGTGGAATGATGACTAGAAGGAACAAAAACAGAAAGAGGGAAATGAGTCCTAAATGAGTCCTAGAGAGAAATGGAAATTACCAGACTAGAACGAAGTCAAGATTTCAAACATGACAAGGAGGTAGAAATACAGGATCAAGTGGCCAAATTCATTAAGAAATATAAATTTAATTAAATTAAATTATATTTATCCCTGTATATGAGCCTGCAACATAAATTATAATTAACAAAAGTAGAGGCTATAAAAAGATAAATGTCTTATCTATACTCTTCAAGTTTCATATACTTCAAGATTCTCTGAAGAAAAATAGTTTAGATGGAGAAAGTAGACAGAAAACAAGCAGCTAACTTTCTTCATGTCCCCCAAACCTTAAAATGACAAGAAGAATGAATCAGAGAAGGAAATGAACAGATAATTTCTTTGCTAAGAAAGAAGAAATCTTTCTTTTTTTTTTTAAACTGTGCTTGGATATAAGAAAGGTACCTTCAGTAGACCATAAATTAAAAGAATTTCTAGAAGCTGGAAAGTCACTGGGATTAGATTGATAAGAGTACAAGAAATTACGGCCAGAATTTGTGTATAAGAGAAATGATGGTGAAGGCAGATCCAGAGAACTTAGGTTTAGAGTATATCTAGACAAAATATAGACTCACTTTAAATACCATGTAAACACTTAAGAGAAGAGGAATGCAGAGGCTGAGGAAACCCAGAACTTCCAAACATTATTATAAACAAAGCTAAAAACTAATAAATGGTATAGAAGATAAGATTGAGAAAGTGTCTCCCATAACGTGAAGGGAAAAGTCAAAGAAATTAAAAAGAAAAAAACATGGAGGAAGTCTAGAGAGATCAACACACATAGACTCTGAGTTACAGAAAGAGTAAGAAAAAGAAGTACGAGAAATAAGAAAGAAAAGGCAGAAGTCCTCTGAGCTAAGTTCCAAATTATAAACTAAAAGTGCCCACAGGTGGCTAAGTAATTGAATGAAAAAGGAGTCATGCTAGACATTTATTGGGAAATGTGGCAACTTCAAAGAGAAAAGATAAAATTCCTAACACTTTCTGAGAGAGAAATTACTGTTGACCTGCAAGGATTGAGAATTAGACTGGCATCAGAATATGATCCAATTTCTTATCAATACTCTCATGAACATAGCATGAAAACCCTTAAAAACTAACAGAAGCCAAAGGCTGTCAGAAATCCATCTTTGCAGGAACACCCTACCTCTGCAGCAGTGGGAAGTCATTATATTAAGAAAAATTTCACAACTTCCCATTTCCCTTAGCTTAGAAGAATTAAAGACTGAAAAAAATTCGAACACAAAAAAGGACGAGTCTTTTTAACTTACTACTTGAACTATGACTGTCTTCTTCACGAACCTTCCATAAATATGTTCCAAGAAAAACTACTGCTTTGAAGACGAATAATAAAACAGAGCAACCATCGAATCTGTACAAACATACTATGAATGGGAAGAAAAGGCATAGGAAAAACAAATGGCAGATGAGAATTACTTGCAAGAAAAGTATGGCCAAAGAACAGATAAAATTTAAGATCATACATTAAATCAAGATTATAAAATCATTAATGAAGCAAAATCTTATCTTTCACACACAAAGCAGAAAATTAAAAGCACAGGAAGAAATATAAAGACAATAAAAGGAGAAGAAACATCAGCAGGTAGAGTTTAAGAGATTTAACTGCTAGGTATTGAAATCTATAGTGAAATCAAAGTCAAGGTAAACAGATGAGAGATACAAGAAATGCAACCAAAGAGAGAAGAAAAACTGTTTTAAATTTAAGAAGTATTAGAAATAGAGAACTAAAGACAAGTAAAGGAGACTGATATACATGGAACTGGAATCTCCACAGAAGAAAATTAAAATAATGGAAAAGAACAAATACATGAAAATAAAATACAAGGAACCTTTTTTACAATAAAATACCTATTGAAGGGCACACTTCCTCCAGAGAAACTCATTTTAATGGTCAACAATAAGACACCCTAGTAAAGTTACTGGACTTGAAATTTAAAGAATCCTTTGGACATCAAAGCAAAAAACGCTCTTATCAGCTTATAAGAGGGAAATTAGTCTCTTGCAGGATTTCTCCAAAGAACATTCAAGTTTCAGTGGACCCCACTGTCCTTCTAGTAATTCCTCTGGATGGAATAATGCCCACAACATCCTTGGGGAAAGAAAATAGAAATGAAATTTTTATATCTAGCCAAACTCATTGATTATAAAGGTAACAATGTTCAAAAGTTTTGAACGTATGAAGGCACATAAAATCTTGTTCTCATGGGACATTCTTGAGAAACTTAACAGAAGATAAAGAGCAATCATCTAAGGGATAAATGGAACAATTAGAGTAAAAGGACTATATTAAATACCAAGATTAACTGTGGGACTAATCCCTATTTGATTATGTTGCTATAATAAAATATAAATAATATAAACCTTAAAAATGCAGAAATGATAAAACAAACAAAGAAAAAGTTGAAGGAGGGAAAAAATGGAATGTTACTGAGATCAAAAGATACTATTTAAAACTGATAAATCACATGAGAATTTAACTCAATTATTTTATTATATTAAAATCAGCTGGTAGAAAAGGGAGGCAGAAGGGGAAAAATACTAATTTTATTATTGCTCCTTAAAGGGGATTAATAGATAATGCTTAAAGAAATAAGAGGCCTATGGGTTTCCATACAGCTATAGTCATAGTAACAGAAAAATAAGCCTTTCCAATTAAAAGGACACAATGCTAAGAAGGCAGAATACATCGTACATTTTTTTCAAAACCTATAAATTTAAAACATAATACAGAATAGTATAACAACATTAACACCAAATTTCTGTTATGTCAATAGACGTTAGAGAGTCAAACTCATCTCCTTTCCATCTGAATGGCAAAGCAGATTCCACTCTATTCTGTGGGAAAGAGACCCCCCCATAACCAAGTGACTGAGAAAGTTTAACAACAAAGAATGGGGATGGAAGCTGACAAAGGAATAAAAGAAGGAGGAAAGGAGAAATGGAGAAAGACCAGAGGGAAGGAGGGAAGGAAAGAATGCAGTGGTCAGCATCAAGCGAGATTGAACTCAGGCCTGAGAAGCACTAAACAAGCAATGAAGAAAACTTTAATGCTAAAAGATATGATTCACAATAAAAAATATATTGATTATGAATACCTAGGTGTTGTATAATACACATTTGTAAAGCATACCTTATAGGAGGTATAAGGAAAATCAGACAGAAACCCAATATTAACAAACTATTATCCAACTGTCTCAAACCATGAAGTCCTAATCTCTGGAAGCTGTAGCTGTGTATATATTAGCTTACATGGTAAAAAGGGCTTTGCAGATGTGATTAAATTAAGGATCTTGATAAGTGAAGATCATCCTGAATTATACAGGTGGTCCCAAGGTATATACAAGCATCCTTATAAGATGAAGGCAGAGAGGGTCAGAGTCAAAGACGGTGATGTGCCAATGGAAGCAGAGAAATAGAGATGTAGAAACAGAAGCAACAGTCAGAGTGATGTGGGACCAAGAGCCAAGGAATGCAAACAGCCTTTAGACTCTAGAAAAGGCAAGTAAATGGAGTCTCCAGAAGGAATAAGGCCCTGCTGACACTTTGATTTTAACCCAACGAACTAGTTTCAGACTTCTAAAATTATAAGATAATAAAGGTGTGTTGTTTGAAGCTACTACATTTGTTGTAATTTGTTACAGCAACAATAGGAAAATAATATTTCCCCCTTTTCCTCCAAGCTTCTTATGCTCTTTTCTTTTCTTACCCAGATTCCTCTCACTGGCCTTTAGACAGAGCAAAGCCCCTAGATTTAAGAACAAAAGACATTAAAATTTCTCTCCAGCTAAAATATCTATCTTTTCTTTCTTTTACCAACAAACTTCTCCAAATATTATCTAAGGCTTCTACTCTGAAGGTTGTAATCCAACCATTTTACCAATGATCTTGCAGCTAAGCAAAATGAACATTTTTCATCCTCCTTTCTATTTGTCCTTCAGCATATGTGAACATTCTTGGCTAGCCTCTCTCTGTTGACTCTCATTTGGCCAGCTCATTCAGTCCAAAGATTTCAATTACCAACATATAAGCAGATGCTCATAAACTTTCATCTTCTGCTCAGATATCTCTGTGAAGCAATAGATTCATATATTTAATTGGCTATTTGATATCCCCATTTGGATGACTCAAATGCATCCCAAACTCAAAAAGTCCAAATCAACTCACAATGTCACTATCTGACACCCAAACCTGGTCTTCTTCCAGTGTTTCTAGCTCAGTGAATGGCACCACCATCCATCTACTCAGTTGCGAAAAGCCAGAAATTTGGGAGTAATTTTTGACATGTCTCATTGTTCACACTTCATATCAACTCTATACCAAGTCTTGTTAATTTTATTTCATAACTAGTCTCCAGAATCAATTCATTTAATTTCATCTCTTATAGTTCACCCTAGAAATTAAATGAAAGCCTCCAATCTTCATGACCACACACCTCTGCTTCCACACTGTCACTGCAATAGCCAATAGTTGTGTCCTGATAGATTCTCCCTCCTTACAGTTTTACCATGATTATATGCCTGAGTCCCTCAAGACAAATCTCTTTATGCCCTTTTCCCTGTTTACGTCAGTTACTCCGAAGCCCAGCGCTCCCAGGTCATCTATGCGCAGGCCCTCTACTCTCCGCCTGGGACAGTACATCCCCTCCTCTCACCTCATCACGCACACTTCCCCAAATGCTGAAATCCTTCCACTATTCCTCTGGATCTCACAGTTAATCATGAACAAACTCTCACAAAATTTAACCTCTCCTCTCAACTCCCCCTTCATTCTGACTGAATCTTGATTACCACTGAAGATCACTGTCCCACACTTCTCATGGCCCAGAGGTGGGCAGAGCTTCTTCTTGCTCCTCAGTGCCATTTTTAGACAGATTCGCCTCCCTCTTTTCTAAATTTACCTAGCTTTAAATCTTTTATCATTAAACTACACCACCCACTACTCCTCCTTGTAGGAGTTATCTTTGGTCATCTCAGATACTGTCATGAAGAGATTGAGGTTATCCATCCAATCAGAATAAACAGATGAATATCCTCAGGAAGAAGATGATTTTGAAAACTTCTTCAACTTTTTATACACAATGTCCAACATTTGCTTTTAAAAAATCGTATTTAAAAAAAAGGCTTGGTGGGAAGGGGAGAAGACCATAGAAAAGGATCTAGATATTGGAGTTATCAGAAATGGACTTCAAAATAATTGTAACTAGTGTATTCAAGAAAATAAATGACAAAATGGAGAATCCACAAAAGAACTCAAAGCTATAAAAATAAATACAATCAAAAGCTCAAAATATGCCCCTAATAGCAGTTTGAATATATCCAAAGAGAAGATTAGTGAACTGGAATATCTCAGTAAAAACATTCAGACTGATATAGAAGAGCAAAGAGGAAAAAAAAGAGCATCAGTATGTATGAAGCAAAGAAAAAAGATCATGAGGGCAGCAGAGAAAGAACTGAAAAAAAAACATTTAAAGAACTTTCTTTATATGATCAATATACTCCAAAACTGAAGAAACCCATCAAGCCAAAGAATTAACGAGCATTACGTATGTCAAGCAGATACATAATTTAAAATAATAACAATAACTAGGCTCACCTAAAGACAAAGGAAAAATCTTTGAAGCAGCCTGAGGGGGGAAATGTCTTTGAAAAATCAGTAATAAGATGGACAGCTAATTTCTTAACAGAGATGACAGAAGTCAGAATGCTAGGAAAAGACATCTATAAAATGTGAATAGAAGATAAAGCCAATCTAGAACGTTAAACCCAGTGAAAATACCCTTCAAAACAGAGACATTTCCAGTCAAAGAAAACCAGAGACAATTTGTCATTAGCAGAACAGCATTAAAATACATATAAAAGGGAATTCTTCAGGCAAAAGGAAACTGATTCCAGATTTTTTTTAATGCAGAGTACAAGGAAGAGCAATAGAAAAAGTGAATATGTTGGCAATTCAAAATGAACTTTGAATAAACATATTAATGCCTGAAGAAGTTTAAAATATGTATAGGATTAAAATACATCAACACAAAGGGTGGGAGGGCAATAGAGTTAACTGGATACAATAGAGTCAAGGATACATGTTACAAAGTCTAGGATAATCACAAAGGAAACAGTAAAACAGCATAAAACTACACACTAATAGAGTGAAATAGTTAAATAATTTTAATATACTTGATTAGTCCAAAAGAAGTCAGGAAGCAAAAAATAAGGAACAAAATATTTGGCACAAATTAGTAAAAGTGTAAACAATAAACAACCTGAAGTTGTAAAACATTGTACTCATTTTTACAAATTTGAAATTGAAATAATTTCTTAATAGATTTTCTGACTGTAAACATTCCAGAGAAGTTCAACAAAGTGGAACTTTTCTTATTTGAGGGAGATTTCTTCTTTACTGGTGCTGAAAATCACACTTGTTTTGTCTTCTTGGGACTCTAACATGGTTAGGTGACCTCATATGCATTTATGCATTATAATCAAACTGTATATTAACACCCAGAGTTTAAAATGATTACACTGAATTCAACTTATAAACTACAAAAGGTTTAACCCAATTTCAACTTCCATCATATTTTTATTCTAAGTAAGAAATTTTTATTTAGCCTAATAATAGTTTTTTTTTATTCTGTCTTTTACGAATTGTGACTTAAGTATGCTCTGCAATGAGATGAAATGACATTTAGGAAACTATTACTAATACTAATGCTATGATGTTAGGTTTAAAGTGAATCCTTATTTTCTAGAGCATTTAAATGCAATCAAAAGCTTTATTTAAGAAGTGAAACTGCAGATTACACATCTCAAATACAGTTCAAATGGGGTTCAAATACAGATCGACTCAAAAGAAGACGATCTGTATTTGAACCCCAACTCTACCACTTTGATAGTGTGATCTTGAGCAAGTTACTTAACTGCTCAGTGCCTCAGTTTCCTTATAGTAAGACTATATGAAAATAATAGGCATTATTCATATGAGCTGCTATTATAGTTGTTGCTGGTGTTGTCACTGTTGTTAGTTATTATTAAGTTGGAAGACTTGAGTTTTGGTCCCAGGTCCTCTACCAGCTCTCACAGTATCTATCCTCTGCAAAATGAAGTATTTGTACAAAACGGTCTTTAAGAATTTTTTTCATTTATAAGGAAAAAAATAAATATAAACTTGAAAACACACTCATTTCCTGAAAGAAACTAAAACATGCATACTTATCAGAGCTCTGATTAGAAGTCAGTCCCTACAATTTAAAAGTTCTTTTCAGAAGCCTTAAGTGTTTTTCTCTTAAGCATCGTCATCATTGCAAACATACAAAGGAATATGTCGACTTGCTACAAATCAATGCCACTCTGCTGACTGAAGACACAAAATTATAGCAGCTCTTTTCCCAAATATTATAAATCACACATAAAAAATTGACATGTAATGCCTTGCCCTACTCCTCTTCTTCATATCCATCAAGAAACTAGGGTTGCATTTATAAAAGTTACTTACTTAGTTACAGGGAATGTTGCAATTTAAAGAATAAGATATTTTATATCTTCAATTTCATCAGTGGAAAAGCAGTTAGAAAAGAGAATGCATTTTGAAATAGATCTCAACTCTCAGTAGATTTATTATGGTCAATCCCAAGTAATAAGTCGGTTCATTTCCAAACTACGTACACTGTGAAATAAGTTAGATAGTATAAGAAATTTCATTAAAATGCACAATATTTTCACTTACAAGCATTATTATATCTGATTTTCATGTCATGCATACACTCTTAAAGGAAAAGGACTAAAAGCTAAGTAACTATATCCCAAATACTTGACAGTATTCCTGTGTCACTAGCAAGTACTTACAGCTATTCATAAAAATCAATAAGTGATCACATAACTGTTATTAAAAACCTCTAATCAAAATAGTACAAAGCACAATTATGGTCACCAGCCAGCTCCAGCAACAACAACAAAAACACAAAAAACAAAGGAAAAAAAAAAACAAAACCCCGAAACCCTCCAAATCTGTTTTGCTCCAGGTGAAACATTGCAATGCAGCATGACTGCAATGCCTCCATTCACTTATTCATTCAACCATATTTACCAAGCACAGGTTACACAAGAGACATTGTTGAATCTCAGTAAATTACAGATGAGTATGACAATAGTTTCTAAAGTCACTTCTGCAGTATGCTAGGAGCTCTAAGAGATGTAGAAATCCTGTGCTCTGGGCCACACTGAGAGTTACAGAGGTTGCCAAAGGCTTAGTAAAGGAAGACACTCTGGAGTTGGACCTTACAAGAGAAGGATTTCACTAGGAGAAACGGGAGTCAGGGAGAATTCCAGGCAAAGGGAATAGCATGGGACAGATTTGGGAAACAGAGTAATATATTTTAATTAGAATGAATGAATATGTAGAGAATAGTAGGATAAAAGATTGGAAAGTTTTACAGCAGCCAGACTTTTAGACAACTTGAAAATTAAGTTTAAGAACCTGATGTTAACTTTGTAGGCAATGGAGACCCAATGAAGATTTTTAAGGAGTGGTGACATGACCAGAGTTCTTCTTTGGGAAGATTAATCTGGCAGCCATTCATCAGATGAATCCACGTGGAAATATTGTGGATACCACAGTTTTCTTGTACAGACTTCTACTGTATAACAAACTGTCACCTTGTTATTTAACATTCTATCCCCCTTTTCTACATATACTTTTACCTTTTCTCTGTGCTGATCTCTGTATTTGCCATATAACACAGACTACAGTACCCAAAGAAGCCTTTAGAAATGAGCTACCTTGAGGAAGACCAGAGTCATGTCCAATAACCTTCATGCTAAAAACAGCCCAGACATCACTTTAAGAGCCAGAAGTCTATATTTAGATTTAAGTGCCTTGATCAAAACGATAAGCTTAGAGAAGCAAGGCATCTAAAGGAGAAAGTATAATTACCATATTGGGTACTGGCCTCCTGGGGATTATAATTCCCACTTTATAATAATGCAATTGATGATCAAAGATGCTAGAGGTTAACTAGCTCAAAACCACAAGGCTGACATAATGCTTGGCAAAATGTGGGCCCAGAAGGGGAAAACAGAAGAGAGAAAATAATGAAACACATAATGTTCTCTTAGCTGAATGAAAGACTGTGAACTTGATATTAAATGAGCCAACCAAGTACAAGGCAGGAATAGTGAGGGTTTTTAAAGACAATTTTTAAACATATTTTAGCTTCCCAACAATAAGAGAAAAACTGCAAAGCTTCCAGAGAGGAGATTAAAAACCAATAAACAAATCAAAACAAAAAGCCTTACGAATATACAGGACTCAAATTGGCAACATACTTTTTCCCTTCAAAACTGGATGCTGAGTGACAATGGATTAATATAGTAAAAGTTCTGTGGGTAAAACTATTTTGAACCTAGAATTGTATACCTAGCCAAATTAGTAAACAAGAGTGAGGGTGAAGTGAAGACATCCTTAAAACTAGAGCCCTTTATCAATGATAGATGAAAATACCCTTTCTGTTTCAGGCATGGTGCTGGGTACTCATTATCTCAGGAGAACGACTCTGCCCAAGACAGTTTTTCTGCATAAAAAACTTACAGTTTCTTAAAGTGAACAAACTAATTTCAGTTTAGTGGAACACTGTATCCCCCAAACATGCTCAACTCCAGTATTTCTATAAATGAGGTATTTTTTTTAATACTGGAACTGACACAATAATGTAATATTGTTTATATTGACCAACTCTCACACCACAGACTGACAAATAACAAATAACTACTGGTGGTAAACAGAAGGAAGGAAGGAGGGAGTCGGTCAGGCAGTGAATAAGTTGAAATTCCAATAAATAATTCAAGCCAAATATTTTTACTCATCTTTATTTTCCCCAATTCAGAGTCTGCTAATCTTACTGATCAGAAACTGATATTTAGGATTATCTTCCAAAGCAAATTTTTATTTGAGAGATCAGGACCAACTATGAAGAAAACTGCACCTGACATAAAAATGTTCTCATAAAAAGGACTACTATCACGTCGGACAGGGGTACCATGGAATCACTGCAGACAATGCCAGAAGGAGGTGAGCACACAAAGGATCTTCTCAGCGACGGTGCTTGTCACAGCAACTTCTGGTATAAACATCCAGTTCCAAAGGGAGTCCTGGTATGTGCTTAGGACCTCACTCCTACTCATTCCAATCCTTCCTCATTAAAACCACATTACTCACCAAAATATGTCCAAAGCTAAGTAAGACGGTCAACTTTTCATCAACTGTTAACAGATAAATCTGTTCTAGGCCTCACAAACCTTCTGCAGGTAACAGGATTTAAACGTAAAGCCACCTTTTAAAAATATTATGCCATGTGGGAAAATGATTCTATTATTTAAATGATTCATTTAAGGGTTTTATAAAGACAAGACAAGTAATGACAACGCCCAGCCAAGGGTGGGCAAGTAAGGCAGAAATGTTGCCAATGTACCTCATCTTAACAGCAGCAGCCTTATGTTCTCTCATTAGACTCTCCTGAGCAGACTGATGAGAAATGCTGAGTTAAAAAAGGGCCAAAGAATTTCTCCACTCAAATCAACAGACCATCTGGTCTGCTATGCTGTTTCTGCCAGCGGTCACAGCAGAAACTTCCAGAAAGCAAATGTGGACATCATTATAGAGCTGTATGTAGGTGGAGAGAGAAAAATATTCTTAACTGCAATTGTGGGAGAATATGCATTTTTTTTTGACCACAAGTTCAAATATTTATGAGGTGTGACTATGAGATAATGATCCTGATTTAACAACTATACCAGAACATACGGATGCAGCAAAGGAGTGAAATCCTCCAGAAGTAACTGTCTCGGAAGTTATTCAGGTAGATCTCATCATGCGGAGCTTCCATCCAAACTGTTTAAAATAAACCTGTATTTTTATTTTCAGCCACCTTTATCCACTTGACAGTTTATTAAGAATGGAGAGACCATTATTTTCTGGCCTCCATGGGGAGGAGTCGCAAGCTATTTTAAGTGACATGGTTCTAAAGTCACTGCAGTAGTTTTAAATGTTCAGCTTGCCGCAGGGAAAGCTATTTTGAGAAGATGGTTTCTCCCAGACACGTTGATTAAAATTCCCAATTCAGATAAATCATTCCCCAAATTTCTCCTGAAGAGCATTCATTAAATGGTAGATATTAGCTGCACGACAAATCTGAGGCAGGATCACACATTTGGTGTGCTGAATGTACCCATCACAGCACATAGAGGTCTTTTCTGGAGTCAGTGTGTACATTACAGGCATTTTATAGTCACTGAAATATAAGACTGTATTCCGCTTTTATCTGTAGTGATTTATGATTGCTGTGTTTTTGCTTTCACAATACTGTCCTACTAAGATGTATTTAATTCAAATTACAACTACAATAATACCTTACTCTTGGGAAAAAATACTATCCTCATTATACTATTCAACTTTGAAGTTTCAAAAAAAAAAAGTTACAGAAAAAGTTTTAGACATCGTATATCCTAACTAACAATGTTACTCTCCGCAAGCAATTTTTTTATTCTTCCTAAGGAATACCAAGGTGTTCAGGTCAAGCAAGAAACTCAGAGCCTAAAATTTCCTAGCTTGAGTGTTCACATCATTTTCCAGAATTTGCTCTAAACAAGTTTTTGCTATTTGTCAAAATCAAATGGTCTTCAGGAATTAAGATCAGTCACCAGTGGGAATGGTTAAAAGATTGTGATCAATCTCTAAAAACAAGCCAGTAGTTACAAACTTTAGAGCAGTAACACCATCACCGGAATCAATGTCACTTCCCAGTGATTACCCTCAATGAGACTACACTCATTCAGATCTATCAATTCCAGGATAAAATAAATAACTAAATTGTATAGCCTTAAGCCACACCCAAATGAAGATAAATCCAATAGTTTGGAGCGGAAAGAAACAACAAAACCATTATTTAGATTCTACTAGTGCTCACTGACATTTAATTTCTATCCCATATACAGTACATAGCACCCTGGCACTGGATGAATCCTGCAAGACTTAACATATGTCTTTCTAGTGTATTACTTCATCCGCACCTATGGCTGAAACTGTTTTCACAGTGCTTTGTAAAGGTGGTTTCACTTTTTTTTTAATTTTCACAAACAAGATACAATCATATTCTTCATTTTGTGAAAAGAAAATGTTAACTCCATTATTTTGGCTCTAAATAAACACTGCACTGGTTCTGTTCTAATCCATATTTGTAAAACTGCCACTTGATTTATTTTGCAAACATCTACATCATGTGTAATAACACAACAATACTTGGTTGTAATCCTGTATCAGTTATGCAGTCTGTTGACCCAGTAAAATTATTTGGCCCTAATGAATGACTATCAGCCCTTAGAAATCGCTTTCAGTTCTAATATTAAACTGATTAGAATTAATACATAGAAATTTCTGTGTATTTAATTGAGAGTTCCTCTAAAACCCAGCAGTTGCTCACTTGCTGGCACTTAAAAATCAGTTCTTCTTCTTCTTCTTCTTCTTCTACATCAGTCTTCTGTGTAGAATGTAGACTCTCCAAGACTAAGAGTGGAAAAGGAGTACAGAGGGAGATTATGCCAACATTTGCTTCTTCTGTCAGTGTCTCACTAAGATGCCTTCCACCCCACACCATTAAGTAAGCAGTTTTGACCAAAACATGGCACTGAAAGTGTCTACTGGATGACAAAACTCTTAGAATGTTTCATGAGTCAAGAAAAAAAAAGTCTTCTCTTCCTTCCCCCCGCCCCCTACATCAATTAACACCTCCAGTAGGGCCTTGGGACCCTAATACGACCTTAGTGCCTTAATTTTAACATACATTCTCTAATAAAAGAGGGAAAAGGAAAGGGCTATTCTGCCCAAGTCCAACTGAGTCCTGAAACACCATCCTACACCTATTTTGCTAATTTTCAGAGAATTAGGGGACAGATGTAGGAAGGCCTGGTTTCCTCCAGTCCTCTGGCCTTGGGGCAGTTCACTTTCCTACCACTCCCTACTGATCCTCAGAAACCATTTCCTGATCCCACTGCCTCCTCCAAAGCAGCATCTATTGTTCTGGGTGGCTGAGTGGATGTGCTTGGTAAGCTTGGCTCAGAGCCTCTGCTTCACAGGCCACTGATCCCAGTGAGGTCTCTGGGACCCAACCCTGAACAGGCAGCTCTGACTTGGAGGCCCTGCGTCTTGGGCACCACCAGGCTGGGATCCAAGCAGGTGGCTGGCATCAGGCACTAGGCACACTGCGTTCAAGCAGCCTTCGTCTTCACAGTCTGGCACTAGTGTGATGGCAACTTGCTAACAGTCTGAAAAATTAAAGATAGAGTGTGACACTATAGAGAGATCATCGGAAAATCTAGGATCTACTCTTGCCTCCATGACAGTTGATAAAGGATCATGGCCAACTACTGGCAAGTAATTCAATTCACTTGGGTCTCAGTCTCTACATGTGTAAAACAAGAAAAAAAAAATCATTAATAGGACCCCTTCTGCTAAAAGCTTATGACTCTAGATCAATATACAGTATTTGATTTAAAACCTTTAAATTCTGTTTAGATGCATTAAAAAGGTGGAAAAAGATAAGGTACCCAAGATTTCAGCAGGAGTTATTTCTAAGCAATGGGACTACACTTTTCATTTTTGTTCAGTGGCCTGGTTCAGTGGCTTTTATTTGTATAGAGTTTATAGCTTTCCACAATATTTAATAATTTAAATAAAGATGAAATATTTACTTTAAATTGAAAATGTAAAATAAAATTATATTACTTCCCAACTAAAAACTGATGTTTAAGATCAGGCAGGAAGAATTTTTCCAAATCACCAAATGTTCCTCATGCTGTGTTTTGTGTTGTGCAGACCAGGAAGCTGTTTTAGCAGAGCCTCCTCATGCACACATACACAAAGCACGATGGAGCTATTTAGTCAGCATCACTAACTGAACTGCAACTAGCAAAGTCTCTGAGTAATTATTTTTGTATAATGTTGAAGTATATGCAGGGAGAATAAATTCCTTGAGGGCATCATCCTTATTTTGAATCACTGAATGCACATTTATTGCTGAACATACACGTACAAGACAAAAGTTACAGAAATCCTTTAAAAGTCTCAAGTCCATCAAAACTTTTCAAGATGTATACTGATGTGTGTTCTCTTTTAGAAGCGGCAAGACTTCCTAGTGCAAACCTGACTATTCACCACAGATATTTTAGGACACATACAATAAAACTCACCCTCTTCTCTGCTTACTTTGTATGTGTTCTGCATGTAGTTGAGCACTGTACTTACAGACTGTTTTTTCCAGATGTGGAAATACTCCTGGTTTACAGAAGTCAGCCTAAATAACCCACCTCCATTTTTCTTATTACATTTCCACATTGTGCTACTTCTCTCATTGCACCTCAGCTCTGCCTCCATGCCCCTTCCTCTGTGCTCTGTTCCTCCCCAATCTTCTGCGTAATCCCCATGATAATCCTTGAGTTTCATAAAACTGTGACTGCAAGTATACAAGAATGAATCCTAAATTATAAATTAACACAAATCACTTTACGATATACAGTGGTCTGTACCTTTTAAAGTGTTTCCATGTAAAGATATCCAGAGAGACTGTCAAGCCAAAAGACAAGGTAAGTAGGGTATACCTATAAATAAATACACATTTATAGTTATTAATATTTTCATAAGTAAATATGGGGGATGTATGAAAGACATTAACAAAAGTGCTAAACCAATGGATTCAAGACTAAGAGCAAACTTTCTTGATGAATAATTTTAATATAGTTTTATATTGTGAATTATACGTATATGTACTCAAGAGAATAAAATTAAAAATTAAATGGCTAAATGAATGAATGCACTTTCAATGAATTTAAAGTTTCAAGACTGTAGTGTAATTCATTTTCTCCTCCTTTTCAAATTCCCCCAAACAAGAACAATAATCTTTCCATCTACAAAGAGATCAAGGAGCAGATTGAACCACAAACTTTAATATATGAAAACATAAAATGGCTAGAAGAATAGTAGATGACTTAGGAGAATGGAGGGAGGTCAAGCCTAAGGGCAGAAGCAATGAGAAGCAATCCATTATGTCCTGCAAACTCCTGATATGTTCAGATACTAGAAATATAAGGTATGTACAGAAGAGGTGCTGTTACTAAGTATTAAAAAAAAAGGTTATGGTCTGAAATTTTGTACAAAGCATCTTTATATTCCCACATTCTCCTTCCCCATGAAGAAGAGTCAGGGTGCTACTTCTGCCATGCCCTAGTGGAGAGAGAGTTCTACAAGAAATGGAGTTGGAGAGGCCCCAGGGCCAGAGGAGGCTGGCAGTGAAAACCTATATCCCAAATAATAAGACACCCACTCTCCAAGCACTCTGTCCTCACCTAGCTCCCACACACTGACGGTCAGACTTATATCCTCAAGCAAAATACTAGAGGATCCCTGTCTGAATGAACTAAATGGCCTCAGATAAGACCTTTACAGTCATGTGGGTTTCCAAATAAGCTTGATTAATAACTGCTCTACCATGAAAACTACTAGCCGACAAATCCAGTTCTCAATAATCATTTTATGAGCTCATTTTTAAATATGAGTGGGCAGCCAAAAGTCAACAGACATTTGATGAGTATCTCCATCACAGAAGAAAGGAGCACAACAAATAAATAGAGGAAAAAAACAGACACAGTGCTTGAGACAGAAGATAACATCAGAAAAGCTATAAATGATACCCAGAGAGAGATGGCAGAAATTGCATTAAGATACTATAAAAATTAAAAAGAAATATTTAGAATAAAACAAGGGTTCTTAGAAATTAAAGATACAATTATTGAAACAAAATGTTTATATCAAAATGGAAACATAAATTGAGAAAATTACCCAGAAAGTAGAACAAAAAGTCTCAAAAAAAGGATGAAAGGGGAGAAATTTTTTAAGTTAGATCAACAGGTTCAACATCTGACTTAACATAATTCTGAAACAGAGAAGAGAAAACATGAAGTACAAATATACCACAGTAACATTACAGAAAAATGCAAACAGACAGATTAATCTCCATATTACAAAGTGCCCTACACAATAAAATTTCTTTAACCTCAGATCATAACATTCCATCACTAAATTCTAGAACATCAGTGACAGACTATCTTAAAAGCCCCAGAGAAGAACAAACAGGTCACAAAGGGCTGAAATTTTGAATGAACCGGAACTCTCAACAACAATCTAACAATACAAGACAATAAATAAGTCTTTAAAAGAGTAAAAATGACTAGAATTCTATATTAATAAAACTAATGCTGAATTTTAAGTCTAATTATGAAGCCATTTTCAGGTCAGCAGATTCAAAAAATAATTACTCCTCCCTCTCCCAGCTATGTACACCATTACCAAAAAAACAGGGAAAATCATAAGACCCAGGAAATTCCAAGAGGGACACCTGGGTTAGGGGAAAAGACTAATAAATGATCTATACAGTTAACCACATGGAAGGCTGTGTTAGGAATATTTTACCAGTTTGTTGGAAGGGATGAATAGATTTAGTCATAAGACCAAAGAAAATGAAGCAAACAAAAAGCGAGGCAATTAATAATTTCAGAGCAAAACACAAAAAGTTCTCAAAATAAAATAAATGTAACCATAATACTATGTAGCAGTAAATGATATATACACAGTCATATTAAGGAAACTACCAAAAACTTGTGATGTGACCATGCTGTCAGTAGGGGAGGTGGGGAGGAGAGGTTGCCAAAAAACTAAAAATTTCCAGCTACCATAAAAGGAAGTCAGTAGATGACATCTAAAATATCTTGTCTATCTATCTAATGTCTATCTAATGAAAAAACCTATCTTGTGCTAATTCACAAGACAACAGTTTATATATAGAGAGAGAGACGAAAAGTACTATGTTAAATAACAGAGGAAACAAGACTAATTCTTTTGGCAGTATTTGCCCCTGGGGTAGGAAGACAAAAAAGACCTTCTTTTCTTTTTCATAAGACTTACTTCTTGACTTTTTAAGCTTCTTGCATGTATTATTTTGAAACAAAAGAAGTTCATGTGTCCACATGACTATTTTCATATTTAATCTTCATGGCACCATGAAGATATCATCCTCTTTATATTAATGATGAAGAAACATGCAGTATGTCTGCTGACTTACTCAAAAAATATCTAGCTAATCAGAATCAGGGGCAGAATCAACTTCTTGCTTCTTACTCCAGGATGCTGTCCACTGTATTCTTTCTTTCAAATAATGATCATCATCTGCCACAGGTACACAGGGGACTTTGGACTAACTCATAATTTGACAACCTCCAAGGTGTTAGTTGAGACAGTCATGGCTAAGGACAGAAAAAGAAGCAACTAGTTTTTTCTTATATTTCTTTTTTAAGTGACTCTACAACTACGTTTTCTACCATAAATATTTTGGACACATTTTAACCTACCTACTAGATATTTCCCTGTTAACTTTTGTAACAAGAGGATATTGACAAAAGTAAAAACAGGGTTTAGAGGAGGAAAAGGAGGAAAGTACTTGCAACGTCTTCAAGGTCAGACTTCACACTAAACATCAACATTGGTTTCTGTCAGGGTCAGACAAAGGTTCTTCACGAAAATGGCCTTAACCCTCATATGCTAAATCAATATCTGACTCATTAATATATGTCCATGTCTGCTTCATTCACCAGGGAACAAAACACATATTTATGAAATAAATCAATGAAAAGACAGGACAAGCCCACATGATCAAATAACTTGAGAGTATGCAAAAGATTTTATAATAAATCAATGTTTTGGTAATCAATTGGACATTTTTAATTTGGGAAGCCTACTCATTCTTTCATTCAACAGGCATTCTGTAAACCCTACTGTGTCAAGGGCTATGTACTAAGGATCCATGGATGAGTAAGACATTATCTTGTTCTTAAGAGTCTGATGGTCTAGTGGTTGAAAGAAGCAAACATTAAAACTATGCAGGCAGAGATGTTATAAACACTATGAAACAATGCATAGGATACAGTGGGGCCTACAGAGAATGTGATCCGTGTTTCCTGAGGATAACAGGACATGTCCTAAAAAAGGTGATCATTCATTCTGGGAAGGCAAGCTATGCCTGAAGAGGAAAGTAAGATTTGGTGTGAGATGAGATGGTTGGCAAGGGGGAGGCTGTCAGAAGTCAGATCTTGGAAGACCTTGTGAGGAGCTTGGGCTCTACTCTACAGGCAGTGAAGAGCCATTCAGTGATTAGCACAGAAAAATGTCATGTTCCGATATAGGTTTTTAGAAAGAGTACTTCAGTATTAACACAAAAAGAAGAGAAAGGTATGGTCTGGGAGACCACTTAATGGCATTTAGAGACTATTGCAATAGCGCAGAATAAGGTTATGAGTCTAATTAAAATATGCTCAGGGAAAATGTAGGCAAACACTGCATTTTATATCTGGTACCTACATATGAACTTCCAACTTGGGCACTCGTACTTGGGAATTACTACCGGGAAACCAGCACTTGGGAACTAGTACTGGAGGTATTCCACTCCATGCACAATTACAAATGAATTTTTCCCAAACCTAAGTGATTCAGCAGTGATAGAAGGGACATAATAATTTTTATCAAATCTGGAACAATAATAAGTCAAGTTTTAGCAAAGCAAATAGAGCTAAGTTTTATCTTTTGAAATACCGAGTGTCAAGAATTTGTGTCCTCATGGATGTTGGAAAAATCCTGAATCCTAACGTAAGAAGTAGGTAATTAATACTGCTCATCATTAAAATGCCAGCTTGTTTTTTTTTTTTTAAAAAAGGACTAAGAATTAGTGAAGGTCCTTAATAAAAAGTTTCCTTACATACTATTCTAAGTTTCTCTTAAAATTACTATTTGCGATTCTCTTGTAGTTGTGTTTTTGATTACTTGAAGAATTATTTAAAGTACAGTTGGTCTAAGAAGATAAAAATAGCAAATAGTTCAGAATGGCTAGGGCAAAAAACTGATAAATACACAAAGATAACATTTCGTAGAATAATATGTTCTTCAATTTGGGACTTCTTGGCATCTTATTTTTACACTTCAAATCAGGCTCAAGGAAACATAAAACACAAAAATTACCTTGAACTTTTCAGCACAACTTTCGTCTTATCCTTGAGAAAAGCTAGAACTGCCACAGTGCAAATTTTTCTTTTTAGTAAAGAACTACATAGTTCACTTGTCATCAAAAAATCAGCTGGAAAAAAAAAATGATTCCCGGTTGTAGTCTTTAATCCCTGCAGTAACCTGACAAACCTTCATTTGTTTCATCTCACTCTAAGGAACAGAAGTATTTAACGTCAGGTATTGCCCTTATTATTAGTGAATTAACCACACCTCATCTATGGCTTTACACAGTTCCACTCTGACAATATTGCAACAAGAAAGTCAAGCAGTATTAAAGGTAAAAGAGAAAACCAAAGGAAAAATTTAACTTTAAATCTTCCATACACTTGAATTAAACACACAGGCTAGAAATATGGGCAATATGCAAGTATTCACGGGATTTTAAAATACTTTTCGGGGCATTTCACCCTCTTTCATTGCACAGATACATAATTATAGAGAGGTCATAACTGTGATCTTTAATCTTTATTCATTTATACAATAAATACTACTAAGTATTTTTAAATTATGTGAAAAGGGATTACAGAGAAAAATCAGATGTAGTCCCTCCTAGCAAGGGCTTATAATCTAGTAGAAACATATAATTTGTCTTAGTTATATTAGCAGTAAAGATGCCACTCACCTTCCCTAAATCTAAAAATAAACTGAAGGACTTAATTAACTATACTAGATAACAATTCCCAAGGCAAAAAAGAAATTAGGTTGATTTTAAGAGAAATATGATAATGGGTGGGACAGAGGGAAGGAAGGAAAGGGGAGAGAGAACAGAAGAGAGAAGAACTTAAGGGAAGAGTTGGAAAGAAAGAAAAGGAAATTAAAGAAAAAAAATCACTGTCCTACCTTTAGAAATAGAAAGTATAGAAAAATGCAAAGACTTCACCCTGTTCTCTAGTGAGTTTAAAAACTGATAACCTTGGAAGGAGGAAGTTATTGGGAAGGATGGAAAGGGAAGCAAGTAAACCAGTCTCTACATTGCTTAGAAGAAAGAGGTGAGGGAAAGCACCAGGAGCTGATCTGAACTAAGAATTTAACCAGCAAGAAGTCCTGAACCATGCTGCTGGCTCCTTTCCTCTCCTTATCACCAAGTAGAGCGCACTCTCCAATTGCATAGAGCCCTCAGAACTTTCTCTCCTTCCTCCTTAGGCATAAGAAGACACCTGCCACCAACTGATGCCAAGGACAAGGTAAGGTGCTCACTCCCACTGCTCATGGGAGGAGTAGAACCTAGTTCCTCTGCCAAAGTCAAATAAAGGGAGAGGGTAGACGGATGGGTTCAAAGATACCAAGCTGGAATTTGGAAAGCATTTTCCCATAGAACAGTGATTATTTAAAGTACTGTATATTAGGCGTATTACATGTTAAATTGAAATTTGATTATCATTGTTTCCATAGGAAAATAGTTTCCAAATTTACCAAGGAATTTTTAGAATACAAATTGCGTAAG
This sequence comes from Camelus ferus, assembly GCF_009834535.1. Taxonomy (NCBI): domain Eukaryota; kingdom Metazoa; phylum Chordata; class Mammalia; order Artiodactyla; family Camelidae; genus Camelus; species Camelus ferus. Next base: position 39,961,992 of record NC_045700.1, read on the forward strand.
TGTTGAGATTGCCTATATAGAAAATGAGCATTCACTATTTGTGCACATGCTTATTTTTCTAGCATTATTTACTAAATTTGAATATTAACTGAAACAACAACTTACACTGAAAGGTAACTTTTTATAATAGTCGTTAAATCATACACAGTGGTTGGGCTGGGTATTACTGGAACAAACACTGTTTGAGGATCCTTTCTGAGGTTGCAAAAGTTCTTTCCGTCATGTTGCTATTCTTTATGTGTCTATTGGCCAGGTGTAAAGTGCAAAATAAACGATCTTCCAGGGTCTTCCAGTGGCAAATGCAACAAAGCCAGATTAGAGTTCTGACTGTGACCATGACTATCCAGATGACCTTGAAATGAGCTTGTCACTTGTCTTCTCTGGAATGCAGCTTTTCCCTACAACGGGAGTGGTTAATAAGATGTTCCTCAAAGTACCTTCCAGTTACCAGTATCTATTCTTCTCTCAGATACTTTGCCTGTGTGCTGATTATCCAACTGCTGCACTAACAAACTGCCCCAAAATACAGTGACTTAAAATAAGAATGCTTTTATCGTATCTGATGACTTTGTGGATCAGGACAGGAATTGGCTAAGCAATTCTTCAGTTCTATATGTCAGTAAAGGTCACAAGGTATTCAGCTGGAGGATGGGCTCATCTGGAAGATTCAAGATTGCTTTGCTCTCAGGTCTAGCTCCTTGGCAGGGATGACTGAAAAGCTGGGCTTAGCTGAGACTATCAGAGAGCCTAAACATGGCCTCTCCAACATCGTGGTCTCAATATAGTTGGACTGGACTCAGATAAGAAAGTTAGGGGCTCCCAAAGAGAGTATTCCAAGAAGTAGGAAATGGAAGTTCCAGTCTCTTAAAGTCTTGGATCAGAAACTCTTACAGTGTCACTTCCACGGTATTATATTGGCCGAATAATCAGATCCCTCAAGGATTCTAAAAGAAAAGTTATAGATTCCACCTCTCAATGGGGGGGTGTGGGGGTGGGTAGGAAAGAATCCATAGGCATTTTTAATCCAGCACAGCCTGTATCTAGGAATTGACACTGACAGTGACACTCATTACTCTCCCCAATGTTTCACAGAAGACACTAAAAAGATAAAAAAGAACGAACAGTTCCTGGCTTCAAAAAAGGTCACAATATGACAAAAAGAATGGCAAAGGCAGCATTCCTTTTTTGCTTAGTAACCTAACTCAAGTTGATTTATTCTATTGTTACTAACAGAATATTAATTGATAATTAACAAAAGCATGTGTGGGGAAATGCCACTTAAAAAAAAAGTTATAAACAAAGTGTCTACATATGCACTAAGTCTGGAAGGAAAGAAAAAAGTTTTAGGATATGGGATTCATTTCCAGTTTTTTAATGATATAGTTTAAATGACAGATATCTTCAATTCCTAGGCAAAACACTGCAAAACTTTATTCAACAACTAATTTGTAGGAGGTATCTGTCAATTCTAATTTTATAATCAACTAACCATTTAGCTTATCAGACTCTTAATTCTTACAACTGAAAAAAAAACCCCTACCTATAAAAGATGCTAGATGAAACCAGTGTTCATAACATAATGTGAAAATGTGAAAGGAAATCAGAATTATTGAAATACATAATTAAAATATTTTGCCTCAAATAATTAACTCATAAAAACTTCTGATCACATGGTCCTTTCTTAAACAGACCACTTGTTTCAACAAATGATGTTTACAATGGTTGAAGTAAAATGAATTCACAATGCAATCCAGAAAAACCCATATTGAAATAATCAGGTCACAGGTTCTTTGGGTCACTTAAAGCACACCCCCTCTGCTGTCTATTTTTGGAACTAACTACAGACAAAAACGTATCTCAACAGCGCCCTCCTGTGTGAGCTACTTCAGCAACCACTTCAGCAGTCACCAAGCCATGTTCCCATTGCCATCGAGATTCTTTATTAAACAACAAATACACTTCATTTTTAAAGGTAATGCAATTTCAAATCAGCTTTGAGATGAAGTAAAAATATTTAGACAAGTGTTATCCTTTAGAAAATATATTACAGAACCACAAATTATATAAAGTATGTGGATGTATGAGTAACACTGCCACCCATAATAATGGCGGATTGCCCAATTCCTCCTCTGTAAGAGAAATGTTCTTCCAACCCCTAATTCAATCAGGTGATACCAAGGTTTCCTCAAAAGTGGTCTACATGCATCAGACAACATGCATCAGAGTCATAAAGATCTCCTGAGAGGTGCTTGTTAAAATTTCTAATACCTCAGGCCCACTCCAGATCTATGGGAAAAGACTCCCCGGGGATAAGACCCAGGAGCCCATACTTACAGCAAACATTCTATGTATGTGGCATGAGCCATGAGGTTTGAGAATTGCCATGCAATTTTAGATAAAACATTTTTCTGAGACTGGAGGGTAATCATATTAATAGATGAAGGATCGCTAACTTTTTTTAAATGGAATTTAATTCAATCTCTAAACACTTGAACCATTTTTTGATCTCATGCTTTAAAGAACAGAATTCTCTGCAATGATATTTAGAACCTCACATTTATTCTAATAATGGGTATTTGGCTTGCTGAAGGTGGCCATGCAGTGGCAGGACAGGTGCACTACCAACCCTCTACTATCTCTGCAGGCGACCTGGGTTCTGTCCAATGTGACACAAGGTTGAGAAAAGACACTCCTCTCCACTTCATCTACTTTGTCCAATTGTTCTCGAGATTACAGGGCAGGATTTTTAACAACTTAAATCTCAATTAAATCCCAGGCAAGGGTCTGTCAATAAAAATTAATTTAATACCCTAGAGCACAGCTAAGCTCTTTCAATCAGAATACATCCTGATTTGACAATGAACCAATTTCTCTGGTAGTTTCTAAAAATCATCCAAAATCCTACAAGTTAAAAAATAATAAGGATTTCTGATACTTTCTGAAATCATAATAAAAAGGATTTTTTAAAATATTTCCTAAAGGCAATATACCAGTATCATAGGAAAAACACTGGAAGTCAAGAGAGATCAGAATATAGTAAGGTTGGGTTTTATGTGCAGTTTAAAGGACAACTTTTTTTATTACTGTCACAATCTGTCTCACTACATAAAAATTGGTGATATTGAAAGCACAAAGGAGGTATTTTGCAGACTTTAAGTAGAATGCCACTTACCAATTTTGTGTTAGGCACTCGGGGCTGGAATTGAAATCTAAAAGCCTGGGTTCAAGTCGACTATGCAAGACTATACATGATTTATTTAACCCTTGATCTTTGACCCCATTTCTTAACATCTGTAAAACTAAGATAACACTAACTCTTCTACTTACAACATTCAAATGTTAAAAGGATAAAAATGATAACATATTTGAAAGTACCTTGAAAACTGTAGCATCACTAAAACAGTCAGGAGGCTCTACGCACCGTTAGAAACCAGCAGAAGAGAAGTTACCTGCTCTAAACTCCGTGGACCTCTACAATACAGGGTTTAGCTTAATAGTTTTGAAAAATCATTTTTCTCAAAGAAGTAAGAAGCTTTTTCATATTTAAATTTGTGAAATTACTATAATTTTATATATCTAGATATACACTAATCAAGTTCAAGCTATGTTGAGTGAAAGGAACTTCGGGGTAAATCTAAAACTGGCTCCATCAAGGCACACTGATTATACCACGTAAGAGAGAGGTCTCAGCAATGCCTACCTCTAGAATTCTACCCTATTAAAAACATTCTTTTTTTGTTTTCAAAAAACTTTTTAAGCGAAAAAAAAAAAAAAAGAACGGAGGGAGGGAGGAAGAAAGGAAGGGTCATCAGGAGTCTGCAAATCTCACTCATACAGAACATTCTGAGTTTGGATCCTGCCCCGTCACTTCCCAGCTGTGTGATTTTGATCAAATAATCTTTCTTAAATGGAAACATCCTCCTACATAAGATGGATATGATGAAAGTATCTACTTCACTGAGGTTTTTAGGAAAAGTGGATGTTATAAAACTTACTTACTTTTTAGCACAATGCCTGGTGCATGGTAAGGACTGAATAAATATTACTGATAACAGTAATAATTGCTAAGCTATTATCATTAAAAAAGCCTCTAGATTGATAGGTCAGAGGACTATCCAGGACTGAAGATCTCTCTATTTCTACAGGATAACAGAACTATCTCATGACACTCCTGACAGACAAAATGGGAATAAGACTAGAATGATGACACAATTATACCTACACCAAAGACAAAGGGTAGTACAAAGCAGACACTCAGTAAATACTGGTTGAATGGATTAGCAACATGTTGAGAAAACTTGAAGTGTTGACTAGTCCATTAGCATCACCTTTGAAGCAGGCTAGGGTAGCAAGCTTTGTTTTCCACTCTTGAATGAAGACACTAATGTCATCTCTATCTCTGCGCATATGAAGTAAAACTAAGAGGGACAACTGCTGTAATGAAAGAACACAATTCCATAATATCCTGACATGCTAGAATAACGCATCAAAATGAAGATTTAAATAGGGAAAGGTAAAATCTCACCAAAAATTTGCAATTAATTTCTAACAGTTATACACACCCTTGGTTTATATGCAATTCATAAGAAAGAATTTATATCAGGATTTTATTAGTCACAAGCAAATTAAGCTCATCATTGAAAATGCTCAAGGGGGAGACTGTATGGAACATCTATCACATATTTCAGAGACAAATTCTACTTTAGGTAAAAATGTTATCAGAACCATCTGTTCAATTCAGCAAGTATTTATAGAGTGCCTACAATGTCCCAGGCACAATGCTGGGGTCTGGAAATGCATAGATGTCTAAGGCCAACTTGGTTCCTGCTGCCCCCCAGAGCTTCCTGGAGAGTAGAACACTGATACGTAAACAGACAGATAATGCAAAGAAACTGACCTAGTGGCAGGGCACCTACCACCGATCTGGGAGGGGAAAGGAAGGCTCTCTCAGCTGAGTCTTCAAAGCGACATAATAGGAGCTAGCTTTTTAAAGATTAAGGAGAAAAGAGATGCAGAAAGATCGAACATCTTATGTAAAGACCTGATCCTCATCGGGTTAGATAAGAGAAAGAATGATGTACTAGAAAACTAAAAGGAGTTTAGTGCGGCTAAAGCACAGAGTATAAGGAAGGAAAGGTGGGTGACAGGATTAGAGGGTTGGTCCAGAGATGCAGTAGCCCAAGAGCCCTGTAAAATCAGTATTCACAGCCTGATGGGGATCTGAGGAATGGTTTGAAAGAAGAATGAAATAACCTGATTTGCTCTTTAAAACTATCACTTTACTATAAAAAAGAGAACTTGATATGTGATCAAAGAGATGCAAAATGCTTTGGGAAGGAAGAAGTGGCTAATAAGTGGTACCTATATGAGTAAATATTCATTTGGAAAAAAATTAGAATCCTGTGATTATCATATCGAAAAATAAGTCATGCTGTGTTAAAGACCCAAGTATGAGAAGTAAAATGTTACAACGATTAGATGACGATATGTTCATGATGTAGAAGGACGAAAACATTTCTTAAGATGCACAAAAGTACAAAACTAGATTTAACTAAATTAAAACAAAAATATTCTGTATTATGAGACACTGTAAACAAAGTCAAGACAAGTCACAAGTACTGAGAAAAGATAACTGCAATGTTTACAATTACAAAAAGATTAGTATCCATACTACATAAAGGACTCTTACAAATCAATTAAAAAAGACAAACATAATAGAAAAAAGAGATATTCACACAGAAAAAATATGAACGATCAAAAGCAAATGAGAAGATGCTTGACCGTACAAATATTATCTAGCTAAAGCAAATTAACATCATAATTAAATTTCATACACTCACTACATTGGCAAAAACTTTAAAATCTGAAAATACCAGCTGTTGATGAGAAAGGGTGGAAATGGAGACACATATAGTGCTGGTGGGTTTACCACCCTTGAGAACAATTTGGTAATATCTAGTAAAACTGATCATGTACCTCAAACAATCCCATTTTTAAATGCATACAACAGAGAAGCCTTTGCCCATGGGCACACAAATGTACACTACAGTGTGTTTAATGACAAACATTAAGAAGATTCTCTATTTTCTTCAATGGGGACAGGATAAATTGTAATATATGCATATAATGAAATAAATTAAAAATAAACTAGATCTACATTTACTAACATGGATTAACCAAAAATGTTGAATTAAAGAAAGTTGCAGATACACATACAATATATACCTTTACATAAATCATTAAAACACACTACAGTGCTGTATAACACAAAAACATAAAAACATGGAAGGAGAGGATACTCACCAACATCAGAACAGTGGTTCCCTCATAGTAGGGGGAAAGGAGAGACGAAACTGGATTGAGAACAAAGAAACGAAGAGGGGAGCTACCATATATGAACAAACTCCTATTTCTTCAATAGAAAAAATATGTACTTCTCTATATGCTTGCAACGATTTCATAATTAAAAGCATATTATTTCATAATTAAGAGCACATGCTACAATATGGATGAACTTCAAAAACATGCTAAGTTTAAGAAACCAGATACAAAAGGTCATGTAATTCCATTTCTGTGAAGTATCTAGAATTAGCTAAATGCATAGAGACAGAACGCAGATTAATGGTTGCCAGGGGTTGGGGGGAGGCAAGGATGGGAGGACTGCTTAATGGATACAGGGTTTCCATTTAGGGGGATGGAATTAAATAAAGGCGACTGCTGCACAACACTGCAAATGTACTAAATGCTACTGCATTACACGCTTTAAAATGGCTAACTTTATGTTCTATGAATTTTAGCTCCTCAAATGAAAAAAATGTTTTAAGCATATTACAGAACAAGACTAAAAATAGGACAATTGGTGAGGAGACTCTCAAAGTAATTATGAGATGATTTGGCCTGAACTATGATAATGGCAGAGAGGTCATTAAAAATGGATAAATTCAACAGTTGTTTTTCCAAGAGGGCTTTATAACCAATGGAATGAGGAGACAGAGGAATAGTGAGGAGCCAAAAAAAAGAACAAAGATCTCTGATTTTCTAGTATAAGTAGAGAGCATGCTATTCCCAATGAAGGGAAACACAGGAGAAGAAGCAAGTTTAAGAAGAAAAGCATTAATTTGATTTGGAAGATGCTGAGTGTGAGATGTCTATGGACTGTACAAATTAAGATATCTAGCAAGCAGCCCATGATAACCTAATCTAGACTTACATGTAGACTATAATTGAGGCACGGGAGGAGATGAGATCACCCCGGCAATAAAATGAAAATAAAAAGCTTTAGTATAAAACCCAAAGGAACACCAACCCTAACATCCTACAACAGAGACCTATAAGAAGTAGAAGCCAAGAAAATGTTTCAATAAGGAAAGAGTAGTCCAAAATGCCCCAAACTGCTGAGATAGCAAAATAAGCACTGAAGTAGGTCTTTAGGAATATGGTGGTCTTTAGAGATCTTGGTGAGAGCAGCTTCCTGCCAAGCTGCAGGAAAGTAGAGGAGGAAAAACACTTTCAATGTTTAACAACCCAGTAACCTCAATATTAATGATATAAGTACCAATAAAATCAGAGAAGCTTTAGAGAGAAAGAACTTTGGCTAGAGAAGAACTGAGAAGGAAAAGAGAGATGATAACCCGTCCTCCTAAGGACTACACAAAGCCGCTTCCCACAAATCTGAAAATCATACGAGCGTTTCTCAAATTTTTCCACCAGAACCACCAAAAATGCAAAAGAAAATCACTGCACAGCCCTTGCCATCTCAGGGTAGGCAATGACTCTAAGGTATTTGTTTAATTTGCTCCTAAAAATCCATGTAATTGTGCATTCGACTAACAAAAACAGGAGTGTTTATTTTTTAATGGAAAAGTGTTTTTCCCCATTTTCAATTAAAATTATTGTTCCAGAAAGGTGTTCCATGTTTATCATGCAACTTCCCATATGGCCCTCCCACAGTCTTCACACAGCCCATATGCACGTATACATCATATATACTCCCACTTGGAGAAACATGGAGGAGGTGCTTCATTCCACAAGAGTGATGTCCTCTGGAAATCTCTGCAGAAAGCATCTGCCAGGGCTTAAGACTCGTAAACTGCTATAGGCCCTGTAAACACTTCTTCCTTTCATTATTCTTAAAACTCTCTTCTTCAGCCTTCAAAGTATGTTTCAGATTTCACGGAATTTGATGGCCACATCCATGTTCAGGGAACTTTGAGTTATGCCTCCTCTTCATCTTTCTTGACTAAAGCATCCTAATTTACCAAGCACTCTTCACATGGAGCTTGTCCCAATGCTTTCAAATGACTTCTCTTGAAACCTTTCCCATGTATTTCTCAGGGTGCTGACATGGTTTGGTAAAGGGGCCCTTATGCCTTTGGGACAAAGACAGGTTCAGCCTAAATGAGGTCATTAAAACAAAACATCAAGTTCCCAGTGCCCTAAGATTCTAAGCCAATGACCTACAGTGTTCCAGCTGATCTTAATTTCCCTGGCACAGCACAGTAGGCGTACTGTAATATAATGCAAAATGTCTCTAAAGAGAAACTAGATACTGGCCCAAGTCTTGCCAATACACAGTTAAATAATACCAAAGTACCCCTTTCATCTGAATACTGGGCTTCACACACATATGTCACCCTTCCCGAGAATGAAAGTAATCTTCCACTGTGAATGTGGGTTGATTGAAAAGCTTTTACTGGACTCAGTCCCATAAAGCATACGTGCTTTTTAACTGGCACACATGGGCCAGTAAGACTGAAAATGCTTACAAGGGGACCAAAGAGACAAAGAACGGCACTTATTCTGAGCAAGGGTAATCCAAATTTAGAATGTGCTCAGAGTGGTAAATTAATACTCAAACGTTAGGAATATCCTGACGAGGATCTCTTTTTACATCCAACAACATCAGACCCCTCCCAGTAACTAAACTACATTTCACTTTCCTAAATTTCCTTCCCTACTCTTTATCATTTATATTCAACTATCAGTACATTCTCAAATACTCCCTCATTGCTTCCATTTATAATTACTTCCTCCACTCCTTCCTCATGCACTCTTTCATTCATTTATACTTTTATTCAGCAAAATTTACTGAGGACTATGAAATGCCAGGAATTGCTCTATCAGCTGGAGACTGAGTAGCATATAAAACAAAGTCCCTGCCCTCACAGAGCTTATGTTCTAGTGGGCAAAGGCAGAGAATTAACACATACATGTGTGAACATATAATATGCCAGATGATGCCAAGTGCTAGAGAGAAAAGTTAAGCTGGGTGAAGGAGAAAAGAGTGCAGAGGTGGTAGAAGGCAATGTCAACCTTCGAATTCTATCTGAACTAAAAATCATTTTTTAATGATCCATCATCCAGTAAATCAATTAGGGCCTTTTATAATACAACTGAAAACAATGAATTGTAAACCGTCTGACCTGGAAAAGATTTGTTACTCAGATTCATTCACTTTCTCAACTTCTGGACAGTTTATCAACAAGGCTTTACCATTAATGATGTGGTACCCTTTCACTTAAGTGCACTTTGTTCAAAGTAAAACACTTGGAAATGTATGTGGGAAAATGTTAATTTTATCACACCTTGGCCAAACCAACATATTGATGAAGGTTTTGGATGATTTCTTTCCAAGTTTTTTTCATAAAATGCTTTTGTCTTATAATGCAGTTTAAACATATTTTCATCAAAAGTTTAGAGCTGTAAATTTAGTTCATTCAATTTAAGAAAAATGTCAACCATGTAACTGGAACGTTAGCCCTCACTCTCAAATCAATCAGCCAAATCAGACTTCTGTTCTATCAAAGTTCAACTTCGCTTTTCAATTCAAAGAGAGGTATCAATATGCATTCTGAGAAGAAAATTATAGAAACACTAAAAATTAATTATGGATTATATCTTTTCGGAGAAATAGCTGAAAGCAGTCAAAATTAAAATCACCCAGAATTCAGAGTTCTGAGGAGTATGACAAAATGCTAGGAAAGGGATGGAATTCCTCTGGTAATTGGTGAGTGTACATTTCCACCTTGATTTTCTGCTTTTGGATATAATTTTTTTTAAGTAAGTATAAAATTAGAAATCACTTCATAGGTTGTAGTATTCATCATGATACAATTTTCTTATGGTTTTAATGAAAGCAAATGGCATATACTTTTAAAAATTACTCTAGCAGCTAGTATATTTTATTAATAGAAAGTAGAAAATATTAAAGCATTTTATGATAAAATAGGATGGGAACTGACTGGAATAAATATTTCATATCATTTGATATAATAGGTTTTAACCACAATATTAAATAAGACATATAAAATCTGAAAGAAATTATGTACAAATTATATCCTTGAGTTTTATCCAATTTATCTTCAAAAATCTGGTCGTCTCACAAAAGGATTTCTGTTACACTTAAAATAATCAGAATTACTAACTACTGCAGATGCTGTAGCACATCATCCAAACCTGTCCCCTTCAGGACTGAAGCACAATTAATTCCCCCAGCTGGCGGGGTGTCAGCCACTAAGACCTGGCTAAGTCCTCCCTGCCTGCTATTGCACTCAGCTGAAGAGAGCCACCAAGCCCAAGGTCAGGCCCTCGCTGGGAGGCCCAGCCTCTCTACCCTAACTCTGAACGGTCCTGTAGGGCCATCCCAGCTCGAGGTCCTAGGGAATCAGCTTGTGCCTCTGCTGTGGCTGCACTGCAGCCCGGCTTGCCCCTCTGTTCATTCCCACAGGCACTGCTCCCAAGAGCTCTGGGCCCCAGCAGGCTCCAAGTCAGTTTCCTGGGGACCTTCCCTCACCTGCAGCACTAACCTATATAACGTCAGGTGTTTGTAGGTACGTTTTCTTTCAGCTCTGGATGTGTCCCAAGTATTGAGAATAGTGGAAAATACATTTAAATACACGACAAAAGGCCATTTTCAGCGTTCGGTATTTCCCATGGAGGCGCCATTTGCTTTGTTCTTAGGAAACTCTCCCACAGAGGTTATCTATTCTTTGACATCAGTCAGGAGAAGGAAGAACTGAGGTCAACAAAAGAAAATTGAAAAATAAAAATTAAAATTGTTATTATCCCATTACACCATCATATATCTGAATTCAGAATATTTCAACACAAGCCCAAGATCCACATTTCTAACGTGTCTTCCCTTAACAGAAATATAAGGCATAAAAAGACAGGAACTCCTCCTGATTTGTGGTACTTGATTAATCATGTAGGAAGCTTTCCCTGTGTGTGATGCCTTGGAGGTTTTCGTGCCCCGGGGTAATGCACCAAATGAGAAGGTTACTATAAATATAAGTGGGTTCTCAGGAAGATAAGTTTAAGGGAGAAGTACATATGGAAGATGAGGATCTGGAAACTGGTTATCTTAAATCTCTTGAGTTTGTACATCTCTTGGAAAATCTTCTTGTATTTCCAAGGGGTATATGTCTCCTCATGTCTACATCATGAGCACTGGCCTAAATCATTCACCAATGACATTTATAGGTAATAATTAAAACATTTGCTAACATTTACCCTTGCTCTGAGAGACTCGTATTATAAACCCAATTGATACTTCCACTTAATTTTTTCTAAATGTGTGGCTTTTTAACACACAATAAGCTGAAGGTTTTAACAATTCACCATGTACTTTTTACTTATAATTCCATTAAATAAGAATAATGATTAAAATCAGAAATACATCCATTCATTTCATTACACATAATCAAACTTTCCTATATGTGTAATGAAAGCAAAAGATACATACTGTTAAAATCTCACTGGTCCAAGATCCTAGGATATAATTTTATTTTTGTTAATAGAATCTGTTAATAAAATTAGAAATATGTTTTAAAATTTGATGAAGACGAGGATGATGACTGATCATGATTAGAATAAATACGTCAAAATATAATTTGTTAAACTGGTTTCAACTACTTATCTTTAACAGTCCACTTACTCATTAATTCTTTTAATCAAAGAACCCAAAGACAATGAAACCAAAATATTTTATTTGGAGAGAAAGACAGTAATTAGACCAAATAGATAAATGAGACCATTCAGATTATGGTAAGTACAACTAAGGAAATACACTAGGATACATGATAGGGTGGAGAAAAAAAAAAAAAAACCCAGTGTAGATAATACTTTAGGTAGACTAGTGAAAAAAAGGCCTCCTTGATAAGGTAATCTGATGCTGAGACCTAAAGAATAAAGAGGAGTCAGCTTCGTAAAGAACCAGGAAAAAAGGTTTCAGACAGAGGAATCAGCCAAACCTGAGGCTCTGAGGTAGAGAAAAGCTTGCCAAGTTCACAGGCAGGTACAGCTGCTTCTCCACTGTGGCTTTGTACACTGAATGAAGAGTAGGATGGAGGTGAGGGTTATGACCCAGACAGAAGCCAAACCACATAGAATCCTATAGGCCACAGTAAAATTCTGAATTTTATTCTAAGCTATCAAAAAGTTCTCAACCAGGGAATGACATAACATGATCTACATTTCTAAAAGTTCATTTCTAACAAGTATATGCAAAATGGACCCAAATGGGCTAAAGAAGAAGCAAGGAGGCCACTGACAAGGCTCCTAGACATCAGAAGACAGTGGCTCAAGTTGGGATGGTAGCAGTGGCGATGGAGAGAAGTTTATGGACTCAAGAATACTGTGATGAAAGATTTAGCACTACTTGACAAAAGGCCAGAAAGAGGACTCCTTGGTTTTTGGCTTGGGCAACCAAACGGATGACCTGAGAGTGGAGCATGAAGACTTTAGAGAAGGACTTTGAAGTTACGACCTCCGCAAACCCTTTAAGCCAGGCAGAACCAAGTGCATTCTGAACCTATGCCATTCTCAAATATTCATATCTAATCTTATATCCTTATTTCTAAGTTCAAGCACGATTTCACCACTTGACCTGGCCTCTTCCAGATGTGATACCTTTTCTGACTCTCTATTATTGGGACCTAGACTTTGACGGACAATTCCTAGTTTAACTAGCGCCACATAGCCCCCATCATCTCCATAAAGGTGGTGCCTGTGCACCTTGCCCCATGGCACCCAAATGTTCTCTTTATCACAGAAGGAGTGGTAACTATGTGAGAAGATCTGAACAAAGGCTGAGAGGGAATTTCTGAGGCCAGTGGGGCCAAAAAAGCCTCCTAAGACACCTGCACACTAAGGAATCATTCGTATTTTAAGAGCTATTAGAGTCACTTGTTCTAGGAATAAAATGAAATTGTAGTACTCTCTGGCCCAGAAAGTGTAGGAAATGGCTCATATCACATCACTCACCAGCAGCAGGACTAGGTTTGTGGATTCCCAGTCCAATAGCTTTCAGTTCCATCATACTGCCCCACATCTTCCCATAGACACCATATTAAAACATTATGCCCAGGATATTGGAACTTTCACTGACTGCCCTAACAACCTAACCACCACAAGTAATATTACATCTATGGAAAAATATATGTGAATAAACAGCCAGCCTATAAATGATCTTTTGGAACTGACAGAAGCATTTGTAAACTAGTTAAGAATGTGAATCCCCCTACTTGTGTTTATTTTCTCCATGACTTTGAAAAATACTAAATGAGTGGAACCAAAGGGAAGGACAAGAAGTAAAGGATGCTCGCCTTGTATCAGCTCACCCGTTTCTCTTCTAAATTGATTCTGAAAGCTTCCCTTCTGCTCCCATTCTTTGGCAAAGACTGGTGGCCATTTCCCAGGTTCTCCATTGAGCTATCCTTTACCTAGAGTCCCAAAAAGAGAATTCCCAAGTCTGCTTATCCTCGCTCAAATACACATCAGTGTGTGTGTGTGTGTGTGTATATATATATATGAGTTTAGTACCATTCTATAGACACTGAAATATTTCAAAGCAACATCCGTAAGACTGCAGAGAGCTTTCTTACATTAATTAAGGCCCACATTTATATTGAACTATGAATGACTTCAATTTTCCTTCTCTTGATAGAAATAATATATGCCCCTAGGGAAAAACAAACCAGAAGCTGAGCTTTCAAAGAAGTAAGAAAAATAAAGTCATATTGCAGATAAAAGCTGGACTGCAAATGTATCCTCCAAATTAACTAAAAATTAGAGGCAACCTTCAAACTGGAAAATAAAACCTTGACAAGCAGAAGATCTGCTACAGGGTTTCAGTTTTAAAACAGGAAAAGACAGCTGCCTTCTGCCTCAGACGAAGGTAACTACCATGAAGTAGGGACGATCCTAAGTTGATAGCTCCTGTCATCAGATGCCAAGGTCAGGATAAGGATCAAGGATGATGACCATCACTGAAGGGTGGCATCAATTGAAACCACTGTCAAATAAATGCCCTTCAAGTGAATTAAGTGATTCGAGGCAAAGGAGTTGGCCACAGTGAACTGTGCAGGCTGAGTCAGTCAGATTAATTGATAGGTCATCATATATCATTCATACGTAATAAGAATTTTGTCCACAATTTTTGTTTGAGACTTTTTCCCCCTAGGGCACTAGATGCCCATTGTTTCCTCCCCACCTCCATATGTCATACCTACTGAACCCACACTTCCTACTCACAGAATTTGTTCCACAATCCTTCCTCAGTGAGCAGCAGTCCATATCCCTGTGCCCTCTTGGCCACAGCTGACTGAATAAAAGCTAGACACACGGGGCTAATGACTCCCTCCAAATATAGACTCCAGTCCCTTATCAAGTACCGAGCCACTTATAGGAGGAAATACTTATTCCAATGGGGTGGCCATTTGGGACCTCAAGCACTGACACACAATCAAGATAAGTAAGGCTGCAGAGAAATGTCAGAGGATGAAATGGATTTAGGAGAAGCAAAGACTTTGTGCTGTGTTTGTGGGAAAACAAAAGAAAGAGAATGGAGGAAATGGCTGCCTTGATTTTTGCTGACTTTCTGATTCCCAATTCCAATCTCTCACGGGGTCAATGAACTTTTGGCCTCCAGGTACCATAACATAACCTTTCAGGCTAGTTCATGTGAAGCTGTTTCCTCCAAACAATCAATACCTGGATAAAATACCAACTAAAGTCCATTTGTAACATTCCTACCTTTTCTCAACTAAATGAAATTGTCTGCAATTTTCAAGTGTCAGATTGCCCCAGAGTCTGAGAGCAGCAGAGAATCAGAGTACCCCTGATTTTGTACATATGTCAAAAAGGAACAAAAAGAAGTCAAATTCCTATGCCCTTCACCAGGACATTATTATTTACTGGATTTTGCAAGAGGCCCAAGTATCTATATTTTTAACAAGCATCCCTGCTGATTCTGAGGAGGTTGGTCCAGTGATTACACTTTGAGAAGTACTGTTATAAAGCCTACTTTAATGTTGCTACAAAGATCTGTGTTGTTTTCAAACTCCTCCCAAGAAAAATGATACTCATCAAGCACCAACATTCAAAAGTAGCAGACTGCTAATGGAAACACATATTAGTTTGAAACCCTAATAGGAGCAAGTATTGTTTCTATTATATTTTCTGCATATATATATTATTTGCATCTCATTTCACATTAAGTAGGATTTTGTAAAATGGCCTGGGGGTGCTAAATACAACTTATATGCTGTTTCCATCTAAAAATGAATTTAAATTGCCAAAGAGCTCATTTAAAGACTCTGAGATATAACCAGTTTGTAATTTGAGGATTTCATGTATCATTCCAACTGAGAAAATTTGATTATGGATGATTTTAAATGATACCAAGGAATTATTAATATTTTTGTTAGGGAATAGTGGCATTTTGGTTAAATAAGAAAATATACTTTTCAGTGATGCATACAAAACTAGGTAAATATGCAATGACAGGATGTCCAGGATTATCTTTAAAATGCTTCAACAAATACAATAAAAATTTCAAAAAGGAACAGATAAAGTAAATGAGGCAAAATGTTGGTAATTACTGAATGCGGAAAACGAGACCATGGGGGCATATAGTTCACTGCCCTCTACTTCTGTGCATATTGGAGAAACGAGTATGTGAATTTGGTTAACGCAACAGCCACACAAGAACCACAGGTTCAGCACCATACAAATTAAGATCATTACTGACAAAACAAAGAAATGACATCAGAGGCCCTTTAATTTAGGGACAGAGATGAACTTATCATTTGATAGTCCCTGACATGTGAGAGGAAAACAAAATCAAAGGCAGAGCACGTGGAAAATAATTTCTTAATTATTTGGAAGACATTTTTTATTTTCCAGAGATATACAAAAAGGTTTAATTCAATACAGAATATACCAGAAACAGGTTGGTGAGGGGCAAAGCACAATCAGCAATGACATTCTTTTTGATTTCCCATCATCTAAACTGTGGAAACAAGGACAAATCACTTCCGGTTTTTGTACTTTAAAAAAAAAATCTTAAAATGTGCATGACAGGCCCACTTCCTGGCATTCTTGTGACTGTGGACTATAAACTTCATAGAAAATCTAGTTATTAATAATACTAATAAAACTTTTTGACGATAAACCAATTATTTGATAGATTTTTTTCATATCAATCTTAAGAAGAAGACAGAGAAGCAAGCTAGAGAAAAACACAAAGAAATAGCTGGACTAGAGGAAAGGAAAAAGGGGGAATCTAGGTCCGTAGGTGAAGATTACCAAATGCCATTTGTTGTCCCTGCTCTTGTATTATGGGCAGGGTTGTAACTAGCAACACTGATACAGGTTTATTACTGTAGAACTCTAATGGTTCTTGATTTCTGTGGAAATTGTACCTCCCTAAAAGAGGGCTGTCAAAGCCTCAAGAAATCCAGTTTTCAGGTCCTGGCTGTGACACCATCAGCTGCATAGCATTTCTTAGCCTCAACTTACTCATCTGTAAAAGAAGAGCACTTAACTAGATGATCTCAAAGATCTCTTCCAGCTTGAACATTCCACAACACACTATTTTTCATAGGTGATTCTTTTATCTTTAAAATCTTCAGAGGCTTTATTTTGGACTAGTTACACTGCATAGTTCTGGAAAGCAATTACCCAGAGCTACTACACAAGCTGATCCAAGCACAAAAATTACCTGGGGGTAGACAAACTCGAGAAAAGAATGGATTATTTTACAGGGGCAAGGGCTAAAGATCTCTTATTCTTTCCCTTTCTTCAAATAATAAGTGCTAGGGTATGATTTCCTAGTAAATTTCAATCAGTAATAGAAAAAAAAGAAAGATCCCTAAATTCATAAGTTAAGTCACTTTTAATACATAATTTAAATCACAAGCAACTTTTCTGGACCATGTATATGGAAGGTACATTTTATATCTGCTTTGTTGGTAAACACAAAGAAATATGCTTAAGAAATATATCTAGTCAGTATTATTTAAAAGGAGGGGGGGATAAAGAATCTAGATTCTATGTCATTCTAGCTCCTATTTTAAAATAAAAATACTGAAAGCCTACAGTATTATATGCTTTTTATATTGCAAAAAGATATCTTATTTTCAAAAGTAGATAAAGCATATCCTACTTATGGCTTCAATGCATTTTACCACTCATGCATCATGTAGATATCTCAAATTGTAAAAAAATACTTATGACCTGTAAAATGAATTTTGACTGTGATTTTGAAAGACCACGTGAAACTTAGCATTTCTAGTCTGGATTCTTTCAAATTTTCTGGTCATTTATTTGTAAATAACAAGTGCAATTCTTCACTTTTTCTATGGGGAGAAAAGAATTACTGGAATAGTTAAACAAAACAAATGAAAAGAGACTATAAAAGAATAAGACATCATCTCCTATAACGTTTCAACCATAAATAATAGAAACCTATCGAAAATAGTCATTTACATCACCTCTGAAGGTCAGAGATAATTGGGCCTGAAATACCATCTTATAAAAGGGTAATCTGTGTCACAAAGACATTGAGCTTGAAAAAAATTACTTACATAGAGTCATCTGTTCCCAAAACCTCCCTCATTGCAAAGAACTGAGCATATACAAAGGAATGAAAACAAAGGATTGGTTCTAAATGTAATAAAAACAAAGGATCAGTTCTAAATGCAAAGTCTAGGTGGAGAAAAGGAACCATAAAAGAATGCAAAAAGGAACTTTCCTCTTCCCCAACTCTGGAACATCCTTCTCCTCGGGGAGACCCGAACTTTTGGGCCAAGGACGAGATCAGCAGTAAGGACACTTCTCAGGTGGGAACACCCCTTTGGGACTCCAGGAGTCAAGCCAGAACTCTTTGCTCCTGAAAGAGTCCAGCTGTCTTTGAGGGTGCAGTGTTCTCTGAGAAGGTCACTGTGGAAACTGGACGCAAGGCCCCAGCAGGAAACCAGCTGGAGTCAAGAGTAGCATGGCACCCGTTTCCCGTTTTTGCCAATTTGCTAAACTTGGTCTGAAGAAATGTTATCATTCCCCAAGGTAAAATGTCTTCCCCTAGGATGATGACTACTGATGCTCTGACTTAACTCTGACATTTGGATCCACTCTCTCTTTTTACTCCCTCTATTAACTTGAGCATAAAACACTTATTCTCTCTCTATTCAAAACAAACCCTACCCTATGGGCACATCTGACAGACACAGGCATTCTCCCGGAGCTCATTCATGAAATTAAAGTCAGAGTAAACCCAGTCCTCTCTCCCTCTTCTCCCCTTCCTCTGTTCAACTCCTAACTCCTAACCCAACCCCGAATCAAAGCCCCACCTTGATAAACATCCTTCGGATGGAATTTTTGCTTGGCTCAGTGCCTCAGAGCCTAAGATGGTTCAAGAAACATAGCAGGCCCTTCCTAAATAGAGAAACAATCTATTAAATTCCTCAAATGACTATTATGCCATCATCAGGCATTTCCTTTTCCCATTCTGGATCACATGGACAATCCAGAATCAGTTTTTTCCATCACCACGATGCACAAACAAATCTATCATTCATATTCCCATCTTAGATCTCAACCCAAAAGCCAAACTTTTAAAAGGCTCAGGCATTTAAGCAGCACTCTGGCTTTAAACTTCACCCTGATAATAAAGCTCCAGAAAGAGTCTCCTCCTTGATCATCTCCCCATCCACAGTCTCAGTCCTACTCACTTAAGGACTTGCCACCTCCGCCAAAGACTCTAATTCAGAACATACCTCTGCTCTGAGAATATTTACTCCCACTTTCTCCAATCCTTATCTGAAAAGCACATGTACCAATTCAATTTCAACCCCTCTTCCCCCAAAAAACAAGTATATAAGCCTTGTTATAACAGATGTCCATCAAAATACAACATCCCATGGGATGCTCCTCTACTGTCTCTACTATTGATGTATGTTATCAAGAATTCATCTATTTCCTGGGGGTAGTTCCTTCATTCCTAAAACTATAAACACACATTACTGAACCCATCACAGGCAGTAAAAGTGCAGGAAAAAGGAAAGAGAACAATAGATGTGGGAAATAATCAACTGTCTTTTCCTCTCCATTCATTATGCCTCTCCTCACTGCAAGCACCTAACCATTTAAATTTATTGCTACTACCCTTACAAGAATAAGGTACATTTTGCCTAGTGAAGCTTCTCTTTGTTTTGCTGATTCAAAATTGGGCAGATGTATATTCAGAAGAGCTGGGATTATCCTAGGATACATA
Organism: Camelus ferus; assembly: GCF_009834535.1. Classification (NCBI taxonomy): domain Eukaryota; kingdom Metazoa; phylum Chordata; class Mammalia; order Artiodactyla; family Camelidae; genus Camelus; species Camelus ferus. Next base: position 39,981,544 of record NC_045700.1, read on the forward strand.
GATTTTTTTCCCCCAAAAAAACATATAATTGTGATGGATCTCCCCATAGTTGCTTGGTCCTTGAAGTCTAATTTGCTTAAGTCAGTCCCAAACTAGAAACTTGAAAAGAAAGGAAATCATAAAAATTAAGTCCATAAGCTAATCATCACTTACAAGTCATCTGCTTTCTGCAGCCAGAAGCCTCCGAACTGAGGAATTCACTAAAATGAAAGAAGACCTGTAGAGTCCTAAACTCCAATCACCTTTCACCACAGATTCACCATTATCACTTTCCTTTAATAAATCAGGTTGACTTGGGTTGAAAAGGTGAAAGGTTAAGGAAGGTATTAAAGGAACCAATCAATCCCTTTCTCATCCCAATACCACTGATCTCACGTTGACTTACAATTCATCATCTACTATCATATATAACTCTCCCACCTACAATGTGAATAATAATAGTTCCCAGGCTCTGTACTTTCATATATTCTTTCGTTTAACCCACCCCAAAAGCCTGACAGGAAAGTTTTAACATTCCCACTATACAGATGTGAACACTGAGACCCTAAAGGAAACTAATGGCAAAGAACTATGTCAGTCAGTAGTTATTTAAAATAGGCCATGCTAATCCTTTGTTACTAATGTAAGTTACTGAGTATCTTAAAGACTAAATGGACGTATAACTCCTAAGATTTTTGAATTTGAACATTTTAAAATGCATACCTGTTTTTTCCTTGAATTTGCTTTGGGAAACAGGCCTGCTGACAACACAGATGTAAATGGAGAGCAGCATAGCTCAGGAAAAGGGTTTGGAATAGATGGCATTTCCAGAACATCAAGATCTTTCTTTTTTCTCCTACACCAAGAGAACATAGGATGTAATTTACATAAAACAGAATGTAAAATATAATTTCTGTCACGATTAAAAAGTTAAGGCCAGCACGTACCACTCTGTGACAACACTGATATTATATAAAGTATACAGCAAAGGTCTGTGATGTACTTTCTGTGGGTCAAAATAAAACATGTCAATTGATATAAATCAATCTTCCATAGTATTCTTTTTTTTTTTTTTTTTGGCTAAAAAAAAAAAAATCACTGGGCCTGGAAACCCCATTTCCAGCACTTTTGATAATTTTCCTGAAGCTGAAATACAGACTACACAATTACTGAGGCAAAAATCATCCCGAGGAGTTAGGCACTGTTTTGTATCCATTAAATTGACAAAGTCCATAAACATTTAGTGAATTCATCCCTATTCTATTTTACTAATAACTTTTGAAAGTTATGGTTTATTAATTATAGCTGTGGTTCATCTCACTTCAAATTTCATTCACAATGTTGCCCACACACAGTCTGTTGATTTTTCAAGTGCTTATAGATACTAAACTGCAAGGCAGTGTTTTTGAGGAGGTAAGTGAATAGAACTTGCTAGTATAAATGTACTCGAGTCCACTGCAGAGTAATTTTAACTTCAGTGAAGTTGAAGCACTTTGAAAATCTGGGGGGAAAAAAGTGCCATTTAAATGTATGAATATAAAGGACTATAGATTTTTGTATTGCTGCAGGCTTTTTCTTTTCTAAAGTATGTGCAAAATTGTTAACTCTACAGGCACTTAATGCTGAATGCTATGGAGATTGGGAAACCTTTTAAAGCCTCTATTCTTTCCTGCTGAACAGCAAGACTGCTCAAATGTCAATCCGCGCTTTGCCTCTCCAGGGTCGCTGTAAGACTCTATGTGGGAGGTGAACTCATTTATTCTATGATTTTTTAAATATATAAAAGAAAAAGAATTTTTTTAAACGCAAGACCACGAAGAAAAAAGGAAGGGGGCGGTCAGCCTGGAGCCTGGCCTCCTAGTTCACACGGATGGGCAGAAGCGAGAGAGATCCCGAGCTTCAATGAAACGGTGATGCTATTTATAAGGCGCTGGGAGATCGCAATGTCCTGCTGATCCGGTAGGAGCCAGCTCAAAGGGAATTGTCTTCAGAGACTTTCACAAACTTGGCCCAGCTCTGGGCACATGGCTCACCCCCGAGGACCGCCTCCTCACCCCCTCGCCAGCTGCCAACCCAGGACACTCCCCCGCGCCCTCCGAGGGCTGCCTACCTGTCTGCAGCACAGCCGCGAGTCCCGTCCGGAGGGGGCAGGAGCGCCCGCGCGTGCAGCCAGGGGGCCGGCGCCAGGTCGCGGGCGTCGCCCCTCCCCTGGGCAACGCCGCACACCTGAGTAGCCAGAGGCGAGTCCCGAGCAGCCGCCCGACCTGCGGCGCTCTGCCCATCTTGCAGGGAAGTGGTCATTGTCGCCGGCCAGGGGGCTTGGGCGTCATGAGAGACCCCGCGCGGGATTAGAAGAAGGTCGGGCGTCGGGAGGCGAGGTGCCGGCTCGGCAGCCCGAGCGCGCTGCAGGTGCGGTGGCCTCGCCGCCTGCGCTCCGGGCCCGGGTGGCTCAGACGCGCGGCGGAGCAGTAGGCGAGGCGGCGGGGGAGGGGAGGGGGCGGAGGAGGAGGGTGGGGAGAGGGGAGGAGCGGCCGGTGGGTGGGGGCCGCGGGCGGCGGGGCGAGGCGCGGAGGGGGCGGGGAGGGCGCCGGGAGCCGGGCGTGCTCCGCGCGGGGCCCGGGGCGCTGGGGTCGCCGGCGTGGGGCTCGCGCCGCCCGTGCCGTGGCCTGGCTGCTGGTGCCCGAGGCTCGGGCAGCCGCCTCCCCAGGTGGGCGTCCGAGCGCGAGGCTGAGCTCAGGGTCGGGGCGGGCCCGCGCCGCGGGAGGCGGGACCCATGTGAGCCGGCGCTCCCAACGGGCCAGCTTAGCCGACCGCAGGCGGGACAAGGGTCTGGGCAGCGCGGACCCCCAGACCCTTTCATTCTCCCTGACCTGCCATCTGAGATCACCTAAGCTGACGCCGAGCCGCCATGACAGGCGCCACCGTGCCAGGAGGCCAGGGGACCAGGTTTGTCCCGGCCCTTGCCCCGCGTGCCTCTTCTTCCTTCCACTCCGCTGCTAAAGACAAGGGCGAGGGGAAAGGAGTGGCCAGGGCAGCAGGGATTACAATCATTATAGAAAACTACTGAGACGTTTGAGAATTCTCAGTGAGGTATGAGTAAACCTGACGGCGTCTTAGGAATTAGAAAAATTATTAATTTTATTCTGATAAGTGCAGCTCTCATTTAATGAGATTGGGAAACCTTTTAAAGCCTCTATTCTTTTCCTGCTGAACAGGGAGAACCCCACCCTGCCTTGTCCTGGTCCACCCTCACAACAGAATGTTTGCCCCATTTTACAGATTAAAAAATTGGGGCTCAAAGTCTCGGGGTACCTGGTACAACAAAGCACTAGTAATTGGTGCAGTCAGGCTTCCAACCCATTAGATTCCATGCCCAGAATCCAGACTATTTGAAGCACTAATTACATTGTGCTCACCCTCTGAGATGCAGCAACCCTACTCTGAATTCTGGGTGGTAATTGTTTCTGCTCTTCCAGTAAGGACCTCCATCCCAGCGCACTGTTCAGGATTTCCAAATGTTTTACACACCCTTTGTTCTTTGACCAAATTAGGTAACATCTGTCCCTGGCATCTGTTTCACCAGGTTTTCTTAACCTTCACAACCTCTGTCCAGGGAAAGGCAAACACTGCCTCCTAAAGAAACTGGCAAAACCCTCTCCTCCATATCCGTGCGCGCGCGTGCGCACACGCTCATCTTCTCATCAACCACTGCTGACGCCCAGGGGTCACTAACCCCCAGCCTGTGGGAAACCTAGAGTACTTCGTGGAAGAAGAAAGTCTTTGAGTCAAAGAGCTTACAGAATCCAAGTTCTTCATTTTCTTGATGTCAAAATTAAGACCCAATATAGAGCAGTACTGCCTTGGGTCACACATTGGGCATGGCCTCCAGGACACTTTATACAATCCAATGGCTAAGCCAGGACAAAATGGTAGTTCTCCTGTGGGATAAAATTAGTAAATACTAATCATAATGATAGCCAACATATATTGATGCCAGGCAAAGCCCTCAGTCACATCCAGATCCCTGAAGTATGGTCTAGATTCTGTGTGTGGGTTTTAAGAGAGTTTATTGTAAAAGCATACAGATATGTTGAGATCATTCCAGCAAAATAAAAAAAAGAGGCATGTATTTGCAGATTATTTGAGCCAAAGACATAAAGAAAACTTTCATCATAATCATCATCGTCAATCATTCCTATTTTCATCCAGAAGTCTTGCAGGCAGCCATTGCTCCTTTCTAAAAATGATACAATTTGAGCATTTTAGCAGGAGAGTGAATCAATGGCTGAAGTTTGTTGTCCCTTCTGTACTCTCAGCAACACCCCCCCCCACACACACACACACAGCAGGCTGTCTTTTTTGTCAGAGAAAATGGTAGGTGAAAACTGTATCTTTGGAATCACTGGAAATACTATTCCCAGTAGAGTACTCTGCTCTATTTCCCAGCATAAATTCTTAACCTCAGGAAAGAGTATTCATTGGTTAGAATGAGATCCCAATTGTGTCTCCCCTCTCTGGGCGTTTTCTCATTTAGTGGAAATCCTGGGATTGTCTGTATGCAGGCTGTAAGCTCCTCCTCTAACCCCCATGGGTAAAAATTGTAATACCTGCAGTCATCAGGAGCAAAAAGGAAAAGAACAAATCTCTGAGGAATGAGAACCTCAATAGTTTTGTCTTGTAGACTGGCATTAAATATTGAATTTACTTCCAGACACCTAGAGAATCTATACCAAGAATGATAGAATTCCCTCATTCACGCTTTTGAAGAAGCCAACAAAAGAGCTAGTTTTTGTATCTAAGAGGTTTACCCCCAAAAAATGATTCTAAATAGAGAACTGTTTGCAATATAAAAGGTGCAGAATACTATCAGACCTAGTACAGCCTAAGAGAATATGGAGGCATTTTTCTGTCAAAAGGGACGTTAAAAAGAGAGATTTTCCTCCCCGTAACTAACAAAGATATCTGAAACAATAAGGTAGATGTGGTACCAGAGAGCGAGTTCTCCCCTAGTGGCTGTTGTCTCTTTTGACTTGAGCCAGTAAAATTGCTAAGGAAGCAGTTTGTCTTTGGCCCCTCCCACATTTGTAAGCCTTTTCTGCCCCCTTTGTCTCTCTCCAGGGATCGCAGCCTTCCTGCCCCTAAGGAAAACGTGTCCACCTTTGTTTTCCTCTCTCCCTTTCTCATCAAATGAAACTTCTTAACCCTTTATATTGGGAAAGATAACCCATGTACAGAAAAGAAGTTCAGAAACAAAAATGTATGATGACTTATCACAAGGTAAACGCTGAGTTAGGTCGTGTAATGCGTTACTGTCAGTCCTCCAAAAGCCTTGCCCTCCATTCCAGATTTTCATAGTAATCAACTCAGTGTAACCGTAAATAGCCATCCCTACCCACAATAGAGTAGGTTGTCTGGTTTGGACCCTTAATATAAGTGAAATCATGCAGTGTGACCCTTTTGTGCTTGCTTTGGTTCCCTTAACATATTATTTATGAGATTCTTGCATGCTTTTAGAAGCAGCTGTGGTTTTTCCAATTCTTCTATTGTATGTAAATACCACAACTTATTTACCCTATCTACTACTGATAAGCATCTGGGCTCCTTCCAGCTTTGGGCTGTTATTAGCACTGTGGGAGTGAACACTTAACACCATTCTCTTGGTGCACATATGCATGCATTTCTGCTTGGCTTGTACAGGAGTGGCATTGTGCGGTCATGGTGTGTCTATGCTCATCTGTAGATACTGCTCGTGTCTCTAATTAATTGTACCGATTTTTCACCATCACCAGCAATGCATAAGTTTCCCTAGTTCTTCACATCCTTGACAATTGGAACATTATTAGAATTTTTGCAGTGGGCATTCTGGTGAACATATAGTGATATCTCATGGTGGAATTTGACTTTTCTTGATGAGTAAAGAGATTGAGCACTTCTTTCACTTGATTATTTGCTATTTGGACATTCTCTTTTGATAAGTACCAATTCACATCTCCTTCCCATTTTATGATGGGTTGTCTGTCTTTTTCTTATTCTTTTAATATTCTAATTACCAGCTCTTTGTTAGTTAAGTTTTGTAAATCTATTCTCCCTTTTTGTGTCTTACATCAAGACCTCTAAATGGTATCGTTTTATAAAAGGAAGCCCTTAAGTATAATATAGCCAAATTTATCTTTTTATGATTGTATTTTTATATCCTGCTTAGAAAATTTCCCTATATATTCCAGAAATTAATTGTTTTGCTTTTCACTTTTAAATCTGTGATCCACCCAAGACTGATTTTTTTTTTCTAATGGTATGAATGTGTGAAGGTGTGGAGTATAGAGGTTGTTTAATTTTTTTCCCCATAAGTTGGTAATTGTCATGGGCTCATTCATTGGAAAGATTATTCTTTCCTCACAACTGTGCAGTCCCTCTTTTGTCATAATTCAATTGTTTATCTTTCCATGGGTCTTTTCTGGGCTCTTTCTTCTATTCCACTGATTTATTTATCAATATTTATACCAATATCTCATTGCTTGAATTACTATGATTTGTAAAAGTTGTCAATATTCAATAGAACAAGACTTTTCATTTTATTCTTCTTCAAGCTATTCATTTTAGGATTAGATTCACAATTTCTACAAAGACCTGCTAGGATTTTGATTGGATTGTATTAAATCTATAAATCAGTTAGAGGAGGAATAATATTTTTAAAAAATAATGGCCCAATCCATGAAATTGCTCTATCTTTCCTTTTGGTTATATCTTTAATTTGTCGCAATGATGTTTTATGGCTTTCTGCATATATACCTGCATATATACTTTTAAACATGTTCTTAGATATTTGATATTTTTTATACTATTTTGGATACCTTTTTAAATTTTGATTTTCTATCATCTGTTGTTGACGAGAAAAACAACTGATTTGTATGTATTGATCTTTTTATCCACATTGCTTTCACACATTAATTCTAAAAATTTCACTGAATGCAGTGAATTTTAGGTTTTCTATGTAAATGACCATATTATCTATGAATAATGACAGTTTTATTGCTGTCTTTCTAATTTTTATGTCTTTTATGTCTCTTTTTTAATCTTACTACATTGCTTAGGAATGAGTACAATATTGAATGTGAGTATTGATAGCACAGATTCCAGTCTTATTCCCAATCTCAAAGGGATAGATATTAAATATAATATTGTCATACCCTTACCATAAATATCCTTTTTCAGATAAGGAAGGAGGGTTCCTTTATATACCTTGTCTGCTAAGAATTTTTATCATGAATGGATATTGAATATTATTAAACAGTACTTCTGCATATATTGAATTGATATGGTTTTCCTCCTTCATTCTATTACAGTAATGAGTTATGTTGATTTTTTAATGGTAAACTAGACTGCAATCATAGAATAAACTGTATTCATTTTTAATATTTTTTCAACATTTTAAAATATGTTTTTGATAAGTTTGCTGATAAATATAATTTTTGCACATATGTTCATGAATGAGATTAGGCTGTAATTTTTCTCTCATAATATTCTTATGAGGTGCTGATATAAGGTTATGCTGGCCTTGCTAGAGGTGAGAAGTGTCTCTTTTTTTCTTTCCTTAAAGAGTGTTTATAACAGTGGTGTTATTTGTTCCTTAATAGTTGATACAGTTTACTTACAAAGTAATTTGACCCTGTGGTTTTCTTTGTGGGGAAAGTTTTTTTTAATATTTTTTAATTTTTTAATTTTAGGACTATTCTAAATTCTTATTTCTTCTAGTGTTGATTTTGATAAGTTGTGTTTTCTAGGACTTTATCTCTTTCATCTAAATTATCAAATATTTTAGCAGAAAATTATTCATATTTTCTTCTTAGCTTTTAAATACCTAAAGGGTTTACCATGTCAGCCTGTTCCTTATTTCTAGCATTGGATATTTGTGCCTTCTCTCTTTTTTCTTGATTATATTCACCAGACTTTGAATTGTAAAGTTTTTCAAGAATAACCTGTTGTCTGTTTATGCTCTATCTTGCTTATTTCTATTCTTTCTTTTCTATTTCCCCCCTTCTATGTTCTTTGAGTTTATTTGCTGTTCTTTTTTTTGCCCCCTAAATGTTTGACATGGAGGCTTATAGCTCATTGATATTTAGCTTTTCATATTTCTTAATATTCACATTTAAAAACATGTATTTCCTTTCAGTTATTTCCATAACTGTATCTCTCAAGGTTTAATAAGTCGTATTTTTGTCACTATTCAGTTCAAAATATTTTATATTTTCCATTGTGATAGAGATTTTTCTAGTTGTCTTTTTGTTTTGTTCTTTTTTTAAAAATATATAGTTTAATTACCTTGTCACAGAATGTACTTTGTATGATTTCAATCCTTTGACATTTGTAGAAGCTTACTTTTTGGCTCAGCATATGGTCAACACTTATAATAATAATATAATAATAGTTGTTTTCTGCAGTTGTTGGATTTATTGTTCTATACGTAATATGTTAATTAGGTCAATGTGTCAACCATGTTGTTTAAATTCTCTGTATTCATAATGATTTTTTATTTGTTTGTTCTACTATATCCTGAGAGATGTCATATTGAAATCTTTCACTGTGATTCCAGTTTTTTTTGTTCTATATCTTCTATTTTGCTTCATATGTTTTAACGCTGCATTTTTAGAAGTTAATTTTAGTGTATTATTTTACAAATTTAGAATTAGTAGGTCTTCTCAGTAAATTGAAGCATTAAACATTTTGAAGTGACCTCCTTTCTCTAGTAGCTTTTCAGCTTTCAAGTCTGTCGGATATTAATACAGTTTGGCTGATGTTTTATGGTGCATCTTTTTTCCATACTTTCAGCGTCAACATTTTTTAAACTCCATGTTTTAGAAGTGTCTTTAGTAAATGACATATGATTAGGGCTCTTTGCTAATTTGGTTTTTATCCAATTAGATGATCATTGCTTTTACTGAAGAATATTTGGGGTTAAATCTCTATCCTATTAAGTGCTCTCTTCTTGTCTAACCATTTCTGTGTTCCTTTCCCCTTCTTTCTTATCTCCTCTTAGATTACTTTGTATTACTCCATGTTTTCCCCTCTGCTTATCTGTTTGTCCCATCTGGTTCATTTTCGGTCCTTTTCTACCCTGCCTTGGGCCCCAGGAAGGTCAACTTTATGGATGACATCAAAGAACTTTCTTGCTTTCTGACTTCTAGTTGGTTTCATTCAGTGGAAGACATCAGCAAGAGATTGAACAGTGGGAAGAATATGAAGTTGGGATATTTATTCTCTTATTCCCCTGTCATGTGGCATGGCTCCTCTCCTACAGTGCAATCCACTGCATGTGTAAGAGTTACCTGACCTCTTTATTTAACCCTATGGGAATTTCAGGCTCAGAGAACTGCTCAAATGCTGATACTCTGGCTACTGCTGTTGCTGTGAGTGACAAACTGTCCTTTGTCTCTGACCCAGGAGTTTTGTGTCTTCTGCCAGCCTCCTTAAAACTACAGCAGGATAATTTGTCAACTTGCAAGTTAAGTAAAATCTCTGACCCTTCACAATTCTTGACACAGTGGAGTTCTGCACTATCTCCTTTTGTTATGTATTGTGTTGTTTTATTTAAACTTGGTCACATATTTATAAAGAGCTCCTTTATTAACCTCTTTTCAAATTACCCAGCTCGAGTGTGCCATCTATTTCCTGCTTTATTAACTGGGGACTAATGTACATTTTTACTTTTCTTTTAATGAATGTATCAGAGATTATAGCATATATTCTTGTATCAAATTATATTTATTTTGTTTCACCATCTTTCCAGATAATGCAAGGATATTAGAACATTCTTATATGGAATGTGCAGGATAAGCAAATCTTACAGACAGAAAGAAGATTAGTGGCTACCTAGGGCTGCATAGATTGGGGTGAAATGGAGAGTGATTGCTAATGGATATGAGTTTCTTTTGAGGGTGATGAAAATGTTCTAAAATTAATTGCAATGTTAGTTGCACAAATCTGTGTATATATTAATAACCATTGAATTGTACATTTTAAGTGGTGGATTGTATGGTATGTGAACTATATCTCAACATAGTTGTTATATATGGTCTTTTTTATTGAAGTATAGTCAGTTCACAATGTTGTGTCAATTTCTGGTGTACAGCATAATGTTTCAGTCATACATGTACATACATATATTCCTTTTCATATTCTTTTTCATTATAGGTTACTACAAGATATTGAATATAGTTCCCTGTGCTATACTGTAGAAACTTGTTTATCTATTTTATATATAGTTGTTGGCATCAGCTCATCTCAAACTTCCAATTTATCCCTTCCCACCCCCTTCCACCTCCACCCTTGGTAACCATAAGTTTGTTTTCTATGTCTGTAAGTCTGTTTGTTTTGTAAATAAGTTCATTTGTGTCATTTTTTAACATTCCACATATAAGTGGTATCATATGATACTTTTCTTTCTCTTTCTGGCTTACTTCACTTAGTATGATGATCTCCAGGTCTATCTATGTTGCTGTAAATAGCATTGTTTTGTTCTTTTTTATAGCTGAGTAATATTCCATTGTATACATGTATACCACAACTTCCTTATCCAGTCATCTGTAGATGGACATTTAGGTTGTTTCCATGTCTTGACTATTGTAAATTGTGCTGCTATGAACATTGGGGTGCATGTGTCTTTTCTAATTATAGTTTTCTCAAGATATGTGCCCAGGAGTGGGATTGCTAGATCATATAGTAAGTCTATTTTTAGTTTTTTGAGGAATCTCCATACTGTTTTCCATAGTGGCTGCACCAAACTACATTCCCACCAACAGTGGAGGAGGGTTTTCTTTTCTCCACACCCTCTCCAGCATTTGTCGTTTGTGGACTTTTTAATGACGGCCATTCTGACTGGTGTGAGGTGATACCTCATTGTACTTTTGATTTGTATTTCTCTGATAATTAGAGATATTAAGCATTTTTTCATGTGCCTCTTGGCCATTTGTATGTTTTCATTAGAGAACTGCTTATTTAGGTCTTCTGCCCATTTTTGGATTGGGTTGTTGTTTTTCTGTTATTAAGTTGCATGAGCTGTTTGTATATTCTGGAAATTAAGCCCTTATCAGTCTCATCATTTGCAAATATTTTCTCCCATTCTGTAGGTTGTCTTTTTGTTTTGGTTATAGTTTCCTATGCTGTGCCAAAGTTTGTAAGTTTAATTAGGTCCCGTTTATTTATTTTTGCTTTTGTTTCTCTTGCCTGGGTAGACTGCCCTAGGAGAACATTGCTAAGATTTATGTCAAACAATGTTTTGCCCATGCTTTCTTGTAGGAATTTTATAGTGTCCTGTCTTAAGTTTAAGTCTTTAAGCCATTTTGAGTTTATTTTTAATGTATGGCGTGAGGGTATCTTCTAATGTCATTGATTTATATGAGGCTGTCCAGCTTTTGCAACAACACTTGCTGAAGAGACTGTCTTTTCTAGATTGTATATTCTTGCCCCCTTTGTCGAAGATTAATTGACCATAGGTGTGTATGTTTATTTCTGGGCTCTCTATTCTCTTCCATTGATCCATATGTATGTTTTTGTTTACGGTAGCTCTGTAGTATTGTCTGAAGTTTGGGAGTTATATGGTCTTTTATGACTGGTTTCATTCACTTAGCATAAGTTTCGAAGTTCATACATGTTGTAGCATGTGTAAGTACTTCATTCTTTTTTTTACTGAGAAATAATGTGCATTTTGTTCATCCATTCATCGCTTGATGGACATTTGGATTTTTTCCACTTTCTGGCTATTGTGTATAGTGCCACAACAAACTTTTGAGTACAGGTTTTTGTATGGACATGTGTTTTCACTTCTCTTTGGAATTATGGAGCTATACGGTAGCTCAGTGTTTAATCATTTAAGGAATTGCCAGAGTATTTTTCCAAGTGTCTGCACTATTTTGCTTTCCAATCAGCAATGTGTAAGTGTTCCAATTTCTCCACATTTTGACTAATACTTTTATCTGTCTTTTGAGTATAGCATTTCTATTGGGTGCCAAGTGGTATCTCATTATGGTTTTGATTTGCATTTCCCAAATGGCTAACAATGTTGAACATCTTTCCATGTGCCTACCAGCCATTTGTATATCTTCTTTGGAGATGTCTATTCAGATCCTTTCCCCATTTATCAGTTGTGTCATTTGTCTTTTTATTAGTGACTTACAAAATTTCTTTACATATTCTAGATACAAGTCAGTTATAAGATTTGATTTACAAATATTTTCTTCCATTTGTGAATTTTTTCATTTTTTGATGATTTTTTTAATCACAATGTTTTAAATTTTAATAAAGTCCAACTTTTGGACACGTTTGCTTTTGGTACCATATCAAAGAAGGCCAAGGTCACAAATATATACTCCTATATTTTCTTTGATCAGTTTTAGAGTTTTAGCCCTTAAAGTCTATGATACATTTTCATATATGATGTGGAAAAGGAGTCCAACTTTATTCTTTTACATGTGTACATTCACTTGTCCCAGAATCATTTATTGAAAAGACCTTTTGACTCATTGAATTATTTTGGTATCATTGTCAAAAATCAATTGATCACAAATATAAGGATTTATTTCTGGATTTCCAATTCTAGTCCATGGATCTGTTTCTTTTGCTATACGAAGCTCTTTTTATTATTGTAGATTTTTAGTGTACATTTTGAAATTGGGAATTTCTAACTTTGTTCTTTTTTTTAAAAGATTGTTTAGGCTAATCTGGGTCCCTTTAATTTCCTTTTGAATTTTAAGGTCAGCTTGTCAGTTTCTGCAAAGGGACCAGCTGAGATTTTGATAGGGATTGCACTTAATCTTTGGTTCAATTTGGAGAATATTGTCTTCTTAAAAATATTGTCTTCCAATCTATGAACATGGAATATCTTTCTATTTATTTAGGTCTTCTTTAGTTTCCTTCAACAATGTTTTGTAGTTTTCAGACTGTAAGTGTTGTACTACTTTTTAAAAATTTATTACTAAGTACTTTAAATTTTGATGCTAATATAAATGGAATTGTTTTCTTAATTTCATTTTTGGATTATTCATTTCTAATTTATATAAATCAAATTGATTTTTGTATATTGATCTTGTATCCTACAATCATGCCAAACTCACTTATGAGTTCTAATAGTTTTTTGGGTTTTGGCAGAGGTTTTTGGGTTTCTCAGAATTTTTCATGTACAAAATCAGGTCATTTGCAAATAAACACAATTTTAGTTCCTCATTTTCAATATGGATGCCTTTTATTTATTTTTTTCTTTTTTCCTAATTGTCCTAACTCAAACCTCTTGTACAAAGTTGAACAGAAATAATGAGAACAGATATCCTTGTCTTGATTCTTATCATAGAGGGGGAAATTCAATCTTTCAGTATTAAGTATGGTGTTAGCCATGTGTTTTCATAGATGACTTTTATCAAGTTGAAAAAGTTAACTCCTGTTCCTAGTTTTGAGTATTTATTATAAAGAAGTATAGGATTTTGTTAAATGTTCTTTTCTGTACAGCTTCATGTTTAAAGGATATTTTGCTGGGCTATAGAATTCTTGGTTGACACTACTTATTTTCAGCATTATGAATATATCCTTCTATAACTCTGGCTTAATTGTTTATATTGAGAAATCAACTCAGTCATATTGTCATTTATTTTGAAAGTAATCTGAGTCCTGTTCACCCCCCTTACTCTTAAGATTTCCTTTGCTGGTTTTTAGCAATTTTACTATGATGTACCTAGGTAAAGATTACTTTTTATTTATTCTTCTTAAAGTTTGTGAGTGCTCTTGAAGCTGTGACATAATATTTTTTGTCAACTTGGAAATGTTTTCAGCAATTATCTCTTCAAATAGTGCTCCTTCCCCTTTCTCTCTTTTCTCATTTTCTGAGATTCTAATTATATATATCTCAGACCTTATTATTATGCCCTCCTTATCTTTTAACCTTCCTCATGCATTTACCAAATTTTTATTTTTCCATACTTTATTCTAGGTATTTTTTTTCCGACCTATCTTTCTTCAGCTGAATCCAAGATATTAATTAATCCATTCATTCATATATAATTTTATGTTATCTTATTTTTGGTATCTAAATACCTGTTAAAATTCTTAATCTTGTCTTTTATCTCCTTGAAAATAATAGGTGTTACTTAGAACATGTGTCTGATAATGCCAGCATTTGGTCCCCCTATGTGTCTATTGACTACAGTTCTCATTATATTTGATTCATGTTGTATTGTCTCTTTAAGCTCCTGGTTATTTATTTTTATTGTTTATCTGACAATGATTTGCAAAATAACTTTTAGAAATAATTGGAGGCCTAGAATGATGCCAGTTTCCTTTCAAAATGATTATAATTGCTTCTGACTGCTTCCTGAAAGCACTAGCACCCTGGAATTATCTCATCTGGTGATGACTCAAAAGTGAGTTCTAAGTCCTCGAAAGACTTACTACTTCTGATCCACCATTACTGCTAGAGTACATCCTTTCGGTGACCCATCCCAAATCAAGCGGTGTTAACCAGGACTCCTTTCTCTACCTTGATAGTGCCCTATTGTCATAGCCCTCACAAGAGTATAAAAAAAATTGCTCAGCCTTTCAGCTGTCCTCTAGAATTGACAGATGAATTTTTGTCATCAAATTTTAACCTATTCTATGTTTTATTCCTCTAAAACAGGACTTTTATAGCCCCCCTGCCTATAGCTAGCTGTACTAGCAAAGCAGTTAGTAATTGTGGGGAAAGCTTAAGCATCTTCTTTCTGATCTAAGAGCCATACATTTTTTTCAGTGGCTTTTGGAAAATAAAGTCCACACCTGAATAATATAAAGCACAGGATATAACAATAGTAACAATGTAGGTTCTTCCAAGACAGGAGAGTAGTGCCATGGCCAGTCAGTGCAGGACCTATTTTATAGGAGCGCAAAAGATTGGAGACCCCATTATCTTCTGTTAAGTGGCCCTCTGCCCTGAATGGCCATTTTACATAATCTTTGTGCCTAATTAAAAATGAAACTTCTAGGAGCAGCAATTGAGTTGACATGTAAAGCTACCTGCGCTTCTTATGAATTTATTCATTTATCTCCTATCACAGCCTTCAGATGATCAACCTGATTCATTTAAAAGTTTTGGCATGCTTATAAGCTCCTATATTGCCCCAGTTAAGTCCCATTACTAAAAATGTTTCAGCAAATTTATAATATCCCTGCCTGTGTTGCTCTTGCTTTGCAGAAAGAAATTTGGGGCTGCGAACCTATCAGTCTGACACTTTTATGAGCTACATTCAGTACAATATCATTTTTTTAAGTGGAAAAGAAAACCACAACAATACTCCAGGGAGCATGCGTTATTCTCCAGCCCTGGAGCGTGACGTTTGCTGCCTACCTGCCTACCAGCACACCTGTGCAGGCCTGCCTTTATTAGACCAAAAAGCTTCACTCTCTCAGACTCCTGAGCTCCAGGTGGCTTCTAGAGATTCTGCCACCGACTTCTTACATGAAAGTATAAAATATTTTATGTTTCAACTTTTATTACTTTCAGTGGCTCGATGTAGTTTCCTTCTCATTAATTTGCTTTGAAAAAATATATAAACAAATCAGGTATCTCCTATTTAAATAGCAATGGCAGCGAAGCCAAAGACTAGCCTTTGAATGAAAGTCTTAAGCAAGCATCAGTATTAGAGTTTTAAAGAAAGGAAGGAAAGAAGGGAGGGAGGGAAGGAAGAAAAGGCAAAAAGTTGAGGTAGTGGCAAAATAAAATAGAAACGAAAGTTCTCTTAAGGAGCATTCTGCAGGAATTGAAATCTCGGGTAACAGGTTTTAAACCAGCCGTACACCATAAGTTTAGGCCTAAGGAAATCTGACAGTATACTCTAAATAAATGCTAATATACTCTTCTTTCCCTAAAGATCCTCTTTTTGCTCATGTTCTAAGGAACTTGGATTTTCCAAGGAAATCAGAATATACCTGCAAAGTTCAAATGCTTGTATAAGAAAGCTCAGTGTCACTATTATAGCAAGTATACAGATCCCAAAAGCCTGCATTCTGTGTATGAATGATACTCCTGGTTGTAGCTTATTTTCCTTTCCTTATGCTTAGCGTCGACTTTGACTTCCTTTTCTATATTTTGGTGGTTGTTTTTATTTTTATTGTTATCTTGCTGTATGTGTGCTAGCCACCTCAGATAATTTTTGGAATGAACCTAGTGATAGGTAGCTGGATATATAACAGTAATAGTTAACAGCTTATTATGATTACACTGCACTCACACATTTTGTGAGGGGCTGAAAGGACTACAGAGTGAATGTGAACAAAGCTAGAGAAATGTTATTTTGTCAAGGCTATTTTGAGTCTATCTTTTCCCTTCAGTCCTGCCCAGCCAACGTCTCTTAGGAATCTCTCTTTTAAGAGACCCTAGATTATCAAAGGGATAGGAGGAAGCCAGAGATAAGATTTCAACCTCCCTTCTGGTGCCAACCTAGTACTACTTAAGTCTCATGCCATCTCAAGCCTACTTCTCAGGCTTCCATCTAAAGCCTTTTCCGGTCCTCAAACATCTCTCTTATCACCGGGTTTACCAATGTGGAGATGATGTCTAGATAATATGTATTCTCTTTGTTTAAGGATAAGATAGGCCATCCCTTCCTTTCTTAAGCATTGATGCCAAGAGTATTGTCTAGTGGGTATGGTGTTCTAACAGAAAGCCAAGCCAAGCTTCATCTCAGCCTTCAAGAAGTTTAGATACTATATCAGCAAATACATAATTTTATAGGAGTTCAATCCACAACTTAAAAATAGGTGTGGAAATAATGACCTTTTTTTGGCTTGTTAATGAAATCTCATCTTTGACCCTGGGCTGCTGTTTTACCTAATGGCAGATACTTAGTTGAGTTCATCCTTTTTTATTCAGTGATTTCTCTTTGCCTCGTGAGGATTCATAAGATCTGCTCAGAATTTAGTTCAGAGTTCTATCCACTTCTCTCAGCATAACGCCCAGCCTCACCATGAGCTAACACCTTGTACAGAGATTTAAGGCAAGCGTTTCCATCTCTACCTTTAAGATCCATAGGAATATTTGGGAACCTCTTCTACAGAATCTTTAGGAAATTGAAGAAAATAGGAGAGACGTATCATTCTGTAGTCTCTCCTGGACTTGATATTCCAGATGTCTTGTCTTTATACACGTGTATTAAGAAAGAAAGTCTGTCTTCCTGTTTTAGAGATTGGCCCATCTGGCTGTCAGAAACCAAGTCCATCAGATATTTGAACGTTTTCCCTTCTGATTCTAATTCCATATAGCTACCTGGTTAGACCATGTTGAGGAGTCTGTTTGTTTGACAGTTACATTTTCAGTATAAATATGCAATTGTTTATTCTGGTTTCATGTATCATTGTTAAGGGTGTTGTTAGCAAGTATCATATGCATTAATCCAATCAATCCAGGTCATTTCTGAGTCTGAAAAGTGGAGAACTAGACTCTGGGCTGAGGTGACTTTAGACTCTAAGACTCAGAAGAGGCAGGGACTGTGTTTATCTTGCTCATCAGTCTTTATTTTAAAGTGCCTGGTCCTTAGTTGGTATTTGATACATCTGAATAAATAAAAATTTTACCTTCACAGACTTATTGGTAGCTACTCAACTAGACTCTCTCCTGGTGACATTAATCACACCACACAGGATTTCTTTTGAACTTCTTGGTAAGCTATGTTATTTCATTTTCTAGATGTAAAAAACCAAGACTTAGTTAAATGTTTCCTCTGTAACAAAGCTAACAGAATGACTTTGGAACCTAGATGTAGAGAATCCCAAATTACCTTTCCATCGCCTCATGGTGCCCATGGGAATATATCAACAGAGACCACAGCTAAGCTAGAGTCATCAGGTAAAATTTCTCGGAAAAGGTTTAATTTGAACTAGGTTTTGAAGGTTGTGCAGCAACACAATATCAGCAAAAATGAAGGGGTAGGATATTCCATGTTATATTGGGGTAATATTAAGTAATAAAGCTCAACTTTAGTGTATAAGCTATAAGTTATAGGATGATGGGCAATGAATCTAGAAAAGTATGACTTACGATGATTTAATGATCTCATTAAATTCTTGAATGGGAGACTGAGGAATCTGAACATTCTTTTATAAGTAAATAGGAAGCAAGCAAACGTTTTTAAAGAAAATATGAAACATGATTAAAGCCATGCTTTAGAATGATGATACAAATTGACATGTTCCTCAATTGGAAATAAGGAGACTAGTTAACATGTTATTGAAAATAGTGCATGTTATGATAGTAAAGATGGGACAGTAAGGGAGGAGGCAGATAATTCAAAGAGCTCCAAATCTCAAGACAACATAGGTAGGGGAATGTAGCAGTATAGAAACGGAGACATTAAATTGACAATGTAGAAGGATCATGCTTTTGGTTTTGTAGACATTAAGTTTGTATTGCTCATAGTGTAGTCAAATGTTGGTGACCAGCTTCCTGGGTGGGATGAGACAATAGCTTGAAAAATCTCAGCTAGAGTCACTTATTTGGAATTCCTCTGTAGACAGGCAGTGATTGAAATCATAGAATGAATGAGATTATCAGAGGCAAGGGTATTAAAAGTAAAAAGTAAAGACTTGAACAAATCTGAAGTAGGAACATTTAGGGGACAGAAGGAGGAAGAAGAAGCCTCAAAGTAGACAGAGAAGGCGCGGTCAAAGAGGTAGGTAGTTATTACTTCCCTCAGGGGGTTATTTCTGCTAGTTTCAAGACTGAGAACTACTGTCTTAGTTTAATGATAGAAAATGATGAAAATAGCTAGGAGGAAGTAAGTTGGTAAATATGGATTAGGCCAAGGCAAATTTGATGAGCTGAATAGAATTTTTTTGTGGCCATTTACTTTTAAAACTTTTTTTTACAATGCTACTTCATAACTGGCTTATTTTCCCAGGCATCCCCCAACCCCATTCTGAATAAAAGTAATAGGCAATGCTAATGCACAAAGGACTCCTGGTAAATTCTTAAAACATTCAGGAATGTTCTTCTAAGCCAAGTGTTAGACTTAATTCAAATATGAATTGCTAGCAATTGATGCTATAGTAGACTTTGAATTGAAAGTAGTAAACTAATGGAGTTACTTTATCTCAGTTATTAATGTTCCCTTTTCTATTTCTAATATTTTGTCTCTGAAATACTAATCCTTCTTTGCCCTCTGGTTTCCAGTCTTTAGTAAGTTAAGTAATTTTTTTTGTTTTGAAAAATTATTCTATATTAGAAATTTTTGATTGATAAACACATAGCATATTTCTATTGTATCAGTATATGATGCTTTTACAGAAAGCAAACAAAAAGTGAAAAAATATCTTGTTCAAGATCAAAATTTGCTCAATCTTTTTTTCTTTTGAAGTATACTTGATTTATAATATTATACTAGTTTCATGTGTACAACATAGTAATTCTATATTTTTATAAATTACACACCAAAGTTATTATAAAGTATTGGCTATATTCCCTGTGTTTGCTCAGTCTTAATAAGAATATACATATTTCATAGCTTTCTGAATTTTTTTTGCTAATCTAGGCTTGTTTTTTTTTTTTGAATAATGAATAGAGGCTTTGGAAAATCGCTTTTTAATTGCAGAAAGGATTTTTTTCTTCAATTAATCTCTATTATTAATTTCAACTGATATGAGATGCCCTGAAAAGAATCCTTGTAAATACACAGACTGTTAAAAAGTGTCAGTAATCTATTTTTAAAGAACATTTTGATTGGCAAAAATTAAAAGAAGAATTGATGTCATTGTGAATATGTTAGGAGAAGACAACTAGAATAAAAATTTTTTTAAAGATGAGAAACACCCAATGGCAAGTTGGCAGAGTGTTAATCAGAGTCAAATAATCCATTATAGTACAAGAAGAAAATATCAAGCCTTCTATTTATAATTATTTCTTGTCTTAGAAAAATAGAAAAGAAATTCAGCTGTATTAATTGTTAATATAGATATTTACACTGGTACCTCCCCCCCTGAGTATTGGGAGGTCATGGGTCATACTATGAGTGCGAGGTGCACACTATGATAACCAGCATCACTCCACCATTCTTGGGTTCCCTTTCAGCATTTTGCCAGGTATTGCAATTTCCTTTAAAAGTTGTAATACTTAAAACAATAAATTTAAAAATTTTTAAATTATTTACAATTATTTTAAAAATAAATTTTAAAATTTATTGTTGTAAGTATTATAACTTTCAAATATTTTGTAACGAGAAAGACAGTGACCACAAATTTTGTCCTACAAAGATATTCTCTAGTTATCTCATTGAAGTATTTGAAGTGGTTGTCGAAGTAAAAATTGAGTTATACATTTTTCTTTTACAAATTAGATGAGTGCTTCAAATTTGCTGTCCTTTGCTGCACTGGTAGGTGAGTCTCAGTAGAATGCTACCTTGTAGATATTTTTTTGAAAAAAGACATATTTTTATCCAGCCCATCAAGATGAAGTGGATGCTTCAACAATGAGTGACTCACTAACTGTTCTTGAGAGAAACTCACCATTCATACAGAGAAAGCATTTTGAAAAAGGATCTTCGGAGATGTTTCTGTCATGTGATTTTGCTGCATTTCAACAACAGTTGTAAATATGACATCTATAAATACTCTCATAACTACTCCTTATTTTTAAAATGTTTTATTGAAGAATAGTTGATTTACAATGTTGTGTTAGTTTCAGGTGTACAGCAAAATGATTTAGTTATGCATGTTATATATATTCTTTTTCAGATTCTTTTCCATTATAGGTTATTACAAGATACTGAATATAGTTCCCTGTGCTGTACAGTAAGTCTTTGTTATTTATCTATTTTATATATAGTAGTGTGTAGCTGTTAATCCCCAAATCCTAATTTATCTTATTTTTTTAAAATAACTAACATTTTATAATCTGTTTAAAAATCTCCTTAATGAATATTTCAGTGGATCTTGAACTCATTGCTAAAAATATAACAATGCTACAACTTCTGATTAGGTGTCAGAAACAAGTGATTTTTACCCAAGAAGACACCAAGTTACTGAATTTCAAAAAATGTTTATGTAATTGGTAGACAAGATTGAAAAGCAAGTATCATGATTTCCTAACTATTTCCCTTGATGTGCTCATTTCATTGGAATATAACATGTTTGATAAAGTATCTTCTTCAACTGTGTTAGCCTTTGAGACCAGTTTAAAAAGTTAAATCTTTAACTTGACTTTCAGATCACTAAATGTTAAAATAAGACTTTCATAGAAATTCAGCATATTCAATTATATTTTTTTCACTGAAGATAATCAATAACTTTAAAAGCAAAGATTTTATATATCATTAGTAACTTTAAAAATTATTTAAACATTTCATCTTTAATCTAGACTTTAAAATCTTCTATTTATATGCTTATAACTATGTATATATTATATTTCATATCATATAATCAAACTGTAGTATATATATATATACACACACACACACACACTTTGTAAGTAAAAATACACCTATAGGATACACAGAATTATTTCCACTGTTAAGAGATTTACTATTCAAATACTTTGGAGTCTACTAAAGTAATAAACTAGAATGAACCTGATAAAATATTTTTCTGTGAGGACAATAATTGCATTGAAGAGTAAGCAGTACTTTAGTATCTATTATCGCATAAGCACCAACAAGGGCTGCATTATGACTTTCATGGGCCCTACACACTTTGCTTTTCTGGGCCTCTTCTTCTGTAAAAATATTTAAAATTATAGTTTATGACTGCATTGGCTTAAAAATGATACTCCTTGTTTTCTCTAACCTGAAAGTTCACTTTTTCTTCTGAATTTTAAGATAAATTAAAACACTTGTATGTTTTAAATAAAGGATCGTGGGCCATGGGCACTGTGCCACATGGATAAGCTGGCCCTGTCATCAACACCATAAGACGTGAAATACAGCTTCTCATGTTCAGATTTCAGTGCCATAACTAGTACACCTTCGTTGCAAAATAGCCACACATGAGGACCAGGTATACTTTATAAAGAAGGGCTAATGCACCACAGGGTATGTGTTTTCTCCAAAAAATCCCCCAAAGACACTACATCTTCCTGTTTGAAAGATGGTGCAGTCCTCAGAATGGCACCTGGGACAGGAGAAAAGAGAGAACCTGGACCTGGAGCTACACCCTAGGAGCAGGTGGAATACCTGTAGGTCATACCAGGATCAGTAAAACGGTGGTGGGGGATCCAATCTTTAATTAAGTTAAAACCCAACTGCTCCCTACAGCCTGCAAGACTGACTCATCCCTTTCACTCCTGTCGCCTTCTCCAGGCTTCTGTGGCACTGGCCTCCCTGCTGTTCCTCAGACACAAGCTCACTGCTGCCTGAAGGCCTGTCCTGGGATACTCTTTCCCCACATTAGGGCAAAGCTACTCCCCTGTGTCACTTAGGCCTCTGCTTACATGTCACCTCCCCAGATAGTCTTTTCCTTCTCTCACTACTCTGTTGCAACATCCTGTTTTATTTTCTTCATAGCACTGGTCACTGTCTCAGTCTGTCTTGAGCATTCGTTCATTTGTTGATTGTCTATCACCCCGTATGGAACCTAAGCCCCATAGTTGCAGAGGGTATCTGTCTTGTTCACCTGCTGCTCCTCAGTGCCTGGAACCATGCCTGGCATCCAAGAGATATTTATCAAATGAATCAACTGAACTCAGTGTAACAGCTACATCAATCCCTCCTTCCTCTGCTTTTGCTCAAGCCCTGCAGTTCATGGCTGTCTACTGTGACCTTTCCTTTTTAGGAATGTCAAATCTAGCTCAGCACCTAGTTTAACATAATATATCTGAACACTATTTTCATAATAGGATACAGGAGAGTGCAGTACAACGAGGCAGCTGAGAAAAACCTGCCCAAACATCTTAAATATTTATTTATATCTATTGATGCTAAAACACTTCACATGAGTATGTATCACATTATGAACCAACTGACATTCCATTGCTACATGAAACATCTTTGTGCTGCATCTATGACTTAGATGACAGCTTGGGTAAAATGACATAGCACGTACAGTATGCCCACTGATCATATATCTGCTTCTCAAAAGTGGAGACAGTAGCACAGAATGCAATGTCCAATGTTAAAATGTGAACGGTATCATTTTTAGGGCCTCTTTCTCTAGCCACCAGAGCTATTCCCAAGCAGGAAAGTTTTTGAAGTGCTTCACTGCCTGCTTTCATTCTCAGTGAGGCAGTTGTGGTAAGACTACTGTCCAATGGTCAGTAATTGTTAATATTCAGCCTTTAGAAACTGCAGAGAATGACATTCAAGCCCCCCACACACACCCCCAGACACTGATTCTGGCTTCAGTCATGAGTCCTTCTGCTGGAACCTCTTCAATTTTCCATTCTTCTTCTTTTTTTTTAAGTATTTATTTGTTTATTTATTTAGTTTTTTTTTATTGACGTGTAGTTGATTTACATTGTTAGTTTCAGGTGTACAGCAAAGTGATTCAGTTATACATATACAGATATATACATATATTTTCAGATTCTTTTCCGTTATAGCTTATTATGAGAACCTGAATATAGTTCCCTGTGCTATATAGTAGGTCTTTGTTGTTTATCTATTTTATATATAGCAACATATGTCTATTAATCCCAAACTCCTAATTTATCCCACCTCTCCTTTCCCCTTTGGCAACCAGAGTTTGTTTTCTATTATTCTTGCTCAAATTGCATTACCCAACCATCCCCACGTGCACTCACAAACCAATCAACCAAGAAGTATTTACTTACTGCTGATGGTGTGCTCAGTACTATGCCAGAGCTTTGAGGAGATGGAGGTGAACTGTAAAAAATCATTTCTGTTCTTGAGAACTTACAGTCCAGATAAGAGACAAAATTGCTTGGCATAAAAAAAGTATTGATAGGTGTTACCTACACTTATTGTGGTGATCATTTTGCAATATATACATATATTGTGTTATATACCTGGAACTAATATGTTATATTTCAATTATATCCCCAGTTTTTTTAAAAAGGTAAAATCCAATCAAATCAACAAATTTTTAAAAAGGCATTGAATCTTTTTTAAATTTTTTCTAACATTTTTTATTGATTTATAATCATTTTACAGTGTTGTGTCAAATTCCAGTGTAGAGCACAATTTTTCAATTATACATGCACATATATATATTCATTGTCACATTCATTTCCCTGTGACCTACCATAAGATCTTGTATATATTTCCCTGTGCTATACAGTATAATCTTGTTTATCTATTCTACAGTTTTGAAAAAGGCACTGAATCTTAAAGGACAAAATACAACTGCAGGAAGCAGACCATTCTCTAAGTAAGAGAGAAGGGCATTTCAGGCAAATGGATAAAGGCATAAAGAAAGCATGAATATGGCTTGTTTGTGGACTTTGAGAAGACTTGATTAAAATGGAGTCTATGTTGGGAAAAAAGTGGGAAATGCGGTTAGTTAGCAAATGAGAACGTATCATCAAGACGTTGAATGCTAGGCAGAAGCATTTAGATTTGTTTGAGCGGAAAACTTGAAATTATATTTACTCTCATCTTTCTCCTCATGTCCCAAATTTGTAGAGAAAATAAAAGACTTCTTTTTGTTGAATAATTCCTTCCTGGAAGTCTTCTATTTGTAGTAATGACAGTCAAAACCCTCTGAAGGTATGTTAAGAATAGTTGCTGAAACCTCAAGCTGAGATTTTTAGCATTTATATGTTTTTCATAAGGTTCTTTTGCTATTTTTAACATTAAATAATTTGGTTTGGAGGAATGAGAGAAATGATCTTTAATAAGAGGTGACTTTTCTGACAGCGAATGGATTTTTCATTTCAGCTGGTCTTAGGACACAGTTACTTTCTCAACTATTATAAGCTGCTTTTGGTTTGTCTCAGGACCTGGAATAAGAATACATTATATGCAGCTGGGTAATGCATGCCCTAAATTTTAATTTTTTTTTTAATTTAAAGCTTATTTCTATTACCCTGTGCCCTAAATTATTGTCAAAGGAAAAAAGAAAATTTGTGGAGGATTTATTATGGACCAGTGTATTAGGATAGACTAAGATAAATTGCTGTAAAAAAAAAATTTACTCTCAAATCCCAGGAGTTTAACAAAACAAAGATTTATCCCCGTGATAGGATGGCAGAGGTCCTCTTCTAACAGTTACTCAGAGATCCCAGCGGACAGAAGCATCACCATCTGAAGCTCTACCATCTAGGACTCATGGTCTCCTTGGTCCTAGCATCAGGTGAAGAGAGCAAGTCAAATTGCACCCTGGCTCTTATGTGCCTCGACATGTTGGCCAGAACTAGTGACAAGTCAGCTGATCTGTCTTACAACTAAATACTTAACAGAGCTGAGATCCCAGCCCAGGACCTCTGACCCACATATCTTTCTGCCTCACCACACCACTTTGGGTTTTTTCATTTGCAAAAATGAGGATAATATTACTCCGTAAAGCTTTTGTGAAGATTAGATAAAACTGAAGAAGTACATTGGCCGATGCCTAGTCTCGGCAGACCTTACTAGTGCCCGCCAGTACCTGGCTCTTTTACCTGTCCTGGATACTTGGAAGACTACTCCCAGACTCCTTGCAGTTAGGTGGGGCCATGTCCCCTAATCTGCTGGCTGTTTTTCCATACCCACACCATGGCCATTCACACTTCTGTGTCCTATATAAAATATCCCCTCTACTCAAATGCATATAATACCTCCCGTTGCACCTTCTATTACTCATTCCTTAACTCCATCTCCCTCTGGAGCTCCACAGCCTGGGAGCTTCTGAAAAAAGTAGAATCTCAGACTCTACCCAGACCTACTCAAGTGCAATCTGCATTTTAAGAAAATCCCCCAGTGATCCTTATGCACATAAATGTTTGGGATGTGTGACTAGAGATAATATTATCAGAGATTTAGATTTCTGTCTTTTACACTGAACTCTGAGCTCCTCTAGAGGAGAGCCACGTGTTTCATTTCTGAGACCCCTAATAAAGTGTCAGTATATATTGAGCACTTACAGTACGTAAATGAGTGAAACAGAAAATGGAAACAAGATGGTGCAGTGGTCACCCGAGTAGTAGTGGCAAAACCAGGACTCCCCAGACACCTATATATCAGAGCCTTTCTACCATCCATCCATGCTGTGCCACTTACAAAGTGTCTTTCTTTCCCATTTCTAAGCCTCAGAGATGTTGGATGACACGCTTACAGTCACAAGGCTATTTTAAGTGGCAAAGAGGATGCTAGGATACAAGTTTCTCTCTTGACACTTACTTGAGGATCTTTCCACTGTGTCATTTGGCCTCTTATCTGTCAGAAAAACAAATGAAAAACACACTAATGGAACTTCTGTTCTCACAAGTCAAATTTCAAAGAGCATCTGCCGTGATGAATAAAAATATATTTGTATTTCCCCAGTGTGCTTCCATTCATTTGGTCCTGCATTACAGTCCAGTAAGCCAAGCTCAGTGAACATGCTTATCTCAAAGTTAAAGGAAGAGGCCCTAACTGAAAAACCAGACAAAAAAGGTAAGAAATAATTATAAATAGAAACATAATCAGTTTGCCAATCTGATTTTTTCTATCTGGTTCAATAATTTGTAACATTAAGTGTATTTTTTCCAGTACATTTTTAAAATGAGTAATAATGGATACAGACTTTCATTTAAGGTGTATTTATATTCCAAATGCCACATTTACTTATGTATTTCCAGTGTACTTGACTATTTTGGGAAAAAAACAAATAGGACATTTATGTAATTGCCACCAGTATGTTTTGCTTTGTTTTCACTTTTGAAATAACAACCATATTATGCTATCCTATTCATTCATGAAGGCAGCAGATATTTATTACAAGTGCCCTATGTGCCAGGCACTGTCACAGGCTCTGCCCCCAGAAAATTTTGCTTCCAAGAATCTTATAGATTAATGAGGGAGAGAGCCAAAGAAGCAAGCAGTTACAATGAGGTTTTATGAAGGCAGGTGAAAACACAGGTACTACAGGGCATCTAGGCAGACAGAGCAGCTGGTCCAGGAGTGGGAGACCAAACAGCCTTTGCAGAGGAGACTATGAAGCTATGTCCTAAAGAAGAATAGAATTTAATTAGGCAAATTATGTGAAGTGAGACTTTCCAGAGGGAACAGCTGCATGTGCAGAGACCCTAATCCAAGAAGAAGAGTGGAAGGTTCAAAATAACTGCAAGTAGTTCAGTATAGCTAGAGAAGAACTTTGCTGGTGCAAGCGGGGAATGGTATGGAGAGTGAAAAGGGCTAACGCCAGACAGGAGAGCCAGGGCACAATCATGAGGGGTGCTGAGTGCCTGACAAAGGAATTTGGATGTCATTCTAAATAATAAGAGTAATTTGTAACGCATTTCTAGCACTTACTGTGGGCTCTGCATTGTTCTAAACTTAGCTCATTTCCTCTTCATAGCTGGTGTATGCTCTAGATACTGTTACTACTGCTGATTTTATAGATAATGAAACTGAGACAGAGAGACTAAAAGTACTTTATCAAAGTTGCACAGCTGGGCATTAATGGAGCTGGCTCTTAAAGGTGATGGGAAGGTGCATGATGTAATTTTTGTTTTGTAAAGATCATTCTGGCTCGAGAATGAAGAGAGAATTTGAGAAGACATTTCTGTAATCCAAGTGAAATAAGCTGAAGACCTGAACTAAGTTGAGGCCATGGGGAAGGAAAGAAGTAGATGAGCAGAGAGATGTTTGGGGCTAGGGTAGGCAGGACTCAGTGATGGGTCGATAAGGTGTGAGGCCAAGCATGTGACCAGATGGACCTCTCCAAACAGGACTGAGTGCCAGATTTTAGGACATATACAATTGAATACACATTTTCAATGATCATATTTTTCATTAAAATGGGTAAAATAAATATCAATTGATCTCTAATTGGTGACACATTAATTTGAATAGTGGTGTCATTTAAATGAATAAATTGAAAGACCTGGGTTTCACTTTATAAAAAATTTGTAATCAAACTGTGGGGTTACTTCATTCATATCTTCTGTTGTACATAATACAGCTCCCTCTCTCTCTCTCTTTTTTTTTTTTTTTTTTTTGCTGCCTATTCTAATTCCCCAGCAGAAGAACCTCATCTGTGACTATTCTCCCAATGCTGGCAGGAACTCAAAATTCAGGTGGTTCCCTGCAAGTTTCAGTCTATCCTTGATAGATAACTCAGCTTCCAGGTTGTGAATATCTTCCTTTATGCCATTCCTCTTTCTACCTTGTCTCTAGTTATCCTACCTTGAGCGCCAGTTTCTACACTTGGGCTTTTCCCCTGCAATGCTTGCCATTTTTTCTGTCTGGTTCAATAATTTGTAACATTAAGTGTATTTTTTCCAGCACATTTTTAAAATGCGTGGTATATAATGGTTACAGACTTCCACGTACCTTTGAACCTTGGCCTCTCTAGCTCAGGACCTGTCAGCTGCCAAACCAATCCATCAGCTCATCAACTTGTTCACACTTAGTGTTCTTTTCTCTTCTGCTCTGATTTTTTTTTTTTGTAACTTCAATAATGTTATGAGAAAAACTAACATTTTTCAAGCACTATGTTGTTTATGAATCTTACTCATAATCTGTATTAAAACGTCCACTAATCAGTATTATTTAGTTTTGCTCATTGGCCCAGTCCATCTCTGAAAAGACGCCTTTGCACTTTTAGAATTTTTGTCACTTATTCTAATGATGTGCCTATCTTTTTTCCTTGGATGTATGCCGAGCTTTGATCTCTCTTTCAATATCATATCTTCACCTCCTTATCATTTAAACAATTATCCTTGTGTGTTTATATTTCAAGTCTTCACCCAACTTTTAATCCTGCCTGTACTTTGGTTCTGCTTTTTGTATTCTGACCAATTCCACAAGGGCCAAAGTTCAGGATCGATGTTATAAATTGTTATTAATCCCCATTTTAGATTACATTATTATTAGAATAGCCAAAATTATCATAGTACATAGGCATATTTTAAAGATAAACTATCAGGAAAGAGAAAGGTGAGGGAAGAAAATGTTACATTAATAAGAAGACTGAGGAACACTTATTGCATTTATGAAAATCTAAAACTTATAAAATGACACCTTTCATCAGGGCAAGGATAAAGAAGAAGCTAATATATTCTTTGTTATCAATTATCTCAATAATCATTATCAATTATCTCAATAATCTTATCATAAATAATAAGAATATAGCAAGTCAGTGCAAATTTTGAAGAATATAGGATCAAGGGTAAAATGGTTGGTTGACAGTAAAAAAAAAAAATAGTGGATTTGGAAAACATTATAAATTCAAAAGGAGTAACAAAAGAAGATGAAAATTCCCAGCAGAAATTAAAGGCAAAAGTATAAGTATACTGATTAAAATGCCACTGTCTTTATATTTTTATCATTAACATTTAAAAAATAATTTAATTGGCAGATTTTTGTTGTTGTTTTTCACCTGCATCTGATTTCACAGTTTACTGCAAGAGTCAGCAAACGACCGCCGGCACCCGCCAGCTGAAAATGCTTTTCCCATTTATAAATGGTTGAAAAAAATCAAAAGAAGAGTAACGTTTCATGATACATAAAAATTAAATGAAATTTGAAATTCAGTGTCCACAAAGTTTTATGGGAGCACAGCCACAGTATTTGCTCATGTACTTTCTGTGGCTGCTTCTGTGTTACAGCGTTGAGGAGTTGCAGTGGAGACCATGTGGCCAAGAAAGCCTGCAATACTTAATAGCTACGCTTTACGGGAAAAGTTTGACAACCCTTGATTTTACGACTAAAATAAGTTTCATCTTTTTTGACAAAGACCTTTTAACCAACATATTTCGTAAATATTTATTCCCTAAAGCAATGGATGCCTATAAATATCCATTATAATTTGTAAGTGAATAAAGCAGCTCATTTCCTGTACAATCGCAAGTCAATTACAAGTCTATAGAAAAACAGTGGCTTTATTTTTTTGGCATATGTGATAGTTGGACACTCTAGAAAACTTATCTAAACTATTCTGTTGCTTGTTTATTGATTCCTGGATGCTTCTCTGGAAAATTCCTTTTAAAAAGACACAATGAGGTTGGTTTGGATATCCAGTAGGAAATAAAAATCCTCAGCAATCCTGAAAAGGAAGAGAAAAGTGGCAAGTGAATAAAGGAGACTATATAAAATAACTGTCATTTTTACAGCACGTAAGAATGTCCTTTCAGCAATAAATGTGACCCCTAAAAAATGACATGTATTTTTGGAACAAGTTTACCATGCTAGATAGAACTTGACCCCGGTATATAAAGGCCACCGAAACAGTCCCTTCAGCAAATCTTTTGTATTTACATAGGTCATCAATGCACTCAATAACTTCATTTAACCTTTCAAAAAATACAAGAGCTTTTGCTTTTGTTAAAATATAATAAAACTTGGGAATTAAGACAACTATACATCGTAATACAACTTCATGTATAAAAAGTTAACACAAAGCAGGCTGTGTCTGTATTAACCAACACATTTTATTAGTTTAGGAAGAATATCTTTTTGCTGAAATGAATTTGAGACACTAATAAAATAAATATATAAAATTCTATAGGAATGAAGAAGACGTTTAAAAACTCATAATCCAACAAAAAATTATGTGTTCTGTAATTTATGTGTTTAATGTATTTATTTCTTAAAAAATTTATATTTTTTTCCACCCTGCATCTGCCATAGGCAGTGGTGTGGCTAAACCCATGGGCTGTGGTAGGAAAAGACCTGAGTTCAAACCTCAGCCCGTCTCTAACTAGCAGGGTGTACTTAGGCAATGTTACTAATTTTTTTTGTCACCTCAATGTCTCTCCCTAGAAATAGATGTAATAATATGTCCATGTCATAAAGTTAACTAACATAAATGCTAGTTCATTGTTATGATCATTTTATGCCAAGCCCTGTGTGAAGAATTTTAATACAAGTGTGAACACTTACTATCTTCTTGATTCTGTCAGTTCATGAAGTAGACCATTATTACTGGTCTCTTCAGCTGTGATTTTTTTTTTTGTAATGTTGGTGAGAAAATGGACATGTTCCAAACAACACTATGTCACTTATGAAATTTATCCTTCATGTGTTCCTATTAAATCTTCAACTAACCAGTAATCTTCAGTTGCATCTATGTGATAAAATACACTGAGTGTTGTCGGCCATAATGTGGGATTTAATGGAGCTGGTTGGAAAGCAGCTTTTGAATGCATATTCTTGCTGTGTGAACCTCCCTGTAACCATGGAGCCAGTCCCACAGCAAGACTGTGGGAGCCAGTCTGACTGTAAGCTTCACTGAATGAGGTCCTGTTTTGATCTGGTGTTGGCTTGAGGAGCACACCCAGTGGTCACATCCAGGACCTCACTAGGAATTTCCCTTTCACAGGCATGACTCAGGTCGAGTAAATAAAACCGAAAGTATGGGAATTTCAGGTTGCTAGATGAACAGCCATTTCTGAATGCCTATTCCAATGGTCTGATTTTGCTGTTGTAACTCTGTTTGGAAATTTGAATCCATCCTGTCCTATAACAAAATGTGCAGAATTTTGGCTAATTATATTTTTGCTCAAAGGGCAACATGCTTCTCTGAATTCACAAAACATTGCCCACTTGTAAAAGTTCACTTCATTCACATAGGACTGTGGGAGCCACCGTGAGTGAAATCTTTTCTGAAGATTTGGTCTTGCTTCAGTATTGGCTGCCAAAATATAGATCCTGGGGGATTCCCTGTAAGCTTGAGAAACTCCCTAATAGAGTCACCATGAAAAGAGGAAGCCAGATACTCTGGAGTGCCATCATCTTTTCCTCCAAACCCTATTTGGGATCTTTCCCAAAGGAGAGAGAAAAGATTCTGTGTTGTCTTGAAAAGGTTGGATCATCCTCAGAGGTGACATCTCAGCCACTGAAGGAATGACTCAGATGAGGTGAATTAAGTGGAAAGTCCCCAAATTTCCTCCTGGAGAACCTTGGAACCAAGTTTTTAATGAGAAGATTTCTGTACCAAGAACCCACACTCTCTTGGGAAGGGTATTTCCTGAGTTTGCTGTTCTGCAGGCAATAGGCTATCTCCAGACAATCAAGCTGGGTTGGAGTTCAGAAAACAAAATGAGACTTTGTTAAAAAAAAGAAAAGAAATCCCCAAATTTCTGCATACACAGTGGAAAATTGGAGGCATAACCATTAAATTTAACCAACTTTGTTGAGTAATCTTCCATTATATACACACATTAAAACAATCCATTGTAACTGCAAAAAAAATTAGCCAATTTTGTTCGCTAAGAACTTCTTTAATATTATAATACTAGTGCAGTGGGTACTGCCAAGTCCTAGGCATATGGCTCCACCATGTGGATGAGCCTCTGCAAATAACACTGACAGTAATTTTTTTAAGTTATTTATAATGAAAATCAGAGATCAGAGGCCAAACCCTCACTTTATGTATGAGGAAAGAGAATAAGAGAGGTTAAATGATTTACCCAGTCACACAACAACACTAAGACTAGAAGCTTGGGCTCTTTTTATTAAAGCAGTTGCTTGCACTAATTAAATCTTACTGTTAATTCACCCATTCATTCATTTTAGTTATTAAATAATCAGATAACGCATGTTCAATGGGTATGTGCTTTATTTTTGTCTGCTTGTGATCTAAGCCCCCTTTCTATTTGGTAGGAATCCTGTTGTGTAAATGTGGTGAGACAAAGCCCCACGTCCCTCCAGGGAACTGGAAGGAGTACTCATCCCCTCTTCTCACCCCAAGAGGTAAGATGAAGTCATGTCTCCTGTGTTTGGCCAGCAGGAAGCTCTTTAGGGGAATTTTGGGTCTGTAGGAAGTGACAAAATCAGGGGTAATTAGGGGTTGTTCTGGAGGCAACTAAGCAGTTAAGTCAGTCTTAGGTGGTAAGTCTTCATGCTGCTAAGGGCAGTGTCCGATCCAGGCTGATCCTGAGATGTGAGCTTTGCTGCATTCTCTGCTTCCCAGTCTTCAATTCAGGCCCATTTTCTGAGCTTGGTTCTTTGGCCCTCCAATGGACTACCTGAGCCAAACTTTATTTTTCCAATGAAGTCCTTTTCTGCTTAGTAGGACCACAGTCAGTTTCTGTTGTGCTACCAAGATCCCAATTTAAACAGAAATTGTTACTAGTGAGTTGCAGCACAGAACCTCAGTGAAACTGGCAGAACCCAGGGCTTTTATCTGGCTTGGATAAAAGGAATTTAAAATCCTTGTCATTTTAGAGATAGAATTTAGATCTGCCTGATCCTAGTATGCAAAAGTGAAACAGCTAATTAAATTATTTCCTGCGGTCACTGGGAATGAAATCCTACCACTCTGTGGTCATCATGCTATGTGGTTGCCAAGAGAGGCCACATGTAATTGGTCCATTCACCAGTCCTCAAACTGAGTCAGCCCAGTCTAGGTACCATATATGCAAGTGAAGGAGCTTTCAGATGGTTCCAGCTCATAATCATCAAGTCATCCCCAACCTCAAGACTTCCTAGCTGAAGCAGCAGACTTCCTAGAGCAAAGTCATCCCCAGTGTCTCAACTGAATTCCTTATCCACAGAATCCATGATCATAACAAAGTAATTGTTTTAAGCTGCTAAATTGTAGGTTAATTTTTTTTTATGCAGCAAGGATAACCAGAACAAGAACCCATACCAATTCAGTGGCTAATGGAATAGTTGAATGGCCAGGCAGTTGGGAATAGCAGAGTTGGAGGATTATAGAGGGAATCTGGGGAAAGGGTATTTTGAAGGTGTATGAGCTCTCATAATGAGCCCAGAATGTGAGTACATTTCTTGTGAAGTTTTATGTTCACCACAAAGCCTCTAGTGGGGATAAAGTGAACCACTCAGTAAATACAGGTTAATCTCCTTTCTCAGCAAAGCCAGTGGATTCACGAACCAAATGTTTATCATAGAGAGAATGAAGATTATGCGTAATTTCAACAACATAGAGTTCTCATCAGTGGCCATCTTGGCTACGTTGAATGCTCCATTTTCGAGTATCGGTAACTGATCTAAAAAGGGTTCTAAAGAGCATTATGCCTAGCGAGACCAAAGAGCTATTTGGTGTCAAGTTGTCTACGTAGGATACCTATCATCTTTATGAGATGAGGAGTGGGGAATATCAGTTTTTCCTTATTGTAGTAGATATTTATTCTGGACTTGTTTTTGCTTTCCCTGATCCTTTTTCTCTGACATTACACCATCTGTAGAGTAATTGTTGCCTTACACAAGGCCATGGTGCACCACACAAAATAGCTTCAGTTTAAAGGAACTCATTTTTTACAGAAACAAGAATGGCAATGGGTTAATGCTCAAGGAATTCATTGATACTATTGCATACCCTGTTACTAGAAGGAACTAGTCATTGATTGAGATAAGCTTCGCCAAAAGTCAGCAACTTGGAAGTTTGATGTGTTGTCCTGCAGGATATGGTTTTTCACTTTGAACAAATGACTACCACATGGAGTTCTTTTTCCACTTGGTTAGAATATCCAAGTCTGGAATCATAGGGTTTGAAACTTGGTTGGAGATTCTCAGGATTATACTTACTGACTCACTTGCCAGTTATTTGCTTTTTATCCCTTTGATTTTGGGTTCTAATGAAATAGTACCATGAGAATAAGAATTCCATTGAATTGGAAGCTAGAGCTACACCTAATCAATTTGGGTTCTTCATGCCCTGTGTAAGCAGGCAAGGACAAAAACCTACAGAGAGAAGATTTTTACTGTTGTTACTATGTTACTGTGTTTGTTCCCGTTAAGGGAAAGTAGATTTACTGCCACACTTGTGGGTGGGAAGAAAATGTCAGCACACTGCAACCTGACTTAAGCAAAGCTACCAGGGGCTCAGATCCCTCACCATATTGGGTAAAGAATCATGACCCACTGAGGTTCAAGCTGAAGACAGGAAAGAATAGTGGAGGAAGGGAGTCACAAATTCCAGTTAAGACCTCAGCTGAAGAGCCCATGATTCCTTTTGCTGTATCATGTTGCTTTGTTGTTGTTGCTATTTATTTGTTTGTTTGCAGCCAAGAACTTTGTCTGATTATCTCCTAATTTGTTGTTGAGTCATTTGTCTGGAAAATGATAGAAAAAGCAATAGTCCAATTTATGTTTATAATTATTGGAATAATATAAATTTGCATCAACTTTAACTAAACTATATTACTTTAATTATAGCTCTGGGAAGAATTATTATATTTGAAATAAACAGGCATATAGAAAATTTCAAAATAGAATTTATTTAATTTAAACATTTCATCAGGTAGAGATTTAAGCCCTAGAGAGGTTCTTATTCCTAGATTTTATAGTTGTAGAGACTGATATGGGAAATTATTAATTTTTAGCATCATGGTATTTTTATGATTAAAATATTTATTTCTTAGCTTCACATAAAATCTTTTCTGTATTAACTGTAATAATGACGTTTCAACTATGCTCCAACATGAAACTGAACTTCTTTCTGAAATATTCTTAATAATAAAGCAATTGAGTATGGAAATACAGCATTACTAGTTTAATATATTAAATTAAGTAGCTTATTGAAGATAGGTGAGTCACATTTTTAATTCTAAGCATTTTTCATTATTGAAGAGATTGTAGCTTACTATGATAGTTAATATATTAAAGTAACATAAACATTCTGAGTTTTTAAAAATGATAATCAGCTATAGGATGGAAATAAGCATATTATGAATGTTAGAATTATTTGCTACAGGATAGGAAAATAAATTCCTGAAGGATACAAGCTTTGGATCATACAAAGAAAATAATATAATGATGTGGGGTTGTCAGAGTTTTTCAAAATAAATTAGTAGTTATGTAAGACTATTATTTCAATGTTTACAGAGCAATTTATCACAGAAAAATGTTCAATTAAGATCCCAAAATGATTTACCACAGACATTTTAAGCATATCCAAACGTTTCCACATAAATTAAACATGATGTAATTGAGTGTTACATTGGCAACGCACCACTGCTGATTCATGTGGAAACCACAGACGTTTCACTGATTACCGTCCTTTCACTGTGTATTAGTGTAGATGTCATAGGTATTTTCACAAGGATCATGTGGTAAATCAACTTGAATGTACCACTTTAAAGACTAAAGCAGTTTTCAGAATGTCACAGTTTATTTATGCAGATTCCTATACTGTTTAGAATTTAATTTATAAATAAGTACTATTAGGATTACTTCAAGTAAAACCATGTATTTAAATAAGTCATTTACCCATGCTGGCTCTTTGTGTTTACTAACACATGACTTGTTGTCTGTTAAAAAGTGATGCTTTTTTTATGGTTATTCGTTTTGTATTTTAGCATAAACCTAATTAATGCAATAGGCTGTTTCATAATTCTGGTCTTTTGGGTTTCTTAATAATCAAACAAATTATTTAGCCTCTATTTATTTATAGCCAGATATGCAGCCAAAACAATTTAGATTAGATTACTGGGAGTTTTTTTTCATATGTAAAAATGTTAAAAACTTTTTAATTAATAAATATTTTTAAACAAGGTAAAGGAAAAATAAGAATGGAGAAGTTAGGTGGAGCCAGGAGTGAGGTTAATATCTAAAAAGCATACACTTGCTAGTGATGAGCAACAAATTTGGCTCCAAGCTCGCCAGCAGCCAGATAGTCCTTAAATAGCTTGGGGCTGTCTTTACACAGAAGCCAAAACGGGTCTGAATGACCTTGAGGCTACTAAGCCTTGCTTAGTACAGTATAAGAAGATGACTAGCGGACCATGCTTTACACAGTAGATTTGTTACTGACAAACGGTGCAGAAATGGAGACTTCACACACGGAATTATGTTATAAATATACTAGTGGAGGGATCATAAGTGGTTCCTTTTAACGAAAACCAACAAATGACTCCTTGTGTAACACGGAACTAATGTACTTGTTTTATGCATTTAGAATTTTTAATATTGGATTTTCCGAAGAGTCAGTGTGTACTACCCTAAGGCAATCCTTTCATCTCAGTATCATGGGAGTAGAAATATTTAACGTATGCACTGAATTTTTCAGGGAATGGATTTAGTCTATGTGTTAAGACCTCTAACTTTTGTTGTGTTGTGTTGGTCATGTTTCATTGCTTTTATTCAATCTTCTGAGGGCATAGGGCAACCTACAATTTAAATTCCTTTATGCAATACATATATATTTGAAGATATAAATACACACATCGATAGTCATGTTCAAAGATAGCCCTAACATTCACCAGTTATTGTGTACCATGATGGACTCTAAATATTAAACCAGATATCACTTAAAATATCTTAATTTTTCTAAGTTTTGCTTTTACAAGGATGTATAATCTTTTATGATTCTTGAAATAAAAACAATCAGATTTATTAGAGACTTTACACCCAAATGGGGCCTTATATAGTATCAGGTTCCTGTTTTGCAGGTGAAAAGCAGGGGATGTGAAGAGGGTAAGGTTTTGCTTCCTGTTGTAGCCCAGGGCCCCATGTTGAGCCTAATAACGTGGTATGTTCTCAGTGAGTATTGTTAAATGAAGGTGAAGTATTTGCATATTATTTCATGATGACACTGCGCAAGTGTTCACCTATGATGGTTAAATTAAGCCTCACAAGTGCCTCTACACGTCACCTATGAAAACAGAGAAACGGAAAAAATGTAACAGTGCTACATTCCCATTGGAGAAGTATAAGTGTTTGTAATAATACCTGGTATTTTCAAATGCTAAGAGAACTAAGTCAAAGAAAATTAGAGACTTTGCCTATAACCAAGACTTCATAACAAAATGAAAAGCCCAGTTTTTCCTTATATTTATTAAGTTGAAAAGTGCTTTAGGACAATGATCCACTTGGAAAGAAAATGTTTCAATATGAATAACTCAGAAAATAAATCACTAGCAACACGAAATGAAACTAAGCAGTAGATACTTGCTAATTTACTCCAACACGACTGGAAAATAGAAATACTGTTCAACTATATGGCAAGCTATATACACTAAGTGACAAAAACTATTTTAATAAGAGATGAAAAAGTACAGTTAATTTTCCCAATAGACATTTATTTGTATTTACAAATATAAGGAAATTTAAAGCATTTCCTCTGTTTATAACAGAGAACTTAAAACAGAGACAGAAATAATTAGAAGACGTTCTTAATGACACGAAGCCATTATCATTTAGTTCTTCTGAGAAATTATTTAACCATAACCATAAGTTTAACCATAACCACTTAACCATAAAAGTGCTATTTAAGAGTTGGAGTTGAGTTGACCTTTATTTATGTCCACAACTGAAAATGAAATTAATTATAGCTAGTCAGCCATGGTATCTTTAGAAGAAGTAAAACAGAGTGAGACTAAAAGTATTTTAGTGAATTAAATATGAGTAACAAATAGAAATAAAGAGTTAAATACTGACATCAAGATGGAAGGTAAAGGAAAAAATGTACTAAAAGTTACTGAAAAAGGAGCCTAAAAGCCATATTGATGATCAGGGAAAGAAATTTTTAAGGAGGAGGAGGAAAGGATTGGTATAGTTGGAAGGAAGGAGGAGGGGGAATAACCTAACTTTTAAAGTGAAGTCTAACTGTGAATTGAAGACCCTACTCCGGAAGTTCATTCTCAATCTCTTTTCTCACTAGAGTGTCTGTTTCAGAAATGTAACCTCTAAACATAGCAACTCTCCTTGAAGGCAAATGGTGAGGGGTTTAGTTTTTGATGTGTTTAGTTGGTTTCCATCACTAGGCGTGGGAAGAGGAAGATCTACCTGCTCTTCTAATGACAAAGAAACCTTTTCATCCATTAATTTATTTTATTTGTTCATTCTTTTGCATATTGCGAGCAACATTTAAAACAAATTTAAGAAGAAAAAAAACACATAGTCCTTATTCCTATTTTAACACCATTGCTTTCATTATCCAACATTACCTTCTAGTTTATTCACATCACATGCTGTAATCAAAGCAAACAGATCATTTAACGTCCTGCTTTTTAACATTTTGTTTTTCTATGTTATTATACAGTTCGTGTTTATAATCATTTCAGGGAACAAAATATTCCATGGATATTTACTTATCTGCTTGTCTATTGTTGAACAATCAGTATGCTCCTTAGGTTTTATTTATAATTAAAACACTATATTTGAATTCTCTCTACATTTATGGATTTTTTTTCTTTTTAATTATTGCCTTAAGATAAATTCCCAGGAATAGGGGGAACTGTGCCAAATATTATGAACATTTATAGTGCACTTTGTAAATGTTGCCAAATTGTTTTCTAAAAAGAATATACCAATATACAGTTTTATCAGCAATATCTGAACATCAGTTTTCCACAAAAGTTGACAGCAGTTTTGCTTTATCATTTGACCACACCCATGCTTTGGGATATTTTCCTCACTATCCAAAAGAGATGAGTAGATGAACTTGGAAAGCATGGAACTTTTAACTTACTCAGTTTGGAATGACTGAGGAATCTTGTTTTCATTCAATAACTGTTGTTACATCCACTCAATGAAATATTACACAGGAATAAATAAGGATAAACACAAATGCTACATGGTAACATAAAAAACACATTCTGGAATTCAATTCAAAGGAAAAGGAAGACTTAAAGGTTTTGGCCTGTCCACTTGTTTCCAAACCCACACCATCTGAGAGACAACTGTGTATAGTCAGCCTTATTTCATGCCAAAGACTTTCTTGCAACACAGTCTGTTTCCAAGGGTAATACAAATCTATTTTTCCAAGAACACTGCTTGCTGCCTAACCATTTCTAGCTACCTACAAAGTTCAGAAGAAATGGATCGAATAGTGAGGCCCTGTAACTCTGCTGGATGGGCAGAATAAGCCACTTGGGAACATTGCAAAAATTCTTTCTAAAAGAATAGGGCATCTATCTAATTCTTTTCTTGGTATTTGTCTATCTGGTGCTTTTCTAATTAATTGCCATTGAGTTGAAAGAAATTAAGTGCTTTTTAGAATGTTTGACTTCAGTTGTAATATTTATAAAAATATGAGCTCAATATTAAACTCTTCTGTATCTGTTTATGTATGGTCAGGCCATTCAAGATGGCTGTTCTCCTGCTCTCTCTACATCCCCTGCTTAACCAGGCCCTGCTTCTCTCACATGCCTATCCAATCCTCTTAATTATAGGCCTAATTAGTAACTGCATTTGTGCTTGCCCCCTGCCCCAGCTGCTGGTTTCCCTGGTAACTGAGCCAACCTGACTTCAATTCCTCCTATAAATAGTAGCGTCCCGCCTAGTTCCTCCACCTCTAGTAGCAAAGACTGCTGCCGTGTCCTGCTTGCTGTCTGCCGCATGTGGTGGGGTGTCACTCCAGGACCTTGATTCAGTCACGTGAGATTCCCCTTATCTGTTAAACCATTCATGTGTTTGTTGCTGATTCTAGGCTCTTTTCTTCAACCTTGAGGCTGGGCAAATATAGGGCTTGCAGCCTAACAGTCTGTGAGCCAACCAGGTGGCCAAGGAAACTCCTGCAAGTGCTAAGGTGTCGGGAAGTAAGGACGGGGAAAGGACGGTTGCGGGGATAACCCTGAGGTGGCCGTCCATTAGCGTGTGGGGCCCTGCCCAGCTGTCAGCCATGAGAACTGTCTTTCTCTTGCATTGTATTGATGAAATTCTGTTAACCTCAGAGTCTTAACAGTTTAAAAGTAGCAGCCCCTGCTCATGGCTTATCTAACTCCACAGAGATGACTGGTGAATACAGACAAAATGCAAGGACCTGAATTATCTATCAAATACTTGGGTGTTATCTGGTCGGCTAAGACAAGCATACCCCCAGCCCACCACCCCTAAACAGTTACAGTCACAGACTTTGGGATATTAACTCAGGGACAGGCTTGTGAATTGGACATGGCCAGTTACTCAGAAGTGTTGGTTTGGGGGTCTGTGGCAATGGCAAAATAATAAGATTACTCTTGGGCTTTGGGTTCCAACTATGGAAGGGATAGAGCAACGATATAGTGTGATGGAACAGCATTTATATGCCGTCTGCAATGCCTTACAACAGGTGGAAGACATTGCAAAAGGCCTGCCCCAGTCATCTAGCAACACAAAAAGCCATCACTGTGGCTAGAACAGCTGTGCACAGGACCCCCCTGGACATCAGTAAAAAACTGAGGAATCTGCTTTACAGGCTGTAAAGTTCAGGAATGGGCCAATGAAGACGACACACATGGCATTTCTACCTGCCTTACAGCCTGCTGCTGCCGGGATACTTAAACAACAGTCGAAACGGGAGACCGGCTCTCAATATGCAGACGCATCCCAGGAGCAATCATCCCAGTGTTTACGCTACGTTAAGTCAGAGACAACTAGTCAATGCGATCTGAGTTCAGCTGCTGACCACCAAAGAAGGACCGCTGCCAACTATCAGTCGGGACAATGAGTCGCTTTTGCCCTGGCCACAGGATCTACCCCCAGGAGAACACATTATAAAATGGCCCTGGGACTGGCAGGTAAGTTCCAGGTGGTTTGGGTTTGCCGCTCCGTGAGGAATAGGATTAGGAAAGGACTTACACATTTCACCTGTCTGCTGCTCGCCCTCACCTAGGACTACCAAAGTAATCAGTCCAGGTCCCCTATGGGAGAAAGGCGCCATTATATTAGCCCTGTGGTCCATTGTCTTGTCTCTTCTCAGTATGGGGCACTGGCTGTGGGGACTGAGGGTGGACAGGCAGGATGGTACTGCAGGCCAGGAGAAAAGCCACAGGCAGGGGTGGTATTATCTCAGAATGCTGTTGCTGCTTGTATTTTGCTTATTGGTCATGATCTTCCCTGTTTCGTGCATGTTAAACATCTTACATCCTCCTTAGTGTGAGTGGCAAGAATCTTTTGGAGGACTGGGTGACTGTGGTGGCCTCGCTGCAAGATGAATTTGATTGCTGGGTTGCTGTAGCGAGGTGACTGTCATCCTCCTCTGGGCTTCCATGGAAATCAAGCTGATAAGTGCCTGGCTCCAGAGTTTGCCCCGCTCTTGGACTCCTGATGCTCTCTGGCTGCTGTTGTCTGCATTGCCTGTGGGTATCTGGTTGCAGTGCACTGCTACATACCTGGCCCCAGGGATATCACGGAAGAGGGGTGGGCCAAGATCGGAAAGGGTTGTGCAGGGTGTAGAGGGGTGGAAGGTATGGTCAGGCCATTCAAGGTGGCTGTTCTCTCGCTCTCTGTACAGCCCCTGCTCAGCCAGGCTCTGCTTCTCACATGACTATCCAATCCTCTTAATTACAGGGCCTCATTAACTGCTGCGTGCTTGCCCCCTGCCCCAGCTGCTGGTTTCCCTGGTAACTGAGCCAACTTGATGTCAATTCCCCCTATACACGGTAGCCTCCTTCACCACCCCCCACCCCAACCAGCAACGACTGCTGCCGGGTCCTGCCTGTCGTCTGCCACACACAGTGGGATGTTGCTCCAGGCCCTTGCTTCAGACGCGTAAGATCCCCCTGTGCGTGAAACCACTGACGTCTCTGTCGCTGACTCTGGGTTTGCTCTTCTTCAGTCTTGAGGCTGGGCTTGCAGCTCAGCAGTTTCCTGGAAAGTGGCCTCTGGAACTAGATTGATGGCATTCAAAACCCAGCTGTGTCACTTGGCTGTGAGACTTGGCATGTTACTTAACCTGTCTTTGACTCAGTTTACTCGTCTGTAAAAATGAGGATAATAATAATACCACCTGTCTCGTAGGACTGCGAGGATTAAATTAGTTACTATAGCCAATGTCTGGAACCGCATGGTAAAGCATTCAATAACTTGTCTATGATGCTGTCGTTAAGTGAGAAATCTGACTTTCTGTACTGCACTGGGTTCAAGAGCCAAAGACAGAATAGCTTGCTTGCTTGTGACCTTTGTTTCTTCTCCTTGAATTGTTATTTTTCCATTTAAAATATAATACACATAAAGAGAAGACTCACAATAGCTGACATGATTGATGCTCATTAAATGTACCACAGTACTGAGCACTTTGTAGGCATTAGTTCACGAATCATCACAATAACTCTAGGAAGTTGATAGCAGTTTTTAGATGCAGTGACAGATTCTTAAAGGAACTAATAGACCTAACCAAAGTGGCAGAACTTGAATTTAAAAGCAGTCCTGCTTGTCAGACTATGTACAGAAAACGAACCCAAATATTATCAGTAGTTGTCACTGGATCATAAAATTGGAGTGATGTTTTAAAATATCTGCATTTATCCCTGTTTCATGTAATAAGAACATATTTCTTTGATAACAAGACATTATTTAAGTCTCTATTTAGAAATGCTAATATCTACACAATTCAGCTTCACAGTGAAT
This sequence comes from Camelus ferus, assembly GCF_009834535.1. Classification (NCBI taxonomy): domain Eukaryota; kingdom Metazoa; phylum Chordata; class Mammalia; order Artiodactyla; family Camelidae; genus Camelus; species Camelus ferus. The sequence goes on from NC_045700.1 coordinate 40,024,833, forward strand.
AGTGGTTACTCTCGTTTCTCACTCCTGTGAACCAAAAAGTAGTCTATCTTTGAATTCGTCTTTTTATCCTCTGCACAAAGCAGTTCTATTACAGCTTTCTAAAAATGTTTTAGAATCTGAATTCATCTACTGGTTCTTAGCACAAGTGTAAAATGCACAGATTTTTAACAATTCAAGTGAAAATCCAGCATCACGTTTAACTTGGCATCGGAAGGTCTCCTTGCTTTTACCCATTACGTCCCTGAGGGAAACCCCCTGACGAGTTTGCACGGGGATCAGCAACAGAAAAGGGAGGTCAGGTGGAAGCAGAAATGCAGCCTGGTGACACTCTCAGAGGAGGCAGGTTTGTCCCACACTCATTCTCTCTCAGAAATTGTAAGGAAGGGAGAAGATGAAAGAAATGCAGCATGTGACAGATCAGATTCATGGCTAGTGGTCATGCTTATTCTAGTGCCTGCCAGGTCCTAGGTGGTTTTTACCAGTGTTATCCCATTTTATCTTCTGAGATCAGTGTGAAATGGGTATTATTGGTCCCACCTGACAGGTAAGGGCAATAAGGCTCAGATCAAGCAGCTCACACAATCATGCTTATGGTAGGTAGCAGACAAGGGATTTGAATGCTGGTCTCCAAGTGGCCTACATTTAATCTTTATATAATGCTGCCAACCCACTCATCATTCCCAGTGCCCGGAAGTAAGAGGCAGTAATCTATAAGAAGTATTATATGTAAAAGTATCCATAAATGGGAATACTGTAACAAAACACTAGTAAATAAGTATGGTTCTATTTGCACACCAATCTGTACTTCCTTTACTTTTCTATGTAAGAACCTGTTCTTTGATTATATTTTTCAGCTCAGATAGTGTCTGATAAACCTATGATCCTTGCTATGGAGTGCAAGGCAAATTTTCATTTAGTGACTTACAATAAATAGTAGATCTGTTTTATAAAAACAAATCGTTGGACCCATGATATTACTGTAACTAGAACTAGAGTCCATAAATTAGCTAATTATGTTCTCTGAGGTCTCTGGAAAGACGATAACCAATTCTGTGACCCATCTCTGAGGCTCTCATCATCTTTGACGTTTCTGTCAATTTATTCTTCTCTGTATCTGTCAACATGGAGATCAAACAGAAGAGTGTGGACTTTATATTGCTTTCAGAACTTCATGAGTGGATAAGGACATTTAGACAATGGAATATGTTACCGAAGCACGTTATGAAGATTTTTTTTTTCCAAGAGGCTGAGCTGTCATTTGCCTGGGATGGTTCAGGACAGTTCTGCCTGGAGGCAGGACTATGGACTCATTAACCTTCTAGCCCTGCAACTCTGTCAATCTCAATTCTCTCCACAGTTTCAATCAGATACAGCTGCCTCTAGTTTCCTCCTGGTTGGTTCAGTGTGGCTGTGTGCTGTTGCAATTTTCCATATTGCAGGAGAAAAAAGCATCTTCAATATATGTCTGTAGCTGTGCACGAGGCAGTGTGCATGGTGGCTCTTTCCTCACCCAAAGTCTCAGCGTAAACTATATTGATGAGCCCACAGGGATATAGAAAAGCACCATGGGCCAAATATAGATGATTCTTATTATTTCTCTTTGCATATAGATGAGTACACAGCTGCGGTGCTCTCAGGAGGCCTAGGAGTCAACTTGGTCCAAAGGAATGACTGTGCTATTTTTGCACTTTCCCTCATATTATTTCTCAAGGCTTGAGGGAATTTAAATGTGACTTACTTGGCAATGACAAGTCTCTGTCCCCTCGGTACCTCCAGAATGAGCTCATTTACACAAGTCACTTCACCATAGCTCATTCTGTTTCTTCATAGAAAAACAGTATCACTTGGATGGAATCTAAAGGAAGGATGGGTTTTTTTCCCCTTAAAAATGACTGCTTTTAAAACATGTTACTATTAAATTCATGGTACTTGTGTGGTGATTAATATGTTTTCTTGAAAGAGACAAGAATCATTTCACAGAAGCTTAGTATTACTAGTGAAGGGAATGAGGCTCTGAGAAGTTGAATGACTTGGATACTGTCTCCCCATAAACTGGAGGCATCACCAGGACTAGAATCCAGCTCTCTGGTGCCCAGGTCCAGAGTTCAAACCTCACTGCCTTCCTCAAGACTCTCTCCACTCCTGAATGAAACTGATCTTAACAATAAAATCTCTCTTCAATTTAGTGCTACACTACTTTTATCATGAAGTAGAATTTTGAAACAAGTGAATGTACTTATTAGTACACATAATGCCTATTGCTATGATTCTTACAGAATTTTATTTATGAAACAATGAAAGAATTTTATTTACGAAACAATGAAACTTGTCTATTCTTTTGTGAAAATCCATTAAAAGGGAGACAGTAATCAAGTCAAGCTTAAAATGCACAATGAATTCAAATTTGGAGAAAAGGGCCATTCGGAGTCTTTCTCTGTAGAGGGAATAATGGAAGGCCTTGGAGGAGGTGGTGACTTGATTACAGCCATGGTGCTTTACAGAGTGGGCACTTAGGGTTTTAAAATAATAAATGAACTTGCTTATAGGAATTTCTAAGCTTGTAAGGGACTTTTACAAATACTATGGACAATTCCTGTGCTTTTTAATATATTGATGTGTATTTCTGATAGAATATGTTTAAATGGAAATCAAGACAACTTTGAACAAACTTAACCTAAATGATCAAAATTCTTTCTCTAGAATTTCAGGGACTCCTACAATAGCTGTGTCAAGATTAAGGTTTCATCATTATCATGCTGTCAATACAATTGGCTGTCACTATTTTCTTACATTTGTAGGGAGGTGGATCAATATTTCTAATGAGAGAGAGAAATTCAAATGATATATTTCTCACTTAGCCAAGATTTTAAAAAGCAATTTACTGACTTGCTCATTCATTCTTTCAACAAATGCTTAACATTGCATGCCTAGTATGATAGGCAATATAGGAAAGTGAGGACTCTGAAGTCAGAGTACCTGGGTTTTATATTCTGGTTTTCTATTTACTAGATGTGATCTTGAGTAATCTGTTCCTCAACATCCTCATTTGTAAGAATGGAGGTAATAATTATACCTATTATTATAGATTAAATGATATTAGAATGTTTAGAAGAGCAAATGGTAAGGACGAAATACCTGTTAGCTGCTGCAGTTATGTATTATGGACTATGGATGGAGGATAAACAGGATAGATATGGGTTTTCCCTTATGGAGAACAAAAGTTAATAATGGGAAAATAATCAATAAATAACTGGATAAATAACTCAAACTACAATTGTGTTAAGTGATAAGGAAAATATAATGTGAATAATACCACATGGATATAACATCTCTAAAGGGTCATATGTCATTTTCTTCTGCATTGCAACCCAGAGAAACCACACTTCGCTTTTCTTCTCCACACTTTGGTGACTGAGCCTTGAAATTGTTATTTCTAGGGTAAATCATACCCTTTCAAACAAGTAGCAAATGGAGTTTCACATCAGGACCATGGTGTTGGGCAGACATCCTCAGAATAACTTATTTTCCCACTTTTTCTTTATGACCATTTAAAGGTTTAAGAAAGCAATCCTAATTTTGTTTTGCTGTACTTAAGGCGTAAATCTCTGTGGTGCTGCAGAGACCTTTGTCCTAGTGAAGACAAGTACTTCTGGCAAGACATGAAAAGACCAACTGCCGGTGTTTGTTGAAGAGGAACCCAGTTCCTCCCATTGTGCAGCAGGTGGCATAGACAGCCTGAGAGCCGAGGAGGAAACATACAGTCCCATTCTCCCAAACATCCTTATCTCACTCCGCACTACTGTGCCGTAATTACCTAGTCCCGTCTCTTCTTTTTCTGCGTCTATTCTCAGCCTTCTAGGAGTGAGCTGATTTGGATAATCTGCAACAGTATTAACCAGATATCCCTAAATACATTTGGCATTTTTGGCCCCCACTCAGATGTTTGAGGCAGATTTTAAATTCATATTTAAATGACCGTCAGCTTGTTCCACAGATAGCTCATCTAGACAATGGTTTAAAAAAAGAAAGGAAAGTTGTCAAAGATTCTGTAAGAAATCAGACTTATTTTTCTGATTAAAAAAAAAAGATTCTCATATTAGGATTCCCAATATCAGGACTGGACAGAATGAGCGAAAATCCCAGGGTTACTAAAAATGACTTAATCTTATTTTTAGACAAGGTTTTTGAGATCACCTCTAAAATACAGGGGTCATCAAAATATTTTATTTCTCTTCTGGCCACAACATGGATATTCTTTATGCTAGGTGAACAGGAAACTTTGGACTCACCCTTTAAGTTAAGAAGACCCAGATAACATAAGCACGGGCCGCCTGCTAGGAGGGAAGGTGCAGTCCAGGGCTGCCATGGTTATACAGTGAAGTGTTAAAGCATTTCTGCCCTGTGGTACTTGAGTGCACTAAAAATAGGCAACCCTGAACTATACTGCAGTTGAAGGACAAGATAAAAATAGGAAATAACTTGAAAAATAATTGTATAAATAGAGTGCTGGGATTAACATCTTAACCCACAGGATTGAATTCACTAATAAAATTTATTTTTATTGAATGTAGGAAAGAGAATACCATTTAAATATTGGTTGTAGAAGTATATTCAGAATTTTTAAATAATTGACATCCAAGCAGTGGATTGACACTCATTTGGAATAGTTTCAGTTTTTCAGCTGAGCAGTCTCTTTATATCTTTTAATGGTACTCCTTCCATTATAGAAACAAAAACACACACACAAAAAAATCACCTAAATTTGGTTAATATGCATCAGCTAGATAGACATAACTAATCTAGCAGGGATAACCAGAACCCAGCAGTGGTTTGTGGCGTCACAGCTTTGCGCTTGAGTTCAATTCCCAGTGAATATTAAGTACTGGGAAGGACCCAAGAAATGGAGGCAGTTTATTTAGCATAAACTTAGCCATTATTGAGACAGCATCAAACAATTTAAAATTCTTTATGCCTCCTTAGAAGACTATACTTTAAATGTTGATTTCAAAAATTCCATTATGGAAAACTTGTCCTGGTTGATTAACTCTCGGCCTCGTACTTCCATCCTCTCATTTTCGCCTTCTGTATTGCCACCAGGAATGCTATCAATACTTAGCCCTGTTTCTCTTTCCTTCCTTCTCTTTATCTTCTTGTGCCACTGCCATGACTGTAGGACCAGAACTCGATCAGTTCACAAAGGAGACTTCTGAATTTCTACTTTTGTCCTCTTCCAGCAAATTCACTTAAACGTATAATGATGTCACTCTTCTGCTCAAAAACTTCAGAAGCTAACTTGCAGGATAAATTTGAAACTCTTAGCCTGGAATTCCAGAGTTCCTAAACTCGCTTTTATGATTTAACATTAATCAATTACACATCTGTTTCTAATTAACACATTTTAAAATTAATTTAACCCCTGAATCCACCATCTACTTCATAACAGGGTAATATTACCAATAACCTACCCATGTCTTCCTGCCTACCCTAATTCTACCCTTCATCCTCCCTTTCAGACGTAACCACTGTCCTAAATTTAGTGTTTATCATGCCTCACTTTTTAAAAGTTTTAACACATATGGTCTTTAATTTTATAAAAATGTTATGCTGTATTTTGCCTTCTATGACTTTCTTAAAATTTTTTTCTCAACATTTGGTTACTAAAACTCATCTGTGTTGCTATATGTGGGTATAGGTGATTAATTTTCACTTTTGTGTAATAACAGGCTGGGCAAATACATCACAATGGCTTTGGGCTGTCCTCCTCCTCTCCCCGCACGTGTTTGTTTCTTGTTTGTTTGTTTGTTTTTGCTATTACCAAAGTGTGCCAAGTGTATTGCAAACATTCTTGAACATGTCTCCTGGAAAGCATCTCTGCTTTTGGTTTCTCTTGGGTATATGCCTGAGTGAAATTGTTGAGTACCAATCAGGGTCCTGGCAGGAAGGAACAAGGTCAAATTGTGTAATTGAGGAAAGTTTAATAAAGGAACTATTACGGGATAATGAAGCATGCTAGCACTAGCAAGGGCAAGGAGCCATAACCATCCCCATCTCTGAAGAGGCAAGGAGCTGCAGCTGTGGGAGAGGATTACCCAATAGCTCTAGCTTTTAGTAGAAGTCAGACAATCAGCAGCCTGGCACAGAGGGAGCTGATCTCACTAAAACCCTGACTTCGCTCTCAACCCTTCTCTCCAGTGTTTTGTGAAGGTCTCTCTTTGGCTCAACCCGACCAGAAGCCAGAATGCAAGAGAGCCCACTGAAAAAGTCTAGAAAGGTCAGCTTCCACAGACACAGAGCAGGATAGAGAAGGCTGTTGACTGGAGGTAGAGAGGTAACAAGATATATGCAAATGTTAAATATTATATAATCCCATCCTTTTTTCCAAAGTATTTGTACCAATTTATACTCCCACCAGAGTATATGAAAGATTCTGCTGATCCATATTCTCTCCAGAACTTAGTCGTCTTAAACTTCTGAATGTTTGTCAGTAGGGTCAAATGATACCCCTTGTGATCATGAGTTACATTCCTTCCATTACTGATGAAACCAAGCTATTCTTCATGGTCATTAGCCAGACACATTAATACTTTTATAAAATTTCCATTCAAGTGTTGTGTAACTTAACAAGTTTATTCCAAAATTTATAGAGAAAGCAAAGAGCCAAAAATAGCCAAGATATTTCTGAATGAGAGAAAAAAGCAGTGACTTCCCTTCAACTTATAAAGGCTTATTATAAAGGTATTGTCACAAAGACAGTGTGATTTTGGTGCAGGAATAAGCATCTTGACCAATGGAACAGAAAAAAAGAGCCCCCAAACAGACCTATTAATTAAAAATAGTAGAGTTGGTGTATTAGATCATTGGGGAAAGGAATGGTTATAACAAATATAGCTTAGAAAAACCTGATTTCATATAGGGGGTAAAAGTAGAAATAGATTACTATCTCAAATCATACCAAAAATCAGCCTCAGTTGCATTCAGAGCTTAAATTTAAGATACAAAACTTTACATTTTTCAGAATAAAATATCAGTGAGAACCCCTTTCTAACCTTAGGGGATGGAAGGACTTCTTGGTTTTTTTTTTTTTTTTCCTAATTCATTCTTCCTAATAGAAGATTCTTTAAATTCTATAGTGTTTTACAATTTCCAAAAGTTTCACACACATGATTTCATTTAATTCCATAATAACCCTTTGTGCCCCTCTCCTTTCCCTCTCCCCACTGGTAACCATTAGTCTGTCCTCTAGTCTGTAAGTCTGCTTCTTTTTTGTTTTATTCTCTAGTTTGTTATACTTTTTAGATCCCGCATATAAGTGATATCATACTATTTATCTTTCTCTGACTTATTTCACCTAGCATAATGCCCTCCCAAGTTCATCTATGTTGCTGCAAATGGCAAAATTTCGTTCTTTTTTGTGGCTGAGTAGTATTCCACCATGTGTATGTATGCGTGTGTGTGTGTGTGTGTGTATACACATACATACACACACACACACACATATACTTATACATATATATATACACATATATCCATCTTCTTTATCCATTCAATTGTTGACGGACACTTAGATGCTTCCATACCTTGGCAATTGTAAATAGTGCTGCTATGAACATTGCGGTGCATGTGGCTTTTCGAATTAGTGTCCAAGAGTGGATTTCCCGGGTCATGTGGTAGTTCTATTTTTAACTTTTTGAGAAACCTCCATACTGTTTTCCAAAGTGGCTGCACCAATTTACATTCCCACCAACAGTGTGAGGTTTCTCGTTTCTCCTCATCCTTGCCAACCTTTGTTATTTGTGTTCTTTTTGATGATAGACATTCTGACAGGTGTGAGGTAATATCTCGTGCTTTTGATTTGCATTTCCCTGATGATTAGCAATGTTGAGCATCTTTTTATAGGCCTGTTGGACATCTGCATTTCCTCTTTGGAAAAATGTCTATTCAGTTCTTTTGCCCATTTTTTAATCAGGTTGTTCCTTTTTTTGAAGTTGAGTTGTATAAGCTGTTTATGTATGTTGGATAATAACCCCTTATCAGGCGTATAATTTGCAAGTATTTTTTCCCACTCAGTAGGTTGTCTTTTTGTTTCAGTGATGGCTTCGTTTTCTGTGCAAAAGCCTTTAAGTTTAATTAGGTCCCATTTGTTTCTTTTGCTTGTACCACAAAGTGCGGTCTATGTTTTCCTCTAGGAGTTTTATAGTATCTGGTCTTACATTTAGGTCTTTAACCCATTTTGACTTTTTGTATATGGTGTTAGATACTATTCCAACTTCATGCTTTTACATGTAGCTGTCAGGTTTTCCCAGCACCACTTATTGAAGAGATTATCTTCTCTCCATTGTATATTCGTTCTTCCTTTGTCATAGATTAATTGATCATGAGTGTATAGGTTAATTTTGGGCTCTCTATTCTGTTCCATGGATCTATGTGTCTGTTTATGTGACAATACCATACTGTTTTGATTACTGTAGCATTAATATAATCTGAAGTCAGGGAGCAAGATTCCTCCAGCTCTGTTCTTTCTCAAAATTGTTTGGCTATTTGGAGTCTTGTGTTTTCATACAAATTTTAAAATTATTTGTCAAATTCTGTGAAAAATGCCATTGATATTTTGATGGGGATTGCATTGAATTTGCAGATTGCCTTAGGTAGTTTGGTCATTTTAACAATACAGATTCTTCCAGTCCAAGAACACAGTATATCTTTCCATCTGTTATGTCAACTTCTTCTGTTTCTTTCATCAACATCTTACAATTTTCAGAGTATAGATCTTTTGCCTCTTTAGGTAAGTTTTTTCCCAGGTATTTTGTTCCTTTTGATGTGATGGTAAATGAGATTGTTTCCTTAATTTCTCTTTATGATAGTTCACTTTAGTGTATAGAAATGCAACAGATTTCTGTATATTAATTTTCTATCTTGCAACCTTACTGAATTCATTGATGAGCTCTAGTAGTTTTCTGGTAGAGTCTTTAGGGTTTTCTATGTATAGTATCATGTCATCTGCAAACTGATAGTTTTACTTTTTACTCTCCAATTTCGATTCTTTTTATTTCTTTGTCTTCTATGATTGCTGTGGCTAGAACTTCCTAAAGTGTGATGAATAAATGTGGTGAGACTGGAAATCCTTGTCTTGTTCCTGATCTTAGAGGAAATGCCTTCAGCTTTTCACTGTTGAGTATGATGTTAGCTGTGGGTTTGTCATGTATGGCCTTTGTTATGTTGAGGTGTCTTCCCTCTATGCCCACTTTCTGGATTTTTTTCTTCATTGTAAATGGATTCTGAATTTTGTCAAAACCTTTTTCTGCATCTATTGTAATGATTATTTGGTTTTTATTCTTTGGTAATTTGTTAATGTGGTATATCGCATTGAATGATTTGCAGATATTAAACTCTTGTATCCCTGGGATAAATCCCTACTTAATCATGGTGTATGATCCTTTTAATGTATTGTTGGATTTTGTTTACTAATATTTTGTTGAAGATTTTTGCATCTATGTTCATCAGTGATATTTGCCTGTAATTTTCTTTGTGTGTATGTGTGTGTGTGATAGGTTTGTCTGGTTTTGGTACCAGTGTGATGCTGTCATCTTAGAATGACTTTGGAAGTGTTACTTCCTCTGCAGCTTTTTGAAATAGTTTGAGAAGGATAGGTATTAACAATGTTTCTCTTCTCTAAATGTTTGGTAGAATTCACCTGTGAAGCCATCTGGTCCTGGACTTCTGTTGGGAGTTTTCAAATTACTGATTCAATTTCATTACTGATAATTAGTCTCTATATATTTTCTATTTCTTCCTGGTTCAGTCTTGGGAGATGGTACTTTTCTAAGAATTTGTCCATTTTTTCTAGGTTGTCCATTTTACTGCATATAGTTGTTCATAGTTGTCTCTTATGATTCTTTGTATTTCTGTGGTTTTGATTGTAACTTCTCCTTTTTCATTTCTGATTTTATTGATTTGTGCCCTCTCACTTTTTTTCTTGATGAGTCTGGCTAAAGGTTTATCAATTTTGTTTTTCTTGAAGAACCAGCTGTTAGTTTCATTGATCTTTCTATTTTTTTGTTTCTATTTCATTTACTTCTGCTCTGATCTTTATGATTTCTTTCCTTCTACTAACTTAGTTTATTCTTCTTTCTCTAGTCCCTTTAGTTGTAAGGTTAGGTTGTTTATTTGAGATTTTTCTTGTTTCCTTAGGTAAGCTTGTATTGCTATAAACTTCCCTCTTAGAACTGTTTTTGCTGCATCCCAAATGTTTTGGATCATTGTGTTTTCATTTTCATTTGTCTCTAGGTATTTATTTAATTTCCTTTTTGATTTCTTCAGTGATTCATTGGTTGTTTAGTAGCATATTGTTTAGTCTCCATTTGTTTTTGTTTATTGCTGGTTTCTTCTTGTAATTGATAGCTATGTCTCATAGCATCATGGTTGAAAAAGATACTTGTTATGATTTCAATTTTCTTAAATTTATTGAGGCTCATTTTGTGGCCTCACTTGTGATCTATTTTGGAGAATATTCCGTATGCACTTGAAAAGAATGTGTATTCTGCTTCTTTCAGATGGAATGCTCCATATATATGAATTAAGTCCATTTGGTCTAAAGTGTTATTTAAGGCCTTTGTTTCCTTTTGATTTTCTGTCTGGATGATCTGTCCATTGATATGAGAGGGGTGTTAAAGTTCCCTACTATTATTGTGCTACTGTCGATCTCTCCTTTTATGCCTTAATATTTTATAAAAGCATAATAATAAATTATAATTAATACATTAAATTATTAAAAAGATCTGTTAATATTTGCTTTACATATTTAGGTGCTCTTATGTTGGGTACCTATATTAACAATTGTTATATCTTCTTCTTGGATTGATCCTTTGATCATTATGTAGTATCCTTCTTTGTCTCTTCAATAGTCTTCATTTTAAAGTCTATTTTGTCTGATAGAAGTATTGTTACCCCAGCTTTCTTCTGATTTTCATTTGCATGGAATATTTTTTCCTTCCCCTCACTGTAGTCTGTGTGTGTCTCTCACTCTGAAGTGAGTCTCTTGTAGGCAGTATGTATGCAGCTCTTGTTTTGTATCCATTCAGCCACTCTGTCTTTTGTTTGGAGCATTTTGTCCATTTAGATTTAAGGTAATTATCAATATGTATGTTCTTATTGCTATTTTGTTAATTGTTTTGGGTTTGTTTTTATAGGTCTTTTTTTCCCCCTTTCTTTTGTTCTCTTGTGATTTGATGACTGTATTTAGTGTTATGTTTGGATTACTTTTCCTTTCTTGTGTGTAAATCTATTATAGATTTTTGGTTTGTGGTTACCATGGTTTTGTAGTCTATATATATTTGCAGTCTATATATAATATATAAATATAATTTATTTATATATACATAATCTATATATATAATTGTTCCAAGTTGCTGCTCTCTTAATTTCAAGTGCATTTTAAAAACCCTGCATTTGTACTCTCCTCCTCTCATGATTACTTTTTGATATCTTATTTTATATTTAATTGTTTTGTGTATCCCTTAACTGCTTATTGTGGATATAGATGATTTTACTACTTTTGTCATTTGACCTCCCTCCTGGCTTTGTGTGTCAGTGATTTCCTACCTTTACTGTATGTTTGCCTTTACCAGTGTGCTTTTTCATTTAGTAATTTTCTAGTTTTCTAGTGTGGTCTTTTCCTTTCCTTTCCTTCTTTCTTTCCTTTCTCCCTCTTTCTTTTTCTTTCTTTCTTTTTTCGCCTAGAGAAGTTCCTTTACCACTTGTTGTGAAGTTGGTTTGGTGATGCTGAACTCTTTTAGTTTTTGCTTATCTGTAACACTTCTAATCTCTCCATGAAATTTGAAAGAGAGCCTTGCTAGGTAGAGTATTCTTGGTTGTAGCTTTTCCCTTTTATCACTTTGAATATATCATGTTACTCCCTTCTGACCTGCAGTTTCTGCTGAAAAATAAGCTGATAGCCCTATGAGAGTTCCCTTGTATATAATTTTTTTTTGCTTTTCCCTTGCTGCTTTTTCATGTTCTCTTTATGTTTAATTTTTGTCATTTTAATTACAGTGTGTCTTCTTGTATTCCTTTTTGGGTTCATCCTGTATGGGAATCCTTGTGCTTCCTGGACGTGGGTAACTGTTTATTTTCCCTGGCTAGGGAAGTTTTCAGCTATTATGTTTTCAGATATGTTCTCAGCCCCTTTGTTTCTCTATTCTCCTTCTGGGACCCCTAAAACACGAATATTAATGTGCTTGATATTGTCCCAGAGATTTCTTAAGCTGTTCTCATTTCTTTTCTTTTCTTTTCTTTTTTCAGTTCAGTGGCAGTGATTTCCACTACTGTCTTCTAGCTCACTGACCCATTCTTCTGTATCATTTAGTCTCTTCTTGATTCCTTCTAGTGTATTTTTCATTTCAGGTTGTTGTATTCCTCCTTTCTGTTTGATTGTTCTTTATATTTTCTAATGCTTTGTTAAAACTTTGACTTCTTGTTCTGTGCACCTGTTCTTCTCCTGAGTTCTTTCATCATCTTTACAATCATTACTCTGAATTCTTTCTTGGGTAGATGGCCTATCTTCACTTCAGTTAGTCCTTGTTCTGGTTTCATCGTGTTTCTTTGTCTGGAACATGTTCCTCTGCCACATCATTTTGTCTAAGTTGTTATTTATATTTTTATGTATGTGTTGGGTTAGTTATGTTTCTTGACCTTGGAGAAATGGCTTCTGTAGGATGAGTCCTATGCATCCCAGCAGCACACTCCCCTCTCGTCATACAAGCTATATGCTCTAGAGATTTCCCTTAAGAAGGCTTGTGGGTCCTTCTGTGGTGACAGGCTGACTATGTGGATGGTCTTTTAGGATTGATTGTCCCCTGGCCCGATTGGTTGCCATGCCCTGCCTTGTGTGGAGGCAGTTGGCTGCTGGTCAGTGGAGCCTGGTCACTAGGTAGCTGACTGCAGAACCCCAGGGGACCCTGGGGCCAGTGCTGGCTCACTGGTGGGCAGAGGTCAGGGTCCAGAAGACTCCAGGGCTCTTGCTCCTCACTGTTGGGTGAAGCCAGGTCCTGGGGTTAGTGCTGGGCTACTGGCAGGCAGAGCTGGGTTTTGGAGTCTGGCTGCAGGGCCCAGGACCCCAGAGCTGGTGTCAGATCACTGGGGGGGGGGGGGGGTTGACACATTTGGCTATGGGGTCCAGGGCGTCCCAAAGCTTGTGTTTGTCTGCTGTTGGGCAGGGCCGAGGCCCAGCTGGTCCCAGCGTAGGGTCTGGCCTGCTGTGAGTGGGCTGGGTCTGCAGGCTGCTGGATTGTGGTTTTCTTGCATCTGGTGTCTACCGCCTGGTGCATGAGGTTGGTCTAGAGGCTAGTGCAGGCTTCCTGGATGGCAGAGCCGGCACCTGCCCACTGTTGGCTAGAGCTGAGTCTTGGCTCTCTGGTGGGCAGCACCATGTGTAGAGGCCTGTCTAGAGGCAGTTGCAGGCTCAGGAAGACTCTAGATAGCCTGTCAGCTGATGGATGGTGCTATGTCCCCACCTAATTAGTTCTTTGGCCTGAGGCATCTCAGTACTGGTGCCTACATGCTGTTGGGTGGAGCCAGGTTATTGGTGCTAATGGGCTAGAGGGAGGATCCCAAAATGGCAGCCATCAGCGCTAGCTTTTGTGTGGTAGAAAGAGCTCCCAAATATTTCTGCCACCGGTGTCTATGCCCCCAGGGTGAGTGGCAGCCACCACTGCACCTCTCTGGGAAACTCTCCAAGACCAGCATGTATGTCTGGCCCAGGATCCTACCAAATTCCTGCTTTTGCCCTGGGTCCTAGCGTACATGAGAGTCTATGTGCACCCTTTAAGAGTATGGTCTCTATTTCCCACAATTCTTTGGGTCTCCTGACGTTAAGCCCCTCTGACCTTCAAGGTCAAATGCTCTCGGGGCTTGTCTTCCTGGTGCAAGACCCCTGGGCTGGGGAGCCCGACATGGGGCTCAGAACTCTCATTCTTGCAGGAGAACCTCTGCAGTATAAATATTCCCCAGTTTGTGGGTCACCCACTTGGTGATATAGGACTTGATTATATCATGAGTCTGCCTCTCCTACCTATCTTGTTGTGGTTCCTTCTGTATGTCTTTAGTTGTAGAAGATCTTTTCTGGTATGCTTCAGTCTTTTTCATGGATGGTTGTTCTGCAGATAGTTGTGGTTGTGGTGTGCTCCTGAGAGGAGGTGACCTCAGGATCTTTCTACTCGGCCATCTTTATCTCATCTTCAGTGCTTTCTTCCTCCAAGTGCAAAACGGTTTTCTCATGGGTAGAATATTTGAGCTTTGCTAGTCAAGAGGTGGCTATTTGTCATACAGCAAGTTTCCTTGTTGTTGTTATTGCTGTCTTTTTTACAGTCCAGAAATATGTTTAGCAGTTTGTTAAAGGTTATGATAAAGGATACAGATGAACATCCAATGGAAAAGATGGATATCACAAGGTATAGGGAAGGAGCACAGAACTTCCATGCCCTCTCCAGGCACACAAATCTGTCCATATCTCTACTTGCTCACCAACCCAGAAGTTCCAGGATTTCTTAAATATAATACAAAAGAACTTAAGCATGAAATAAAATATTGATATATTCAATTACTTAACAAGAACTTTTCATTAAAAACACAAATAATGGGAATAGCAAGCTACAAATATGAAGAAATTTGCAGGGGGGAAGGTATAGCTCAAGTGGTAGAGTCCTGGGTTCAATCCCCAGTATGTCCTCTAAAAATAAACAAATAAATAAACCTAATTATCCCCCCCCAAAAAAAGAGATTTGCAATGCATATAACCAACAGTGGGCTAGTATCAAAAATACATATAGGAAAAAAATCAAAAAGGAAAAAGTCAAATAACCTGGTAGAAAAGTGGGCAACTTAATTTTCTAGCATAGTTTTCTTTATGACCGTATTTCATGAACTCTCATTAGTTTATAATGCTTAGAGGGACTAGACTTGTGTCTTATTTATCTTTGTTTCCTTATCACCCAGCACGGTGCCTGGTGGAAAGAAAATTGTCAACAAATACATGCTCATTGAGTAAAGGAACAAACTTGCCACTCTAGAATAGGGTACACACTGTTAACATAATTCACCATAAGCGCACCACTCTCAGAGACTTTGTTCCCATTCTCAATGTAAACATTTTCCCTCCTATGCTCACATTACCAACTCCTATCCATCTTTGAAAGTGCAGATCAGAATTTCCACTTTACGTCCTGAAGTCTTCACTGCCTCTTACATCTACCAGATGTTCCTCTGGGACATCTCAATGCAGTGTTGAGTTGTTTACCCCATATTTCTGCTTCTGTACCACTTCTCTCTGGCTTAGATTCTAAACTCCTTGAGGGCAGGGATGTACCCTTTTAAAGTACTTAGCACAGTTCTAGGAGGTGCTCAATTAATAGTCACTGGGAATGTGTCACAACACCTAGTACAAATTAACAACCATACTTTCTGTTTCAAAATGGCAGAATGACTGGTCTCAGAGAAATATTGGTCACTTTGTTTTGATCCCCCCCCGCCCCCCCCCCAGGTTCAGACAGTTGAGATCAGGTTACAAAGGCCAAGGATGTGCTCTGTAAGAAATACTCATTGCAAAGAAAAACAAAACTTTTTGAAGATTGGTTGTTCAGTACAAATTTATGACTGGAAAAAGGCAGCAGCCCCTAGTGGAAAAAATGGGGGCATGGAATCAAGTATCCATATTCAATCTCTGTATCCCTGGGGTGAGTTCCTTAGCTGCTCTGAGCCTCATGTGTAAAAGGGGATGACAAAACCTACCTCAAAGATGACCTAGCAGGGTAAATGGTGCATAGGTAGTACTTAAATTTCATTTTCCTTATTTCTCTCCTCCATCTTACAAATAATGCTATATTCAATCAAATCATGCTATGTTCAATCAAATCATGCAGTTTTTTTAGTTAAGACTTAACCATAAAACCCTTCAATAAACTTTGCTAACAGCAAGTTGCTTTTGCCAGACCCATACTTGCATCACATCATCTCCTCTGACGTGCCTAAAATTCTTCATTGGTGGAAATGAAACAAATGACCACAGATTAAATCTCCCTCCCAACATGTGAATAGTGCAGCTGGTTGCTATAAGGGGAGTGTCTCAGTTTATTTCCCAGCTTTGTTATGAATAATTTCAAACATGCAGGTAAGTTAAAAATCATGTATAATTATAACCCACATACCTCCCACCTAGTTTAGCAATTGTTACAATAAAATTGTTACAATAATTTTCATAATAATGATGTTGAGGTTAATGAAACATTAGCAGAATTTCTTAAGTATATCATTTCCCGATGAGTTGAAGGTATCTGAAGCCTACCAGCAGAAGTCATCCAAAGGGTTTCTTGACTGTAAACTCTTCAGTGAACCTTTTCCCACTTACTATACGAGGGTTTCTCTAATGGTGAACAATCAAAGAGAACAAGGGTTGAGCCACTCTTTTTCACAACGCTGCTTTCTGGTTTCTTGATTGACCTGGCCTGTGCCTGATCTCTTCTCTCTTTTGCACCTGGTGGGTGCTGCTTCTTGATTCATTTACTCCTTCCAGATTTTCTTGAAATGGTAAGGCTGCAAGATTTAGCAAAGAAAAATACAGGATGTCCAGATAAATTTGAATTTCAGATAAATGATTACTTTTTAGTATAAGTAGATCCCAAATATTGCATTGGCCATACCTATACTAAAAAGCAACTCACTGTTTCTCTTTGAAATTCAAATTCAGCTGGGAAGTCTGTATTTTAGCTTGCAACTATATGAAATAGACAAGTCCAAAGAGCCTCTGAGGGGGCTGTGGATCTCTTTGATAGTTGAGCTCTCATGCTCCCACTTCTGAAGATAAAATAGGAAAAGAGGGAAAGGGGAAGAAAATATTTCTGCACCACAATTAATAAAGGAATTATTAAGTTAGAATTGTTCTGAGCTAGTTGGGAGCTAGGCAGAGTCTGAGGTATATTTGTGTTGGACTTAGGAAATAAGTCTGTGGGACTCAGGGAAGCAGGGTGTGTGGGCCTGAACAGATTGAGTGAATTTTGATTTGGGTAGAGTCATAAATACATGTGTTTGTTTGAGAGGCTGTATTGCATCCATTGCCACATTAGTGCTGTCTAACCACCAATCATGGAATGACTGACTGCTCACACACCAGAGCCAGCTATGGGTGGCCGTGTGGACCTGCTGATCTTGACTGAACTTGCTCGTGTCTGGGGCAGGGGAGTGGGGGGCGGGTGGGGTCTGTTAAATGCTCCAGGCTGACCTCGGTTGGGAGCCCTGCTCCGTACACCTCTCATCCTCAGATCATTCAGCCAACTCCGAGGTGTTTCTCACCGCAGCATTTTAGGCACAGGAAGAGCAAGCAAAAACATGCAAACTTTGAGATCTAGTCTCAGAACTGGCATTTTCATCTCATTCTATTTGTCACAAAACCTGCTTCTATGGGTTGCGAAATGGGCTCTATCTCTTTAGTGGGAGGAAGTGCAGTCATGTGGCAAAAGGTGTGGATGCAGGTGAGGTGAAGAATCAGGGCCATCACTGTCATCTGCACAAGGGGTGGGTAAGAATAAATTGGGAGGGAAAGAAGTTGCTTGTTTCAAAACTGTAAGTTTGGAATTGTAGCACTTCCTCTTCAAGATGAGTAATTTGCAAGACTTCCAAGTGAATTTCTCCAGTTTGTGAAGCAGAAATGCCAACAGTTCTACACAAATTACCAGAATGTTTCACAATTCCTCTCAAAATACCTGTCAGAAAAGCTCTTTTGAGAGAGCACATGGTGGCATTTTTTCTTGCCATAAACAAAATCTATCTACCCCTATAAAGAGTCTGAGGTGTTAAGGATAAAAACTTGCAGGAAAGTGGTAACATTTAAGAGAAAAGGAAAACCAACTGAAGATCCAGAACAAGTAGGTTACTATTTAAGTATCCCTTGAAATCAAGCACCATTTTCTCCAGCTTTTGCAAAGTTTGGCCATCGGAAAGAGCAGACTGGAAATCAGATGTGGGGTTCTGCCACTTGTCTGGTTGCGTGACCTTTGTAAAGTAGCAATTTCTTTGTGTACTTTTTTATTGTTCCCTGTGTGGATCACATAACAAAAATTCTGTGTAAACTCTAAAACGCCAGATTAGCAATTCTTACATCAAAAATAATCTAAGAAAAACATTCAATCCATGGAAATCTTTGTTGTGACCCCTGATTGCAAAGCTCCCTTTTTTTTCATTTATCAAAGTCAGTAGATTTTAAAATGAGTTTGATTCTTAGCGCTTGTGTGTGTGTGTGTGTGTGTGTTGTGTTTTGTTTTTTGTCTCTACTGGTGGTGGACAGAAATGAACTGGCACAAGGCAAATAACTATCAGTGGGACTCTTTTAAGTATCAGTGATACTCTGGTCTCATTCAAGGACTTGGAGCTAGAAGCAGAGTGTGGATTCTGCTATCTCAGGTGGCCAAGGCCAAATCCGATCTTAAAATGGGAGGGAAGGTCACTCTTCAGGAGGATGGGAAATATATTAGATAAATAGTACCTGTTTGCTTATGGTACTATTAAAAATAGGTAGCTTTTTAAAATGAGCTATGTGCCAAACAACTAACCAATAGAATCTGGATAATTTGAAAATATGTACTATAAGAAAAAAAGGATAAGCAAGATGCTTAGATGCCAAAAATTAAATACGGAAATTTAAAGTTGATTCTAAATCAATCCTTGTCTTAATTTTGCTATTACTTAAGGACATGAGTAGTGAAAACTATGTCTCAAATTTCTTTCCCAATTGAGTAGAGGGAAGTTTTCCTACTGAAATACTGTGGCTAAGGCAACTTTTTCAGAATGTATGTGTATTAATGGTTTATGTGCATATCCCCCTAATCCTGTGTGACCTTTAAAAGACATTTTAATTACAAACTATCGCAAGTATGCTAAAATCTGGAGTAAAACTTGTGTTTAAACCACTGTTTATAAAAAGAAAATACTGCCAACACAGTTGATGACTCCCGTAAATCTCCCCAATCCAATCTTCATTTCTTGATTCCCACTAGTAAACCTGTTTATTTTTTCTATATTTACAGTCATAATATATAGTGTCACTTTGCGTATTTTATATTTTATACAACTGGTATCATAAAAAAAAGCATTGTTCCACAACTTGCTTTTCTTATTATTTTTGAGATGTATCCATTTGAGATGTTGTTATGCATAGTTCTAGTTTGTTCAATTTTAACTGTTGTACAGAAATCTGTTATATAAATATAGTACCAACATTGACTGCTGGTTAGGACTCCTTTCTGGTCTTTTAAAAATATTCATGGCAGCCTTGAATCTGTCTCCTTAAGTACATACATAAGTACTTCTGTAAGGTAACAAGGTAAGAGATCTTTAAGCTTGCTAGATGTTGCAAATTTGATGGTTGTGCTGTGTATTTTCCCCACTAACAATGAGTTTGTTTTGTTGTCCTTGACAAGTTGTCATTTTGAAACTTACATTTTTACTAATTTGATGGGTGTGATATAATATACTTCCTTTTGTTTTTATCTTGTATTTCCTTGATTATTAGTGAAGAGTATTTTTTCCAGATGTTTGGCCTTTCAGATTTCCTCTTGTAAGGAATAACTCTTCTTTTTTCAGTGTGTGCATATTTCTATTGGATAGACTTCTCATGAGTTTTAGGAATTTTTACATTTTCACAAATTAACCCTTGTATATATTAAAAACATCTTACTTATAACCTTTCACTTTTATAGTACTTAATATACATATAAATTTTAAATTTTAATATTTTTAAATGTATCAAATCTTTTATTACTGTGTCTTTTTGCCCTATTTAAATAGTTTTCCTGTGCTAAGGTACGAAAAATGTTGAATATATCCATCTAAGTTTTTAAAGTACTATTTTTAAGAGTTGTCTTTAACTCAAATATTTATTTATGGTTTGAGGTAGAGGTTCAAATTTACTTTCCAAGTGGATAATCAAACACAGTTTTTTAAGAAGTTGCCACTTTTCCTATTGGTTTATAATGACATAACATAGGTTTCAATATATGAGGTTCTTCAAGTCTGATTCAAGAAACTAGCAGCAACATGTAACTTTTAATGTGTACTTGCCATGTGTCAGGAACTCTGCTAAGCATTTTACATGCTTAGATCATAAATTGTGGAGTTAGAACGCCTGGCTTATGTACACTAGAAGCGCTGATAAATGGTAGGTCTTACTATTACTTGTTTATTTAGTGGCTGATAGAGATGTATTCATCAGGTGAAATACACAAATATACTGATAGACACAAACTGCATTTTAAAAAAAAGCATCCCAAATATATAACTTGCTTTTATTAAACAGGGGGAAAAAAATCAAGACATTTTTCCAAAGAGGCAGATATCCCAGTAGCTTTAGTAAAAACCAACCTAACATCGGTTTGTTTGTTTGACAAAGCTTTTAGAACAAGTGAGCAATTAGATTCTTAAAGCAGGAACAGAACATCAACAAGCTCTAGGCCCCAGAACAAGTTATAAGCCAACAAATCAGGCATTGTTTTCCTTAACAGTTTTAGCTTTAATGTAAATATATATTATTATTTAGAATATTAGCGTTTGAACTGCATAGTTTTATCACTGTAATTAAAACCAGGATTCCTAAAACCTCCAAGTAGCCTTTGAAGTTTTCCAATATGGACATTAACCCCTATTGCTCCCTACATATCGAATTTGAAATAATTGTCACAAAATATCAACATTTTCACAAGAAGATTTTTAAGGCTTCTGGCACATAAAATGTGTAATCTGTGTGACAATAATATCGTAATTATATACAGAAAATATTTAAAATTCTCCTTGTGCAATTTAAGTTCTAAAGATTAAAAAACTAAGTGTGTCCATGTTAATAAAATATTAAAATAGTATGAATTTCTATAAACTTGACACTGATT
The DNA here is from genome assembly GCF_009834535.1 of Camelus ferus. NCBI lineage: Eukaryota > Metazoa > Chordata > Mammalia > Artiodactyla > Camelidae > Camelus > Camelus ferus. The sequence continues at coordinate 40,045,754 of NC_045700.1, forward strand.
TTGTAATTACATAAAGAACACACAAGATAAGACTTGTTCACTAAGTGATTCATCACTGAAATTAACTGTTAAACTGAATATGCTTGATCATTAGTTTTCTAGATCATACTTTCAGCACAAAGAGGCTTTAAATATAACTTAAACATTTCCAATTAAACTGTAACATTGAGGCAGCAAATGTCAGATCTATGCCTAGCTATTTATGTGTCACACAAATAGAAGTCTATGAATCTTAATTTATCCTTTTGTCTAAGTCACCATTGTAGAGAATATGTCAATAAGTGAAATCAACAAAAGGTAACTATTTCTCTTTTGAAAAAAATGAAAGTCCTTAACACCTTGTCTTAAAGTTCTAAAGCAGCATATTCAGCTCTTAAGGCAAAAAAAGGCCAAAAACATTATTATAAATTATAAATTCTAGTAATTCTTCCTCTGGCATTAGAAGCCACAACACAAATTCTTATGCTTTAATAGATAATATATTAGTGTACATCTGAATATACATTTGCCAACATTCTCCGTTAGTATGAAGCTGTTCTGTGAAGGAGAGGTGCTGAAGTGCAGTATGGTGGGGCAAATTTTAATGGCCATCCTGGGCACCAGAAGACATGGAATGGCTGAGTCTTGACCTTCCGTTCACAGATACTGTAGTTGAGGGAACAGTAACCTGAGAAGGAAGAAACACACTTTGCACACATCAATTTAACATGGGAGAGCTGTCTGATTTTCAGTTTTCAACAATTACATTTTAACTTTTGCTTAATGGTAAATGCTAACATTTAGTATTTATTATTCAACAAATTTCAAATAATCAAGGATAAATGTTCATTCTACCATGAAATTAAAAATGAGAGAATTGTTATTTCCACAACAAACAAGTTAAATAATCCATTAACACATCTTAGTCTTTACAAAATTACCAAATCAACTCAAAGGACAAGAGCACAAACAGACTGCAGGCCAAGCTGTTAAAGTGCATTTTTAGCTAGATTAATTCTGGCTTCCCCAAAGTACCGAGGAGAATGCAGAAAAAGAAAGTGAATTCCACAAAGCAGTGAATTCTGCAGTTTTTGTATTGATGACACATATTAACTTGAAGTTACCGTCCCAGGTACCTCTTATGTATAAGAAAAAATAGCTTTGGTTTTTAAAATGCCTTCCTAAAGGGCTAAAAAAAAGTCAAATCTATAACTGCTATGCCAAAACAACTGCAGGATGGAAAGGAGGTTTCTTCCCTAGTAAATAAACCATCTTCCAAACTTCTACGGCAAAGTTTCCTATTGACAAACTATAAGTGAACAAAAACCCTAAAATAAAATTTCCTAAATAGCTTGAAATTCCAAGAATGTAAAAGAAAATCATCTTGATTCTGAATAGTAAATAGGTATAATATTTTGAAATATATATATAAAGTATGACCTTATTTTAAGAAAAACGGTTTATGTCTAGATTATATTTTGACTTAGTTTAGTTTTATAACCAAACATTATCCTCTTCCCACCACAAGAAAACTGAAGTACAAAAAGCCACAGATTCTGCTAGCAAGGGAGTAAGTTAGTGAAAAGGAAAAGAAAACTGGCAAATTTAGTTTGGCTTTGGTTTCCTGGTGCTTCAGTTCTTGCCTTTTACTAAACAAAGATTGTTCATCTTAACTAACCAATTTTCTTGACTGTCTTATGAAACTGGGATGGAGCAGAGCAGAGTGGCTGACACTATCCACCTGAAAGAAAATAGCTAAGAAGAAAAGTTGCCAACAGTATCTGCACCCTGTTCAGTATTCATGTGGGGTTTCTTTCCAAGTACAGTCGACAAACTGACAGGTAATGACTTTTTGTTATGTAACACTGGTCCAAAAATTCTATGCGTGAGGGGTTCTTTTTGTAATTCTTGCCAACATTACAGTTTTCATATTCTTTGTCAAGTAAAAGAGAGAAAATTTGGTTTAAGCTTTTCAAAAACATTCTGATGGTTCTAAATGTCTAGAAGTAGCACCATTTATAGAGTGAAAAACTAGAATCCAGTTAAAAGTCTACCAATATAGAACAAATAAGCTATAGTTCATTCACATAGTCAAATACTATGTAGTCTTAAAAGAACAGGATAGATATGTATGTAATGAAATGGGAAGTTTCCAAGAGACATGTTTATGAATGTTTTACAGAAGATTCCATTTTTATTAGAAAAACTAAATATTTATATATTACAAAAGCGGTCCAAAAGGTCACACTGTACTCTATCAAAAGCAATTACTCTGGGGGGAAGTGGTATTTTGTTTGATGTTTAAGAAATCGTTTACTTAACTTTCAAACACGAGAAGATATCATTAGAATATTATTCTATGAATTTTTTGAGGTCAGAGAACTTGCTATTTTAATGCCACTTTGTACCCACTTCATACTCATGTTTACTTTAGTGCCTGGCACAGTGTAGTTCAATGACTATTTCTTGAACGGAATAAGGTAAGTTTTTATGAACATTTATAAAGTAAAAAAGTATTGCTTGAATTTTTAGAACAATGATTACTGGACACTCGTAATAAAGATATTTTTAAAAACTAACATTTAAGAATTTACTGCTGTGAGCATCTTCTAGTTGACTATCTACCCTTGAAGTTTAAGGAATTTTCAGGAATATTCACATAGCTTTCATACTCCCATAAGGAGCAATAACTATGAAACTATCCTTTATTTTTACTTTAAAAATATATAGAAAGAAGAAAATATATATAGAAAGAGCTGCCAACCTGAAACACTTGGATTGCTCAAATTCAAACCAAAGAACTACGAATAAAAAGCAGACTAATTAAACAAACAAAACAAGCCAGCAAGATTCTGGGTGACTTACCCAGGTTTCTTCTTCCCTTCAGATTTCTATCTAAAGATAAATTTCACTTTCTGAGGAAACACTCAATACCAAGTACTAACTATCATTTGTCAGTTTATTTTCAGACTTTATTTTTACAAACTTTTATTCTCCTTGTAATAGTGGAATAACCTGAGTAAATGAAGCACCATCAAGAACTGAAAACAGCCAAAGAAATTCTTATGTCAACACAAGTCAATGATAATAGATGACTTAGTCTGTCTTCCTCTCTGAAAACAATTTTGCTGATTCATATACACCTGAACATCAAACACAAAAATACTGTGCTAGATTTATGGATGCTTTATATGAAGACAAGACAAATCACTGTGACTATATGGGTGTCGAGTCAGGGTAAGGTATGAGGAAAAAGCTTTAAGAAACATGAAAAAACATGGCATGTTCATGACTGCATTTACACCAGAGCAATCAACTAGACAGTTGATTCATATTAGAACAATTATTATAATGAAGGTTAATTGCTTGGGTATGAACAAGAGCCATAAGGCAGGTTGGTACCTGGAGTTAAATTGAACATTTGGGTGCCAAAATACAGGGAAACACGGAGCCAACTTTCTGATGAACAATCTAAACTCACTGTCAAAATCACTGGAGATTTTATTTGGCACCGTAACTGTTGTTCTATAAAAGAAATGTTAGAATTTAAAACAAACCAGGAGAAATGTTCAGTACAGGACAGAAATATGAGGCTTAAGCAGAGATCACAAGAAATGAGACCTTTCTTGTGTCCATTCCTACAACATTCTGCAATTTTTTGAAATATAATAATGCATGCATTACCAAATAATATTAGTTAGTTTTGCATGTATATTTTTATGTCTCTATCTACATTGTTTAGTGTATTTTTTCAGATTTATTGCTACTTGATAGTCCATTCTCTGAATATACTACTATTCTATTTTTGGATAATATTATGGTTATCTGTGTTGGGAGCTATTATAAACAACCTTCCACGAATATTCTTGTATGTGAGTCTCGGTACATAACAACGCATCTGTAGGGCATATAACTAGAGGTGAAGGTGCTGATCATGGAGTGTGGATATCATGAACTTTACTGGACCCTGAGTCTACCTTTAGTGGAAGAAAAGGGATTATGTAATGAGTTTTCATTAAACAGAATTTAGGAGCTGGCATTATGTAGAGTCAGAACTATCAATAACCTCCTACTGAAAGAAAATTTAGACTCAATAGAACCTAAAGTAATGAGTTATAAACAGGATACAATTATAGGATCATCACTTAGTGCCTGCTTTCTGTTGTTGATTCACATCCAGCTCTTTCTGGAAGCACTGTGAGTTTTATATGTGAAGAGGCTGCCAAATCAGCCCATAACACACCAAGCATACAGCTGCTTGCCAGTACAATACTGTTGGCCGGAAAGGCATGTCCAACTTAATGCACTGTTTTCTGCAATTAGTTCATTGAAACTGATTATTAAATCCACTGACTTAATACAAAGATACTGAGATTATTTTCTGTTCTCCTGTGGGCTGGATGTACCACTGTTTCTCAGTCCCAGACTATAAACAACCAGAAGGTAGAGGCTTCATTTTATTCAATTTTGTATCCCTGGTAATGTTTGGTGTTTTTTTGCATTAAGAAAAGATGCTTATCAAATTTACTGAATTGAGAAAACTTTAAACTGGAAGTGACTGGTTTGAACCTTATCCTTAATTTACAATATTATAAATAATTATTTTCATAAATGAGGATGTACAATGTTTTTTTTTTACAGGGGCATATAGTCCCCACAAAAATATAAATCTCATGACCTGTGAAATACCAAATTTTTTTTGCTGCCTGGCACCTAAATTCAAACTCTACAACCAATCTATGAAATTCATACTTAATCCCCTAAATTATTCCTTCATGTTTCCTCCACTCCTAAGAGCAAGCAATCTCTTGCCTTGTCTCTTGTCTCTATGTGGGCCCAGATGGGAGTGCCAAGTCCTCCATGAAAACGGCTGTCATTCACAGCTCCACCGAAACCTACGTGGGATGCTGGCTAGCCAGGCAAGGCTGGCCGTGTAGATGTGCCCGGAGGCCTTCCCCTTTCTATCTTTGCAGCATTCCTGTTCCTTCGCAGATTTCATTTCTGTTGAGTTCAGTGTTTTGCTCAACAAGTCTCTTACTCTTCTCTAAATAGCTTCTAAAATGATTAGAAAAGCAATTCACAAAATGAAATGCCTAGGGAGTCAGTGAAATAATAAGTACTTTTCTTGTCTCGGGTGTTGAGGAAATTGCAACCAAGATGACTAAGGGAAGAACAAGAAAGACATTTAGGGAGACATAGCCTCTGGGCAGTCCAAGTGATGATGCCAGACGCAGGGCTTTACCACGTCCTCTTTCAGAGGATGGAGGCGACAAAGGGAGGAAATTCATCTACAGATAATTCCCTGTGATGCTTTTTGGTGTTTGCCCAAGAAGGAGCACACCTCCTTGCTCTCCTACATCTCAGGAAGGAGAATCTGGACTCCTGCAGGGCATTATTAAGATCTGAATCTCTGCATTAGGTCTCATCTGAATTCTCTAGATTTTCCCTACATTTTTTGGATTAACCTATAAAACTCCCCACCCGCACTGCAACCACTCACTCCCACGTACGGTCATAACTTGGATCACTGGGAGCTATGACTGAAAACTTGCAGACTCCTACAATAGCGCAGCTTTTCTGGAATAAAGGAGGGATTTTCTTTTGCACAGAATCTCTCTTGCTGTGGTAACACAATTTCTTAAAATAAGAGTCCAGAGCACTGTCTATATATAGTTAGATAATAACGAGCAAAACTCGTGTTCTGCACCTGGCCTATGTTTTGGAAAATAGACCTGACATATTTTTAAGTATGTGTAATACTCTGGACTCTCTCAGCTTATACTTCAAAAATGACCGCTTGACATAAAAGAGTACCTTCTGGCATATTCCCTATTCAGATTTAAAAGCCAGAAAACAATTCCCCCTAAGTATTAGTTTGACAGTGTTGAAAATAAACCCCCTGTCACCCATCTGATAAAGAAAACTTACCCTTTTCAATTTGGCAGCAGCCTCTCCAGAACGAATTGCAGTCAGCAAACTCTGTCGGATCTGTTCTGGGTCAGAGCTTTGGAATGTTGAAGAATTTTGTCTCTTAAGGGTGAACGATGGGCAGTCAGTTGGAGATGGTATTTGGGGATTCTGTTCATTATGTGTAGAATTATTTTCCTATAAAAATAAATGTGAAATATTTATACGAACACCAAGTGAAGAATGGGCCATTATTCAAAACATTTTCATCATCAAAAGCTCTAAGCATCACTATTTGCCACAGTGGTGTTTTAGGCACAGCTCTATTTCCTCTTCCACTGAGTTATCTCTGCTGCCAGAGCTCAGCTGGAAGATGAAGGCATTATTTGCCTTCATTTGAACTCAAGAGGCTAAGGAAGAAAAGTGATACCTCTCATTGTTTCATGAATACAGTGGTAATTTTACTGTCTTTGAGTCAAATAATGCTGATATCTCCAATGGAGTTGGCTAGAAGAGCCAAAGTAATAATAAACAATTGAACAGTCTAAAAAATAACCGATTTGCATAATGCCAATATATTAGGGTTGTGAAATTATTTTTGACCATACAAATGGACCAATATTGGCAATTCATATTGGAGGAATCTAACATATCTTCTAATAAAGGAATATTAATGACTATGTCACATGTAACAGCTTATTTTGTGTTTCTGGAAGTCACGTGAACTCAGTGATAGCCACGTTTTATTTCTCCCATGAGACTAAAAATAAATATTAGGAATTTCCAAATTTAAGAATCAAAAATTTAATTAAACTTCATAGGAAGGAATATTTAGTAACTGATTTTACTGGCAACTGTATTCAAACTTAAAAATGTCTTTTTCAAACTGCCAAGTAAATATCTTTACAAAAGATGAGCTAAACAGAGCTCAGACAATGGCTCAAAAACTATTATCTAAATCAAGCTTCTGTTGTTTAGAAATGATATTCCATTCTAAGAAAAACTACAGGCTTTATTCCCAAGAATTAATCTCTATATCATATATCTCTCCCGGACATTATATTAAAGTAATAAACATAAATGTGAAATATATGAAGCAACATTCTTCAAGGTAGATACTGCTTTAAAATTATGGGAAAATCTTTACTTGGCAATATGGTTAATGCTCTGTTACTCTGGGAATGTTTGAAAAAATAGTAAAAATACTTCTGGAACTGTCATACAAATATGAAAGTATTCTTTAAACACTATCAGAGTAAAAGTATACAATGTAAGTATTTTTTTAAGAAATTGCATGGGGGTTATCATAATTCGTACTGGGAATTTCATCATTTCCTTTCACTATTTGAATCTAGCACATCATATCACTCAGTTGACCAAACACAAAGTCAACAAACCCCCCGTTTTTTTGTACCTTACTAAGGTTAGATGGTGGCTAAGGGATATTTTGGTCAACATACATATAACTTGAAAGTTGACACTGAATTAATAAAATGGGGAATTAAGAAAATTACATATTTAAACTCTGGTTTCAATTTAAAATATTTATATATAACAATGGTAAGCTAAGGTTGAGTGTATACGATAGAAAACATGTAGCTGAGAAATGTTTGGTTATTTTATCTAGTCTGATGTTGCTATGTTTCTTTTAATTAAAACTATTTTATTATGGAGACTTGGAGAAGAAAATAAACCAGAATATCCAGAAGAGTCTTAAATAAATTGAGATAAGCAAAACAGAAAAATAGAGTTTAAACTAGAACCCTATACACATTTACAAGCAAAGAAACTTTAAAATATTTGCTAAAACTGCAATTATATAATGATGCTCTTATAGTAATGATCAAGTTACATGAGTTATAGTAATTCTGAGTAAATAATCAGATTCTATGTATTACCACTCTTTTTTTTTAACAGTAGCTTGATAGTGGATTAATATGAATTCAGAGTTAAGTTACAAACATACCAACAAACATACTTGTTAACCCCATTTAAACCCTGTTCTGTAAGACTCCCTTATTTTTAAAAAGGTTACATTTACCTTATCACTCACACCTAGTTGTGGGACGTCCACAAGTGTATGTACGGAAGGAATCTTCCCTTCCTCTGAGTCAGTTGGAGTTTGCGAGTGTGCGCCCCAGGCCTCTTCACTGCACGACTCCTTACGGGCTTTGCTGAAAGACTGTGACCGTTTCACCACAGCGAGGGCAAACGGTGAAGGAGCAGAGCCGGAATATGGTCGAGGGGTACAAAACGTTTTCAGAGCCTTCAGATTCAGTGCTGCTGACTGACTCCCAGGAAGAGGAACAGGTTTGGGAGCTACTGGAGGGGGAGAGGCTACGGGTGGGGGAGAGGCTGCGGGAGGAGGAGAGGCTGCGAGAGGAAGAGAGGCTACGGGAGGGGGAAACGCCATGGGAGGGGGAGACGCCATGGGAGGGGGAGAGGCTTCAGTAGTCTGACTGCTGTCAACTGTGTGTTTAATGTGGGGCTGTGGAGGACAGTGAGTTGTTTTACTTAAGGGGGAAAGAGCTGGCTCTGGAGGAGGTATTGTATCCCTTTCCACCTCTTTCTTTGTTAATTCTTTTGGTGTAGGATTAGGCACAGGTTGAACACTCTTGGCAGCTGCAGATGTCACATAGTGACCTGAAACTCTCTTTTGCATCTGCAAGAAAAAAGAACTTGGTTTGGCCTGGGGATTTGAAACCCGAGATTTACGTTTTGACTCCAAAATATTGTTTATATCTTCCAAGTTTGGCACAAAAGGAGCCGTGCCGGTGTCTCTCATCATTCTAGGAGTAGGTTTCAGAGGATTCGCCATCATGCTGAGAGGCATGCTCTCCACGCTTTGCACCTGATGTTCTGTTTTTAGGGTAGGCTTTGGTTTCAGGTCTGCCTGTGGCTCCTTTGGGCTTTCAGAAATGACCAGATCTTCTGTTTGGATTGCAGTTTCCTTCACATTCTCATGAGTGTCCTTTTTCCCTAAAGCATGTATTTCTTGATCATTTTTATACCCTATGGTTTCAGATTCCCAATCTTTTGATATTTCTAGGGATCTGGGAGGCACTATTTTATAAGTAGTCATCCCAATTTTGGGTATGTACTCTCTTGTAATTTCATTCGAAGGTTTTGGCTTGGGATTGTAGTCTTGTCTGTAAAGTGGATAATTCTTTATATAAGAAGCAGCTGAATTTTTATCAGTCCCATCTACAGGAGGCAAAAGGTCATCATTACCATGTGCATAAACTGGATCTTTTATGGCTAGTTGATCTTCTGAATGTACAATTAGTGGGCCCTGACACTTGAATTCTCTTGAGGTATCTACAGAATCTTGAGGACTTAAAGATGAGTGTTGAGTTGACTTGTTGTTACTTGAAGTTTGTACACTTTCATCAACTTTGATGTCAGACGAATTATGATCTTGGTGATTCCCACTGAAACTGTCACAGGAAGGGACTGTCTGAATTGCTGCATCTTGCACTTTTGTCTTTTCGGCACTAGGTTGATTCAGTTTTTGATCTGGTATTGATGAAACAGCAAGATGATCTTCCTTGTAACTTCTAGCAGTATCAGTTTTATGTGCCTGATAGTTTGGTAGTCTGTTAACTTCCATGTCCACGTTGTTATTTTTGGCGACACCTCTTACATTGATTTCTGTTCTCACTCCATTTTTCATATTATCTTCTGTGTTTGTTGGAATGACAGTTATTTCATCTTGGTCTACTGAGAGAAAAAATGGTGAAGTATGTGAAAAGAGATAGAAAAACTTAAAGGTTTCAATGCCTGCCTCCCCCACACTGAAAAAGATTGGTTTGAATTCTACAGATAATTTTCAACTCACTAATTTTACAGAAATTACACAGGTAGTGGCATACAGAGAAAACAGCATGGGCTTTGCTATCGAGACTGAGTCTGGGATCTGGCTTGATTAATTACAACCTATGTGGCCATATCATGTTATTACTTAACCTCTCTGAGCCTCAGTTTGCTCAGATGTAAAAAGTGAAAATGTGTATTATATATATTATTTATTTAACATGCTTATTAGGATAGCATATTGCCCAGGAGACAGCTATGTTTCTTATTATAAGTAAAGACCGTATTTCAGTCATTGTTAAACATAACAAAAGACATTGACAAATTCAAAAAATGTATTTTTATTCTTCTGTTTTTTTCATTTTAATATACTGTCTTTTCTATAACCCCTACTTTATTTATATTTCATATCCAACATTAAAAGGGGAACAATCCCAGCAAATGCTATCCATTTTAATTAAGGCAGACAACAGAACCTTCCCTTTTAAGAGCTGAAATAAAAACAGAACCTAAGTTTACTGTTTTGTGTATTAGGTGTCCTGCTAGAGACTTTTAGAGAACTTTGTTTTCAGTCACAATATGGGTAGTTTCAACTACATGAAACAATCACGTGGGTTTTGATTTTTCTCTGCAAGAAAAAGTATCCTTATTTTTCTCATGACAGAATCCAGGTAGAGAAAACAAGCTCCCTCTCCCCAGCACTACTTTTCCTCTTAATTCTAATTCAGAACTCTTGAAAAGGAAACTCACTTGCCAGTGTCTAGGTTAACAAAGCAACAGTTGCCAGCCAATAGCATGATGGCAAAGAGTTGGACTGAGGCATCTGGAAGGAAACGCAGCTTTATGAACGTGCACGCGTGTCTTGTATTGAGCCAGGTGATTTATGTACTGTGCTCCTCTTGTCAAATGCCCTGAGGAATCCATTTTCCTGAATAACCAACTAGCCCTCATCTTCAAAATTCTCAGTGGCCTCTGCTTTCAGATATGAAAGTTTGCACAGCACAAGTGAAATGTGGGCCTTGGAAAACAAATTGTGAAAGGATATCAAGTATTTCTGTGTAGTTTTGTCATTAGTTTCATCTATAAGATAAAGTTCACTGCCTAAAATGTCATGAGCTATTTAAAATAGTTCCTTTATTCAAAAAAGAAGAAAAAAAAAAAAGGAAAAAAGGAAGATATGCATGCAAATAAAAATCATGTTGCCAGGTAAATTTGGATACAAATAATTTTTTAAAAGATCCTCATATTTTAAAACCCTGAGTAACTGCACAATTATTTGATTATGGTGGTTATATTTTATATTATGTTGCAAGGTTCCTGTATTAAATACATAATTCTAAAATGGAACTTTTATTCTTCCCAAATGAAATGCAACTGGATTATCAGAATATATATTGTCTATACAAGTGATTTCTTTTCTCAATGACTAATAATTATTAACTTCTGTGATTTATAAAATTAAGGACATGTGATTAGGAACCATGAAAGAGGCACAATTCTGCCCATGCTCTTATTTACTTGGTTCATAAGTGTTTTTAACACCTGTATGGAAATTAGTACACTCAATGCTGATATGAGCACAAAAGAAATTTAAAAAGTGGTCCCTGGCATCAGGAAATGGCCTAACTGTATTTCCTTCTCTCTTATTTCTAATTTTCTACCGAATATAGGTATTTTCCAAAAGAAAGTAAATCAACATAAAAAAAATATTTTAAATTAAATCCCCTGTAACAAACCCTAATTTGTTGGGGTTTTTTAGTTCTGAAGTTTTATTTTTCACACTTTCTGTGGGTTACACCTTCTTTACCATTGTCTAACTCTGAATTTCTCATCAAAATTTCAAAATTCTCAGTGATGTCAGGCCTGGACACCTAGAATCACTACTGAGTTTATTAGCTAGTCTATCCTCCTACAAACCTGATAATAATGCTAGAAATGTCCGTGGATAGGTCATTTTTCAGGAATGGCCAGTAGAGGGAGAAGGTATAGTTTGTACTATCCTGTCCTTCCTCCTACTCAAAACTGACACCAACATCAAAACCAGATGAAAGGATGGTTTGGGTAAGTGTACAGGGTAGGTTAAAAAAAGGAGAAAGACAAACAAAACCAGTTTAAGGATAACAAATTATTTTTAAAAATTACAAAACGTTGACAAACGTCATTGCAAATCAAGTGCAAATCAAAAGAAATGTTATTACAGAAATGTACTTGTGACCCTAGCACTAACATGATGCTTTAAAATCTTAGCAAAAATGATTTCATTTGACTATTTTAAAAAGGACACAGCTTTTAAATTATGATTTCTCAACAGAAATGCTATTGCCATCATAATATATACTGTTAAAAAAAATTGAGTCAAGAAGAAAAAAGGGGGAAATTATGTACAAATATGTAAGTTAGATCCTTGTGTCTCAGGATGGTATTGACCAAGGGAAAAATGAATCAGAGACCTACATATTCGAATTAACCAACTCATACCACATATATAAGATGATATATATCTATATCTATATTTACGTTTGGAAAAAAACATGGATTAGCCCAATATCACAAATACGAATATATATATTTCCCTATATTTTAACCTAGTTTTATATATTAACATACTAGATTGGACTATGAGAACTCATAAGCCACTTCCGTCATATTCCCTTATACAATTGTATACGTCTTGCACCTTCTATTTGTATAGCATCATTTATCTGAAATTCAATCCTAAATATATATATTTAACAATATCTCAGTATTCTGCTAGGTGCTATAAGGAATTCAAACAAAGTATCAGATATAAATTCTCCGATCCAAGACTGTCCAATCTAGTTGAGGAATCGAAACCAAAGAACTACATGGTTTCTAGTCATCAAGTAACAAAATAAGTGAAGTGGCAGGATTTGGATAACAGTTGAATGGCTGAAGATAGGTGGAAATGTATTTCCCAGGCAAAGATAAAAATGAGCATAGGCCTAACGACAGAACTGAGTGAAAGATACCATGAGAAAGAGAATAAACTCTTGGTTTGGGGGTGGGTAGTGGGAAATATTGGTACATAATGTTACATAAATTGATGGTTTGGGTCTGAAAAAAATCAGGCAGACAAGTTTCACCCAAGGTATAGCAAGTTGACTAGGAAGTAAAACAGGCTTGGACTAGGGAGTCAGTAGAAGAAAAAAAGAGAAATAGACCACAAGTGTGCACGGGGCATACATCTTTAAGACCTAAGTGAGATACCTTCTAAGATTTAACAACAGCAATGAAATTAGTACACATAGTGGTAAAAAGCACATTTTGGAGTGAACACATATAGAACACATACTGCCTGAGTTCAAATCTAAGGTCTGGATTGTGAGACCTCAACTGAGTTACACAGTATCTTTGTGGCTCAATCATCTGTAAAATGGGACTAAAGTGATAATACCCATAGCTGAGTTAATATACAAGATTACGTGAATTGACATATGTAAAGTGTTTAAGAAAGGTCCTTGGCACATAGTAAGTGCTATGAAAGTGTTAGCGATTAGTGCTTATAGAACTCACCGTTCTCCTGGTTTGGGCCCAGTGACTTCAAGTTTCTTACACTGTCAACCACCCTCTCTTCATTGCTTGCATTATACACCGTGATGTGCGGTCCACTGCAAAATATGACTATATGTTATACATTGATACTATTCAGACGCACATACACGTACATGATGAGAAAACAGGCAATAATTTCCAAAGACAGATGGGCTGAAATAATCATCTTTTTCTGCCAAATACTGGAAATTTAATGGCAAAGAAAAAAATACAACTGAGAGGAAATTCTGCTATGAAACATTAGTTTTCATATGGTGGCCCTGTTACAAAGAAAGATGTAAGAAGCTTGGTAAAATGGACATTTTCCCCAAAAGTGTCTTTTTGTTATTATTAATTATTTTTTAAAGAAAAAGGAACTACATGCAGTTTACCTTTAAAGACATTTTTCTTGCATCTGGCAAGGGCAGCTTCTGGCAAGTCAGAATGGATTGACCTCATTGTGTTTTTTGGTGATAGAAGAGTTTAATTTGGAGACAATCCCATGCATGTTATAGTAAAACCTTGATGAAAATAGTTTATTTTGCCTACTTGATTTCATCTTTATTCATGGTGTGGCATTTGTAACCTAATGTTAAGTGTACTGTACTATGACTTTTGATTCCTAGGACCAAGGGGAAAAAGCATTCTCTGCATCATAAAGTTGACTGTAAAAATAACATTAGTGATTTAACATCGTGTTCTAACAGGCAGAATTGTTTTGTATACCAGTTAGTAAAAATTCTTCAGGAGCATTTGGTGAAAATTGAAATCAAATAGTTAATTTAGGCCAAAAAGGTAATAAGCAAAACAAACACAACACAAAAACTCTAATATTCATAAAAAATAACTACATGTTGTGGTTTATCTAACACAGGGATACCAGAACTGGTAGCTTTGATTTTATTTTATTTTAAAACAATCACATATAAATAGATACTTTATGAATAAACATTTTTATAATGATGGTAAAAGGGTAACATACAAACTAAAGAAATGATTATGTTTGTGTTTAAAATATCAGTTGTATATTTCAGAAGACTAGTATCAATTAAACAAACCACCACCGGACACTTCTGGCATACAGACTACTTACTGTCCATCTGTGTTTCTAGTTTCTTGTTTTTCTTCTTTGGAGTTCTGTGAGGACTCTCCAGTATCACTGCCAAGGGCTGAGTCAGGATCGTTTTTCAGTGGACTTATTATATCAGTAGATCCAGTGGGAACGTCTGGCGACTTCACAGAAGTATGTTCAGTCTCATCCTTAGGCACTTCACTCAGTTCTTCCTTTTCATCTATCTCTTCAAGGCTGTAATCAGAGTTCATTCCAGCTGCAAAGAAATGAAGATATAGTCCTAAATATTAATTTTCCTCATTCGTCCTATGCAATCCTGGCAAGGAAGGAATTTTTAAAATAATAATTAGTTGGACTCTTAAATTCTGATTCAAAGCTAATATAGTAAAATACTTTTCTAATGGTGAATAAGTATGTTAAAATATAATCAGATTATCTCAGACATACATTTCTAAAAATAATATGGTGTCACTCTAAGTTTTATTTGTGGTAGGAAAGAAGAGGTTATTTAAGCTTATAAGCTTCAAGTTACATATCTCATTTAAGAATCTTTCAATTTAAATTATTTTACACTCATGTAGTAGCTTTAAATGTAAGTAACAAGTACACAAGATTTTTGTATCGGCTACAAGTGTACTTATATAAAGTTTGACTCAGTAGTTACCAGTATGCCTATGATTGAGAATTATCTGAGCATCTTTTAAAAATACTGATGCTCACACTCTACTCCACGTTTGTTAAATCAGAATCTCTGAAGGGTAGCACCAAGTTTTAAGGTTCTTCAGGTGATTCTAGTGTGCAACCGGGGTTAAAAGCCACTTACTTGGATGCTTAATATAATTTTAAAGATACAAGTCTACTTGTATCTTTAAGTATCTACTTGTATTCTATAAGAATTATACAATGAAGAATAATTTTAATTTCCACTCAGTTAGCTTCTCAGAGGCAACTTCCCTTAACAGTTTTTTCCTCTACATTATCAGAAAGTATAATGAGCAGATACGCATACTCACGTTTCCTTCTCTCTTTCTCTCTTGGTGGTTTATTTAATGTAAACGGAACTATACTATACCTGATGATTTCCACCAACTTTGTTTTCTCCACTTAACTGTATCTTAAAGATCGTCCCATATCAGAGTGTGTGTGTGTGTCTCTTTTCAATAGCTGTGGTTAATATTTCATTGTATAAAAATGTTTTATCATTATTTCTTAGCACTGACAACAAATGGCCAACTGGGTAAAAGAGAGGGAGACCTCCTAAGCAGTTAGTGTCCACAGTAGCTGTGAAAGTAAATTTAAACCAAAGAATGAGGTTCTGGATCTTTGCTTACGTATAATTCAATACTTCCACCTACATAATAGCAACTGAATGAAGTTTAATTTTACTACAACAGAGGGGGACAAAAGGTGGTATGGCCCTAGATTATAGTGATAAGCCCAGTTAGAAAATGTAATAAAAAGTTTGACATATTTGAAGAATATCTGAAATACTTAAAATGTCTTTAATCTTATTTTTAGGATCTTATTATAGATAAAAAAGTATGCTATTGGGCTTTATAATAAACAAATATGGGGAATTTTAATGACATTGTTGTAAATAAAAATAGATTCATATAAAAATATTAAAGAATTTGACTTTAATATATATAAATCTTTGACTTTATATATGTAAATCTTGTTTTATCATGACATGTGAAATAGGCATTTTGATACCAATGTATAATATTATGTCTTTATAATAAGTAGCCTATTGTACCTATATAGTAAGAGTATATTTATGTAACTTGAAATCTGTGTATTGAGAAAAATGAAAGGTAACTATAGTTTAGATGCAAATGTGTTTTATAAATGGCTCCTTGGTATATATTAAGCTCTTTTGAAAATTATAGTAACCTAGGTAACATTTAGCAAATTATCGATCTTTCTTCTGATTTCTCTCTTGACCATCACAAATGTTATAGAGATATACAACTTTAAGTATGAGGTCCTCTCTAAGAAACTGGTCTCAATTATTTAAAATATGAAGAATGAGTCACATTCTTCAAAAACCTTTTCAAATTACTTTTCTGGGGTTTTATAACTTAGTAGTTACAAGCATCATACAGAATTCTCTAAATATATATATATTTGAAATACATTCCTATCATTAAAGGTCTTACATAAGGCTGTGATTCTTCTAAAAAATTCTAATCATCCCAGAGAACTTTCACACTTTGCTGTTTGACTAGTTCAGATTTTCCCAAGCTTTATTAAATCAAGTTGGTTTTGTATGTGTTAACAGACTTATTCTATGGCCAAGTTTTAGGACTACAGCAACAACAAAAAGAAGTGGGGCTGTGAACACTGAATAATTTTCACAAATGTTATGTCGCAACTGTAATATTCCAGCTTCATATGTTCTAAAGGAAGAAAATTCACTTCTAAAGAACACAGAGTATCCAAAATCTTAGTGTAGTTTTAAGATATAACAACTTCAAAAGTATGTTTAAAAATTTTTAAAAAATCATTTGAAAGTGTAATTATTGAAATTCTTTTACAATTACTTAGCTTTATTTGAATATTTTTTATCTTAATTTTTCAGTCCCTCTAAAAGATTTGACTGAAACAAAAAATGAAATTAAAAAATTATTTAAAACTCACAAAATACAATATGTATAAAAGAAATTTAAATAATTAAACTTTCCAAAGATGTCTTTGTTAAGTTTGTAGCACTTGTAAGTTGTTAAAGCTTAAAATTGCACTAAGCCTTTTGGAATAGCTTGTATATTTTTCTTGGAGATGGTCAAAAGGGCTAAATTGTCTGACAAATACTACTCTTTGCTAAAACAGAATTGTTTTAAATCTAAACTCTGGTGAACTACTTTTTAACCAATTCATTCATTCAAAAAAAATGTTCACTGTGTCAGACACTATTATAGTTGCTGCCAGAGTTGTTTTCTCTTTCATTTTTAAAAACTGAGGTACAACTTATATTCAGTAAAATTCACCACTTTTGGAATACTTTATGGAATGTCCAGTTTTGATACACACACACATATGTCAAATACATATATGTCAAAACTTTGTGTGACCACCACACATAGATACAGAATAATTCCATCAGCCTCCAAAATCCCCCATGCCTCTTGGTAATCAGCTCCACCTTCTAACCCCTGTCAACAGTCATCCCTCTAGTTGTGCCTTTGCAAGAGTGTCATGTGAATGAAATATACCATGTAGCCATTGAAGTCTGGATTCCTTCACTTAACATAATGCATTTCAGATTCATCTATGTTGTTGTGTGTATTAATTATTTGTTGCTTTTTATGGGTAGGTTTTAGTATTCCAGTCTATGGACATACTACATTTTGTTTATCCATTCCTCAGTTTAGGAACATTAGATTATTTCTCATTTTAAGCAATTACAAATAAAAACTCTATAAAGACTCACATGGTGTTTGTATGCACATTGGTTTTCATTTCTCTTGGGAAAATTATTAGGAGTGGGATTTGTGGGTCATGTAGAAAATGAATCCTTGTTTTTATTTTTTTTAAAAACTCCTAAACTATTTTCTGAACTGGCCACACAATTCTTCATTCCTATAAGGGGTGTGTGATAGTATACTAATTTTAAATAACTGGTTTGAGATGATGAGGACCCCTTTCTGAGTCACTGAAAAATTGAGCGAAGTCACTTCTGATTGAATTCAAGTATTACCTAACTATAACGCTCTGCAATCTGGTAACAAAATAAGTCTAATAATTAAAATATAAAAATACCAATGTAAAGCAATACCATAGAAAATAAGCTGCATCTAGATAACAAAAGAGTAGTCCTATAAAGAAAAGATATATATGCATTTTTATATTTATATAGTTATACACTGAAAATCATAAAATTCAAACAGTTTTGCCAAAAAGCAAGCCAATAGAAGAGAAGCTGAAATCCTTCAGAGCCACTGATTTTACTCATTTTATATGTTGCCATATTTATCCACTATATGATTAGGAAAACATCAAACCCTAAAAAAAAGGTATAAAATGTCAAGTAAAAAGGGAGAGACTACTTTCGTTTTTTAACACAAGGAATCAACAAGTAACCAAGTCTGTATGTGATGACATCTGTCTGTCTTCACCAAAGCAGGCGGGGAAGTCCAGGTCACCTACACGGCAGAGATGCGGCGGCTGCCTCGGGGGTTGCAGGCCACTCGGGGAGGGGCGCCCCCGCCGGCAGCGTGGGGACAGCGCTCTGCTCGCGACCGGGGAGCCCAGGGCCAGGGGAGGCTTCTGCCAAAGAAGTAAAAGCTGTGGAAATAGCACTTAGACAACAGGGTCAAGGCAAATAGAGATCTTGAAAAGGATTTTGGAAGAAATCAGATTTGTTAGCTCACCGTTAGCCACGCATGAAACAAGAAGCGGGAAAAGGGGAAAGAGGGAAGAGAAGGAGACATAGCTATCAAGCAAAGTGTTAACAGCAGCCACTTTTCTCTAATACTTCAGAACCTTGTCATTTCATTTACCTAGTTTGATATTATTTAGTAGATTTCCTTTGTGAAACAGAATGGTATCATCGATACTACTCTGGGTAAGACTTGAGAAAAATCATTACTCATCATCTAATAACAGTGTTTTTAATCACAGAGGAAAGGAGAATTCTATGTCAAATTTCTAAAATTTCTTAAATTTCTAAGTATCAACTAAGGGTTAAAGATTCAGGAGCATTTGGGTGCTTCTGAGTTTTCCTGTATTTGTGAATATGAATGATAAAAATGAGGTAGTTATATTAAGAAATTTTCCTACCTATCAAAATATCCCCTTGCTGAAGTATGATACAGTAATTTCTATTTTTGATTAAACATTAGGCTGTCATATTCATTTACATCTAACTTTAAGGATTAAGAAACTTTATCATACTTATTCTTAAAATAGTTACTAATAGCTATTATTAAAAAATTAGGAAATAGGATTAGATTCAATTTATTTTAAACTGGCGTTTCATGTATTTCGAGAGACTCTAAAACAAAACCATACAATAGAAAATACTGCATAATAAATACTTACCACGAGGTTAGTACACTATGAATTCATACCTAGGACAGTTGCAGAAAGGGTGCTTTACACCTCCATGTAAGGTTTCTCCTGAACACACCAAGGTACATTCCTAAGATGTGTCATTCCTCTTAGGTAGAAGGTTAGTGAATGGTGACCTGACACTGCATGCGGAAAAGCAGGAGACCATGTAGACCATGTAGGAAAAGTACTCAAGGAACATCACAGAACTGAACTTTTGATTTCTGTATCCAACATTCTGAACTTGGCTTGGGGGCGGGGGGGGGGGGGAGTTTACTTCATAATATACAACATTTGGGAAATGGAGTCAAAACATCTGTGTCTCTTTCATATTCAGAGCATTACAACTAGATTCATTCCTCATCTATCCCGGAAGTGCTTTCTCAGTAGGTACATGATGCGGAATAAAGGTGCCATACCCGGGCTAGACAGGCCCTCAGGAAGGCTGGCTTCCAAGACACTGTCTGTAGGAACTGCAGGTACTGACTGCCCAGCTAGAAGACAGAAGAAACACAACTTATGAGCAAGTCACATTCACAAATGAAACAATTCCTCAGTAGCTTAACTTAGTAATTTTTATATAATTCAGAAAGAGATAGCCGTAACCTTGTTAGAAGCCATTTTACTGTCCAGCTGTGATACAACTAAAATCTACTTTCCCCATTCCTACATTCCAATCCTGAAAGGCAGTATCTTTCTGAACAGATTCACAAATTATAACATGCTCATTTTAGGATAATGGAGCTGTACAATTTTTTCATTTTATTTTGTTACGTTGCAGATTTTAAAAAGAGAATAATCAAGGACTATCTAAATATTATTGTTGAAATCAATTAAAAGCCTAGG
Source organism: Camelus ferus (assembly GCF_009834535.1). Lineage (NCBI taxonomy): Eukaryota > Metazoa > Chordata > Mammalia > Artiodactyla > Camelidae > Camelus > Camelus ferus. Next base: position 40,065,972 of record NC_045700.1, read on the forward strand.
ATTAAGTACTATTATTATTTAATAAAGAGGCTTAATTTATGATCTGTTATTTCTACTGTCTACTGTATATTAAAAAAAAACAGCAGAAACGTAATGTTAACGGGGAAAGTGCCATTACCAGTCACGTGACTATTTTCATCACTTTGTTGCAGAGGTATTTTGGAGGGTGGAGAAGGTGCTTTCCGCTTTGTCCTTTTCAAAGATGAATTCCCAGTGGATGTGCTACTGAGCTGCAGAGAGCCTGTCCTCACTCTGCTTGCTCTGCAGGGATTCTGTGGAAAACAAAATGACCAAACATAATCTCTATTTAGAAATGAACAGCAAACTTTAGAAAGACACTGACCTTTATATCAAACACATCATATGCCAATATGGAACACAATGGCCATTCATTCAAAAAGCATTTATGGAGTATCTGCCCTGTGCCAGAAATGGATATGTAAAGAAAAATAAAATATGGTCCTTCTCAAGAAAGGTAGGCTAGAGTGGGAGGCTGTCATGTCAACAACTAATTAAAATGTAGAAGACTCATGGGCAACACAGTTAAAAACTAACTTTCAAAGAAAAATCTGGAGAAAACATTGAATGTAAATTAAAAAGGGGAAGAATATTTGTACATTAAGACTGGTTTGATTAATCTTTATCTTTTAGCAAAGTATCTCAATGACAAACATTTCAAAAATCTATATGTCTACCCAAGGCAAGGTCATTTGAGGTTGTCGGCTCCGTACACAGTAACACTCACACTCATAGCATGTGACTGTCAGCAGGCTGGCGGGTGCCTCCTGGCCCACTGCCCTGTCACCTTGCTCTTTCCCTTTACAACAAACCTGCTTCAAAGAGTTATTCATAGCTTTTGTCTCCAGTTTCTCATCTTCCACTTGAAACCCTTCAGTCAGACTTTTCCCACCCTTTGATCCATTAAAACTGTTCCTATCTGTGAGATAACAGAAAATATACATTGGTTTCTGCCTCTAGTTCCCAGCACAGAGGACCCTTGCAATTTCCTAAGTGACAAGCACACAGGAGCATCTTTTATTCTCATGTTGGTCTTGGACCTCGGTTCCTGACACACAGCTCCTGAAACGCTTGTGACTTCCTGGGTAATAGGAGTGTCTTTTGTTCTAATGAGGCAACTCTGGATGGGCTCCTGGATGAGGTCTGGTCATGGGAAAGTCACAATGAGAAGCCTGGAATTTTCAGCCCTGCCCTCATTCTCATGAGAAAGGAGAAGGGCTGAAAATGGAGTTAACGACTGATCGTGCCTCCTTGATGAGGCTGCCATAAAATCACAGAAGTATGGAGTTCAGAAAGCTTCTAGCTCCATGAACACGTGGAGGAGCTGGGAGAGGTCGTGGACGCTCTGTGCCCCTTCCCAGATACTCTGCCCTATATATCTCTTCCATCTAGATATTCATCTATATCCTTTGTCATATCCCTTAAGAAACTGGTAAACGTAACCAAGTGTTTCCCTGAATTCTGTGAGCCGCTCTGACAAATTAATGGAACCTTAGGAAGAGGTCCAGGGAACCTTTGATTCATAACCAGTCAGTCAGAAGTATAGGTAACAACAGGGTCATGTTATTGGCACCTCAAGTCCAAGGAGGGGATCATTGGAACCTCCAATCTACATCCTGTTGGTCAGGAGCACAGGTGATGACGTGGGCTTGTGACTGGTGTCCGAAGTATATGTGGGGAAGGGAGGGCAGTCTTGTGGGACTGAGCCCTTAACCTGCAGAATCAGATGCTGTCTCTGGGTAGATGGTGTCAGAATTTAGTTGAATTCTTGGACAACCTGCTGGTGTCTAAAAATTGCATGGTGGTGTAGGGGAAAACCTCCACACGTTTGGTGACCAGAAGTGAAATGTTTTGTGTGAGTAGCAAAGGAGACTCACAGAGAAGAAACACACAGTAGGGAAGAACTGGGTTTCCCCTACATGGGTACAAATCTGTCTTTCCTTTACACTATCAAAGTCATCAGTGCCCTCCCCCATGACTAAGTCAGTGGTTACTTCTTAGAACGCATCTATTTGACCTATTAGCAGCATTAAACGGAGTTGACCACCCTCTAAAATCTTCTCTTTTTTACTTCCAGGATACTTCCTTGCTCTGCCTAGATCTGAACTCTGTTTTCTACGTTTCTTTCTGGTTCCTTTTCAGCTAGTCCTTGGACATACCCTCTTTGGTATCTGTACTCACTCTCTTATGTCTCCACTATTCTCTGGGTTTTATGTTTTATATGTTGATAATTTCCAAACTTCTGCCTCCACCATGGACCTCTGATCTCCATTTAATGTAGAAGGCCATTTCAAACTCAGCATGTCTAAAACTAAGATCCTGCCAATTCCTCCTTTCCTATACCCCATTAAAAATAGTCCTGCTCTTACAGTCTTCCCTGTATCAATCAAGAGACATTCTTCCATTTGTCCAGGCCAGAAACTTTGGGGTCACCACCCTCCCATACACACATATTCCCTATCACGTCCATCCTGTTGGCTCATCCGGTTCGACTGCTACCACAGTCTGAATCATCACTAAGAACTTTCTAACTGGATTATCTTTTTCCACATCGCTTCCCTACAGTCCTTCCTCAATAGAGCAGCACAAGATTCTGTTAAAACAAAAATCAGGTGAAGGCACATTGTTCAAAACCCACTAGTGGTTTCCCAATTGGCACAGAAAAGCCAAAGTCCTTGTAGTGACTTCTAAGGCCCGCGGCGACCTGGCCCCTAGGCCTCTCCAACCACCTCCTTCTCCCGGTGTGGACTGGAGGGAGCCTCCCTGGCCTTCGTGCAGCTCCTCAGATGTGCCGGGGCGTCCCCACCTCAGGGTGGCTGCCCTTGCTGTTCCCTGCCCCTGAAAGGCTCTTCTGATAATTTAACATCTTATCCCCTCATCTTCCTCAGGTCATTTCTCAAATGTCACCTTTTCAGTGAGCTCCTTGACCCCCAGTGCTTCCTGTCCCTCTTCTCAGCTTCATCTTTATGAGCAGCATTTAATAACTCTCTACCATACCACTAAGTTGGCTTATTTACCTTGTTTATTATTGCTTCCACCAGGTATGCTATAAGGGCAGGGATTTTTTTTTTTTCCTTCCTAATTTGCTCACTGCTTATCTCCAGAACAAAGTCTGGCTCATAGAAGTTTCTCACTAAACATCTGTTGAGTGAATGGAAGAAATGAACCAAACACCGCCTTCTTCATTTGCAAATAAAAGGCCTTGATAAACTTGGACTTAGAAGAGTATGTAAAGCTTGGCCATTTGATCTTACGAGACAATGTAAGTACAGCTAAGGGAAGCCGCCTCGTTCATAAGATGTTAATTAGTCATTATGTCGTGCAACACACCACAGAAAAATCTGGCCAATTTACTATTTTGTAATATTGTAATATCTTGGCCAGAGAAGAAGGGAAGCCTGTCCCCACAGAGCAAAGCCTGAGTTAGCTGCCCTCCCTGCCAGCCGTGGGAGGTACAGAAGAGGAAGGCAGCTCATCTCCGGGACAGAAGCAGGGTCAGGTCCACAGTTGGGGGGCTCTTGGCAGAACACACCTCTCACTAAGGTTAACTCATCTCAACAAGGGGGCTGGACAGGGTGGCACCAGGCTGACCTTCCTGGTAGTCAAAACATTAAACTGCTTCCATACCAAGTTGGTAAATATAGTTACCAACCTCCTCTCCTCTCATTACTCTGGTCCCTTCTACAGAACTCTTCAGCTGTCTCCATAATCCAGCATGAGAAGAGTTAAAGCCTGCCACCCAAACCTAGGTTTTGATTCAGAGTCACTAAAGCCAATTCCAACTGCATCTGAGGATCACCCCTCACCCCCGGCTCTGCCTGGGTGGGTGTATGGGTGGATCCTCAATTGCTGCTTGGCCCTTGAAATAATTAGGAAAAGGCCCTCGGTGATAAAGAGCTGAGAAAGAAATGCAGTGAGGGACTGGCAGTATTTAAATATCATTTTGAATAGAACACAGTTTAAATAAAAACCTTCATACTGATGATACGGCTCTATGTTCAGAAACTTTCACTTGCTATCTTATAAAAGCAACAAATTTAGGGATCGTTAGGGAGAAGGCCAAACATTCTCCTAAAACAATGTGGCACTTCACTTTTTGAAATACCGATCTAAAAACATCAAAAGCAGAAGATGTCATTTTAATATTTCTTGATGAGTTTACTTCTGTAAAGCCCTGTTCACACCTCACTCCTGTCACAGACCTGGTTTATCAGCAGGAACACAGTAAGTGATCAGTAAGTAAGTAGCGAAACATGAAGGCATGGCAGGATTTGCTTTTCTTTCTAACGCCGCGCTGAAAACGCGTTTCCCATGTTTAGACTGACTGCCTCCCTGCAGTCTACCACGGCAAGCCCTGTGCCCCTTTAGGTCAGGTTTCCAGTCACTGTCATTTAATTGGCCTCTTCTATTACCTGATAAAAACAGTCACAACATGAATTTCTCAAGACAATAGTATCTGTTTAGGAGTTAGAGCTCTTAAATTTTGGTTATAATATAATAAAGCAGATAGCATAGAAATAAAAAAGGGAGGAATTTATATACACTGACTCACAAACTTATATGGACCTAATAACTCAAAGACAGAATAAAAATAAACTCACATATTTCATTTATTACCCTAGAGGTCTTAAAATAAGCTAACTTTTTTTTTGTACAGGATATTTACATTTCTATAGATAAAGAATTTAAAATTTGTCAAAATACACATATTTCAGCGTTACAAATGCTAAAATATCTTTAATAGCAATTGTGGAGACAGTTGAGGGAGAGCACATTAGAAGGGCAAAGCCATGAACATCTTAGGGGAGCACATATGTTACAACCTTATTCTGCAGGACTGACCCCCTTACTGTATTGCACGGCGTATCATGAAAGCAAACAGACTTATATTTCTAGACCTGCAATTGGATCACAGAGACTAGGAACAAAGACATCAGAAGAGAACATACTTGTCAGTAGTGCCACCAGATAAACTCATGTTACCTGCATAACTGGATTCAAGGGTGTAATTAGTGGTTACAACTTATGAAGTTTATGACAAAAATATAACTTTAACAACTGACTTAAGATGGGCCAAGGCAGGAGTTTTCGAGGAATAAGAATGGTGAGTTTAGATTATCAACATAGATTAATAATAGGAATATAAGTTTGGTTCTGAGATACGAATGATATTAGTATTAGCATTCAAGGAAATAGCTTAATATACATTTCTTCTTGCCTATAAGACAGAGGCAGGAGTTTTTAAATTTATTGTGGGTGGGTGTGTTTTTAGAGACTGTTACAAAAGAATTTGAATCAGCTAAGCAGCAGCCAGGAGCAAGTCGAACTTGGAGTTACTCTGTGTTAACTAAAATGTCACTATTAATAATAAAATGGAGGAACGCCTGGAATCCTGTATCTACTGAAAACATCCTTCTCTTGGGTAAAAGTCTGCAGGAAAAGAAAGGGTATTTAGGTAGAAGACCTAGGTGTTCCTAAACAGACTGAAGCCAAGAAAACCAGTGTATATTGTGGGAGACATACAGAATAATACAAACCCAGCACACAAGTTTGCTAAAAACCAGACGTACTCAACTACCACAGTTATTTAAGTAAACACATCATGAGTTCCCATATAAAATGTTGAAAAAAAGAAAGGAGAAAGGTGAGAAGGCCACCAATGCATTCTTAAACCCTATTTTTTTTCCTGCACACTTCAGTAGTATGCTGCTTACCAGACTCCCAGTACTGCTGCTCTTGCATTAGTCAGGGCTGAGCTACCCCAGGTTTTGAGTATGAGTCTGTCTAACTGGAGTGAAGCTTACAGAGGGTTTGCAAGTTGGAAGGCAGCCAGTGTAATGGTTACCAAACACAGAAGCTTTGGAGTCAATGCCAGGGCTTAAACCAGGAAGCGTGGCATTTATTGTCCCTGCAACCTTCTGCCTCCTCACCCACAAAGCAGGAGAAGTAACAGTACCGACTTCACGGGGGCTGGATGCTTACGTGAAGCGACCTGCGTAAAGTCCTTAGTGCTGCACCTGGCATCAGTGCACACTCCATGAACAGTAGTTGATATTACCACGTGTAATTTGTCTATTTTCAAGTATGTGACAGCATAAATAAGATAAGCAAATGACAGTTATAATGTGGAGGTTAACGAATGTGGATAAAAGGAGGTATTCATCTGAGACTGCACTCTCTTCAGTGACGACGGTGGTAGGAGTCCTATGAGGGTCAGCCTGAGTTATAATCACCCCGACGCTACTGCACGGACTGGTGCTCAGTCCATGTGTAAGACACATTCGCTGTGTGTAGACTCCACCTGGAACTCACCTGAGGCAGTTTCATCCTACCTTAAAGGACTTTAATAAAAAGCTAAATATCTTACACCAGTTTGTTAAATCTTAGTGAAGGGTACAGGGAAGTGTATTAGAGTATACCAATTCGAAATATTCCATAAATTTAATGTGAACAATTAAAATGAAAAGAACTGCTTATGTGGCTTTGGTTTTTACCACTTAGCTAAGGTATACTGCCTTTGGTCAAAGTATGACTGAAACTTTTAAAAGGAGTTGTGATCAAATTATATTTAAGCCCAAACGATTTACAAAACAGGAAAATAGAGGGGTTTCTTCTCACTACGGGAAAAACACTTGGGTTAATGATTAGAGATATTCAATTATTTACTTTACTTAGAGTCACTAAGTCTGCCTGCCCTCAGTGAAAACTGCACCTCTAACAGGAATGCAAGTCATTGAATTTTACGGTCTGTGAAAAGAAAAACACTGCACAGAGAAACAGAAGTCACTAATGAAAGTGGCGAGGTCAAGCTGAAAACCATGCCAGATAGTTAATCCCTCATAATTCACATCCAGATCAGAACTCACTGGTTCAAAATGGAACTAAATTTAGCTGAAGAAAATAGAATTTAATGGCATTCAATAGATTTATTTAGTACTAGCTCTGTACTGGTTATCAGATCACTTTGTTAATCATAATTGAATTATAAGAGGTGAGTTATTCAAATCAATATATTCTGTATAAAAGAGTTAAAAGAATACAAAAAGAAAAATAATTTTTAAAAAAGACTATATCAAAGGATGGAAATTCAATGGCCCAACTTGTTAAATGGCATTGTTAAATGTTTGTATTAGAAGCTTTGGATTTTTGTTTGTTTATAATATGATTCACAATGTAGGGAGGGGTGGGGCTAAAGAGAACCTAAGCCATCTCTTAAAATTGTCTTAAAACTCATATAATTTTGTTTTCTTCTTAAGGGACAGGCTCCCATTATTCTTCTCCAACCTGGACATTCTCAATAAATGCTATAAAATATTATAAAATAACCTTACAATTAACCTGAGGTTTTCCTAATTTACTATGAATTGTAACCGAAGGACTGAACTTTCATATAACTGAAGGCCAAGCTTTAACTCTTAACTCTAGATGGAAGAATTCTGAAATAATTTTACACCTTAAACAAATAAATAAATTTTCTTAAACTTCAAAACATATACTTATTCTATCATAGTGAATGCAACATAAAAGTATAAGTAACATTTTATTGAATTTTCAAAATAGGCAAAGTTCTGAAGACAAGTTTTTTTAAAATTATAATGACATCAGTTTCATTACTGATTTGATTATAAAATTAGCACAATCTTCTACGAGACGCAAACAGTTCATACGTTGATGAGGAAAAAAAGAAAAATCACTGTAAATTCCAACAAATATAGGTCACCTCATAGAAGTCTTGGTGTCCAACCTTTCACAAATATCTCATATCTGTCCACACACACACACAAACACACGTGCACATATTTTGACTTGTATTAGATGAATGCATACATGCCAGTCTGTCTCCTTCTTTGTTTATGATGTTTTTTGCCCCCCTAACATGCTATCTTTTGGTGGGCCCAGGGTAGTTTATTTTGCTGCCCTAAATCTCCTTATTCTATACCCTTTGCTCCCCTGGGTAGCACTTCCTCCTGACTTCTAAAAATCCAAGACTTGTACACTCTCTTCTTATTCTCTCTGTAAACCAGTTTTAAGATCCTTGATTGAGAGCACTGGAAGTCTTAGCCTGTCTGAGTCAACTTAGATTTAAAAAAATCATACCAGTAAGGGGTGTAAAACATAGGGGTGACATTTCAGGTACCAGATTATTGTAATTGAGAAAGGAGAAACAGGGCAGTAGTATTAGAGCCCACCTATTCTACTAATTCTAAGGGTGTTTCTATCCATCTGCTGAAATAAATTCAATGAGAGGAAGCAATGCAGTTAGAGCTGGATTCACTTATAGGTGTCTAAATTATCATCACCAACTTGGGGTTACTAACAAAAGTTAGACCTCTTCAGAGGATTCTGAGTGACTGAGCTTGCTGCTAGATTTCTCTCAAAATCATCTAGTTTTAAACTCACCATTAGCCAATGATAACATCTGTGTTCTCTGGTTAATAAACTCATTAACCTGAACATATCTTCTTCAAGTTTTATATCTTTTACCTCTTTTTAGTAATGCCCAAAACACTTGTGTTGATTCTTGTGTTACAGTCAGGAGTTCAGGAAAAAAGGTGGTAGTCAATGTTTCATTTTGCTATTGTATTCTGGGGTTCAAAAATCTTTAGAGGAGTAATATCACAATTAGGTACAATATCTGGTTAACACTGATCAAACCAAAGGTCCCTGCAACAGAGCACTTTCATTTGTTAAAGGCCAATATGAGATAACCAAAACAATTGTGTACTAGCAGAGAAAGAAAGTCTTGAAAAAGACTTTTGGAAATTTAGCTACAAAACCTTATTCTACAGAGGAGAAACCCAAGCCATAAAGAAGTTCAATGGCTTGTTTTTCAAGGGAGAAGATGAAGAAGACAATGAGAGAAATGACCCAAAACAAAGAAGAATTATAATAGACCTATTATAGATCCAAGACTCTCTCAAGCCGGGCTCGGGTTTCTTCTGCCCCAATATAATTCTTTCCAGCCCTTCTCCACGCACATCAGAATAAAACCAGAACACACATTTTACAACCTGTGTCACACCCTTCCTTGCAAGGGTTTTATCTTTCACTTCCTGAGGTAATCTGCTTTCATGTCACCAACCCTACAGTACCTTGAGAAAGCATATAACCAAGTCTTATTGGTGATAATTCCTTCCTTAGAGCATTTTTTTTTTAAATTCCAAAAATGCTAACTCATAGTACATCTTGGATGAAAAAAGACAAGATGAACCAGGAGAAGGCAGAGCTCAGGATTCAGTTAAAAAGACAGAGGATGGCAGTAACCACGGTTCTCTCTGGTCACAGTGATCAAGACAGAGGGGTGTCTAGAGGCAGGAAGGAGAACACTCAATATCAACAGGTAACTAACTGATTTCGGCCCTGGACAAGTGGAAAGCAGCAATCAAGGGAACAAACTGCGGCCAACTCAGTTCCTCCCAGGAAGGGAGTCCAGGTTGCATGACAGGCATTATCCAAGTGACCTCACCGTTTTATCACTGTGGCTCCAAAAAGACGCTTGCTTCTCTCCACCCTGACCTCTGTTAATACATGCTGGTCACCAAAGAAAGGCATGTCTCCCCGTGAGGTCCCAAGTGTTACAGCGGTAGAAAGGCTAAGTAAACGTCATACTATGAGAACTTCTAAAGGAAGACTCCTAACACTGATTATTTTCAATGGTATGTTATTAACTCAGTATGTACTTCAGAGAGGTACAACTTTTATAAACTATTAGATAAGGAAGAGAAATCCACACTAATTCCATAAACGACCTATTGTTCTTTGAACAGTATTGTTCTTTAAAATTTAACAACTTTATAATAAGCACAGTTCTTTACATTTAGATCAGAGGTAAAGCTGGCAGAAACCTAAAAAGAAATTGCTCAGGGGATTTTCATGAACATTATATGGGTAACGTGGTTGAGCCCTGTCTGAAACATTAGGAAGTGCCATATAAGCATTAGTCATTATGTCTGCTCTTGTGTGATTATGACCCTTTGAAAAATCTGATGAAAACTGTAACGCAAATTGTGTCTCATACCTGGGAAAGCCTTAAAAGAGGAAGCATATTAAATATTATACCGTGCTGGTGCATTTCTCGACTGAATGAAACAAGTCATATTTTTGGAAGTACAGACAGCTGTATCCTGTATATCAAGCTGAAAATGCCATGGCAACCACTGTTCCTAGGCAATTGTGGAATTATGTGTGTGGTCCACTTTCTATATAATAACTATAAGTGGCGAGTGGAGGTGAAAATCAAATGTTATATGGTAACCTGGAGGAAAAACTAAAAAGTATATTTCTGAAAAATTATAGATACATGCTCTGTTACAACACCCTCAATGACTCTGCATAAAATGACTAGATGAAACTCATTAAGTGAAACTAAGATGACATGTACACTTGCACATTTCATAACATATGACAATCTATCATCTGCTTGTAAAGCATGATAAATATTAAAAGATAAAATTGGGTAAAAGATGAATAATGTCAAATATTTTTAAAAAAACACATCAGCTGTTAAAAAACTAACAGTCTAAGTATTAAATTTCACTTGCATAATACTGTATGGCAAAGAATTTCAGTTTCTCAACATCTGAATGTTTGTCTGCAGCAGAATGCAAAATGAGACCAAGTAACATGCCCAATCAAGAGGATTCCTTATTGTTTTTCCAACCAAAAGCCAACACCCTAAAGAAAACAAGGTACCTTGCTAGTAGCCTGGGAAAAGCAATTTGTTGTTGTAGTCACACATGACTCCCAGCAGCAAAGCCACCCCAAATGTACAAAAATGAATTCTCCAGAAGGTTCTGTGAATTCTATGGGTCAAGATTACCAACAGCTTCTGTCCAGCTCTTCTTCCTCTTCTTCAAATGTAAAAGAGGCTTAAAAGGCTAATTTGTCAATAATACTAGGACATCCTGTCGCCACTGACTTCGTTAAATGTGCTCTTCACAGATATTTGGTCAGCAGACGCAGTGCAGAAACTGGATTTCTGAACTTAGTTTCAATCCCAGAGTTCTAAGTCACTTTTAATTTAAGTCAATGTCATTGCATTTCTGACTTCTGTCACGTATGAAACAAATGACAATCTTATGTAAATAACTGTACACGTTTTATGCAGTAATACATGTGAGCTAGTCCATGTAAATGACAGCATGGGCCAGCCCTTACATATGCTGTTGCACAAATGACATTTCACATCTTCAGGCAGAATCATATTCACAAAATGCTTAAAAAGTACCAAGAAAAACTGCCAGAGAATTTCTAATTGGATGGTTTTCTCTTCCAAATGAGTATTTCTGTACAAGATGGTATATTCACCTTTATAAGGAAAATGACATAAGACCTGAAACTGTGAAAAGAATACAGGGAAATTTAGGGACATGCAAAGGACACTGTAGCAATGACAGTAAACTATGTATTCTTTTAAATATATTCTTTAGGTGGGTAGAAATCATTTTAGATGCAGAAATGTTCCCCCAAAAGGTCAGGATAAGTTATTTTACTAACTGGGATCATCATTGAATCCTCTTTGGAAACTGCACAATCAGTTGCCAAAATTAGCTCAGAAAATCAGTGGCCTTTTATGTGAATATTTTCAGTTTAAGCTCCAAAATCATTATCCAAATACCTTAATTTGCCAGTACTGAGAAATGCCTTTGAGGAATAAGGCAAATTATTAAATACAGACAGCCAAAATGTATAAAATAAATGTGGTTCACAACATTTTTCCAAGCTACTGATAGACTGACTTATCTGTAAGCCTGTCTAAGGCAAATATAATATCAATGTTACTTAAAAGAACATTAAAATAAAATCTCAAAATGAATAAAACTGTGCTAATTATAAACCACTTTTCATGCATTACTGTTATTTATCTCTCTAGTTCTGTTTTCTGGCACTTCACCCAAAAGAGATAAGCATTTGCCATTTCTAATATAATTTAACTATTTCCAACATTTTCTTTCTGCTTTATTCAAAGGTTGCTTTGGGGGAAAAAATTGGAAAAATCAGAATGCTGTACTTCTGTTAAACAGCGCGCCCTTGTGGTTTATTTTACCTCCTAAACAATAAAAATTACAGGATAAGAATGTATCCAAAATTCTTCATGGACTTGGAAATGATTATGTCTTTATTTTTTTCCCAGCTTGATATTATTTTTAATCAGTAAAAAACAGTGCCTTTTTATAATTTCAAATTCAAAACTAAATTGTTAAAATAGATATAAAACGTGGACAGTGATAATGACTATTTCGACAGTCTTCGATTTTAAATTTAAAAAAGCAAGCAGTAAAATAAGTAAAATTCATACATAACTGTATATGTTTTGCTGAATCTCCTAAATATTTTCATCTGGCTATGTAAAAATTTCAATTCAGGGATCATTTGATTTATTGCATTGTGTAATAATATACACTACATTTTAGTTGTTGGTCCTTAAGCTTTCAATATAACCTTGCCAAAATTCTGGCTTTTCTGTAAAAGCTTAAGAAAATTATTGTCAAGAATTACCTGGGCCAATTAATATAAAAGTAAATGTAAGCAATTTTTAAGTTATCCAAGTACTTCTGAAAATTTACCAAATCACATGTGAAATACTAAAATTTTGTTGGACTGACATTCTCATTGTATATATTGTACATGTGTGAAAGCTGTGGTTAAAGTTTACTTATCACTTAAACACCTACTATGTTGCAGAATTTTTCTGGGGAACACAATTCCTGCCCTCTGGTTGAGGGAGAAAAAAAAGGGGGGAGGAATTTAACAATGCTATAAAATTTAGACAATAAAATAACTTTAATGTTTATCTTTACAGGAGTAAATATTATGCAGCCTTTAAAAAGGGAAGCCCTTTATGTACTGATAAAGATATCCCAAATACATCATTCAGTACCAAAAAGTGACATATAACATAGTATATGTAACATATGACCATCAAGAAAGAAAATCATATGTAGGATGTATATTGGTTTGAACATGCATCGACTATGTCTGGAAGAATGCACAAGAAACTGTTAGTGGTTGCCTCTAGAAGAATTTGGCTGAGGGCAGGGTAGGAAAGGAGAATTTTTACTGTATTTTCCTTTTTATCTTTAGAAATAAATATCATATCAATATACTACCTACACATAAATATAAATTAAAATAAAAAGGCACAAGAGAGACAAATTCAGAGAAAGTAAGATCACCCCATGACAGCATCTTTACAAAATTCTCTGTGAAGCAGGTAAAAGAACAGGTAAAATTTGAGTGGGTAAGTAGGAATGAGGAAGATGGAGCTGGGTGGGGGGGGTCACTCTATTCTGAAAGGATAGGAAGCAGGGTCTTGCACAAGTGATGTCAAATCTTTTGGACAGAGTTAGAAGCATACTGAAAAGGATGAGTAATTTTTTTAATGGTGCTTTCGAACAGCACTAGAAACCAATAACAAAATGAAAAGGCAACCTGCAGAAAGGGAGATAATATTTGAAAATCATATGTGATAAAGGGTTAGTATCCAAAATAGAATTCATACAACTCAAGAGTGGGAAAAAAATGGGCAGAGGAACTGAATAAACATTTTTTCAAAGAAGATTTACAAATGACCAATAGGTACATGAAATGGTGTTCAACATAATTAATCATCAGGGAAGAGCAAATCAAAACTACAATGAGATACCACCTCATGCCTGTTAGAAAGGCTACCATCAAGAATATAAGGGGAAACTGCTGGCAAGAATGTGGAGAAAAGGGAACCCTTGTGCACTGTTGGTGGGAGTGTTAAATTCCTCCCCCCTTTTTTTCCCATGGTGCAGCCACCATGGAAAACAGTATGGAGGTTCATCAAAAAATTAAAAATAGAGCTACCACATAATCCAGCTACTGCACTTCTGAGGATGTATCCAAAGGAAATAAAAACAGGATATTGAAGAGATACCTGCACTCCTATATTTCGAATTGCAGCATTATTCACAATAGCCAAGATGCAGAAATGACCTAAATGTCCACATATGGATGAATGGACAAAGAAGATGTGAAATGTTAAATATATATATGTGTATGTCACACACACACACACACACACACACACACACACACACACACACACACACACAGAGGAATATTATTCAGCCATGAGAAACAAGGAAATCCTGCCATTTGTAACAAAATGGATGGACCTTGAAGGCATTACACTAAATGAAGTAAGCCAGACAAAGAAAGGCAAATACTGTATCGTATCACTTATATGTAGAATCTGAAAAAAAAGTCGAACTCATAGAAACAGCAGAAAAAGGTTGCCAAGGATGGGGAGCGGGGGTGGTGATGGGAGGAACAGAAAGCAGTTGGTAAAAGGGGGCTAACTTTCAGCTATAAGATGAATAAAGCCTAAGAATCTAATGTAAATGTAAAATGTGTTGATTACAGTTGACAACAATATATTATATAATTGAAATTTGCTAAGAGAGTAGAACTTGAATGTTCTTACAGAAAAGAAAAAAGAAAAAGATAATATGTGAGGTGATGGATATGTTAATTAAATAGATAGTGGGAATTCTTTCATAATGTATACGTATTTCAAATCACCACAATGTATACTTTAAATATCTTACAATTTTATTTGTCAATTATACCTCAGTAAAGCTGAAAAGAGAGGAAGGGAGGAAAAGAAGGAGGGAGGAAGGGAAGAAGGAAGCAAAGTAGCGCCTTCCACCCCCGCCCTCAAACTGTGATCAGTTTGCAGAGGGCCTTGAATGCCCAGAAAATAACAGCCAGCTATCCAAACTTTCTGAACGGGGAAGTGATGATTACAAAATATTTATGTGGCAACTTGTCAGACTCTTTGTGTTCTGAAGACAAGAAGGGGCAAGACAAGTTATGTACTGACCTTCCCCTTACCCCTCTGGCCCTGGGTTTCCCTGAGGCATGACTTTAGCAGAGGGAATGAAAGAAAGGGACATGGAGACACTGTGAAAGGATACTGGATGAAGGATTGATTGCTAATTGGATGTGAAAAGAAAAAACATCAAAGATGATCTTGAGCTTTTCCATCTGGGAGAAAATAAAAAAGGTGAGTTTGATTTTAAGTACGGTGATTTCCAGGTAGTGATGAGTCAACAAGCAAACATCAGTTCAAACTGCAGGTACAACAATATTGAAATTGGAACAGAGCTGATGTATTCGTTCCTAGGGCAGCTGTAACAAATTTCTGTGACTGGGCGGCTTCAAACTACAGAAGTTTATCCTGTCACAGTTCTGGAAGCTAGTAATCTGAAATCCAGGTGTCAGCAGGGCCATATCCCTCAGAAGGCACTAGGGGAGACTCCTTCTTTGCCTCTTCCAGCTTCTGGAGACTCCTGGCCTTCTTTGGCCTCTGGCAGCATCACTGCACCCTCGGTCTCTGCTGTCACAGGGCCATCTCCTTTGCAACTCTGTGCCTGTGTCTCCCCTCTTAAACCAACACCGCTCACTGGATTTGGGCCCAACTTAAGTCCAGGATTTTCTCATCTCTAGATCCTTGACTTGGACATATCTTTGCAGGGGATATTATCCAAAACACTACAGTGGAGAACTCAACAAAGCATAGATGTTTTCTCTCAAAGAGTAAATATAGGCTAAGACCATGGATCCAGGTACCTCCAAATTTACAAACTGGAAAAGGAACTGGTAGCAAAAGGAAGAGAGAGCTGAGCTATAACAAAGAAGACAGAAACATCAAGACCAAGGAGTGATCATTCTCTTAAAATATGGCCGAGATATTAAGGAAATAAGTGTTGGGATGCCTCGAGAGGCATGAATTCCTGTGAGCATGCACATGTGCGTGTACACACACACACACTCACTCACAATAACACACAGAACCACAGCCTGTTAAGAACTTCTGCAATGAATAAATTTTTTTAAAAGTTCCTCAGCTTCTCCAGGAAAAAAACAAATACTTCCAGGTCCTATTAAACAATGCAGAACTATCCAGATGTCCAGATCAAAGGAAACAATAATTAGAAAATTATATAAAGATGTCTAGTTTGCCAAAGGCAACACACTAAAAAAAAAAAAAAAAAAAAGATTAGTACTTAACATGGAGGCATTACCTGGTCATAGAGCAGAGGGTGAGAGTGAAAAGAAATGGCTTTTAGTGAGGTCACTGGTAGCAAGGCCTAGAATTAAGAAGCAGACTATCAGAAAGATAACGCAGACCCTTCAGGATTCAAACACAAGGGACATTTACTGGAATAGACTGGATGAAGTCATCGGGAATAAAGGCTTGTCAGCAGGGGCTAAGATTTATTTCTATATAAGAAAAAGACAGACTTTGGTAGCCACTCAAGAGTATAATAATTTATACTCTTACAGTGCAGTTTTATGGTTGTTAAAAACATAAAACAACCCCAAAAGTGCTACCTTTCAAATGACTTACTATGAAGAAATGCAAAGTAGTTTTGCTTACAAAATGAAGTCTTTGAGACCCTGACTTGGTCTCCGCTTATCTCACTCAGCTCCAGCCTCTGTCTCTTGCTCCTGCCCAGGCAAGTCGCAGTCTTCCCACTCCCTCATCTTTCAACAGGGTTCCTCTGGCCTGACTAATGCAATCCCACACGGTTTTTAAGATTGAACCCAACTACTACGCAGTTGCCCTGGAAAACTCTATAGTAACTGATTCTATAATTTGAAAAAAAAAAATTATCCTCCTGATTTGTATGATGAGATTTTATACCACAACCATTAGATAAGAAAGTCAATAGAAATAATAAGACAGCTTAATAGATGATTTTCCAAGTAGCTACTGAGTTTCAGTATTTTTGGTGGGGGGGGACTTCATTTTTATCTAATCCAGTTGCTATTTACTTTCTAAAGATGCATATGATAGTTTATACATTACCATTAAAAACTACAGTTAGGGGGAAGGGTGTAGCTCAGTGGTAGAGCTTGCGCTTAGCATGCACAAGGTCCTAGGTTCAATCCCCAGTACCTCCATTAAAAAAAAAAAAAAAAAAAAAAAAATATATATATATATATATATATATATAAAATTACCCCCTCAAAAAAACCCAAAAACAAATAAAATGCATGTGAAAATATTTTTAAAAAACTATACTTAAAATTTTTCTAAGGTTAAGGAAGTACAGAAATGTTTATTAATTGGTAAGGAAAGGTTAATTTACTTGAACATTGAATTTACTAAGCTTCCAAGGGGGAGATAAAATCCTTCAACTAGATACAAGAAAACTTCTCAGTGTCTCAAATATCTCAAAATAAAATTTGCTCTCAAAGCTATTTAAATCATTTGTCTGATTGCAAGCAACAAAGTATATGGTCTTATGTTCACTTATATTTACTTAAATTTTACTTATAATTCACATGAATAAAGCAAGGAATAGACAGACTTTACAGGCATGAAAAGTTGTTTGCAAATGGATTTCTACAAAACAGCATGTCCAGGAAAATTTGGGATTAAAGAGAAGCAACAGTAAGAATGTTTGGGGGAAAAGGTCCACCTAGAACAGCACCTTGAACATAAGAGTACATGATAGTAACTGCAATATATTCAACATAAAAAGACTTTTTTTTTTTTTTTTTTTACTATAAAGTATCTATGTACCAGGCAGGCACAAGGATTTTCTCGCCTGAGAATCTCAGAGTCAGGCCAAGAAGACCTGACTATATCTAATAGTTAGAAACGCAATGTAAAGATTGTGTTGCTGTTTAAAAAAAAAAAAAAAGTGGTATTCAAAAATAAGTATTTTCATTCCTAATACATGCATCAAGCAAGAACCTCTGGTTGGGCTAATAAACTAAGACTTCAAGGTTTATGGACGATTTATTTGCTTGTATATAAACAGACATATTTATTCTTAAAATGGATGTATTTATTCTTTACTGCACTGAAGAACTCTACCTATATAATCTCTCCACAGTACCAATTTATTAGTAACTAGTTATTCATCTTATTACATATTAGTAACTGTTACTAACCTTATTAGCAGCCTGTGTGGAAAAGTTAGGTAAGAGGAAAAACAGATGGTCCCCTGCCCCATACTAAAAACACAAAACAAAACAAATTTACACACCTCATCTGTTTCATCCATACTCGAGGATTTCATCAGACACGAGGCTGGCCTCTCCTGGATGTGAGCGAGGTCCTGGGGGGCGCTCTGGGACCCTGGCATTGGAGGCAATGGAGCGCGCCTCTTCTTGGGTGCGTCCGATGGCAGTGTGTTTGAAATATACTGCTTGGAAATGGTATTGTACCTTGTAAAAGCTGGACGATGCTTGCTTACTAAGGGAGTTGCAGGGGCACTTGCAGTCTAATGAAAAATTAAAAGGCAAAATCGACAGGTAATTTCAAGAGAAAAAAATACATGCAATTAAAAACAGATTAGAAGAATCTTCTAAAATGCTATATAAGAAAATACGTACCTGCTCCCGCTTTTTCTTACTGCGTTGAAAAAAGCTGAAAAACCCTTTATTTTCCTTATCCTTCATAATGTCTAGGTTTTGTGATATTTGGCAGGACTCTAAAAATAGAAGAAAAGCACCTTACTTTTGTACACGGGGTTGTATGTTCACCTCCAAGGTTTCTCTCAATTACTTTCCCTTCATTACTTCATCTAATGCTAAAAGCAACTCATTATGGTTTACTATGAACCATGCACTCTGCTAGGCATCTTATATCTTATCTAATTCTCAAAGCAATAAGGAAATTTAATATTATTGTTCCTATCCCAGAGCAGAGGAAACTGAAGCTTACAGAAACTAAGATACATAGGCCAACAGTCAGGAAATGACACGGGTAGGACATAAACCTAGTTCTTTGTGACTCAGAGTCTGTGTTCCCTACACAATTACCAACATTTCAGAGGTAAAAAGGACTTTCTAATTAAATGAGATATAAAGTTGCTATCATACAGTTTGTCCCTTTATTTTGAATTATAATTTTTCTCAGAGCTAAACTATTATGAAATATTTAATTCTCCAAAACATGATTCATTATAATTACTCGGCGCACTGTTAAACGTTTAAAAAACATGATTTCTTTAATCCAGTGGTTCTCAACTGGGGATGATTTTGCATCCACCCCTGGCCCCCTAGAGGACATTTAAAATGTCTGGGGACAATTTTGCTTGTTACAGTTGAGGGGAGGGTGAAGAGAATGTGCTACTGGCAACTACTGGGTAAAGGCTAGTGATGCTGCTGAACGCGCTACAGTGTGCAAGACAGCCCCTCCACAACAAAGAACCAGCTGGCCCCAAATGTCAATAGTGCTAAGATTAAACCACATTTCTATCAGAAAGGCAAACACCCAACCTCAAGGCTGTACACATAATACTTCATTTTTAAAGAAGTATTTCCTAATGTCCACTAAAAGAGATTACAAATCCAGCAGTGCTGAGTCATCCTGGCCCAGACTGCCTCTAAATACTATTTCCCACTCAAAGGAACCATTTCAGGAGCCAATCTGATATGGCTTCTCTTGGCTGAAGTCAGGACAATTTGGGCATCATAAGAATAATTCAATAAATTGAATCAGGGCACATATGTTTAACTCCATGAATTCATACTAAAACTAAAAAGATAACTGATCCTCATTGCCAATTATTGAAAAAAACTGAGTAAGAGAAAGAATCACACTTTTATCCTGCCTTTTCTGAATGGATTCTATCTACGGAAACAAAACAGCTGACATAGAGAAATTTGCTTTTTAAAGAAATATCTCAATTAATAATTAAAGGAATATTTGCAACAGATTATAATTATTTTCCAACTCCTAATTAACTAAGATAGAGCTAATGATTACTGATGGACAACATCAAAAAAAGATACCTTGTAATTACATGTCTGTTAATGGAAGAACACAATACCACCTGTGAAGTATTCTTGCCAAAAATATCTCACCCAACTCTGATCAAGTCTCTAGATTTAAGAATCAATTTGCCAGAAATAGCATAAAGAAACACAGTAAGCGGGACCACGGGTGCAATCAGCAAAATTCTGAACGTGGGAAACACTATAAGACAAACAACCTGGTTTCTTCAACAAATAAGTCACAAATTTAAAAAAGAGAGAGAGAAAGAAACACACACAATGAGTGGGGATCTGTACATTTTAAAAACATTTCACCTATGAAACACATGGGTTTTACAGTAAACCACAATATGATTTCAGTGACTCTGGAAACAAAGTACTGTACACTGAAATCTGTGGGATGGATCTATAGCAGAACTTAGAGCTCAATGTATACTCTTAAATACATACCCCTTTCTTAGGAGTAAATGTATAGTCTATCTATTTAAAAGAAATGTTAAGAAGAATAAATAAATTATGACAAAGTAGGGGCTAGTCGAGGGAAGCAAAATTGATGCCAATAAATATATTAACACAATGTGTCTCAATAAGACATTAAAAGAGAACCATATTTCACAAATTCAAACTTCATAAATCTGGTGCTTCAAATACTAAATAAGCAATATGAATTCCGTACAGTGAGCTAACTGACAATTAACAACTAGTAATAATAGACCTATGGACAGTAGTTTATGGTAAAAGATTTTTTCACATGCCTAATTCATTTCTTAGAACAATCCTGAGAGGTAGATATTACAAGTTGTTATTCTGAGCTCTTTTTCAAAGTTTGGGAATATAAAGAAATAAAAGCAGATGGCATCACCTCATTATGTGTCTCAGTCCTTGGTGATGGTGACCAAAGTGTTTGAGTAACTTACATCAAGACGCACAGACGTTAAATGGTAGAACTGAACCCAGTATCCATTTAAAGATGATGTATAACACCTCTAACTTATTCTTTTCTCTCTTTTTTTAAAAGAAATGCTACTATTTCGTTTTAAGATAGACACCTCCACTAATCGAATGTAGATATACAATTAAATTTAGTTGGAATAGTAGATAGAAAATTCATATGGTGGTGCAGTGCAGTAACTACAGGCAGAGTATTCACGTATTTATTTTTGGTAAAGCAATTTCCAGGCACCCAGGCATCTCCTCTACTAGTTAACTCCTTCTTCACTTAAAGCTCAACTTCATGGATCACTACAAGTCAGAGTTAAATACTAAGACAAAGACTTGAGCTTACTTAGAAAAGCAACTCAAATATTGTAGTTTCCTGTTTCCCGAAGGGAGGCTGTAAATTACACACGAAGTTCTAAGCCTTCTGATAACATCAGACAAAATAAGGAGACAGGAGCATTTACAACATTTGGATTGACCTTGTAGATTCTGACACTGTAAAAGGAAATTTTTTTAAAATTTCCCATTCCAGTTTCTTCATATTATGTTCACAACATGTAATACTCTGCATAAACCATATACTTTTCTTATCTGGAAGGGATATTAGAAATCAGTGCATTCAGCACCTTCACAGTAAGGCCAGTACCAGTAAGTTATGGAATTTGCTCTGGGTTATGTATGTACAGAGTGGCAAAGTTAGAAGCAAAAACCAAGGACAAGTAACAAAATGTTGTTGCTGGAAAGAATCAGAAAACACTTTTCCCCACCTCTTTATTATTATAGAAGTGGACGGTGAGCTCCAGACAGACAAAGCCCTTTGTCCTATCAGCTTGCCAAGTGAGCTTGACAGCTAATGCTGTATCAGAATTACAATGCCTATCTTCTGGTTATTAGCCAGTGCACACTTTAATACATCAAAAGAATTTTCAGCTCCTTTGATGAAGCTCATCTTCATGATATCCACCAAAAATAAATAGTCACACTATTACTTATTCTTGGCTTAATTCTTGGATTTGAGAGGTTCATTATGTTATGGAAAAATGAGAAGAGGTAAAGAAGGAAGATTCCAATAATCCAAGAACACATAATGAGTAAAGTTTATTACTTTTTTTTGTAGGGTGGTAATTATCATAGTAATCAATTACCTGTGCCTGTGCTTTTTTAATGGGAAAACAGACTTCCAGACTCTATTATTATTGGCTAATTTTTAATAAAATTTTCATCTATGAAAGTAATACATTTCCAATATAAAATTCTATCCTATAAAGAAAAGAATGAAAAAAGCCACCCATATAAAAATAATAATTAAATAATTAATTAATTTTTAAAAAGCCACCCATAGCCCTACCACCCAAAGGCATCCACTATTAAAATTCTTCTATATCTCTTTTCAGAAATTTCATGTAAAAGTTTTTTCAACACACTGTATGAAACATTTAAATGCTTCAGCAGCTGATTTTAGCATAAGCACTTTCCATGTTATTACAAAATATTCACAATTTAATGACTGCAAAAATTTCCCATGATAATAATACTCTGATTATTATGAATACTTGTTTCAATGAAAATAATCTGAGACCCTTCCATGGAACCACCAAACTGTAAGCATTTATACCCAATAAAGATTCTAGCAAAATCATTTTTACTTGTCTGAGAGTCAAGATATGTTTCTCACATTCTTAAGACAATATTGATTTCAAACAATTATTGAAATGTATTAATTGTATTAAATTCAGAAATCAAGGTAGAGAGCTTATAAACTCTTTTTTGGGGACATAAAAACCAAGGACTTTCTAAGTTAAAGTCTCTTATGGAATATACATAATAGTAATGTTAAGAAAACAAGTAAAATTAGAAGCTTATTTTCAATTTACCCAATAGAAACAATGATTTCATATTATAATTTGTTTCTATTTATTTCACATTATAATTTGTTCTGTTGTTTCATATGTCTTACCTTGTAAAGATGAGTTATTGAAGGTAGTAACAGAAGTGGCTATGGAAGGAGGGGGTAAAAGAGGTTAAACTGACTGTAAAGATAATGTTTGTTCAAGTATAAAACATCACTGAGTTGAAACAGTTGTCTATGGATTATATAAAGCCACAATCTCAGAATAGTTTGAAGTTCTCTATACACAAAGGACGTAATCATTTTTCACTAAACTTTTATTTCTCCTATTAAAACAGATTTGTGTTGAACAAATAAACTTGCATTTATCTATAAGAATCACTGTAAGAAACCAGTACTATATAAGGTCTATAAATTTTAATACATTGTTATTTTTATAGATTAGTACTCCAAGCTATTTCTTTTTAGAAAAATTTTCAAATTAGACTGATTTATAAGGCAGTTGATTTTGGATACGGAACTAAGAAAAAGATTTGTTGAAAAATTTCCAAGTTTGAAAGATAATAAGATTCAAACAAAACCACGGTGAGTGTATCATAGTTCACACTTCATCAGAACAGTGATGAATTTACATGTAAATTTTAATATTCTGTTTAAATCTCAAAGCCACAAAGAATTAAGTTAAATTACAGCCCAAAATATTCATAGGTAGATGGAAAATGTAAAATGTGGATCTCAGCTAAGAAGGATAAGTTTTTATTCCAATTTTAATAACTGAACTCAAGTTAAATTTTATTACATTTAGTTTTCTCATCTTATTCCCAATGACACATATTGACTTCTAGCTATAGGATCCATATATGTGCCATTATGAATTTGAAAACACTCATACATAAACACAAAACATGCACATATATGCACATCCTGTCAAATGAATAACATGAAAAGTCTTACTTACCTCTGCTGACATCCATGGCATATAATTCTCTTAGTCCCAGGTCATTAAGAGATTTTGTCAAGTCAAGGGGCTCCTGAGACTGATAATCCTTCAACAACAGTGTATGTGATGGATCAAACTCACATTTGCTGCATATAATGGGGACAAGTTCTTGAAGTGGTGCATGTGGGCTAACTCTTACTATTGTCTTCTGCGTTTTTTTAAAATTGATCACTACTCTCACAGTTTTCTGAAACACAGATAAAAGCCATAGTTATACCATAAGTCACTGAAACCAACTTTCTACAATGGTGTCTAGAATAATGAGATACTCTACAATTATATATTCATATTAAAAAAACAGTATTTTCTATTTTGGTATAAGATTTTCTTTTTGATTAATGTTACTTCCTAAATCCAAACCAGATTCTTGGAGTTTGCTTATTAAATAATTTAGATTAAATTCATGTAAAGTACTGAGTAGATTTAAATCCAAAAAGAAATATAAAAGCCTCATATCTAGCACAAAAAATAGATGTTTTTGCTTTATCCCTTAAAATATTTACTTAAAATTAGCAAACATACTTAATAATACAGAATTATACATGTTTTATTCTATTTTTAAGTTGAGGAATATTTATCTTTCTAATGGTTTGTCAGTTCTCAATGGAAAAAGGACTATTTTGTTTAAAACACTTAATTTTTTGTTAATATACTAGTAAACAATATTAAAATATTCCTTACTTAGACCTTGAATCCTACTAATTTAAAATTATTTGAGATGAATTTAAGCATCTCAACATGTTGTTGTGATTGAATTAAATCCTGTAGTAAATAGAGTTTAGGAACATGTGACTATGCTAAGTAAAACCTACAGACTGCAAATCCTCAGCATATATTCATAAAACTAAAACACCATATATAATCTCATGCTGTAGCATAGATAATACTATTTCGATCTAGATAAATAATAGCATACATCTTGAGAGAAAATAGCCCTATACCCCAGTTAATATTTAATATTCAATCACATTTTGTAGAAAGCAAACATGTTTTAGTATTGTTAAAAAAAAAAGCTAACCTTTTGTAAAAAAGCTTCAGAAGAATATAAAGAAAATGTGAGAATATATGTACTCATACATAAATGAACTAATTCAATATATAAAGCTTTACATATTTTCTGGAGTTAAAAATGGTTGATACTGTTCCTAATGAAAGAGCATCTCTAGAAACCCATAAACTTCTATCCCTGTTGCTTATAGAAATGGAAAAGATTTTATAAATAAAGGAGAATTGAAGATACTAGAATCACTATGGTTAAAATTTTTTGCTTAAAATTCACACATTACAGAAAACTGAGCCATTGTGTAACTCAAATTAACAATAATTTAGAAGTTAGTGAGTTACAACCACCACTTACTAAGTAGAGACGGCAAAAATTTATTTGAATAAACTCTTAAAGGAATTTTATTAAAAGATTATAAAACCTTTTTAAAAATAAATATATTTTTAAAGTAACTTAAAATACAGATCTTTGACACAACATTGTAAAATGATTATAAATCAATAAAAAATGTTAAAAAAAATAAAATACAGATCATTCATAATTGTCAGATCCTGATACTGTCATACAGATCATTTTAGAGCATCTAAAAATCTATATTCCTCAAATTCTAGTTAAATTCAAGGATAAATAACCAAGTGAATCCTAAACAAAGTGGCCCAGGAAAACATGATAACCACATTCACATCAAATTTGACAAGGAAAGGCAATTTTTGTTTCATTTACAATGAGCTGCAGATAATGACTAAAAAATCAGCTTAGTATTTTAGTCATAAGATATTAAAATCTACAGTGAGAATCTTACCTCTGGTATTAAAGGTGTAGGTTTTTTCTTATCCAAAATTTTTGGCTTTAAAATTACTTTCTCCACCTCCAACATTCCTATTGGTGTGTTTGGCTTAAATTTAATGGGGTTGTTTTCAGCTGATAGCAGATCAATTGTGTGACTTGATGGATTTAAGTGATACTGTGCACAGAGGAATACCAGCAAGTCCATCATAGGTTTACTGTAAAACAAGAGTAATGCTGATCATAGAACAATGTCATTAACTGTCAAAGTCACCGTTTCAAACATTTTTCTTAGGACCTCTTTTCAGTAGATAAAACAAAGCTACAAAATACTATTTGTGAAAGCAGCTTAAAAATCTAACTACAAGATATTTAAGCAGACAAAATTATAATAGTTTAGAAATTCTGAATAGTAGTCAAGAGAGCTTGGATCCCTGTGTTGGTTTAAATATTACATATATTTTATCTGCTAAATTGTCTTCATATTATAGATTTCAGGGAAGGAAAAGCCCTTTCCTTACCCAAAAACTGTCACTTAGATTAGCAGATGCTCCTTTATAGTATCATTTGGAATATGAGAAGTCTTCAGCTTGTGAACTAGTAATATTCCAAAGTTCCCATAAGAATGAAGCATTAAGAACCACCACCACCCTTTGGGCTTTAGACAGCTTAGACAGTATCTACGTGAGGAAGTACACAAAATCCTAAAGAAGAGTGTCCTACAGATGTCTTAATTCATTCGAGCAGCATTTAATATTTTCTGTGCATTGCCAGTACAAGTGTTCTGGCATACCTTCTCTCAGAGATCTAACACTCTGCTCGACGGACTAGACCAAGTGTCTGCAAACTATGGTCTGCAGGTCAAGGTGGGCCCACAGCCTGTGTTTGTAAATAAAGTTTTATTGGCACACAGCCATGCTCATTTGTTTACATAGCACCTAGGGCTGCTTTTGTGTTACAACGGCAGATTTGAGTAGACGTGACCGAGACTGTGTGGCCCGCAAAGCCGAATACTTTTTACTATCTGGTTCTAGACAGAGAAAGTTTATGGACTCCTGTGCTAGACAATGAAAAAATCACCAAGTAAATTATGAGATAATTTCAAATAGTGATTAAATGTTAAATGCTAATGGTAATACAGAACCTATTTCAATTGGAAGTTGCAAATCCAACTTGAGATTCAGAGGCACTTCCTAATTTTTGCTTCCCTTTCCACAGAGTCCAATTGTTGACGCAGACTTGTTTTCTCATTCACACCATCAACAGAACAATGTGGTCTCTGAATCTTTTTTAATTGTCAGCCTTTAAAGCACACCAAAAAATCTTTTGTATTATGTGCTTTCCTCAAATATCTGGAGATCCTGAGCTGTTAGTTCATATTTAAGACTCAAGCACTAAAACAGTATGTAAAAGTCCTATTTTCATGAATTGAGGCACATAGGTTGATGAGCTTCACTTGAGGGTAATCAGGTGGCTAGCTATTTTTTTTCCAATGGGAAATACAAACATCAATAAAAAAACAATTCTCCAATTTCTTGACTAGATACATGAACCTGGCTATTGGTTTTTTAGAAACTCGACAGGGAAGTGAGGCTAAAAATCTCACTGTTCAGTATGCCCCTTTTAATTTAGTACAATCTGTTTTCATATGCACCCCACCCCCACTCTCCTAAGTGGAGTTCCCAGGTCTGTAGCCTCTCTGGTTCTGCCTTTCCAGAGAGGCAATGTCTGCTGGGGACGAATGAGTTGTCTGACACCGTGGGATCTTCAGGTCAAACACTTCATATAAATTTTCAAACCATCCCCGACCTCAGCCTCACCATCTGTGGATCTTGCCCATTCTTAAGCCACCCAGTTTCTATGGGATAAAGAGGTAAATTTCATAATGGGACTCTCACCCCCTTTCTCTCTCCCACATACCAGTTGCACCCCCATTATACATATATCAAGAAAAACAAAGAGTAAGTCCCTCAGGAAAAAAAATGTTCTCTTGAATATGTTTCAGTCCCAAAAATATATTTCCTATGTCTTTATTAAATATTTGCACAGTAATATTTAGGAGTTTTATGTCCTTCTCTTGAGCTAGTATGCTCACATAAATTTTTTATAATTGCCCAAATTTTGGCTTTGGATAGTACACATTTAATTCCATGGAGAGAATGACTAGCATACTGTTATTATTGAAGTTCACTTTTTGGTAGCAGTACTCTATGACGGCAATTTGATGCTACATACCAATTCTAGATTTGGAAATGGTGCTTCTTTCTCCGATGGTAAAGTTAAGAAGGATTAAATAAGGTCTAGGTGAATACAATATAAGTACAGTTAAGCTGGAAGAGGAGAGAATTTTCACTGCCAACCAAATGGGAGCTGTCCACTGTGGTCTATGAGTAAACAGTAATATGTTCAGATTCTATTTCTCCTTCTCTCTATGTATAAATGTACTAATGAATGTAAAAACTCTAAACTTTACACTTCAAACATCTTTTATTTCTTAAATGTACAGTTCTTTAGACTCTCTGCCAGAAATATACACTAAAAGTTAACAAGACAAAAATAGTTATTCGTGTAAAGTTTTGTTTTTGTTTTGTTAATCCCTTTTTGTGCTACCATTTTTCATCCCTTTATGTACAAATGTATTAACTTTTAAGGAAAAAGATATTCAGAAAATTTTTAAGATAAAGACAATTTAATACTCTTTATACACACCTGTTATTTAACCCTTCTGCTATGCCTTAATGAATTACTGTATTTCTATATGTGATATATAAGTTTTCTAACTTAATAAGGGGTAGTGGGTAACAGGCCAAGAATATTCTAATAATGGCCTATTCCCTTAGTCAATTTGGTCTTCTATAACCTTTGCACACTATACCGGATTTCATAGCAAAAAAGTTTCATTCTGACTAGAGCCATGTCATGACCTTTGAACTCACTGTCTAAATGTTTTCTAATAAAAACGACTCTTGGAAAGGCAACTATGAGTCATAGAACTTTTTATGATCTTATTCTCTCACTCTATAATTCCAGTTTCAATTTTTAATTCAGTAATTCCAGATCCCAATTTTGTCTAGAAAATATTCCTAACTCCAGACAGATAAATGCAAAAGACTAGAAAGTTCTATTACAGATGTAAATACAGATGGGAATTTAATACTGCCTGTGATAATGATATTTCAAATTTCTGGGATAAGAACTGAATTTTCAACAATTGGTACTGGGAAAAATCTGATGAAAAATAAAAGTTATGTATCTACCTTATTCTTTATACTAAAGTAAGCCCAATGGACCAGATATATAAATATGAGAATATAACACTGAGGGGAAAAAACAGAAAAGAAATCCATCTTCATGTAGTTTCTGTTCTAGAGCAGTGTTGCCCAAGAGAACTTTCTGCAGTGACGGGGATTTGCTGTCTGTGTGCTGTCCAATAGAGTGGCCAGTCACGACATATGGCTGCTGAAAACCTGAAATACATTGAGCGAGTGGACCAAAAACCTGAATTTTTCATTTGAATTCACTTAAATTCAATCTAAATACTTTAAATGTACACGTGGTGAATGGCCACTCTATTGGACAGAGTAGCTCTAGTGCACTGATTCCCTAAGTGCGATTCACCAATCTGCAGCATCAGTATTGCTGGGAACTTGTTACCAATGCAAGTGCTCAAGTCCCAGTCCAGATCTTTGAATCAGATGCTCTAGGGATAAGGCAAGGGAAGCTGATTCTGACACATACTACAGTTTTCAAACCAGTGATGTGGGGAGAAGAGAATAAAGAAACAAGTAAATTGTACAGTAATCAGATAACAATAAATGCTGCAATGAAAAATAAGATAAGGAAGAAGATTCGAAAATGTCCTAATTGAAAAAACAACATTAGAACAGAGCCCTGAATGGAATGAGATACTGGGGAAAGAACAGACCAGGCAGGGTTGACAAATGCAAAGGCCCTAAGGCAGAAGTATGCTCCCTGTGTTTAAGGGAAAACAGAAACCAGTTTGCTGGGGTGAAAGCTGTAGACATGATATCTTATAGAGCTGAAGGGCCTAGTGAAAACTTTTCATGATTTTATGAACTGAGATAGAAAACCACATAAGGGTTCTGAGGAGTGATGCAAACTACTTTACATTTTAAAAGGATTATATCCTGATTGTTGTATTCAGAATAGTCTGGGGAGAAGTTACAAAGCTACTGCAAAAAATTTAGGTGAGAGATGGTGGTCACTTATACTAGTCAGATTCCAGATGTATTTTGTAGGGAGGTGACAGGACTGATTAAATTCTATGCAGGAAGGAAAGGGTAAAATTACTCAAAAGACAGAAAATGGAGCCAACCAGCAGAAAGAGGCCAGGATTGTAGAGACACTACCAAGTGGCAGGGTTGCTGAAAGGACTCAACAGGAAGCCTAAAATGCTAATTTAAGTTACTTGCTATGCGATATGCTTACTAACCTCTTCCTGGTGACCCACAAAGCATTGCTAAGGTCCTGGTAGCTTTAAGAGGGGTTAATCAAGGAGAGGGAAAAAAATTTCAAAAAATAGAGACTAGAAACTAAGAATCCAAAAATAAGGTATAAAGTCAGAGCCAAAGGTAGTTCCAAGAACATAAACCTTTGGGAATTTACAATAATATTACAAAGGGTATTTGTGGAACAGGGGTTCAGGTCAACATTTTGGAGACTGTAAGAGCAGAATGTTCTAAAGATGTCAACTGGGTTCCATTGATACCTAGACATGAATTCCTCTCTAGCAGGACCACCTCTTACAGTCTTTCTTCCCAGGGACATAGTAAGGTGAATGTCACTGAATAAGGAATTTATAGGAACCAATGATTATCTATTAGGTAATTCTGCTTCAACACCCATGAGCTCAAACATATAGCAGACAATATGCATTTGATTTGTCTGTACAGTGTCTGCATGCAAAGGAAAAATTGCTGAAAGAAGATTCACATGCTTTAAAGGAAACCACATAGGTGAGAAAGCTGCTTTGGTTTTTGTTTTTTAATGAACAAACTTGACTAGTAGCCTTGTTGTAGTACATCTGTACAGAGAGGTGGGACATAGCATTAAGCTGGGCTAAGACCTTTCCCCTAGACGCCTCAGACCAGTTTAACTGGTTGAAGCATTTAACTGAAGGCTCAGCATTTGGCACTAAAAGCACAGATGAGGTGACCTTGACCTTGCTGATTTTGAGGGTGGGAATTATTGACCAGCCAGCTCTACATAAAGGAGCCCTAATACTATAAAAGTAGGACATTAACTTTTAAGCAGGCTCCACAAGCAGTGGGGCTGCTTTTGGGATTAACTAGTCACAAAATGCTCCTACGGAAAACAGTCATCTCTTGAGTATGGTTTAGAATTATCCACCTGGATGCCAAGCTACTTCTACCAAAAACAACAATTTTGGTTTGAGGATAATTATCCTAAGCTGATGCACCTTGCAGCAGTTGGCTAAAAGGCTCGACACGGGGTCACCACAGGAAGGACGCATGTTTTCCTGTTTGCTAAGGTGGGAGCACAGGCCAGCGGTCCACCTGAAACCCAGCCAAATAATTAACAGTTGAAAAGGACTGGCTGAATTTGATCATCATTTCCTCATTCAAATAAGAAACAGTCTTCTCTATTTCACTACATTACTTTGGATTTTGGTTTATATTATTTAACAGAGTCCACTTTGTATTAATATTATTTATGGATTTTTTCTTCTCTTGTAAAGTAAAATGATTTCCTAGAGGGTAGATTTTTAAAAAAAAATTTCTTAACTCTTCTGTGAAATGGAAGAGACTGCTATGAGATTTCCTACTCCTTTTAGAAATAACAACCCCTTGTATTAATTTCAAATTTATTAACTCATCTGAGCTCACGACCACCACAAATCTACTCCCACTTTACGAATGAAAAACCTGTGGTTAGAGAAGTCACATGACCAGATTATGAAGGGCATGCATCATATGAGGGTGCAGTCAGGATTAAAACGTCTTGACTCTTCATCCACCTGCATCTTAGCCTAATGACCCCATAAATCAGGATTCAGGATAGGGCGGATGGTTTGCAACAGGCTATCTGCTGTCTGCTGCAGTTTTAGTTCATAGATTGATGACATCACTAAATTAGCCCCTAAATCCACCAGTGACCCTGGTGGGGTCATAGCACATATTAAGGGTAATTTTGTCCTAGCTTTATCACCTGCTAGATAAGACAAGACTTTCATTTTTGTGTTTTTAAGTATCAAAAGTCAAAGTCACAGTTCATCGAAGAGGTTTCAGAGGAGCTCCACATCTGCCTTGGTGAGTTTCCAAAAGGACTGCTATGTAATTTATCATCCAATTTGGGACACCTGAGAGCGAAAGGGGACCACCGTTGGGAATTACTCTGGGATGATAGGTACAAAGAGGGACTGTCATAGGAAAATGAGGATGCATGATGGTAAGTACTTGCTATGACTAGATGGATTTCAAGCATCTGATAAGGGGCTGAACTCTATGAATAAGATACTTCTTTAGTATGATCCTTTAAATCTGCCCCAGTAGCTGATAAAGTATTTTACCCAATTTCCTCAAAACTGAGTTGAGTTGAATTGGTTCTAGCTGTCCCTTACAAGTGCATACCAACAACCCAATTAAACTTATCAACAGCAATATGGGAATTTTTAGAACATTCCCCACTGTTACTGATGTTTGTTTATCTTAAGCTAACCCACTTAGTTCAATAATGAGTTCAGGAATCAAGTAACGCTCTCTAACCATACTTGTGTGCATGAAATGAAGTGGATCTGGTACATAAAACAAATAAACCTAACCTCAGAGTTGAGAGTGCTTACTGAATTATGCATTAGGAAACATTTTGAAGAGAGTAACACAGAATTAAAATTTGAAGACAATGACAGATCATAGTAGTATTAAATTGATAAAAGGCCTTAAATATGAAAAACAGATATTTCTCAATGTAAAAAAAAAATGAAATTCCCCATTTTCAACTAAACTCTACCTGATCATTTACCTTGGATGTTATTTTCAAGGTTAATTATAAATAATTATCTTCATAAAAATTGTGATTTAAGAACATATCTGTTAAACACACATACACACACCCCTTATAAAAACAGAAATACTACCAATATATCTCACTTCAGTTGGGGCAATTCAAATACGGACACAGAATAAGATAAAATTTTATTGACATGAAAGTTAGAAATCATTCACTGAAAAAAAAGGCAGGTTCCAAGACAGAATGTGCAATATGATACCACACTGGCAAAGAGAAAAGGGTGCCTATAGAGGCAGGTACGTAGATATACATTCGTGTGTGTGTGTGTCTGTGCACGTGTGTGTGGATAAAAGGTTAGAGACAACAATGTTAATAGTTGTAATCTGTCTGCTTAATAATGACATGGTGTTTTAAGGTTTTTTTGGCTTATCTGTATTTTCCTACTTTCTGTAATGTCCAACTAGTGCATTTATAGGCATAAAAATTAAAAATAAAATTAACAAGGGTCATTGTTATAAGGTGTAGATGCCAGAGAAGGGAAAGTGATGAGGATGACCCTCCTAGGAATGACACTGGAGGCATCTGTGTGTATTCTGTCACCCTTGCCCAACCAGGAGAGCAATCAGTCACCAGAGGCTTGCGTGCACCCTGGCTCCAGGCTGCTGGGGGCATTACCTGAGCCTTGAGTGCAGGATAACCATCAGGTAGAAACTCGGGCAGCACTTTACATTTAAATAAGCTACCAGTTAAAATCCCAACTTTAAGCAGCTTCAGTTGAATAAGTATCTAAATCAAAATTTAAGCATTCTTAGGGCGTTCAACGTGAGCGTGCCATGCAATAGATTCTCAGCAATGTGTTTTTAAAATCTACTAGCTTATTACATAATGTAATTACCCTACATGTCATCTGACTCTTCTCAATAAATAGAAGTATATATGAAATTCTGAAACACTTCTGAAATCCATATCGTCTTTGTATCACTATTTTTTTAAAACAAAAATTGACCCACATTGATCCAGTACTATCTTGTCACTTTTCATAGTCTACTTTTTCCCAGTAGGTGGCACTGTAGTCCATGTAAAACACTCCTGAGCTGGTTCTCTGACCCACCCAGTGCGAGTCAAAACTCTGGCCAGAAAGGCCAGAGAGGTGAGGCGGCTTGCTTGAGGTCATATAGCAAGTTATGGAATAAACTATAGAGCCTGAGGTTTCTAACTTCAAGTTCTGTGCTTTCTTTATTTGTGTTTTCATTCCTAGTACTCTCGGATTTGCTCAAATCAAAACTAATTCCTATTTATAGCATTCAGGGCAGAAAATATCATAAATTACAGGACAAGAGAGTATGCTAGTATAGCCATGAATACTCTCCTTCTAGGCAAACAAAGAGGATTCATGTCAATCTTCTATCAAATTTCCCAAATGAGAACTGCTTTTAAAGTGTTCCAGAAAAAGAAAGAGGAAAAAGGAACAAACACTTACTTGATGACAAAGGATTACGTACTGGGCAGACACCTGACTATAATGTAAGGCCCTGGAGGGATGTGCACACATACCAACATGTTTTCTTTTTCTCTTGTAGTGTCTGGAACAGGTCAGCCTATACGCTTCTTTTCATTAAAAATTATCTTTTCCCAAATCCTGGTAGGCACCACTGTTTATGCTGTTCTGCAGGTATGACATTTTCTGAGGACAGCCCTAGGCAGCTGGTCGCTAATGCTCACAAGCAGGATTCATTAACCCTCACTTTTAGTAAAGCAGACAGCTGCTCTGTCTGGTGAAAAAGGCCATTTACTCGACCAGCACACACACTTATATACACGTGTACACACATATCTACCTATACTACAGTATAATGGATATTACATTTAACTAAAGTGTTTTAATTCTCTTTCATTCAATCCTGTTATCCATGATAGCAGGACACAGAAATGCTCAAGAGTTTTCAGGCTGGCACTGCAGCTACCCTCCACTGTAAGCAAAAGATCACGAAAGCAGGATGGCAGACACAGGGGGAGTTTTGGTCATTAAAGAGGTGGTATCATTAAGCTCTGGTACCAAGAGATTGTTAAGCCTGCAGAAGGCTACTAACCTGATTCAGGATAATAAGTTTTTAGTCTCCCCCGGAGCACGTTGACTACCACCTCCAACCTTATTGTGTTCCCTAATCTGAATAAGCTCTCTGGTGAAAAAAAAAAAAAATCAATGTACAAACAAGTACATTCTTCTGAAGATCATGCTGTGCATTACATTCTCGCAAATGGAACATTCTGAGCATACCTCTGCATGAGCTGTACAATAAGAGAGAGGAAAGCTTGCTAAAATCTTCCCCAAGAATACATTTTGAGGAAAACAAAAGTCTGAAAAGTTAAATGAAGTATATCAGTTTTCTAAATATTTATTTCAGTCTAATATTGATATTATTCTTCAAAGGAAATATACATGTATAATGCCATCAAAATGAATATACAAGGAATATTTATACAAATCAAGAAGAGATGATCTCAAAAATTATATTAGAGAACTTTCACAGTGCCATATGGAACTCTGATTTATCTGAGAAAACCTCCAGTCCTTAAACTTACTTAAAATTACTCTTCCCGACGCCCCCACCAAATTCCTGTATCATTTTGTTGAAATTTTTCCTATTCCTATTGTTATTACAGTAACAAGACCATAAAGAAATTTAGGTTATCTATGTCATGGGTCTTCACATTCAGGAGCTAACATTTTCCAGAAAGAATGTATTTTTCTATTTATACATTTTTGTTGTTGATGTTATTGTTAAACACTGAGTTTTTAAAAAATGAGCCAGCATTTGCTGCAACATTCAAGATACCCCCAAATCACAGTCTTAAGGTATCATGAATAGCACTCTGAAATATCTAGAATCACTCCTAAGATATCCAGAATCACAGAACCACTTTAAATCATAAACACTAAAAATAAAAAAACAAGTCATAGTGTCTACAACTTGAGTCAGTCCTGAATGATGAAACTATTAGGAACAAAGTCCCTAAATCAAAGCCCCTAGTAAAAACACGGATATGAAACAAATTCTACTCTCAGAAGTTTTTGGGCCCCAAACAGAATTTTAAAAGCAATCAGAATTGGGGGCATTCTTGCCTTGCACTCTACCTGAAGAAAGTATCTTTATTTAAAAGCTCCTGGGAAAGCAACGAGGGCCTACCCAAATGCTGCTTCAAGACACACCATTTAAGCTGCTACTTCCATCTACATACAATAGTTTAGGGAGACATTCTGAATTTATTAAATGCCTACTACATTGCAAGAAACTGTGCTAAGCACTATGAAGAAAAGTAATGATACCTGCATAGAGCTTCTGGTTTATTTAAGAAATAAGACACACATATAAATTATAGGATAGGACAAGATGTGATAACCATTCCTGGTTTAAAGTTTCAGTAGAGTTTAGAAGTCAGAGCTAACAGTTCATTCTGGGGAGATCAGGGAGCCTATATAAAGTGTCCCTTGAGCTACATGACATAACTGGAGAAAATGTGGGTGGCAAGGTACTCCAGACGGAAAAACCTTCCCAAAAGTGTGGAGGTAGAAAAAGCAGTCTCTGTAGGATGGAAGAGTCACATGCAGCAGAAGCTTAAGATATTCAAAGGGCAGTAGGCAAGGAAAGCCTGCCTCACCTCAGAGGAGAAGAAAATAAGGTGACCCAGCGTCCAGGCTTGGTAGCTTGGACTTCCTTAATTTGGTGCTGACTTGCCGTCCCTGCAGTCTTTTATCAAAGGGAGTGCCACAAACAGAGGGGTGTTTCAGTCAGATTAACCTGAGGGTGGAGAGTAAGTGGAGAGAGCCCAGAGTTAAGAAAAACAATTCTCAATACAAAATGGAGGAGACCAATATGTGCCAGGCACTGATAATATTTCATTTAATCCCAACAACAATTCAGTTATAAAACATTTTTATAGATAAGAAAACTGAGGCAATTCAACAACAGTTGGCAGCCCAGAAACAAAAAGCTGACTGATAGAAAATTACTCTGGTTTAGGAACCTGGGAGGCAAACACACCGGAAGGTCAAAAGGGTGGGGAAAATCTGGGGTCCTCTTAAGTATAAATGCAGCAGGAATGACCGCTGCAGAATCCAAGTCAAATATGAAGAACAATGCAGCAATCTGAAGAGAGGTCAGGAATTAGACTTTTAAGGAGGATGAAGAACAAATCGATGTAAGAAAAAGTGGATATGCCAGATGTCAAAACGGTTGTGTCAAAGAGGGAGCCCTAACATCTCAGTATCAGAACAACTTCAGGG
This sequence comes from Camelus ferus, assembly GCF_009834535.1. Classification (NCBI taxonomy): domain Eukaryota; kingdom Metazoa; phylum Chordata; class Mammalia; order Artiodactyla; family Camelidae; genus Camelus; species Camelus ferus. The sequence continues at coordinate 40,102,609 of NC_045700.1, forward strand.
TGACAAGACACCACCGTCCAGGTGCACAGGGGGAAAGGACTATGGATGTAGCTTCCCAGAGTTAAGGAAACGGAAGAAAAGCTAGCTCAGGGTAGTATGTGGAAAAGTCTAAAGTAATTATGGGTGACAGGCTAGAGAGGAAAACCGTGATTCTAATACTGCAGTGACTGAGGTTGAAAAAAAAGAAATCTAAAGGACACAGAAGGCTGACAGTAGGGTAGACAGCAATATAAACAGATGACTGCTACATTCAAGAAATAATGTTAAGAAGTACTGATGATGAAACCATTGTTACCTGTCAGCATCAGTGGAGAACTTGGAAAAATACTGACTTTTTTTTTAAGTTACCTTGAATTCAGGGAACATAAGAAGAATTGCCTTTATCATCCCTAGCCATATCCATTATCATTATTACTTTAAAACCAGAGTAATGGTATGATTTCAAGGACTGAAGATGATATGATGGCCATTGTCCCTAACTTACAAGATGCCTTCCTCACCCAGAAGAGGCACAACCCAGGTGTTTAGCTGCATCTGAGGTAGAAAAACTCCAAAGTCAGTCACAGGGTTCTCAACCTCCTAAGTGTGGTTCAATGTGCGATCTCCAAAACTACTTTCAATACAAAATAAATGGCAAAATGCAACTTACCTAAATTTAATGAGAATTTAATACACAATGCTATGTACTGCCTGCTAACGCTGAACTGTTCTATATTCATGTACTTCCATAAAGTTATACATAATCTTAAGGGTAAATCTTAAGATTATCTTGAATGAGTTTCTTTTAGACAAAACCACATTGGAAAAATGCAATACCCAATATGTTGCTTACTTCTTCTTTTATTCTACACACACACACACACACACACACACACACGTAATACTAAGGTCAAAACAGCTTAAATTTCTAAAACAGGACTCAATAACAAACAGGTAGTTGAGGTGAAAGGTGGAACAAGACCAAGTATACAACTCACGTAACTTTCCACTTCGAAATGAAATGGAAAATTACACTTGGCTTTATTCCATTTTTCCAATTTTTAGTCAGGTGTTAAAAATATAAATCTCCTAAATCACATCCTCCCTTCTTGCTGGGTTAAAGTTTAATTTTACATTTCTGTTAAATGTATCCACACTTTTAATAAATTTATTAAGTCATTCAATGACATGAAAGATCCTGCTAGTTTTACAGATATATTTATCTGTTTTGATAAATGAGAGAGTATTACATTTTAAGAGTAGTTTGTAACTTCTGCAAAATCAAATTTGGAGAAGCAGCTTAAAAGAGAAAGAATGATTTGGAAAGGACAGGAAAGGGTTTCTTCATGGATCCCTGGATTGCTTTGTAAGTTTGACATACAAAATCAATGCAACTGATTATCATTCCTCTGGGAAAGGCTATTAAAAAAAAAACGTATTAAATGACTAACAAAATATAATAATATAGTTCCAAATTTCAAGAGTCACTTCACTGGTGTTCATAGATCTGATATTTCAAACACTGTTAGAAAAACTTTTAATACCCTGCAGCATTTACTTTTTTTTTACTGAGTGATGAATGAAGTATTCTGTCAAAGAAAAAAAATCAAGTATACAACAGAGGGTTTCAATTACAGAAGAAGAAAGGGAAGTCCTGGTATTTCATTCACCCCATCGTACCTGCCATGAACAGTAGTAGATTTGATAATATCCCCAGGTAGAACCACTAAGAGTTCAATGTCTTTATCTATCGTGTTTTCTTTCTGTTCCATGATAAAAGTAGAAGATTCTACAGAATTGTCAACTGAAGAGGCATCAAGGTATTTGGTCTCAGCTGGAGGAAGTGGTGCTTTGGCTTTTGGTTTTCTCCTAAAATAAAAACAAAACACAGAGCATAAAATACATGTATTTTAAAAATAACTTGCTCATATGATCTATTTAATAAAAACACAAATGTGTGTATATGTTTTTCACATCTAGGGAAAAAAAGCATCAAAATGTTAATTGTCAGTTTACTAGGGATGATGGAGTTAATTTTTTTTTTTTGCCTTTTTTAATCAGCATATTTTGTTTGTTTTCTACAATATGCCTGCATCACTTGGCAATACAAAGAAACATGATCACAAAGAGATTAGATACTGGCCTTCATTAAATTCAACTAGTGTGTGTTCACCATAGAAAAGCAAAAGTATAGCATTTTCTCTGATGTGACAAATTATAAAAACCCTTACTGTCTCAGGATGGAGATCAGTATCTCATTCCACACCTCATAATAGCTCTTACTTTTGTACCATTCACTCTATTATTTTCCAACCAAGCGAATTCTGCCTCTCTATCCAGATAAACTCTACCTATCCTTCAAAGTCTAGCTGAAACCACCCTCCTCCCACCCCTCCATATTGAGTGTCTCCTTATGTGGCACATACAGCAGATTCCTCAAATGTAACATATTCTTCCATTTCTCCCCCTGGGTACCAGTTTCATCTCTCTGCCTATGTTTATTACTCCCTGTAAGAAAGATGTATGCTGTGTTTCCCACTGTGCTTAGCAATGAACAATGAACTGTGATTGGTTATTTGATAAATTATGTTTCTGTTTCAATTAAAAATGTTATAAATAATTATTCCAATAAATAAGTTTGTCACTTACTAGGACAACCCCTTCACTAATTTATAACAAAACAGTAGTAGGCATTCTTTAAAAAGTCACATGGGCTAATTCAGTGATTTGATGGGTTGAAAAAAATGAGACATGATGAACATAAAGTAACTATAAGTAAGGATATGGACTTTTTTTAAGTATTGAAAATTAGAGCTTTTAATTATTTATTTCATAATTGGAGGTTTGTACCTCGTAATCCCCTTCACCTATTTTTGCCCATCCCCCGCTTGCTTCTGGGAGAACAAATACTCCTGCTTTATATTCAGAAGATATAAATTTTAATTTCTCCGTCTTCCCTCTCCTAGGCAAAAATATAAACCAAGCAAGATAAAAGGACTTCTTTGTAAGTAAATATGTAACATCCAGCCATTCAGTACTTTCAAAATTTAAGGTCTCACAAATCTAAGCATTTTTGTGCACTCAGCATCATGAAAAAGCAGAAACAAGTTTCCTACATTGCACATTAACTTACTAAACTAATAGGCCTCTAGTTTTTAGGACTATAAACTACATAGCTATATTATGCTTCAGAAAAAATTTATTTTACAATAGTGACAAAAATGAACTTTTGTAAGTGTTTGAATATATATGTTTATAAAATCTATATGAAGAAAAACTTTATCCAATTTCTAAATGTTTTTAATCTGCCAAAACTGACCACTCATCTATTCAACCAATATTTATCCTATAACAACAATCATGTAGCAGATTCAGTTAAACACTGGAGATGTAAAGACAGCAAGACCGGTTCTCCTACCCAAAAAGGACTGACAGATACATACAAAATTAGAATAATGTTTGATGATTGTTCCAATATAGGAACACAGATGGTATAGCTGAAGCTCATAGGAAGAGAAACTCCCTGGAATCCAGAAGTGTTTTACAGATGGGAAACATGAGTTGGGTTTGGGGGAATGAATAGAAACTCACAGGGAAAGACAAGAAATAATTGATATTTTAGGCAGAGGAAAGCAAATCGAGCCATGAAAGTGGTCCTTCTTAGGATTGAAGAGTTGGGTGAAATTCCACAGTGAAGTCAAAGGAGAAGAGAAATCAGTGAATCAATTTAAAAGCTTTCATAAATAAGAGAATTCAGTAAGGTGGCTTGGTACACGTGCCAACGTCAATAGCTATGTAAACATAAGCAAAAACCAGTCAAAGTATAATGAAAGAAAAAAACTTCTTCCACAGTAGCAACACAAATGAATTTTTTAAATTGTTACAATAAATATAACAAGAATTTTATAAAATCTATATGAAGAAAATCTTAAATGCCAAATATTCAGCTTGGATCTCTCCCTTCAACTCCAGATTTGTAAACCCAACGCCTACTTGACATCTGGACTCAGATGACTAACTGGAATCTCCAACTTAATTTAACTTCCAATTCCTCTTCCCTACTTTTCCAAACCACATTTTTTCCTCTCCAAATCTTCCCATCTCAGTAAATCATAATTCTTTCAGTTGCTTGGGCCAAAAATCTCCTCTCTCACACACATCCAATCCAATCCATTTGACAAGTCTGCCAGCTCTATATTATAAATAGACCCAGAACCCACTGACAACTTTGATTTACCAAACACCTCTGTTCAAGCTGCTGACCTGTCTTCCTGCTCCCAGCCTTGTCACTTTACACTCCGTTCTCAACACAGCAGCTGGAGTGATCCTCTTAAAATGGTAAGTCTGATCACCGAACTTCCTTTCCCACCTTCCACTGGCTTCTGACCTCACCCAAAATAAGTCTAGAGTTTTACAATCCATCCTCACTTACCTCTAGACTCTCCAGTCTCCTCTCTCCCACTTTCTCCCTGGGCTCACTGCACTCCAATCCTATGAACTCTTGTCTTTTCCTTGAACACTCTCAGAACAATCCTGACTCAGGTCCCCTCTACAGGGTCTGCTCCAGGCCTTAAGAAAACACCTCTGTTTCTCTGCTTTACTTTTGCCTGAGGGCTTATCAGCAACTGACATATTTGTTTATCACATCTCCTTCCATTAGAGTAATTGATCCCATAAGTATAGGGACTCGTCCCCACTGCCCAGTGTCACACGTTTGCTAATGTGTAGAATCTCTGGAACAATGTCTGCCACATAGCAGGCACTCATATTTAATGAATGAATGAATTTAATGAATACTTCCCACAAAAATGAGCTACTTAAGCATATAACTGGGAAGGAAAAAAGTTCTTACCACCACGCTACATATGGATTGCCTGTATTAGATTTTAGAAATGAATGTATTATGTTTTATTTTTATTTTATTTTACACTGGATTTATTAGCAAAGGATAATTGGGAACCTCAGGACTTTAGAAGAGTTTCATGGGAAAGGTCAGAAGACAAGCCCAAGTGCCGCGTGCAGGGAAGTAAAGCATCAAGAGCAACTTGCCCACGGGGGACTTGGCTTTCAGGAGGAGTGGCACCATGGAAGGTCTGACAGGCACTCCTGCTGCCACCGTCACCTTCCCGCCCCCTGCTTCCATCATCGGAGGCATATTCCCATTTCCAAGTGTTGCTCCTCTTTGAATGCCCTCCCCATCCTCTCTGCCTTTACACATATTATCTAACCCTCAAGGTCCAGATCAAATCACAGTTCCCTAGGACATTTTCCCTGTCTACTGCAGACTGCAACAAACAGTTTTAATGTTCTATGTATGTATGACTTACTTCCTAAAGTACTTTGAGTCTATGCTGAAAACCCACCTTAAATTACTTAAGATAAGCCAACTTAAAAAAAAAAAAAGGAAAGCAGAACAAAGCACAAGTTGAAATATTATTTACATAGAACTACTGGGAACAGCTTAGTGTTCCCCATTACTTTAAATAATAAAGCATTTGTCATCTTTGGTCCTGAAATTTGGAAAGCATAGTGGGTATTAGCCTAAGATCCTTCCATGATGAATTAGAAACCCAACAGTCAAAATGCAATGTGTAAGTAAGTAAACATCAAACACAAAGCAAGGAAAGAAGTGGCGTAAAACTGATGGGTAACCTTGAAATTTCAGAGCAATGAGAGCAAGTTGAAATGAGCTCTGTGGGGGAGTGAGGCAGGTACGGAGTTACACTTCAAAGAGAAGAGATATGTGACTCAGTTCTTCAAAGAAAAGAAGTATTTAGGCAGAGAGAGCCTGTAGGATCATTTATAAATTGGTTTCCAACTGTGATCTATTTACATTAAATTCAGGAATGTGTCTATCTAGTTAAAGTTTGTTTACTACATTGTGTAGTCTAGTAAAGAGAATACCAGGCAGAGGCCTGGATTGGGCCTGAATCCCAAGTACCTTTAAGACTTTGTTAACTTATTTGACCTTTTACTCACCAGCAAAATCTTTAAAATGCCTTTTACCTACCCACATCTTTACCAATACTTGAAGTTTTTTTGGTTGAGATGCTTTGAAGCAGTAACAAAATCACATATCACCCAAAGCCAAAGATATTGTGAAAGTAATCAAAGTTTTTAACAATCTAAATGCAGGAAATTCGGGTAATGAAATGTAAGAAATCAACATGCAATAACAACTACAATTTATGGATTAAGAATACTAGTTTTCATTAATATATTAAAATCACAGTGACCACCATTGAAGTGCCCCACCCCTTATAAATAGGAATGATGTTTGAGCCAGTTTTCTACTCAAGGGATTTTCACATAAGCTCTTCTTCACTAGTAGCCCAGTTTGACTCAGTTTCTGCTCCTCAGAGGCCACTACCTTCAACAGTAATAACAGCAAATTTTACACAAGGGTGGTGGAGAGAAGGTTAAACTGAAGATATTTGGGACAGAAAACATTTCTGTATCAAGGCAAAAATTCATTCATCAAGCCTTAAAAATTACAAGCCACACTAAATTACTGCTTAAGTAAAGCACTGTTTCGTTCATTAAAATTGTCAACATTATACTCCACTTTCATCATGAAAATTAAGGTACATTTTCATATTATGCACTATTGAATACCCAAATTTAACTTTAACACAAAATTCAAATGGTATCCTGCTACTACTACTGATTTTTTTTTTAACCACTTGATTTACAAAGCACTTCAAAATCATGTGTCCATTGTTATCACTACTCCATCCCTGTCAATATTAATATCCTTAAATTAAATGAAAAGGGATAAAACAGAAGCTCAGCAAAACAACAGAAATCTACTCAAATACCTCTTCTTAGCTTGAAAGAAAAAAGCTTTCAATTGTACATGAGGTATACTTGCATCCTTAATAAGCCACTCAAGTCCAGTGGGATCTCATCTGTTTGCTATATTTATGTCATATCCCTACAGATTCAGAGAACTACTACACAAAAATACCACTTTGATATTAAAGACAAAATATAAGAATGGAATTATAATTCTTAAGACAATAGGTTTTTAAAGTATTACATTCTAATGACTGGAAGGAAATTTAACAGCCACCCCCTCTCAGGGCAGAGGGCTCTCAAACATTAGATGCACTGTGGTCAGTGTTGAGGAAGCGGTCCTTCTGGCAATGCTTTCATGGCCCCTAATCTATCCATTTCAACAATAAAGTAGAGACCGATATCTCAAAACGATTTCTTAGAGTCTCTTTCTGGGTTTAATGAAACAAGAGAAAATTTTATTAAACAAAAATTTGCTCCAGTGGTAGGCATAACATTGTGCTACATGCCTGAAGGTATGCAAGTAAGAACAAAAGGTCCCTTTTCTGGATGAGCCTTATATCTAATCAGAATGAATATATATACAGTAGCCTTAAAAGTTAAGCAGTAATGAAAGGCAATGAGGGGAGACCCAAGGCATTATTTGACTCTCAACAGAGATTTCTCTTGTCAAGGTCACCAATCACCTATGTGCCCAAATCTAACAGACAAATTGTACATCTTGTCTGGGTCACATTTGAGTTAAGTTCCTAAATTCCAACAAGGACACATTTCACTGCTGCTCAAGCCCTCTGCTGGGGATTCTCTTCCCTTGGCTTCTTTGTGTGACAGTACAACCTGCTGTTTTCTTCCTTTCTCACTGCCACTCTTCAGTCTCAATGCCCTCATCTCCTTGCCTGATTTTTAAACGTTGGGGCACCCCAGGGCTCCTTGTCTGCTCCTTTCTCTTCTCTTTCTACAATCCTCACCCCCATGTAATCTCATGAAACTCCATGGCTTTAAACACCAACTATAAGTCTTAAATTCACGTCTCCAACCTGACCTGTTTATTGAGCTCTGTCTTACATGCCCCAAAATCTCATGGTCTTCTCCATCTGAATGTCCCATAGGCATCTCACAATCAGAACTCTTGATTCTCCTCTTTACATCCAATCCCCAAACGCATCCAAACCTCCCCCAGTATTTCCCATTCCTGCAAACGGTTCCCCACTAACCATCCTGTTACCTCAAGCAAACATCCTAGGTATATTTTGATGCCTCTCTGTCCCTATCTCCTATTCCCCGTCATCAAGTCCTGTGAGATTTTAACTCTAAAGCATATCCTGACTGTGTGCTTTTCACCAGCTCCTCTGCTACCACCCTGGCAATTAAGCCGTCATCTCTTGCTTGGATTGCGCCTGACTGGTCTCTCCCACTTCTCCTCTTGTCCCTCAAGACCTGTTCTTCTCTGCAGCAGTCAAGAGGGATCTTTTAAAAATGTCAGTCAGATCACATCACATCCTTGATGCTTCACTTGTCCCTCATTGTTTTGAGAATAAAACCCGAATCTCATCCCTGGTTTGCAAAGCCCTAGATGAGCCAGCCTGGTGATTCTCAAAGTCAGATTTCACAGCAGCAGCAGCAGCACCTGGGTCCTTGTTAGAAATGCAAATTCTCAGGCCACACCCCAGGCCTAAATAATCAGAAACACCGGGGATGGAGACCTGCAATTCACCTCTGATAACTCTCCAAGTGACTCTGATGTACACTAAAGCCTAAGAGATCACTGAGCCAGCCCCCGCCAACATCTGAGCGTCCCTCTAATGACTCAGCTTCAACTCTGCGTGTAATTCACACGGGCATTCTGTCCCTTCCTGAAACAGCAGGTTCCTCTGCATCTGAGGGTCATGCAGAGCTGCTCCCTCAGCCCACATGCCTTTAACCAAAGAACTTCAAACGCCTGCTCCTTCAGCTCAGACTTCAGATCCAGTATTTCTCCTCATGCAGGTATTCTCTGACCACTCAAAAGCAGTGCCAACACTCACCGCCACCCATCTCTTCACCCAGTGGTGCTCAAATCTGGCTACACAATGGACTCCCTTGCAGAGTCTTACAAAATGCTGAGGCCCAGGTCCCACTCCCAGAAATTTTGAGTTAACCAGCTGTGGGTTTGGCTTTTTATTTTTCAATCTCTCCAAGTGATTCTAAAGTGCAGCCAAGTTTGAGAACCACTGGTCCAGCATGACACCTGATGGACAGTAGGCATTCCATTAGAGTTAATTATTTACTTTCCTAAGAAATTTTGTAAACTCTGAAACACTGTCTGAAGGTTGCTACTTAGGTCAATCAAGTTCGTGTAAATTCAGGAAGGTCTCAGAATCCTTGACTATAACAAATCTTAAAAGTAGTCCAGAGTTTACTAATAACTTTTCTAAATTTAAATCCCCATTATATTTTTACTTTCTTTTATCTAAGAAGGAAATTCCTTATGAAAGGAAGGAAAACAAATTTCCCTTGTTACTTTTCAGAGTTATATAATTTACTTACAGAAAAATGTACAAATATAAGTGAATATATTTTTACATATGTATATACACACTCAAGGAACCTGCCCACAGACGAAGATATAGAGTAGGAAAATGTACCTATAAATTAAAAATTAAATTTCTCACATCTGTCTTATAAACGTTGCTGCAATTTCAGCTTGTCTCTGGGCTTTCCTAAGTATCTTAAGTGGGTTGTTTATTTTATTCAGAGTTAAGAAAGTCAAACATCAACAAGAGGAAAATGAGGAAAGCCTTCAGTAGAAATGAGCATATCAAAGGAGATAAAAAAATTTCATCAAAACAAATGAGCAAAGTTGACAAAACAGACTTGAAAGCAATATAAACAATGAGTCATGAGACAGTCAACAACTGGGCACCCACTGTGTGCTCAGTGCTGTAGAAAGAATCTGGGTAGATTAAAGAAATACCACATGCGGTCCTCTAATATCAGTAGCTTAAAAATGAAATGAGTCCGTTCAAACCATTTCAAAGATGTCCTAAACAGACCCCACAAAAACTAAATTAACTGAATGTTTATCTAGTTCCAGGACCTGTGCAAATGTTTTACACAGATAATCTTTTAACAAGTGCTTGCGTTAAAAAATATTTATCTTATTGAATTCATAAACATTTATAGAGATTAGCAAATTTCTCTCAAAAACAAACTGAAACTTCAAAACCATGACCCAGCAGAGCTCAGTTGCCACCACATTCACTGTGTGCAGAGCCTTCTGCCCAGTAAGTAATAAATGGCAGTAGCAACTGCACTCGGCATCATCTACTGAAAGCTTCCTCTGAACTTTCTATTTGATGCCTTGCAGACAATGTATATGGGAAAGCCAGTGCAGTTTATGAAAATTAGTCTGAAAAGGTAAGAAATATGATTTACAATACAATTCAAACATTCAAAAATGAATAACACACATACAGGGCGAGAGAACTGCAGAACTTCTTGGGCTTCTTTTTTCTTTGGCACATAAAAATTAAGTATAAAAAGCTTTATAAAGATATATTTCCACTTTTTCAAATGAGGTTAAATATGTATTAAATTTAAGACAAAAAAAGTCATCCACAATTGTTTTACTCAGTATGCTCTCTGAAAACATGAAAGAATAAATGTAAAGAAAGACATTTTCACCCCTAAAAGGATGTTAACATGTTCTTAGTTTGCAACCCAGATGTCCTTCAGTAGGTCAATGGACAAATAAACTATGGTACATCCAGACAATGGAATATTATTCCATTATTTCCATTTTTCCACTATAAAAGAAATAAGCTATCAAGCCATAAAAAAAAAATGGAGGAATCTTAAATGCATATTACTATGTGCAAGAAGCCATCTGAAAAGGCTGCATATTGGACAATTCCAACTATATTATGTTCTGGAAAGAGTGAAAATATGGAGACACTAAAAAGACCAGGGGTTGCCAGGAGTTGGAGGGAGGGATAGGTGGAACATGAAGGATTTTTAGAGCAGTGAAAATATCTTATATGACACTATAAAGATGAATACATATCATTATCTATTTGTCCAAACCTGAAGAATGTACAACATCGAGTGATGACTGGTGTAAACAATAGACTTTGGGTGTTTATGATTTGTCCGTGCAGGTTCATCAACTGTGACAAATGTACCACTCTGGGGGGATACTGATACTGTGGGAGGCTATGCAAACGTGGGGGGGAGGGTATATATGAAATCTCTGTATCTTCTGCTCAGTTTTGCTGTGAACCTAAAATTAATTGCTCTAAAAACATTTTCTTTAAAAAAAGTTCTTAGTTGGGATGCTTTTTTCAGTTTTCAAAAGAATGCTAGGTAAGGAACTATATAAAACATTAAATGTGGATGTTATAATTATTAAAATATATGTACATATGCATATTAAATGGTGGGAATGTATATGTCAGCCAAGCAAGCATACTGGTACATTAACCAACCATAAAATGAAAGCAAAAGTTGCTTTCAAGTCACAATCTCAATAATCTACTTTCCAAAATGTACTTTGGTAAATACTAAACAGCATTTAATCATTAGTCTCTGTAAAGTTTAAATCGATGTTGGGGAGTGGTGTGAGTTGGAGTAAACCATATTCAAAAGCATAACATTCACTGCATGTGGATAAAGAAAACTCCTTGACATAACTTTTCCAAATCAATTTTCCTAGCTACAAGTTTTGTTAAACACTGGCTAGAAAAACTACTTGGAGATAATGTCTCAGAGTTTAGAAATATTAAAATCTAAACTAATACTTTATACAAAAATTAACCTAAAGTTGATCTAAATGTAAAACAAATGTAAAATGTTTAGATCAAAACATAGGAGAAAACCCTTGGGACCAAGGCTTAGGCAAAAGGATCTCAGACATGACACCAAAGACATAATTAGTAAGATTTTTAAAAATATCAATAAACTGAACTTCAGCAAAAATTAAAACCTTTTGCTCTGTGAAAGACCCAGTTAAAAGGATTAAAAAGACAAGACACACACCGGGAGAAAATATTTGTGAGTAACACAGTTAACAAAAAGACTTATATCCAGAATATAGAGAGAACCTTCTAAACTCAATAGTAAGAAAACAAAGAATCCATTTATAAAATGGGCAAAGGTTTGAACTCTTTACCAAAGAGGATATAAGAATGGTAAACAGGCACATGAAAAAATGTTCAACATCATTATCCATTTAGGGAAATGCAAATTAAAGCTATCATGAGATACCACCACACACCTAAATCAAAAACTACTGATAGTATCAAGTGCAGACAAGAATGTGGAGAAACTAGATCTCTCATTTGTGGCTTATATAAGGTGAATGCAAAATGGTACAGTCACTTTGGGAAACAGTTTGTCAGTATAATATGAAGTTAAACATACACAAACTATACAACCTAGCAATCTACTCCTGGGTATTTACATGAGAGAAATGAAATTTTATGTTCACACAAACCTGTACATGAATGTTTACTGCAGCTCTCTTCATAACAAACCCAAATAGGGAACAACCCAAATGTGCTCCAAAATGAGAATGAGAAAACTGTGATGCATCTGTGCAATGGAATACTACTCAGCAATAAAAAGTAAGCCTTGATACACTCAACACCTTAGATGATCTCAAAGGCATTATGCTGAGGGAAAGAAGCCAGTCTCAAAAGGTTACATACTATATGGTTCCATTTACATGAGTCCCAAAGTGACAAACTTACAGTCTTAGAAAACAGATCACTGGCTGCCAGGGTTGGAGGCAGGGTGTAATTAGTAAGGTAACGTAAGGGATCCTTTGTGATAACGCAACAGTTCTGTATTCTGATTGTGGGAAGTCACACAAATCTACACATGTAATAAAATTCCATAGAATTATAAATCAAAACAAATTTTTAAAAGATACTGAATGCATGTAAAAGCTGCTGAAGTCTGAATAAGGTCAGTACCTCAGTTAACACTATTATACCAAATTCACTTCCCTGGTTTTGATAACGTACTACAGTTATGTAAGACATTCTTATTGGGGGAAGCTTGGGCAAAGGCAGAGGGAAACGTTCTGCACTGTTTTTGCAACTTCTTCCAAATCAAACTATTTAAAAATTTAAAAACTTACTATAAAAATATATCTTAAAGTAGTGATTCTCAAAATTAGATGGGCATTAGAATCACGTTTGGGTGATTCTAAATCACACTTGGGTGGCCCCACACTATACCTTTTTAAATAGAATCTGCATACGGGGTCCAGGTGATATATACTGGTGATCCAGTACATATAAACAGTTTGAGACCCAGTGGACCAAAATAAAGGCAAAGGTACTGGAAAGAAAAATGATGATTGCCATCAATGTATATTATTCCATTTGATGGCTAATTGCTAAAGAATCTATACAGAACCGCATTCACAGACTATCTTACTGAACCAAGAGGCTCTCATTTATACTCAGTGAAAGACATACAAATGAAAATAATTCTTAATCTATTTGAAAATCTATTTTGAAAATATCATTATTCATAACACAAATCTGATATATCAATACAGAAGTGAAAATGCTGGTATTAAAAAATAAACCTATGCTATTAAAACAGAGGCATATAGGGAAAACACATTCTCATTAAGAAACAAAGGTCACATGTTTAAATGTCTACTAAAGGTGCTTACTTGTGCTTCCATGTGAAAACAGTACTGTCAGCAAACTACACACATAAACATAAGCATTGAGGTATTTGATCTAAAAGCTTCTTTTGTTGGAAAATAAACCATTAAAAGATCAGCCTAGACATTACCCTATATACGACAAAATAAGACTTCAAACCCAAGAAGCCTGGCAAAACTTACTTCAGTTATTCCCACCTCAGAGGTCGTTCACTAAGTGACACAACTCTCAAACCCCAGACCCATGGTTTCTGCATTTATGTTGGGGGTCTCTGTGTCTAACATCTGCTAGTCCCCTTTCACCTTTTCCTCAGGGAGGAATTAAATCACTGTTTTCCACTGTCTTCTATCTGTCTTATTACCAGGGGAAATATAACAGAGAATAAATCAAGTTTTAGAACACCTTAGGCTGCTCATTTCTGGAAGAATGCTAAACTATCTTAAACAGTTGCTACAAACTCTTAAATGCTAGCTCACTTGCTCTCAGCTCCACAGAAAATTAAGTCTTTTGAATGAAAAATTAGTCATTTCCTGATTATGCTCAAATAGTTCAGCTGTTTAATATAATAATTAGCAAACATAATAATTAGCAAAATCTAGAATGTGGATAGTCTACAACTCAGTTCCTCTAACAAACTGACAATGTGGGGGAAAAGCTGGGCAGAAGGGAGGCAGGTAGGACTTACATAGAGTGAGAGATTTAAGTGACATAACTACCAAAGTAATGTGTGAAACGGAATCCAATTTGGACAAAGTGACTGTTACAGAAATTTAAATGAAAACTGGGTATTAGATGAAACGCAGAAGGAACCATTCATTCTGTTGGGTACAATAATACCATGGAAGGTATGTTTAAAAATAAAAGTTATTACTTATACATACATAATAAAATACTTATGAGTAAAATGGTTATGGGTGGGATTTTTCTTTAAAAGAAAAAAAAAGAAGAAAATGCAGAGAGGGAAGGAGCTAGCTAAAGCAAGAAAGGCAAACATTTTTGAAGCTGGATGACAAGTAATAAATACTCCCTCCTTTTGTGTTTAAGAATTACTAAAGTAAAACAAAAAAAATCTTATGTTCCATGGTACAACAGAACAAAAAAAAATTGAAAACAGTAACTGAAATAAAAGAAACTACTGAGGTAATCAAAATATATATTTAGAATATATTTAGATCAAATATATACTAATCTCCTAAATGAAGGTCATTTCTGCTGCCTTTTCATGTGTAAAATGAGAAGCTTTAGCAAAAAATGTGTGAGGTTTCTTCCACCTTAATATTCGTAGTAAGTGCCTGAAGTAAGTAAAGATCATTTTTCTTTCTAGTATCTTTGCACTAACCCTAACCCATTTCAAGCCCTAGGCAATTACTGCCAATTCTCACCAGGCATATGAAAAGTTTAAAGTCATGATTTCCCAAAGTTATTTGAAGTCACTGGCATTTAAAATTACCACATATTCATGAAAGACCAATAGATACTCAAAAATTATAAGCCACACAGACTATACAAAACACAGCTTCAGACACAAATTGATTATCCAAGAAACATTTTGATTATAATTAAAACAGCTCGAGGACCACAAGATTCTGCTTTTCCATTAAACCACTCTTCTTTCAATTACAGACCAAGGGGTTAGTACAAATATTAAATATACAATCACTATAATATAATTAAACATATTTGTTTTAAGACAAGATACAAAGTAGCAATCATTGAAGAGACTAACATATCTAACAAAGGAAGGGTAGTTTGTATAATGAAAACACAAAACAACTACATTTAACTTACACTGGATTCACTACCTAAACCCAAGAAAAGATAGGATCCCTCCGTAAGTACTGCTTACACAACAATGTGTAGTTCAAAATTGTACTTTTAAACTCACACACAAAACTGCATAAGTATTTTTAGTATTTTCTTATATATTTAAATTCATTTGGGGAAAGAAATCTGTTGAGTTTTTAAATATGTAAGTAGAATACATATTAATATTATCTTACAGAAAACAGTCTGAGAAGAGTGATTTAGGATAATGATCAAAAAGGAATGCAAATATACCAAAAACCCTTTAATATTTCTAATCAGTAGGTTACTTTAAAAAGCCATTTAAAGTGAGAAATCAAAAGTTCAAGTAAACCTTTAGCACTTTATTTTAATTTAAAATAAACAGATATATTTTAACTCATGGATCTCTGATGCAGAGTGAAATTTTTATATTTGAACTGTACTCACTGATTGGATTTTCACCTTGTCTTTCTGGCATAAGCAGCACACAAAGGCTCGCCTTCCTTTCCCCTTTTTCTTTCTTTTTTTTTTTTAAGTGAGCTAAAGATTTCAAGACACCTGCAAGCAATTTGAATGCAAATTCCTTGATTTTATCATTTTATTTCATTCTTTAGTTCTCTCATTCACATATAATTCAACAGTACGTCTTTTTTTTGGGGGGGGGGGTAGGCACAGGAGGCCTACTCACCAAAGATTCTTTCTGAAGTACTTAACTTTGCTTTTACAGAAACAACTCTCTTACTGAATTCAAATCGTATGTTTATAATATTTAGGTAAATTTCATTATTACAATAAGTAATGGTAAAAACAGGCCTTAACAGGTTAGGAAACAGTCAAAACAGATTTTTTATAAAAAAGGCATGTATGGGCAATCTAGAAAGTACCTTATAGGCTTTGGGGGTTCAATGTGCCAAGGACAGCCATTCGGCATATTTTACTGAGGGAATGGAAATTTTACTTGACTCAGTGAATGATTTCACTGAAGTTTAAAAGCTTCTACAATCTTACTAGACATAGCATTGCTAGAAAACTCTGATCCATACACTGACAGATCTTTAAGAAACTGCGGCCCAGAACTCAATTTTGTTAGTTCATCAACTTGAATACTAGCAGGCCAATCAAAAATCACATAAGCTGCCTCTTAATTTTGTAAGAAAGGTAGTAAAAAATGAAAACACTATGGATCAGATCACACGTCACAAATGATACGAATAATTCTCTCAATAGAATAATAATCTAAGCAGTATTAAGCTATAAATACGTAAGTATAACTCTCCAGAAACTATCATTTTTATCCTCCTGTAGAAACAATCCCTTTTATTCAGGGAAGAATGATCTGAAACAATCCCTTTCTTTCTGTCATGACTATTATTTTCAATCCCAAAGAAAATAACTTAATAAAAAGTATAAATAATCCATTTGAAATCTTATTTATGTCATCATAACTAAAACATCACAATGAAATTAAAAACCAAGTAATACTTACTGACAAAGAGCTAGGTATCTCTGTGAAAGAGTTTACCTTCCTATTTCCTTATTTTTAGGTACAAATGGCATACTAAGCAAAGAAATCTCAGCTTACATACTCTTTATTTTTCATCCAGCGACAGTAATGTTCATTGGCTTCTTATAAATGGTCACAATTCTGACCACTAATTAGTTCAGATTAGTGAATTCTAATTAATGAATGGAAGCTGAGACCAGCACTTTAACTCTCTGGTTTAATGCTGTGTTCTAAAGGATCTAGAATATTTTTCAGCACAAAGAAGATGCTTAATAAAATACTGTTGAATGAATGAATTCTCCAATGAATTCTTTTTTTCAGATACACACAACATATACAGAGTCAGGTCCTCAAATCTTTTCTCAATTTAAAAAAGAATTCTAATTTCTCTAATTCACTCCTATACAACAAGCATTTATTCAGCACCTACACTGGCTTTGGATAGAAAAATAAATACATCAGTTCCTGTACTGGAAAAATAGTTTATTATTATACAATTTTGCTCAATTATGCATAGAAAGCCCCAGATGTTACCTTGTTCTCCCTTTCTCTTTCGGTGTCTTCGGTTTGATCGGTCAGTGAGCACTGGTAGAGCACACGTAACAATGGACACTGCATGCTATTACACTACGATGTGGGGGAAGCTATGCAGGTATCACAGCTCATTCTTACAACAACCTTGTGAGTTGCTGTAATCTCTATTTTACAGCATAAGGAACACATCCCCAAGAGGAGAATTAACTTGTCCTCAGTCACAGTAAATTGCAGATCTAGGTTTGAAACCCAGGGAAGTTCATTTCCAAGCCCATCTCCTTTCCCCCATGGCATTCTATTGCTGAATCTCCAACTGTGGGCATCCAGCGCTGGTGAAATAGCAATAGGAGATCTGGAGTGACAGATCCAAAAACAAACAAACAAACAAAAAACAAAACAAAACAAAACAAAACAAAAAATACCCCCCAACATTGTGTGAACCTATTCAATAAATACAATGTATTATTATTTTCTCTGGAACAACATCTAAAAGAAGCACTGACTCACCAGAAGAAAACCGTGAGGCATGTGTGTGCTAAAGACTAATTCACTCATCAGAACCATGCCTTCGTGCTCTATAACAAGCAAAGGAAATCACCCACATTCTAAAAAGTAAATTTTGTGTCATCTGCCTGGTTTAAGCAACCTAAAATACCATTTCTGGCCCTCTCAACTACCATGTATTTCATTTCCACAGAAAGGTAGCTAATCTAGTGTAGAAATACTGTAAAATCTATTGCAATTCTTCCTCCCAAGAAACAACAGAAGGAAATTACAAAGAAATACACAGTAGTCTCATTTATACAAACTTTCCCTAAGGAAATAGGTGGAACTAGAAACAAAGCCATACATAACATGCCAAGTACTGATGGTCAATGCAGCACAAAGTCTTAGCAAAGATTTTGTTCAAAAATAGCCCTTAGAATATCAAAGCCATTAAAACAACTTTTTTTTTAAGCACAAGAAGTCTAGTATAATAGGTGTGTTCCTGTTATTACAAAAGCCAAGATAAAGAACTGAAATAATAATGACACATTCACTTTTTGATCCTAAAATAAAAACCAATTGGATATATTTACTGCAATGATCTCCCAAAAAGATCATTACATTCTCTTTTGTCCCCCCAAATTTCTTAAGCACCATTCTCATGTTATTCTTACTTTATTTTCTTAACCTCTTTCTACCATTTTTCTTAAGAAAAACTAAAAATGTAAAAAGTAAAAACTAGAAAAGATAAAAATGTTATAGTTTATCTCAAAAGCAAAACTAATCCTTTAACTATTTCTCTTTGATGGATTATTGCTTATTTTCATGAACTAGGTGAGATATCTTCCAATACATCTGCACTTCAAGAAAAGACAGCTACCTTTGATCAACTGTTTTTCCAATTCATTATGAAAATTGGAAAGTCATCTTCATGTGATTCCACAAAATTAATTCTCCAAAAAAACCCCACCTCAATCAAATGTAACTAGCCATCAATTTAAACTCTTTCCAATATTTGTTTATTTAGACAACAGTTAATTACATTGTTTTCCAAAGAGTTTCTCTTTGGGGGGAAAAAATGAGCTTGGGTACACTTGTACCCAAGTGAAAACTATTAACAAGTTACCCCAACAAATAGACTCATCAGTGGAGTATCCATATTTCTTGAGAGTTCAATGACACAATTGACAATAGATTGAAGTTTAAAAAAAGAGGGAGTGTGATAGGGTCAATAACAGGGACAGCATTGTGGGCAGGCTGAAAACAGTAGGATTTAGAAAAAACATGTTTCCAGTTTTATGTCTCCATATGTATAGCTTATGGATAATCACTGCAATCTTTGTATGAATAACTATCCTCTTTCCTTTGACAAGGTTATTGAGTGATAGGAAGACATCCACACACTCCATTTAAAGTCATATCTCCAAGACTACAGAAAATACTCAAAGTTAATTCTAAAGATTAACACATAATTATTTCAAATATGAAAATGGAATATAATTATACTCTTACTGTTGAATGTATAATGGGTTTGTGTTAAATAATTCTGTTACTCACCTTAGTTTTTCCCTTATTCCACCTGGTTCAGTAATTTGTTTTCTAAAGAACATATGCTTAGTGGAAGTAAACAAGACACCCCAGAAGTATATTCTCTTCTTCCTTATTAATGGCATCATTAAATCTGCCTATTTATAGTCTCAAGTATCTGACCTCATGGCCTACATGGATAAATGGATTTGTTTAGTTTTTAATCCTCAGTGTGTGCTTAGCAGCAGTTAATCAGAGGGAGATAATAACTTGATATATCTTTTTGATCTTTAAAATAAAAAATGGTGATATTACATTTTCTGTTGTTTTGACTTATATGAACTTTAAGTATGATAAAGTTTCTTTGTGAGTGAAATTTGAAAAATATAAATCTCATGTATTTATTTCTTTAGGAAGACTAAATTTGAATTATGCAAGTCAGATTTCTACAAGGTATTTAGAAACTTAGCCCTTGTTAATTTAATGTAACTACTCTGATTTTATTTAACAAATTATTTTCTGGATTTAAGACATATTTTATAATAGCAAGTTGATTTATAATTTAAACACATAAAATATTTCCTAGGCACAAATAATTATTACTTTTCCTCTACTCTAATTTTTTAAAAATCTTACCACTTCTAAGAAGATTTCTTTAAAAACTAAACAGCTATGTTACAGGAAATAATTTTATGCACTCTTGGTGGAACTGTAAATTGGCACAGCCACTATGGAAAACGGTATGGATGTGTCTCAAAAAATTAAATATAGCACTACCATATGATATAGCAATCCCACTTCTGGGTATATATCCAAAGGAAACAAAAAGAGGATATCAGATATCTGCACTCACATGTTCATTTCAACATTATTCACAAGAGCTAAGATATGGAAACAATCTAAGTGTCCATCAATGGATGAACAGTGAAAAAAGATGTTGTATATTACACACACACACACACACACACACACACAATGGAATGCTATTCAGCTATGAGAAAGAGAGAAATCCTGCCATTTGTGATTACACAGACGGACCCTGAGGGTATTGTGCTAAGTGAAATAAATCAATCAGAGGAAAACAAATACTGTATGATATCACTTACATGTGGAATCTAAAACAGCTGAACTCAGAGAATCAGAGTTACCAGGTTCCTGGGAGCTAAAAACTAGAGAAAATGGGAGATGTTGGTCAGAGAGTACAAACTTACAGTTATAAGATGAGTAAGTTCTGGAGAGCTAATGTATAGCACGGTGATTATAGTTAATAATACTGTATTATATACTTGAAAGGTGCTAAGAGAGATCTTAAATGTTCTCATCATAAAAAAAGAAATGGTAACTTAGTGCTATGGCAGCAACCATTTTGTAATATATAAGTGTATAAAGTCAACACACTGAACACCTAAAACTTATGCAATATTATGTCAATTATGTCTCATTTATATTGATATAATGTCAATTACATCTCAATAAAGCTGGAAAAAAATATTTTCCACCACAAGACAACGTTAGCTCACATTTTTCTTCATTTTATTATTTCTTTTAAGCCACTAAACCTCCAGATATTCCACCTCAAAATTTGAGCATATACAAAAAGACTCATTTTCATATTTCATCTATGATTACATAATATTAGGTATCTATTTAAGGGATGAGGTTAGTGTGGTCTTTAAAAAAAAATAGTGAAGTTCTGGGATACACATTTTTTAAAAAGAAGTACGTTACTCTAAGCAAAGTGATGAGTCAGGCTGTGACACATTTAATGTGTCAAGGAAAATAAACAATATACTCTCCAAATCAAAAAACCATAAATTCTTCAGCTTTTTCTATAAAAATTTTGATTAAATGAGTTCTCACACATGTTTAAAAGTGTTTAAGAGTAACAGTAGTTCAAAGTAAAACATGAGACCATTTTGAAAAGCAGACAATTAGAAAATATGAAATGCTTTAAAACCTTTTACAAGTCATATATACTTGCGATCCTTTCAGGAAGTCTCATGAAATAGTCCCGTTCCTTTCGCTCTTTACACTTGGAGAACGCTAAACCGTCTGTGCTGTTCTGCTGCTAACACTACTGTTTATCATGCGTGGAAGTGCCAGGCACTCCTTACCTCTGGCAAATGTGTAAAAGAAGGAATTCACTGGTCTTACAAAATCATTCCGGGAATGATCATGTAACATTTTCACAGGACCTTTTTCTGAAGAGAATGTGTTTTACACTGTCATTTTAAAAAAATAACTTACCAAGCAATTTAAAACCTGGAGAATTCAATGTTTCTGTCTCCTTTATGAAGTTAAAATGCTTGCCAATTCTCAACCTATACAATTTTTAAAAATTTTGAAGCAATATCTCACCAGATAACTTAATCATCAGATATTAGCATTAAGAAACATGCCTATATATAAAATTAGATTTAAAAAAGCAATGAATATATATATAAGCATGTATATGCACGACTGGGACATTGTACTGTACACCAGAAATTGACACACTGTAACTGACTATACTTCAATTTAAAAAGAAAAAGAAAAAAGAAACACGCCTATATGATATTAAAGAAAAATCTTAAATTATTTGTAGGTAGTTTGAAGAAAGCTGGGTATGTGAAAATCAGATTCAGAGAAAAGATCAGGTATTTAATTTTGTAAAGAGGCAAAGGAACCAGGTAAACTCCCTGCGGATGCTCCAACTGGTTCAAGACAAGCATCGTTTTATGGAAACCCCACTACAGCTAGTGGAGGCTGATGCTTGAGTTACATGGCTTCACCCCACTAGTCCGAACGATATGAGCCCCGATATGAATGAACTAGAGTCTGAAAGGCTAGATTTTACAGTCAGTCCTTTTATAAATCAATGTTCACCTTTGCAACAATTCTAGAAATGCTCACAATCAAGTATGGATTATTCAAATAAAAACAACAGAAACCCTGATCCAAAATTGCATGTCCCATTATTTTCACTAATAGAAGCAATATTTATTCTTCCACGTGCGCAATATTAAATCTGATGCAGCTTTAGCCTAAAATAAAATGAAAACTTCCCCTAGGATGTCCTTTCCGGTTTTGATGGAAGAGACTCAACGATCTCTTATAGAGCTCTGGATATTTTTCACCTACATCCCTCTCCACAACCAAACCTCTTTGAAAGGGTATATGTAGTTTCCATCTCTATTTCCTTACCTTGTATCTACTTATAAGTCCACACCCATCTCGCTGCCACCCATTAGCCCCAAGAAGATAAGGCTGTCCAGGATTTTGATTATCACCAATGACCCTCATGTTCTCTGTCCTTATCTCACTTGACTTCTTAGCAGTATTCTAAACAGCTGATACTGTCAATCCTGAAATCTTTGCCTGGAAGCAGATTCCCACTGTCATACATTCCAATTTTGCCAAGAGAGTCCCAGTTTGCCTCTGCTGTCCCAGCTTTAGTATTTAAAACCTAAATCCTACTCCACTTTCTTTCACTCTCAAAAATGTCCCTGCTTGCACAATCACATGGTCATCCTACCTGGGTATTAATGCCAATTTTTTTTACGTCTCCTCTTGACTGTCTAAACTTGACAATGCCAAAACATGAAACTTTAATCTCTGCCCTTTCCAAACTCAATAAACAGCCCCACTAAAGCCAAAAACCAAAGACTTAAACTTAAGTCTCTCTTCCCTTACTACCCGTATTCAGTTCAAAATAGACGCTGAATCCCTACACTTAATCTCCACTACAGCCATCCCAGGTCAACCCACCATCCCCTCCCACCTGCACCACCATTACAGTTTCCCGCCATCTGCACTCATGCTGCAATCCAATCTCCTCCAAAAACTTCCAGGATGATCATTTTAAAACGTAAACTCCATCAATTCATTCCCCGTTTTAAATCCTCCAAAGGTTTCCTCTGGCTCTAAGAATGAATCCCAAAAGCCTCATCCCAGTGAATGAATCCCAGCAAGCCTGGCCTCTCTGGCTCTCGCAGTGCCTGCATGAGCCCCTGGGCTCCGGCAACCCCGGCTTCCTGCTAGGGCTGCCTTCTATGAGCCCTCCCAGGCTCCCTGGCTCTGCCTTTGCTCTTCTCGCCTAGGATGCTCTTCCCCTTGAACTTTCCTCATCACTGAGATCTCAGCTTCTTGTCAAGACTTTCAGGGATGTCGTCTACGGTAGCAAACCAGTTAAAATAGGGCTATCACCTCACTCCATTTTAACTCTCTTTATAGCAAATATCACTGCCATTCTTTCATTTATTTTGTCAGTCTGACTGTCCTCCCCAGCCAGCTCCCCTCAGAATCTAAATTCTGACAAGAGATATCTTGTCAGTCTAGTCTTTTCACTTGCAGGACACCTCCCAGCCTCCCACAGACAGTCAGGCCCAGGCAGGCTGTCTCCTCAGAGCAGAGGGGTCCCTGGTGAGCACCGCTACCAACAAGGCCCCCAGCTCCTGCAACAGACTGCACAGACGAGGGTCCCTCCACCAGCCACTGGCCCAGGAGTTCAGTCTGGGAGGTAAGAAGAAGCATGTAGAGGGTAGAGCTCCACCAGCTTAGATGCAAAATTAAAAGCAGGTAAGAGATGTACAAGCGGGAAATGTGGGTCAGGCCTCCACCTGTGGAACGAATTCCTCCTGCAGGTAGGCCTGAAAGGAGGCCTCTTGAGAACAAAGCTTGCCTCCAGCACTTTTGTAAAACCATGATACGATTACTTTTACTCCTTTTGTAGCTTAGATACATAATTACAGCATCACTCCCCTGTCTTACAATAAGCAAAGTGCTACTTTTGCTCAATGTGGTGCAGTCCAGTAAGACAGAGCTGACACCTGGTCTGAGTCCCAGCTTAGCCATTAAGTGGCTGTGTGATCCAGAGCAAGTCACTTATCTTCACTCTGCCTTAGATCCTCATCTGCACAAGGGGGCGATAGAAATGTGCACTCAGGGGGTTACTGTGAAAATTTAGTACGTTAATAGAAGTTCACTCCTCAGCGCAGTGCCTGCAGCACTGACATAGCTAATACTTACTGAGTGTTCTAATGCCCCAAAAAGAACAGCAGCAGACCTTCACGGTAAACAATTTAGAAAGTGAAGTTGATTCTACTCAATACCCCCTTTTAAAAAAAGGTATATCAGTAAAAAAAAAAATTTATTTTCTAAGTGAAGTAAGCCAGAAAGAGAAAGAAAAATACCATATGAGATCACTCATATGTGGAATCTAAAAAAAAATGTGGAATTAAAAAAAAAAAAAAAGAACATAAATAATGAAACAGAAACAGACTCATAGACAGAATACAAATTTGTGGTTGCCAAGGGGGCGGGGGGTGAGAAGGGACAGACTGGGATTTCAAAATGTAGAATAGATAAACAAGATTATACTGTATAGCACAGGGAAATATATACAAGATTTTGTGGTAGCTCACAGTGAAAAAAACGTGACAATGAATATATGTTCATGTATAATTGAAAAATTGTACTCTACACTGGAGTTTGATACAACATTGTAAAATGACTATAACTCGATAAAAAATGTTTAAAAAAAGACTAACTCAATAAAAATGTAAAAAAATTAAATAAAATATTAAATTTTTTTTAGTTTAGTCAATTTAAACTTAAAGATGCACACAAGCAACTACACACACACACACACACTTTTTTTTTTTTTTTAAGGATTCTGAGTGAGTCTCATGGAAAATTTTTGAGATTTTTCATACGGGTTTTTCCTACACCAACTTTTTAGTGTGGTTTCCTCTTGAAAAACAATTAATCATTAAACATTAGTTAAAGAGTTAAATACTATTTTCCTTAACTCCCAGGACACTGGGTTATGAGCGCCACAAAGACAGAGACACCATCACCACAAAGTATGGACAGAAGCTGCACGATTCATATTGATTTAACAACCACTGCACTTCTGTTTATTTTCAGCTTCGTGCCTTATTTAGAAACCAAATACTGTTTGCCCTGGGCGGTGCTGCCGGTGTCTCTGCCCGGCCAAGTGGGAAGTCCAAAGGCAGGGCAGGCAAAGACACAGTGGAGATGCTATGTTTTCATGAAGACATGCTGCCCCTTTGTGAGGTCTCCGGGCAAGGGGTAAATATAATCCCCAGTCAACAATTTGCTCTTCCACTTGGTCAAACTCTAGAACAGACACCCTTTAAAAGTATCTTGCCTGTGATGCTCATATTTTCCCCTGGGTGTTTCTTTCATCTTGAAGAGAATATTAAATACACACACACATCCTACCAGAATTTCACCAGCAGTGAGTAATTTCCCCTGTAATTTAATTATTGTATTTTAGGATTGTAAAAGTTAGGTTGTATTTTAATTGTAAAAGTAATTTCCACTACTCTAAAATTGAAAACATGAAAATAAGATTCAACACCTTGAATCACCATGAATAACAGAGAAAACAGCCATTTATCTTCTTTGCATTAAGTTATTAGACCTTTTTTTCCTTTTAACCAAAAAGTCTTTTTTTGGGGGGGAGGGTAGCTCAAATCCATATGACAAAAACATTACAATAATGAATCCAAAGAAAAACAATATGCGAACACTTACGGAGAAGGGTTGGAACAGTTTTGTGAAAGTGAAATTCTTCCTCAGGAGTTGTAGAAGTGTGGGGTTAACATTTCAATTTTTAGATAAAAGCAGGCTTTGGCATCCCCCGGTCCCCAGCAGCAGCTCACACACACAGCACACTTACAGCAGCGCATGCTCTCGGGAGAGAGCCTCTCAGGCCCTCTTCCGTTCTCCCTGCCAACAGCCCACCAACAGGCCCTCTGCTTATTTGCAAGACACTCAGGGATAAGAACTGTGCAGAGAGGCGGTCACTCACTGACGTAGTACAATGAGGGGCAGGATGGGAACCTAAGTGGCCTGACTCCAGACCTGCACGCTTATCCGCTAAACTTAAAGTCAAATCTAATTCTTAAATGTGCTCCAAATTAAATCTTCCAACCCGATTTTGTTTCAAAGGGCTTAGCTGTGAAACAGCTTATCTATAAGCACTGTACTCAAAACGCTAAAAAAAAAAAAAAAAAAGCATAGGGGAACTAGGCGCACAGAGAAAACCAGTAAAATAGACCTACTTTCAACCAGTATCGAGAGCATAACAAGATATTCAAACATCATCACTGCTTTTTAAGGAAGATGTGCAAATGCTTTCCTAAATAAGTTGATGACATTATTCATTATCAACGTACATAATTTTTAAACCTGAACAAAGCCACATATTTTATAATGATATTTTTTCTTTAGCCTCAGAGAAGACTATCCAGTAGAAAAAAGGGAATTTTTATTCTTGTAATTTAGGACATGTTTCATTTAGATGATACTTTTAATTCCTCGGTTACTCTGCATGGCCTTTTACTTTCATGCTTTACAATTTCAGAATTCCACAGGTTACAGAAGTGTGAATAATCTTCACGGCTAGCATGGTTATAGTACTTAATTCTCAGTGTTATAAAAGCTAAAAGAAATGCCTGACCTACTTATTTCCAATTTCATGAGTTTTTTTTTTTTACTCCATTAATAAAATTACTAATGTTTTAATGTTAAAGAAAATTTCTAAAGTACAGCTGCACATCCCTAAGGAAACTCTGTGTTGCTGAATGTTTTTTTTCCTTTAAAAATACTCACATGATCAGAAAATGAGTCTAACACACTGAATAGAAAAGTATTATTATACCACTATAAAAACTGAGCAATAAAGACCAAACTTAAGTACTTCCATTATTCTGCAAACTATGACATCAAAGTATATACATTAAAAACCAAACGGAAAACAGGTTAGTGGTTGCCAGGAGCTGGGGGAGGGAAGATGTGGAGTGATTGCTTGACGGTTACGGGTTTCCTCTTGGGATGATGGAATGTTCTGGAACTGGATAGTTGTGGTTGCATAACATGACACATGTATTAAATGCTACAATGCTGTGCATGTTAAAATGGTTAAAACAGTAAATTTTATGTTATGTGTATTTTATCACAATTAAAAAAAAAGCCATATATTTTAAGACTGCTATTAACATAACAAGTAGATGTCTGATGAAAGACTTACACTCCATAACTGCAATTAGGATACAAAAGTAACATGTCTATTAATATATTACTTATTAAATAATAACAATATGTAATTACTTATTAAATAATAATAACTTATTTAACAAAATAATGTTTAGCTTGTCTGAAATAGTAAGAAAATCCATTGTGAGTTTTATCTTCTAAAAAATTGTAACTTCCCAAAGAAAGTTATATTTTAAACAAAATGGTTAGGTTTAAAATGTTATCAACAGTTGAGTAGATTGTCTTCTTTCCAACATTGTTTCTTATATTCTACAAAGGTAAGATTAAGTCTTCAGCATGTGATTATGATGACTATGTATTTTTGGACCTCCATAGCAATAATCCAACTATAAACACCAAAATTCCACAGGTCTTTCAGAAAGGCAGGATGCACACCTCTCATGTTGTGGGCTGTGGCCCTGACAAAGGCCATCCAATCAGAGAGTGCCAGAAACACATGTCCTGGCTGGGCTGGCCAGAATCAAACACTAAATGCTCCTCCTCCACCACAGACATTTCAGACACATCCAATATTTAGAGACAGTGGTATCGGACACTTTACTCTTGTAACAAAGAGGTAAGAATGAAGTTTAAACCATCAAACACTACTGATAGGACTGGATACTGTCATACTCTTTCTACAGTCACCAAACCAAGCCATAAAGAGGAGGTGGTAAGACCAGGGTCCAGGCAGGAGAAACAGCAGGTCTAAGTGGACCACTGTAACCTTCTCAGGCTTCTTTTCTCTCTTCAGGTCATGACAAGTTCTCTCATTTCACAGTGTTCACAGCACTTATCTCTAATTTCATTCATATTAACTTTATGGACAGACTAAAATGCTAAGTTTCCATTTATGCACGTTTTACACTTTCAAATAGACTTTAAGACCCTTGAAGAAGGGATTGCTATCACCACAGGCAGGGCAGGCAGAAGTCACACCACAAATACATGGAAAGCTTATAATCTAGACCATCTTATTGTTATATTTTCAGGTCTGCATTATGTATGTGAAACTAACTTTTAAATTCTATCCTTTAAAAATAATTCTTAGATATTTCTTTAGTCCCCCAAGTTCTTTACACACTGCTAAAGCATGCAGAAGGTGCTCGATTCACATACATAATTATTTTGCATGGCTGCTTCCATGAATTCCTTGGTGATATGCACATATACATTGTTCAGAGCATTGGTTCTAAAAGGCCAGTTCTAATATTAACTCCTCTAAAAAGACATCTCAAATACGTCCCCCTTCCTCCCTTTGGAAACTCCTAGCCCACTGTCCTGTGTTCACTAAGCACTCAGAGGAGGCCTCTCATGGGTAACCAGAGCACAAAAGCTCTATATGATACTTACTAGGCCTTTATCTATTCCCTTCCTACATTGTGGATTCTTTTAGGGTAGGAAATTTGTCATTTTCATTTGGTACTAGAAGAGTCAATGAATGATTTTTTAAAAGATGAATATAAAAAGTAAATGGATATAAAAATAAGGGTATTTGTGCATTCATGAGAAAACTTCTAGAACCTCATGAATGAAGTCAAAGATTTAGAGAGTTGGGTTGTGCGTGGTTTTGTTTGTGTTGTTTTGATTTTTAAAGCAAAAAAAAAAAAAAAAAAAAGACAATAGGCAAACCTCTTCCTGATGAAACAGGGAGAGAGTCACAACTGCCAGCAGGGGAAGTGACACCAAACAATTTCATGTGAGCTAGGAGCTCCAAAATGAGAGACAATGTAATTGCTAGCAGTTGCTATGGTAGCAAAAATAAACCTTATACAGATATTTCAGTCATCATTTAACTATGCTATCTATTTACTGGGGGGTTTTCAGTGGTGGTTGAAGCCAAGAAAGGAAAAAATAACATCTGAGGCTTATTCGCCAGGAAGAAAATAGGAAATTGATATGTGGGCAACAACTGAGGTCTTCTTCAATCAAAAAATAGCTGGAGGGAATCCTAATCCCCTCCCCACAAAGGGGGGACATTCTTACAC
This sequence comes from Camelus ferus, assembly GCF_009834535.1. Lineage (NCBI taxonomy): Eukaryota > Metazoa > Chordata > Mammalia > Artiodactyla > Camelidae > Camelus > Camelus ferus. Next base: position 40,131,909 of record NC_045700.1, read on the forward strand.
AGACAGGCATAGAACAGGAGGCTAAAGGAAATAAAGGGATGGAAGTGAAGCAATGGCATAAAAAGGATAATAAATCTAACTTTTCAGATAAATGTCTTAAGTTCAATTTACAGTTTTCCTAAGTATAAGAATATTTCTTGTTAACAAAGTCGACCTTGTTGCATGGAGAAGTGAATCAAGAATATTTGAACACATGGATGGTAACTGCAAACTGGAGGGCACTTTCTATATAAAAGGGACTCCAAATGGAGTCCATATTCACAAAGGTGTTTTATACATATAAAGGGCAAGGCACTATGTTAGTACCGGAAATGTACTAAAATATGCAGTCCAGCCATAAATACACACAAAATAACATGGGTACAAAGCATCTTAAAAGTCATGACAAATAAAACAGACAGTATGTATCTGGGCAGAAGTATGAAGAAAAACATCCTGGAGGAGGTGAGGGCGGACATGGTCTCATGGGCTGTGGATGTTAGATGTTGAGATGGACTGATAGAGGCATTTTTTGAAAACTGAATGTAGGAACGAGGTGTAAGCAGAGGCAGGCATCAGTGGGGCTTTAAGAAAAGAAAGAAGCTTCATTTACGGGGTGGAGTAGGAGGAATGACTCAAGCAACCAACAGTAATAACACTTATAAAATAAAATAATAACTCATCTTGAATCACACCAGAGAGATCCTAATGAAGAGCCTTTATTTCACAGCTCCATCTCCCTTAGGTCCACAGTCCATAATCACTGCCTCGAGTGGCCTGAGTATCACTCTCCCCCGTTCTTTCTCACCAACCACATACCTGTCTATCATACCTTTGGAACTGCTATCCAATCCCCAAGAAGCATGGTACACCATTCTTAATATTTTCTACGAAGATTCCCTCTACTTCCTTGCCTTAATGTATGTTGCCTGTTCCTCGGTTACACCATCTCCATCATAAACGTCTCAAACTTGATTCTCACCTTGCCTCTGCAGATCAGGGAAAGGGAGCAGAGTCGCATTTTCCTGAATCCCTTCTGCACCGTGCATACTGATGGATGACTCTACTTTATTAACAACCATGCCTCTTCTTCCAATGGTCTCACCATCTAGGCACATTGCCATTTTATCCATGTTAGTCACTTAACTCCATGTTGCCTTCTACAAACATAGAGAAGTTTGATATTTGGCTCACAGCAAACTTCCCTGCCTTTTGCTGTCAGTACTCTGTAAACTTCAGTGTGCATACTGATGGTTCATTCAGCATCCTACCTAGTGAACTGGCCTCCTTACACCTGGACTGCATCACCACAGGACCTTGTCACTGCCTGAAAGCTTGCCACATCAGAAATACCAAACTTTAATACCCCATCCTCTGATTATAACTTCTTATGCCTTTTCCACTCCTGCATCCCCTGCTCTGTGAACTTGATCCCTCAAATACTGTAGCCTCGTTTACTTGCCATCCATCATAGAACAACTTGGCCAATCACCTGAGCTACACTTTCACCTACAATCTCAGTAACTTTGCATCTTTGATCTTTCAGCTTATGGCTCATAAAATCCCAACTTGGAATTACTGTAGTAATGCCTTCCCTACTCCCTTAAGAGACCTCTGAGGAAAGTAAACCCTACAAAATTGTTCTATTATTGATTTCAGACTGTCTTCTCTTATGAATTAGTCTTAATTTCTGTAACAAAATCTGAAATAAACTATTAGAACTTGAAAATGTAAGAAGCCCTTTCTTTACACTGAATAAAAATAACTGACTCTTGTCAGTTGCTTCCTTAGCACCCGTTTCCTACCTCTTGCACAGGTTAGCAGCTCCGGTGACTAGATGAGATTGATTCCATAAGCTTGCCACATAAGTGGTCCCTAACTGGCATAAAACAAGCAGCCAACTCTCACAGCCTTACTACTGCGACTGGCATTAACTGAAGCCCAAACCAATCTGAGGCTGGCATGACTCTGGCTATAGGAACTGTTATGGGGACTGCGGCTTAAAGCTGGTTCAGGGTGAGGCCCAGGAGTCTTCTTTGACAATCAGGGTCAGATAGACTTTCTTCCCCAAGAAAGACTGATGTGCAGATGAGACACTTGGAACTGCAGCATCTATTGCTCAATGGCCTGGGATCATCAGAAGGCCTGGGATCAAATCAACTTTGTAACTTTGTATCTTTTTTTTTTGATCTAGAAAAAGATGGTAACAGTAACTTCATGGAGGGTATGAAAATTACATGAGAGATATGCAAAGAATCTGCCGTCAGGTTACCCAGGCCCACTTTCTCCCTCCAGTAGCACCCACCAGCTGGAGAACTGAAATGGGAAGATAGTATAATTTAGGCTGATTCAGTTTTACAGCTGGAGGCATGTTGAGCAAAAGTTTGTCTAGGGAGAAGAGAAAACTTGAAATTGAGCCAGCTACTGAAGGGGGTTAAAATGACTGATCCTTGAGTTTAGATGAACAAAGAAATAAATGCATAAGAAGCCAGACAACTAAATAAAAATACATATATATAAATATCTGGGAGATGCAAAGAGCAGTACAATAGGTTTAGTAAGAAAGGGAGGAAGACAATTTGTAGAGTGAGTTAAATTCCTAAATGTATCATTTCAGAGGTACGCTAATGCCAGTCAGTGATGAGGGAGACGGATGGCAGGATGAGAGAGGAGGGGTTTTTTGTTTGTTTTTCTTTTTAAAATTAAAAAAAAACACACAAAACATTAAGATGGAGTACCAGGTGAGTCGAATACTCCAACTTAGTAGAAATCATGATGACAATTTAGAGAGGGCTGAGAAAAAACTGGTGAGGGCTGGGCAGCTATAAACGTGGTCAGGAGTGTTTGGCCAGCCGATATAAATCTCCAAGGTCGTGAGAATTCTTGCCTTTTTATATCCTGACAAGAGTATAGGATAATATGAAGCAAAATTAGAGCACAGGGAAAGATAGTATTAATATTACCACTTTGATCAGGAAAACATCTTCCAAAAGAAATGCCATGTTCTTGAAGACAACGAGTAACACAGGCAAGGAGAGGGAGGTGTGAGGTGGAAGTTGTGTTTGTCACCAAGCAGAGGTTCAGAGGGTTCCGCTGAATACTCAGCCAATCCACTAGCTCTCAAAAACCTACGTATTTTCAGCATTGTATTATTTCTATTCAGATTTCAGAATAGGTGAGAAGATTAATCTAATTCCTACTTAAATATCTACTTGAAAACCTATAATCAGCAAGCCTATTTCTCATATCAAACTCTAGATTGTAATTGCAGATAGTCTCTCTGCAATTACCCCTTTTACAGGACGTTTTCAAAAATAAGTAATAATTGAGTACAACTGGATAATTCTCAGCTAAGATTACTACTTACTTTCCTGCCCTTAAATTGATGGATGTTTTATACATATTGGGCCAGTTACATAATCATGAATACTTCCAAAACAGCCAGCTGTTTTGTTTTTTTTAGCTTACCAGTTGTTTTTTTCTTATACTCAAATGCATTGAGAGGAAACAGATGAAGGTGATAAAAATATAAATACAAATTCTCTATAATTAAATGTGAACCAAAGACTGCCATTCTTATTCAATTTTTTTTCTTTTAACTTATAAACTGGTATCTTATATTTGCTCACTAAGTATAAAAACTTTTTAAGAAGGTAAGAAAAAATTAAAAAGGAAAGACTACGCAAGGAGCTCCAAAAAGAAAACATGGTTTACATAACACGGCCTCGATCACTGACGGAAGGGCTTGGAGGACACGCTACTTCTCTCTGGAAGCCAATTCAGCTTTTGACAGTTTTAGGCACCTGATCTAAAACAAGGCCAAAAGACACAATTCTAGCTTAGGAATAACTTCCTTCCTTCCCACGCTTCTGCATAACTTAAACTATCGCCTTATAATATGCTCTCCAAAAGGTAACTCCCATCAGAAATCTCCAGGAAAATCCACATCTAAATTACTTGCCATTCAGAAAAAAAGGTGCATACACATTTAAGTTTCTACTGTATACACACTTGATTCTCCGCAGCTTACCTTTGAAAAAGTACTCGGCAGAATACTCTCTCGGAGACATAATAGATTTAGGACACTTTCCTAGAGTTACGTTGCTAAATGCTTTTTTCTCGTACTTTGGAATTAAGAGATAAGAGTTTAGCTCTGGCATCTCTCGTCCCACTTTTTATAATGTCCAACCTCTCAAAATTAAAGAAAAAAGTATAACTGCACATATTAACCAAATATTTCTTTTAATAGTATTCATTCACTGAAACAGTTCCTAATGGCATGGTTTAAAAAGTATCTTTGTGTTTACCAGAGGAGGAAGTGGGAGGAAGGAGAATTGGATGAAGGTGGTCAAAGGTACAAACTTCCAGTTATAAGATCAACTCTACGCATGTAATGTACAACATGATGGATATAATTAACACTGCTGTATATTACATATGAAAGTTGTCAAGAAGGGAAATCTTAAGAGTTCTCATCCCAAGAAAAAAAAATTTTCTTTCTTTTCTTTAGTCTGTATGAGATGATGGATGCTCACTAAACTTACTGTGGTAATCATTTCATGATATATGTAAGGTTGATTATTATGCTGTACACCTGAAACTTACATGGTGCTGTATGTCAATTATATCTCAATAAAACTGCAAGGAAAAAAATGAACACACATCCTAACACCAAACAGATTATATCTAGGAGCTGCTAATACATTATGATGGCAGTTTCTCAGAAATTATTTTGTTAAAAAGAAAAAAAACTCATCATCTGTATGTATACCCACTCAAAACACTGGAAAGGAAAAGTCAAAAAATATTCCACTGGACCAGAAAGGCCAAAGGTGGCATTTTAATGAGGGTCAGAGGTGAGGACGGTCAGGAAATGTGGTCATGGAAAAGAAAGCAAGGTCTCCTCCATCGCAGGGATTCCTCGGTAATGGTATGGTGGGTATAGTGAACTGGCACTCAACCTCCATACCAACTACCTTCCTGTATGCCTTCCTGTATGACGGAGGCCAAAACCCAATACATTATTTTTTCCAGGCTCCCTCGAAACTAGGGGGCTGCTAATCACATATGCAGGCATGAGATCAGGAAGAAGAAGGTGGACTAAGCAAAGTCATGAGACACTGGGCTTTGCTGCCCAGCACCCCATTGCCCAGGAACTAATTTCATGAGTATGAAAAAGCAAAGCAAACCCTGGGACACTTTTTTTTTTTTTTTTTTTTTGCCCCCTGGGATGAATGCACAATGCACACAGTGGTTTCTGAGCCACATTTGCAGTGACATCATGGTGATTCCTGGTTCCCAGCTACACTCTGAGGGCAGCTTCTGACTGTCACAGAGGCAGCAGTGTGTCTGGCAGGCCAGACAAACAGTGTGACCACATCTGAAGGCCCAGCCTAGGTCCTGCTGCTCCAAACTGCCAACATTTTTATAAGTTTTATTCCCTTTTCTGTTTAAAATTGCGAGTTTTTCTTTTATGCTCTGAAACTGAAAATTGATCCCACACATTTATATTAAAATACTTAAAAAGATAAGTGCTCAATTATTTTATTTTTTTAATCCAAATCCTTCTCTGATAAACACCTAAGGGAGGTTATTTTAAGGAGTAGGTTCACTTCTGGAACGAATTCCCATTGGCTCCAGAAAGAAGATTGGCTCCAGAAAGAAGAGATAGGATCTCAGTTATCTTATAATTGAAAATGGTCAGCTTTTTAACAACAGGATCATGACTAAGAAACACCTACTGCAAGTTTAAAAGACCTAGGGCCCAATTCAGACTCACTATGTGACCTTGAGCAAATTATTTCATCTCTGTAAGCCTCAATTTCCTCAACCGTCAAATGGACCAATACCAACCACACAGAAACACTACTAAACACTGTGTATTAAAATTACACATGTAACATACCTTAACAAGCACTAGACATCGTGAGGGAGAAAAAAAAATTCCCTTTTCAAGTCTCTTAAAAGTTCTTTAGGCTCAGTAAGACTTTCAGAAAACATTTAAATTTTTGAAACATCTATTTTTACTCTTGATTTGTGTATGGAGAGAAGACTCATAAGCATATGCGCTAAATCCTGCCCTAAAATCAGCACTCAGAAACACTAAGTGACCCAGTGCTGCTCCACCCCAGGGTTAATCCTATGGTGTCCTGGATCTCTCCTTGGAGTAGACATTCCAGTGGGAGACACACCCTGCAGTTCCCACCCATAAACATTCTTACCACACAACTCCACTGAATTTCTAATCAGGGATCACTACTCATCCTGGGGTAAAAAGAATCATCAAGTTTATCTTCTGCTTCTAAATTCCAAAATGAAGTCCTGAGATAATAAGCTCCTAGATCCCCCACGAGGGGCAGAAATTCTGAAATTTGCCCTTATGAGCCAGACCCACCCCTTGTAGGATGTGATTCAAATCTCTAAAATACTCAATTTATCCCTTCCCAGGGTGACTTGTAGACTAAATTGTAGAAATAAATGGAACTTTTTTTCAGCAGCAACAAAACTCTGCTACATGATAGTGGTTTATAAACCCTTTTAAAGGAAGGGTTTGGTCTTTTCTTTAAAAAAAATAAAAATAACAAAGGCTTATACCATCTTAGATTTCCAGCACTAGTAAAACTGAACCTTTTACAAATGTGACATATTTTAGTTAACAAGACTTAATTTCAAGTATTTTCGCATGTGATTTTGACGTACATTTTATTTTGCCAGAAAATACCAGAGGAAAAGAAGTAAGAGACTTTTATGACAATGTTTCACCCTAATTAATCTTTGTTCTTGCATCAGATCCTTATGACTCAGATCGTTAGTGACCAGGAAACATGTACCTTGACAGATTTTTGTTTTTATAGCTTCCATGTTAAGTTCGATGTGAAATCTCCTTCCAGTATTAATGGGTCTATATGTGATGAGGAATACAATGCAAAAAAAAAAAAAAAAAATCCTAGTATGTCATAGAGTAAGAAGACATTTGCATGAGGAAGCATTCAGCAATTCAAAACCAAGTATACGTGCATATTTTACAGCAGGCTGAGATTAGCATCATCTTGCTTACCTGCAAAACTAGTAAGATAAGTATTCTCCTTTGTAAAGGGTTATAAAGAATGAAAATCATTAGGGTCACTTATTAGAAAAGCAATTTTCAATTACAGATGAGAGATTTGTGTGTCTATCTTAAAATTCATAATTTGAAAAACTTTGCAAGATGGTTAAAGCAGCTTTGACACAACTTATTTAATTATTCAGTCACAGTTAGGACCTTGCCCTCCCCCACTATCACATGGTTTTCCATTACAAGCACCAGGTCACAAATACTTAGAAGAAGAATGAATTTGAAGGAAGTAACAGCAGAACTGCCTTTTTAATGCACCAATTACTTTAAAAGGAAAAATTCAAACCTCAAAACTGAAGTTGAGCCACAGGCTTCTCATCTGTATCCTGGTGAGAGTAGTACCTATTCTTACCTGTTATTATAAGGCTTAAATTATGTATATGTAAATTATTCCATGGATGTAAAATCAAAGAAAACTGCCCTTGTCTAAATGCTACATATGAAGGGTGGGAGGAATGTCTTTGAGTTTTAGGGCTATCTTATACTAGGGGGAGGTCCGGATAAGAATTTTCAGAAGTATACAAATAAAAGTTCATTTCAGGTGATCTGAGGGAGGGGTTGGGGTGAGGCAGGTAAAGAAGACAAAAATCAGGTGAGGGATATGCAGACATCCTTAAAAGTTGTACGATACCATACTTAGAATTCTGACATTTCAGTGACGCTTTACTTTAGGTACCATGATGGCTCAGCAAATTTCATACCATTTGGCAAATTCCATTGTTGAGTCAAGTGCATGCTCCTGAACAGTACAGTCAGAGATGAAGGGAGGAGAAAGAACAGGACTAACTGGGGCTCGGGACAGACATGGCACAGGTACTTAAACTCCCCAGGAGTCACAAGGCAATTTCACCCCCAACACACACACATATACCAAGTGCTTTGGTTCAAAGACGCAGACACCCCTCCCAGCACCCCAGCCCTTTCTCCACCCTCCCTGCCTTGGGTTGCTCGAGTGTTTTCTTATTCAGCCAATATCATTTATACGCAAAAAAAAAGGCATTGTTAAACTCACAAATCCTTTCCCCACCCAACAAGTACTAGTGTTTAAGACCTAGTATTGTTCAGAAAAGCCAAGAATATGAATTCCTAAGCCTCCTAAATCAACGCCAACAGCAAAAGCCAATACAAACAGAAGTGAATGGTGAGAAATACTTATCACAGTCACCAGTCTTCACTAAGCCCACTTCCTTCTAGGACTCTCCTCATCTTCGTCTCTAGGGAAAAGCTGCTTCCACATATCAAGGAATCAAATGTGTTTATTTTGAAAGGGAAACTACCCAAGATGTTTCTTGTCAAGTTACTCCTTCATAACAACATCCTAAAAGGAGAGCCTTTACATTTTTTTTAAAAAGTGGCACAGTATTTTGAAGCATTGACAAGGCTGAAAGGATATAAGCTGAAAAGTCTTCAACAGAAGGGGATTTGTTACGCATATATGTGTGTATGTTTATGTATATGTGTATACACACATAGAGAGATAGATGGAGACAGGCAGAAGAAAGTACAGAAGGAAAATGACAGTTTTTACTTTTTGATAAAAATACACAATTCCCTCAGGGTTTAGAAAATTAAAATGAATTCAATGCCACTTAAATGTTTTTCATGTCATTACTACTAATCATTTCCACTTATTCCATATTATATTTTATTAAACTTACCATTGCAAATTTGTACTAACCCCTTCTTGCACCAGGAGTAGTTAGACTGCCCAATGACCACCTCCCCATAAAATAACCTCTCTCCAGGACTTCATGCAAAGAAAGCTGAGCCTGAGCTTGATGGCAGAAACCCAATGACTTCTCAGGATTCTTCCAATGGGCTGATCGACTTCAACAAGTAGCATGAGGCCAGCAGCCGAGAAACTCATGCCCAGCCGCAGTCTCTGCTGTGACTGGTCCTAGTCCTTCCTGCCCCGAGTCCACACTGCATGACCCTGCCCAGCGTACCCTGTGGTTTCAGGCCTGGATGACAAGCCCTTTGGAGAAAGCTGGTCTGGAATTCTACCATTCTCTCTCCATGTCTGTGCCCCCTCTGTTTTAAAACTGGTTCGAGTGTTTCAGTGTAGCTGATTTTTCCGACCCGTGTTCACATTGTTCATATACCAGGTAGAAAAATAAAGATGTCACAAAGGAGAAAAGAAAAGGGGGGGGGGGCTTTAAATTGCCATAATATCTTATTAAAAAAATCACACAGAACAAACATCTAAAATACCTAAGATGCTTCAGTATTTTCTTGAGACCGAATTTCCTACATTAAGAAGTCTAAAATAATACATGCTTAATTTTAGAGAAAGATCTGAAAAGCAAATAGTGTACTGACAACCTTAAAAATCATTTCAAAGTTTCTCCCGAGACAATGAAGAAAAGAACTTTGAGAAGAAATGTATAAAGGTTTTTATCGTGCTGAAACATTATGATCTTCCATATGCAATAAAGCCAAATACAAGAAATAGAAGCCGGCAGACTAAGAAAGCAGCAACGGCACTGTGGTCCAAAGAGCACGATGCCACATGAATGACGGTCATTCTGGACACTGTGCCTCCTAATGAGACAAACTACGGAATATATGCCATCGACAATATCTTCTAGTCCAAAACCACTCAACTTGAATCCATGTTGCCTAGATTTAACTTTTCCATACAGAGAGATTTAAGAACAAGCGAACACCACTAAAAGGAAGCAACAGAAAATGCAATATTTTGTAGGACAAATGGCTAGGTCCTTTCAAAAGTCAGTGTCATTACTTGAGAAGCTTATAGGACACAACCAGACGCAAAACAAAGTCCCAGATTAGATCCTAATTAGAACAAAGTATGTAAATGTTTTAGAGACAATTGAGCTAACGTGAGAATGGACCAGGTATCACACAAACTGAAAATGTACCAGCGTGGAAAGGTGAAGAGCACTAACAGAAAAAAAGCAGTTGATAAACCAGCATGACCAAAACAGCATTTCATCTGGGTAGGAACAGATGTGTGTGGGAATAAACAGATCTTGAATTCTACACATTGAAGGGTACATAGAGATAATCTCCAGATAGAAGAATGCATAATGTCTAGATTTGATACGCTGGCATAACCCCTCATAACCCTGTGAGTTATCAATTTAGTGCCTCTCAGTTCCAAATGCACTCTTCAATGCCCTGAGATAAACAACAGAATTCCTTTTAAGCATCCCTCCTTTAAAGTGGGCATGATACTAAGCTTTCATTTAGAGAGCATTGGGACACTGAAGAGGAAGGGGTTTCCTAGAATTTCCAGCCTGGTCTGGGGAGTCTGGGGTGCAGAGGTGAAGACATCTGGTAGACCCAGCCATGGGCATAGACCATCCCGGCATTACCTTGCTGCCTCCTTCTGAGGCTCCTTGCTGAGCACACCCCCCTAACCCAGACCAAATGTACTGAAGATCTCTTGCCTATGCTGGTGTCTGATTCTCTGGGCAAAGCCCCTCATGGCCTGCACACAGTCACCTGTGTGACTAACAACTCAACCTCCCCAACCCTTCACCACCCTCCCTATTCCCACCATCCCAGGCACTGGGAAGGACTTCTGCCCCCTCCAGCACTCAGACTCCCACTGCCAGTCCACACCTGCTCCACACCTACACTGTGAAGAGTAGCTTATTGCTTATCTAGAAACTCCAGAGCAGCTCCAGCTAGGCTAAACCAGCAAGCGTCTCCGCTCTCCAGGGACTGATCCACATCTTCAAGGAAGTCTGACCCCTTTGCTAGCTTGTCCTTCCTTGGTGACTCTCCCTCTGCCCTACAGTACTACAGAGTGTGCCCTTGTATTATACTCTTTGTTCATAGTTAATAATTCTTTATATTAAACTTCCCATTTAACCTACTGTGAGGTTTGTATCTCCTTTGGGGACCCACACAGATGCTAATTAATAGGGTCAGTTTTCTCAGGCACATGTAGTGAAAAACTCATACAATCACCACTTGACTTATGATGTTTTATTCTGCAACTTATTCTCCTATCAGTCTAATACCTTCACAAGCTCACCTGGTTGACAAAAATGTCCAAATAAATCCTGTGGGATCTTTCTGACCCCAGAGTCTATGCACCTTCCTTTCATCATGGCCATCTACCCAGTCCTCCCTTTAGACGCCCATCCTTCCTCAAAATGAGGCATAACTGAAATATTTGGTCAGCTAGACTTTTCAAGATGTTTCGATTATATTTTTTGAACCAACGTACATTTCTCTTCCAAGAAAAGCAGGAGAGAATATAGAGGATTCTTTGCCCACTTTTGAAAAAGCAAATGAATACTTCCTTCCCCCACCAAAGAACTGGCCTCTCCTTTGTTTTTTCTTTTTCGCCATCTGCTATAACAGACACAAATGTTACTAAGTATTTTCAGTTTCAGGGAAATCAGATTGAAACTGAAACTATATACTTTTATTCCTAAATGATTATGCTTGACTACAGAATTATTAAAATTTATAATGAAAGGATCTATTATTACTGGAGATGAGGTCAAGAATCCATGGTTGTATTGGTTTGTGCTTGGCACACCAAAAACAAACTTTAAACACAAAAATAGCCAACAAATTTAAAAGAAAATGTATTTGCACTAATTTCAACACAAAAATTGCTAAAACTCTTACTGCAGAATTTCTGGATAAACTAGCTGTTTTTTAAAGCAGTGAATGAAAAGTAAATAAAATCTGAAATGTTTATGCAAATTAAAGAAGTTCATCCTTCTCTAAAATATACGCCTCTACATCTCATTATTTCTATAAATTTTTTAAAATGTATAACATCAAATTTCCCACAATTTGTTTTATACACATAGATTTATTTTTAAAATATCAATTCTCCAATCCCTTCTAAAGTTTGCCAAGACTGCCAGCATAAGCAGTCTTAAACAACTCAAATATAATTTCTCATGACTTGTCTTCCTTAAGGAAAATTGTCATAAATATGTTACTCTGACATCACATATTCAATTCCAATTATTTAAGCCAAAAATGTTATATTTTCCTTTAGTAAATACTTTAAGAATATAAATATGAGTTGGGTATTCAGAGTTGGGAAAAGAGTTGTGCTGTAATTTTCCTAACAGAGAGTAGACAAAGGAGAAATGTTACAAGATCTCAACACACAGATGGACTGCCTGCTAATAACAAACAAAATTTGATATGTGATACTAAAAACACTTAATTACAGTCACTTCAAGAGAAACTGGTCTCGGTTCTAGTTGTAGGGAAAATGAGGTAAGCACACTCTACTGTCTTTCCAAGAAAATACCACTATGAAACTTGGACAGAATGCATGAAGCAACAGTTGGAGGATTCTGAGAGTAAACTGGAGCAGGTAGACTGAAGAAGACCAGAAGTCAAAGTACCATTGAATTGGCAATGAGTTAACCACTTTTTCCCATCAGTATTCCCCAGCCAGGACTCAAAGCAGCCCAAAACTCAGAAGCAGATAATGGATGCAAAAAGAGAGTGCAAGGAGAAGCCCCGTAGTTCAGGGTCAAGGATCAGGGAAGGAGTCTCTTAATGCAAAGAAGGAAAGTTATCTTTTTGTAATTTCCTTTTGCAAAAATAAAAAATGTTTCTATTTAATAGCCAAGAAAAATTTACAATATCACAATAATGAACTACTTGGTTATAATTCCATAAAAATCTACATAGGATCTATATTCTGAAACCTGTATGCTACTGATAAAAGAAATAAAAGAAGACCTAACTAAATGGAGACGCATACAATTTTCATGGATTAGAAGACTCAAAACTGTAAAAAGGTCAATTTTTCCCAAACTCATCCATACATTTAACACCATTCCAGTCAAAACTCCAATGGACTGTTTGTAGCTATAGACAAGCTGATTGTAAAATACGTAGTAAGGCAAAGGAATGAGAATAGAAACAATTTTGAAAAAGAAAAGAAAGCTAGAGAACTTGTATTACCCAACTTTGATCTTACTATAAAGCTACAGTAATCAAGACAGTGTGATATTGACAAATGGACAGACACACAGATCAACAAAACACAATAGAGAGTCTAGAAATAGAGCCACACCAATAGGAAGAACTTATTTTTGACATAGGATCAAATTCAATAGAGAAAGGATAGTCTTTTCAACAAATGATGTTTGAATAATAGGACATACATATGCTAAAAAAAAAAAAAACCCAAAACCTAAATTTTATACTTTTAACAAAAATTAACTCAAAATGAATAATAGATCTAGTTACAAATGAAAAGCTGTAAGGCTTAAAACACACACACACAAAGGAAAGTATCTTCATGAACTGGGTACCAAGTTCTTAGACAAGACACCAAGAAACAATCTGTAAAAGAAAAATATTGACAAATTGGACCTTATGAAAATAAGATATTTTTACTCTCTAAAATACACTGTTAAGAGAATAAAGGACAAACCACAGCCTGGGAGAAAATATTTGCAACTCACATTAGACAAAGTACTTATATCCAGAATATACAAACAACTCTTACTATTCAGCAATAAGAAAATAATCCAGTTTTTAAAAATCAACAAAGGACCTAAATAGGAAGTTTACTAAAGAGGATCAACAAAAGGCAAATAAGCATATGAAAAGCTCTTCAACATCTAGCACCATTAAGGAATTGTAGATTAAAAACAAAATGAGCTATCATTACACACCTATTAGAATGACTAAAGTAAATATGGCCAATACAAGTGCTGACGAGGATGCAGAGCAAACAAAACTCTCATGCATTGTTGGTGGAACACAAAATGGTACAACCACTCTGGAAAATGGTTTGGAAGTTTCTCACAAAGTTAAGCATACACTTACCATATGACCCAGCAATCACTTTCCTAGATAGAAGAGAAATGAAAACCTACGATTTACATGAAAACCTGTACATGATGGTATCCTTAGTTGTCCAAAAGCTTTTAAGTTTAATTAGATCTATTTTTTAACTTTTGCTTTTATTTCCATTACCCCAGGAACTGGTTCAAAAAATATATTGCTGTGATTTATGTCCAAGAGTGTTCTGCCTATGTTTTCCTCTAGAAGTTTTATAGTATCTAGTCTTACATTTAAGTCTTCAATCCATTTTGAGTATATTTTTTTGTATGGTGTTAGAGAATGTTCTAATTTCAGTCTTTTACAGGTAGCTGTCCAGTTTTCCCAGAATCACCTATTAAAGAGGCTGTCTTTTCTCCATTATATATTCTTGCCTCCTTTGTCATAGATTAATTGACAAGAAGGCATGGGTTTATTTCTGGACTTTCTATCCTGTTCCATTGATCTACGTGTCTATGCTCAACATCACTAATTGTTAGAGAAATGCAAATCAAAACTACAATGAGACATCACCTCACACCAGCCAGAATGGCCATCATTAAAAAATCTACAAATGATAAATGCTGGAGAGGGTGTGGAGAAAAAGGAACCCTCCTACACTGTTGGTGAGAATGTAAATTGGTGCAGCCACTATGGATGACAATATGGAGATTCCTTTAAAAACTAAAAATAGGCTTAGCATATGATCCAGCAATCCCACTCCTGGGCATATAACCAGAGAAAAATATAATTCAAAAAGACACATGCACCCCAATGTTCACAGCAGCATTATTTACAATAGCCAAGACATGGAAACAACCCAAATGTCCATCAACAGACTGGATATACTACTCAGCCAAAAAAAAGAATAAAATAATGCCATTTGCAGCAAAGTGGATGGACCTGGATATTGTCATTCCAAGTGAGGTAAGCCAGAAAGAGAAAGAAAAATGCCATATGATATCACTTACATGTGGAATCTGAAAAAAAAAAAAAGACACAAACGAACTTATTATTTATAACTTAGATGACTGATTTCTTGAATATGTGTAAGCACTTCTGACTGTTCTTTATGATTGGATTACTGCATTCTGTTGATTCTTATTTTGTGGTTAGATTTATTCCTTTGGTAACTATGTAAGTATAAAAAGCTAAAGCTCTAAACTGTTCTTAGAAACGATGAACAGTACATACATGTAAATTTAAAAAAACCAACTGTACAAGAGTGTTCTCTTCACAGCAACTCATAACTGAAAGCAACTCAAATAGCATTCAATGGGTGAATGAATAAACACACTTGTAGTACATCCATACCCCATAATATTACACAGAGCAATAAAAAGGCACACTTAAAAATTGGATGACTCTCAAAGGCTTATACTGAGTGAAAGAAGACGGTCTCAAAAGGTTATGATTCCATTTTAATGACACTCTTAAAAAGCTAAACTATAGTGAGAGAGAACAGATCAGTGGTCACCAGGTGTCAGTCATGGGGGAGGCTGTAACTACAAAGAGTTTTTCTGGAAGGATGGAACTGCTCTGTGTCCTGACTGTGGTGGTGTATTCATGACTCTGTGCATGGGTCAAAATTCCTAGAATTGTACGCCCAATAAATGTGAATTTTACTTATGTTAATCAAAAATCATTAATGGCTTTTACTGATATCCAGACTGCCACATAATTTTTTATCTGTTCCTGCCTCCACTCCACTTTAAAGTAAAAACATCCACGCCAGGAGAAGTAATTGCACAATTAAACAGCACATTTACTTCCCTTACCTGTGAACGTGCAGTAGATTTCTAGCATAATGATGGCTCTGGAGGCTGAAGAGAAACTTAGCTACAGTACACACTCTTACAGACACTGCCAGTCATTTGAACCACACGTTTTAGTTCCTGTGCACTCAAAAAGAAAAATAAAAAGGACAATATATTTTCCTGATTCTTTGTAGCTACACTTGAAGTAGGTGTGAGAGCTCATTTTAGCTTGGAACCTGGAAATACAGAGTTTAGGAACTAAACAAAAATGTATGCAAAAAAGGACAAAATATTTAACGTCTTTTATATTTATTAGTTACAGTCAATGCTCAATTATGTAGACAGAAGATGAAACACAGAAACTAGTAACAAAACAGAAAAGCTGTGGGGAAATTAAAGAATCTACAAAAAAAGTAAAAGACTTACATTTTTGCGACCTCACAGCATTCAGCACAGTATCTGGCACATGGGAAGCACTCACTAATTCCACCAGGTGCCATGTAATGAAAAGGAATATCCAACATAAAGCCCACAGATCAAAGACGTCCCTCTACGTTGAAGGCTAATCTTTAAATTTTTGTGCTTTTAAATGTGTGGGAGCAGCTGCCAGTAATAAATTTGGGGGCAGGGAATGATTTGAATGTGGAAAAACTGAGTTACTTGGCCCAGAACAGCAGGAAAAAGCAAGGAATGGGGGTGACTGAAGTCAGGAGAAGGCTGTACGCTCAGCTTCAACTGCACCACACATCAGACAACGCTGTCTGACTTTCCAAGTAAGGTGCACTGGAGGATGTGGTAGAGGAAGTTAGAGCAGCGTACGTATGTTCAGAGACGTAGGCTATAGGAAATTTCAGCAAATTAAAGTAAAATTCTGAGATAGTTTTATTTTAATACTAACAGCTTTCATTCTTTAACATACCAGTATTTTGATATATAACTGCTTTTTAAAGTCTATACCATTCTAGAAATATCCAATTATATTTACTATCAACAAGTTGGGAATACCATTTAAAAATCAAACATAAAATAAGGGGGTCAGGAAGGAAAGGGAGGGAAGAGAGACACAGGCAAACAGAGAAATGAATAATTAAGGGAAGACATGATACTGTCCAAAATCAAACAATAATCAGACAACATTACATTATAGAACTAACTGGTCCTCCCCTTTCTGAAGAATAGAAGTTGCCACTTCGATCAAGGACTAAAGGTTGCAATATACTAGGGGAGGGAAGGGGATTCCTCTACAATAAACTGTTTTAAACCAAGGAGGGAAAGAAGGGTAATATCCAAAGGATCAGGAGACACGTACTATGATCACTAATACTGAGAAGTAATCGTGTGGAAAGCAGCCCCAAACAGTATGAAAAATATTGCCACACCTCACCACATACTCCTAGAAGCCCAGCCTCTACTAGTATTTAGTTTTATGAGCAATCAATTCTAACTCATGCAGCAGAGACTCAACTCCACAGACCAAGGGCCCTCCAAGAACCGGATTAAAGAAGCTCCTATGGCTGCAAGTTTCCACCAAGAGCTCCAAGACGCATCAGACTCAAAAACACACATTCTTAAGCGAGGTCCCACCTCCACACACAAAAGAGTGCTTTCCTGAAAACATCAGGTACGGGAATGGGGTTGGGGGGAGAGAGAGAAACGTCCATCTGTTTGTCCATTTGTCCATTCCTCTTTGTAGAACCCAGAAAATAACCCACCCCCCAAAATGTCATATTTACCTTCTGGTCATCAGCCACGCAGCTTTTCCCACAATGTAGGTTTAATTTAGTTTTTATGATGTAAATATCTCCTTAAACATAAGAAAAAAAAACTCCCACCATCTAAAGCCTTAGTGATCCTTATCATAGATCGTAAAACTGGTCACAAAGACCAACACTTTCGGAGGAAGTTAGAAAGTAACTTTTAACTATTTTACACTAAGTTAATTTATTGCACATTTCGCTGCCTTTCAATACATGTATTATTAGTAACAATACGTGATGTTACCTTTAAAAAGTTATCATAAGAGTTAAGAATCAAAGTTTGGCAAAAAAAATAGCATTTTTTATAATCCTTCATCTAACATATTTTAGATGAAGGGATAAAGAAGCTTATATCTTTTATCAATTAATTACCAGTGTACAAAGTCCTTTTCCCCCATCATTTTCCTTCTAAAACAGGCTTTAATGAACTTATCTACTCATATGTGTTACATACACTGGAACAGTCATGGTGGTAAGTCCTGAAGATCCTTGCTGAAGTTTGTCACAATGGAGACAAGCAAACAGCAACAGTCTAGACCAAGCAGATGGGGCAATGGGCTGCCTGAGGGTGTACCTCACCTGGTTTAGGGATTAAAAAAAGGTCTCTTGGAAGAAGTGACAGCTCAACATGCCCAAATAAATAGAAAGATAGAGCCTATTGAAGGGAGAGACGAAAGTCGTCTAGACAGGACCCCCATATCAGCGTATCTTACAGAACTGAAGTTGGCCCTTAGCATAAAACACAGAAATAAACTGTTTCAAGCAAGAAATTGATAGAATCAGAGTTACATTTTAGAATGCTTTCCCTGGCTGATATGGAGAACAGATTGAAGAAAAGCAAGACCAGAGGCAGGAAAGCCAGGCAGACTAACCCAGAGCAGCAATCTCCAAGGGAATCTGATCACAGAACTCTATCAGTGAAAGGAAAGAGCTGACTCCAGTGCTCATAACTGTAAATAACATATGCTATTGTATTCATGGGTACTTTTTCAAAATTGAAATTGAAATGTATGATAAAGTGAAACAAACATTTTATACGTTTTAGCTATTAATGGTATATTATTAGTAAAAGTAGATGTAAATCTTTATTTCAAGTAGTCTGATAACTTCTTTTGGGGCTCCAATTCTTATCAGATCTCATTGTGTCTTACAACATGGCTGACAAAAAGCTTACACTAAGACCATAACTGTCGACTTTGCTATTTTCTTGTAGTTCATGGTGCTTATATTTTTATCATAGTCAATGTGCAATGTCTTTGCAGATATGCACACCTTCCCACCATGAAGATTAGTTTATAAATAACATGACATGTACAACAGCATGAGGCTAGCAAGGGGGCCCCAGCCCGGCAAGCTCATACTCTCCTCCCTCAGCACGACTCCTGCACCACACAGACTCTGTGACCCAAAAAACTGAGTGATATCCTCAATGCCTATTCATGCTTTAAATATTGGAAAAAAATCCTTTTTTTAAAAAAATTACACACTAACAGACATTCTAATATTTTCTTTCTCACACCAGTGAGTCATCTATTCCCCCGTCCCCTGCAGACTGCACTGATCTGGAAGCAGATGATGGTGGCCTAAAATGGCTAAGAGGCAAAGATGCAGATTTTTTCCATATTAAATTTTTTAGTTAACAGACTTTTTAAAAAACAATTTAAGTTAGATTTATAGAAAAACTGATCAGACGTAGAGTTCTCATGTCTCCTGTGACCCTCTCCTCTCCCGATTCCCCTATTATTTACATCTCACATTAGTGAGGTACGTTTGTTACAACTGATGAACTAATATTGATAAATTATTATTAACATTATTAAAGTCTGTAGTTTACATTAGGGTTCACTCTTTGGGTTGTGCAGTTCTATGGGCTTCAAAAAAACATAATGACGTGTCCATTATTACTACATCATACAGAATATTTTCACTGCCCTACAAAATCCTATGCTCCACTTTATCTTTCCTCCTTCCCCATCCCAAACTTCTAACAGCTGATTTTTTTTTTCATTGTCTCATTGTTTTGCCTTTTCTGGAATGCCATATAGTTAAAATAATACTGGATGTAGCCTTTTCAGACTGGCTCCTTTCACTAAGCAATATACATTTATATTTCCCCCATAACCGTTCATGGCTTAATTAACTCATTTCTTTTCATCCTTGAACAAAATTGTACGGGTATACCACAGTTTGTTTATCCATTCACCTATTGAAAGAAATCTTGTTTGCTTCCAAGTTTTGACATTTATGAATAAAGCTGATCCGAACAATCTTGTGAAGATTTTTGTATGAATATAAAGTTTCAACTCAGGAGTGTGATGACTGGATTGTATGGTTAAGAATATGTTTAGTTTTACAAGAAACTGCCCACCTGAGGTACTATTTTGCA
Organism: Camelus ferus; assembly: GCF_009834535.1. Lineage (NCBI taxonomy): Eukaryota > Metazoa > Chordata > Mammalia > Artiodactyla > Camelidae > Camelus > Camelus ferus. The sequence continues at coordinate 40,151,688 of NC_045700.1, forward strand.
TTCCCAACAGCAATGAATGAGGGTTCCTACTGTTCTATACCCTTGCCTGCATTTGGTGTTATCAGGGTTTTGAATTTTAATCATTCTAACAGGTGTGTGCATACTAACTTTTATACCCAGACAACTTTCTAAAATTTTTCCTTAGTTTTAAATGTTTTCCACTGATAATTTTAGATTTTAGGTAGCTTACTTACCAAAGAGGGAAAAGAAAGAAGGAAAAAAAGAGGTTGGGGAGGGAAAAAAGCATACTCCTTTGAAATTTGTGTAACTCTCATTGCCCTATCTTATCTAATGGCACTAGCTAGAGCTTTCAGGAAAAGTTATATAGTAATGGTAATGGCAGGCATCTTTGACTCATTCCTGATTTCAATAAAACAGCATATATTTCATCATTAACTATAATGTATTTTATTGGCTTAACAAACATATTATTTAATCAATTGTTTAATCAGTATCCCTCCATGTCTAGGTTTCTGAGTTTTTAATTTTCCATCATCTTTTGAGAAAAGCTATTCAGTGGTGGAAGGACCAGACTTAATGCTTTATCTCTTTAGAGAAAAATTATATTTAACTATATGTATGTAACTGTATATAACTATAAAGCAGAAGCTATAAAGACACACAGACACACTTCAGTTCCATAAAAAATACTGTTCTCACTGTCTGAGCTCCCAATTATACCATATGATCTTTCCCAATCTTTGTTTCCTTTCAAGGTTTTCCCCATATTAGTGGAATATTAATGTTTTATTTATGTATTTTACTCAATTTAACTTTTTATTTTAAGCAGTAACGCATCAAATCCAAGAACTGATAGATACTATTTTCTAATATAGAATAAAAATGACCATTAAAAGGAAACAATTACATCCTCTCAAAACTAGTTTCTTACAGTATGGAGAAGTATTGATAGTCCAGGAACTTTTTCAGTAAAGAACCTTTGTCTCCCCAGATACGAACACAATGGCTGGTCCTGAGCAGACACTCAGTAATCACTCACAGGACAAATGGACAATATGCAGTCAGGAACCTAGACTGGATCAGAAGATTGTATGCCTCTTCTCTTGGAGCTATTTCAGCAAGAGAGAGGAGATAAAACTGGGAGATAGGGCACGGAGATAAAACTGGGAGACAGGGCAAGGTAGATGAACTCAGAGAAGTCTAGGATAAGTGTTTTAACTTGTAAGGAGAAATAAGAGTGACTTCCCAGGGATGAACAGTGACTGGCTGACTTTTGCATCACAAAACTGAGTTTGACACCTAGTTCTGCCACTTATAAACTATGCAACCTTGAACATGACTTTCCCCTGATTTACTAGTGTGATATATAGTTTCTAACTATAAGCCATTTTTTAATTCCTATAATAATCCTACTTTGTGACAGTTAAATTTTATTATTTTATTATTTACTTATTTTATTACTAAAGATTCTTTTATTATTTTATTTTGAATTTTTATAGTTACACTTATAAGAGAGGATGGCCTCTTTCATTTTGTGGGATTTCTTTGTAAAACATCAGTCAAGATGTACTCATCACATAAAAATAAACACAGAAGCTACATAGTTTTTTCTATGCTTTGTAAATCTTTAAAGAATGTTATCTGTTCCTTAGAAGAACAAATTAGCTTGTCTCCTTGACTAATCCCAGAGCCTTTTGGAGGACAGCCCTTTAATAACATTTTTCTTATTTTTTAATAATAGTTTGATTCAACAGCTCTAATTCTTGATTAAAATTTTAATTTATGTATTTTCTAAATGGTCATGCATTTCATCTGGAATTTCAAACCTACTACCATAATTTTTTTCTTTTAACTTAAAAACTCTTCGATTCTATATTTTTGTTCTCTTTTTCTTTAAAATCCTAAAAGAGCTGTGTTGCCCTCCCCCACTCATAAAAACCTAGTTTTTCAATTCTGTATTTGTTCAATCACTAATTTCTGCTTATTTATGTGTTATTTACTTCCTCATCCTTTCATGTTTTGTTTTAGCATCATGAGTTAAGTTCTTACTTCATGCTCTTTCATTTTCCAGTTTGATAATGAAAATGCAGTATAAAAATACTTAAGTGTTTGCTTCCGAATATAATTTATTAATATATTAGTATTTGTTTTTCTAATAGTCAATAACTGTTATTTTGATTTCTTCTTTGTAACCCGAAGAGCTTATGAGAATTTGATTATTATTTCTATGTGGTTAAGTGGTTCTTGTTTGAGCTTTATTTTAAATAGTATCTTTGGGTCAAGGAATGTCTCTGTACAATTCATACTTATGGAAATAAACTAGGTTTTCCTTCTGGTCCAGCCTATAATTAGTTTTACAACCTCCTTAAGTACAAAAAGCACATTTTACCTTAGTTTGATGCCTTATGGTCTCTTTTAACTTGGTAAATATTATTTTCATTGCTCTACCTTGCTGGATTACATAACACTTCGGGGGCTTACCCATACGTGTGGACCCTCACGGTAAGGTCTGCAGAGTCCTCGAGTCCAGGTCTAGTAGGTTTTGTCTCTTTCAGCCATCACCATTCGCTACCAGTGTGTCACACCTGTGGTAGTCTACCTTCACTATTCTAAATCACTACTTCTAGCATCTGCATTTGGTTTTGAAATCAAAGAGGCTTATCTGTTAGCATCAAATGTTAAATAAAATTTGATAAAGTTGGAGTAAGGAATCTGTCAGTGCCATTAGAGAAAAATGCTTGACTTTTGTGACATCTGCCTTTAGCTACTTTGACCTCATATTTACTTAAGTCCTTATTCCCAGTTTAGTTTTCTAAGGTACAGTGTAACTTTAACTAGTATTTGAAGTTTAGTAAAATACTTTAAAGTACTCGGGTACTTTATTTTTAAAGATTTTACAAGTACTTAAGTACATTGAAAAAATAAAATACTACACATTATTTTTTTAAATTTTGTGTTTAAGTATAGAGCACAAAGGTCCACAGTACTTTAAAAGTAGTGTTTTCTATAAAACTGCATTTGAAAGACACTTATCACTAAGTGAAATTGATTCAAACCAGAAACAGCTGGTTTGTTGTCCCACTCTTTAAAAATAAGAACAGTATTTCTTTTTATAGCGAAACAATGTGGTACTTTCTACAACATTCACTGAATAGCCTCAGTGTACCTACGTGAGAGAACAGCACTAGACCAGATTTTTAATTCTTCAATCATCAGACTATGCCATCCTCAAAAAATAACAATAATTAAGAAGCTCATATTCCCATTTTGTCTAAAACTGTATACTCTGACTTAGAGAATAAATTTTGTCATTTCAGTTGGGTACAAATAAAATTTATACTTTATGAATTTCAAGAAAAGAAGTAACCTTCAGCATTCTATTCCCACATATGTATGGAAACCACAAAGTTGAAAGATATATGCAGTTTATACATTTTAATATTCTGATAAGTATATTTAATAATATTCATATAAACCATGTGGTATAAGTACCCAACTACAAAGGAAATAAATATTCACCATTAAATAATAAATCTGATGATGAATTATCTACATTGCATAATCAAAATTTCCCTGGACAGCAAAATTCCTGTTCCTGAGAAAGTCATGCTGGGGGTCCCTATTTCTCATCTATAAGATCAGAAGATTAACATGAAAATAACTTTGTGGTCTAAAATTCTACAGGATTAGTTGCTTAAGGTAAATGTAAAACACCTCAATAGTACAGAATTGGTCTTTCAAAAACTAATAGCCAAGGCTCAGAGTATGAAGAAATGACAATATTTAACCTTTACATTATTAGTTACTAATGACTTCATCAGTAAATTACAAATTTGGGGGCTCTAAAGAACATAAATAGTGACAAAACAAACTTGCAGTTCTTTCATTCAGAGATCTGTCACTTATTATCAACTTTAGATAGTAATGTATTGATGTATTTATAATAGGACACAGCATATTCTTGGACTGTTACAAAATTGAACCTCATCAATACATACAAAAAAACCTTAAGTATCTGAATAACTCATCGAATTACAGACTAATACTCAATCATTTTTATTAAATATAACACAAAATTATTTTTACTTTTGAAACACCTAGAGTCAGTATTTTTGTAGTATTGTGAGTTGTTCCGATTATGATATATAATCTTTCAAACCTAGGTACCGTTACACACCTCAGCTCAAAATTTCATGCAGTAAATATATTCACATGACATTCATATCATATAACTAGAATTTTGTATTCAGAGTCACAATTCTAGAAATACTCACTTAAACTCTCTAGTAAACAATTTTAACAAAAAAGTTGTCTTTAAAATAAAAGCTAAATAGCATCTATCTCACTTTACTTTGAGATGTTCAGAAAATTTTACTTAATCTCAGAAAAAAGTAAAACATCAGATTTATACCACTAGATATATTTTCATACACATGAAAGAGAAATATATCGCTGTATAAGAAAAAAATTCACTTTCATAGATCTCAACCTAAATCTATATCATCTTTCAGTTATAAGATTTTTAGCAACTATATGTCTCATGAAAAATAAACATATTTTTGGATGCCTGCCTATGGAACATTTTCCTTTTCTGGTATTTGAAATATATTCAGTTCAAGATTTTTTTTCTTAAAAAGAGATTTGAAAATTGGATTGAGGGAGGGGTTATGTTTTAAAAATATAAATATGTCACACATCATGTTTCCAGAGCAAATATTTATCAGGAAATCTTATTTTTAAAAAAGGTTGATTCTGCATTGTGCTGTACACCAGAAATTGACACAACATTGTAAACTGACTATACTTCAATTAAAAAAAAGTAAAAAAAAAAAAAAAGTTGATTTCTAAATATGAGTTATTAGCAAATAATCTAAAAGTAATTATATAACAAATGAGCCACATAAGAGTTAAATAAATGATACAATAATGCAATTGAATATGATATAGTTATTAAAGTTTTGATGAAGATTGGAGCAATACAGAAGTATTTATGACTGTCATAAAAACACAGGATCAAAAAAATTTAAAACAGCTAAAGGAAACACCCTAAAATTCAAATTTTTTTTGGATAATTGTTTATTATCTATGCTCTGAATAGATTTTAAAAACTGATAATTTTCCAAATCACCAATGCTCAAAACTCTTACAGTTGATTTTATGCAGTTCTCCAAATGGAATTCAGATGTCAGAGATCGAGTTCACAGTAGAAGCTTTAAAAAATAATATCTATCCTAAGCAAAAGTTGTTTGAAAAGAAATATAAAGAAAAATACAGAAATATATGAAAAGGGTGTATCAGCTAAGTAAACTGTAAAAGCATCCAATATTATGTATTTCTTACACTTACATAAATATAAAAATTAGATCAGAAATAAGCACACCATTAACCCATTTCGGTCACTTCTTGGAAGGTGAATAGAACAGGAGTGGTGCTTAAAGAGGACTTTATCTGTAATGTTTTCAGCCCTAAAAAAAGTTGGTAAAATGATATGAAAAAATGCTCAATGATTTCTGGGTGGTGAAAATTTGAATGAGTTTTATAACTTCTAAAATTCATCTGTGTTCAATTTGCAAAACAAAATACAGAGAGCAAAGCAACACAAAATCCTTTAAACTTCTGGGCAGTCCTATGCTGAAGTGACTTCTTGAATTGGGGAGCTGCCATGACTTGTGGAAGGAACTACCAAGGGTATATTTCATGTCAGTGGTCAAACTCATGGATTTTTCTGTCATAGCAGAACACATTACACACACAGGGACCGCAGAATTTCAGAAGATGATAGAGAAGCTTAAAATTCTCAAGGGTTATAAACCATAGATTTTGGGACAATAGATTTAATTTCATACAAAGGAAGAAAGTGTGGAGAGAAGAGAATAATATTTTTTGATGCTAAAAAAAGAGAAGTAATATGTCCAATCTTTTATGCAAGTATTCACTAATCACACAATTCTCTGAAGTAGGTATCATCATCACCCCATTTCTCAGATGAGAAAAATGAGAGACAGGGAATAACAATAACTTCCAGAGTCACAAGTTTGTAAGTGCAGAATCAGAATGCGAACAATCCCTCTGTCTGAACACCAAGTCAATACTTTTGCTACCACATCAACCTCCTGTTAGATCAAAGCATCTCACCCAGAGGTATTATGAAAAGAACTTCGAACTAGCAGGCAGAAACCCAGTGTCTGGCCCCAGCTTTGCTCCCAAAGATCTCTAAGACCCTAAACTAATCCCTGTGTACTTCAATTTCCTCATGCATAAAAATACGCAGTGGTGTACATAAAACTATATTTTGCCAATTTTAGTCCACACTTTTTTCACTTTTTAACAAACATGAAATCTAGTTGTGTCTTATACTCACTGGCGTCTTACACTTGCTGTTGGCCAGATGAGAGTCATGATACAGGTATGCCCACATGCCTTCCCAGGCATTCATGTTTTTTCAATCCCAAGGAATTACATGCACAGATGCAGTTACACATTTGGTATTGCCAGCCAAGCAAAACAATAAGAGGTAGTGAAACTGCCAAATCTCTTGGAGAAGATGAAGATATTTGAAAGCAACTAACGGCTGATGAAACCGTTAATGCATCCAGCAAGACTAACATTAAGGCTTCAAGCATCAATTTGTGTGAAAGTTCCTACCGACTTTAAACAGAATCTGCTTAACTTCCAGTGACATATTACCCACTAAGGAAAAAACAAAACCTAGAGTTAGTCAGATAAGGAAATGGTAGCAGAAACTTATGTAATGGACATAATCAACTTGAAAGAAAACCCCAGGAGCAATAGTAGAATATGTTTCCAGAAGTGCTGTATCATTGTCCACCTTCTGGATTGCAGAGGACAAGACTGAGTGAAGTAACACTCACTGACAACTCTGAGTTCAAAAGAAGAACCAGAATATGAAGTTTAAGGAAAAAAATTTTTTGATTATTTTGTTTATATGTTCCTTTATACGACTGCACAAGAATAATATAACAAAAATGTGTCAAATTAATTTAAAATCTCTTTCAATTTCATTAAATATAATACAAAAACTAAATGGTAATACATTGTGTATGGATTTTTTTCTATATCTCAGTTTTGATGGTGGTTGTGATGGTGTGTTATGACTGCAGTTGTCAAAACTTTCAGAACTAAACATTAAACTAAGTAAATTTTACCATATATAAATTATGCCTTAATTTAAAAAATTAAGAACATTGTACTAGTTTAATTGGCAGTGTTTTTTTTCTTTTAGTGGCACATAAAATAATGCTGAATCTAAAATTTGATTGCATTTTACATTCAATGAAATACAGTGTATCTAAAGACTATTAGAGGGCTAAAAGCCATCATGTGTGACCAGTGTTCTATACTGAGTTAGACTTCCCATACCCAAATGCAAATATGTGCACCAGTTTCTCTCTCAATTTCTTGCCCGTCTGACTACTGATTTTAAAGAGATATTCTGAAAAAAAGATATGCTAGAAAAAAATTAACGTTGTATGTTAAAAAATCCTTATCTGAAAGACATAAAGGATGAATCAACAAATTTAAAAAATGGTACACCTGAAAAGTTTAAGTACAAGTGTCTGTCAAGTTAAGGCTAAGAATAAATCAAGAATCTGAACAGTCTCCAAAAATTCAGGAAAAGAACAGTTTTTGTTTATAGTTTCCAAGTCAAACTCTAGACATCTACTCACAACTATTAATATAAATTTATAATCCTCTGTGGTAGCATTTTTGCAAGACATCGCAACTATCTAGAGGTACTCTGAGACTTATTTTTACCAACAACCAGCACCACAAATAAAAGAGAATAAAACCATTATAATTTCTGGCATTCGTGGTATCATATAAGAAACTAGACCAGTCAGTCAAGAACACTGAATGCCTTTATCGTGAAAGCCTGTTTTACAGAAAAAAATTTAACTCACTATACATATATAATTTTTTACATTACCATTCCACAAAAATGTATTTTAACTGATTTAATTTTTAGAAATCAGTCATCTGGCCTACTGTGTGGTAGGCATTTGTGATCTATGCAGAGAAGTAGGTGAGGCATACCTCCCTGTAGTCCGAACATTTTATAATCTACTTAGTTCCCATCTATTACCTATCTACTTATATTCTAGAATAAAATATTAAAGATAAATTTCATGTAAATAGAAAAAATCTTCATAAAATGGTGAACATTTGTGTCAATACCACAGAAGCATTGGTGACTAGTGGTTGAGAGGGTGAACAAGTCCCTGTCACTGCTTCTACCATCTTCTATGTCTCTAACCTTGACAAGATCTCTCTTTTCTCTGCCTAAAGTCCTCCAGTTGTTAAACAAGCATCTTAGCACCCACCTCTGAGTTGCTACAAAAATAAAATACATGCTAAGCTCTTGGTGCAATGCCTGGCTTACAGTCAGTACACACTTGGTAATTGTTAGCTGGGTTTTGTTAAAAAGTAGCACCCTGATTTATTTTAACACAAAATAGACCTTATAAAAAGAAAGTCATGGTTTAAGTTTTATTATGCAGTTACAACCCATTGTGTACCAAGATAGAAAAAAATCTTTTTTGTATTTTCCTAATAAGTATGGCATAACCCAGTAAGGTTCATTTATGCAAATTCAAATTAATTAAGGCTTGCTTATTCCCCTCACCCAAAATTTCACCGTTGATTCCTTTAAACAACTTCTTTCAGTACATATACAACCAAAAATTAAATTTCCAAATTAACAAAAACTACTTTTAAACAACTTTTCCAGAATTATATTTTAGAAAGTGACAGATACTTCTAGTTATGAGTCATATAGGTATATGATCAAATGGATTGGTATATGTGATTAAATTAATACAGTATTACACTTCTTCACTGTAGTCAGCTGCTACTTTAAATCCAGCTTTTCAAGACAGCTAAACAGAACAATATGCTAAAGAAAGTCCACACTGTCATATGACATCGTTGTTTAATCAACAACAAAGATTTCGTAATCATGCATTTACTTTAACTACTGGGTAAACAACCAAGTACCTTGAAAAGATCTCACGGCAGTAACCAAATGTTACAAAATTATAAAGTCAAACTGGGCACTCAAGAAGCTTATCTGTGAGGAAAGTTTTTTTTTTTTTTTTCTAGAATTATGGTGGTTTAGTTTAGCTTAAGAGATAGAAACAGTCTTATTCCCATTATGTAACTGACTCCCACCATCCAAACAGAGCATCGAGGGTGTGGATTATTTCTCTTTGCCTGACTGCAGAGTCGGTAGCCCTTTCAAGCATCAACAAGTAGTAAAAAGTCATGAGGTAATTATTAAATGAAAGCATTTCCGTCCCTCTTAAAATAAGAAATGGACAGCAAAGTAGCAAACTAAACACAGGACTTCCAATTTCTAGCCCAATATTTTCTTTCCAACATCACAACTAAACTTACTGGGTTGCTGGAACGCCTCAAGTTGTTTACAAGAAAACTGTTAGTGCTCAAGGTAAAAAAAATCAGTACTATCTTTTTCATATGGTTTCATAATTGTGTTGAGCCATTTTACGAAAAAGTAAGAGAGAAAAAGAATGGGAATTAAGATTTTAGGGTCCTACTACCTTGTGCTTTTACACACACATGAAAATGTGTTTTAACCCCCATTTTATGGGCAAAGGAACAGAGGCTCTGAGAGGTTAAGCAACTTGCCCAAGGTTACCCAGTTAGAGAATGTCACATCTTCAATTCAGACCCAAGTCCATGTGACAAACTTAGAACAGGCAGATGGAATGTTATTTTTAAAGAAGTTTTGGAAAACTAATCTCTGGAGAAAGTCACATGGTGTATACTAAAATCACATAGATGTGAATGGCTGGATCACAGTAGCAAGGCAGCAAGTGTAATCTTGGAGAAGTTGCTTTCTCTTCTCATTGTCTCGGGTTTTGTTTTGTTTTGTTTTTTCATTTGATAAATAAAGACAAAGGCTCAGTATCTCTCACACAGGGTTGTTATAAAGACAAATGCTCTAACATATTTAACAAACTTAGCATTAAGACCAAGTGTCTAATAAGGTCTTAACAAATGCTGCTCAATTTTTGTACATTCCTCTTGTTGTCATATGTAAACTTAAAGAGTCTTTATCCTTTGCTGGGTCACCACTTATAAAGTCTCTGAGGAAGTCACTGGGCCTGTCTTATTCCCTGTCCTAACAGAGTCTAGAATATAGTAAGTGCTCAACAGACATTGAATAAATCACCTAATCATTTCCCATTCACTTTTATCTCAGTGCATAAATATTAATGGATAGTAAAATAATATGGTATCCTTTTTGCTGGTTTCTTTTTCCCCACAATGATGTCTTGATTCAGAAGTTCTCTGAGGACAAATGGTCCTTCACAGGAAGTCCTACTTGGTCAAAGAGGGGAAAGAAAGAAAAAAAAAAAAAAAACCCAGAACTTCCACATATTATATAAAGAAACACTAAGCATACATACATCCAAAAAGGATCTCAATTCATAGCTTTTCCTGCTCCACTTGAAAGTAATCACTCCAAACTCTAGAAAAATGTGTAAGTTCTCATTATCTTCTGAAATCTACCATCATCCAATAGGATCTAATTACCAGTCCTCTAATCATACAGCAAAGAAGGAAAAGCCAAAAATCTTTTTTGTGTGTGTTTGTCCACTGACTGACTTTATATGATAAATGTCTTTGAATTAATATTTACATTTTAAACTTATCTTCTGTATAACTGAATCCGATAGGTTAATTTACCTTGCTGACACCGTAAGCATCTATAAGCTGATAAGCACTAGTTTGGAGAAGGGCACACACTGAAATCATTTTTTCCACTGCGAGCTGATCTTGAAGCTGAACTTGATTTGATCTCTGCCACAGGAAGGTGGGGTCAGAAATGCATACTCTCAAATGTCCAGGTAGAGCAGGACAGTACAGTAAAGAAGAACATAGACTTTGCAATCAGACAGACCTGACATGAAAACCAGGTGCTGTCCCTTCCTTAATCTCAGTTAAGAAAACTGTATGAGCCTCAGAGTGTCCTCCTGGGTAAAGGGGATGAAACGTGAACCCACATGTTTGTTGGGAGGATTAGGTGAGCCAGTGCATGTGAATGTGCTGGCACAGTACTTGGGTTTAACAGTATCAGTAAATAGTAAGAATTTGATCTATTTTCAATCACCTTTCAAAGACAGCATGACAATTTCCTTAATTAGTTAAAGGTCAATGGGGAGTGTTCCCACACTATTTCTTTTACAGCCTCAAGCATTCACCCAGATTCCTGTAGCTGACACGTACAAGAGGGAGAAAAGGGGAAGGACAGGTTAGAAGATACAGGCAACTACTGGAAAAACACAAATTCTTCCACTGCACCCCTCTCTGCAAAAAGGAAAGTTTCTTAGACTACCAAAATCCTAATGTGGACAAAGCAATCACTAAAAGCCCACAGTGAACAAAACTATGTGAGCAAGTGCTAGTGTGGATAAAAATATGAATAAATCTCACTCTGAAGCTTACAACTTATAGAGAAAAAATCTCATAAACAAAAATAGAAGACAGTAGTAACACATGCTCTGATGGAGTTAGAGGCAAAGAACCATGAAAGCAAAAGGGAAGAAGTATATCTGGCTCAAGGATCTATAAAAACTTAGAGGGGAAAGTGGAATTTGCAGCTGAGCCTTGAAAAAACTGTGTGGATTGCTCTGTGCAGTGAGCTGGGCCAGTAGAATTCCACCCTGAAAACACTAGACAAAGGCAAGGAGGCTGAAACTTCCTGGTATTCAGGAGATGCCACAATTTGCCTCCCAGGTCTGAAAAGAATGCGGGTGGAAAGAGATGGTGGGAGACAAGGCCAGAAAGGAAGGTTAGGACCAGGCACTTGTGCATTCCCAGTGCCGACTGCAGAGTCTGGCCTCCACTGTACGAGCAACAAAGACCTTCCAGATGAGAGCGCAGGAGCTTGATACCAACTGTCTCATGGTTTGGAAATATCCCTACAGTATATTAAATTCTAAAAAATAAAACCTCAGAGCAAGAAGGGGCTATCAAAATAGCCCAGAACTAAAACAGAGCATCAAGAAATGGAAATTGAAAAGGACATTATATGTGTGTGTGTGTGTTTTTAAACGGAGGTACTAGGGTTGAACCGAGGACCTCGTGCAAACTAAGCATGCGCTCTTCCACTGAGCTATTTTCCTCCCCGCAGGACGTTATATTGTAAGAGTCCACAGGATTTAGCAATTTCTAATCCTTATAATGTACAAACACATTTCTTCCACTCAGGATAAAAGTTAATAGTGGGCTAAGCGGAGCTGGGATGAGAGGGGCTGACCAGCATGTTGAGACCAAAAGTCCAAATAAACCCCAAAAGCTGCTGAGTACAAGTTCAATATTGGTTATAAGGGTATCTATACTATAGTAAAGGGGTATCCACTGGTGGATGAAACATAATAGCCAGGTCTCAAAGCACTTGTGGAACATCTAAAAGTCAGGTTGAGGATGTGGCAAGGTTCCTGGTGGGTCTCTCTGGTTATAGCAAGCTCACGGTTAGTTAGTGAGGCTACAAAAATCTAGGCCCCAAGAGAAAAAGATTAGCTAGCCAGGGAGTCAGGACCCAGACAAATGGCCTGAAGTTCAAGGCAGGACTCCAGTGAGGTCTAAGAAACATCCATGGGCTCAGTGGGGGAAGCCCTGGGTATATGGATGTCAAGAGCACACAAACATGGCAAGTTAGGCAGCAAGAATAAGTCTAGACCACACCCACTGGTGGAAGAGGCTTTGTCTAAACTACTTTTAAACTACTAACCAACTTTTAAACCCACAAGTTGAAAGCCTCTAATACTGAGAAAGGCTAACTAGAACCCACATTAAAATTGTGTTATATGAACATGAACTTGTAACACAAATATTCTTCTGAACTCAACCTAAGTTCCTTATGAATGTAATGGTATAGGTTACAAAAAAAAAAGATGAAGACCTACCACCAACTGAGAACTTCCACCCAAAAACAAGACAAAATATTAAAACAAAAAGCCTTTAAGTCCACCATAATCTTGGGAGAATTTGCACAATGGGGCCCAGCTTCGCCGGTAGCCTCTCCTGCCCCTGCCCAGCCCATATGCTTTACTCACACTGGACTCCTCTACATTCTCCAATATTCAAGGCCTCCTGGTCTATGTAAATCTCCATTTACAATGTCCCTCTTCCTTTTCTGGTTTGGCAACTCCCATTCATCTTTAAGACACCTTCACTGTAAGAACCCTGGTGCCATGCATCAGAACTAATCACTGGGGGAGTTCTTACAGCATTTTCTACATACCTCTCCTGGAGTATAATCTACCTGTCTTTCAAGATCACCTCAAGAGTTCCCTCTTCCAGGAGGCCTCAGGGCTCTCACAGCCATCCACGTGTCCATTTATTCTTAGCCTTGCCACCAACAGTATCACATCAACTGGCTATTTCTACTACCCAATCATGAGCCACTTATAAGCTATCCCTAAATCTTAATCATTTTATGCTTACTACTTAGTCCAGTTTCTGGCATAAAGTCATTCCATTCACCAATATGTTGAATAAATTAACATATTTCCAGTTTCCCAATAATTGATAAGGTTTTATATATTTGCTTACGTTTGTATCTTATTAATCTCTACCATTTGAATGAAGATATGAATCCTCATTTCACTTGTGTACCCTAGCTATCCTTCCATAAATTTCTTAGAAATTTGCTACAATAGATTTTTTTAAACTAAAGAAATATGGCAAGTTTTATTTCATTCAATGTAACAGTGGAACTGTAATAATTTAATCCTACACATATCGTTAAGATGGAATTCGGGGACTTCAGTAATAGTAGGCTATTGTGTCCACCCACTTAAAAGGCACGAACCCTTAACAAGACTGAAAGTGTTTATCCTCACCACCCCACACCAGGAATTTTTATGCCCTTCTTGGCATCATGCATTATCTAGAACCCATCAAAACCAGCAACACCCCTTGCTGTCCAGACCTTTCCCTCCATCCCTAGACACCACCACTACTGTGCAATACTCACACAGTGCACTCCTTTCAGCCCTTATTAGAAAGGAATCAAATAACAATGATAGCTACTCAGCATCTATACCCTTTGCTTATGGGCACATATAATACTTATATATACAGATGAGGATAAGCAGCCTTAAATATACAAGTAACTTACCCAAAAATTTCATTGGACTAACAGCTTAGAGTGGAAATTTATAGCTCAGTTGACCCTTGAATGAAACAGAGGCAGGGGGACTGACCCTCCACAAAGTTGAAACTCCAGGCATAAATTTACAGCCAGCTCTCTGTGTCCTTGGTTCCACCTCCATAGATTCAACCAACCAGAGATCAAGTATTACTATAGTACGTATTTAGTGACAAATGTTCACATACAAGTGGATCCACACAGTTCAAATCTGTGTTGTTCAAGGGTCAGCTGTATGACTCCAAAGCTATGCTCTATCCACTACACCAGTTCTCAACCTTTCCCAGGAGTTAGAATCACATGGAGGGCATATTAAAAAAGACTGCTGGGCTCCACCCTCAGACTTTCTGATTAAGCAGGTCTAAGAAATTGCATTTCTATCAAGTTCCCAGTTGACAGATCCTGCTGATCAGAGACCACACTTGAAAACCACTGCACTACACCATAATGATCAAGTAACTTACTTAATTGAAGACAGCTGGTCAGTTCAGTAGCCCTCAAGATGATCTGCTATCAACAGAGGGCACCTGAGAAGGCATACCTCCCTAACAGTAAAATCTACTGTTCTGTGAGAGAGAGGTGAGAAGTCAGGGGAAGAAAATAGTGCTGGGGACATGTTCCTGAATGAGAAAATTTGACAGAGTAGCAACATTAACTCCCTAAAAATTTTATGAAAACTGAATACAAGTAATCAATTCTCATTCCCAATGCTAAATTCAACATGGAAAAACAAATGCCTGAGAGCAGCCAGGAGAATTTCTAAAAAGAAAATTGACCATTAAGACTTACCTAACCAGATCATTATAACATACTAAAGAGACACTTAACACATTCAAGTAAAACATTCTGGATTGATAGAAAAGCAGAAAAATCAATGGGGCTGAATAGAAAGCCCATTAACAAATACAGGAATAAAAATAAATTTAGTACATAATAATGGTGCCATTTCAAATTAATGGGAAAAGATCAATTGTTTAGTAGACAGTGTTGAGGAAATAACTTTTCAAAAAAAATTTAAACCCTATTTCATACCATTAAAGAATAAACTTTGGTTTGTTTCTGTCAAATATTTCAGCTATCATAAATTTAAGATAAAGGAGTTAAAGACTCAGAATGTATTTCTAAGAAAGTACACTCATTTCCAAGCAAGACAAAGGAAAATGCATGGAATTGTCTCTCAAATAATAAGAAACCAGAATGCTAAAAATGCTTCCATAAACAAAGCTACATGATAAATGATAAAAATGAGGAAATATTTAGAACTTAAGACATAAAAAGTCAGTAAGTTTTCCATATTGAGAGCAAAATACATATTAAGAGCTTTTACAAAATCAATGAGAAAGATGAATACAGAAACATAAATGAGATAAACGATACGAAATAGACTTTTAGGAGAAAAGTGAACGAAAATTAAACATTTTAAGAGTTCTTCAAACATCATGAATACATGATATATGAAATATAAATTTAAAATACCCATAATCAGGAAAAGGGTGATCATAATCAGGAAAAAGTATATTTATATATATGTATAACTGAATCACTTTGCTGTACATCTAAAACATTGTAAATCTACTATACTTCAATGAAAAAATAAAAATTTCAAAAAGCGAAATAATCACAATCATTTTCCCCTATTTGACTGAAAACCATTAAGTTTTGACAATGTAGAAAGTGATTTGTTTTTTAATCAAACTGAAAACTGGAAAAAATGCAGTGAAGGCTCAGTGATGTCAGAAAAGATGCCAAACTGTCAAACACGAAGTGAATATTAAGTAGAGAAGGAAACAATTGCTCAGAAACTTGATAGGTGTCTTCTGTTTATAATCTTGAGACCAGGTTTCCACTAACTCCCATTTAAAGTATGTCCTTGAATCTAAAAAATAAAAGATTTTTAAAGGTTTTTGTTTAGTTATTTCAGAAGGGGTTGGGGGAGGAACGGCTAGTTTTGCTCTTTTTTTTATTAATTAAAGTATAGTTGATTTACAATATTATATTAGTTTCAGGTGTACAACACAATGATTCAATATTTTTATAGATTATACTTAATTTAAAGTTATTATAAAATATAGCTATATCCCCTGTGCTGCACAATACATCCTTGGTTCTTATTTATTTTATACATGGCTCTTGATTTTTTTTTTAACTTCATGAACTCCTTCTGTACCTGGTACAGTTTAGTGCCAAGAGCAAGATGCTGTTATTTTCATAAAATATACAAGTACTGTCAGCAAACTCAATGATGCTTGACAAATCTTTAAGAATGCCAATTTCTTTGAAATCACAAAATAGTAATGTGCTACAAGTATTCATACTGTTCAGACAGAGTCAGTTTAAATAAGAACATGTACATTTTTAGAAAACACACCAGTCAAAATGTGAACACACTATAGTGTGCTACGTTCTTCCATGATCATACCTTCTTTCTTCATGACCTTGAGGGGTCTCACCAGTTCTCAATAGTTCATGACCAGTAGTAACCTGGTTGGGATACCTTAACAAGAAAAAAAACGCAGCTGTTTGCTTTACGACCAAAGTCATAATCTTCCTTCCTTCAGAAGTGGCACTGACAATTTTTAATTGAATGCGTATCCATGTGGAAATGAAACTGGCAATGACATAAATATGGCATGAACAAGCAGGATGAGAAGGAACACCTTCTCGCTCCACACCCAGCAGAATTTGTGCTGTCAAGAGAACTAACCCTATCAAGAATTTAGAAAGGAAATGCATCATCTATTCAAACAATTTACTTCAAGACTTGTATCATCAACAAACAATTCATAAGCGGTTCTCATCCAAATATAATTTTTCATGTAAAGGGGTAATTTATAGTTTACAGATGTGCAAAGCATGTGACCATGTAGTAAGAAGTAGTAAGACAATGTGTGACCTGTATTCTGCTACTGCAGCTCCTGAAAAAAAAAGGATGAAACCCAAGCAGTGGATAGGGAAGGTCCAAAATATTAATCTAGTCTTCTTATACATGAGAGGACTGACTGTCTTGTGGTCTTAAAGACTTGTGGTCTTTTCATTGGGAAACACTGCCTACAATAAAGTCCAGTGAAAGAACATATTTGGTTAGTTGGTTACTTTTTTGTGAAGGAAAAAGAATAAAGGTTTACAATATACACATTGTGTGCTCACTATCTCCACATCTTACCAGGTAGAGGCTTTTCTACTGATTGTAAAGGGTCAGAACACCTGCTTACAGAGAATCACATTCTATGAACAAATGAGTTACAAAACAACATTATTTATATCTGGGGAAAAATGGTCCTTAACCAAATACTAATTTACTTGTTAGAAACCAAGAGTTGGCAGCTTAAAACAATCTTAGGAACTTTTCATGTGGCTGATGTTCAAAAACCTTAGTAATTTAGCTACAGACATTTACTTGTGAAATTCAAATCACAGTCAATGAATTTTATTATTCATCAATATTTCATAATTTCACATATAAATACTCCCAATTAATCCTAGTCATGGGCCTATGAGGTAGGTATCTTCATTTTCAAAAAAGAAAAAAGATAACAGAAAAAAAAGAGAAACAGAGGCAAAGAGGTGAGATAATTTGTCCAAAATTTCCTAACTGTTCAGTGACTGAGCTAGTGTTCAATACCAGATCTCCCTGAAATGCCATGCCTTTGTCCCTTAGACTATTCCCAATGCTTCTTGATTGTCACTTCACACAGATAAGTCACATGTTTAAGGCAACAAAGGTGACTGCTGGAGTCTGGTCAAATAAAGAACAAACTCCACTGTTGCCTGATGTCAAACTGGCAGCTCTGCCCGGTGCCTGCTGAGCTGGGGGCCCCGGGAACCCCTGGCAGGGAAAAAATAGGCCAGAGTCAACCACCTCTTGCTGCCATAGCAACAATCCGAGAGCCTCCTGGGTTGCTGGATATTCCTTTTAGGAATTTTCCCTTTGGCACCTTACCAAGCCTTGAGGTCCACTGCCCTGGTGAGGGCAGCATTCTCCAGTCTTGCCATCAATAATCCCAGCTGAGAAAGATAGTTTTGATATTCAGTCCTGACTAAGAAAAGTCAATGCTAAGAAGTTCCCAGAGTCCACTGTGAAGAACTAATCTCAGGGAGAATTTTCATGGGGGTAGGGAGAGGGCACATTCACATCTACACGTTCTATATTCAGGAAAAGCTGAAACTGGATAGTAACTGGCATTTCAGAGATTCAGACTTCCCTTATTTTAAAACAGAGAGGGTACTGTTTACACTGCCTTGGAGGTTGTTCAAAGATGTGTATTTTTTAATAAGATTGAATCATATTTTCATTCCAGCCCAAGTGACTGTATTCTATGAATATAACTTCCATGTACTGTATATTTTCAATACAATTAACTGCCAATGCCCAGCCCAAAACCTGACACACAGTTAGCCTTCAATAAGTACCTGTTGAATTAAAAAAAAAATCAATGAATTGTTGATTCTTTCTTGGAGATTTCTTGTTCTCCTTGTTGTTACAATGGGTTATCTATAAAGTAGCTTCAACCCCAAAGCTCTCCAACTAATCCAAGTTTAAAACTACCCCTTCTCACAATTCAAACCTGTCCACAAGACCAGTTTTGCCACTCTTCAAAGAAGCCTGAGACTCCCAGCCCTCTCACCCTCTGTGACCCCAGCAAAGATTAATAACCAGAACTCCCCATGTGCCCAGGCTCCCCCAGTGCTGCTGGGAGGAGACCACATCTGGCCTGGGGACCACACAGGCTGCACTTGAAGAAATGCATACTTCCAAACCAAGAGAGGAATTACACACACAGACACCTAACTTCCCAGCCCGTTCTAGTAACTGACTACTCCTATTTCCTCCTAAGAGTGTCCTTTCTTTGGCACGTCTCCCTCAGATGGCAAGTCATAGGGCCATCCACACAGATTTCTCTGAAACTTATAATGGCTTTCACAGTGTCCAGCTGTAACAAACCCTGGGCTGGTTTTCTCACTGCTACAGATTTTGCAGTCTTTTAGTCCTGGAATCACGTTCACCCAGATCTGAAACTCCAACCCTCTCAAGGTTAATGATTTCTTTGGAAATAGCCCACATGTTTAACAATGGATGAAAGATTAAAAAAAAAAAAAATGCAAACACACACAGGCACACACATGGTTTCTTATACAACTATTTCAAAAAGCATTTTAAAATGAGTTTTAAATAACTGAAATAACCTATAATACAAAATCCTGGAGAAAAGGAATATAAAAATAGTATTTCTACTTAAAAATGTAAATGTTTAATCAAAAGTCCAGAAGGATATGTTCTACCTAAATTATATCTGAAAGAACACTGATTTCAAGATACAAATCAGTATTCTTCTGATAAATAAATTTGGAAAATAGTACTTTCCATGTTTCCATTCTGGAAGTGCATTATGCACATTAGCATAATACAGACTCTGAGAAGACGTATAAGGAAGAAAACAGTTTAATTTGTTTAACCCAAACTTTCCCCAAATTATTTGACCATGGAAGTTGTTCTTACGGAAAACATGTTAACTTGTGTCCTATGCAGAAAGCACCTTAGAAAATGCTAAAATGCAAATCATATTAACAGTGGTTATCTCCAGGTGGCCTAGATACTGATATGTTTTCTTTACATATTCCTATTGTTTTCACATATTCTATGGTAAGCATGTCAATTTAATAATCAGAGTAAAATAAAAAACAGCAAAAAAAAGGTTCAGTCCCATTTAACATCACTCTACTATTACCAATTACATTGGCTTTGTCACCCCTAGGGGAGAGAGGGAGGGAGGGGAGCAGAACGTAAAGTGGTCAAAGCAATGACATGTGGGTCCCACACTCAGATCTGCCACTGCCTGGCCACGTGACCCTGGACAGGTTACACGCTAAGCCTCAGCTTCCTCTTCTGCACAACCTGGGTAACAACTACACTGATTTTATAGAATGGTTGTTGACTGTTGAATGCAGTAGCGCATGTCACGCATTTAACACAGAACCTGGTGAACATCAGTGTTCCATAAATGCTCATTGCTTGTATGACCAGAGTCACTCAAGCCCTCATCCACTGCTCTTTAGCAACTGTGACCCTGATCCTTTTAATTAGTGGAAATCTGAATGAATTTACATTCATTCAACCTCTAAAGCAATTGAGGCTTCATATGTATGATTTCACATACTATCTTGTAAAACATGTTATTTGAAAGTAAATTTACCAGAACACCTTACTGCTCAAGAAACCTTCCAAGTGCAGAGTCTGTGAATAGGTATAATTTATTCTTGTAAAACACGTTATTTGAAAGTAAATTTACCAGAACACCTTACTGCTCAAGAAACTTTTCAAGTGCAGAGTCTGTGAATAGGTGTAATTTATTCTGCCTGAAAATTTTCATTATACTTACAAAGAAAAAGTGGATATTACATTAAGAAATTTTAAATTAGTCTTTCCTCTTTGACATTAAAACTTACCTCCAAGAATATAGAAAATATTCCTATATTACATAAAAAAGTGAATCCAGAGAAACAAATAGGGCTAATTTAACTGTATTTTCTGTACTTCAGGCTTTTAGTCAAGGGTGCCGCTGGGTTAATTTTCAGACTATGTATCATGCTGCCATGAGACCCTAAAAAGTTACAATATTACACAACCTGGATAAATGCTACCCACTGCCTTCTCTGTGCCAAATGATGTGGTCACAGTCACCCTTAAGGCGGAGAGTCAACAGTTACAGATCCCTCTTCCTCTTACCAATAACTAAAGGCAATTCCTAGATTGCCATTTCATTCTGCAGCATTGGTGGTAAGGTGTAATGGCTCAATTTCTTGTTTCCAGGAGGTGAAAGATCTTATTTTAATCTCTGAAAAAAAAATTCTCTTCAATACATGACAGCCTATGATTGGAATGGTGTCTCAAATTCTGACTCCCTCTTTTGAATAATGATGTTCTTGTGTATGATACTACAACTGAACATTTTCAGTCACTGCATATCAGTCCTAACAAAATCAAAGAAATGCAGTTAGAGTTACTGTCATCTCACACAGGAGAAAAGTGCCATAGTAAAAGGTAAGGCAATTCCCACGATGGTGAGGCGAGGAACCAATGAGAGTTACAATCACCTTGGCAGCATATTCCTAATCTCAGAGAGGGCATTTCTCGCCTCTAAAAGGGAACGGGGTTTTCACTAAGATTAGTGCCCATTTTGTACTCAGCCTTCCAAGAACAACTCCCCTGAATGTGTCACAGAGACCTTCACAGTGGACTTAGGGAAAAAACTAACCCCATCACCCAGTTCTGGGAGAGGAAAATAAGAACAGAGCATGTTCCCTCATTCCTTGGTCTCCAATTAGCATAATGATGCCAGTATTACAAAAGGCTGTTTCCCAGCAATGCAGATAATATTTAAAATTTAATAGACATAAACTGAATGCCTGGTGTGTGCTGGTGTTACTTCCACACTTTTGTTCTGTGCCATCATCTCCTTCCACCACAGAGGAAATGAGGCTCAATGAGAGGAAAGAAAGTGCCTCAGCCAGTGAGTGGCAGAGCAGAGATTCGGTTCCATGTCTTCTGCCTCCAAGTCCATTCGACAACAGCTGCCTGCCAAGCGCTTATTCTGACTTCTGGCTGGACCAGCTCTATTTGAAACCAAAACCAAATGCTGTTAAATGCCAGAGAGCCAAGTGTACTGGTTCGCTGCTTCAAACAACAGTGAGCTAGATTGCTGAGTTAAATGGAGAGTATCCAGCTTGCTTAAAATGCTTTATGGAATGTTCTATCACCTGCCCATGCATTAAATGGTCACTCTTTAGCTAAAGGTTTTTTTTTTTTCTGATGAGTTCTGCCTTAGAATTTCATCTTATTTTGGAACAATGTAAAATGCCAATTTGTTGCCAAAAGCATTCTTAGGGGAAAAAAATGCATAAACTTCTTTTCCACTATAGTATTTGCAGCTCTGTACCCATTTTGAAGTGTAAGTCTCAAAAACACTGGGAGAAGGAGCACTCACACTGATTTTCCTTTCCTAAGTGCCTTTGTGACAACGTAATTTCCTTCATTCATGATACTTCTAAATTCTCAATCTCTTCTTTTGTGAACTGGAAGAATACACCCTCTATTATTTGGTCTCCCTTTTCAGCTACCACTGTTCACAGCAAAAGGCTAATTTCTTCTACCAATTCAAGAACTGAATCAAAACAGCAGCTCTTGACAATTTAGATTTCAGGGTGTTGGCACAAATGAGGAGAAATCTCATGCACTAATTAATTATATAATGACTAATTGCTTCACTCTCAAAACCTATGACCTATTCTGTAAATCAAATGTTACTCAGCCATCACTATTGAAATAGGACTATTTAGGCTGCAAATAATAATACGGCACTTACATCCTGTTAAACAACTCTACCCAAGATGGCCAAAGTTTTTGTCTTCTAAAAGTGTAAGATGGCACTGTCATCACTGGGAATTTTCACTTATACTACTAATGAAATGCATATATCTCTTATAAATACCACTGCAGGGGTTAACGCTAAAAGAGAACCTCAAACCAAGAACAAGAGTTTTGAGGTAGAGTGCTAAGAGACAGTGGTTCCTACGGGAAGTACTGACTACAAGAGAGCACGAGGGAGGTCTCTAAGGTCCCACAAGTATTCTATATCTTGATCTGGTTGGTGATTACATGTTTGCATATATAGAAATTCATTGAGCTGTTTATGATTCCTGCACGTTACTGTGTACAATTTTCTTAAGTCCTATCAAAATTTTTTTAAAAAGAATATGGTCTCTGCTTTTTAGGGTCTCACAATCTGGTTAATTTAATCAAACATACAGGAAAGAGCATTAGTGCAACAGATTGTACACTGCTAAAAGGATGCTAAAGTGACCACTTAATAGCAGCAAACGGGAGAAATAAATCCAAGTATCCATCGATAGGGAGACTGGTTATATAAAGTATGGTTCATTCTTATGGACATAATACACACCCATGGGGGAAAAAGAGCCCTTTATATAATAAAATGGAATAATAACCAAGTTATATTATTAAGGGAAAAATCAAGGTGCAAAGTATTACCAACTGTGCATAAAGAGTAAGAAATAATACACATACACACATTCATTTGCTCCTAACTGTAAGGAAATGCTCTGTCCAGTGGAGTAGCCACCAGCAACATGAGGCTTTTCAGCTCTAAAGATGTGTCTGAGGTGACTAAGAACCTGAAATTTAAATGTTACTTTATTTATTTAAATTGCAAATCTGACAGTATCAAATAATTTTTCTGTTAAAGACAACTTCATTGTTTTATAGAACTAGAAGCATGTTAACCACTGCATCATGTAATGTATCATTTAAATGGAATTTTTCAATCTGTCTCCCAGAAAATTTAAAATTGCATTTGTGGCTGAAGTTTATTTCCATTGGACAGCACTGGTATAGAGTATCCTATGAGGATTTACAAGAACCAGTAGCACTACCTGCCTCTGGGAGAAAACCTGGATGATTAAAACCAAGGGGCATGGGGAAGGGAGAGCTCTCACTGTTTTGTCATTTTTCTCATTTGAATGTTGTGTCATTTGAATATATTGCCTATTAGGAAAGTAATGAATAAATGATGTAAACTATAAACACCACTGTAGAAAATGATTGCCACTGGCATAATCACCAATTAATTTTGGATGGAATCTCTCCCCCCAAAAAGCATACATGGTATTTCTGAAGAGGTTATATATGGTTTTTGGCAGAAAATGTTTTGTAATAACCTAAGATCGCAGAAGTGTTTCACCAACCAACAGTACCAGAGTTACCAACTGAACATGAGAGATTAGACTTCACACCTCGAAGTGCCGTTTCAGTGCCAGCACAGTCCAGCAGTTTTTCACCACTGCCTTTTCTTCCACCATCAGAGACTCTTCCGTTTTTCATTTTTCCATCATTGACTGTATTTTGCCTGTTTTCCTGTTCCTTTCTTCATCTACATCCCCAAATAAATTTTTAATTATCACTACATTTCCATTTAGCACAGCATGCATGTACTTGGCTAACCAAAGCAGGATAAATGCCAGAAAAATTCTCCCCTTCACAACCCATGAAATTAATTTTTTTTTCAGGAAGCAGTAGTATACAAACATAAGCAGATCACAAGAGGCCCAAGGAAAGGGAGTAAATCAGTATTATATAGACAGCTGAGATACACTTAATGTATTTAAATATAAAATTAAAAATCAAATTGCATATGTACAGGGTATTACCATTTCTCCGAAAATTTTCCCATTTTATTTTAAAAATAAACACTCAACATTTTTCAGCTTTGATATAGCCAATTTGGGGACTTCAAATGCATCTATCAATGAAAACTGTTTCTCATTAGCAGTGTTAATTTGAAGCTGATTGGTTCTCTACGATTCAGGAAGGAAAAAAAAAACCTCCATTCTCAACTCCTAAGAGCTCCCCTCCTTTTTTGCTCACTCACCTACCGCTTCCACAAGAATGGCTGACACAGGGCTGCATTGGCGAGTATCATTCTAAGGAAATACTCCTAGGGCCACAGAGATAATGTGTGCAAAGCTCAGCCCCTGAGACAGGTCCTCACTAGTCACACAAATCATGTGCCAGAATGAACAGTCATGACAATAAACAACGGCTTTGACTAGGTCTGATTGGAGAGTGAAGCATTCTAAATAGCTTTAACTATTAAAACAAAATGGCTAAGTGCCAGAATTTTTAAAAATTGCTTCTTGACAGGAAATTGTATGCTATCCTCTGCAAAGACCGATAAAGTGGTGAAGATGTCGATGATGGAATCAAATAGCCAACAGTGTACTTACTCCCTGCCTCCTAAACTATGCATGCCTTCAGCATGGCCCATCATTTCTGCGTGCTCCAAGGCTATTCCTTTAATACCAATGATACGTGGGGTATTTTTTTTGTATTCAAACCATTACAACTATCTATGGGGTTCCAGAAACTTGGTCTCTACCTTGCCTAGGTGATAAAAGGAAACTGTGAATGCCCTAAGTCCATGATGTTCAAAGATTCATGACAACCAACTTCAACTTTTGATGTGCTTAATACCTGGAAGAATACAAAAATTACAGCAAATATTCATTCAACATCTTTAGATAACTTTTAAAATTGCTACTAAATTGAGCTTGCATAATCTGCTTAGTGTCCTAAATAACTATCATCCACACAAAAATGAAAATCCCAAGTGATGCACCAAATATATATATAATACATGTATATGAAATCCTGAATTTGATTAGAAAACTCTGAAAATGCCCGTAAGTAGGTACATTCTAGGTTTTACCACTTATAAGCACTACGTTAGTTGGGAGCACGTTCCTAGGCTTCACAAAGTTACCAGCACAAACTTCAGGACTGCACTGTCTTGGCATCATCTTGGAGCCAATTTCCTATGTATTTCTACATACATACAGAATCACAAACAAATATGAACTACTCTTAGACATTGCTCCTTCAGACCAGACTGTATTTCAAAAATAAAACTGTGGTAAACTAGAGTAGATTACAGGTTGGACTAGGTTCTAGATACAAAAGTTGCCCTAATTAAACATGAGGGGGAAATCCGTATTATTTCCGCTTTCAGATCACTAGCGTTAAATATTTTTCATTCAAAGGAAGTCACACCTAACTTTCCTAGAAGAGGGGAAAAGTTCATAGGAAATAAACTAACACAGTAAAACTTACCCCATTTCAGCAAAAGAGAAAACTGAAGAAGACTGGAATCATAGGATCGCAACACGGAATGTAAAACTTAGTTTCCTTCCACCTGCTAAGATTCTTTGCCACTGTCAGGGCTGCTCTCCTGAAGCACAGCAAAAATGATTCTTGCTTTAAGTTAAAGCATCTAACTGCTTTCTGGGAATGACCACCTTATATGGAAACAAAAGACAGGAAGAAATCACTCGCATAACCTGGTAGGACACTCTGCTCAGTAGTTTTGCTGCCAACTACTAACCGAATCATGGACACCTGGGAATAATGAGCACTGCCTGAGACCATGTAACACAGATGTTGTCTGTAAGACAAGGACCCTGTCTCTTTACTGGAGCAGTGATACTTGCCTATCGGGCATAAAAGAAGAGACAAACAAACGGTTGCTCCTCTCTTTGCCACTTCCACTTTGTATATAACATGCATCCACTTTAGCACAAAGAAGAAAATCAATTCAATGGTTGTTATAATTTTCTTGGCTATTGTGGACTCAATTGGTCTAGAAACTACAGCACATCCATCAGACCTGGGAATGGCAAGGTGGTAGCCATTTTCAGACTTAGTAACTCAATTTCCTGTTTTTCCAGCACAACTAAATTGATACACGACTCTAGCAGCTGTTAAAACTCTGGGTATTCCCCTTGGGGTTATCTAATACTTCCTCACTTCCATCTCTCCAGAAATAATAGCATGTGTGTGTGTGCATGTGCATGAAACTGCAGGTGTTCAGGTTAGAGAGACACAAGTCCACAAGGACTGGTGATAAATGTCCCACCTAGATTTGAGCATCTTAACTACCTCCTTACACATATATCTCAGCATAAGAACAGAGGCCGCAATGGTAGGCTACAAAGTGAAATAGTGTATTTAATTTTTTAAAATACACCAGAATGTGTACAAATTAGTGTTAATCTCTCAAATTAATTACACTGAGAAACAATGCATTTTCTAATTATATCATCATTTAAAAAATATTCTGATTCCTCTGACATTCAATCCTATCTAAAGTCAACCTACACCCCACACACAAGAAAATCAGAATTATTGTTTTAAAAGCACAACCAGATTTTGGGATCAAACTATTGTACCTCAGGTTCTTTTTTGACCCCACTTCAGAGGCTTGCCTCTGAACCACTTGTTATTTTTAAAAAGCAAATCCCCCCAAATATGGATGGTATTTTCACTCTTTTAATTCTATCCAAAGTAATCTTCTACAAGCCTGAGGCAATTAGAAAGGAAAACCTCTGTCCTATTAACCCATAGTCTATTTTAAAAAATAATTATTTGTATTATCTCTAAAGCTCTGACTTCAATGAGGGAGGGCATTCAACAGGAAGGGAACAAGAGTAACTAAAAGAAATTAAAATGAGTGATTTCAGAGATCATTCTTCTCCCTGTTCACCTAGCACCTCCATTCTCATCATCTCACAACCACAAACCTGAAAGACTTGATGGGACTACACTTTTTTTTTTCCTAGAGAGTAGGCAGTTAAGAAAACGACTCAGTTCTGCAGTGCACAGTCCTCCCACCAAATTCCTGAAGGCCTGCCTCTGAGCCACACAGCATGAGAAGGCACAGCTATAATCAGGACATTGCCCAATGTGGGGCACCGCACATGCTGGAAACCCGAACACCTTCATTTTATTTCCTGTGAAACATGGAAATTCGGATCTCTGTATAGACTTGTAACTATTTAAAATACGTTAAAAGCTACAAATAGTACCATTTTCATCTTTCTATATATGAGATAACCATCCCAACTAAAGCATTTTCTTTGTCAAACTACTCCACAATTCAACTCCCCGGCTTTCTTATTTTAATGTCTGAAGTCAATAAATAGTTTTAATGTATTTAAATTTATAAACAGCATTGTGAACTTAAAATATATGAAAAAAAGAAGCTCACTCTTTCATTCTTCTAAAGACTAGTCAGTCTTTGAGATTCTTTTCCAAGGGATTCATTCCTCAGATATGAAGTCTTAACGAAAACTGAAGACATTTGGCCCTTTATAAATAGTCATGGGAAACTTCTTTCTCCCATACTTTTAGTTTGTTTTTACTGTAACAGATGGGGAAAAAATTTAGCAAGGTCATTAAAAAAAAAAAAGGTCTTATATAACAACTATCACCCTAATGATAGAGCTCTAAAAGCTTAAGGATTTGAAATATCTTTAACAGCAACAACAAAAACACTTGCTGAAAATTTTAAAGACAGTTTGCTTAACTCATAAAATAGGCATAAACTGAAAAAGGCTAGACAGGAATTCCTTCTACCTTTAGTCCAGCTTTTCTCAGGCACATTTGTTTCTAACACCTTAACCATACATCGGTCATTTTTCATGAAAGTGTCTTCAAGACAGAAGTTCAGAATTTCTCTTTAAGGTATATTCTGATATCATATAAATGTTAAACTTTTACAATACTTGCCAGCAGGCCAAGCCTACGTCTTTACTTTGGGGAGGGGTTAAAAAGAGACCACTAATCATCATTCTGCAAAATCTCTTACTGTAAGATATATCTTGCTTTATGTAAACAAAACATCATTTTGTTCCAATTTATACTTAAGTTCAATATTTGGACACCCCTTATAAACAAATTTTGTATAAATAATAACTACTTCATTACCAATTTCATAAATTAGCCCATGGGGTTAGCAAACATTTTCTGTATATGGACAGAGGGCAAATAGTTTTAGCTTTGAAGGCCATAATATCTGTGTCTGGACTACTCAACTATATTATGAAAGCAGCCATAAACAATATGCAAATGAGTGGGACTGGCCATGTGCCAAGAATACTCTTTATGAAAACAAGTAAAGGATAAGGGATTAATATCCAGAATATGTAGAGAAACTCCTAAAACTCAACAACCAAAAAATCAAACCCAACTGAAACACAGGCAAAGGACTTAACAAACATTTCTCAAAAAGAAGATTTACAAATGGCCAATAAGCACAATTAATAATGCTCAACTAACTAATCATAGGGAAATACAAATCAAAACTACAATGAGATACCACCTCACATTTATTAGGATGGCTGCCATCAAAAATAAATAAATAAATAGGAAGTGTTGGCAAAGATGTGAAGAAATCGGAAGACTTGTGCACTGTTTTCAGTAATGTAAAATGGTACAGTCGCTATGGAAAACAGTATGGGGGTTCTCAAAAAAATTAAAAA
Source organism: Camelus ferus (assembly GCF_009834535.1). NCBI lineage: Eukaryota > Metazoa > Chordata > Mammalia > Artiodactyla > Camelidae > Camelus > Camelus ferus. Next base: position 40,180,735 of record NC_045700.1, read on the forward strand.
TAGAATTACCATATGATCCAGTAATTCTACTTCAAAAGAACTGAAAGCAACTACTATATACAAAATAGATAAACAACAAGTTTCTACTGTATAGACAGGGAACTATATTCAATATCTTATTATAGTAACCTATAAGGAAAAAGAATGGGAAAACAAATACATGTATATGTATGACTGAAACATTATGCTGTACACCAGAAATTGACACAACATTGTAAACTGACTATACTTCAATAAAAAAGAATGCAAAAAAAAAAAAACTGAAAGCAGAGTCTCAGAGATATTTGAACGCATGTTCCTAGCCATATTATTCATAATAACTAAAATACAGCCTGTGTCTATTGATAGATAAATGGATCTAAGTAAATGTGCAACACTATTTAGCCTCAAAAAGTAAGGAAATTCTGATATGTGATACAATGTGAATGAACCCTGAGAACACTATGATAAGTCAAATAAGCCAGTCACAAAAAGACAAAGACTTATATAAAGTAACCAGAGTAGTCAAAAATCATAGAGATAGAAAGGAGAAGAGCAGTTGCTAGGGAGCACAGGGGAGAGGGAGTCACTGTTTAATGGGTACAGTTTCAGTTATGCAAGATGAAAAGTTTTGGAGATGAATGGTGATGATTGTTGCACAACAATATGAATGTACCTACTACCACTGAACTACACACTTAAAAATGGTTAAGCTGGTAAATTTTATGTCTATTATACCACAATAAAAACAATGGGAGAAAAGAAGAGAAAAGATAAACAGGTGGAGGGCCCGTTTCAACCTTCTAGACATAGTTTGCTCAGCCAAAGTTTGCTGACAAGTGAGCTAGGATATTACATTTTAAGTTCTAAGCATAGCTATAATACTTTTAAAGTTAATGTCAAACTACCACTTCTATACAATATCCCCTTCCTTTGTTTTTTCCCTTCATAGTTAGTTTTTTTTTTAGTAAAGCTCTTAATATCAGGAGCCAATCTCTCAGTGCCTAGAAAAACATGTTTTATATAAAATAAGGGCTCACAAGTTTTGACTGATTAATTATATAAAAGCAGCTGTCTCAATAACATGAAGCTTGACAATTATTATTATATAAATATACCTGGCACTTCAATAATGAGGTTAAGTGACAATGTTATTCAATTATCCTTTAACACATTCAGGGGAAACTAGACTTTGAACAAAATGTCTAGAATTGTCTTAATAAACAATTTCATTTTTCTTATTTGGTAGTCAAAAACCCACTTTCGGAATTATGCTATAATAAATTTAATAGCCGCCAAAGAGCAAAAATAAGTACAGATATGACTGTCATCTGACAAAAGAAGGCTGTCAATTTACTGAGTAAAATTAAATCATACCAAACACGTGAGAATGTTAAATACGACTTTAAAGACATAAACCAAATATTTAAGCTCCTTTCAAATGCAAGGCACTGGGCTTTTTCTTATGCATTTGAGTATGTAGGAGGTTTCTTTTTTTTATTATGCTATGAACATGATTTTAAGAAGAATCAAGACAATGCATCTATAAAGCCACTTTGAATAATACATTCAGTATAGTCCGTGGTAGCAAACATACTGGGTGACAGGCCTAGTGAAGAGCATAGGTTTTGGGATCAGACCTAATTTCTATTACTCTTGCATCCCTTAGCATTGTATGACCTTGCGTATGTTAATTAAGCTGAGTCCCAGTTCCAAAATTGTAAAATGGAGTTAATATATTTCCTCAAAAGAGAGTAAAAAAAAAAAAATTAAACAATACTGTAAAGCACCTAAATGGAATCTTTTAAAAACTAAAATAAAGCTGAAAGTTAGACTCTTGAGTTTCGGAAAACTGATTAATACCAACCTCCACTCCATTTACAGCTTCATCTTTACCCCAGCTGTTGAAATCGACTTAATCAACAGTTTGGTTCGCAGAGCTGGTTGCATATTAGAATCACCTAGCAGCATTTTAACCCCCACCACCCCCCATGCCCTTGTCCCCGCCCAGGCCAATTAAAATTAGAATAGATAGGGGTGTGAGAGCTTGGGTGTTAGTTTTAAAGATACCCAAGTAATGTTGAAACCTCAGCTAAGGCATTCAACTTTTAAGTAGTGAATAAATGTTAGTCAAGAAGTACTCAAGTTTATACAACCAGTAAAACTTTAGAACCAATAATGCATCCAAATAAAAGCTTAAGACAGTGGCTGAAATGAAATCATTTCTTAATTTTTACTATGTCTTCAATCAACTCCATAGTGCCAGTGCTGCAAAATTATTTTAAAAAACAGGCTCTTTTACCCTAACCCATTTCTGAAAATTTGTTTCAGAATCAACACTAAAGGCCCTCAAAACAAGGTCAACTACACTTTTGACATTTAAATTTCATAGGGTTAAATATATACATATGTATTCTTGGGCAAGAAAAACCAGTACTAGTAGTTCTAAAGATAAGGTTCCCAACTGACTCTGAAATTTATCATATTGTGGTTAGGAAAAGATTAAATGCAGTTAACGCAATGAACTGGGCAACTAAAGTCCTGGGTTTTCCTTCAGGTTTTGCCACTAATTTGCTCCAGGACTTCAGTTAAATCACTGCGTCTCGGCTTCAGATTCTCATTTGTAAATTAAGGAGTTGAACTAAATTCCTTCAAGGTGACCTGTTACAACGATGTAAAACTTGGAAAATTACACACAGAGGGATTCTTCAGAACAGTAATATCCAAGGATTAGGACTAAACTAGGCCTCATAGACTACTGGAGTAATAAGTCATGATTTAATTAGTTTTATAGTACGGAATTTACTTTCCAAACCTAACAATTTATTATAACATATTGACTGGATTTCCTCTGCCACCTCCCAAATACCTGTATCTAGGATAATTTTTTTCCCCACAATTAAAACCTTTTTAATGTTCTGGGGTTCTGAGAAAAAGAACAAAAACAACACTGAATACTGAACAGTCAACAAATATTATATAATAGGCACCTGGAATATGCCAAGAGACAAGACAGACAAGTAAAAGAAAAAGTAGAGAGGAAACTCTTTTTTACGTTTATACCTTTCCGATATTGTTAACTTCTCCGGATAGAATAATGCAAAGTAAAATGATACATTAAGGAGGTGGTATTTTAGATAAGATGTTGAAGCATTTTTCCAGATGTCCTTCCTTAAATTTTGAAAGGGCAAGGCAAAATTCCTAAAAAGTATTTCCTTCATATTTGAGAAATTAGATAAAGCAGTTTTGTACATTCTTTTGAAGCAAAGAATTTATCAGTTTAACCTTTAAATTCTCAAAAGCAAAATCTGACATATCTTACTACAGTCATGATCATCACTAGAAAGCTCTTTCCGTTTCCTTTATCTCAGAACCATCTGATCTCACTTGACTATTTCACTCAAAAGTATTATTTAATTTCTGAACAACCTGTAAGTGTATTAGTGTATTTTGTGTATGTGTGTATGCTGGGTCCTTTTTTTTTTTTTAACAGTACCTTAACCTAATCCATCTTCAAATCCACCAATTTAATACTATCTTATTTTGGGGTACCTGAATACATCTGGGTTCCATTTGCAGGTCCTTGCTTTTATGATTAATATGTTTCTGCCAATATATGTCTTTCCTCATAATCCTAATGTGACAATATATGAAAGAATATATAATATCTAAAAAATGAAAAAACTGAGGGAAGAATAGGAACGAAAGTCAACAGAAACACAGCTATTTGCAGAGGGGAGAAGATAACTAATTGGAACAAAATGAAAGAATTAATTCATACACTACATGTTTCCTCTACGTAAGCATTATTATAAATATCTTTTACATTAGTCATGTTGCTTTGAGACTTTTCCATGTTTCCTCTAGACAACTGCCAATATTCGCATGGTCTCTGATGAATAAACATGCTGTGACTTGCTTCTAAGGAAACACGTGTCATGTTCCAGGGAAAAATGACTTCTCTACTCTTAAATCAGGAAAACTGTATAACTCTCATTGATTAGTTACAAAGTCGATTTTTCCTTAGCGTTTCTTTTCTGAAAAACTCATATTTTCTTTAGGGCATTTCTGTGTTCCGATTAACTATCAGAAAAGAAATTGAGTTGGGGGGACACTTGCAGAGAAACGTTACACCTCCTCAAAGGGGTTTCCCACTTCGGAAGCTCATCTAGCGCCCATGTTAAGTGTTCACTGTTTACCAAGACCAAGGTTATATTCAGGTTCTCCCCTTCTCCTGCAGAACTACCTGTTCTCATTACTGTTTACCCAAACGCTTAGCAAGTGATTATTAGCATATCTGGCAGGAAGAAGTGCTTCATTTAATATTAACTCACCATGTGACAGCCCCTTCCCCTCCAATCTCCTCTAAACACGTGAGGATACGATGAAAACTATTGCTTGTAGTCTGACTCTGCGCTGGGCTTTGGCACCAGCAATTGGCCACAAGCACACACACCCCCAGTCAGAGGCGCGCACCCGGCCCGGTCCCGGAACTGTCATGCGGGCTGACAGCTGGCACACCTTCCTGTTGCCCTCCACCCGCTCGCAGAAAGCCCCTTCCCAGCAGTCACCCTGACACTGCTCACCTGCTGGGCCTCAGCCCTCGGCCAAGGAAACTTTTCTCCCCCTTCCCAGGAGCTCACTTACAGGTATCCTCCTCTGCTCTCCCAGAGCCCCAACAAGGAGCTCTTTGTTACCATTTTTGCTCTCGGACTCCTCGCTCAATTCCTGGCATTCAGCTGCCCTTAGGCAACTCACAGCAGCCCGGGTAGGAAAGCAATCGAAAATGACCCGAGCCCCGACCCCGGGCAGCCTCGGAGGAGGCCGGGAGGAAGCAGCCTCGTCGGTCGCGTGTCCCGCGGAGGGAGAATCAGGCCACCGGCGGGGCGGCGAACTGCCAGCCAGGTGACCGGCTGGAGGCCCGGCTGCCCTCGCCCTCCCCGTCCCCGGTGATCGGCGGCGCGGAGCGGGAGGCTTACCCTGCGGGGGCCGCCGGCTGGGGAGCCGGCGGGGAGTCCTGAGCGCGCGGGGCTCTGCCGTCCATCGCCCTGCGGGGCGCTGCGCGGGCTCCGGTTCTGAGGCGGCGCGTCACTGCTGGAGTGGGAGAGGCCGGCGGGTCAGGGCGGGACGCGCGCCTTCCCGAGGACTGAGCGGGGCTGGCCGCACGTCAGCAGCCCGCCCGAGCCGCCCCAGCCTCGGGCCCGCCCGTCTCCCGGGTGCGCTTCCACCTGCGGGCCCGGCTCCCAACCCGCGGGCGCGCCGCCGCCGGGTCTAGCGGCTGCCCGGAGCGGCGGCGGCGGCGGCGGCGGGAGGCGGCGCTGCAGCCCCCGCCCCGTGGGGTTACTGGGTAGCCATTTGGCGCCTCGTGGGGAGGGAGCGGAGCTGCCCTGGCTGGAAGGAGGAGGAGCGGGGCGAGGGGCGAGGCGCACAGGCACCTCCGCCACGCCGGCAGTGCGATCCCGGGCTCCTCCGGCCGAGTTTGCACAAGCAAAACGCCCTGGGAAAACTTTTCGCGAGGAAAAGTTGGGAAGGCTCCTACTTTCTTTTCAAAAGGAGACAGTGGCTCCCTGTTCTCTCCCGCGGCTTCCTCTCCCACTCCTCCCTCCCCCGGCCAGCGCGCTCGCTTTTGGCTCTCAAGCCGCGACTGGAAGGAAGGGGAGAGCGTCAGCCTTTCCGAGGCTCAGCCCGGTGCCCGGCCGGCCGAGGCAGCGCCTCTCCTTGCCCCGCGGGCGGCTGCCGGGCCTCTCCCCGGGTCGGCTCACTCACCCTGCCCCATTTCCCTGTCCAGAGCCCGGGAGCTCGCAGCCGCCTCCGCCGGACGGCCACCCAGAAGTGGCGACCGGGCTCGGTGGCATCGGAGCGAGACAGGCAGCGAGCCGGAGAGAGAAACGGGGCGGGAGTGGGCGAGAACCGAGTGGTAATTTCCTTCCCCCAGGGCTTGGGGGCTTTTGGGTCCAGCGAGGGAAGCCGAACGGAAAGGAGGCTCCCACGCGGAGTGTTCCCATTCCCACCGCTAGGGCGTCGCTTCGGGAAGCCCGACGCTCCCCGGCCGCACAGGTGGGGAGGAAGGGAGGGCACCTGCCCTGCGAGCAGCTGAGGGGAGGACCCCGGCGGCCGCGGAAGTGCCTGCAGAAACTCGCAGAACGGGGCCTACAGCTTGCCCTCCCTGCGGGCTGACCTTCCTCGTCCGGGGTGGTGGTGTGTTTTTATTTTTCAAACCTGACCTCTAAGGTGGCTGTTCTGTTAAAAGCATACCTTTGACACTGTAATCAGGGGCAGGTTTAAGCTTGCCCCGTTTTTAAAGGCATATATATATATATTTTAAGCCTATAATAGCTGTGACATGAGGACTGAACAATATTATGTCTGATGACAGTCTATAAACTAAGAATCGAATGATAGATTTTATTCACCTCAAGTTTTACAGGAAGAAAGGAATCACAAACACAACCGTGTACTTGTTTGTACGTTTTAGTTCCCACGTGCCTGGTCTTTAGGTGTTCTTTACACCTGACAAACTGGTATATTTGCATATCTTGTATGTTATTATAAGTGCCAATTCTTGTCAGGTGCAAGCCATTTTTGATGGGCCCAAAGCTTGCATTCAGAAAAGTAATGTGAAATTAATTAAGAAATTAACTTTACAGTTTAAAAATATTTCAATAAACTGTAGTAGAGAGGTTAGGTGAAGGAGCATCCTAAAGCAGGCCTCTACTGTGGTATTAGTATCAAGTAACACATCTGTGTTAGCCAATTCACCCTTAGTAGAGTAACACATGGTAGGTGGTAAAAATTAAATTGATACTTAGAACCAGTGCTTGACTAACTACTCCTTGTAGCAACCAAAAAGATTGCTGAAACTAATGTAGGAAGTACCTAGTAATATACCATTTGTCTCTTATGGACAGTCATTATTATTTATTCCTTCTTGTGCATAATATACTCCTTTCAGTGTATCTCTCCCTATGAAAAGAAAAAAGTGGTTTATTTGGGTTAAAATATTGGAACCACATGAGAAAAAGTTGCTTTTTAATATTTTACATAATATTAATATCTAATCAATTCCTTTATCTCCATCTGGGTTTTATTAAACACAGGTTAAACAATTCATGAATCAGTTATGCCTCTAAATGACTAGTTTTTACAGTTGCTCACACAGACAATAATGTAAACATTGAGTAATAGTGAAACTACTTAAAGTCTGTAACTTTCCATCACCAGATGAAGATTAAACATTTGTTAGTTTCCACCTTAATTTATGACATGCTAGTAATTTTATTGACTCCATTAGTCTAATCTGAAACATAAAACATTACCATAACATTTCATAACTGCTGAAGGCATTTTTGAGTGCTCACCAATCTCTCCTGCTCTCCTTTGAGTTTTAGGCATACGGGAGGATTATACTCTTCACCCCACTGAAATTAGGCATGGTGACGTAACTTGCTTTGGTAAGTAAATGTGAGCAGGTATAAAATCTTTCATTACCTGGTAGAATCACTTAAGGGCCAGTGCTTGACAGTCTATACTCTCCTCTCCTGCTGCTGCAATCATGGAAGTTTATACTAAGATGAAGGTGGTTCAGGACTGAGGGATCCTGTACAATTGTACTATTACCCTGAGCACAGCTGCCCTGGAGAGCCGCAGAACCTACAGCAGAATCTGTATAAAGCAAGAAATAAACTTGGGTTAAGCTACTAAAATATAGAGTGGTGTGTTGTCTGGCATTCCTTAGCCTACCCTAGATATAATTATGTTTGACAACTTTCAGAATCCCTAATAGGGTAGGCTTGGTGTTCTCATATGGCGGGCACTAAACTGTCTCCCCTGTAATCTGCTGCTTACATAGTTCATTAGCAAAATAGCAATGGACGTTGTTATAAATCTTTGTACATAATAGTGGGAAACTACCCCACCCCCAAACACACACACATCCTTCCCACTCATTGTGCTGAACTGTTGCAAAATTGCCCAAGTTTCCAACATTCTGCTCAAATTCTCTGTTTGGAAATCTCCCCTCCCCCACTCCATCCAGTCATTTTTAATGCTTGTGCTTAGGTGTTATCTCCTCTGGAAGATTTTCTGGACTGTACATGGAGAATCAGTCCTTCCCTTTCTTAGCCTGCTTTAGATTCTGCCAGGTGGGGCCAGGCCCCATGACACTTTGTTTTAGTTATTCATTTACACAGTAACAGAGTTGGACGGCTTAAGGGGCCACTCTCATCCTTTGTGTCCTAAAAGGATAGCCCAGAACACAGGAAGCTCTCTGCCCATATTTGTGGAATGAATTAAAGAGTGAGGGAATCTTTTAAAAACTCCCCTCCTCAGAAGACTTGTAAGAGGCAAGTGGGACCTCATGTCAGAGAACAATTGAAAGCAGCTGGTAGACCATTTTAAATGGAACAGATAAAAGTTGAGTTTATCCTGCTAGGGAGAGAAGATTTATTGTCCACATGGTTACCTTATGGATTTAATTTCAAAATCACCAGGTAGAGAAAAGGTCTATTTAGCTATATATGTCTCTGGATGATAATCTAGGTTTCAGATTTCTGCTGGAGAATATTAAAAAATAAACCGGTTTATATACTTAGCAAATACATATGTATTTATATAAAAAGCAGACATCCACAGGTTCAAGTGGGCAATGCAAAACTTGTTAGAAAATGAAATTGGGGTATGTCTAAATATTTTGTAAACTTTGGAACGATGAAAACCTTTTTAATGTTCAAGTATGCTTTTCTTCAAGTAAAAGTGCCACTGAAAAGATTTATTATTTGAAGTGGAAAAAAAAGATCACACTTCTGAGGTGGTGAATGTCCTCCTATGCATTTCATTTCTACATATTACAACATAAAGGAAGTGATTATTTTATATCTTCCTAGATTGTGTGTGTGTGTGTGTGTGTGTGTGTGTGTGTGTGTGTGTGTGTGTGTGTGTGTGTGTGGCTTTCCATAGCAAGATCAGAGAAGTTGCAAGGTAGGATTCAATTTTAATGGACTTCTTCATTCAGACTTCGTATTTCTAGAAGCTACTTAATCTCAGGCAAGCATGTGTATCATTAAGGTATTTATGCATAAGTTTATTTATGACAACAGGGAGCTAAAAACTGGGGTTGTGGCTTTATTCCCAGGTCTGGAATATATCCATAATAGTTTATTATCATTTCATCTTCATTTAGCGTTTTATAATTTACAGAGTCCAAAAAATAGGTTAAAATTTTGCAAGTGTTGCTAACATTCAATGTTCCCTATATAAATGCTCCATGAGAAAGTTTTACATGTTCTATGAGAAAGCTTTATCTCAAAGTACCAAAAATCTTTCTTTTTCTTAGCTACCAGGAATCCTGGGCCAGGGTTTTTATTTGGTCACTACCGCCTCTCTCTGTCGTTGGCATATCTGCTTTTCCCTCTTCTCTCATTCTTATTTATAATTTTATTTACTTATTTATTGTATATATATATATTTTTTTTATTGAGGTATAATCAGTTTACAATGTTGTGTCAATTTCTGGTGTACAGCATAATGCTTCAGTAATACATGAAAATACATATATTCATTTTCATATAATTTTATTTTAATATCCTTTACTTTAAAACTGTCCAACAATTGTTTCATAGGTGAAAATAAATAAATTCACTAGATATAATTTTTTGCAATAATATGATTTCTTTAATACAGAAAGCACCATTTTATGAAAAACTTTCTTAATTTCTTTTATTGGAAAACTTTTTTCCTTTTTACATTGAAGACAGAAATATACACAGGAAAATTTTTAAAAAATTAATTTTTTAAATGATTTCATGTTTAGTATAATGTCTAGTGTATGTGATTATAAGAACTTACAGAATTCACTTTGTCCATTGAAATTAGTTCAAGAGCAATTTTTTTTTAAGAGCAATTGCTAATTAAATTTATTTTAAGGGAAATACAATACCTAAAAGCCCTATTGTTTATATAGCTTTTAATAATCATGGTAATCATAGTTATTTTTATATGTAAAGAATGCTCATGACATTTATATGTGAAATACATGACATACTTGAATGAAGTGTTGATACAAATCTTCAGGTTATCAAGTATTTACTATAATGTATGCCTCCTCTTTATTGCATACCACATGTATGTTTTTGAAGGGTCAGTGTGGAAGATATTACACTTTTTATACTGTTAAGTAGAAGAAAGAGAAGTTGTATTTGGCTATTATATTCCTAAAATACAAGTAAAACCCTTTTTTCTCTAAAAAAAATTAATATTTACTTATATCAAGTTTAAAGAAAATAAGAACAATACTGTCTATCAAGTAAAAATGTAAATTACACTTTCCATGGCCCTATGTTTAGAATATAATTATATTATCATGTTATGCCTTTTATCTTTTGGAAGCTCACTTATAACCAAGCATTCTAGAGATTAAAGGTACAGAAATACATGCGCTTTCTGGTTAATTTTAATGTGCTTTTAATTCATCAGACTTTATATTTTGAAACTTAGACAATCACCGAACATTTTCTTAAAACAGACTTTCCAAGTAGATTGCATATTCATAAATTAAATTTTATTTCAATAAAGGGACTATTTACTGAATGTCTGCAATATAAGCATTGTCCCCGGGGAACAAAGATGGCAAAGATATTGCCACTGCCCTGGAGGGGCTCACAGGCCACTGGGATCATCAATAATATTTTTGTGGCCCTCAACCAAGTGAAAATTAAAGGAAATTGGTCAGTAATCAGTGTAGAATCCTCTACCTCTCTTCAAAAAGATAAATGTATTTTCAGTCCTATATATCAAAAGAAAAAATACCTAGTTTAGTATGCTATGTCTCTTATAAATGGCACTGTAGTTCTATATTATCATACCCATTTCTAGGCAAAGGCTCTCCTATTCCCATGCCCACATTCCAGGACAGAGGTGAAGCCTACAGAAACGTGCACAGGCACGCAGGCGTGTAAATATTCAGTACAGTGGACTTGCAGGAGGGCTTAGTTTTCAGTACCCATCCACAGTCTAAGCTACAGATTCTGATATGTCAGCATTAAGTTGTCTAAAATTCTCCTTCTCTCTTTAAGGTGTCCTTTTGCCAAAGTGAATTTCTGTTTCTGGATTATATAATCTGTTCCTGGTTGGCAGTAAATTTCTTACTCGCTGGAAGAGAATAAGCCCTTTTATGTCACTGAAGTATCAGCGTTGTTAAAAAAAAAAATACCCTTGTGATTTAAAGTTTAAACATCATTCAAATATGTATATTTCCTTGCTTGAAAAAAAGGCTAAGGATGAAAAATTAATTCGAGTTATATTTATTTGATATAATAAACCTAACAAAATCTTGATGGTTAGCATTTTAATATTGCCTATTGAGTTGTAACTATAATTAGGAGCTACATTTCTCCCTTTGTAAGTCTTAAAGAGCTTGGTAAACTCTTAATTGCTTGTCAGTTTCCATGTATGTCAAAATGTACAATTTTGAGCCAGGCAGCCACCGACTCTGGCTTTCCAGGCATAAAAGCTAACAAGTCTCAGCATATTTCCTTCTGGCAGGGCTCGCCACCCCTTCCTCCGTCTTTTCTCATAGGAGGCTGAGCATGTGTGTGGTTAACTAAGTTCCACAGCAGTTAAGAGCTCAGGATCTGGAGCCAGATAGATTTGAGTTCACATCCCTGGCTTGGCTGCTTATTGTCTGGGTGACATGAGGTGAGTTACTATTCCTGGCAAAGAAAAACCACCAGTGAAAACAGAGTAAGTGTCCAGTGAGGGTAATGGAGACCCTTTTCTTAAAGAATGTTACAGATGGGAGCCCTCTGTGTCTTGGTTAAGGCTCGGTCTATGAAGCAGTTGTCTTTCTGCTCCAAACTGAGAGTTCTGGCTTCTTGTACTTATGATGATCTTGATCAAATGACTCAGCTAGGGAATCTTCCATTTCCTTTATCTCTATAATGAGTCTATAAATATTCTATGATCTCTGAGTTCTTTTTGTCTCTGTGTTGAGTAATCAATCTCACTGTGTCAAAAACTATTGAATTTATATACATGGATGATTACTAATAAGACTTTGCATTGTAACACCTTGCAAAACACTTTCATTCACTGAGTCTAGTTTGAGCCCTTCAAGAGCTTGTGGAGATAGACACTCGTATCCCTACTTTACAATTCTAGGAACTGAAGCAAATGGACTGCCTAAAGCCACAACACTGGGTTTGAAAGTTCCTTCTTCTGGTGTCTATTTTTTTATTTTTTTAGTGACACTACAGCTACCTTGCTGCATGGATAGCATTGTTTAAAGTTACTCCACAGCAAATTAATGTTATTGCATAAAGAACATGCAGAACATCTTTTCCCATCCTTGAACTCTAGGTCAGTGTTAAAGATACTGGCTACCTAAACCTGTCTTGTCCCAAAGAACCCACGTTGGCCTGGGGAGACGTGGAGATTGTGGATGTTTCCAGTTTCATCCAAGGAATATGAAGGTCCGGGAGGCAAAACACAAAAAGTTCAATGATCAGAAATTCAGGTGCATCCTGGAGTGAGCTACCTACCCTTGACCAAACGAAGATCTAAGGCACTTATAAAATGTAGAATTTTGTTATTAATAATCCATGCTCTACCGTGGGATGACAGAACCATGCAAGACACTCTGAAAACTGTACAGAACAAGTGTAAGTTGAATTAGATCCCTCTGTATTCTTAGCAAGATCCATCCTGTGAAAATTTTTCAGCTAAATTAATTACACTGCGTATTTTCCTCTACTTACAAGGAGAAAAGATCTCTCTGGGAACATGAAAGGCAGCCAGACAAGGAAAATAAATTACAAAATGTATATTTAGGATACTGATAGTTGGATGGAAAGCACGTACTACCACAAGTCCATCTTGTGTATAGAAATTACCATGTCTAACACACGTCAGGTATGGTGGGGTTTTTTTTTTAACATTAATTATTGGCTATTTTAGCTAATTCTCTCTAGTAACTATAGGAGAAGTGGAAAGATATGATAGGAAAGCAGAAAAAGATGGAGTTATAAACTGGTTTATGTATGTGAGTGTGTCAACTTTGAGGCTTTTTTTTTAAAGCTTATTTAGTAAATGGGAAAAATAATACCCATTTCATTAAGACTTAGTGGAAAGTCTAGCCTATACAGAGAAGCAGCTCTGGCCATACCAGTCTAAGTCTGCAATTTAAAAAGATACAAGAAGGACCTCTGTAGATCACTGTTGACTGAACTATTTTCTCCTGAGTTTACAGTATTTATCAGACATCAGAAGACAAGTAGATAGAAGATAAGATTACTTGAATAAAGTGATTTTCCTTATTAGGTATGTTTTTATATGATTACATATTTACATGAGCTTCTGTATAAATTTCAGGGATAATAATACATATTTCCTAGATCTTTACTATTTCCTGTTGTAATAAATAAAGTGAATGATTTTGGTCAGAAAGGAACAAATATTCTCATACAGAGATCTGGGAATGTTCTAAGTAAATATAGAGTTATTTTTGGAATAAAAATATGAAAATGGGATTAAGATGTTCTTTCTGAGGCTGCTAATGAAAATGATATACAACCCTATCAGTTGTAACCTCTTAATTCCCTGACTGCATAGGAACTACTTACGATAATCAGTGACCTTTTATTTGGAGTGTTACTCAAATAGAGTTTTACACATGGCAAATGTAAGGCTACCTTTCTCTCTATATATTTTGATTTGGATTAAGTGTTGTCTCATAACTCCAGGCATGATTCTTATGCATGTTATAAATTTTGCAGTCTGTCAATGCTATCGAACAGGCTGAGCTATTGCTAACACTGCTATTTCAACACCCAAGAGCTTCCTTCCAATTCTTTCTGAAAGATCTCACCTTTTTTTTTTACCCCAACGTTAGAGGAAGTTGACGAATTTAAGAGTAAGTTGGTGGAACACAGTAAATGGTAGTTTTGGAATACAATCCTTCTGTTTAAACTTGAAAGTCAAGTCAGTTCAGTGAAGCTAGTAATTTTATAATTATAATAGTTTTATTAGTGAGAGTTCAAATCCCATATATGAAGGAAGTTTTGGAAAATAATTTTGTAATTTTTAGTTTGTTCATCAAGCAGATGGTGATAAATTAGTATCATATTCTATGTTGCAAGATTTGAATTAAGAATAAATATTTTTTTAAAGTCTAACCATAATAGATAGGGATCATACAGTGTTAAATCTGAGAAAGACTAGAGATTATTCACTCAAAGCATCCATTACATTTATTAGAAAACATAAATAGGTTGCCAGATTCAGTAACTACAAATACAGGATGCCCAGTTAAATTTGAATTTCAGATAAACAATAAATAATTTGGGGGATAAGTATATCCTATGCAATATTTAATTATACTAAATAATTATTTGTTTTGCCTTTGAAATTCAAATTTAACTCAGTGTCCTGTATTTTATCTGGCAGCCCTACCCACAGAGGTGTCATAATTCTTTTCAAAGGGTATATAGCTAACTATACACTAATGAAGAAATAGAATATGAATAGTTAAGGGGTTTACACATAACTCTTACAAAGAATTAAGTTCTATAGTAGAATATTTTAGAAAAGCAAAATGACCGTATGTCATACCCATAATTTTATAAGAAACTGGAAACAATTGAATCATTTAATTGGAAACCTTTGATTCTGTCGACTCCAGTTACTAAGCTCTGAATTACTTCATCCTCTTAGAATTTGAAAAGTGTTCACATTTAAAAATCAGAGTTTCTTCTTGTATTTTTGCTAAGACATGAATAACTCAATGGGTCATCAATGTGAACCAGAGCTGAATAGCAGCTATTCCTGTAGGCATATTTTCTGAATACTTCAAGTTAATGATTAATTTTTAAGGGTAGTAAAATCTTAGCTATGAAAAACTAAGAATGAGAATGATTTAGTATCATCTTCTAGCTCTATTCTAATATAAACTTGATGGTTTAGATTGTTATCGCTTATTTTATAATGTATTTTTTTTTCATCACAAGCTACCTTTATTCATTTTTGTGTGTAACTTACAACAAATCCAAGACTTTAGCACTGGCATGCTGGTATATTAACCAGCCTCAGTTACAGAGCAGTAGACAGGAATGTCGCATGGGGAGCTTTCTGGAAACTGATGCAGGGCTCTTGAGTTGCCTTACCTAGTGATGGCATGTGCACCAAAGCTCTTATTTAGGCTTCTCCTTTTCTCCTTGTCTAAATTTATCTTTTTCATATAAATGTATAATATAATCACTTCATAAATTTTCAAAATTATCAACATAAAGTTGATAATACTCTATTTGTTTAGTCTTGAAAAAAGCTGTAATTGTCACATTTTTTCATTCCAAATGCATTTACTTATGTCTTCTCTTTTATTATTGTTAGTCTTGCCAGAAGTGTAACAATTTTATAAGACTTTTAAAATAATTGGCTTTTGACTTTGTTGATCTCCACTGCATGTTCTTTTTCCCAAAATTTTTAGATGCAATGCATTGCTCTGGGAAATGGTCCCTGGAAAAAGGTCAAATTGGGGTTAAAAGTCAGTTTATCAGGCAGGTTATAGAGAGGATACTTGCTATGAGTGGGAAGTTAGGCCAATATTTTAGCTATCCTCCAAATCTAAGAATCTATGTTGTTTAGCAAGAGTAGTAGTTGTAGCTAACTCCAAATTATAATTTTCTTTTATAAACATATTCCTTAGAAATATGAAGTAAGAAAATATGGTTTAAAAAGATCTTAAAATTTATAAAGGAGATTTTATTAAGAATGCAAACTATAACACCATGGTGCCTTTCAGCAAACCATAAAGAAAGAAAATCTCGGGCTAATATTATAGTAATAATACATTTGATATTTGTTATATTTACTTGCAAGGTAGTAAAGCGCTCTATATATTTTAAAGGTGTAATTAATTCTTGCAACATGCTTATAAGGCAAAGAGAAGGCATAATTATTCTTATTTTAAAGAGAAATAAAATGCAGCTCAAATTTATTGTAGGATTACCCCAAGGACACACAAATTAGTGGAAGAGTAGTGCTGGAGTCTCCACTTCTCAGTAAAGAACACAGTACATTAGCTTACCTTAACACCAGGAACCATTTTTAAATTACTTAAGGAATATAACATTATTTTCAGTATTTTAATATTAGATTAAGGTTATTCTAATTAATAATAATAATATTAGAATCACTGTATAAATAACAAAGTAGAGTGAAAATGGATTGGAATGGCCTTCACATTTCTCCTTAAAATAATCAGTCATGCCAGGATGGCATTATCCAAAAGTACCACTTTATAAGAAAAGTACAATATAAAAAGTGTTTTAAACTGTAAAATGCCCCTCAAAGTAACTATATACTTAGAAATCCTTTAAGAAAGAATGAATGGGTAAATTGTTTTTAAAAAGCATTCATCAAAATGCTGTTCCCTTTTGTCATATAACCTTCCTAAATAGATAGCACGTTTAGAGGAACAATCTTTTTCTATAGTTATCTGAATTCAAGTTTACTAAAGCTATCCTTACTGGGTAAAAGCTCATAGGAGATGATAAATACCTAGTAATTTGGGGGAATTTTTGGTTGCTAAATGTGGAGAGGTTGAGAAGCTGTTAAAACAACAGCTGAGTGGTGAATGGGAATATTTGCAGAGCCCAGTATTAAATAGCATTATACACTTTGTTTAATTTGTACACTTCATATTATTTATAAATTTAAGTATTATAATAGTGTTACACATCTACTATTTAGTATTATACATTTACTATTTACTTATGTTTATTTATACTTATTTTTATCTACATATATTATTTAGGTTTTTAATAAAAATATATTTATGAAAATTAATATTTAGACCTAAACAAAATGTGGTATTTGATAAATGCCTCCTCTAATGATTTACACCAATAAACAATTGAAAGGGAGCAGGACGCTGTGGGACACCCCCCACCCCTGCCTCTTGTTTATAGAAAAGCTGAAGTCTCCCAGGCCTCCCTGAGTCAGAGAAGAACAGGCCCCAGCAGCTGATTAGGACAAACTTGAAGGCATTAGATGATGGCAACAACTCTGACCACCTATCTCACGATTAACTGAGATTATTCTTCATTTCCCTTTAAAACTTTCATGGCTGAAAAGAATCTTTGGAAATGGTGTTTTGGGGGGATGCTGATCCACTAGATTACAGGCATTCTGGTTAAAAGCAATTTTCCCTTTTGTTACCAAGACTCTTACCCCCAGGATCATACCCCTGCTTCTCCCTCAAATAAAAAAAAAAAAAATGATTATTCTTATCCAAGTGTTAGGAGGCAGCTGCAGAGAAGAAACAAGAATGGGTTAGGACCCACCCAGACCAAGATGGTGGAGGATTTATATTGTATTAGCGTGCTAAGTGACACACCCACCAGCACCATGACAGTTGACAGTTGCCATAACAACAGCCAGAAAAGACTGAAAAACTGGAACAAGGACTGATTGGCTCATCATACCCAGAAGAAGACATGATGGCAGAAGCCTCCCATAAAAGTCTATGTGGCCCAACCTGGGCTGAGCTGTCCCTATGGCCCATCTTGGCTGACAGCTCTCAGCTCAAGTGCCTCTTCCCTGCTTGAGTGCTTTTATTCCCTTCTCCCTGCTTGAGCACTTTCCTTCCATTTCCCCTTCTGAGCAATAAAGCAGCTGTTCACTTCATCCCTCTGCCTCTTCTTTGCTGTGTTAATTCTTTCACAGCCCGTGGCAAGAACCCACACTTTGGTGCGCTTCTTAATTTAGGAGTCCCTCCATCTGCTAACACAATGTTGAGATTCAAATATAATTGACAAAAATCCTGCAGGATTTCCTTTAGTCTAATCCCCATTTCTACTCTCTAAGAGTTTAAGATTCTATGTCCGAACTTCTAGCTTAAAGGGAAGAGCAATATAAATTCAAAATGTTTAATTTATCATCAGCCACTAATTATGTTAACAAAATCCTGCTTAAAGCAGAGGTTAAAAGAAGTATATAGATAAGGGTAACTACTGGAGTTCAGTAATTCTGTGACACTTCTAGGATTTGGTCTTTATCAATGGCAGAGGATTTTATACTGGCTGAGCAACAGAATCCCTGAGTATACATGTTACAAATATTGATTCCTAGTCTTCTCATCCTCTCTCACCCTGCCCTTCCAGCCCAAGTATAAAGTACACCTCAAAATATGAGAACCTTTGAGGTAAACCATTTTAAAAAATCTTTTATTGCCCCTTATTTGTCTCTACTGAGACCAAAATTGGAGGATATACTGAGTAACTGTGAGATTCCTAACTGTACCTAGAAATTCTTAAGGATGACAGTATCCCCAGTGTTTAGCATAGAGTTTAGTATGCATAAGGTCAATCAGACATTTACTGGGCATGGTTAGAGTTAGACACATGAGCCAATAGAGGCACACAAATATATCCCTATGTGCAAAACAGGTGGCTCAGAAAGCTAGTGCTCCAGAAGTTCTGAGTTGGAAGAAATCTGTGGAAGGCTTTGTTAACAGATATAAATTTGGATCAGTAAAATTCGGGTGCAAAAGTATTCCTCACTGTGAAACAGCTTGGCCTAATGTGTGGCAATTGAAATAAGTTCTCAATTTGAGATTCAACATGGACCCGGACCGGGAGGGCATTTGTTGTTAGAAAACTGAAGAATAAAATGTTGTCAAAACTAAAGGGGAACTTTGAATTCAATGGTAGGATGTGTATATCATATCAAAGGCCAAATTCCTTTGATAAGTGATAATTTTAAGAATGTGTAACTGAGCGACTATTCAGGAGACAGTCTTGAGAGTTTTACACACAACCAGGAGAGGACAAAGGGAAATTGCTGGCTTCCCAAAGCAGGCTTTTTGGGAGAGGGAAACGATGTTGTCCTTTTTGCCTGTGTACACTAATGTTTAGAAGTGGTGAGACAAAGTTCAGAATTCTGACATTTCTAATGAGTTTCTATTGTCATGTATGTTTTGGTTGAAATGAAAAGAAAGTGCACTTTAAAGTGCCTTAAAAAGAAATTGATGTGCTCCGTAATGTTTTTGAATCTCTCATTCTTCAGATCTTTTCTCATCTCAATGTCTCTGTCAAGTGTTAACATTTGCTGTTTTACGTAGCATCTCTGGATCACCGTTGACTGCTACCTAAGCAAACTGCTCCATAAGATGACCCACAGGAGGCACAAATTCACATTTTCTTTACCACAAGATGTTAAAAACCAGCCACATAGACTCTGCAAAGATTTTCTCTCTTGAAATTGAAATGAACTTGATGCTAAGACAGGCAGTAGCCTGCATGTATGAGTTTTGAGTCAAGTTACACAATGATTCCCGGGGGAAAAGTTTTAAGAAAAGAAAGCAAACCCATTTTTCACAAAAATCTTATTTCTTGGCTATCACTGTCATCATTTTGAAAACGTGGGAAAAAAATAATGGAGAATTTTCACTTAAGACATTTTCATTTAAGTTCAACCAATTGCCACAGCTGTGACTCTATTAATGAATTCAGACTTGTCCTCCTTGGCCAGCTCTGTGTCACAGATTGTGGATGCACTCAGGGAACTCTGGATTGGCACTTGAAAGAATTGCTTGTAGAAACAGACAGCTCTGATGCAACCGTGAACAATACAAATGCATAGTGAATTGTAATAGATAGTGCCAGCCAGCGCCAGGGAGGATGGAACTCTAAAAAAGATTATTTAAATCGTCCAAGGTGGCTTCTCTGCAGTCACTTTTGAAGCAGTCTTTCAGATTTCTTCAAACAAACAATCTCAAGTTCTGTATCTTCTGCAGAAAAGCCAAGAAAACAATAGCAACTAATTACCATATATTTAAGACTTATTGGAGTTCCAGGCATTGTGTGAAGCACTTTGTAGACATTATTTAAGAGTCTTAAAAACACAGTGTGGTTAACATTATTGCCTTCATTTTACTGATAAGAAATCTCACAATCATTATTGCAAAAAGCATTTCATCATATTATAGTATAATGAGGATGAGCCACTAGTATCTCTTTCACAAGTGTAATGCAGGTAGCACAGGGCTGTAACAGGCTCTTATTAGAAGATGCTACTGATTTTCTATTTAAATAGTAATATTGACTCAGAGCATTTCACCTTCAAGGAAAATAAGCCAAGGCCTATGATCGACAAATAAAGGACAGACCCTTCACTAGGCTTTTTCATTTCTGTCTCTCACTCATTCAAATGTGCTTTTATTAAATATCCATGATTGCCTTTACATAAGATATTTAAATAAAGGAAGTACTGATCAGACAAAATGGAAAGGAATAACATTTATTCTTTTCCAACTTCTTTTTAAATTAAATATGTCATTGAACTTGTGTAATTCTAGGCTAGTGTCCTCACATTAGTTCTCTACTGTCTGATTTTAACTGAACATACCCCACACTTGTGCTGTGGGGTAAGTTTAAAGGTTGTCCAAAGAAAAATTTCTGGGAGGTCTGCATTTGCACTGAATTATTAATCAAATTGTTAATCTTTATTAGAGCTAGGCCTAGCCTTTTTAAACTACCATGTAAGATAGATGTTTGTTGGACTTCTGTTACCAAGATTTGTCTCACATTTCAGCCACTGGACCTGTATAGTTATAGGAAATTATGTTCTTTTATTTTGTAGCTGTAGTTATAGATTTCTTCCTAACACAAACAAAAAGCCATGCAGATACCTTCTCTTTTATTTGTAATTTTTACTTTTCTTTTCATTGTTACTTTCATTGAGGAAATAATACTCATAATAATTATTATTCTGCTCATTAAAAAAGCAACATTCATTCGAGGAAAAAAAATACATAAATGACTTTACCTGTACAATCATTTTAGGTACGTATGAGACATGAGTTGTCCTTCCTTGAGAGAGATCATGATCACCTTTCTCTATGTTGTCCTGCAGCACATGAGGTATTTATCTACTGTCTACTTTAGAGAGCAAAGTTGTACAATTGTTGTTTTATATTTATTGTTTATACTTAATACATAAGCCCAAGTGTCTAGCTTTCACGATCCATCATAGATTAAAAATAAAGTCAAGCTAAATTGAGGTAGGTGCTTCTGACTGAACTTTAACACCCTGTATTTCTGCCAACTTAAACATTTCCCTCCACCAAAAGACTCTTGCTGTATGCAAGTTACGTGTGAAAACAAATCATGGTCATGCCACTACTGATTTGTACCTGCCAATTTATGATTACTGGTGTTTAACATAATTATGAATAATCATGATTCAGAATATGGAAAGTCACACAAGGGAAACGGGCCAATTCCGATAGGTATCATGTGTAACCAAGACAACCAGTCTTGTTTGCCTGCTGGTTATGAAAATGTTTACTCCATAAATGACTCTAATACAGCCAACAGCTAACCTTGGTATAACTTTAACTGCAGTTTGGGGTAATACTCTCTCCCATAACAATTATCTACATTGTTTAGTTCTGAACTTCTTACAGAATTAAAACTGGAGATTCAATTCAGCCAAAATCAGGCAACTAGTCTATACCATATGTATTTACAATATATTTACTTAAAGAATGTATATGGCATGTAATCATACCTGCAACTTTTAGATACTCTATCCTGGTTTAAGCTCAATTTTTCAGTCTATCTTATAAAAACAAGTACAACAAACAGCATGAGAAAGTGACTTACAGTTTAGATAACTACTATGTCTTAGGACTGTTGACTGTGTAATTGTGCTGTTATGTATAAAGATGAAATAATCAACAAACCAATGAAGCAAAAACAGCCAGTGGCACTGGGAAATTGTCTTCCAGATCAGATGGCTTAAAGCGTCTTGTGTATCTCAGTGTTTTTTCTTTTAATGTTAATTATTGCACATTTATATAAAACTAGGTATAAAATCAGCCTAATAATAGTACAGTTAATCACTCTGTCATAAACTGAATACCCCCTGAAGTCTTCTGCCACTTTTCCATAATCCCACACCTGGCCCTTGATGGGATAGAAGAATTCATAGTCTAGGACACACACGAGATAAATTAACTCTGTACTTCTACAAAATCACCCTTCCCATATTTTCCTCTCTTTGGTGTCCCTCCATCAGCTTCATTTCAAACTCCTTCAGCTACAGAGCACCTGGAATTTAATCCCTATTGAACTATAGATTATGCTGGAAACTTTTAAGCGCCTTCAACAGAAATACTATATTTGACGTAATACACCAACGTATCTCCGTGCTTAGTCATCTTGAGAGCTAGGGTGACAGCAGCTTGCATTTCAAGCACATGTCTGGTATGCCCAGGTCTTAAGGTTTCTTCTTCCGCTGAGGAGAGAAACACAACACCTACCATTAAGGCTAAGCCAACAGGCTAAGGGATCCATGAAGAAGGAGGCTGTTACTAAATTGACGTACTTCCAGAGAGGAAGGGCAAGTAGAGAAAAGCTTTTCCAGTCTAAGGGAGTAGGTAAGAAAAACTGACAGAGCCAGGGAAAAATCTGTGCATCCTCATCTCCCCTCTTCAAAGGTGGAAAGTCCAGAAAAAAAACTGTATTAGAAAAACTCAGATGAGTGTAAGATAACCTGAGAACACAAAAATGTGTGGCCTGCATCCTGAGGCCTCTGGTAGGAGCCAGCTTGGTGACATACAAATATGGCACAATGGTGAGAGGGGTGGGTGGAGAAGATTGGTGAGATCAGTAAGATCAACACGGTGCTCCTTCCATCATGCTGTCTTCTTTGGCCAGGAGCTCTTAGAAGGTGTTGAGAGAGCCGGGGGGCTGATACAGGCTGGCCTGGGATCTTGACAGAGCACTAGGGCTTGAGGATGCCTTGAATGCAATAAGCATCCTGTTGCATCATAGTGGTAACCAGTACAGGAACCATCCCGACCCAGCAGGATCCAGAACATGGCACATGTGTGGATTTTTGACACCATTATCCCTTTCCTCCATGAGTTCACAGAAGTCCCTATATGCCCAGAAGCCACACTGTAGAGATAGAAATCTACAAAACTGAACCTTACTTGAAAGAGACTGAATCATTTCAAAGTGATACACAGAGCAGCATGATTACTTCATCACCTCCTGCCATGTTACTCTCAGATGAGGGCGTAGGAGGATCAGAATGACTTGACCATCCTTCCATTCAGTACACAGAGGCTTCAAACAGAATAGACTAATTCTTTACAGCAAAAGGGACAATCAACCACTGCTTGCTTCAGTCTGGAGAGAGAATTGAGAGTGAGGAAATTGGTACCCAACCTTCTGATTCTGTATGGTTATTTCCATTCTCACCCTCCTTTTAAAACTGTCCTCTTTCCACTTGACATGGTTTGGCTGGCAGTAAACTGGGAGAGGTTTGGCTGACAAGGCAGGGGTGGCTCTCTTTTGATGTCTTTGGTTATTAAAGTTTTTTTTAGTGAAGAAACACTCCAGCAGCTGCCAGCTTCTTACCAAAAAACAAAACCACAAAACCAAGATGCCATTTTTCAACAACTGTATGAATCATTCCTTTTTCCTTTTTATTCTAAACTCTGTCTAAAGCTACTTTTTGTCTTCTTACATTGCCATTTTTTTCTCTTAAAAAAAAAAACAAAAACATTGCACCTATAAGAACTTGCCTGGGCAAAGGAAAGAGGGAGTTGTATTACAGTTAGTTCTAATTAACTAGACAAAAAAAAATCTGTAAAGTAATAGATGATCTGTATCATTCCATAATCCATTAAAACCTAATCTATATTTACAATCCACTAAACCCAAGAAATGCAAAATACACATTTTCAAGTACATGTGGAGTGTTCACTAGTTTAGGGCATTTGCTGAGCTATGAAACAAAACTCAGTATATTTTAAAAGATTTGCAATCATACAGCATATACTCTCTAACTGCAATGGAATCAAACAAGAAATTAGTAACAATCAGATATTTAGAGAAAATCTTAAGTACTTGGAAATTAACACACTTCTAAATAGTTCATGGGTGAAAAAAAATAAACCACTAGGGAAATTAGAAAACATTTCAAACTATGTTAATGGAAATACATCATAGGAATATTTGTTGAATGCTAACATAGTGCTTAAGGGAAATTAAAATTGTTACTTACTGTTGCATAACTTAGGGTTGGTTAGCTACCTTGTCTAAGTTAGAGAAAAATGTCAGTGGAAATGTAAGCAAATCTTGAGAATGTATGTGATATGTGTGTAGAGAGGGATTTTTAAAGTAAATGCTAGGATTAAATGTGCTGTAACAATATTTTGGGATAAACTTTCTTCAGTGATTAAGTATCTCTGAAATATCACTATAAGGCAATGAGAAGATGTGATGTTATACCCTGATGTTTGTTTTTTGAGAGCATTTAATGGCATTCATCTAATGCATAAAGCAAAGTTAAATATACGATATACAGATGAAAACCTTACCTACTTACATAGCACCTAGTTTATTACTGTTGTTTGGTACAAACATCCCCTTAGAGTTAGAGCTTCTTACATACTAAGTATTCACAGCACAGATTGAAACACAGTAGAAGTATTGTTCGGATGGAAATTCATTGGTTTAGAGACTGGATTGAATTGAAGGGAGAAGTAGATGGATTTTTCTGGGTGTAATAATTAGTAAATGCTGCTAATTTTTATAAATGCACGGAGGCTTTTCAGGGCTTTTAGGGTAACTGGAATACTTTTTGTGCTTTCTGACATTTGAGTTCACGGATTATTAGTGGATAAGTATCATTTGTTAAGAGAAGAGGGGATTTGGACATGTGCACAGGGTTTGTTTTTTAATGCAGCTTCATTAGCTGCATTATAACCAGAATGTCCTTGTTCAATATTTAACACTGATATTGTTCTCCTCCTATAAGCCCTCCTTCAGGCAGCCTTCACTGAAAGCCAGTCCGGATCCCCAAGCGGAGGAGCTCTTGCCTTCCTGCCTAGTCTCTTAGTTACTTATGTCTGGTCCTGTCTTTATTTGTGCTTCCCATGTTCCTTTTTGATATATATATTCACAAAGCCTAAAATACTCACTATCTGGCTCTTTTCAGAAAAGTTTGCCAATCCCTGATATAGTAGGTTATCATGTCAATATGTCATATCAAATTTTCTCTTTAACATTTATATTGTGTAACTCTGATAAAAAAAAATCTAGGCAGATTTTCACACTAAGTGAAGTAAGCCAGAAAAAGAAAGAAAAATACCATATGATATTACTTATAGGTGAAATCTAAAAAAAATGAGGCAAATGAACTTATTTACAAAATAGGCTCACAGACATAGAAAACAAACTTATGGTTACCAGGGGGAAAAAAGAGGGACAGTGAAGGGATAAATTGCAAGTTTGTGATTTGCAGATACTAACTACTATAAATAAACCAGATAAACAGCAAGGCCCTACTGTATACCTTGTAATAGCCTGTAATATAAGGAATATGAAAAATTACATCTATATACGTTAAAAACTGAATCACTATACTGTATAACAGAAATTAATACAACATTGTAAACCAACTATACTTCAATTTAAAAAAAATCTAGGCAGAGTTATTTGAAATATACTTTTCTGGGGAAAGACAACGAACACATCCAGTGCTGCATGTATTTGAGTAGGCTACAGATTCTACCTCTCCTGGACTACTTTGTTTCATGATCTCTAACTTCACAGTGAATTTTGGATAGCAATCATAAAAATATAGAATATAAAACTGTAAGTGGATTTGTGTAATTTCATCAGCACTGAGTAATAATTTACTGTTGTCTGGACAGTAAATTAATTACTGAGAGCAATTAATACCATCATCTTTGGGAACAGAAATGACACCTTTTTTTGAAGCACCTCTGACCTTGTGGGCTCTCAGTAAATATGAGCAATTCAAATATCTTTAAAGCCCTTAAAAATAATACAGCAGTATTTGTTCTCTTCTAATGCAGGGAACTGTGTACTTTGTGGATGATGAGGAGGGACAATACAATTGTGAATCAAAAATGAGAGACAGGGACAAGAAGAGAATAATGGACTATAAGACAGGAGCTTGAGGAACAACGCTTCTTCCTTTTAACAAAGAAGCTTGTCCATAACAGAAATTGTTATTACCTGGTTGGTTTTTCAAAAGAAAATAATGTTTTGCTATGACTGGCGGCAAGAATTCAAAGGAAAAGAAAATGGTGGGTAGCTAAATCTTTAACTCCTTTTTTCTCTTTTAAAGTCTTTTGTGGGGGTGACAGAAAAAGGCTGGGGGAGGGAAGCTGTGAATTGGGAAAGAGGTTCATACTCAAACCCAGCATCTTCCATGAGGTAGAGAGAAGTTTAAGAACGATGTGAAATGATGTGTAAAAATCTCCCACACTAGTATTTTTTAATGACTCTGACTGCTCTGAAAATATTTAGATAAGGATAGATAGGGAGTATTGAGCATGAAATTAGGCCACAGTCTGCTTTTGTGAAGTTGTCCTCTTCAGAGCTAAAAAGAGTATCGAAATTCCAGACTCAGTCTTTTAGTACCATCTGACAGTCTAAGCGGTGACAGTTTATGATCCACATTCTACACCTGTTAAGTCTATATCCTGAAATATTAACAGCCCACTAGAGAAGACCAAAGGTGAAACCAATACTCATAAAACAGTCCCAGAATATTGGCCTGATATTCATTTTAGAGCTTTCAGGCTGTAAATTATGTCACTCCTTGGTAGGCCAAATAGCTCATTGTATTTTAGGGACCTTGAAGCAAGAAGAATTTACCCAAATTTATAGATCTTAACAGGTGAACTTTGTTGAGGTGAATTTCTTGATTTTGTTTTCTTAGTCTCAAATAAAACAGTCAATAAAAGCATTTTAAAAACTGTATCTGCAATAATAGAGCCTATTGAAAATACAATCTGAGATTCTTTGGGGGGGGGGGCCTGACCCAGGCCTCAGAAAGAGGCTGCTTTATTGGAAGCTATTCTGACATCATTTTTCAGACTGCCTTGCAGTCTTGGGACCAGGGATGGGAGTTGTCTTGTAACTATGGGGTGTGGATAAGGGTCTCCCATGCCCGGGGCTCAGTTGAGGGTGCTCCTGCCAGTGGCAGATGTGGTCCTAATGGAATAGGCCTTGAGGGCTCTGGGCCCTCCGCCACTGGAGAATCTCAGGGCATTGCTGCCCATGGTTCCCCCGAAGGTCAGCTGACTGCCAGCACTGCCGGTGGAATTCACCACAGAGATGTTCATGGCTCCCACTCCATCTTCGGTCAACCTGCTCTCCTCGCCCTCCAGCAATTTGCGGTAGGTGGCAATCCCGATGTCCAGGGCCAGCTTGATATTCATCAGCTCCTGGTACTCCCGGAGCTGCCGGGCCATGTCCTGCTTGGCCCGTTGCAGGGCAGCCTCCAGGTCTTCCTGCTTGGCGCGTGCATCCTTGAGTGCCATTTCCCCACGCTCCTCAGCCTCAGAGATGGCAGCCTCCAACTTGGCACGCTGGTTCTTGATGCTGTCGATTTCAGCCTGCAGCCTCTGGACAGCCCGGTTCATCTCCGCAATCTCATTTCGGGTATTCCGGAGTCCATCCCCGTGCTTCCCAGCCTGTGCCTGGGGGTCTCAAACTTGGTCTGGTACAAGGTCTCGGCCTCGGCCCGGCTGCGGTTGGCGATCTCCTCATACTGGGCCTTGACCTCGGCGATGATGCCGTCCAGGTCCAGGAAGCGGCTGTTGTCCATGGACAGGACCACGGACATGTCTGAGACCTCGGACTGCAGCTCTTTAAACTCCTCCTCGTAGAGAGTCCTGAGGAAGTTGATCTTGTCTTTCAAGGCGTCCACCTTGGCCTCCAATTCCACCTTGTTCATGTAGGCAACATCTACACCCTTCTTCAACACCAGGAACTCATTCTCGGCAGCCATGCTACGGTTAATTTCATCTTCGTACTTATTCTTGAATTCTTCCACGATGTCCTGCATGTTCCGAAGCTCCACCTCCAGGCGGCCCCCATCCAGCTGCAGCGTCTCAAGCTGCTTCCACAGGCAGGCAATGTAGGCCTCAAAGATGCCCGGGAGGCGGCTGCTCTTGGTCGACTTCTGCTCCTGAAGCAGCTCCCACTTGGTCTCCAGCAGCCTGTTCTGCTGCTCCAGGAACCACACCTTGTAGATGAAGGAGGCGAACGTGTTGTTGAGGGTCTTGATCTGCTCGCGCTCCTCCTGGCGCACCTGCTGGATGGAGGGTTCGATGTCCACCTGCAGCGGGGTCAGCAGGCTCTGATTGATGGTGACCTCGCGGATGCCGGCGCCCACGGGGCCCCCGTAGGATGAGTGCATGGCCACGCGCGGCCTCAAGGCTCCCAGGCTGTAGAGGCGGCAGCGGCTGCGGCGGCTGCTGCGGCTGCTGCTGCCGCTGCTGCTGCCGCCGCCGCCGCCGCCGCCGCCGAAGCCGCCGGGGCATATCGAGCTCAGGCGCACCTGGGTGCCGCGCCCCGGGAAGGCGGCGGAGAGGGAGCTGAAGTGGAAGTACATGCTGGCTGGACTGGGCTGGGCTGAACGGCGGGCGACAGGGGGCCGAACTCCCAATCTGAGATTCTTTATGAAATTTTTACAAAAGTTAATTTTCTGGCCTGGATAGTTGTTCAATGCTATTTGGCTGTAGAGGAGCTGAACTCAGCGAGGAGGCTTATAGTTAATTATCTCCTCCTGCTATACTCACATGTCAAAATGAAATAAGACAAGCCTCCTTTTATTTTATTTTATGATCCAGGGATAATATTTGGGGATCATTTGTTTTGTGTTTGTTTGTTTGTATATTTGTGAGTTCAGATGAAATTGGAACATACTTTACATCCACTAAAAAGAACAAGTTTTTGAGATCTGGACTGGTAATTTTTGGTATTTCTGACTCTGGAACCAGATTTAACATCTTGTTTCCTTAATTAATGAGCTAAGTAAATCTTTGACGCATGTTTATTCTTTTGCAGACAAAAAAAATATTGCCTGCCATTCTGATAAACAATAAGAGTTGCCCACCATCAAGCCGTTAGCCACAGCAGCCACCAGGACGGTGAGGCCTGGAGGAAGTTCAGGATGGAGGAAAACAGGATATTGGCCCTAGATAGTTAAGATGCATATCTAAGGAATAATTTCAATGAGCCCAAACTCTTGCTTCTACTCATGCATAGAAAAGCAACAAAGTCATTAACTTGAAATGTCTGTCTTTTGTGATCGGCAATAATCTTCTGGTGTTTGACTACATTTTTTTTTTCTAGCAAAAACTCTGATGTATCCTGGCTCCTCCCTCTTCTTTGAAGCGATTCCTCAGAGCCGTCTGAAAGCCTGTCTCCCAGACTATAGTACGCAGTAAGTACTCTATGAATAACACATAAATTGCAACTTCTAGGTTATGTGTTTTTCTTCAGTTAACACTATATTTGTATTACAGTCATGTTTTCAACTTTTAAAAAGTGATATATGATCAAAAATATAATTAAATCTACTTTAGGTTTCATACTTAACTTTTTATAATTTTATTCTGATAATTTTTTCACTTTGAAATTTTACTCCAACATGTTGTTTTAATTTTCTTTTTAAACCATTAGCTTTTAAAAATCTTAAAATGGCAACATTTGATGATTACTTTGCTCTTGGTCCTGGAAATTTCTGTTAAATGAGAGGAAAATATTAAATTTCTCTAAATCAGCTAATTAATTTAGGTTATCACTCTGTTTGAACATAAAAATCACTGGGTCTATTTCTTGGTAATTTATCATTGTCTTACTTGTGTTAAATTTGCAACAGTATTTTCCAATCAGTAAATTCATTGATAGCTTTGATATCTACATTCCCTTCTAGTCATTCCTATACTAAAGAAAGCTGAGAGAATATGCATTTTGACTATGATATGCTACTTATTTAGGAACAACTGTGACTGAGTGAGTGAGAGCTGGAACTGAAGGAAGAGGAGTAAATATCAATGGTTGAGTGTAGAATGTGGTCAGTAGGAGTAATAGGAAGATAGTGGTATTAACAGTGAAAAAAATTTATTTTTAAATTATTTTTCATAAGGAACATGAGCTAATTATTTTTAGTAAATTGCACATGGAAAAAGAACAATGAAATATGTATATATTTTGCTTTACCTTTGGATTTCTTATAGAATGACTTTCATTTTTATGTACACATTGAAACCAGTTACAGTATTTTAAATGACTTGAAAACCAGGATCAAATTATATTTTGTCAAATAATATTTAAATTATTCTTGCCTGCCTTATTCTGGAGATTTTATAAGCTGGATAGAATAGTTGGTCTTGGTTAGTCAATAAGTCTTCATGACCATCAATTTTCTTCAGTAGGTCTTGGATACCAATCTATAATTTAAGTAATTACTATGGTATTAGCTTAATTGCTTAGCCAGGAAACTCTTCCTAACCAGTTACTGACAAACAAAAACAACAACAGGATATAACTCCTATTTTTATTTCAAAAATAGCAATTAAATTCAGCAAATGACAGGTTCAACTTCTTTATTACATGATCAATGCAAAAGCTGAGATCCTGTTACAGATGACACTGAACTAGTCTTTTCCAGATAAACACAGAGTTAAAGGAAGAAATTGCCATTAAATAAAAATAAGATATTTTATATTATTTTCAAGGAAAATACTTTCATTCATAAGTATTACATTTATTAAAGGATATCCTAATTTGTACTTTTTACCTGCAGTCACAGGACCATATATTTGGGTGGTGTTCCATTTAGAAACACTTTAGGGTGTCAGTTCCTACTTTATGTGTTGGTTGACTGCATGATGAATATACAGAAAATATATCTGAATTTCATTGGAACCATGGGAGAAGAAGAAAAGAGACTTAACTATGTGTGTATTTTTTTCTACATATATATTTTTACATTTGATACATTCCAGATTATGTTGAGAGCCAACATTTCCATTACTGTGAAAGCTTATTTTTCTTGTCTTTAAGTGTAGACTCTAAGACTCTGGACAGAGTTGAAATTCTATCCTGTCCCTATAATTATTGGTATGAAGTAATGTATGAAGAATTGATTAATTAGGTTCATTTTGGATCGACCATAGTATTTTAATTTCTGGTCAGGTAGGTAAGGGATGATGCTTCTGCTTTGTAGGGTAGAAAATTCATTATTACAGGGATGTACCCAAAAAATGTGTGTGGCTTTTTATTTACCTATAATGGATACAATTCATCTGAGACCTCAATAATTCAGTGGGGATAACTGGGGTGGGGAGAACTTCAATTTGCAAATTCAAAGTATATCATTTTCTTTCAGCGTAGATAGTTTCTTTCTAGTTGAAACAATTTAATTAGATAAACCATTGGTCAATTCAAAAATCAACTTTTTTTAGTCAGGACTATGTGTCCTGTGCCTGTCTCCTTTATAAGAGGGCATCAAGATGAAGCGGAAATTTAGGGTCCTCATTGGAGGGATGGAGTGCCCCATTATGGTTTTGTGCTGGTTTGGATTTGCAATGGTTGATGGCTGACATCCATCGACTTGTCTGACCCAGTCTGATCCAATCCATGTGTGTCTTGTTGGTGTTCATCAGTGAAATCTATGGCTAGGAAATTATGGTCTATTTGTATTGACTAGGGCAGAACCTAATTATTTTCCCTCTTACTGCATGCTATCTTGATCTTAGATGGCACTACAAATCCCTTATTTGTTCTAGTTGTGTCTTTCACTTGCTCCCTGGTACCTGCCTTGAAGTTCTTTGCTTTGAGGAATGCACTGATTTCCTCATTGTAACTACCTTTTTAACCATTTCCACCCACTGCCTCAATCAACACTGTTACAACTCTCCTCTCCCTGCCCCAGCGAGAGGATGGTCTCACGGTACCTACTGGTCCCAGAGTACAAAGTGAAAGATAGGGCCAAAGCTCCTGCTTCCAGTTCTCCCTTCAACTCAACTAGTACCTATCTCCCATGATTTTCAGCCTGAGAGGTGTAGGTAGATCATAATACACATCTGGAAGGTTATTTTCTCTGCCTCTCCTTTCCTTCCCAGTATCACCTCTTCAGGAAGAGAAAGGCTTTCTGCTCTTTCCTCCTTTCTGAAAGAAAGTTGCTGATGCCAAATCATGGGTTCATGGTTTGTAATAAAACCCTGCCATGCAATTTGCTCAAACCTATTCTTAATACATTAATGGGAGCTAAAGAAATTTGTAAAATATTTTGTTTCTTAACATATTTTGACATTGAAGCCTATTGACTAGCTGAAAAATTACACCTTGGTTGTCAAAAGCTGAATGTTTTCTTTTTCCCTGGATTTCTACTGTCATCTTCATAACTATCCTGGAGGCAAATGGATGTCTCTGAAACTATTTGTTTATTCTTTTATTTGGCAAAAAATTTTTTGAGCATACATTATGTGCTTGGCACTGTGTCAGGTGCTTATGTGGTAGTGGTGGAGGCAGACAATAAGTCAGAGATAAGGAAGGTATTAGAAAGTGACAAATGCTAAGGAGGAGAGTGAAGCAAAGAAGGGCAACTGGAAGTGTTGGGCGGGAAATTTGTGCTAGTCCTCAAGCTGGGGCTAGGAGTGGGGAGTGAGTGGGAGGTGGGGTCAGGGGGCACTGAGAATATGACATTTGAGAAAAATCTGAAGGAACTGAAGAACATCATTATTCAATATCTGGGGGAAGACCATTTCAGACAGGAAAAATAGCAAGTTCAAAGGCTTAAGGGCAGGCATTGTATCTGCTTGGATCAAGAAAGGAGTTGGAGATGAGGTCAGAGAGGTAATGAGTAATCAGAACATACAAGACCTTGCAGTCAGAGATGGACTTTGGCTTTTGTATGGGTCAGGAGGACACTTTAGCCTTTGAAGTGAGGAATGACATGATCTGAAGCAAATTTTCACAGTCTGTAGGAGAGTAACGGGGAAGTAAGGAGACAGTCGGAAGTGATTGTGGTAATAAAAGTAAGGGATGATGGTGGCTTAAACCAAGCCCCTGGCTAGGAGGAAGTGGCTAAATTCTGCATCTATTTTGAAATATAGAAACATGTGTTTTGAAATGATTTAATAACAAGCCAGATATGGAAATTAAAGGAAAGAAAAGAAACAAGGATGGCACCAAGATTATGGTACTGAAAACTTGAAAAAATGGAATTGTACTGACCTGAAAAGTAAAATGAGTACATTTGCAGTGAGGAGGACATCAGGAGTTTAATTTTGGACTTGATAAGTTTGACATGTCTATGGGATATGCCAGTGGAGATGCTAAGCCCGCAATTAGATCTGCAGGTCTGGAATCAAGGGAGAGGTTCTGGGTTGGAAACATTCTTTACATTATGACCGTGTTGTTCTTAATTCCTTACCTAAGAGTGATAAAAGGTTGCCTTATTTGACATGAAAGAAACAAAAACAGAATAAATTGAAAGAAGTTAATGGAATGCCTAAAAACCAAACCAAAATTTTGGTTAATAATGGATTTGCATGAACACTTAAAATCCACCTCTCACCCCCTCAACCAGAAATACTAAAGTAAAAAGATCATAGATGGAAATTATTCAACAGTTCTTAATAATTGATAGTACTCAGATTATGTTTAAGTTACAGTTATCTCTGTGGCTTGTTCCTTCACCTCCTTCAGGTCATTGCTTCAATCACTTTCCTCTTAATGAGGGCTACCCTGATCAATGTATCTAAGTTTCAGACTAATTTTTTCAATCCTTCCATTACAAACCTCCTTAAAATGCTTTATTTTATTTTTTGTTTACCAATAGCATTTGTCACTTTCTCAATTACTATGCGATTTACTATTGTTTGTTCATTGTTGCAGTGAACACAGTTTGTGCAAAGCTCTCCATTCTGCTGGCCTCACCTATGATTCCAGCTTTGGCCATGGGCACTGGTTCCCTGAGGGCTTTGACCAGCTTCAGATAGCTTGTCTGAAATCTGACCCTGCCTCATTGTAGACTCACATCTTAAATTCCGGCCTTAGGGCTTCTTTGCAGACTTCCTTTGGGAATCAGCTGGGTACAAAATCAGTGTAACCTGAAGGTGGGGGAGTTAATCTTGTAGGGCTACCATTGGCCAATGGGAGGTGAGCATTTTCTTCCCTCAGGCAGATGTTCCTGGACGCTTTTCATAAAGTATCCCAAGGGACAGAACAGTACTCAACCAGAGAGGTGGCCAACTTAGTGCATCCATTAATTGATTCTTCCACCATTCTTCTTTTATCCCAGCCTCATCCCACATCTAACTCCTGTCCACTGAGATCATATTCCTAAATTAACCACTTACACTTAATTAACCCTTGGTCACAGGCTTTGCTTTATGGAGAATTCAGGCAAAGAATTTTTTTTTTTTCTGTCTTCTACCACTTCATCTGTCCAAAGGTAGCTGATAAATCCTAAGCATCCAGAAGACTGGCATCTGACAGGTTCTCAGCAAGTATGTGTTGAAATGAATTGAATGTAATTTGGTTCTCTAATTACTAAATCAGGTAGAGAATAGGAGTTTGGGACCCCAGTGCTGAAGTACAACTATCAAAGTGATCTATTGCCTCATAAGTCATTGAACTTCACTGTAGGGGAGTTCGAACTGGTACAGCAACAGAGAGTAGGGTTAAAGGGTCTGCATTCAGAGGCACGCTGCTTGGGTTGTGTGTCACTTGCTACATGTGTAGGCTTGGAAAGTTCTTGAACTTTCTGTGTGATGCAACTTCCCCATCTCTAAAATGGAGACAATGGAAATCTCTAAATCAACTAGTTGTGAGAAATAAGTAGGTTAATATATATAGAACATACATGGCAGGTAGTAACATGTTTGAGTATATAAAACATACATGTTTTCTATTATTATTATTATTATTATTATTATTATTATTATTATTATTATTATTATTATTATTAAATTTTCACCACACATATTAGGGAGACCCAGCATCAAATTAAAACAAGAGGACAATGCCAAGTTTTAAAGAAATCTAACCAAAGGTCACCATTTTCCTATATTTTACTTGTTTTAGTTACAATTAATATTTACTCTGATAAACATTTAAACAAAATGGAAATATATAAAGTTCCACAATATGTTCCACTGCCATAGCCCTGCTAAAGTTTCATTTTATTCAAGTATAAATTTATTTGTTTGCTAATACTATCAGCCCGGTTTATAAATTAATTAACCAATTCATGATAAATACTAAAATTTTATCATATACTACCTTTTATTTGGGCCCCAATGCCAGAAGCAGACAATGTCAACTGATTTTGCTACTCTGAAGCTTATGGATAAGACATCACACTATGTTTCAGAATCCTGAAATTTCATCATTTGTGAAGTGGAGATTGCCATGCCTACCCCACCATGTTTGAGGGAATATTAGGTGTCACCGTGTTCATGAAGGGGTCAAGCACAGCCTCTGACATGTAGTTGAAGATCAACAGCATTAACTGAAATCAGAAATAATTGGAATAAAACTGCTTGGAATCCCATCCACGTCCCCACACTTCTCTGAGTCTAGAGCTGTGATTTTTCTTAAGAATTCAAACACAATGTTTGAGTCCTACACATGTCTCATTAGTACTTGGCAAATGGAATATTTCCATGAAAATAAATGTTCTGGAGATGAGTATTTGAAATAGAAATCTTTTCATTAGTCATAACAGCAGCACCAGTGACAGAGTTATTTCAGCTGTATTTCAATTTGCAATTTAATCTAGTAGGTCATAATGAGAATTACTAAAAGCAACCAAATCTGAGTTCTTTAAATTCTTTTAACTCAGCATTATGTGCTGAGCAAATGCGCTTATTAAACAAGCTGCTTATAAGGCATGATACCTTGGTTCAGATACTAACTTATATGCTGAGTGTGATTTTTAAGGTAATAAAAATAAGGTAATAAATGGAACATTAGACTTGTGTTAAAAAATTAATCTCTAACTGGATGACCTTGACTTAACCCTTACTTTTTAAGTCTATAAAATATGTGGTTATGGCAATGTAGAAGAAGATTGTAACAGATAGCTCCTATTTCCTACATTGGCATTTTTGCCAAAAATTCTGCATGGAAGGTCCTGTGTACCTTTGAGACATTGTTCCTTTAGCAGTTGGAAACCTCAGAGTGAGATTCAAAGACTGAGTATCTCCATGAATCTGAAGGAGGAAAGAAATCTGCTTAGTTTTGTTGCAGATGGCTGCCAACTTCAGGATGTGCCACAGACTTTTTCTACTATCAGGTGATTTATGAATATCAGCTAATACCCAGGTTAGCACTTTTACTGCTTTTAGGTTAAGTGCCATAAGTTCATGGGTTCTGTAACCTCACATGTAATAAAAATCAAAAAGATGAGAAAAACATGATTTTTAATCCATCCACCCTCTAATGTGAATTTATTTATGATCACTTTGACTCCTGAAACTATTCAGTCCTAATCACACATTATTAGTGAGATGATTTAGCATAATAAAATTGTGCCTTTTTACATCAGTGCTAATTAAGTGCCTGAGGCACAACAGGTACTAAATTAAATACTGTAAATTTAATTTACTGTAGTAAATTCCTGTGGAGTTTCATTCAGGGAGAAATGATTATTACTAAAGTAAACCATAATACTGAAAGAAAACCCATATGATGACATTTTTTAAAGGAGTTTCTGTTAAAATGAACTAACATTTTACTTGAAATAATAATGAATAATTAATGAAAAGGATTGCAGCTGTATAAAAGCTTTCACTAAAATCATTTTCAGAATAACTCTTCAAAATTATGATTCTAGAATCTAATTATCCCTTTCTGCAGCCTTAAGAATGTATTTAGATGATTTGAGGCTACATACAATGTTAAATCTCAATAACCAAAAATCCCAGACATGGAGATGAAAGCATTCTATTAACTCTAAACTGGGATTATCATTTTTCAAAGGTCTTTCCTGCCTAGTTTTAAATGTCTGGCGCTAAAAATGATAAGCAAACAATTCTGTCAATAGACCTCTTGTGTTCCTTAGTCTGTTCTTCTCAAAGTGACAAAGTGCCTTGATTCCAGCAGCGATTCTGCAGTCTGCTTTCTCCTTGGGTTTCCATTGTGACCGTTTAACTGCTGAAACGGAGCCCAGAATGGAGAATCAATCATACAATCTGAACATTGCAAGTGATACCGAAGAGGTAAATGAACTCATCCCTCTGCCTCGAGGAAGGACAAACTGTGCCCAAATATTTCCAGAGGCATAACTTTGCATCCTAATGAGAGAGAAAAACTAAGGAGTGGGAATTCCTCAGGAACCCGTTTGCATGCTTTTGGTCTATTTCTATGCTAATCCAGTTGGCAAGTACTGTTCTAAAGTGTACAGGGTGGAGCTCCCGGTGCAGCCAGATTAGCACGTGACTAGGATTAGGCATCTAGCTGGTGCAGATTCATTCATTTGCCTGAGAAAATTCTTTTTACAGATTAAACAACCACATAGAATACAACTACTTTTATACATTTTACTTTACATGGATAAACATTTCTGTTCTCAGTACTTTTCCATCTCTCCCCTCCCTTCAATTCCCTCTCCATTCTTTCACTTTTAAATTTGGTCTTCTTTCTCCCTGGCCTGCTCTTTGACGCTCCACCCTGGGTAATGACACCACTAAACTGGAAGTTTAGCTCACTACCTTGGCACCATCTTTTTTTCTGACCGTTTATATCCTACTGGATGCCAAACTCTGTCATTAGTGCTTTAAAAATGACACCTGCATCAGTCTCTCTTTTCCATTTTGTTGCTACTATCTTACTTCAGGCTTTTATTACGTTTTGCTTGGATACAAATTAATTTCCCTGCTCTTCCCCTTGCTTTGATTTCTCTCCAGCTCCTAAGTATCTTATACATCGCTGTCTGGGTGGTCAGGATAAAGCACAGCTTGGACTTTAATCTTGGATTGAAACCTTCAGAGATTCCTCACTATCTTCCCAGACATCCAAACTCCTTGACCTGGCTCTTACACCCCTGTCCCCGCCACTGCCAACATTCATCTTATGACCCAGTTCCAACCTAACTTTCTAGCTTGACCATCCACTGTTTCTCTTTCACATGGGTGAGTCTTCCTAAACTACACAAACTTTTCTCAACACACTCTAGATTTTCTTATGTATTTTACCTAATTCCACGTTTTTGGCATCTTGCTTCCTTCATCTGAAATTTCATTTTTCCAATATTTACCTACTGAAATCTGACTCCTCCTTCAGTTCCTAATCAACATAGCAACTAACCAGCCAACCAACCAAACAGTAATAAAAGCAGCTGCATGTGACC
Organism: Camelus ferus; assembly: GCF_009834535.1. Taxonomy (NCBI): domain Eukaryota; kingdom Metazoa; phylum Chordata; class Mammalia; order Artiodactyla; family Camelidae; genus Camelus; species Camelus ferus. The sequence goes on from NC_045700.1 coordinate 40,218,910, forward strand.
CTGTGCTGCTACCATATCAGGACCATCCTAAATATATAAACTCTAATCCCTACCCAAATGCCGACTAGGAAGATATTATTATAACCAGTTCACAGGTGAAGAAACTGACATTCAGAAGTGTTAGTAATTTGTACACTGGCTGCACAACTAATAAGTGGTATGTGGCATATCCAGGTAGTTACTAACCTAATACTTTCTTCCTTTTTTTTCCTTTAGCAGAACCCTGATTTTTTGGGGGGGAAAGGGTAAAACAGTGTGACTAACTAAAACAAAAAAGAAAGCAAGAAACTATGTATCTCAACCTCTCTTGTAGCAAAAAGTGAGCTTTCTAATGTCATTCTAGCCAAGAAGATTTAGGTGGCAGTCTGCTAGGCATTTTGGCAATATTGTGTTGTCTCTTCCATGTCCCTTCTTCCCTCCTTATTCTTTAGGAAGTAGGGCTGAGAAGCCTGGGGAAGCAGGGACCATCTTGGGACTACCAGGTTGAGAGTCTAACACTAAAATCGGTAGAGAAAAACGAGAGGAGCCTGGGACTCTGATGGTACTGGGAAGGAGATTCTGCACTGTCAGCTGTCCAGAAATTCTTGCTGGGTAAAAAGACCAAAGCTTAATTTATACCTTGGGGTTTCTGTTGCTTATACCTGAACACAATTCCTAACTGGTACACGATAGAAATGGATTTCATACCTGCATCTGTGTTACCTGGTTTCTCCTTTATACTACACCAGCACTACATCCCTCACAGGTCCACTTAAATCTTACCTGAATCCCCATCTCAGAAACACATTTTTCTTTTTTCTGCGCTCCCATAAAATTCTGGGCTACTTTCAAGGGCCTTATGATGTCCTCTTTTTATTTGGAGTTTTTACTATAGACTGCGAATTTCTCAAGAACACAGGCTACAACTTCCTTCTTTTCCTATACTTAGAAAACACTGAACAAATGTTTACAGTGTTTGATTAAAATTCAGAAAATTCACTGTGTGGTTTCCTATTGTCTGAGTCTTCTACAAATTTGTTTTAATCTTCTTTAAATTTGTTAGGGACACATGTAACCCAAACCAGACTGATCTGGGTTCCCAACGAGTCTGCCAGAAATGAGCTCCCTCAGCTCTTCTTGTGAATTTCTCGGTTTACTGCCCTAGGGGTGCTTAGAAACAAAGCCCTCCAGTTGGCTCATCTGCCAGGTCTCCTCATTCCCCCCCCCCCCCCCAGGGGCTGCTCTGGGGCTGCTCTGAGGCTGCTGAGACCACCACTGTGCCCATTCCAGACTTAGGGGAGGAAATGCTGCTCTTAGAACCTTTTTACTCCATACTGAACACAGATCTTTTCCTAATTACTCATTGCACAACTGAGACCAGGCTATGTCTCAAAGAAAACAGCAAAGAGAGTTGTGAATGATGCAATGGGAGCACACAGATTACATTCTGGATACTGTACGTCATAACTGGTTTCCAACAGCTGATGAATTTTCTTAGTATTGTAACAGCATTATTGCCAATTTTGTCAATTGCTAGAGATACAGGGGAATTGTCACTAATTTTAACAAATAACAGTTGAAATTTTTTAATGTGGTGATAAAGTCTTGATTTCAAGTATTTTAAAGAGCTAGGAAGTGAGTGTAGATATGTTTTTAAGGTACTTTGTGGAAAAAGGAAAGGAGTGAATAGCAGGACTGGGGTTGGAACTTAAGGAAGTGTTACAGACCAGGTTTTTTGCTAAATAAAGAAACATAAGAAGAAGGAAGAGGGAGACTGAAAGGAAGAGAAGTAGAATTAGAAAGGCGAATGATTTAATTAAAGACCTGTGAGTAATATCCTGGTATTCTCCTACGTAGTGTACAGACAGTGCTCTGTGCTGTTGATCGGAAGAAGAGGCTCAGGAGATATGTCTTTGGAGAAAAATTACTTAGGAATTAATGTGGAAAGAATTTAAAATCAAATATTTTTTTCAGGCCCAAAAGCAATATAATTAAGCCAAGTCCTTTTATACACAGCTAATACTCTATACCAGACATATATTTTCACAACTTTCTCTTAGTCAGTTTCTAACTTTGTAATACTTTTTGATGTTTTATTATCAGCTTCAAACTGAGGTAGACTTTGATTACACATCCTGATTTTAAACTACTGCAGTAGAGCATTGTAAAATCTATTATTATTTTAAATCTTTAAAAATAGGACATGCCAAGTGCGCTCCACCGGACTGAGGCTGATGCAACAAGGAATTGCAGAGCTGTTTGGCCTTGGGATTCAGTCGTTAAGAAGAGCTGCCAACTCTGCCTGACCAGCGGGAGTGAGTTTGTTCACTCTTCTCTGGCCTCCAGCACGGAAGGCGGGCTGTCTGCAGCCTCTGTGAAACTTAAGGTAGTTCTTCCCTCGGAGTTGGGTTGAGACCCTCACTTGCTGTTTGATCACTTTCTGGAATCTTAAGGTGACACAGACTAACAGGAAAACAAGTAATGAAGAGATACTAAGGAATGCAGCTTAATGATGAGTTTTATAGATGAATTAATGATTATTGGTTGGCTTATAGACTTTCCTGGTTGGCTAAATGACAGATGTGATAAACTCTACATTCTTTCAAGTTCTAGAATATTTTATATTTTTTGAGGTAAGTTCTTTCAAATTGAGTGATTCTTGTATATTTAATTATTTATATTTTTGAGGTCTTTGGGATTTATCAATTACCATGAAGAATACAATTGGTAAGATTTAATTACAGCCACGTGAGCTGGTATTCTTATATACAATGTACAAAGAATGTTCTACGCACATGGATAACAAGACAAAGGTCAAGAGTGTCTCTGAAGAGAAATTATTTAGGAATTAAGGTGGAATATGAGGTTGCATACCTCAGTGTATTTCAAAGGAATATATCTATTCTGCCCCTGGAAGGAACGATCTCTCTCTCTCTGTATTTTCTTGTTCATCTGAGCAGAAAGCTCCTGGATTACAGAGCCTGCTTGTTCCTCCTTAGTAACTGTCACCGCCTCCTGCTGGTCTTTCATTCAGCAGACAAGGGGTTCAAAAGAGTCTTAATAAATCCTCATTCCTTTCCTCCCCACCTCTCTCAAACTCTGCTATCATAGAATTAATGTTAAGTTGGTATCTATGCTCTCTTAAATAGCTCAGATCTAACAAACTGAAATTTAATTGGTTAAATATGAATACTGCTTCCCCTTGTGCCCTACCCTAAGCACTATTGTCAAGTACCCAAGTACAATACAGGAAAGGTATATTAATAGTAACTAATAAAAAAGGTTTTATTTTTGACTCTTCTCTGTTTTTTTTTTCTCTAAAATAAGTGGCTATTATCTTTATAACAAAAGTTTAGGCATTATTTAAAATTATTGTGGAAGCTCATGGTAGATAAAGTATTCCCCTTGCCATCCACCTATGAGATTTCGTGCCTCCGAATGTTTATGTAATTCTATGAATAGCGGGCTCTGATCTTTGCCAATGTGTTCTGCTTTATCAACTCCATGAATATACTGACGCCATGAATGTTCTATCATTCAGCATCTTGCCAGGAAAACAGAAACCACCCTCAAACTTTCAAATAATAGGATTAATACAGGGACTTGATTACCGAGGTGACAGAAAACAGAGAAGCTAGACAAGGGTTAGTGAAGGCAACTCAGAGAAGTTCTGACCACCTTCAGACTGTAGGACATATGAATGTGTGGTTACCAGGAACCAGCAGCTGGACTCAGAGGAGACCCAGCACCATGCTAAGTGGTGGCACAGTGATCGCCGGGCAAGGGGTGAGGGTGCTACTAGCAAGAGCTGGAGCCGTGGAAGAGACATGGGCACTATCAGAGATCCTGTAGGACTCAAGGAGAGAAGGGAAGAAATACTCTAATTTCTCCCTGCAAGGATAACTCTGTTAGGATAACAAAATCTTGCTTGTGTCTTTCAAAGGCTCCCGTGTTTTGACTCTGAGGGCAGGAATCAGCCATGAGCTAAACTGAATTTTGTTCAATAGAGACATTCATAGTGCTGCAAGGCCAGAGTCAGTAATTAGGAGGACTAGCTCATCACAGATCAGATATTTACCAGTGCAGTAAAGCAAGGTTGTCTTTTTATCCTTCACGTTATATTAGAGTGACTGAAAGACTTTGATTTATGCCCTCCCATTTGTCACTTTGTAATAAAGTTAATAATAATGGCTGTATTTATTTGTACTCTACATGTAAAACCCTGTTCCGAGAGCTTTATAGGTATTGATATTTTTCATTCTCAAAATAACCTCATAGGCAAAAGTACTACTATTAGCTATTATTTTATGGAAGAGAAAATTGAAGCCTGGAGGGGCTAGCTAATAGACACAGTGTTATACAGAGATAACACAGCTGTATTCGGGGGTGGCCTTTGTGATAAGCTCTGCTATATGATTATTGCCACAAAGAAGGTCCTCAGAGAAACTCTTCTGAACTGGAGCACTGTTTTCCTATTGACATTGCCCACATGCCAGTCCCTCAGACCAAGCCACCATCTTCTCTTACCTACACCACTACAGTGGACGCTGGACTCATCCCCTCACTTCCATTCTTGTCCTCTTTGATCTGTATTCTATAGAGCAGCCAGAATAACCTTTTAAAAACACATCTCCTCTTCTCAAAGCCCTCTGGTGGTTTTCCATTGTTATTTAATAAAGTCCTACGTGACTTAAAAATATTACACCATGGGTTTTAGTGGACAGGCATAACCCAGTGCATCTGGAGTCCTGTTGCTTTTCTGGTGAGACTAGGCAGCCACTTATTTACCTACCTGGCTCCTCTTGAAGGGACATTGTCTCTGCTTCTCATATACTCAGACAGAGACCCATAGGCAAGCTTGGTAAACGAGCCAGAAAAGTCATCCTGAAATTATCTTCACCTCCTACCTACAAGAAGAGCATTGATCCATAGCAGCAGAGAGCTCCAGAAAGTCTGGAGATTTGTATATGAGGCTCAGCTCACCCCTAGAAACCCCCTGAGGGCTTGTGAGTCTGCTGGAGCCCCTGGCAAAGTGACAGACATTTTGTAATGTCTGTCAATGGTGCTATTTGTTTTGGCCTTTCCAGGGTAAATTTGGTGGGAAGCCAGGGCAACAAAGGACACTCCTCAGACTAGAGTTGGAAGAGGCAGCTAGGGTGAATCTCTAAGTAGTCGAGAGAAGTGCAGGGCAAAGGAAACTTGCCAAGGACAAATATGAACTAAATTCACTACTTGCTTATATACTTGCTTGTATTGAACAGACAGCAAAAGCTAAAAGAATGTTACAACGGGCCTTAACATGCTGGAAAAAAAGCTTGGTCCCTGGGGTGCTCTACATTTCATCCCTGTGGCAGTGAACCATGCCAGGATTTCAACCTAAGTGCTACACTTCACTAGCAAAATCTCTTAGGTGTTTCATACGTGTGATTAATAAATAAGGGGCTGTGTGAAAAGCTTGGCACTGTCTTTGGCCCATCCAGTTGCATTCATACTTCTGAGAACTAAGGTAGAAGATTAATTGATATGTAAATATAAGGAATATTTACTGGCTGGTAAATAAAGGGCCTGACAAAGTATCTTAGAAGAAAATGTATGTTCTCATACACTAGTTATAGCTGATCAAAATTACTAGAATAACTATAGAAAAAGTTTTTGGTTTTCTTTTTAGTTGCTTCACAAAGTTGGTGAAGGTGGATTGTGCATGATGACTACAGCCAGAATAATCTTTCTACTGGTTGTTATATTTTAATTTAAATACGTAGCTATGATTCTTCCCAACACTTCACTGCTTATAAATTGTGTTGAGTCCTATGGGTTCTGTAAAAATCTTTGGAACTTCTTTCTTGGCTTTGGACTTTATTCAGCCGAAATAATTACTGGGGCCATTTCAACCTGCCTTTTTTTTTTTTTCCCCAATTCAAAGGTTGTTCACACTGACTTCTCTTGCTTTGAATTCATGTAAGATATCATTAACTACGCGTGCTCTTCAAATGTTAACTCTCCCTTCAGATACTTCAGTAATGTATATGTGTGTAAGTATTTATATATACTTTAATCTGAATCCATGAAAGTACCTCTTAGGTGAAGAAAAGCTTGTTTTACTGCACCTTAATTGCAAGACATCACATACATATTTTTCCTTCTGAAATCATTGCCTGGAAAATCAATTTTTCCGGTTTCACTTTTTCCATAAAGCTAAAGCTGTAGAGGTCAAATTTTGTAGATGACACAGAAGAGTTTCGTCCATGAATAATCACAAGATCATGCTATTAGAAAGGTCTTCAAGAAATGACACAGTTCAGCCTGAATCCAAATGGGTCCACCACACACTGACAGTTCTTCTATTGTTCAGACCCCTGAGACAGACTACCCAGAGCCTCTTGCTATGGTAGCCTAGCTGTTGCATGGTAATTGTCCTTTTTTTCTGGAGGGGATGGGGTGGAGTGTTTGTTCTACTAAGCTTTTTCTTTTTTCTAAGCTTTTTCTTTTTTATTTCTTTTACCAAGAATTATGTTCATTCTTACTATGGTTTTTCTCTTGGCAGACAGAACAGCTGAACGAAAGAAATGCTATGATAGTGATTCCTGAGTGAAAATTAAGTGGGAGCTAAAGTTTGGTGATCTTTACTATTTTAGATGTTTTAGTGCTTTTGAGTGTTGTTATAGAGATGTCACACATTTAATTTATTGGAAACAAATTTAAGGGAAGAATAATTGTGCAACCTCTCCTACAAATGACTGAAATTCTTACATCAACACTAAGTCATTTTTTATCTCCTGTTGATATGAGAAAACTCTTTTCTCAATAGAAGGGCTCTATTTCTTAAATTAGCACCATAAATCTCAACATTCTTTCCAATGTATTAGGACAAGTTGGCATTTGAAGTATGAGGACTCTGAAATTGAAGTCAAAGTGACTCAACAGTATATAAAGCACTTTCTAGACCAAAAGTTTAGTTTTGTTAGGACTGGTATTAAAAGCAGTGACTAAATCTGTAAAATGATAGCCAGATTATCAATGAGTGTCAATCTCCAACACAAATCATTACTTTGCATTTAGGGAAGACAAACATTAAGCTCTTGTATCTTGCTTCTGCTGAATGTTCAACCTGCTTATGTAAACAGGTTTTTCCTTGATTAAGGGCTTTTACATGTGGATATGAATTCTGAATCTCTATATGTTATATAAGCACCAAAAAAAAAAAAAAAAACCAAACTTGCCTCATACCCTAGTGATGCTCATTGTGACATATCTTGCTTAATCAGTTAATGAACGCAAAGCTAAATAAAAGCTTTTTCACCATAAAATATAATTTATTTGGCAAACATGAATTGTGCTCTAGTATTAGGCAATCTACTAAGTGGAGAAATCATAGCTTGTGATTTCCAATATAAACCACCATAATCTAGAATATTTTCTTTGTGGCTTAGTAAAGGAGATGTCTTTAAAAAATCTATGAAAATTATGTGAGCTTACATATTTTTAGAAGTTTTGTTTTTTAAACATTTCTATTTTCTTTGATTTTATGCCTAGTTGTATTTAAAATTTATCATTATGAAAATATTCTCATGATAATAATCTCAAAAATACGGACAAGTAGAAAAAAGAAAATATCCTAACATAAATATAGCATTTTGGAGTATTTCCCTCCAGATTTTTTACACATAGTTGAAAAAATGTTTATAATGTATTATATTCATAATTTAGAAACATCAGAAAAACTAAAATTAAGGTAAATTTATTCACCATAAAAATGTCTGTTCATTAATATATTTTTTGATGTATTTAAAATTTTATTTGTAACAAAAAAAGCTTTAAGGATATAACATTAAGTGAAAAAATTCAAATTATGAACTTTATGTACCTGGTTACAAGGTTTAAATATTTTATAATAAACTTAGAAAGGCATTAGGGTTTGACTTATAAACCAAATTAATTGTGTGAAATGGCTTCTGGAGCTGATCATATTTCTGAACCATGTGGTATAAAGAAAAATAACCCAAAATATTTGGGAGCAAAAATACAAGTCAAGAGATTGTATTCAGGTTACTATATGGATAAACTAAAATCCGTCTCTTTTCTGTCTAATTTATACTTAAAAAAATCCCACATAAATATTGATTCTTAAAAATATGAAAATTGAACTGAATTGAATATGAAATATGAAAATATGGGTCTTTTAAAAAGCCAATACCCAAGAAAATAATATAATATGAAAAATTAGCAGGGGATAATTTTACCTTTAGAGTTTTGGGAGGCTAGAATGGAGGTACAATCTTTCTCCTCCCAAATTTTGGTAAATCTCCCAAATTTGGATCACTTTTACAGAATTCAGGGGATTGTTTGTAATTAAATGTTGGCTTTTTTATGGCATGGACCAGTTTGAATTCTTCAGAAGCTGACCTTGAGATGAGGATTGATGTATCAATTTTCAAGATTTAGGAGGTGCTCCAGGGAGAAGCAGGTAAGGAAGTGGAGAAAGCAGAACTGAAAGGGGGGAAGAAGGCAACAAGAGAGAAATTTCTGGTGATTTCTCAGCCTTAGATTCCATGAGGTGCTCTGGATCCTAAGTGACATCTTAGATTTGTCCCACTTTGAGGCAAACGATAGGCTGTCCAACCGGCACACAGGTCAGTACTTGGCTGTAACTTTTCCCAGGAATGCAGTGCCCCTCAGGAGCTTCTGCTTCACTCTACAGAGAGCAAATGCAGAAGGGGCTCCACAGCTCACGGTCAGCTCTCAGGATCCACATGGTTCGGGGTGATCCCCAGGGATGTGTGCTACACGTGGCTGTCACAAAACTGCCATTTAAGTTGGGAAACAGAATTCTGCACAGTTTGCTGGGCCAAAGCATCTGTGATAAGGACTCAACTGTGAGGCAGAAGTTACAATTACAAGGATGCATCTAGAGCTTGGGATTTTCAGAGAAGCTTCGATTAGAATTTAGAGTGGAGGGTGGTGGTGGGGAATCCTTAGGTGTATGTATCAGGAGTAGAAGGAAGAGGAGAACACAAGTTCTTTAAAATTTTGAAACATAGGAGGAAGAGAGGAAAAATGTAAAACAATTAAGAGGAAACCCAGAACGTACTGATTGAGAGGATGCTTAACTCAGGAAACTGTATCTTTGCCCAGACTCCAGAGGAAGTTTGGTCAGAAAATTCTCAGCTCCTATTTGGAGCTACTAGAACAGTTCTCCCAAGAGTGCAGAGAGCTTGACTTGGACCCCTGCCTGGAAAGGAGCCTGGTTCTCTAACGATCTAGGAAATCTGTAGAAGTAAAACTCAGAGGAGGCCTGGGATGATGGTAGGTCTATCAAGAAAGGACAGTGACCCTGGGTCAAGGCCAAAGGAGGAGCCAGCTGCCTGTAAGGGGAATAAAAGTGAAGCCGTCCAAGAACAGACTGTTTAAGGCTTTAAACTTGTGTCAAGTTTACTGAGGAATGTGAGACAGTGTACTTGAAAATTACCTCAACACTATGTAACCTGTATTCTGAAATTCTCTCCTATTGTAATAGAGATTCGGAGCCTTTTCGAATGATTTAGTCTCTGATTCTAGGTTCCTAAATGAGTTGTGTTAAGTTATGTACCCAGAGGGAGTTGTGCTCCTGTGGACAGCACGAGGGTTGGGCATTGCTGGGAAGAAATGTAGAAAAAGAAAAAAACGGTGATCTTCCCTGTGTGGTCTTGAGAGGAGCTATCCCGGCTGTGATTACCCAGAAACTTGTCTGAAGCAAGTGTCAGAGGGAACTCATTGAGGAGAGACTTATTTATGCCTTATGTTTGAGTGCACCATCTGGAAACTGTATGTCTTTTAGTCACATTTGTATACAGGCAAACTATGTTTACCAAAAAAAAAAAAAAATCACAGCAGACAATAATTATAAATCTACAACACAGAGGGTAAGCTTGCTTATTCTATATTCTAGCCAACTACATTTGTAACATTAATAATAGAGAGCTACGAAAAAATACTTGATGATCTTTTCACTTCCATTTCATTTTCCTCTTTTTTTCACTTCCATTTCATTTTGAAAATAGGGAAATGAAGTATTACTAATTACTATCATTTGGGTTCCAAGAACTAACTCTATCATCTTATACTCCTTTAAGTTGGGCACGGATAACATTTCTTTCACAAGGACCAGAAGATTATGAGCTCACATGGTTTTGTTGTGTGTGTTTGAGTGTCTGTGTGTGTGTGTGTGTGTATGTGTACCATGTTTTATTTATTCATTCAGCAATTTATAGATATTTGGGTTATTGTGAATAACGCTGCTATAAACACCAGCACACAAATATCTATTCATGTCCCCACTTAAAATTCGAGTGTTTTGTCATGATTTCCCCCTCTGTATCACACAATTTTTTAATACTCAACAAAAATAGTTCCCGAAGAGGTTCAAACTATTTTGTATAAAATAAGCTATAAGGGTAAAGTGTACAACATAAGGAATATAACCAATATTTTATAATAATTATAAATAGAGCATAACCTTTAAAAATTGTGAATCACTATGTTGTACACCTGTAACTTATATAATATGGTACATCAACTATACTTCAATTTAAAAAATTAGTTCCTAAAAGGGTCAGACTATGCAATTTCTTCCCTATAGGCCTGGAAAGTTATTTGTGATTAGATTCATTCCCTCTTCTCCCCTCATGGGGGATACTCCAAGTGTTTTGTTCTTTTAAAAGTATTTTTATTGTGGAAAATTTCTAACACATACAAAAGGAGAAAATAGCATAACAAATGCCCATGTCCCTGTCACCTATTTATAGAAAAATGATCACTTAATGGACAATCTTGTTTCATTTATACCTTCATCCACTATTTTTACCCAGTGGATTATTTTGAGGCAAATCTCAGATATTTCACCAATAAACAGTTACGTGCATATCCATTGAAGATGAGGTTCATTATGTCTCATGTTTTATTCAATTGATAGTCTCTCTTCCCTTCTCCCCCGTATCTCTCTTCCCCTCTCCCTATTCTTGCCTTTCTTCTCCTCCCTTCCTTTTTTCTCTGCTCCCCCTTTTTAGTTTATTTCTTGAAGAAACTGAGTCATTTGCTCTGTAGAATTTTCCATGTCTGAATTTTGCCATTTGTATTCCAGTGATGTCATAACAGATTTCTCTGTCCTTCTTTTCTAAAAATTAGAAGTTAGATTTAGAGGCTTGATAATTTGAGTTTGATTTTTTTTTCTGGACTATTTGATAGGGGGGATTGCAGTTTTCCATTGGTAACAAACAACATTGGGTTATTTTGATGTTAGAAGCTATTAATGATCAATGCTTATATTTATTCAGTCATCAGGAGTCAAAGAATGGGGATATTTTCATTCTATCATTCCCTTTTCATTTACTATTTTACTATTTCATTTACTATATTAATATTTTAATAAAGAGAAACTTCCTTTCATCAGTTCTTTGATTACCTAGTAGTACAGACTGTAAAGACTATAAAAATGCTTGATTTTCCTCTTATTTAGTAGCGTTCAAATAATGCACTGGTTCCTTTGAATCCTCCAAAGATGATGAATGAGTTTTTTTTAAATTTGAGCACATACAGGATTCATTTTAAACCACTGCTATTATTATCCTGATTGATGCTCATATTGTCCTATCAAATTTTTTCAAGCTGACTTCCATGTTTTTTTGATGGTTCTGCTTTGTTTTTTGTCATCCATTTTTTATCTTGCACATCTTTTTCCCACTTCTGCATTGAGCTGTTTCTTCAAAGAGCCTTGGTTCCTTTTAGTGGGAAAGGTATTTGGAGCCCACAGTTTTGGCATTGCTGTGCTCAATATATTACACATTGGTCATTGCTTCTAGGCTTTTCCAGTGGACAGAGACAAAAAATGTTTTTAATTCTTTAAAGATAACATAGTTTTTGAATTTGTACAGATATTTTCAATTCAATTTTAGGGCTACAGAAATTTTATAAAATTTTATAGATGTTACATCTGCATCCCATGTCCAAAAATCCTGATTTTTAAGGACATCATTATAATTATGCATTTGCCTTAAGCCACAATACCCAGGTAAGAGCCTTGGACTAACAATGCCTACATTACCAAAAATGCCATCAATAAAGTTATATAAAAGAGTGGAGTTTTATTAATGTTCTTTTTGTTTTTAAAGCAAATCCTTTTAGGGATGTACAAAGTAGTCAAAATATTGTTTTAAAGTCATTTAGAATAGCTCTTCTCTAGTGGTTAACAGGTTTAAATGGTAATATATAGTGTTAATGTGTGGCAAAATGGAACTTCATGTACAACTGTGAAATTTTAGCTTACCTAGATTTCAATTCTGCAGCAAGAAAAAAAAGTTGCCTTAAAAATACTCATATTATTTAACTCAATAATTCTATTCCTAGAAATTTATCTTAAGGATATAATGAAATGTGGTGCAGTTTCACATTAAAGAATGCCCATTAATGTTATTTACAACAAAAATGAGAAACACCCTAAAAACAGAACAGGAGAATAAATATGGGAACATATGAAATGTGGAGTATTATGTAGCTGTTAAAAATCATGTTTACTTTATGACAAGAGAAAATACTCATAATATTATATATTAAAAATTAGGCCTCAGACTTAATAGATAGCTTAAGGAAAACCTGCTTCTCTGATAACACTTCTTTAGTCACCAAATATATGAGTCTTTTTCTCCACACTGACCAATTCCCTGATGCCAGATTGGTGTCCTACATTTCAATTCAATTCTGACACTATCCACTTGGAGTTAGCATCAGATCCCACAAATAAAAAGCTCAGTCTCGTAAGATCACCCCTACTTTAGATTCTAATCACAAGTCCAGAACCTCTGTATTTCCGACTGACCCCCTATATATCACGAGTTTCCACAATTCCCTCCTCAGTGAGATAATTTGCAAGAATGGTCACAGAACTCAGGAACACAGTCTACTATTACTAACTTATTATGAAGATACAACTCAGGAACAGCCAACTGGGAGAGATGCATAGGGCTGGTGGGTGGCACCAAGCCTCCATGCCCTCTCCACGTACGCCACTTGCCGAGGAGGAAGCTCTCAGAAGCCTGTTGTTTAGCTTTTGGGAGAGTCCATTACTTAAGAATGACTGATTAAATCACTGACCATTGGTGATTAATTCTATCTCCAACCCCACTCCCCTTCCACACTTATCTTTCTAGAGATGCCAAGGGTCTTAAAGGCTCTTATGTCAGGAATTTGGGTCAAAGACCAACTCTTAGGACAAAAGATACCTCTAGAACCCTGTTACTTAGAAAATTGCAATGGTTTTAGCAGCTCTGTGTGAGGAACTGTAGATAGAAACCAAATATATATCCAAATATATATTTCTTGCTATGTCACAATAGCATTATCCCAACCTTGGAGAAAATATACATAGAAAAATGGCTGTATGGTAATAAACCAAAATATTAACAGTGTGGTGATTTAAATTTTCCCTTCATGCTGTTATTCCATTTTAATTTACAATGTGTGCTTTCTAATTTTATAATAAAAGTATTTTAAAAGACATTAGTGAACTATAATTCAAAACTAGAAGATTTGTGTAAAGTATTACCCTAGATCTTCCTCAGCTTATGATGGGGTTAAGTCCTGATAAACCCAACCTAAGGTGAAAATAGTGCAAGTCGAAATGCATTTACTACACCTAACCTACACCTGAACATCATAGCGGAGCTGAGCCTATCTTCAATGTGCTCAGAACACTTATATTCGCCTACAGCTGGGCAAAATCATCTAAACACAAAGCCTATTTTATAATAAAGTGTTGAATATCTCATATGGTTTATTGAATACTGTACTGAAAGTGAAGAACAGAGTGCTTGTACGGGTACAGAATGCTTGTAAGTGTACTGGTTGTTTACCCTCCTGCTCATATGGCTGACTCGGAGCCTTTGCTACACTCAGCATCACCAGAAGGATCGTCCTGCACAGGGCTACCCTGAGAAAAGTTCAAAATTCACAATTCAAAGTACAGTTTCTACCGAATTTTTTTCACTTTGGCATAAAGTCAAAAAATTATAAGTCAGAACTAGTATGAATCAGGGGACTGTCTGTACATTTGAGTAGAACAACTTTTACAAAAACTATTTAAAAATATATTTGGCTATATAAAGCAAAAAACCTCATCAGGTAAATAATCAATCACAAAATTAAAAGATAAATACTAAATATTGTTTAAGTTACTGAACACATTATTCACAAAGGCATGTCATCAAGTCATCAAGAAAAAAGCAACTCCAATGGGAGAAAATAAGTAAATGAAATACAGTAGATAGTCATTCGAATGATCAATAAATGTAGGAAAAGCTCTCACAGAAACCCAGGATATTGTGATTTCATTTTACTTTTCATTTATTACATTATTAGATTTCATTTGCTTACTTGGAAAAGGACAAGGTTGAGATACATCCTTCTAACCTTGGACTCAGACCTCAAGCCTTGTCACACTGGTGACTGAGGAAACCCAGTGGCCCTCACCTGGCTATGACCTTTGGTTCTTGCAGTCAGAATGAGGAATATTCTCCCTTCTCTGGTTACCAGACCCTCACTAAATTTAAATTGTGTGACTCACTTACTGCTTAGTTCTAAATAGAGCATACTTCTTCCATAAAGTTTTTAATGTTGACAAAGTAATTGCACGTTCATCTTTATTGAACAAATTTTAAGCTGCTTTTCAGTCTAATTAAAGAGCACATCTTATGATAGTGAATATTTTGTTTAATCAGCTACTTAATCTAGAAGCAACAGAAAGAGTACTTTTGATGACTTTCATAATTTATTGAGTTGTCCTCTTTATGCATTCAAATATAAATATTATGCTCAGGCTTTAAACATTTATTGCCCATTATATTCCTGACTCCATTCTCTCTCCCCTCATTTGTTTGATGACAGATGTAAACTCAAAGCACATTTCTATGCTAAAAACTTTCTGACTTACTCATTAGGGTTCTTTACATACAAACTAGAATCCAAAAGGATGTCTTAAGTTTTCTTCATTTGTAGCATTGTTTCTATCTTAGTTACAAAAACAAAAACAACATTATGATCTAAAGAAAATGTATGGCTAGTGTGTTTAACTTTTAGACAGTTTTGGAAAATCTTTTTTAAAATGCTTGATTATTCTGAAAAAAACACAATAAACAGAAATGGGCTTAATTTTTATTGCCACAAATCAATGATTTACAGTTGTTTTCCTCCCCAAAGTCCCAGAAATGTGTTATCACACATTCTCATCAGTAACAGAAGTCCTGACGTGGGCATAACAGACTCTCTGGGAGGTGGTTTTGTATTTCACTAAGTTTCCTAGCTTATTCTGATAATCCCCTTCACAAGGACATGGCCACCTGTACACTAGTGCTTTTCAAACTTGAACATGAATAACCTGGTGCTCTTACTATAATGCAGATTCTGTTCCAGTTGATTTGGAATGGGGCCTGACTGAGATTCTGCATTTCTTTCTCTCTTTTTATTTTAACAGAGCTACTGGGGATTGAATCCAGGACCTCATACATGCTAAGCATGTGCTTTACCACTGAGCTCTATCCCTCCCAGTCCCCCGATTCTGCAGTTCTAAAGAGCTCCCAGGTGATGCCAATGCTGCTGGTCCACAGACCGAACTTCCTGGGCAGGGCAGTATATCCACCTCCCGGCTCTTAACCACCAATAGATGCTGTACATTTGTGAACCCAGTTATGGGTTTGATGCATTTGTCTATGTCTTGTCCGTGGTTGGTTTCTGGTCTGCTTTTAGAGAATTTCCTCCAATTCAAAGGGGGAAATCAAAGAATTTACAGATCTATTTGCAACAATTATTAAATAGTTTGTTTAGTGTCTATTGCAAATATCTTCCCCATAAATTGAAAACCAGGAATGATGATGAAGAAGAGGATGAGTATTGGTCTCACATGCTCATCAGCAGTGGCAGCACTAATTCCTGCCCAGACCTGATGGTAGAAGACATGAAGCTGTTGAAGGAGCCCTCTAACTCTCTGTGAGCTCTTGTTCTTCAGTGGAACCTAATTCCTAGAAATTTGGAGCTTGGTGGTGCTGCTTCAGATCTGCTTTATCTTCTCCAGGTTGTCCTTCCTTCCCTTTCTTAACCTCCTTTCAAAACCAGCTTTTATGGTTTAATCCAGAAATTTTTCTGATTAGGTAATTTGTGCAAGGTGGTCTAAGCACTGAAAAGTTATGATTGACCACTTTTTAAAAGATGTTTACTATTTATTTAGAAAAAAAAAGACATGCAAAAATAAGTAATGAAGGAATTCCAGAAAAGCTTTTTATTTTATTTGATCAGAGGACACAAGGCAGTACCCAGAAGCTCAGCATTTAAGGGGAGACATTAAAGATTGTCAAGTTCAGTTTTTATCCAGCACATGAACTGCCCCCACCACCTACCACATTGTGAGCAATTGTTCATCTAACTTCTAAGTTGTTCCAGGCACAGAAGGATCACTAGGTCCCAGGGTAGCCCATACAAACAGCAGTTACCTCCACTGTCAAAAAGTTCTTGTTTACACTGGATTGTTCTTTCTTTTAATCGTCAGATATATACCCATTGTCTTGCAGAAGAAGAAAAGTTACAGCCTGCTAGAAAAGGCTGGGAGAACTTTCAGAGTGTTACCGAACACAAGTTCATGTGCCTGATGCACAGTGAGACCAAACAAACCCAAACACCAGAGTTTGGAGCAGAGAAAAGTTTATTACAGGGCTGAACAAGGACAAGTTGGTGGTGGTGGGGTCATGTCCAAGAATATCCCGAACTCCTTGAATGGTTTCAGCTGAGCATTTTTAAAGGCCAGTTGAGGGAGGGGCAGCCCAGGGTATGTGATAAGCTGTGCACAATTCTGGTTGGTGGTGATCAGTACTTAGGCACCAGAGGTCTGGGGGCTATGTGTTCACGATCATCAAGTAGATAATTTCTTCCATTTGGTGGTGGTTTTTAGCACTTGAAAAACTCAGAAAATATGCATAAGGTACTATTATCTGGGTACTTCAGAGAGGAGCTACAACAGAGGATATGGGGGAGGGGCCTGTCCCAGGAAGGCCCCATAGGGTCCTGCTTGGTTATAATTCCCTCCTTTTCTTGGATACTCCTCATTCTTGAAGAGATCAGGTGTTGGACAAGAAAGGGAATAATATTTTGGATAGAAAGGTTAATCATAAATGTGGCAGAGGAACCCGATTTTAGGGGAACTGAATTTCAATCTATAATCCTGTTTCATCTGCTCCATCTTTCAAGGAATGAAGCAGTGACAACTCTGGCTACTTCGTGCTGAAATGGGGCTGTAATCCTGCCTCAGTTTGGGGAATGGACACTGAACTGGGAAATATTCCTGAGTTCCAAGTCCTGGGTCCAAGTCTTGCATGATTAAGATCTCATTCCCTAAGGAATTCAGGAGAATAAGCCTGAAAACCAGTCTGGACTTGGCACTTTGAGGGAGACCTGTAGCCAGGTGGCCAGTGGCCTACTTTTATCTGAGTAGGTTTTAACTTTTGATGTGGTATTAACATATATATGAAGAGCTGTTGGCCACTACACATCTCTCCTTTTTTCTGCTAAAATTTGATCTAAAGAATTTTATTGTCTAAATTTAATAGTTACAGGAAGAGACCTTGAGGTCATGAGATTGTAGCTGCTACTTGCCAGCAGACACTGCTTTGAGAATGGCTGGTGGCATATGGAATACAACACAGGCCAGAAAATTAGAGTTCTCAACAATATGGTATCATGTCTGAAATCACATCCACAAGGGCCACCTAGCTTTACCTTTGATGTCTGAAGCACAGCTGCTCCATTTTGACTTTCAAATACATTCCCCTCCTCAAGGCTAAGGCAGATGTACAATGCATGTCCAAAAGGCCATAAAACAGGCATCGTTGGTCAGTAAAGTTTAAGTCAAACCATGCATAAGCCAGAATAACTTCCCCATACCTCAGTATGTGCAGATTTCCCCATCTATTTTCTCTTTTGATTATAAATCTTTTAATAGAAAGCACTGATGATCAAAATCTATCCCTCTGTGCTGGGGAGGTGGCTCCAGCCCCAGGTTCAGATCATATCCCTGGTCCTAGGGCTCCTTTATATTTGCCTAGTTATCCACATTGGGGGAATATGAATCAGGTATCCTGAGCAGGCTTGGAAGTACGTTAGTGGTGAAATACTTTATAGGCCATACATTTTATCACTTATACCAAATTGTTACACAGCATCATACATGTGCTTTTAGCAGGAGACTTAAAGCAAGCATTGTTATACATCACGAATTGTTGTACTCTGTGAAAACGCCATTATCTTACCCAACTCTGCTGTATGATTTAAAAGAAACCTATACTTGTCAAGAAGTTCTTTTTATGAATCTTCTTGAAGATGAAGCAGTTTTGCAAAGCATTCTTAACTGTCTATGAATATCAAAAGACCCAAAAAGGGAAGGTAAACTATCCAATTACAATGTTTTGGCAAAGAAGCTTGATCAAGTTGCTGCGACGTACAACAGTCCAAGATAACAACTAGAATGACTGACAGCATTATACCAGGACATAACCAAATTTCAGAAACTCCACATAATTTCTAGAATACCTATACTGACAACATTTATCCATATCATATAATCTGAGGAGGCTTATCATTCATTTGACAATGCTCCTTATGTAATTAAACATACCATCCAATCCCAGTTAGTTTAATGTTTTTCTCTGCGATGTCTCAGGGACCCTCTGAAGCATCCCAAAGCCAGCAGAAGTCAAAAGAAATTTATTTAGGACTTGATGGGAAGTTTGTCAAAAATATCAAAGTTTTACACAATCTGTCGTCAGAAGCACTCTAAGTAAACTTGTTCTCTTCACAGAGAGGAATGAAATCCAGTCCTATACCAGCTCACTTTTAATAACAAAGTCCATTTACCTAATTAAGTTTAATCTAATCTCAGCCTACCACACAGAACTCCTGTTTTAGGGCTCTCCTTCTACAAACATTCTACAATTTTCTGTATCCATATTAATTTGTCCCTTATTTTTTTTCCATCTAGAATCAACCAATTCTAGGATGAAGTTACTTTCTTTCTCTTTAAACAAAATGCAATTCCATTCCTCATACTTTTTTTACTCAAAACATATATCCTACTTTTCTACTGTATGCCAAAATGTTTCCTTTATTACTTCTAATAGCCGTAATTACATATTTAAATTAGAACCCTCAATCCTTAAAAATCTTAACTTCTAGTGAATATTTCAGTGTCTTATTTTGTTTGGAAATGAACTAGCTATTTAACTATTCAATAAATTTCCATCATTTAACCCAATCCAGCACAATTTTAAAATTTCAAGTCACCAAATACCTGGAGAGAGAGATCACCTTTAAGAAGACATCTCCAAAACATAATCATTTCCAAAGAGTTTACCCAAAATCTCTTATCCCACATGCATTCAATTCACCCATAAGAATTTCATCACACCAAGCTAATTTTTTTGTTGTTGTTGAAAAACTCTGTAAAAGAAACATGACCTTAATGACCTTCAGTAAATCTAGGTACAGTAAAAGACATGTCTGTATTGATTATACCAACAAGCTTAAGCTACTTTTAATACTGATATTAATTCAGTATTGAATAATCCCCAGATCACATGAATCTGAAATTTGTTGCCTAGCTTCTTTTAAACTTAGAATTATTTAATTTATATAATTTGCAAGCACTTACTTTTAAGTCGATTAAATAGAGCTCATTTACAAGTTAATTTTCTAAGGCAAAGACAGACAGAACCAGAGATCTCACAGTATTTCCAGGTTTTTAAAAAACCTTGTGTTTTTTCCTTGAGAGTCCAGGTAGATCAGCTACATCTCAAAGGCTTAGGAACAGAAACGCAAATTCCTCCTCTAAGTGCTTTTATAAAACCCTACTATCTTGACTATTTTTAGGGATTGTTGTTTTCAGTTCCCAAATATCCACTTCAGTTTAAAGAAATAATAGTAATAGACAATAATATATGTATCATTCGCTTGCATCACATGTCTCATTTTCAGCAAAACCAGGAAGAGAGAACAGGACTTGGATTCAGGTACTGAGATACTCACACACACACCCAAAATAAAAGCCAAATTGCAAATGTCCCACTTTGACATAATAGCAGAGCCATTAGGGAACATTGTTCACCAGATCTCAAGGAGTATTGAGCTCACACAGCATTGCAATAAAAAATATTTTCTTTCATTTATAGGAGCATAGCTGAAGATCTCCCAGTTTTGCAAAATATACCGTAGGGGGACTATGAATTATTCAAGGTCGATGTTATCAAATATCAAGCAAATAAAAATTCAAAAATGATCTCTCAGGGTCCCAGTTCCCCAGCCCAAAAGAGAGATTTCCAACTGTGAACGAAAATACTGCAATGTGAGTGAAAATACTGCAAACATATCAGTAAACAAAGAATGCTGAAACCAAGTCATCAGCAGCTGCTGCCACCCCCCAGTGGGGACAGGCCTGCACTCCAGCCTCTGCAGCCACTCACAATGGTGCACTCTAAGCGGACTCAGAAAAAGAAAGGACAGGATACTGGCCCTAGATAGCTAGGTGCTTGTCAAAGGAATGAATTCAGTGGGCCCAAATGTTTGCTTCCTCCCATACATAGAAAAGCACTAAATTCTTTAACTTGAGATGCCTGGTTTTCTTTAGATAGCAAGTAATCTTTTATTGTTCCTGGTCTTTGTTGTAAAGCTCCTATATATCCTAGCTCCTCCCCTACCTCTTCGGAGCAGTCCCTCAGGGCGATCTGAGAGGCTGTCATCCTGGCTCGAGTCCTCCCGCCAAATAAAACATAACTCTTAACTTTTAGGCCGCACGTTTATTTCAGTCGACACAACCAATGCCCCATCAATCCAAAAGGGGAGAACCCCAACCAATGCCCCATCAGAGATGAAGCTGAATGAATGACCAAGGCTAGTCCTAAAAGGGAAAATCCCAACCAAAGGCATAAGGCAGTGCAATAGGGAAGGACACGCTGGTGTCTTCACACATCAGCCCCGTTACTCACCAAAGACCTCTCAACTAGCCAAAGCACACACACACAAACAACACTACCAGATGGAGACCTCCAGAGCAGCATGGCTCCTGAAAGACAGCAGACCCAGAGTGGCTCCCAATGAGCCCAGAAGGACTCACTCCCTGAAAGGGAATGAGCCCAGGTGAAGTGCGTATAATTTCCCCATCCTGCTCAAGCCAGAGTGGTTCACCTCCTATGTGACACACACAAAAACACAAACAATAAATAAGCTATGGTTGCACAGACAATCAGAGGAGGTGTAGTCTAAAATGCCACTTCCACTCCCAGACATGCCTCCAAACAAACGGGCCCAGCTCTCGAAAGAGAATGGAACCAGAGTGGTTCACCTCCCGGTGGGATTGAGCCCACATGGAGTGGAGGGAATTCCCAGCCTGCGCTGAGCTGGAGGGACTCACCTCGAGGCGACACCGAATGGGGACCACAACTCCCAATGTTTCTGGGCTCCAACAGCCTCCGGCCACGGGGCAGCCATGCCTGTTGGGGAGAGTCCCTCCCAGTTCACGGGAGCAAAGTGAGCTCCTGCAGCTGCTGGGACCCAGGGAAGGGGATGCCTCTGGCCAGAGTTGACCTGCCATAGGCACAGACTCCTGTGCTTGTTACCAAATGCAAGTTCACATGCCTTACACACAGTGAGGCCAAACAAACCTAAACGCCACAGTTTGGAGCAGAGAAAGAATTACTGCAAGGCCGAGTAAGGAACAGCGGGGTTGAGGGTGGGGAGCGGCTCATATTCAAGAAAACCCTGAATGCCCCTAGGCGGTTTCAGCTGATCCTTTTTAAAGACCAAATGAGGGAGGGGCAGCCCAGGGTACATGATCAGCTGTGCACAATTCTCTGATCGGTTATCAATACTTAGGAGCCAGAAGTTCTGGGGGTTACTTGCTCACAATCATCAAATAGTTAATTTCTTAGATTTTGTGGTGGTTTTTAACACCTGAAAAACTAAGGAAGTATGTATGAGATACTATTGTCTGGGCACTTCAGAGAGGGGCTACAGCAGAGGATATGGGGGAGGCCTGCTCAGTTATAAGAGGAGGAAGTATTTGGGCAAAATCTTGAAGTGCTGCTGGAATTTAGGGAGGCAGAGAGAACTGCAGAGAGCAACATTCTCATCCTCTTAGAGCTACACTTTCTAATTGTTTATCTGGATCCTCTAGTTAATGCCCCAGTGTTAAGGGATGTCTCTATTATAATTAATGTAGATTAATCAACAATATATCTAATACCATAGTATCATTTACACAAGATATTTGAGAAAATGAGTAGAGAGACTTTTCAGACTCTCCTCCCTTATAAAGCAGATGATTACCCACCCACTACAGCTGGACCTGCTCTAAGCTATTTCAAAAGGCCAGTTTTATCCAACGTGCAAAGGAAGTAGGTAGACACCCATCTGTTGCTTGGAGAACAGTACAGGTGATAACTACAATGGCTAGAAATACACATTAGGGGCCCACGGGAACACAACTGTAAGCTACGTGTGTTCGCTATGTTGGGAAACCACAGCAGAACTGGTCAAGTTTCTGTAACCCATTTGGATGGAATAGTTCCTATTTGAAGCCATGAACCCAAATTTTCATTTTATGCAAGGCAGAAGTCTTCTGGTCTTCTCTTTTTATGGAATGTGAAGTCACCAGAAGTATAATTCATAATATAAATGGCAGAGTACATATTTGTAAGGAAATGGAAAAATATGAATATGCTGACAGCTTTCACCTGAATTCTTCCTAGGAAGAGAATGTTATTAGTGTTGAAAAAAATACAGTGACAAGTATGGGGTAAAGTGGCATAAGGAGGGGTCTTCTAGAGGCCTGGAGGTGCTGGCACCTCACTGGGGATGTCAGAGGGAGACAGATGCTTGTTCATCTGGAGAAAGAGATGAAAAATAAGGAATAAAGGAGGAGTTTAGAAGGCGAAACCTAATGATTGGTCAACGCTTCCTTCTAAGTACTCTAAATCTGCAGAAGATGCAACAACAATACAAAATACACTCACTGCTTGATGTGAATAGATTTTGATGGAAATTGATGAAGGGATTGTATTTCACATCTGGAGTATTTTGGAGTTTTTCAGACACAGAGCAAAAGAACACTGGCTTTTAGTGGCATAGAGAAGCGTGAGAAAGTAAGCCAGACTAATCTGCTGAAATTGTGGAGTAGGCTCCTGAGTGCGGAATGGGGTTTAAGATCAAGTTTAACCAGTTCACTTGGGGGTGAGGAGTCCCCAGCTGGCATTTAGGTTACACATTTAAAAGCATTTGTTCCAAGAAAATTTCCACCCAAAAGAAGCTAATATTTTAAAATTTCTTAATCCCTTGTTTAAAATGTCTACTTTGAAAATTCAGATTGTCTTCTAGAACAGGAAGCATCTTCCACTGTGTGCAATCAAGTAGCCTCTTCTACAAAACCCAAGAGTTTTCTAAGCCCTATTTTCCTAAATGTTTACATTTCCTTCCCTGATTATTCTTGCAGTGTTTAAAACAAATCTAAATTCATTTTGAAATGCTTTGAAACATTCAGCACATAAAACTCAAGGTCGTATTACTCAGCTTCCAGTTTGTCTACCTCTTGCACGTGGAGAAACAACAATTAAAAAGTGTAACTTAGAAAATTCTTTTTAAGACTTTACAAGAATGCAAAATTGTGTAAGAAAAGTCAGAAGTTATCCAAAGGGTGCTGTTTTGGGATAAAATAATTTTTCTTTTTTTCTTAGAAGACGTTTTACTATTTTTTTTTTCTCAGAGCCTAAAGAATTAAAGAACAATATTGTTATGAGACAAACCTGATTATAAGGAGCCTGGACTGGATTTGTTTTTCTGGAACTGGCTTTGTTGTCCTCTGACAAAACAAAATTAAAAAATGATAAATACATAGCTGCCACTGTGCCTTGGAAATAAAATTTTTCAGTCTTTCAAATTTTAAACTGCAAACTCATATGTTGCCTGAGGTGTTTTTCTTAAATTGCTGCCTGTGTGTTCCTAAACCACCTCTTCTTTTCAGTGCTCTGTCAAATTACTGAGCTGCCTGCTGAGATTCAACAAGGTGATAATTGTATCTGAACCATAAACACATTGTGCTTTAAAGTTTTGACTGTTTCTTTAGAAATAATAGTAAATGAAGGAGTTAATGTAAGTTTTTCTGGTAAATTGTAAATTTTAGTTAAATGTATCTAAATAAGGTAAATTCATGTCATCAAATGTTTAACAAGGATCTTGAATGAGTAAGATATATGAGCATACACTGGCAAAAAAAGAAAACTATATATGACATGGTCTTAAATCTCAAGGAACTTATAATTAAGAAAGGGATAAGTAAATTTTTATTTAGCAGACGAAAGTGAAAAGATACGTGCTGATTGGTATGCACTTGAAGAGTCCTTTTAAGAATATTCCAAATAATTTCTCTGAAGGTTCTATGGTAATAAAGCAAAACAAGACACCCAACTTAATTATCTAAACCGGCTGATTGGATAAATGACTGTATCACATTAAGTTGCTACTTTACCAAATGACAATCATTGTAGCTGAAAAAATCCAGTAAAACAATATGTATGGCCATTGGTACAATCAGCCATTTTCCCTTTTATACCATCAATCTCCTTCAAATACTTAAGTGTTCACAACATTCAAGGCACCATGCCATGGGCTACGAAGAGTAAAAAGAGGCTTTAAAACACACTGTCCTCAAGGAAATTTTAGTCTAGTTGGCTGGACATGGTTTCTTCATATAACATAACTACAAGAATTACAGAATTCCAAAGGAGGAAGAACTAACTTGCAGCTAGACTTGTCAGGGATGGCACAGGGAGACTGAAGGATTGAGAGAATTTTGATGGAGGTAGGGGAAAAGGGTTTGGATATTTCAGGTGAGAGAATGGCGCAAATTCAAGTGTAATGCAAAAGGGGCAGAGAGCAATTTTAGTGTAAAGCGATGCTTTTGTGAATGTTAGAAAAAAGGGTTCCTTCCAGCAGTCATGGGAGATGAGGCCAGAGTGAATGCTGAGGCCATATTATAAAAGCTTTGAATACAGGCCGGGAAGTTTGTACTTTATTCTATAAGCACAAGAGTTTCATGGAAAGCTTTTGAGCAGTCAAGTGGTGTTATCAAAGCATCTGTTTAAGAAGATGTTTCCTGGAGTGATGCACAAATCATTTTGAAGACAGGACAGTCTGAGGGCAGAATGGTCAGGTAAGAGGCCGTGGCATCAGTCTGGGTGTGAGTTGGTAAGGACCAGAATCAGGTAGGAGTTAGGAATTAAGGACAGGCGAAATCTGTATGTGCCTTTGTTTTTTGTTTTGTTTTTTTTCTTTTAACGGAACATTTAGCATATGACTATAAATGGACAACATCATAAAAATTCCAAAGCTAATTTTTTCATAATCTTCATTGTCAATGAGCAAACATTAGTGGAATGATTATTGGAGTGTCCTGTAAAAAAGTTACATGCAGTCTTTTATCTGCATGATGTTATTATAAGTATAACCCAGTTTTACTCATGTTCCAAGTAAGATTTGTTTTCCAAGTAAGACATTTTGTTGAGTTTAGTGCTAGGAAAACTTGGTGTCCTTTTGAGGATCTGGTATATTTTCTTCCTTCTCATAAGAGCTATGAAGCTCATGCAGCCTTCCCTGAATGCCTGTAGGTTCCAAACCAGACTTTCAGCTTAACCACTGCAGCTGTGTTGATTTTAGACCGTAATCTCTGTTTTCTTCTTTGTTAGGGCTCTTCCCCTCCCTTGTCATTACTCTTCACTAATCTTACTGTCTTGGTTTCTCCTCTCCTCTCTGTAAGCGCCAAATGATTTTTCAAAGAGACAAAGGATATGTACATTCCATATGCCAATAGCTCTCCCTCCTGTCTCCACTCAGTTTCTTCCCTGAACTCCAGCATGGCATTTCTACACCTCGCTTGCATTTTTGCACAGCCTCTAAAGAGATGGCCCCATCTAGCATCTCTCTTATGTCCAATCTCCATCCTTATCCAAATGTGATCTTTCAAGCAACAGCGGCCGCATCCCCTGGGGACTTTCAACAAAAATGCAAATTCTTCGGCCTCAACCCAGAGTACCGAACCAGAAACACTGCAGGTGGGGCCCAGCACTCTGTGTGTAAGCAAGCTCTCCAATGACTCTGAAACATGTTGAAGTTTGTGGACCCCTGCTCTACAGAAAGACTGCACTCTTTTCTTTCTCTCCCGGTCTATGTGTTCTCTAGCTCACGGTGTCTCTTGTCCACTCTGCAGGTCTACTCTGTTATCCGGGCAAATCCTTTATACACTTCTTAGAATCATTACAAGTTCTTAAAGGAGTTTATCTGATTACTATAGCTAATAATTACCTCCACCAAAGTCAGTTAAGCATTTATGGATACCTTACCTCATGGTCACTGGCTGGTCCATGCTTGAGAATACCTGACAACACCTGGTCCTGTCAGTGGCCAGCTCTTGAAAAACAGACCAGCACCACTGCCCTGGGAAGACTGCAGCAGATAAACCAGAAGAAGGCTGGTTCCTGTCCAATGAATTAATCTTTAATTAGGTAGATGTGTGCAGTATGTCTTCAGCAGAGGACTGGTTAGGATTTTCCTAGTGGGATCACTTGGATTTGAGTCCTTTGAGGAGAAACAAGAGGCAACAATTATTGTTTGATACCACTGGAGCCAGTCAGATGCAAGGCAGGCTACCTGTTGTGATATTTGAAGATGGTTCAAGTTAGGGTTGAGATGAAAGATTCTATTGTACATGACATGAACAAGGGCCCAATTTATAAGTTATACAGATGCCATCCAATCTATATCTTTAAAGAAAATGTATTGCTAGGCTAGATGTTTACATCCGCGTGTGAAGATACTATTCCTTTCCCTCCTTTTGTAAATTAAGAAAATCTTTATAAAGTCAAATGTAGTGACAATTTCAAAAACTGGATTAAAGATTCAAATTGCTCTGTCAGGGGCAAGAAGTAGCAGGGAGGGAATGAGCTTCAGTGGAAATCTCTTATTAAATTGAGGCAGAAAATAGATGGGGGAGGTTCTTGAAGTTCTGCATGTTGGTAACATAAAAAACAAGTATTCTTGCAAAACAGATGGGAGTTTCTAACATTTATTATATCATAATTTGAAAGATGTTGGTAATCCTTGTAGCTAATAACTAGGTCGAAGGTAGTCTTGTCCTACAGTGAGTCTGGAAAACACACACACACACACACAGAACAAATATTTATTAGGCTTTAATGCATCACTCAGTTCCTATCAGGAGCTTTTCACTTACTTCAGTCAAGGTTAATGTATCTGAAGCAATACCAAAAGTACAAGATAATAGAAGGTTAAGTACTAAATTACGTTATCCTTGACGTACTTCTCTTTGTACACCCTTGCAAATCTCATCTCTCATGACTTTATCTAACAACTATGTGGGTCAGTGTTTCTCAGTCCTGAGTAATGTAGGGATGGACAGCTGCAAAAATGTCTCATATTCTGCCAGGAGGGAATGAAATGATAATGAATTATTATTATTACTTTACCAAAACATGTATCAGTCTAAAAATGGACATGAATTACTTAACCTTATGATTCTTAAATGACTATAAAAAACCCACAGTTCTACAGATTAAATACAGAAAAGCTATACAGCCAACAGAATTTAAATTAATTTAGTGGCATGGATGATGTTTTGTTGAAGCAAGTATCACCACTCAAAGCCTGAGAGTGGCCCTGCAAAGGGAGCTTTCAATAGGCCTTTCTTATTGGGAGTCACATGACAACTCAGCTCTCACCACTTCTTTATTCCAACTGCTGTGAAACTATCCTTCTACAGATCCTGTGGGATTATTTTTCTTTTTTTGCCTGTGATTTGTACAAACACATTACATGTGTATTAGCTCTGCTGGTGATATTTTCTCATGATTTGACAACAACTAATACAGTACTATGGATTGCCAACTTGATTGAAATACAAATGAAAGGTGAGAAGTGAAATCTTGGATGATACTTGATTTAAGGGAGCCACGCAGATGGTTCCAAATTTTCTTGTGACTTTGAAAAAATTGTCATAGATATGAAAACATGAAAGCTCATTAAGAGACATAAAAAATCCTCATTATAAAATGAGGCAAGCTGTGGAGGACACAGCTGTGCCTCCCGAATCCTCTACAAAGAAGCAATGGTGCCCCAGCCACCAGCAGACCACCTTCAGCTCTCAGTTCCTTTAGGGTTTGCTCAGCTGCAAAGAGCTGCCCACATTCAAGGACTGATGGAGGCAGCGGTATGAAAACTTGGCTATTTCATTTGAACTGGGACAAATCTGAGGGGCCATGCATGCTCGAGACTCCTTGCGGACTTGACAGAGGCTTTGTCAGCCTGCACTGAAGTTCCGTGTTCCTTGCCCAATCCCGCTTCCCCCTCCCTCCCATTTTCTCCCTCCTTCCTTTATAATCCCTCATATATAGCCCCCATGCCAAACTCTGTCTTAATGTCTGCTTCTGGAGAACCTAGTTAACAAGAGCTCCCAGGAATCTCGAGGATCCCCAGGAGCAGTGAGAATGCCACTTTGGTAGCCCTGATTCTTCCTGCAAGCTTCCAGTCTAGAGCTCAGCTTCCGAAGATAATTCATGCCAGCACTTCACATTCAACAGGTGCAAAGCTGATGCATAACTGATCTCTTGAGCTTGTGCCTCACAACATCTTATGGTTTTTCCTTGCTTTATAATATATTTAATGGCACTACCATCATATTCCCACAGGATCAAAACCTGAGAGGTAGTTTTGATTCCTCACACACCTTACTCTCTACATCCAGTCTATTATTCATGCTTCGTAACATGGGAAGAAGTTTACTTATTTCTCCAGGGATCCAGTACCCTCTAAACAAGGAATGCAGCTGAAATTATAATGGAGAGCTTACTTTGCTCCTGAGATGTCTAGTCTCATTAATAGCTTTGAGTTTTCCTTCCCTTTGATTACACAGACTTTAAAAGACAAAAAGCACATTTTTCTCATAAAGGACACATACACAAAATTCCAACCCACAACCATCCACTTATTTTAGACAATATATTAGCTCACATATTACATAGAGAATAATGCTTTGAGAGGACGGCAGCAAATGCCAGAGGCTTCACTCTTCCTTCTGCATTTAAGATTAGTTAGTGCAGTGCATTAAAGCGTTTATTTTGTCCCAGTTTAAGATAAAAATACATTCAATTTTCTTTGCCTTTTTAATTTTTACACTGGACTAAAGAGTAAAGAAAACCAAGTCTTCACCAATGCCCCAGTAACAACTGTATAATATAGAGACTAAAACATGTGTTAATGTTATTATGCAGTTTAAAAGTCTACGAAAAATCCATGTCTTTTAAAGCAGTCACCTCACTGAAAGGTACTGATGTTTAGAATGGGAGGTTGTGTTGTCAGTTGAAAGTGAGACACTGAGATGTTTGTGAGGGAGGAATTGTCGGGAAAGCAGTAGAACATCTCCTGCCCGTGGGTGCAGTCTTGAGGGTTTGTGACGGCCATGACGAACCCAACAATCATCACCACAGCACCGATAGGAAGCATGACACACGACATAATCTTATCTGAGTGTGTCCTCCGTTCTTCAGACAGTTTCAGATAACATGCTGATGGGATGATAAAAATCAGGGGAGCTGCACACAGCACACCCTGGGTATTGAAAACAAGAGACAAGATAATGTTACCATTTAGAGCATTCCTTGGACAGTTTTAAAAAATATTTACAAAATGTATTTATCATTGTACATGCTAAAAGTCTGATAGGTTCAGTTAAATCAAATGAAGGAGAGAAAAATAATTCCAAGAAAGACTTAGGAATAGGTTTTTCCCTTTTGGATGGTATATTTATAAATGGGAAAAGTTAAATAATATACTAGTAAACTAGACTAGAGAAAAATAATCAGAAAAAATATAGAAAATAAAGCAGATGGTAAGACTGACTCCTGGCAAACTCTTAAAATTTCCCATATTTTCAGTCACATTCTATTTCCTTATAATCTTCATTCCAAATTGCTATGTATCTACCATGTCATTCACATCAGAGAGATCTGTTTATCAATTGTGAACAAAAAGGGACTACTGAGAGGTGCATGTAGGCCTTATGACTTCTCTCTCCTTTACTTGAGTTTCTGTGAAAGGAGGTGCCTGGCTGTATGAGGAAGGAAAACTGTAACCCTAAGGGCACTTAGCATGAAAAAGCATTTCTAAATCCTCTTTCAAGTCAAACTAAACACATTAATTACCCTAGAAAATTGACAGCAGAACTAAATAACTATGATTCATTCACCATCCCCCACACTAGCTATGGATAAGTCCAACCTGAGGGGGGAATGTCAGACTGAAAATTATGGGGAGTAGTGTTGTCTATTATAAAAAGACCATGAGTTATTCACTTCAAAGGGAAAGAGACTTTCCCCTTGAGGAGGCCAAATCTGCACTAGCAGCTTTGCAAAAAGAATAATGTTGAAATTTAATCCATTGTAGGTAATATAGTTTTCTTTTTATGTTAAATATTAATTATATAGTAAACAAAATATAACATATTAGCAAAGTATATTACATATAATCATATGACAAATAATACTTTCTTAAATCATAAAACATAAGTTTTTTAAAACAGATACAATAACAAATATATGGTTTAGAATTAAAAGGAAATCTTCCATAAAATACGTATTGTCCATATTTTAAAAAGTTATCACAGAAGTTTGTAAATACTCAGAATAGTAGGAAGAATAGAATAATAAAATCTTATACACCAATCATCTATACTTTGAAAGGTTTTTGACACATTATTTTGGTAGACTGTCCCCAGGGAAAAATCATAGAAAACTGATTTTGAAATTGGATGATTAAAAGAACACATTATATAAAAATAGTTTTAAAAGAAAGATTTTTAAAGTATCATCACATACTAAATTTATTGTGTTTTATACTAAGTACTATTCTCATGCCAGAAATATACAATTATGATTTTAAAAATATAACTTTCTTATTGTTTATAGAAACAGCAAAAGTCCAGAGAGATACCAATTAAGGTGGGGCACACTTAAATCAGACTAGCCTGGCAGCATCTAAAAATCTGGGGAAGAATAAAAGGGATCATACTTAATGGAAAATATTTCTACCGAGATCAAATGTGAGAAAATACTAAGAAGCACTAGTTTAAAATATATAGACAATATAATTTTGCCATTCACAGCACCTGAATACAAACGAATACCTACAAAGTTACACAGTGCATAAAGGATTAATTTTCATATGGCTGGAATTCAATGAATTATGGA
This sequence comes from Camelus ferus, assembly GCF_009834535.1. Lineage (NCBI taxonomy): Eukaryota > Metazoa > Chordata > Mammalia > Artiodactyla > Camelidae > Camelus > Camelus ferus. Next base: position 40,250,253 of record NC_045700.1, read on the forward strand.
TTCCTTAGGCTCCATCATGACACTTGAAATTGATAATGGTTTTAAAATTATGCAAAATATTGTAGAACTCAATCTGTGCTTATAATATTTATTATCCTCTTAATTCTATGAAATAATTCTGAAAACAATAATAAAAACATATATGTAAGTGTGTGTGTTGAGTGTGTGCGTGCATGTGTGTGTAGGGAGTGTCTTCTCTTCACAGGAGCTAACATGTGAAGCTATGTCATCTGGACCTGTGGAGTGTGAAAGTGCTATCAGGATGAAAACTGCCACCAGCTGCTGCTAAGAAGCTGCCATCAGTCAGCATCCTGGGACTCTTCCAAACCTAACTTGCTGGGCAGTGCAGAGCATTGGGTGTTCTGTTTACGTCGTAATTCTTAAGTTGAGAAAGTAGCAATTAGTGGGAAAACTATATAGCTGATGTTTGTACTGGAAGAAGTCCAGTTGAGTATCTTGTCTAGAGAGCGGTTACTTTCCTAATATTTGAAAGCTCCGTCTTGCTAGAGATTGTTGTTAGGATCCAAGATCATTAATAAAATGATAGAACAGTTCCATCTGCTCTATTCTCTATAAATTAGTCCGACTAATTTGACCTGTTTAATCTAGCTTTGCCAAGGATATACCACTGGTTTTGGAGTAATTTTTGAAATTTCTTGACAGGACATAAATACCATAGCTGTTTATTAAAAAGACAGTAAAATGTAGCCTTATTTATAAAGTCAGGGTAGCACTGTCCCTTGATAATAACACTACTGATGCCTGGATATTTTGCAGTTTGCAAGAGGGAAATAAACAGAAGGTGTCAAAGATTTTTACTGGCAGTACAGAGTAGAACAGTATCTGAATTCTCCTACCTGAATAGCAACCTCTCAAATGATGCAAGGAAGCTGAAAACTAAAAGAATGCTATACATCTTTAAAATTTTTACTTTGTAGTCAATCTGGACTCATGAAATGTGTTCCTATACCTTAAAAAGCAACTCTAGCTCAGGAGGTCTTTGACAGCCAAAGCCACAGCTTGCTCACTCTGTATGTGGGCTCTCGCTGGGTACCTGGTCTGCTTCCTTCCTTCCCCTGCAAGCTGCACACGGCACTGATTGGGCTGGTTACTCTGGCCACAGGCACCAGCTGCTTCATCTGTTCTCTTTGTACTGCTGCAAGCAGAGACCCATAGGGCCCAATTACTGCAGGTGCCTCTTTTTTCTAACAGCAACACTAGTGCTGAGGGGCTGGATTCTTATTGCTCAGAATGGAACTTAGATTTATTTTATTTGTTTCTAAAATGAATCCTTTAAAATGGAAGGTGTGTTTGCCTTAGAAAATATGTCACTGTTGTCTGCAGCCATGAAAACAATGAAATAAAAGGGAAGCTAAGTTCTAAATGGGGTTTGGCTTCTTAGTAAATAACTAATATAACCCTGAATAATTTATATTATTTTAGTTATGCTAAGTATAGCATTTCCCTAACTTTGCAAGTTGAAGGTCTGATTCTATTACATGTTTCATCTGTAAATATCCTTATTCTACTTAGTCATGATTCAGAAGCCACAATAGAAAAGAATTCCTAAAGTACTACAATTATTAACTAAGGTAAAAGCTATTAGCTAAAAATTATGAACTTAGATGAGAAACTTTTGATTTCATCTCTTCGTATTTATTTTAACCCATTATTAAAGTCTATGCCTATATTTTATGAATTATTCTTAACCTCACTTACGGGTAAACTCAATGCATAGATTTTTTTAACTTAAAAATGCGTAGAGAAATAAACACACATTTTACACAGTTTAAAGCCTTAGGAAACCTCAGACTAGCATAATGATTAAAAATGTGGGCTAGAGGGTTCAAAAGCCTGCATTCACATCCTGATTCTACCACTTAGTGTGACCTACTTAAGTGTCCATTAACAGATGAATGGATAAAGAAGAAAATGTGGTGTGTGTATATACAGAGAGAGAGAATGGAATATTACTCAGCCATAAAAAGAATGAAATCTGCCATTTGTAACAATGTGGATGGACCAATAGAGCATTATGCTTAGTGAAATAAGTCAAACATAGAAAGACAAATACTGTATGCTATCACTTATATGTGGAATCTAAAAAAAAAAAAAACCAGTGGGTATAACAAAAAAGAAACAGAGTCATAGATACAGAAGATAAACTAGTGGTTCCGTGTGGGGAGAGGGAAAGAGGCAGGGGCAAGATAGGGGTAGGGAATTAAGAGGTACAAACTACTATGTATAACATAGTAAGCTACAAGGGTATATTGTATAACATTGCAAAATATACCCATTATTTTGTAATAACTTTAAATGGAGTATAATCTATAAAATGTTGAATCACTAAGTTATATACCTGAAAGTAACATAACATTGTAAATCAACTAATTTCAATTAAAAAAAGAAAACTAGTGTGACCTATTTAATCACTCTAATCACTCTGTGCCTCAGTTTCTTCATCTGTAAAATTAATGCGATTAAGGAAGATAATGCATGCAAAACACTTGTCACATAGTAAATACTCCACACACGTTAGCTCACACTATTGTTCAGAAGCGAAACACCACATGCTTTAGTTATTCTAAAGTGTCGCATGACCTGGCTTGCATTACCGACAGACATGATGCTTGATCTGGCTTTATTAAATATGACAAATGCCCACACAAAATGGAGTTGAATAAAGACCTGAATATGACATTGTACATACCAAAAGACTGGAAAAATACACACTCAGGTAGTCTTGAAGAGAATGGAAATCTTAGATTTTATTACTTCCTACAAAGTGCTTTAAAACTAGTGTAATTGAGTTATTAGATGATGACAATTTAGCACCTTCCCTGTATTTTACGAATGTTTATATTACCAGGTTTTAAAAGAATCTAAGGACCTAGAATCATGTTTTAAATGCTTAAAAATAGTTCTCCAAAGCCAGCTCAGATCTTGACTTTATAACAGGTATTAACCAAATATTTTTCTTTGATTACTCTACAATACCAGAATACCATCTTAACCACAAAACATTTTCAACATAACTGTAACAGGGAATAGTTAATGTGATTATGTGCTTATAATTTTGTTTCCCAAGTGTCAGGAAGATTCACAATTGACAGAGTAATGGTCAAATTTACAAAAACATATCATTCCTGGAAAATAAGCAACATGTGTATGCTTGGTTAACTTAAAGGGAACAAAAAAATTCTTTAGGCTATCAAAATAGTGAGTGGTAAAGCAGCTGATAATCATATTTTCTCTCATGTCAAAGTCCTACAATATTCCAACAAAGATGCAAACTCAAATGAGACATTACACAAAACAAGAAATAACAGAGCTGGGAATCATGCTGATCATCTCCTCAGCATAATTAAAGGATTACCATTATTATTATCAACACCAACAATTTTTTGTAACACTTAATTTCCTGGTGCTACACTAAAGAATGTCTCTGATGTCTAGTAGCATTTGTAGAAAGAGTTCCTCAGCTGTGTTCCCAAGGGGCAATTGCCCACATGGTAATTTGAACACTGTGTTCTCAGCCCTGTGCTATATACTGAAGAGGATAGAGAAGGCAGCTAGGTACCATTCCTGTCTTCAAAGAACTTGCACTTTGGTAGGGAAGGCAAGTGTATGGACAGCCCAAATAATACATGATACAAGATAATACAAAAATCATGTTAGTGCATTAAGTTAGCCATTATCCATTTACCTAGATCAAGGTTGGAACATGAAATGATTCTGAGTGACCCTACTAACCTATGCAAAATTAGGAGGCAGGTAAATGTTACCTTTGATAATTGGCCATCCCTTCTATGAGCTTTCTATCTGTTGCTGGTGGAATAGATGTCTCCCTTATCCTCTGTGGTTTGGGGAAGCTGCCTACTCCCTACGTTCCACATATGCTGCGGCAAGAAAATTCCCAATAGTGTGTTCCTGACTGAATCTCCCACTGCCTTTGTTGAGAACTTCAAATCCAAAGGACATTGGGAGGAAATAATATCTTGCGCCCTGACAATAATACCTTCACCTACCCCTTAACTCTCAATGGAGTGAATAAATGATAACTTGGGATCCCATTTGTAAAAGCCTGCCCTCCCTGTGTGCATGATTAACAAATGCTAAGTGGTGTGATTCTGAGTAGAATTCCATGAGGACTGTTGAAAGGGAAGATTAAAGACTATAAAGTGGGAGATTCACTTCTATTCATGTTTCACCAAATGGCATCATTATCTTGCTTCCACAAAGCAGAACTAAGGAGTCACTCTGTTTTGGGTCACTTTTAAAAACTGAAACACAGTTGACATACAATATTATGTTAGTTTCAGGTGACCTGACATTTACATACTTTATAAAATGATCATTTTAGTAAGTCTAGTAACCATCTGTCCCCATACAAAGTGACTGCAATATTACTGACCATATTTCTTATGCTGCATATTACATACACAAGGCTTATTTATTTTATGAATGGAGCTTTGTACCTCTTAATCTCCTTGACCTATTTCACCCTGCTCCCCACCTTCCCTCTGGCAACCACTCGTTTGTTCTCTGTATCTATGAGTCTGTTTCCGTTTTGCTTGTTTTTTTTTTTTATTTTTTTAAGATTCCACATATAACTAAGATATTACAGTCTTTGTCTTTCTCTGTCTGACTTATTTCACTTAGCGTAATACTCTCTGGATCCAACCATATTGCTGCAAATGAAAAGATTTCATTTTTGTGGCTGAGTAACATTCCACTGCACGTGTATACCATATTTTCTTTATTCATTCATCTATCGATAAACACAGTTTGCTTTCATATCTTGGCTACTGTAAACAATGCTGCATTGAACTTCAGGGTACATACATATTTTCAAATTAGTGTTTTCATTTTCTTTGGATAGAGGAATTGCTGAATTCCAAAAAGTCGTTCTTGATGTGTCTCTCTATCCCCTTGTCCTCTCAATTAAATCTGTTGCCAAATTCTGCAATCTCTTCTCAAAAATGTCTTTTAGGAGTCCACCTACTTCCCTTTGTCTTCTTCATTGCCTATATGGTGGCTGAACTTTTAAGTTTATTTGTGAGATTGTAAGCTCCAAGAAAGCATGGATCTTTTCTGACTTCCATCCTTGTGACTCTACTATGTAGCACATAGTATAATTGACCCTTAAACAACGCGGGGGTTAGGGAGTTTCTGAGCAGTTGGAAATCCATGTATAATTTATAGCCAGCCCGCCACATACTCAGTTCTTCCATATCTGTGGATTCAACCAACTGAGGATCATGTAGTACATAGTTATCGAAAACAATGTGTATAAGTGGACCCGCACAGCACAAACCCATGTTGTTCAAGGGTCAACTGTAATTATTCATTATATATCTGATCAACAAATAAACAAGTTAGCAGTTGCCCTAGACTTTAAATCTTTGTAAGATTTGAACAGAAATGAAAGGAAAATAATAATTATAGGAAAGGATAAACATAAACTGAAGGATAAAAGAAAGAATTAATATGGCTTACTTATAGGTCAAAAGTAAGACTGACTAGAGCTGAGGGTAGATTTTGGGAAGTCAATGGTAAATAATTTTCCATAGAAGGCAGATTATAGAAGCAATAGAGTTTATGCTTATTGGGAGGAAAGTGGAGATTTTTAAGCAAGATGGTGATAAATTGGAAGCAGAACTTAAATATCTGCTAGTTGAAGCAAAATGCCAGCATTAATTCAGATGTGATATGATGAGGACCTGGATTTGGGGGGTAGAAGTAAGGATTACAAGGGAATGGCCTAGAGAGAGTAAAAAACATTTTAAAGAAAAATAACTTGGGCCAGGGTAGGTGAATGTGGGGTATGGATATAAATCTCTTGACGGGGGGGGGGGGGGGTGCAAAATTTCCCCCACTGGAGAACCATTGCTCTAAAATTATACAGTCCTATAAAGTACACAATATCATCATTATAAATATTTACTATAATATAACAAACACATTTTTATTCCACATCAGAAAGTGATACCTTTCTTAAGGAAAAAAATATACCTTTTGTTGAATATAAACATTATTTTAAATGGGGTTTTTAGAAGGGAAAGAGTAATCTTCAAATGTACTTACATTAAGCTCTAAAACTATTCCAAGGCAATCAATCAGCAATGACACCAGTGTGGCTACAGTGATGATAATCACTGTTATGATTATGTGGAAAAACAGTGAAAGATTCCCACCAAAAAACACGTTGGCAATTACCTGCCAAATATAAACAGATTATTTAGAGAGGGATTCTCAGAGTCATGCAGGATTGATTAAGAGAGTATTTCATATTATAGTAGTCAGGACTGTATAAAATACTACCAGTAAGGCAATCAATCAAATCTTAAGCCATATGAATAAATATTCTATCTTTTCCAAAGTAATTACACATACACACACAGATATCAATAACAAATATTCTTTGTTGAACTATTAGACAGGCAGTGGATTATATTACACACACAGAACATGTCATAATAATGTGTGAATAAATACATTTCTCAAGAGAGACCTTGGGAAGTCAGCTTATCTTTCTTCTTTGAGTCCAACAAGGTTACCACTAACTACAGACGCTATTTAGATTGTTTGAATGGTCTCTAAGGAAGGAGTTACCACAATATCCTTTAATAATAATGGATGTGTAATATCCTTTACTAACAGGAAATTAATTTCATATAATCTAAATCTTATTTGATACAAGCTAAGCCTACCTTATCTTGCCTTTCCTCAACAAAAATGGAGAAGAGTTGATTACCATTTTCCATTGACACTCAGATTAGGAAAACGATCAACAGTTACCTGTTTAATGTGTCCCACACTGTGTTATGTTTTGCTAAGAGAAAATGTCTAGGAGATGGTTCCTATTTTCAGGAATTAACATCCTAATTGGAGAGAGCCAACTAATCTAATGAAACAAACAGTGATCAATTTTTGACAGGATAAAAAAGATCAAATACAATGTAGAACTAGAAGGAGCTTTAGTTATCTAGATCTGTCTCCCTGAGAGTAATCAGCTCTACAGCATTCCTTAAACGTGCTTGCCTTACCTTGACTGGAGGCAGGGCTTGAAACATGGATGGGATTTAGACCAGAATAACAGACTGCAGCAACAGTGTGAAAAAGAGCAAAGAGGTAAGAACAGGAAAAATACCCTAGGGGGACAAGGAGGAGACAGTCTGAATAGGGTGGTGATTGTGCAAAAGAACCACAAGACGAGAAGCGAAAACAGCAGGAGAGGGTCAGATGCTGGGGGACCTTAATGAAGCCAACTCTACAAGCTGTGCTAAGAAACATTCCTAAGTGAGCAACATTCCCCACAGCCTGGATGCTGTCTAACTCTGTGAATAATTTACTGGGGATACTAATCACTTTTACTCAGTTATGGTTTTACAATTGGTAATATCCTTCCAAATATTATCTTATCTAAAGTTCATTCTTACGGATGCTTCTAAGATATGATTGTAATCATACCTTAGTGGAAGATCACTTAATGGGGCAGGCTAGTGAGAGATACTTATTAGGGGTAAACAGGCTTTCTGGCTCCCTTGTACATGGCCGGCTACTTGACCTATGAATAGAAATGGCTTTGATTATATTTATGCCAACTGTATATTTGTGTGTGTGTGTGTGTGTGTGTGTGTGTGTAGAAAGGAGAGAAAGAAAAAGGAAGTGAGTGGGTGAGGTATATACAAAGTTCCTCTGCCTAGTATTTGTTATCATGGCAGAGATCTTGATTTAGTTCTGTCTTCCTGTCATGGCAGCTAGAAAGGAAACACAAGTTCCAAGTACTGAAGACATAAGCTGTGCAGGTGGAGTGACTCAGACCATCTACGAGCAGTTCACCAGAAACCACAGGAGAATGCACCATCTGTTATTGCTGATCTAGAGGTCAGATTTGAACTTAAAGTGCTGGGCAGAAGCTAAAATAGAACCATTTCCTGCATCTAACAATAGTTAGCAAAATTTTTAAAAGTGCTTAGATTTAAAAAATATTCATAAAGTTCAATCTACGTCTCCCTGTGTTCCAGGAGGAGAGCTGTCCTGTGAGTTACGCATTTGTACGTGGGGACAAGTGCTAACTGTAGAGGATGCTCATAGGGCTGAACATTTCCTTATTCCTTTTCCCTGTGCAGTTGCCTATCCTCAGAATCGGCATAAAAGGTAACCACTGGTTTGCCTCTAGAAGCCTGCCCATTAGTTAGTGAATCTGAAGCTCTGTAGGCATTTCACTTCACACGTGAGACCCAAGGACGTGGTGCGCTGTGTAAACAGCCTTTAGGAATAGATCCTAAGACTAAGCCTTTTCAGTGCAATTCCTGAAAGAACCACTATGAAGCAGGATCATGTTTTCTGCTAACTTGCGCAGTATATTTTTAGCTTACTGCAGCAGGGCTTCCTGACAAGCCATGTCATCCAATTTTACACAGAAATAATTAGTTCTCTTTTACCTAATCTTCCTCCACAAGTCTAGGTGGACTATATAAAATAACTTGGAGGTGACTTTATAAGTACAAATATTGATATATAGATGTAAATAAATAACATACTCTTTATATTATTTTATATGGTATATAAATATAAATAAACATTTATATACACATACAAGTAAATATGTGTAAATATATAAATAAATATATCTATATAAATAAATATATAAATGAAATATATCTATAAAACTAATGGTTTAAATTGAATTTTAGTTTTTCATGAAAAATAAGGTATTTTAGTTTTTTAAAAATAATAAAACTGATCAGAATCTGTTATATGGTGCCTTTAATACATACTGACTTATAAAATATCTTAGCAAAAAGACAATTTTGTAAAACATACTTTAAATCGTAGTACTTACTTTTTTTGAAAGAACGCTTAAAAAAACATTTTGACTCTATTAAAGGCTGGCATTCATTCTGGAATGCATTGTATAAATATTTATACTTAATATAAACTAAACCACCAAACATGATTTTCAAATCCAACTTTTGAAAGCTTATCTTGTAAACATTTCAATATTACTTACCACGTGCTTGGGAATTTGCAGAATCAAATTATTTGTGAATCTTCCTAAGTTAATGTAGTAGAGAGATCACCTAGGTAAAGTGTCGGAGAGAAACTATGCTTACCTCTCTGGTCACAAAGCATTCAATTGGGTACGTCAAAATGACAGTGACGCCATAACAAAACCTTCCAAATGTTACCAGGTCATCATTTCTGCAATAATTTTCAAATAAGTCTCCTAGAGAATAATATAAAATAGATTTATTTTAACAGCTACTGGGTATTTGAAATAAATACCTGATAAATGAGATACTGGATATTTATTAGATAAGAGAAGCTACATAAATGTCATTTAATTTAATTAATAGAATGTAAATGTCATTTAATTTAATTAATAGAATAGACTGCCAAGTCTAAATATAAGTTTTGCATTCAATAACTATGTAATTACTGCTGGATATTAAGACTAGCACAAGTTCAACTTGAAAGTGAATTCATCAGTTTTTCTCTTCTTCTTCTTGTTTGTTTTTAGTAGATAGCCTTAAATTTGTATCAACTTCTGAAAAATACTTTTATCCATTGTCTTCTTACTCAAACCAGAATCAACTCCCTAAATTCTTGTGCATTGGTTTTATAAACTTGCTTCTGGTCTTTGTTTCTCGTAAGTAAGTGACTTCATTATTAAAAAAAAAAAAAGTCTGTTAAAATAAACAAATTTCCTTTTGAAATGTTATTCTTAGATCAAGGACAATCCTGAAAGGAAGAGTAGACTACTGCAGGTGGGGAGCTGAGTTTCCTGTATATCATGCTATAGGGTTTAATCACAAACTCAGGGCGACAGCGAGGAATTACAAACATGCAGGATCTTCCATGGTCTCTGATGAACCCAAGTGTAAATGCACTGATTCAAAACTCTGAAAATATGGTTATTTCCCAGGCAGAGTATTATATTTCATCAGTTCCAAACTAAACGATGAACCATGTATGTGAACCTTGAACTGATTCTTATTTAAGACTGTATTTTCTTGGATTCCTATAAAGAAATACAGGATCCTAGTGAGGGCACAGAGGTCATGTCAGTAAAAAACTTCCCCATGTGGAAACAAAAGATATTTGGGACTGTTTATTTCCTAAATATAACATGCTTACATTTTAAAGTGTTGTTCATATTTTTCAGTTAGACTGAATAGAAAATTAGATAAAAGCCACACTACTACACTGTTTACAAAGAAAACAAAACAACAATACTTTTCTACTTTTTTTTCATTAAAAAGCTAAATGACCTGCCTCTTCCAAAGACTAACTTTGAGTGACTATTTTCCCCTTCCCTTATTAACTGGAGTAAATGTACATTAGTTTCTAGCACCCTTTTGGGCAGAATAAGCTTCAACCACAAAGCAGTAGTGACAGAGGCCCGCTTAAAGGTTAATTCAAAGGGTTCCAACACTCTGAGAAGAAAAGAACTCAAGCTCTGTGTTCACTAACCTCCACTAAACAATGGGCCTGAACCTTTTCAAAAGTCATTGGGAAATCAAGAACAATCTAGAGTTCTTATTGCCTCACAAGCCGGAATTCATGTGATGAAAGGGAAAAGCAGCATGCCGTTTACACAAACAAGACTAGATCTGCCTGAGGCAAAGTGGCCTGAAGAACCATGTCAGCTTATTCTAGCTTGAGTCTGAGTGTATTTTAGGTAATTACAGCTAGAGAGAGAGAAAAAAGAAAGACAATTAAAACCAACCTGTCAGCTTTGTTATATAAAGACTTAACTATATTTGAACAATTGCCGATAAAAACACCAGGAAGGTGTGACTAAGAGAGTTTATGTCTCACAGAAAAGGCTTTTAAAACCAAGATTCTGTACAGCCTGGAGCCTATAGGCCATCGTCTTTGCAAACTATGTAGCAATAGTGATACATGGCTATCTTTTGAAATACAATTTTTATCAAGATTTTCAAGGTCACTTCATTACTGCCTTCTAACAATACACACATGTATTATGTTTTTGATGGCACTACAATTATGTTATCAATCTTTTCTGAAGCCATCTTTCTTTATTTCTTGAGCAATCTGTCCCTATAATCATAGTCACCTATAACCTCCACTTGGCACAGTGCACCATCCACCCAAGAGTACCACCTCAATGTCATCTGAAAAATAAGCTAAGAAGAACTAGAGCCTAAGAGACAGCTTTTAATGGGTCATACGTGACCAAAACGGGGTAGACAGCAAGATGGAACGTCAAGAAAACGGGACTGAACGTCAGGAGACTTGATTTCTACTTTGTCACCAGCCAGCTTGGGCAAGTTACTTCACCTCTCTGTGTTTAAGCAGGGGGTAAAACTAGTTATTCCACTTACCTTCCTAGGGTTGTCTGAAGGACACATGAGATAATAGACCCGCACAAGCTGTGAAATGCATGAACCAGCGCATTTAGCAAGCTGTCCAAATACCCTACCACACCACATAGATGAGTGAGTGTAAGGGTCAAGGACATAGAAGAGATGACCACTAAGTTGTTGGGCCGGGATTAACGGAAGAAAAAAGAGGTGTATTCAGTGTGGGGCACTGCCATGAGGGTGGGGGCGGGGAGAGAAGAGGCTGGTTTTGTGGGAAAGATTGTTTTGTGTTTAAGGCAAGACTGGAACAACTAAGTACAAATGTCCTGTAGGCAAGAGGCTGGAGATGAAAAGAAAGTTCTAAACTACAGTTAAAACAATAAAAATTCCCAGAGAATTTACTGAGAGAAAAAAGCCAGCTTGCCCGAGCCAGTTAATGAGGTGGAAGGGTGGGGGAGAGGAGGTAAGAGAGAGCAAAGATGACTCACTGAGAGAAAAAAATTATTAAGGGAGTGAACGATGGGACGGTACTGCTCTTTCTCTATGTGAGGAAAGAAAGAACGTTCAGGATTGTTACGTGATTCAGGGAGGTCCATAAGAATCAGAACCCAGAAAAAGACCATTAGCTTTGAAGACTGAGAGAACATTGGTGTCTTTGGAAGGGGCACCTCAGTGGACTAGCAGAGGGGGAAGCCAGGAGGAGTGTGCTCTGAAGTGAACTCATGGAAGGAGAGAGCATGGTTGACAGAAAAAAGTTCAGCAGTTTCAAAAGGAGGAAATTAGGAAAATTAGGAGAGTCAGCAAGGTAGGGAGAGAAAGGGTTCTACTTTGAAGCAGAACATGGGGTATAATTGTACTTAAAATGAGAAGTGAAAGCACCACTCCACATGAGCACCGAAGTATGATAAGATTGACTCTCTCATTTTACCTTGGGTGAAGCCGGTAAACGTTAAGTATCCACATGTAGCAAAGAGAATACTGATAAATACGGAAATCAAAGTGGACACATGGATGATGCGGGACCACTTAGCTACTGTGGGTTCTTCCAAAGAACCATAAACTAAGAAGCAGTTATGGTGGCAAATAAATGCTGCAATACAAGAAAAAAAAAGCATTGTTAAGGCAAGCACCAGGGTTCTCTTTTTACTTCTGAAAATTCAGAGATCTATGCTACCTTGAAAACACTAATGAACTGAAATTCAACTATACTAATTTACTAGATATGTCAGAAATAATCTTTCTCACAACTCTAGAAATGAGAGATTTCATACACATTAGGCTTATGTGATCTCTTCATGTCACTCTTGATATAAACCAGGCCTATCCAACTTTCTCTCCCATTTTCCATTTCTTAGTGGCCTTTCCAATCTTAAAGGAAATCTAAACAACACCATATTTCCAGTCCTAGACTTCCTTTCCCATCTGGGATATAACAGACTTGCTTTAGATGTCTGGCCAATTCACAATACTTCATGTGCAAGGTTTTGAAGAAGTCCGTAACACATGCTAGAATTTCAAGTTAAGAAACAAGATGACTTTAGTTGAATTTTCTGCATGAGCAAAAGCCTGGTCCAAATTGAAGCAAATTTTAGTGATGAGTGAGAAAAGTTTGAGACTAATTTTATATTGGCACAAACTAGATCATATGCTGCTAATAGGAAGTCTAAAACTTAGGACATCTGCTCTCCAGACACAAATATGAAACACAGCACTTTTTCATGGCACAGAAGACTCCATATTGAGAAAGGGCCTTTGAAACCATGTACTCACCAAACGACATCACACCTACAGCCTGAATCGCATTGGGTTTTGCAAAGATCCAGGCATCTTCTGTTTTTGGTCTAGAAGAGAAAGCAGTTAATTTGATGAATGATTAAATGAATGCAAGCATAAGCACATAAAAGAACAAGAAATGATGCCACAGTACAAACTGAGTATCTTTAAGTCAGATTTTAATAAGGGGCCCCTATTAATCTTTTTTAATTGTAAGTAAATTTCTGAGGAATATCAACGTTATCTGTTCACTCCAGTCCTCAAAAATGCATCTCAAACACTTGGAAAGACTCTTAATTCTACATATTTAAAACTGATGACAATTCTGTGACTTCATTTGCTTACCAACTTAACAACAAACATTTGTTATGCACTCATCAGTTGAGATATTCATTGAGGAAGATTCAAAAATTAATAATGCAATGTTCTTCCTCAACTAATCAGTGCTGCCCTTTATTTCGCTTTAACTCATTCTTCCAGGCTCATCCTACCCAAGGGAGATTCATAGTTGGCACTACTCTTTATTGAGAAAGGTAGACATGAACTAATATTAACTGAAGAAGTACTTTGTGTTCCAAGAGCTAGCTCATGCCATCTTAATCATCGCAATAGCACAAGTATTATTATCAGCATTTAATTTACTAGGAAAGTCAAGCTCTGGGTGGTGACATAGCTTGTCAAGCTTCCACAAATAGTAAGTAAAGAAGTTGAGATTTGTCTCTTTGATCTGTCCATCTCTCCTGTACTGGACTGCCAGTCATCTCAAATTCCCAGCTGTGGATACACTTCTCAAAGAAGTTTTGGAAATACATACACTTTAAATAGCTTAAATAAGCCTCTCTCTTAGTGGAATTAAAATGTTTGCCAACCTGTCTCTAGGCAGGGATTGGTCTCCCTGATCAACACATCCCTAGGTAATAGTGAAGAGCACAGGCTCCAAGGTCAGAAAGTCTGTGTTGGTCTTCTGTCCCCAACCACTTATTAGCTGTATGATCTTAGGCAAATTACTTAACCTTTCTGTGCTTCAGTTTTGATATCTATAATATGGGGATAATAATAATAGTACCTAATTCATTGAGTTAGTGTGTAAATTAAGTGAAAAAAATATGTAAAACTTTGGAAGAGAGCCTAGCATACAGCAAGTGTTCAATAAATGGTCACTAGTATTAACAGCTTATGTATTAATATTGTTATTATTATCCACTATTATTTAATAAAAGGTAGCAAAATGTTCAAAAGTATGGCCAGCTTCTCTGAAAAGGAAAGGCTTGAGTGAGACCCAGAAGAATACACGAAGATAGGAGAGGAGGACAGGGAATACAGGTCCTAGAAAGCATAAAGGCACAAGGTATAAACCCATCTATTTCAGAAGTTTGTTATTCATTCTCAAAGTAGACACAAGAAAGTCTCATTTGTTTTGTCAGAGTTAGTGGCGTTTATGCATTATATCATTTCTTCCCATATTTGAAATGAGCAGTTACAGGCACAAAGGAACTAAGTAGCCCAAAGAGAGGCATCCTGCTGTTACAAGGTTTGCTCAGAGTCTCGCAGTTTTTTGAGTGGGAGCTGCTGCCACCTGCTGCCTCCTCTACTCCTGTTGCAGTGAACTCCTATCACAGCATACCTGTCCAATCGCTCCTCTATATGTGTTTTTGTGCTGATGGAAATGTTCTATATCTGCGCTGTCCAATATGGTGACCACTAGACATGTGGCTATTGAGTATTTAAAATTATGGCTACAGCAACTGAGGAATATTTTTAATTTTAATTAATTTTATCTAATTTAGATAGTCTCAGGCGGCTGATTGCTGCTGTATTGGACAGCACAGATCTAAAAGGAGTCCTACAGGTAATTTTTGTTGCAGAAACACTAATTATCTTCTAATGGTCTAAAGTTGTTAAAGAAACTACTTAAAGGTGTTTCATTTTTCCTACAGTGTAGCCTATGCCCTAAGTTTCAGCTACTATTTACCACTTGGACTTTCTGAGAAGCAAGTAGAAGAATGAGTTGAGTATGGCCATGAACAAGAAGAGTACTTGGTTAACTTATAAAAGACCATGGTTACTAGGGAATCTGCATGTAAAAAAAAAGAAGAATGAAAAAAGCAACAGACTAGGAGAAACAAATAGACATTGTCATTATGAATAAAGACACGGGAAAAACAGTACACACTAGTCATATTGAAATACTACAAAATATGAATCAACTAAAAACTTTGTTATTACAAACTATAGGATCAGCATTTCCTTTTTTAAATTTTAAAGAATAATTTACCTGTAAAGAAGAAATGGTTTTCAAATAATTTTTCAAAATCAAACATCTTAACTAACCTACAGAAGTATTTCTTTTGTACAAACAGAAGCTAGTTTTCTTCTGAAGAAACTAAATAAGAGCCACTGTCCAATTTCTTTTTGTTTTAGATTCTTCTGTTGCCACAGTCAAAGTTCATGTCCCTGAGGAACTGAAACCAACTGCATTCATTGGTATGTGTCTAGAGTTTGCAATGGAAGCCAGTAGTTCTGAAATTAGCCGTCTGCTGTCCACAGCATCTTTTCAGCAAGTGTTAATGGACCAGCTCTTTACCCTCCTTTGGCTCCTACCTGCTTCTTTAATTTAATGGGATTATTTGCTGGCTACAGGTCAAACTGTGGTTGGTATTACCAATAAGTGACAACTAGGACAATAATGAATTTAACTTCCATTGTGAAGGACAACTTTTGTCTTGACTAAGAAAAAAATATATGGAATATAGCAAGCTGAAATGGGAAAAAGTAATGGGCTTTGGGGTCAGACAGACTTGGATTCACATTTTAACTTTATGATATACTAGCAGGGTGACTTTGGGCAGACTACCTAACGACAATGGTCTCAGTTTTTTCTGCTGTAGAACAGAGACAATATTAATAATTCTATTTTTAGACAGAAGGCTTATGAGCCAATTAATGACAGAGTGGTGTATACTGGACAATCAGTGTTGGACGGGACAGCCTTCTACTTTTTCCCTTTCCTTATGTTATCATTAAAATAACAATACAGGTCTTAGTCTGGGTGTAAGGACCTGCAAGTACATGAAATGCAATCTTCATCATGGTGTGCATATTCTTCTAGAGAACGAAGGGACCTTGGGAAAGGCAATTTATCTTATTTTAAATAAGTGAATAATTAATCTTGATAACAGATCACACACATCCAAGCAAAAGGGTAGCCTTTGGGTTTTGATAATGAAAAAGACAAAAAGGTTCACTTATGCTTTGGATAGTCACAGCAAATATTCAGTGCTACTCTAATCCACACCTCATGTCCCAAACAATTTTCTGCATAACTGTGTCTATCAAGTGGGTGCAAATTCCAGCTGCATAAAGCCACTTAGAGAATCTCAGCGTTTTCGGAGCTTCTCACCTCATTCCAGGGTTTGTGTCTTGGCCCAGCCATCAGTTTTCTCAGCAAGGCTGTAGCTGCTCTGTGGTGATATGATAAGTTTTGCTATACTGGTGTGCAGATCACCACCAATGGAAGATAATTAAACGTTTGAATAAAAGAAGGCACTCATTAAACCTTAAGATATTTGACATCTAAAATGGATAGAGAGGCAAATTGCCTGATTATTTAATCACTGGATAACGTCTTAGACTAATCACTTGAAAGGAAAAAAAAGTATAAAATTAACCTTTTACATTTTTAAGATCCTATCTATACACACACACATAAATTAAGGGTTATTCTTGTTACTAATTTTTTGTTATATAATTTTCTGATTATAGAAAGGGTTTTATTCTGTCCATACTGCAAAGATAAAATGTCTTTCTTTTGTATTTCATCACAGGGAAATATTATGAAAGGATATTTTTATATTTTATCTTTGAAATCATTAAATGTAAGTACTGGGACATTCAAGTTCACTTCTTGAACACTTAACACTACCTTATTACAGAGAGACAGAAGCTACCTTACTTGATTAGGAAACATTCACTTTCAGGAATTATTTTCAGGTCCTGTATTTTGTTTTAATAAGGTGAAATGGCCTTGCACCTATTATAAAATCTTGAGGTGTGTGTATCTGTGTTTGTTTCATTGCCTTTGGAAGCAATGTAAAATTAATCTTTCATGATTTTTACCAAATTGAAGACACAGTAACTTTCACCAAATGCATAAATAACAGGCAGGAGTAATCAATTCCCAATTTTGGGTGTTAAATAAAGAAACAGCTTGCAAAACAAGGTGACATTGTATTTCAGTCATTGTTTTTCACAGGTATCTCTTCACAAGCTTTCAATTAAGTACTAATACAGGTAGTGCTTGTTCTTTTCTCTTCCTAATCTCTCAGTCAAGTAGACAGCAATAGCAGCTGTAAACTAAGAGGCAAAGAAGGGCACTAGATAATTCAAAATTGGATAAATTTTAATAATTCTCAAACTATCCTCCATGGCATAGTGCAAGCCCCACAAACAATGAAATAACTTCCTTAAAGATGAAAATATGTTTTAAATAAAATACTTGAATTTGTACTTTAGTCTGCAGGCAAATTAAAAATCAAGTGTTAAACTTGGACATCCAGTTCAACATGGTGGACGGGACACATACATTTATCTGATTTCTCCTCAGATCTCACTAGGATGCTCTGATGGAATTTAAAAGGGGGCTAAATCCACAGGGAATAGGTTAGT
Source organism: Camelus ferus (assembly GCF_009834535.1). Classification (NCBI taxonomy): domain Eukaryota; kingdom Metazoa; phylum Chordata; class Mammalia; order Artiodactyla; family Camelidae; genus Camelus; species Camelus ferus. The sequence goes on from NC_045700.1 coordinate 40,268,027, forward strand.
AGAAGAAGAGACATCAGTGGAGAAGACATTTTGAAAATAGGAAATCAGATGTTTACAAAGTAACTGCTGAGAAGAGAAGTTACAACAACACAGAGGGAGCTATGATGTGAAATTCACCTCACTAACCCCCTGTGTGTGTAGGACTCAGAGACACCACATACTCAGATGTCCAGCAAAAGGAGAAAATAAAGAAAAAAGAAAGACCCGAGAAACTAGATACAGGGTATCTAACACAAAAAAGAGGTGAAAGGAAGTCCTAGAATGGGGCAGCAAACTGAGAAATCACTCTGTCCAAAAAGGAGCAAGAGGAAAAAGGCTCAGAGAGGGAAAAAAAAGCTCCAGGAAAAATATTAAGATTAGTAGATTTTCTTATATGTTTGAGCATTTGGAAAAGGAGTAATAGAAACAATCAAAATCAAAGACTAAACTAGGAGAAAATATTTACAAAAGACACATCTCATGAAAGACTCATCTATCTCCAAAATATACAAAGAACATGTAAAAGTCGACAATAAGAACACAAACGACCCAATTTTAAAATGGCTAAAGATCCACTGACACCTAACAGACCCCTCACCAAGGAAGATACTCTGAGAGCATCAAGCATAGGAAAAGATACTCCACATCATATGCCACCAGGGAAATGCAAATTAAAACAACACTGAGATAGTACAACATACCTTGAAAGAAAAAAGTACAACTACTAGAATGGCCAAAATCTAGAACACTGACTATTCCAAATGTTGGTGAGGATGTGGAGCAACAGGAACTCCCATTCACTGCCAGTGGGAATGCAAAATGGTACAGCCACTTTGGAAGACAGTTTGATGGCTTCTTACAAAACTAAACATAATCTTACCATAGGATCTAGCAATCACACAGCTTGGTCTGTACCCAAAGAATTTGAAAACATATGTTCCACACAAAAACCTGCCACATGGATGTTTATAGCAGCTTTATTCATAACTGTCAAAACTTGGAAGGAATCAAGCTATCCTTCAGTAGGTGAATGGCTAAATAAACTCTGGTATATCCATATGATAGAATATTACTCAGTACTAAAAACAGATGAGCCATCAAACCATGAAAAGACATGGGCAAACTTTAAATGCACATTACTAAGTGCAAGAAGCCAATCTGAAAAGACTACACATGGTACGATTTCAATCAGATTTTATTTGGGAAAAGGCAAAACCATGGAGAGAGTAAAAAGATCAGTAGTTGCCAGGGGTTTGGGGTAGGGGACAGGATGAATGGGGAAACACATGGGATTTTTAGGGCAGTGAAAATACATTGCATGACAACATAATGATGGATACATATCATTATACATTTGTCCAAACCCACAGAATGTACAACACCATGTGTGAACTATAATGTAAACTATGGACTTTGGGGGATTATGATGTACTGATTGAGATTCATCAGTTGTAACCAAGGTACCACTCGAGTAGGGGATGTTGATCACGGGCGAGGCTATGCATGTGTGAGGGCAGAGGGTTTATGGGAAATCTTTGTACTTTCCTCACAACTTTGCCTGAACTCAAAACTGCTTTAAATATATATATATATATATTTTAAAAAAGCTAGACTGGACATCCAGGTAAACATGATTAAAAGCAAAAACAGAAGCAAGTCTTAATTCTAGAAAAAAAATGTACAGAAAGGGAAATAGAATTTTGAAGGTTGTGTTATGTCTTCACATATTGATATGGTAGAAGAGGAAGAATAATCTGAGAGAGCTAGATCCTCATCTACTATATGACAGCAGTGAGAATCCAGAAATAGTAGTTACAAGCATATTCCCTAGAAGTAAAAAAGTAAATGCCAAAAGATACAGCTGAAATAGGAAAGGATTTGGTAGAAGGCAGCTCTATTTCATTATCATCATACTTAGTGAAGTGAGCCAGAAAGAGAAAGAAAAATACCATATGATATCGCTTATATGTGGAATCTAAAAAAAAAAAAAAAAAAAAAAAGGACACAAATGAACTTATTTATAAAATAGAGACAGACTCCCAGACACAGAAAACAAACTTATGGTTACCAGGGGGGAAAGGGGGTGGGGAGGGGTTAATTAGGAGTTTGGGATTTGTAGATACTAACTGCCATGTATAAGATAAACAAGGTCCTACTGTATAGCACAGGGAACTATATTCAATACCTTGTAATAGCCTATAATGAAAAAGAATATGAAAAGGGATATGTGTGTATATATATATATACATATATATATATGAATTACTATGATGTACACCAGAAATGAACACAACATTGCAAATGGACTATACTTCAATAAAAAATAAAATAAAGCAATTTGAAATACTTGGTCATGTAAAAATACGTGAATATTCTTTTCAGGAAAATAAATCCAAATGAAAGCAATATTAGGAAGAGGCAGGGTCTTTTAAAATGTCTTACAAAACGTCAAATAGATCATGGCGACATAACGGAGGCTTACTATAAGGTTCAGATCATTTAAGGAGCAATGCTTCCAGTGTCCTAACCTATTTGAATACTAACAAAAAAAGAGACTGCCTTGTAGCAGTTTGCAGCCTTGGTATGACAAATAATTTAAAAAGAGTGATTGCTTTTCTAACTTTGAAAAAATCCAGACAGATGCTTAGTTATAAAAAATTTAGAAGCCTTTTCCTTATGTGTGTGAGGTGGGAGTGGGGAGGTTTTGGGGGATTAAATTCATTTTGCAAAATTATCTCATTTGGATTCCTAGATTCAGGCATTGCATCCTGTCTGGAAAGACACACTTTTCCTTATCTTTATAATAGCTAAGTAGTAATAAGGCAGAGCCGTAGGAAGTAAGTCCTACCAAATATATCGCCAGTCCTCACAGACTGGGGAAAACAAGCCTCAGGGGGACTGCTTCTAATCACCAGAACATTACACCTCTGATCAGGAGGACAGGACATCACGTCTCTGTTGTAATTGCCCAAACTCTTTTCGGCTAAACACAGGCACCTTCCAAATCAGACAATCTCGACAGAGCCTGCATTTTTGTTAAGAGAGCCTTACATATTAACCTCTTCAATCAGATACATCCGGGAATTAAGTGCTGTGGCTGGCACACACACAAAGGCTCCACATTTCCTGTCACACCACAAGCTATTAGTGACATCAGCAGACCTGCCCACTTCCCAGCTCGGCCTCAGCTGACAGCTCTCTGCCATTTCCTCACTCCCAGATCACTTTTCTTCTGAGTCTTCTACACACAGCTGTGGTCTGTTAGGAACACATACAGTACAGCTGTTGAGGAAAATTCTCCTTGGGTATCACTAAACATCAAAACTGATCCTTTTGTTTTTAAACACAAGTGCTCAAGGTTTATATTAAAACAAATGTAATTTCAGATGTGAACTTCAGATAATTATAGTTGACCCTTGAACAATGCAGGGGTTAGGGGCACTGACCCTTAGGGCAGTTGAAAATATGAGTATAACTTAAATTCACCCTCCTTGAGTTCTGCGTCCACAGATTCAATCAATTGTGATTGTGTAGTACTGTAGAATTTACTATTGAAAGAGAATCTAAATGGACCTGAGCAGTTTAAACCTGCACTGTTCAAGGGTCAAGAGTGTTTACCACTGAGGTTCCACTTGGGTTGTACCTCTCTTCACCTTATATGCTGTCCCTGTGCAATCCTGGCCATACCAGACTCTCCCTAAATGCCAGACTGGCATTTTTGAAACTCATTCTTCTTCCTCGCTCTCCACTCCAATGGTTACTAAAAATTGATATTAAAATATTAAAAACATGTTTTTCCCAGATCTGTGTCCTCTTTTATCCTTGTTAACAACTTACAAGAAGCTGGATTTGCAGATATTAACTACTTTATATAAAACAGATTAAACAACAAGGTCCTACTGTATAGCACAGGGGACTACATTCAATACCTTGTAATAGCCTATAATGAAAAAGAATATGAAAAGGAATATGTGTGTATATATATATGTAACTGAATCACTGTGCCGTACACCAGAAATTAACACAGCATTGTAAATCAGCTATACTTCAATAAAAAAGCTGGGGTTTTTCCTCTATGTTCCCATCAACACCCTGCTCATAATTCTGTTAGTCTTTTGAAGTTATCTTTTTTATGTTTATCCACCTCTCCTTGTCCCCAGTAAGTTGTAAGAGCCCTGCAGTAAGGGAGTGTGCTATATTGACCTTCAGAGCCCCAGCACCTAGAAAAGTGACTGGCCCAGTAAGCATTCAGTCAATACTAACTGACTAAACAGACTGTCTCATTTTCTCATGTTGATGGGGAGTTCTGGACCATCTACCGTTCTGGTTGTCCAGGCTGGAGACCTTAGCAACACCCTCCTCTTTTTCCTCTTCTTCTTTTTGACCAACCTTGCCTTTATATTGTTCCAGTTGCCTTCTGCCTGGACACTTGCTATAGATCACCTCCTCGCAGGTCTTTATACCCCCATCTACCCTCATCTCTGCTGCAAGAGAAGTCCAAAATGGAGATGCGCTCTGGTTACTGTCCTGCTGAAGAACTTTTAATGCCCCATCAACCAAAGAACAAATGCAACTTTCTCAGCAGTACACATGAAGCTTTCCTTCCATGTTGCTCTCCACCAGCCTCTCTACAATCATTTCTTTGTTCACTGTAGCCAAACTTTCAACTCAGAATCACCAACACTCAAGTTACTTCCTAAACACAGAAGGTGGTGATGGGAGAGCAGAGGTCAGTGGATTAGGAAAGCACCCTATTTGGCAATTTTTTCAAAAGAGATAATATGGAGACATGATCATTGTTAAAACTATGATAAAAAATATATTTGAGGAGAAACATAAAAGCAAGATAGTGTTTTGAGAAAATTCTCCAGGGAGACACCTTTATTTTATTTGACAGTTCCCCTAAATAATGGCAGTGTCCCTCCTCTTCAAGTCCCTCCTAGTGCTAAAACTTTCCATCATTATATATTTCACACCTCTGGGCCTCACTCACTTCCGCAAACAAGAGCTTCCCAGCCCTCCCTCTTCTTCTTTTTTGACCCAACTAATGCCAGCTCATTTTTTGAAAGCAGATCACATACTGTCATATCTTGAAATATTACCTGCCGTCCCAGGTGGGCTAAGGACTCTTCCTGTTTCCACTGCACTTTGCCATAATTCTATTAAATGTTATATTAAGATTGAATGTCTATTCTCCTCATCCAAAACTATAAATATTTGAGGTCAGGGACTGTGCTCTATTAATCTTTGTAGCCTCAATACCTAGAAGAGTAGCTGGCATCAGCTAGACATTTAATAAATGCTTATTGGCCAAAAGAACAGGCTACTCTATTTTCGCTCTTTGGTTGTTACTTTACTTTGGAGGCCAGTCTGGCTTTTAATTGGAAATAACAGGCAGGTGGCAAGCTTCATTCACTAAGGCAGCCATTTATAAAAAATAATGGATGATGAGTGGAATGAATTCTTATCATTGAGAAGCCTAGGCTGCTCCTCCAGCTCCACTAACACAGGGACTGGACTAATGTTCTCTGAGAGTAGATTGTCTTGCTGCTGTTCTTTTAATTTTCACGTAGATTCAATTCAAACAATGGTTCTATATGTTGATTCCCCACAGCAATTGGTCTGGGAAAACAAAGCTGTCTCTAGTAGGGCTGCAGAACTTGGAGTCAAATGGTCTTCTAGCAAATGAGTTAGCAAATTTTGCTAGTATGGAAGTAGACTTAGGAAAATTTACTTCAACAGAGAATGTTTCCATATGAAATTTTTATTGTCCTAAGATCGTTTTTATTATCCCATTACTTCAATCCTCTCCAAGGATTATTCTACATAATAAATTTCAACTTTTCAAGATCTCCTGGGGGACTTTGGCTCCATCTTTTGGCTTAGTCTACAACACGTTCCGTATCTCCCACGGTAAAAAAGGTATGCTTTAGATTTCTTACTGTCTTAATCCACTCTTATGTCATGTGGTTTTTCATTCATTGATGCTCTTAAAAAACAAAGGAGGGATTATGTCAAATTCACTTAGTCTTAATTCTCTCTAATCATTTGGTAGGTGAATGTCCTGACGGTTACCAGTAACGTCCTATCACCTGAAGTGCACAACTGTAGTTCGCATCATGCAAAGGCTACTCCCTTTTCTCCTGGTGTCATTGCCTTGAGTTCCTTTGGGACACCTTTCCCTCTACTCATAGTATGTGCTTTAGTTGAGCTGATCTTATCCTTAGCATCACGGGTAGGCATGTAACCTAAATGTAAGCAACTCAATGCAAGCCATGATCGTCGGGCGTCCTTATTAGAGTCAATCCGAATTAATACTGGAAGTGAGGTTTGAGGTAAAATTAAAGAGAAAGCTCTTTCTCTTTTTATGGACTTGGACTTGAATAGATGTAGGCTGGAACTGCTATTGCCATCTTGTTACAATGAGGGGAAAATCTTTCAGAAACTAGAGCCAAAACAGGAAGCAAAGCCAAAAGATGAAAAAAGAGAAACTATGATTTCATTGATTGAGTTCCTAAATCCAATCAAATCCAATAACAGGAATACTCTTGAACTTTATAGCTGTGTGAGTTCAACCAGTTATGGTTTTATGGTTGTTGTCATTTACAAGAAAAAAGGCAGTAATTTATGCACCATCAAAAAAATCAGTGGCTAGTATTTGCCAAAGCTAATCACTCCCTTTTTAAAATATGCACCATTTCTCTGTCCTTACCCATTTTTTTCTCATCTTTCTTTTATGCCCTCTAATTTGTCTTTATATATTGCTACAATTGTAGAATTTCAGGGTTAGAATGAATAAGGGATAACAAAGCCAACATGTATTGAGATCCTTGGAAAAGGCACAGTTTATATGGATAAATATCTGTTAAAGTATAGATACATTTAAAAAATTATGTTTGGGATACTACACTATTGATTGACTATATGCTATAAAAGAGATGTTATATGAAGAGAAAATAGGTGTAAATTTGGACTGCATGCTATCATTTCCATCCTGAATGTAAAGAACTGAATATTAATGAGGCAGAGAATGGGAAGTTTTCACAGGGATAATGTCTCTGAATGCAGTTTGAAAAAAAATGGGAGAACTATGTTATTGCATTTTGATACTAGCACTTTCTGGAAAGCAATTAAATTGGTTTGCCACCTCAGTTTTTAGAAAGCAAAAGGTTAGAAAATACAATAAAACTGAACATTTCAGTTCCAAAAAGAACTGAAAGTCATTGGGCTGTGAGATATTTCAAATCATATCCAAAAGCAGGATTTATGGCCCTATGAGTTATGGAAAAGGAAATTGAATTGTATGTTTTATTTTTAAAATACAACTACTAAAAAGGTGTTTCCATGGTAACAAGGTCAGTACCAGTAGCCATTGCAGACCTTCCTCCTTTCTGATAGTGGATTTAAAGATCTTTTTCAAATACCACTTTAAAAGCCCTATGAAAAAGTACAGCTTTTCTGATCATTCATCTGAACGAAAAAATGAGTATTGAATTTTTCATGTTTTATGGATGATAAGCATTCATGGTTGTCATATTTTCAGAAAGAAGTCTGCCTAACTAGCTACTATGCCAACCCCTGAACGTGGGATTTGATTAGCCTGATTGTAGATCTGGACAAACAGAAGTTGTTTGCAATAGTATTCAAACAGAAATAAAAGGCAGCACAGTATTAAAAAAACACAATTCTTTAACATCTAAATATTGAAAGAGCTAAGTAAATAATCCTTGTTATTAAAAAAAAATTCAGACTCAGATAAAATTTGATACCAGCACTAGAGGAAGGTCAAAAAGATACAGGCCACATTTTGTTTACAACAGAAATAAACAGCTCTTTGGCCATAAAAATCAGTTCATTTAGCACCACCAGGAAGTGGTCTCTCCTTCCCCTTTCCTTTGTATCAAGATACACTGCCTATATGACAGTCATTTGTAGCATCTTATCTTCCCCACTGAACTGAGAGCCCCTCAGAGCAGAGGTATTTTTTTCTCTGTATTCACAGAAGTATCTCAAATACATTTTGCGTACAGAAGATACTGAAAAAAATAAGTGAAGACTGAATCATGAAAAATAATGATATAAGGATAACTAAGATAACAAAATCTTCAGTCTGTTTTTAGAAATGTGTTAGTTAAAATGTGCACTAATGACTTTAATCTTCAATCCAAGAGTAGATCTAGACCCTTGTTCACAGACTCACAAATGTTAAATAATAAATCCAAACGCCTGGCCCCTAGACCAATTCCTTCAGAATCGCTGCAGGTAGGTCCCTGGCATCAATGTTTTTAAAAGCTCATCAGGTAATTCTAATGTGAAGCCAGAGTTGACAATCATTGCATTAAACTGTTCTGCTGGGGCTCAATTAATGACTTATTTATTTACCTCCAACTTTCAGCTACTTGCTTCTTTTCCCCTCAATATTGTCTCATAATACCCTATTAACCAAATCTATAACACTTTTTATTATAACTTAATGATTTATTCTCCAGAATCACTTTTCCTGAGAAAAGCTTCAATTAAAATAGTTGTCTTATACAATTAAAAATTTTAACCAAAAATTATTATTTATTGTATTCTATTCAATATACTTATTAGCCTTTTGTTTCTATGAATTGAAAACCAGAGCTGAATACAGCACCAATATAACAAGTGCTCAATAAATGTCAGTAGAATTTAATATATGTGTTTGTGCTTCTATGCTTATCTTTCCCAGGCCTGCAAGGCCTTTTTACACCCTTAACTCTCTGGAAAAATTCAGATCCATCTTTCCAAACGCCCATATCATATTTCTCTTCCTCTAGGAAGCTCTCCTTAATTCAGACTATTAAGGACTCTCTTCTTTGGTGCTGCCACGGCCCCTCACTTATGCTTCTATTTGGTACTTCTAATACTGTACTGTCATTTCTTTTTCTTTTCTGTTTTAAAAATAAATCCATTCTCCATTCTTGGTTGTGAACAACTTGCAGTAAGTGCTGGCTTATGCCTCTCTGCTCTTTTTCTTTCAGGGCACAGCACAATGGTTAGAAACAATAGGCATTCAGTAAGTGTTTACTAAATGAAAGAATAAATGGCCATGTTGAAGTGAACTAGGTACATTTCAAAAGTACTATCACTATGGACTGAACTGTCCCCCCCCTAAATTCATATGTTGAAGCCCTAACCACCCAATGTGATGGTATCTGGAGATGCGACTTTGAGAAATAATTAGGTTTAGATGAGGTCGTAAGAGTGGGACACTCTTGATGGGATTAGTGCCTTTATAAGAAGATACCAGAGAGCTTGCTGTCTCTCTCACTCTCTGCAATGTGAAGACATAGCAGGACATTAGCCCTCTGCAAGTCAGGAAAAATCCCTCAACAGAATATGACCATGCTGGCAGCCTCCAGAACTATGAGAAAATAAAATCTGTTGTTTAAGTCACCCAGTCTACAGTATTTTGTTCCAGCAGGCCAAGCTGAATAGTTCAACTGTGAACTAGGATTACATTATTCAAAGAGAACATTAATATAAACATGATAGATATTTATACTTTTCCCTTTTATCAAAATTCTTACAAAATAAGTGTTTTTCAAAGAAAAGACTATATGAAATGCAATTAGTCTAGATATTTTATATTTCCTTTCAAATAAATCTAAGGCATACTTTTTGGTATTTTCCTGCTAAATTAAGAAGCCAGATATAAGCATATATAGTGGAACATGAAATGATTTTGCAGAACAACAATTAAGCAACAGGGAAAAGTAAGTTACCTTAGGGACGGCATTATCAATGTTAGCTATTTACCAGGTTTTTTTCTTTCTTCATGGATAACATTAATTGAAGACCCAGCATGTTCCTTGTACTGTTTTATGTTATAAGTTAATTTTATTTGAGTAATTTAGGATAAAGAAAATATTATTTAAGGTCTCATGGAAACTCCATAACGTATTATTTATTTCAACAAATACTTATTGTGCATTGTGTGAATTCAATTTTGTGTTTAAAGCCAATTAAGGTAGTTTCATTCCAGCATTCTCTTGGGAATGTGGATATAAACAACCCAAGCCTTACCTGGGTTGTCAAAGCATAAAAACTGTGTAGTTTAGATCAGCAGTGCCCCCACTTTGAATTTCTTGGATAAGCAACATTTTAAAAATCTGGGGAGCCAATACCAAGTTCGCAGCATTTTATTTGGCTGAATAATAACATAAAAAACAAATAAATACCACTATCAACTATTACCAGCAGTTCACAAATGACAAAGTACTTTAACACAAAATGAAGAATATAATCTTAGCAGAGAATCAAGGGTTTTCAAAGTGATTGCATTTCTTTTAATGGAGAAAAACATGCATTATATTCTTAATTCTTCTCATTTCAGCCTAGACTGGTGAAAACTTTGCTAAGAACAAACCCATCTCTGGGACAGATACAGAAATTTCTGCCATCTACCACTTCTCCTTCTGCTGTCTACCACTGCTCTACTTTGTTCCTATTTTTCACTATTCAAAATCCCTTCCTTATTTTAATTCTTCCAGCAGGCCATTAAAATAATAAAGTTTAATCCCATCAGCCATGCAGGGTCCAGGTGAAAAATACAGGTCTACTTAAACTTAATCACTTCTCATTTTGTCAAATATTAAAGATAAATGATTCTTCTGGTACCATCATTACTTTATATTTCTGTATTTATAATGTGTTATATAAACATCTAAATGATGAGTATAAATCAAATGAAGCAACAAAACTTACATGTGTGGACTCAGTGAAACTACCCTTGCCATTACAATTCCAAGAATCAGAGTTGTTAAAACTGTGGAAACAAGAGAGATCTGCAAAGGAAAATGTAAAGATGTACTGTAAGTAGAACAGACATTATTTTATTGAACATATGAGGTGATTTGCTTTTTACTTGAGTAAACTTACATACAGTTTTAAAAATAAAATTCTTTAGTTGTTTATTGCTATAGATTAGTGTTGATAATCTCAGGCATGTAACTTTTTTGTTCTTAAATTGAAGTATAGTTGACTTATAGTGTTTCAGGTGTACAGCAAAGTGATTCAGCCATATATATATATATATATATATATATATATATATACACACACACACACGTATGTATACATATTTATATACAAATTCTTTTTCAGATTCTTTTCCATTATAGGTTATTATAAGAAATTACAAGAACGTAGTTCCCTGTGCTATACAGTAGGACCTTGTGGTTTATCTATTTTATATATAGTAATGTGTATCTGTTAATCCTAAACTCTTAATTTATCCCTCCCTGATCTTTCCCCTTTAGTAGCCATAAATTTGTTTTCCATGCCTTGGAGTCTCTTTCTATTTTGTAAATAAGTTCATTTGTATCATTTTTTTTCAGATTTCACATATAAGTGATATCATATGATACTTGACTTTCAGGCATGTAACTTTTTGTCAGAATCATAGTCTTAGTTTTTTCCCCCATAATAGAACAAGTAACAAATATGACTATTTCATAAAGAGAAATTATGTTTTCTTTTTCCTTCAGATTCTGGTTCAGTGTTAACTTGTGCTTTTTTTCCTCTCTCTATAATTGCTTCTTTAGCTTCTGTCTGTATCTTACCCTGCTCCTTCCAACACATGGCCCCACATCCACCCACTCACACATACTTTTGTGGTGCCCTGCTTTTTTCTTTATGCTTTCTACCTCTATTAGTCTATTTTTCCTATGTGGGTTTTCCCTTTGGTCTTTGTTTCTAAAGTCTTTGCTTCTTCCTCTCTCCTCTGTCACTATTTCAACTGGTTAAAATATAAACTGGTCTGTGTGTTATGTGTTCTGTGCACTCATTACATTAGATCTGCATTGCTACTCAATTTTTTAATGGATAAGCATATTTTAGAATTTTTTGTCTGATAAGAAAAATATAATGTACAAAATTGCATTTATTCATTTGATTGTCATTAATTTTGTTCCCTAGGATGTTAGTTTTTAACTAGAAAGAAGGTTCTATTACGAGTCCTCTAATCCAATGAGATATTAGGAAAGAATCTCAAAGTCATACTGCTAGGAAGTGGCTCAGGGGAGCCCAATGTGCAGCCTGACTCTGGATCAGGGTTCCTAACCCCTCCACTTCACTCACTGGGAGATTTATTTAGATACTTCAATATGATATTTTTAAGGGACATTTAGGGATAAAATGTTCAGTTATTAATAATATGATAGATTATTAGCTTTCTTTTCATAGATTCTTGCCTTCTGCTCTCAGAAGAAAGCATTTATGTCTACATTAACCATGTGAAATGGAAAATAGTTCAGACATTTCAGATAATTCACCAAAAAAATGCCTCTTAATACACTCTGGTTTATTTCTGTGTGCCTGTTAGGGAAGGAAGGCAGAGTGGTCAGAAAACTTTGGAAGACCATCTCCACACTCAGCTCTACCTGAGGGACTTCACAACTGTGGATACACATGAAATATCACAGTGAAAAGTAAAATTAATCAACTGTTGAATTTTTCAAAATAGGATATAAAAAAAATACATGAATAACTCTTTAAATTTTGTTTCACTAGAATACTTGGCATAATGTAGATGCAACACCAATAATATTTTGAGTAAATACAAACATTCCATGAGTAAGAAAATAAAATACAGTCAGATAAATGCTAATGCATGAAGATAAGCATATGTGGTAAGCTGAATATTTATTTGGGTGGTTTCATTAGAAATAAATCATCATTTCTCTTTAGCAAATAAGAATCATAAGTATTGGCCAGACTCTTAACAATTAATTAATCAACATATTGACATTTAAATTCACAGGATAAAAAACGGGCACAATAGACACTGTAATTTATAAAAAAATTTTAAGCCAATGAAGTGATTAATTCTTACTTCTTAAAGTTAATTTAATTTTAAATTGTTTACTATCTATAAAAATGACAGAACTTTTTTAGTAAATTAGACTTGGTTTAAGTAGAGTTCTTTATATCTTCTAAATTTAGTGTGCTGTCTAACATCAGAGAATCTACCTTAAAAAGGAAAAGAAAGGACATATTTATTTCATATTCATCAATTAGTTAACCATCAGTTTCCTAAAATAAAATATCAAACATAGTTCACTCTAATATAATTATAAGTAAACTAAACGAAACTAAAGATGAATACTGTAATTAAGAACTTGGCCATATAGACAGCAGTTTGACAGAATTAACACAGGTAACAAAGTACATTTCTGTGCCTATTTAAAATGTAAAAATTACCTTTCCAAGCTTTGCTATATCTCGATACAAGGACAAAGGCAGAGTAAAGGCAATGGTGGAAAGCACAATAATGAAATGGCGACCAATAAGCAAGTTTTCAGGATCAACTAAAAACACAATAAATATTATAAAGTGTTAATAGATACGAGTAACACACCAGTGACACAAGAAAACAGTCAAATATTTAATTATAAAAATGACTTAAATAATATAAAATGCTACATAAGTGACAACAATTTTGGGTAAATAAATTTCATAAAACTGTGTAAAAATAGAAATAATTCACAAAAATGTAAATACAAAATAACTTACGGATGAACCTACAGTTCAAATAATGTTATCATATTTTGCATTCAAATTATTTAATAGCCTCCCAGTCAGTTTTCCTGCTTTTATCTTCCTTTGTCCCCTTAGAGTATATTTTTAACCTAGAAATTACAGAGATCCTTTCCAAAGGCTAAAACCATTATGTCACTCCTTGTCCCAAACCCTCTAAGGGCAAAGCCCTTCAGTCAGAAAGTAAGCTACATGAGGACAGAATATATTCTGAGGCTTTTTTTTTTTTTTAACTTCTGTGTCCCAGAAAGATTTGAAGAGTCAAATTTTAAATTTCACAAATCAAGGTTTAGACAAAAATATTCACTATCTTTACATCCTTCTGCTGAGAAAGAAGTGAAGGAAAGTAGACAGAGCAACTTTTTGGATAGGGAAGATGTCATAGGAAAGCTGCTGAAACCTGGCGTACATTGCAGACTCCTGGCTTTAATAACAAGGAAATTATAATAGAGTGTGAGTGTGAGAGTGTGTGTGTGTGATCAAATATAAATAAAAGTAAACACAAAATAAAACATATTTACAAGGATTTATGTATTTTTAAAGCTGGCTAGTCACAGCTTTAAATGAAGCTAACCAATGAAGACACCATTGTTTAATTTTTTTAGCTCATATTAAATTCCTTCAGAGTTCATGTCATTTATTTTTGAAATGTTCTCAGTGGTACCAAGTCTGTGTGCATTAGTTTCTGCAGACTCTGAAGTCTGTAGAAGCCAAGTCTGTCAAATAAGTGAGTGTGGTAAAAAACAAAAACAAAAGAGTTATTACTCTGAGAAGTGAGACTGATTTTCTTAAATGGTCAATACACTAACGTACAAGGAAGTTCCAAGATGGGAACTTCAATGTGGCATAAATTTCACACACACACGCGTGTGTACACACACAGACACACAGACACACACACACACGTATATACCAGAATGGAAATAATTTACCGTGGGTATTCATTCAATTCAGCCATAACTAAACAATCATCTTAACATTGTGAATCAAAACAATAAAACAGGAAGTTCAAGTTCCAAAAACCTTGAACTCAATTATTTACATAGTTCTCAGTGAACATAATTTGAATTAAATTATTTGTGTATCTGGTCTTTGTATCCCTTCAAACCATTTGCTCTACAAATATGTTTGGTAGAAAATATATTTCCTTCTACTGGGAAAATTCACAGCCCTAGAGCACGGAGGAGCCCAGTAACTGAGGGTCTCCATCAGCATAAAGGACTTTTTTCACTAACAATCCAATGCTGAGATCTATTACCTACATGTGTCTTTTAACAGAAATGTGCCTGAACAAGGATTTTAAATGTTTAAACAATAGTAAAGAAAATTGAACATTGAAATTTTTGAAAAATTTCAAAATTATCTACACACACTACTTCTAATAATTATTTCTCATTACTTTAACTTGTATCAAGAACCAAGGCTTTGGTTATCTGAGAAAAGCAAAAGCAACTGTCCACTTACCAGTCTAAGACATTGGTGATATATTTCAGGGGAAAAATATGACTTTGCTAAGGATTTTCCTTACTTCCAAAAATAATTTGGCTTTACAAGACATACAAACAAAGCACACATGATAAAATATCCCATTTAACAACTATGAGAAAACTGTGATAAGAATCAAGTGTGCTCTTTGTTATGTGACTTACTTTTTTAAAAGTCATTTTTGATGATTATAAAACTAACAACCAGGAAGGGGGTTTCAAAGGAAACTTTAGATTTCTCTATGATGTTTTATTTTTATGAAGAGTATGTATTCATATATTATTTGTGAAATTAAAAATCAGTAAGTGATCAAAATGTTTCAGAGAAAATTAAATTAATTGTGGTCTATCTCACTTGTACAGTAGATACTACATAGAATACTGAACTACCGTTAAAGTAAATAGGACAGATCCCTATATTTTGATATGAGAATGTGAAGAGGCATGTTATAACACAAGACATATAGTGTTATTTATAAGAATGTCTGAAGTTTCATGCGTCCTTAAAACTCTGAAAGCATACATTAAAAAGGAAGAAAAAAGGAAAGAAGGAATGAACTCTTAGAAGGATTGTCCCTCCTTGGTTGTCTCAAAAAAAGGAGATTATGAGTATGTCCTGTCTTCTCTATTTTGCTTAGCTGTGTTTTCTAATATTGTCCTCACACTATTGTATTACTTCTCAAATAAGAAAATAAGGTGATAAAAAGCTTTTTTCTAAATCATAATGCTTTTTTGAAAAACTGAAAAATAACAAAGAAAATAAAAATCCCATGTGTCCCACAATTAAAAGATAACCACAGTTTATATGTGAATATATTTTTCTTATTTTGTCCTTATTTATGGAAATAGATATTTTACATAACTGACATTATTTTGTATATAAGGTATATATTCTTCTCATTTTCTTTCATATTCTATCCGCTCACATGATCTCAGTTTATGAAAACATGATTTGGAGGTTGGGGGCAAGGACAGCAACTACAGACGACAGGGAACGATGCTGGGTAAGCCTTCCCTTTGCAAGGCCTTGTTTGTGTTGTCTCTCCTGTTTCACACATTAATTCTATGAAGCAGGTGATACTCTAATTCATAATTTAGTGAAGAGGGGCTAGAACTCAGAGAGGGCATTAGCCTTCTCAAGGTCACACAGCTAGCAAGTAGTAGGTCTGTGATTTGATGCTCAAATGTCCCTGGTTTTAGTTTCCACTTAACTCTGTGAGAGGAATAGGTTTTAGGTTTTGTTTTACTCTGTTTGGATGTCTCTAGAATGAGTGATTCATGCACTAAGAGGAAAGGTGTTTTTGCATCAGTTTCAACGATAAAACAACTATCGAGTTAAGTCACTATGAAATGGGGATTATGTGGCTTGGATGAAGAACTCTTCAAAGAAAAAGACTCATGATCTCTGAATTATTCCAATAGCCCATGATATGGTAAAAGGGCCAACAGGGAATGGGGTAGCGGCATGCTGAAAAGTTCTGCTTGAAATGTTCGTGGCAGCTTTTTCTTTGTTTTTAATAGAAGTACAGTCGACTTACAGTGTTGTGTTAATTTCTGGTGTGCAGCATAGTGATTCAGTTGCACATATATATCTTCCTTTTCATAGTCTCTTTCATTATAGGCTATTACAAGGTATTGAATATAGTTTCTTCCCTGCATAGTAGCTTTTTCATAATTACATGAACCTGGAAACAATCTCAGTGTCCCTCAACTGGATGACAGGTAAACTGTATTCATCCACATAGTGGAATATTCCTCAGCAATGAAAGATAAAAGAGCAAACTACTGATACACCCCAAAACATGGATGAATCTCAAATGGACTATACTAAGTGAGTGAGGTCAAGCTGCAAAGGCTACCTTCTATATGATGCCATTTATTAGGCATTCAGGGAAAAGCCAAAGTAGGAAGAAAAATCAGATCAGTGGCTTCCAGGGGCTGGAGATGTGGGTAACTTTGATTGTAAAGGGGAACAAGGAAATTTGGGGGGCGGGATAATGGAATTGTACTGTATTTTGATTGTGGCCATGGTTGTATGACTGTATGCATTTGCCAAAACTCACAGCACTACACATTAAAAAAGGCTAATTTTACAATATTAAATATCTTAATACAAATTGTGGGGACAAAGGTCAGTTTGCTTATTTAAGAAATGGTGTAGCACAAATAGTACCTATGTAGCATAAAATATTAAAAAATAAAGTATTCAAAGTATATAAATAATAATTTATTAAACAGCTAAATAAGAACAAAACTATATCTAAAAGGAGATTAATACTTTAGTATCAGACTGGATCATAGATGTTACTAGATATTTGAAGTCACTCAATTGCAACATTTGCAAATATTTTACTTTAAAATTATTATGAAAAAAATTTATTATGGACCACATTAACTGTGAATAACTATATAAAATAAATTCATTGACTTACCTACAGGGATTCTTTGGAAAACTTTGCTCAAAGTATCTCCAGTTATTATGTTATAACTTATCATAGCTAAAAACATAATTAAAATAATACAGTCACCAACAAGCCATCACATATTTCATCTTGAATATTTTGAAAGTAATCTGTTATCAATTCCCAAATATTGGCATAATCTTACTTTCAAGTATATATTATAATAACAATTATGTACAACTTTAAAAATAACTAGACAACAGATTATGGGATAATATCAACTTGTATTACAAAAAGATTTTCATTTTACAAATCGATTCTTTCAGAATCAATCTTTAAATAATAGTGAGTTTTGGTAGTCATTTAAAATGGAATTTGTTTTGTCATGAAATCTCAGTTTCTAAACACGGTTTTAGGAACACATGTATTGCTCAAAGTGAGGAACAACAATAGAAAATTGTGAAGGCTCCAAAATATCCCCTCAGTTAAAAAAAGTAAGATTTGGGGAAGATATATCCTTAGCCTTCTGTGTAGACAGAAGGAACCAGTGGTTTGAACAATAGCTTCTGCGTTACTAATTTTAAAATGAAGTCAATTTGGCCATTGGTGAATGTTAACATTTTACTTATTTAAGAAGTACTAGGTGCAAACTATAAATAGCCTGTTGACCTTGTACATCATGTCCACAGATCCTTAGGTTTTCGAAAAATATTTCAGCCCCAGAAGAAATCTATTATTTCTTTCATTCAGTGTAATACCAGCTCATTCTATTTTTCACCAAACTAGGGAATTACAACCATTAACTGAATGAAAATCACCCTCATTTTATTTCAATGAAATACGTAGAAAACCAACCAAAAGAACCAGAAAACAAGGGGAAAACGGCTAAAGATAAACACTTCACGTGGAAAATATTTCAACCGCTAGTATTCTTTAATGACTATTTAATGACTATTAAAACTATTCTATTCAGAAATGGCTGTGTGTTTATGCAAATAATTACAATATTCATTTTTGCATTCATCTTACCTATGAAAGGATACAAAAATTGTAGAACAGAGAGTAGGAGATATCCTGGAAAGCCAAAAGTTTTATTGACCAAAGACTGGTAAGTGTCTGTTCCAGAGAGGGCCCCTCCTTTTATCAATAAAACAAGGGAAAAGTCTGTGGCAAAAATAACCATTAAACAAATGTCAGATTATATTTAATATAAAGGTTTTCTTTTTATGTTTTGACTTAAAGAAAAAGAGAAACTTTAAAGAAGGATTTAATGCTACAGTAATTTAGCATGGAAAGGCTTACTTTCTTTTCATAAAACATTATGTTTCATGAAACTGTACTGTTTCCAGTTATATGTTTTCAACTGAGATGCAAAGATACGTAACATATCCATGCAATGAACTGGACAGAAGAGGGTATGAAGACCAGAGTTAAAGCTTCGGTTTCTCATTTTACTTTCCTAACCTAACCAGAGCAATGACTATTAACAAGACGTGGCTCAACTGTCCAAGCAATAGAAAGTAGTTATTAATCCAATATTTCACAGGCATTCAACGCTTAAAGACTGAAAATAAAAAATGCTGTAGGCATTCAGAAAAAAAAAAGATTTAAAAGAATCAAGTCGTGTGTTTATAACAAAGTACTACTAGTAACTTTATTTTATAGTTATTATGGTTAAGAGAGCACTCTAAGAATTGTTTTTTAATTTACATTTAGATGTTTAAGTTCCAGTTTTGGAGTTTAAGCTGAAGATACAAATATACAGATATTATATAATTAAAAGTTTATCTCTCTCTCTTTTTTCATTTAACTCGGTGTTTTTTGAACACCAACTGCTGTATTGGGTACACAGTTACTGCTTTTTATTTTTTCTCACTCACACTTCCAAAATTCACAGCTGAATTTTTGATCCTTTAAGTTATTTGGAAATGTATTTGAAGACAAAGAAGAAAAGACAAATTATGAGTCCCCCCTGCTTCACTGAAACTTCTTTCACCAAGTTCATCCATGAGCTCCCAGTTGATAAATCCAACTGATACCTCCTAAATCTCAATCATATTTGCTTTCAGGAGCATTTTTCCTCTTTACCATTCAATCCCTCTTTCTCAATCATCCTCCCTTGGCCTTTGTGACATCACTTCCTCTTGGATTTCCTCCTACATTTTGGGCCAATTATACTCAGTTTTTCTCCAGTTTCTTTAACTCTCTTCAAACCCTGGATTCTTGGACTTTTTCCTCATTTTTCAAGATATGCTACTGTGATCTTAGTCATGCCTGTGGTTTCAATTTTCATACAGATGTTAGTAACCCCCAAATTTGTATCTTCTGCCCAGATTCCTCCAAAACTCCAGATTTCTACATCTAGCTGTCTAATAAACATTTTACCTTGGAGATCTCATAGGCATCTTGATTTTAAATGTCCAACTTCTAATTTATATATTTGTTCAGGAACCTGCTTCTGTATCCATATTTCTCCAAACTGTGAATAATATCAACAGAAACCTGAGAATCGCCCTAGAGTTCTCATTATCCATCACCTTCGATATTCCTTTAGTCACCAAGTTCATTAACTACTGCATCATAAATTATTCAACTCTGTCTCCTCATTTCCAATCTCTAACCTGCTTAATCTTAGGGCTTAGGCCTTTATCACTTCTTACCTGGATTACTGCAAAAACTCCTAATAGTTCTCTCCACCAATCTGGCCCCCGATCAAGAAACTTGTGACATCTCCTCCCAAGAGTTTCTTGACATTCTCCCTCTATCAGATGAATCTGACCACAGCATTAATCTCACCTTGCCTTCTGCTTAAAATCCTCCTGGGGAATCCTCTGATGCCTCTGGATAAAAATCAACTCCTTTTCATATTTTTTTTCAGAAAAAAATCATTTATTTGCTGTGGGATCTTGGGTGAAGGACTTGACTTTCCTCAGTCTCACATGCAAAGTAAGGCAATAGCCCAGCCTTGAAGAGTCTGTGTGCAGGATGATGTTTAAATGCCCACCACTATGCCTGGCATGCTCTAGAGGCTAAAGGAATGAGAACTTGTGCTATTCTTGGTTATTATCTATAGGCTGCAAATGGTGGTGGAAAAAGCCTTGTATTTGAAGTCCGATGGTAATGGTAAAGCACTAGCAAATACTTCACAACAGTTTTTGTGCGTCAGGCCTTTTCCTAAATGCTTTATGTATATTAACTTGTTTAATCTTCACAACAACCCTAGGTAGGTGCTATTATGATGTCCCATTTAGGAAGAGTCCTGGCAGTCTAGCCCCAGAATCCATGCACTTAACCAAAACCTCAACTCTGCTGCCAGTAACTGCAGACTTTGGGCAAATCATTTTAACTTATTAAAGTCTCAATTTCCTCCTCCATAAAAATTAGAACATGAATACCTACTTCATGGAGTCAGGAGATAAAGTATAGTGGCTGCATTATGCTCAGCATTGAGCTAGTCCTCAGGAAATGGTAATGATTATCATTACATGGGAACCTTCATAAATGCCTCTGCAAACCTAACTTCGTCTCTTTCCACTTACGAACATCAGCCCTACACTTTGGCCAGACTGAATCACTTCTACAGTTCTCTTCTGCATTTCCACATTTCCATCTGCTTAGAGTACCCTTTCATCTTCTTTGCTCACTCACATTTTTCCATTAACAGTCAGCGAAGGTGTCTCTTTCTCCTCCAAATATGCCTGCACCCTTAAAGCTGGGTTAAATGCCAGTATCCCTATTGTGCACATATTTGTATTATGGTATTTTTCATGAAATATTATAATTATGTGGGTTTTTTTCCTGCCTCACATACTACAGTGTGAGCTTCATGCAGGCAGGAATAATGGTCTTCATTGCTATAATGGCAGCAGTGTCAGTGAATATTTGTTGAATGAATCTATGATCAGTATAGCAAGATGGCTAGACGTCTACATATCTGATTCAGATTTAACATGATAAATGACCTAATAAATATATTTTAAAATATTCTGCAAGCACAAATGGCATAGTAATTAATTCTATGTTCTTTGTTCAAAACTAAGAAAAGCTACACAGAAGAGCTGAGGAGTGCTTTGAAATACTTCAAACAGGTTTTCACCAGGTAGTGAAGTAAAAAAAATGTCAAGCAGGGGGACTGTCCATGGAACGTCAGTGTGAAGGCATATTCTACATGTGGGGAATGGAATAGTCCAGAACGGCTAAAACATAAATCCCACACATCGCAGTGTTGGTGACAGGGTGAAAGAAGTCAGATTAGTGGGGAGATGAGACAAAAAATGTAGACAGTGGCTGAAACATGCGAGAATTTAAATGCAATATATTTTTTTCTGTTGTCATTATAGGGTGTTGACATGTCTTGAGTGGGGGCGTAACAGAGACCATGCTGAAGTTTTACAAAGATAACTCCTGCAACAATATGGAGGACAGATCAGGAAGTAGACAGATGCTAAAGGCAGGAAAACTCAACAGCAACTTAATGGCCGAAGAAGAGAATCAATGAGGCCTTGAGTAACAGGAGCTAACCAGTTTCATAGATATTGTAAAGTTTTGGTGAAGAACTGTATGCTTGGGATGAGAATGCTTAACTTTATAAAAGTTCAAAATGTATTGCTTAAAGTTAACAACTTGGTAAGAATTTGGTTAATAATAAATGTTTTCATCTACTTGTTAAATATGAGCTATAAATAAATTTCTTTAAAAAGTTTTAAGAATCTCAAAATCAATCCCTGTAACATTTTGATCTCACTTTAAATATATTTTATGAAAATCTTAGATAATCTGTGAATGAATCTGTGTTATTTAAGAGGGAAATTTTCTTTTCCATCATTATGTATGCTTGGACAATAAAAATTATTTTACTCTAATCAACAAATATGAGAATCTTAAAGCAAATTAAAATAAAACTATTTGGTGTAAATATTTACAATTCTTCCTCGTTCCCCAACATTTCACAAACATGAAAACAGAACTTAGAAACACTACTTGTTGAACTGGACATATCTCATTTAAAAAGCCAAAGACTTTAGAAAGACAAAAGAATAATTGTAGAAACAAACCACTGTATAATTATAGCATCAATTTAAAGAACAATTCAGTATTATACCCCAATTTGTAGATTTTGCTCTTAAAAGCCTAATTTCGAAATAAAATAAAAAAAAAAGAAAAAAATGAATCATAGTCTACAATTTTTTTTTGCATCTGTGTGGTCATCCTTTATTCATCAAAATCATTTAAGGATTTTTATCTTGCAGCTTAATTAATAAGAGTAACTAACTTCCATGGATTAGTAATTTTGCAATATATGGCTTTGCAAAGAATTGCTCATAGTCATTGCTGTAGGTTTATGTATAGCATCAGCTGAAAAAGTTATTCATATTGTGATCTATGGATGTATAATGTGACTTGGCTTTAAGAAGCTATTCATTCTCCTCAAGTATTGATTGAATCCTTAGGTGGTATATATTTTAAAATTTTCTCTATCTAATGGTTTACAATGTGCATAAATGTTTACAATGCACTTAGATAAACCCTGGTTATTACACTTGGGGGGAAATGAATTATTTGTCAGTGCTGATTGACTGGGAAACAGGAAATTAAAAATGACAACAGCAAATCCTTGAATGAAATTTTTAGTGTAATAAATGCTCTCATGAATAAAATGCAATTCTTAAATACCAGCAACTCTGAATAAGCACTAAGTAATGGGTTCCATGTTACCAAGTTATGGGTCTTAAGCTACAAATTAAGAGCTGTAAAAACTAAAAGCAGCTCAGGTTTGGGGAGTCAGGGTGGTGAGAAGAATCAGGGAGGAAGGGAGCCAGGGTCTCTGCAGCTCTGACTTTGCTATCTACCACATGCTTTACTTTCTTTCTCAGCCTAAGGAAAAACAGCCAAATTACAGGCTGCATTTGGAAACCTGAGGTTTTGTGAGGGATGGTATCTTGGTCAGGGTCTTCAGAAGCAGAGCTGAGGCAGAGATTCTTAGGTGAGGGATTTGAGGGAGCACTCCCAGGAGAAGGGGAGTAAAGGGACAGGGCAGGGAGAGAGCTCAGCAGGGATGTGGTCTTGGGTGGAGACCAGCTGCAGCCTTGCCCAGCATGGTAGAGGCGCCCTGAGCTCCAAGTGCACCACACATTGGTTCCTCCTGGAGGCAGGGAAGCCAGCTTTGGGGCTTCTCCCAGTCAGTCTTTGACTGAAGGCTGTGGGGAAATGGTGGCTGGGGTTCATGACCCCACAGGAAGGTGATATCACTGAGGTCCAGGTCCCCACTCTGGAGAGGGAGACAGCAGAGGTGTTCTGCATTCCCTGGGGACAGACATCAAGGTGGTCCCACACAGCGGCCACCACTGCAGGGGCGTGTCTCTTTGTGATTGCTGTACACACATACGCACACACACACAGACACACATACACACACAGTGATTCTAAGGTAGAGGAAAGAACTTGCATTTGTCATGAGGTGAGCTGGTGGGATGACGGGGCAGGGGTGAGAACATCAGGAGGGGAGATGATTGGGAGTTGTAACGCCTGCACTTAAACGGTGGAGTGGCCAAATCTGGGTGTGAATGAACATGTTGCATGAAAAGTGAGAAGCAGAACAGAAGAAAGGATACCGAAGCACCTTACTGCTGCACTTGAAGACGGTGGTAGGCAGGGAGCCCGGGCAGACAAGGGCTGGGTGGGGAGGGAGTGGTGACCCAGGCTGGCTGAGCACCAGGGCTCTCGGTGCCCCCTGCACCAACAGAGCTGGAAAAGGTTGTTCATTAGTGTGCGTCTGCCCACGGTTTTTTCAGGAAAGGAGTCCCTGAAGTCTACATTTTGAGAGGAGAGTCTCAGCTTTAATCAATCTTTAAAATGACTCCCTCATCTACCACGTTCTGCATAAAGTGAAAAAGGCACATGAAAAGGATTTGGGTCTGGTAATATATAATGCTTTTCTAATCTGTTCAGAGGATTAGCAAGAAAAGAAAATCTCTTCAGACATAAATGTCTAAATTCTTTAGGATCCTTTGATGCACTTTTTAATTGGAAAATTCAGTTACAGGATGTGTGTGTGTGTGTGTGTGGGTGGGTGTAGGTGTGTGTGCATGTAAAACAATTCTTGCACAATTTAAGTTGCAGGAATAAGCAATTAAATAGTATTTTACCTGTGATATATGAAACCCAAAATAGAAGCAATATTCCCAGAGGAAAGCCAGCTTGGTTCATCGAATAAGGCAATCCTGCAAAAAACATAAAATACCCCACCTGTCACATTAATAAAATATACAGAAATACAGATATTTCCCCCCAATTCCTATACATAATAGGCTAAGTAAATTGGCACGCTTATATCACATAGTCACAAACAGTGCATAGGAATACTAAAGTTAAATGTTAGCATATTAATACCTATTTCAGAATAAAATGTTGTAAGTTAAGGACTTGTCAAGAGAGCAAGTTGATAAAATGGAAGAATAAGAATTAGAAAGCATCAGATGAATAACAGATGCCAGTTCACATGAGAAATGTTCACTTCAGGGTCAGGGGGACAAACAACCTAGAATCTGTGGAGGGTAATGACCCAGGGCTGTCCTTGCTCTCTTCACATGCTGGCTGGAAAAGCAGAGCTGGTAATGAGAGGGTAGAAGGGTTATGAGATATGAGGAAAGACCAACTCTGGGGTCAAAATGGGCAACCCTGTAGGAAAAGGAGAGGCAAAAATATATTTTATAAAGCTGATGGGGGTAAGTAACATTATTTCTTATGAAGTTCTCTGGAAATGGGCAATTTTAGATTAATGACAATATAATATTTAAAATAAAACATCTTTAAAATATTTCCATCCAGGATTTGTATTCTCTGAAAAATTCCCCCCGAAAAAATCTGCTGAGCCTAATTAAGAGGTACTTTTTAAAGTTGCTGACATGGATCAGCTTAAATTGTTCATATTAGGAATGAGCTCTAGAGTTCTGCCCAAACCTCCGTGGTACATAGAGGCAGAATTTCAAACAAGCCTTTGCCAGTACTTCCTACTACTTTGCCTCAGGTTCCTAAATTTTATCCACCATTTGAAAAACAAATTGTCTATATATGGAAAGTAAAATCAAGAAACACATCAACTTGTGAAAGTTAAGAAAAGTAATACTATTTAATTGCTTATTCTTGCAACTTAAATTGTGCAATAATTGTTTTATATGCACACACACCCACACCCACAGTCAACCCAGATGACTGTGACTAAAATGTCAAAACTTTATAGGAAAAAGTAATATTCTCAATGAATATTTATAGGGTTTTGTTTTGTCTCTGCTTTTTCTAAAATCGGATGTTTTCAAATAATAAAAAGAATAATAAGCACTAAAAAAACAACTGCCTTTATTATTATAATGCCATGCACTTAATTTTGTCAGAATTTTTCCCTTGCTTCAATTTGGGAAAATATGAGCTGCTCATTTCTTTCAATTCTGACTATTTGTGTCCTTTATTTAAAAAAAAAAAACATTTAACCAATTTCTATGTATTGATTACATGATATTTAAAATTAATGTATCATAGTAAGTTTGTACTTTAAAGTTTAACACTACATAAATGGGTAAGGAAATACTGCACAGATTTAATTTTTCACAAGATTGTTATGTTTTCACATTAAATTTTTGTACCTCCAATACTTCCAAATACCTGGAGGTTTTACACTTCTAGAAGGTCATACAGAGGTGATTCAAGCAATGGTGGTCACTCCAGGAAAAGGGGAAAAAAATAAATTAGGTAACATTATCAATTGATCATGAAGCCTATGGAAAAAAAAATCAGCATCTCCCATTGTCAGCTTCACCTTAATCTACCACATGTGGAGGATGCTCTGAAACGTGGAAAGAGTATGAATCACAACCCTCAGCAGAAAAGACTGATGTGTGCACATTGTTACATTGGAAGAAAGGAAAGACGTTTATGGGGAAAAAAATTACCGATTTTATAATTTAAGATTTTTTCCTTTAAAAATAATCTAAGAATACTACCAACACAATAAATGTTTTAAACTGAGACTTGTTACTTAAAAAAAAAAAACAAAAACAAAAAACAAAAAACTTACCTATGATACCAGATCCTATAATAGAGTTGACAACATTAAAAACAGCAGCAGACTGACGACAAGTTTCCCCTCTGTGCTTATGTTCCGAAACGAGGGTTTCTCTGTCATCTAGATCGCTCTATATATAAAATGGCAATTAAATACATATTGACTAGCTCAAAAAATCATAAAATTGTAAGACAAATACGCAGTGTAAGAGACTAACACGAAATCAGTAGTAATAAGTAATCTCAATAATGATAAGAAAATAATGATGAGGATGATAATGAAGAGTAACAATAATATCTAGTAATTCAACAGAACTTTATAAATAAACGCCATCCTAAAGTGCCCTGATCACAAGCTGCGCCAAGTACTCGGACTGCTGCATGAAATCCTTGAGTACAGGATCTCTGAGGAACCAGTGATGTGATTTTGCGAAATTAAAGGGGTTATATGGAAAAACGCCCGCCAAGAAAAAGAAAAAAGTCATATCAAGGCAAAACTTTTTCTCCTGGAGAACCTTCCGTGGTGCTAAATCAAGACACCAAATGAAGACAGCTAAACTCTGTTGTAGGGTGAATGAAACTTGAAGGGACCTGCCTTCACAACCCGCCCGTCTCCAGCGTTACCTGCGGCGGGACGACCTGGCGCTGCCCCTGGTAGCCCATGTTTGCACCTGCGCCCTCGTAGGTGGAAGGTTCGCGGCCCCGGGTGCTGGACGCTGGCGGGAAAAGCCTCCTCCGCGACCTCCCAGGCCGGGGTCAGCGCGCGGCCGGAGAGTCGGGTTGAGAGGCTGCGCGGGCGCCCCCGCCCCCTCCTCCGCGGGCTGCGCGGGCTGCGCGGGCTGCGCGGGCTGCGCGGGCTGCGCGGGCTGCCGCCGGAGCTCCCTTGGCTCGAGCAGCCCTCCGCAGTTTTTCTGGGGAGCTTGCGGAGCCACGGGCACCTTTCTCCTCAGGCGGAGATGCTACAGGGTGTGTCTGATCCGGCAGCCCTCTCTCCCCGCACCCCTGCCTGATTTTACCCTCCCTCCCAACCTCCAGCGGCAAAGTACGGTTTGTTCCGCCCACGCTGACCTGCCCAGATTGTACACAGAGTTAAGACGGACTCATTTAGTCCATCCCAAGTTAGCTGCTCCTTGGCTGGAGTCTGATGTCCAGGTAAGATCGCAGTAGCACCCCTGCTCCCACGGAGCGTCTCTATTACCACCTCCTCGTGCTCCTTACACCTCTTTTATGTCAGAGATAACAGATGAAAATGTAGAACTTTTAAATGGAAAATGAAAAACTTGTCTAGAGTTTTAGCAAACCTGATTACTAAGCATGCTTTGGTCAAATGTTTCCAGGTGACTTTTCAGAAAAGGAGATTTACACAAAGGAAAGGAAGATGGATTGATAATGGAATCACATAACGAAACTTAAAAGCCGGCGGAGTGGGGTGTCAGGGGATGGAAAGGGAAAGGCATTTAGGTATCTGAACTACAAAGAATCTTAAATGACCCCTTTTTCACCCGTCTTACCTTAAAGATGAGGAAACAGGCCCAGAGAATATTCAATCACAAAGAGGCAGAATACATAAAGAACAGTTTCAGGGATAGTAAGAGGTGTAATAAAACATCTACTTATCAAATAATTAAAGAAGTTTTTTTCATAAACATTTATTTAAAATGATGAAACATGCAAAAACCAGAGAAAAACCTAAAGAGAATTATAAACTTCATATATTCTCCACTGTCGAAGTAACAAATATTAATATTTTGTCAGACTTTCTTCAAAATTGCTTCTAATAAACTGCAGATGATGAAAGCGACATGTGTAATCTCTGATACTAAGTCATTAAAGTCGTTGTGGTTTCTACCTTGTTCACTTTCAGACCTCTTGCTCTGGGCAAAGCCAGCTGCAGTGTCACGAGGACATTCAAGGCTCCTGCAGCAAGAAACTGAGTCTACTGCCAACGCCTTGTGAGTAAAACATGTTGAAAAATGATCCTTTAACCCTAGTCAACCCTTCAGATGACTACAGCCCCAGCCAACATTCCAAATGCAGCCTGAGCCAGGGCCACCCAACCAAGCTATCCCTTCCTGATCCACAAAAGTGAAATAAAAAATGTCTATTGTTGTTCTAGACCACTAGTTTTGGGGGTATTTGTTACACAACGAAGGAAAACTAAGATAGGATTTCTGTACTTTTTTGGGGAAGTGTTTAGTCTTTACTAATTAAGTTTTAAAAATTGAATTTATTTTATTTTGAGCGGCTTTAGGTTCACTGCAGCATTGAGCAGAAGGTACAGAGATTTCCCATTTACCCTTTGTCTCCATACATCCAGAGCCTCCGCCATTAATAATATTCTCCACTAGAGTTGTACATTTATTACAGCTGATGACCCTACATTGACACATCATCACCCACAGTTCATAATTTACATTATGGTTTGCTCTTTGTGTTGTTACATTTGATGGGTTTGGACAAATGTGAAATGGTATGTTTCTACCACTGTAGTATCATACAGAATAGTTCACTGCCTTAAATATCCTGTGTTGAGCTGATTTATCCCTCCCCTAATCCCTGACAACCACTGATATTTTTACTGTCTCCATAGTTTTGTCTTTTCTAGAATGTCATATAGTTGGAATCCTATAGTATGTGGCCTTTTCAGATTGGCTTATTTCACTTAGTAATATGCATTTAAGTTTCCTCCATTTCTTTTCATGGTTTGATAGCTCATTTCTTTTTAGCATTAAATAATACTCCATTGTACCACAGTTTACTTATCCATTCACCTACTGAAGGATATCTTGGTTGCTTCCAAGTTTTGACAATTATTGATAAAGCTACTATAAATACCTGTGTGTAGGTTTTTGTGTAGATGTAAGTTTTCAGCGCCTTTGGGCAAATGCCAACAAGCACAATTGCTGGGTCCTTTGGTAAGTGTTTACTTTTGTAAGAAACCACCGAATTGTCTTTCAAAGTGGCTATACCATTTTGTATTGAATGATACAATGAATGAATGAGAGTTCCTGCCAGTGTTTGGTGTTGTCAGTGTTGTACATTTTGGCCTTTCTAATAGTATACACTATGCATATATGATTGAATATATCATTGCTATTATTATTTTGAACAAACTGTTATCTGTTAGATCAATTAAGAATAAGAAAAAGAAATGTTTTTATTTTACCTTCACTTACTCCTCCTTTAATGCTTTTCTTTTGTTTACGTAGATCTAAGTTTCTGACTTATATAATTTTCCTTCTCCTTAAATAACTTAATTTAATATTTTGAAATGCACTTCTGTTGGTAACAAATTCCCTCAATTTTTGTTTGTCTGAGAAAGTCTTTATTTCTCCTTCACTTTTGAAGGATATTTTTTACAGGGTACAGAATTCTTCTAAGTAGGTGGTTTTTTCTCTTAACACTTTAAATATTTCACTTCATTTTTTTGTTTACATGGTTTCTGAGGAGAAGTTGGATATAATTCTTACTTTTCTTTGTTCATCTATAGGTCAGGTGTTTTTGTTTTTTTCCCATTTTTTCCCCCAGAACTTTATCTTTGATTTTCTGTAGTTTGAAAATGATATTTGTTACGTGTAGTATATTTTTGCATTCCTCCAGCTTGGTGTTTTCTGAGCTTCTTGGATCTGTGATTTGGTATCTGATATTAATTTGAGGCAATTTTTATTGTTTTTTCAAATATTTGTTCTGTTTCTCTCTCTTCTTCTTTGGGTATTACTGTTGGGCATGTATTACACTTTTTGTAGTTGTCCCACAGTTTGGGGATATCCTATTCCGGGATTGGAGTTTTTTCTTTGCAGTCTTTTTTTTTTTTTTTTTGGCTTTTCATTTTTGGAGGTTTCTATTTAGATATCTTCAAGCTCAGAACTTCTTTCTTCAGCCATATCTGGTCTATAAATAAGCCCATCAAGGCATTTGTATTTGTTAGAGAGTGTTTTTTACCCATAGCATTTTATTTTGGTTCTTAGGATTTCTATCTGTCTGCTTACATTGCCTGTCTGTTCTTGTATGTTGTCTAGCCATTAGAATAGTTAGCGACTTAATCAGAGTTTTTAAAATTCCTTGTCTGTTAGTTCCAACGTGCCTCCTGCATCACAGTCTGGTTCTAATGCCTGCTCTGTCTCTTTAGACTGTATTTTTTATCTTTTAGTACGTCTTATAACTTTTCCTTGATAGCTGGACATGAGGTAATGGGAACAAGGAACTGCTGTAAATAGACCTTTAGAAACATGATGGTGAAGAGGAGGGAGAGGAAGCATTCGCTGGTCCTACGAGTAGATCTCAGTCCTTTAGTGAGCTGGTACCCCTGGATTGTGAACTCCACACATGCTTCTCAGGACTCCTCTCCTCCTTAGGTGGAACAGAATGGTTATAGTAGGCTGGGGTTATGTATTTTCTTCCCCCAGGTCAGTTAAGCTCTGATAAAATGTCAGCAGGTTAGGCTCTGGTTAAATAGTTTCTCCTAAGGGCAGACCATCATAAGAAGAACAGAATGCTCTCGAGTGTTTAAAAATGGTTCCTTTCCCCTCCTCCTGCAAGAAGCAAGAGGAGATTTTTCTCCAGTATATACTGTGAGAGCTTGATTGAGCTCCTGGAGGTAAAATTCACAGAAGTGTGGGGGCCCCTGATGACTCGGTACAAATTCATCAGTTTCAGCTCAGGTTTCCCTACCTGGCACTGGTTCCCATGGAGGTTTGTGGCTTCCTGTATTTGTCTGATGATCTGTGTAATTTTGGAGGCAGTAGTTTGCCCTGTGATCTCACTTCTCTGTAGGGTCTAAGAGGAGTTGTTGATTTTTCAGTTTGGTTAGCTTTTTACTTCTTGTTTAAGACAGAGTGGCATATTCCAGCTTCTTATAGGCTGGACCAGAAACAGAAATTTCTTAATATATAATTTAATGATCTTTCTTAAAGACCTTTTTTTTTTTCTAATTTCAAAAGTATAATTTAATACAATTTCAAAAGTACTATATTCTCAATGAAAAACCACGAAGAAGAAAGAATAGAACACATAATCATTGGAAATCCCTCCATGCAGAGGTAAACACAGTTAACATTTTAGAACCTTACAGTTTACTCAGATTATACAGTGTTGGATGTGGAGGATAAGTGCATATTCATGTGCATGTCAGCAGTTTTATTGAGTCTGTCTTAGCCCCAGATAAAGGCTATGGAAGCCAGACTTTCAGGGATGTAGAGAGCCTAAATTTGAACTTCTAGCAGATTGTACAATTATGTAAATAGTACACTATGCTCATGTAGAATTATTACTTTTCTTCAGTATTTGGTTACAGTCCAGATGAGGTGACCTCTAAGAGCACCTAGGTCTCTTAGAAATAAACAGAGAAGACTCTATCTTGGCAGAAGTCTGAATTTACAAAGCTCTTCCTGATGGCTAATCTGACTTCTTTCTGACATTGTTAAGGTTCAAGTTTGCATGAGACTAGAGACAACAATTTTCAACTCACCTCCCTGGGGAAGTTAACTTTTTCTTCAACTTTGGAAAGGAGTCTAGAAGGGGGTAATTTTTTTTTTAAATAAAAATGTATGCTTAATATTCTCCACGGTATTAGATTATTAATTCTGCTAGCATCAGTAGAGCCTTCACATGCAGAGTCGCAAACAAGATAAACCTTTTTTCCCACTTTTTTAACTTTCCGGAGGTGGGGGTGTTCAGTTTTTAGAGGTCTGGAAGAGTTACTCAGATGCTTTTGGCTAAATAATCAATAATGTATTCTTTCTTTTTGTGGATTTATCATCTTACAAAATTATTTTTGTAGCTATCTGCTGTGGTCTCTATACTGCTCATTATCAAGGAATATCTTATTTTTGTGGTACCATGTTATTATTACTGCATAGTTAAGGTTTTTGATGTTTTCTAACATAATCGAATTTTGTATAGCCACTATAATGACATTTCTGGTTAGGAGTCAGGGTGGGTGGAACACTCTGGAGTGAGTTAAAATTAGTGGAATTGTAAGCCCTGGTTTGCCCAAGATAGTCCTGGTTTAGGCTTCTTGTTCCACTGTAATTACGAATAGCATCATTTTCATTCTTGAAAGTGTCCCAGTTTGTAGGAAAAGTTACAGCATCATGCTGCAAAGGCACCTACCTGGGGGATAGTAATACCATTTAATATTTGCTAGCACTTCATAATTTTTTCTAGTGGTGCCCAAGCTGGGAAGGGATGGAAGATTTAAAAAACAAGGGCTTTTGGTTAATTCCTTAGTTAGTATCGCAGATTAGGAGTTGCAGGTCTGGAATCAGAAAAACCTAGGGGACTTTCAAAACTCAATGGATCTTGGCTTGTTGCATAACTTTTTGAGCCTTAAGTTCCTTATTTGTAAAAAGCGAAGAATAACAGAATAACATGCCATAATAACATAGAATAACATGCTATGAATACCTCTTACATAGCAGTAGTTGTGGGAATTAAATGAGATAACCTCTTTGTGTTAGGTTCCTATGGCTGCTGTAACAAAGTACCAGAAACTGAGTGACTTAAAACAGCAGAGATTTATTTTCACCATTCTGGAAGCTAGAAGTTCTAAATCAAGGTATCATTGGGGCCACGCTCCCTCTGAAACATGCAAAGAAATCCTTTCTTGCCTCGTTCTGCCTTCTGGTGGTTTACTGAGTCTTCGGTGTTCCTTGGTGTGTAGATGCATCGCTTCAGTGCTCCATCTTCACATGGTAGTCTCTCTGTGACTCTTTACTCACTCTTCCCTCTGTGCATGTCTGTGTCGGTGTCCAAGTTCACCTTTTTATAAGGATGCCAACAATATTGGATAAGGGTCCACCCTAATGACCTCATCTTAACTTGACTACACCTGGAAAAACCCTATTTCCAAATAAGATCACCTTCTAAGGTATTTGGGTTAGGATTTCAACATATCTTAATTGGGGGACACAATTAAAGGTTTTAATTAAGTGCTTGACACAGAATATGCTCTCAGTAAATGTTTGCTGCTGCTTTATCCAAACAGAAATGTAATTTGTCAGGCCAAAGTCATATAAGGTAGAGGGAATTTTGGCTACTGAGGCAGGAACTGCTGTTCGGCTCTAAATACCCATTCTCCATTCTTCCACCATGGTGGAGTCTCTGATTTTTGTCTGGACCATGGCCACTTACAAAGAGGAATAAAATTCACATTTTCACTTGCAGCTGGTTGTGGCTAAGTCATGGCCAAGAATGTAGGTGGAATATAATCCTTAACGAGAAGGGTAATGCCTTTACCTCTATTTTGCTCCTTCCTACTGGCTGGAGTGCAGAGACATGATGGATGAAACTGGAGCTTTATCCTGGACCAACCACCTGTTGGAAACTTCATATTGAAGATGTCTGAGTAACAAGATAGAAGGGACCTGGTCTTGCCAGATCTGGATTGTTCAGGTGGTGTGAAATGGAGGTAAACTTTGATCATGTTTAAAGTACTATTATTTGTGATTTGTCATTTACAGAAAAATTGAATCTTTATTAATGCTCCTTCTCTGAGTACAAAGCTATGATTATAATAGTCAAATAAGATTCATTCAATCCAGATATTTCTTTATTATAGCACCTAATGTGGTTCTTTAACTGAATTCCTTGTAGAAGTAATAGGAGAATTTATTTTGCTTAATTAAACACTGTGTGTTATACATATACATATATATATACACACAGTTTACTATTACATGCATATATAATAAACTATAAATTGTTAGATTTTGACATTTTTAGTTTTGCCTTACTAATGAACTGGTAATAAGCCTTGGCTAATATGTCTGGGAAATATGCTTTCTTCAATATGATGTGGGTCCCCTTCCCTGTGTCTTGTGTTGATCTTATCCTTAGATCCTCGGGTGCCTGGGAAGCACTGGTTGTCTGTGTCTTGTTTCAGGGTCTGCATCACTCATCACAGAGATTCTTTGCCTTTAGTCATTATCCTGAAGACTGACCCAGCAAAACGGCAGCTCTAACTCTGACATGAGTGTACGCTCAGCTTCTTCCCCTCTACTGCTTGTACTCTCTGCATACGTTGGCTAAGACTTAAGATTCTTAATGGAAGTATGTCTCTCTATTAGGAATCTTAACTTAAATTTGATCCCTCATATTTGCACCTCACGATATTTACTTTGTAAAATCAGAACCATTTCCCAAGTTCCGGAAGCTGGAGGTGAATGGCTCTTACAGCTTAGTCACTTCATGTCCACTACAAGGTGGATAACATAATTCATGACTAAGGTGAGAAACTGAGATTTATAATCAAAGAGTATCAGTGTTTATCACCCGATAATAAATATGCCCACATTTTTGGGTGAGGAAACACTTACAGTGACAGGGTTGAAGAAATGAAATTGAGTGTGTGTGCCTGTTCATGCCTTTCAGGCAAGGTAATCTATGAAGGTTACACTAAAATAAGGAAGGACTCATTTACCTATGTTGATCTTTCTTCTTTTGTTTTAATTAAGCTTCATTTGCAATATTTCAGCCCTGTATCAGTTGAATTAGACTGAGAGAAAGGGCTGGATAGGAAGATCAGAGACTCGTCAGGACAGTACTTTGGACTAAATCAGCCCAAGAACTTGCAGGACTGGAGCAAAGAGTGGGGTGCAGTTTTGGCAGCAGAAGTGTTAGCAACAACTGTGACTGTGTTTCCTCTCCCAGCATTGCTTTCTCATGCTTGA
Organism: Camelus ferus; assembly: GCF_009834535.1. Classification (NCBI taxonomy): domain Eukaryota; kingdom Metazoa; phylum Chordata; class Mammalia; order Artiodactyla; family Camelidae; genus Camelus; species Camelus ferus. The sequence goes on from NC_045700.1 coordinate 40,303,181, forward strand.
TGTGTGTCGGAAATAACCTTTTCTCACCAAGAATGGCAAGTGGGGTTAAAATCAGGAAGTGAGAGCAAAGGGACCAAAAAGAACTTTATTACTAGTGCCAGGATTGCCCATACTGTAGAAATATGGAGCTGGCAAACTTTCCAAATCTCTAATCTGATTGATGTCTCCTTTCTGGTCTCATGTAGTTTTGTTTATTCCTAAAATACAATACCCAGTCCTTTACTTTGTGCTGTTGGTAATTGCGGACTCATCTTTGGGAATGGTAAGCTCCTTGATGGAGAGGATCACATTGATTTCGTTCTGTCAGTGATGTTGTTTTTTTCTTCACTGAACCTAGTATGGTGATTCATACAGTTCCTGCTGCTCGTTAAAAATGTACCAAATGGAAGAAACAATCTCAAGAGGAATCAGCTTGTAAAACGCCTTGTTGTTAAGTGAGAATAAGTTTAATGTGGCCAGAAATAAGGGCCATCAGGAGAATATTTCCGTGATGAAATTGTGATGCTCATTTGCCTCGAGGGCCTCTGTGCAATTGAGAAAGGTCTGGCTCATCTCCATTTATTAATGCAACCAGAATATTGGAAAAAATAAAAAAATTATGGAGCAGAGTGACACAAAGTTGTGATGTGGTCTTAAATGTTTCCACTTAACAAATCAATTCTTTGCCTTTAACTCCAAAATACAGTGTATTATCATTCTGTGATTCATACAATAATTATAAGGATATATTAAAATATATTTATTCATAATGCATAAAGATGAAGTGCTGTTTTAATAGGACATGATTTTGAAATTTCTTGTGAGTGATGTAATTTAATCTCTTTATTGTATCTCTATAGCTGTATGTACAACTTCATGTAGAGTTAATGTCTAAATCTGAGAATTTTCAAACATTGACAAATCAAGCCGTTTCAACACCTCTGACAGGTGCTGTCTTGTAAATGTTTACTAGAAATATTTTAAATAGATGCAAAGGACATCCAAAATACTAACAGCTGAAGGTAAAAATTTTCAAGAGGATTATCCTCTCATCTTCCAAAATGAAGGGAAAGAATGTTCTAGGCTCCCTTGCCCAGACCTACTCGAATCACATATCTGGAAGCTCACAGACATTGACCAGAAAAGCAGTGTAAGACCTACTGGATATGTTCACAATATTCATTTTTTATTATTATTACTATTTGCAAATAAGGTTTTTGAGTATAGCTCTTGCTAGTTTCTGAAAACAAGATATATCAGCTCTATACTTTAGAGTCAACCTTTATTAAAGGATAAATGACTTGATTAAGTGGTATGAGTGATGCACCAAATGAGTGAAATAGATGTATTTGCTGGAGCAATACAGAGGATCAAGTGATTATAAAAGGCTGGAGTCAGTGGTCAGAGACATTTGATGGAAGACTAGAAACTGATAAAATTTAGCCTAGCAAAGATAAAATTTAACTTACAAACTTAACATCCTGATCTTGGAGCTAAAAACCCACTACATAGGCCCATGGTAGGGGGGACATGTGGGTTATCTGAAACTCATTTAAAAATGAGTTTTTAGTGCTTTTGGCTAACAGTAAGTTTAAAATAATTTAACAATGTCATTGAAAAAAAGTCTTAGCCAATAGTTCTTGAAATATATTACACAGAACAAGGAAAGTGGTAGTCCAGGCCATCTGTTTTGGTCATACCACACATGGACTATTGTTTTCAGCTATGGAAGCCACAGTTTGGGAAATTTATGAATACACTGCAACATTTTCAGAAGAGAGTAATCAGAATAATGAACAGCTCTATGAAGATTTAAATAACTGGATAATATAAGATTCAGGGGAATAAAGCTTCACTCAGTATAAGAAATGGCTCTGTAATCTAATTTCCTAGAGATACTGGGATAATTTGAGTGTTTAACTTCTACTGGAGATACTTAAACGTGAGCATGATCACTGGGCAGGGGTGTTGTATGATAGAGTGCTGTGGGGGGTGATGAAGGATAGGAAGGATGCTGGTTGTTCTTTGCTTGCAAGTAACAGAAATTTACTTGGGCTTCTTTAGGAATGAGGAGAGGTGGTTATTAGAAGAATTTACATAGTGGATTTAGCACTGGAAAATCTGAAAGGGTTCTCAATAGCCCTGGATGTTTGCCTTCTGTCTTTCATGGCCAGTGTGACCTTTAGTTCATGGAATTTTGGCTTCTCCCTGTGGATCTATCCATGCTTCTATTGCAACTGACCAGCTAGCTACTCAATTTTCCTGGACAAATTCTGGAGGAAGTGAATTTGACAGGTTCACTAAATACCTTCACCTCCATTGAGCACAGCCTTTTGAACCACACCTCCTCCTGGGAAGCTGCGAGCCCAGGGATGAGTTCTCTTTTGGGTTGAGCTCCAATCTTTCATACAGTCAATGGCCAGACCTTTCACTGGACCAGCTACTGTGGCTTTCCTGCCAAGCACTGGGGAATAGGGTTGAGGAAAACAATTTGAGCTAAAGGTGGACCTAGGCCGTGGCCTGAATCATGACTAGAATAAGTGGAAACGCTAGATGGTCTTAAGTGTCCTCTGGAATCTGATATTCACCAATTCCATGATGTGAGGTGGGATTTGAGTTGGACCTTGATCATGAAAAGTAAGATGGGAGGAGGATTATGCCAATTCCCAATATGAGGAATAAAGTGCAACCAGGTCTTATTCGAGTAAATAAAATAAGAAAGAGAAAGGAGTGTCTGGAACTAGGTAAAAGCAGATTTTAGTTAGCTTTATTATTAATTCTCATTACTTCTTAGTTTGTAATATTGACCTTTACTAAATACTTTCTTCCTGTTACCTGTGGAGGTACCACACATATACTACTGAACAAAAAGTAGACAAGGTACTCAATTTGCCAAGATATAAGATTTTTTAAAAAAATATGAAGCCCCATGAGTATTTTATAAAGTTAGAAATAACATGTTTTAATAAGTAGCTTCATTCTTGCTAGTGGCTGATTCTTCTGTATTGAGAGCCATGTGGGAAAGTGAAGTGAAAGCAAGAATGAAACAAAGCATTTTTTCACTTGAGCCTTTTATTTCTTTTTTATTTAAAAGGCAATCATTTTTTAATTTCAGTTCATTTTGCTTTAATTTTCCCATTCTCAGCTGTGTTTTTTTTTTTTTTCCCACAGCTATTCCAACCTATCTCCTTCTCAGTAAGAGACTCTAAGATGTTTTCTAGAAAAATGTCAGTGTAAGCAAAGTGGCCTCTTGCCACATAGCCAGTCAGGAGCTAAGCCCAATTATAAAAAGAAGTTTTAAAGTAGTATGGGCAAGAATGATAAAAATCTGTGTGTATTTGTTCTAAATACTACTACCTTCTTCAACTTAGTGTCCAAAAGGACCTGTATGTCTCTAAGGGCTAAGAAAAGAGCAGTGCAGACAGCGGTCACATTCTCACGACCTTGCTTTGCAGGGACCTGACCCAGATGTGGTGAGAAACACTGGACAGCAAAGCCCATACTGAATCTTTGTATGCGTCATGTAGCCCTGGCCTTAAGTGTTCCTACTACAAAGGCAGAAAAAAATGGTAATTTAGAATGTAAAACATACTGCAATTAAAGTGTAAATTATCTAAAGGGAAGAAACCATGGAGTTAACAATTGGAAATGTGAAATAGTAGCAACAACCAAGGCAAGCAGGCCATAAGAAGACAGTGTGTGTGCAAGTATGTGGGTGTGGGTGTGTGGGTGTGAGTGTGTGGGAAAATTTAATGTACAAATCAGATAACTTTTTTGGTATGAAGTATATCCTACTAAAAACCCTACAAATCTTCTCTATGGGTGACTTCTAAGGAAAAAAAAGAGCAAGCTAATAAGTTGAATGCATCCCTTTCGCCAAAGACATAACACACACACACCAAATTAAATTAAATGGAATGAAATGAAAATAAATCATGTACACTTTTGCCCTTTTCTGCCTTTTCCCCATATGGGGAATTGGCACAACCCGGCCTTATCTTACGTTTAATGATCAAGGTCCAACTTGAATCCTTCCTCATATCATAGAATGGGGAATTACAGGTTCCAGAGGACACTTAAGGCCATCTAGTGTTTCCATCTATCCTGGTCATGGTTCAGGCCATGGCCCAGGCCCACCTTTAGCTAGAACTATTTTCCTCAACCCCAATCCCTAGTGCTTGGCAGGAAAGCCACAGTAGTTGGTCCAATGGTCTGGCCATTGACTGGTTGACAGATTAGAACCTACCCTAGTGATTATCAGGGCACATTAACTCTTCATTGATTCAGCTAAAGAGAAAAACAACCACATTTTTTTCATATATACATTTTTCTGTATCCTAATTAGAAGATAAAGCTCCCTTTTAGAAATTCTTTTGAAGTCATTTTCTATTTTAAGTATCATGTGACTATACATACTTGTTTTATATAAGTCTCTTGCTATCTACTCAAATATTATGGTAAAGGTAGGATTTAAAATAATGTGAAAAGTGAAATGGAAAATGCAACAAACTCTGAAATTATTATTGTTCCATAATCCATTTGTGATACGTTTCTGTATTGGTTCAAATGATCTCTAATCATTTTTCTGGTAAGCCAGTAACTGACATCTTTTTGTGGGTGATGTGTCTGCTGATAAAATTCAAGAGAGGCAACTCCTTCACTGATTGCAGTGATAACAAAAATGTTTACAGTCAGAGAAACTTAGTCTTTGGTGGTTAAATGATTCATAATTCATTTTGCAAGGTCCCATGATCTAGTCCTTAAAGAAGTAGGAAGCCCAGCTCCTGGGATCAGTATTGTGGGGACCTCAGACCATCCAGACTTTTATGTGGTGAATTTGGCTACAGCATCTCCAAAGAGTTGTGTTTGGGGTCCAGAGGATGATACAAACATTAAAAAAATTTTCTCATCATGTCACCAGTAGCCCAAGTAGAATCTACCTCAGAAATCTGAGAATTTTCCTTTTTTTTTTTTCCCACTCTCTCTCTCTCTTTTTTTTTCAAATTTCTTCCTTCTACCAATTTCCTCAATCCATTCTTCCCTCCTCTTTCTTCCCAGAGGCTAGCTTCCAGCCTGGCTGTAGTGACGTCAAGTCTTCATTGTCTCGGGGCAGAAGAACTTAGGTCCTTCTTATTGCGCACAGTGGAGCAAGAAAAGGCTAACTGTGTTAACTGTTACTTGTAGCCTAAATTTTGTGGCTACAAAGCACAGTTCCCTTATATGCTCTTTTTAAGATTCTCCTCTTACCATTTTAATTTTTAATACCTACACACGTTTCAAAGAGAGGAACAGCAGCATCTGCATTTTAGTAAAATGACTCTGTTCCCAGTTGTAACTGATTGACTGAGTGATGGAAGCGTCAAGATTTTCTCAGCGTTCTGTTGAGAACCAGCGATGAGGAGGCTGGGGGTCGGGGATGGTTGGTCATGTTACCTTGCTTGTTTCCAAGTCACTTTGGCATAGCAAACCTTGTGATTAGAACATAACTTTATTTTTGTTCCTTGATTCTCCCCTTAAAATTTATTCATTAGGAAAATGTTCCCTCATTACCAAATGGTATTTTCAACAGCACCCATGACGTTTAGGTAACAAACTCTTATGGTCTCAATTCAGTAATTGAAGCTTTCCAGGGAAGCAGATGGGCACTGGTTGTCTGGGAGCCAGAGTGAGGACTTGTTGGCTTCCTCTGTCTTCCTTGACCCCTCTGCTCTCTTCATTTTGCCAAACAGATTTTGGCAGCTCTGGCATTTGAAAGTCTAGGAAAGGCTTCTCTTTCAAGCTCATACAAGACTGGTGTTACTGTAAACAGGCTTCTCCTCTTTGGATTTAAACGATGAAAGTGTTCTCTTCTCTTGTGGATTGATTTCATGGGCTCTGCATATTCCTCCTCCATTCCTGGGAGTCTCTCAATTCAAGTACGTTTTACTTTACCCCAAAGGTTGTTCACTCCCTCAGAAGCCCCTGGCAATCTGGCCATCCATATTTTAAGTGTATGCTCAGAGTTTGGAAAAAGACATATATTCTTGTAACCATTTTTCCAGTCAGGATATAGAATATTCCCATTGTGAGTTTCCTTGTGCATTTTTACAGTCAATCCTCCTCCACCCCTGAGCTCAGGCAACTTCTTATATGCTTTCTGTTGTTGCAGATTAGCTTTTTCATTGTAAAATTTCATGCAAATGAAATCATATAGTATGTATTCATTTGTGTCTGGCTTCAGTAACTTAGGATAATGATTTTGAGATTCTTTTGTGTCAATGAGTATATTGTTAATTCATTCCTTTTTTTTGCTCAGTAGTATTCCACTAATTGACAGAGAATACTTTATCAATTTACTTGTATAGTTGAGTTATTTCCAGTTTTCAGCTATTCTGAATAAAGCTACTATGAACATTTATGAATATGGAGAATTGTTTTCTCTTGGTGAACACTTGGTGGTATTTTTGGGTAATGTGGTAAGTGTATGTTTAGCTTCATAAATGATGCACAGTTTTACCCTCCCATCAGCAACGTATGAGTCTTCCAGTTGCTCTGTATCCTTCTCCGTATTTGATATTGACAGCTTTAAAATATTGGACAAACTGATGGATATATAGTGATGGCTCATTATGATTTTAATTTGCATTTTAATGATGACTGGTGATTTAAGCATCCTATATCATCTTTTATGAAGTATCTTTTAAAATATTTTGTTTAGACACAGTACCCACAATTCAAAAGCCCCTCAAAAAATATTTGTTGAACTTACACAAACTGAATATAGAAAATGCAGCTCATCTGAGGAACTGAGTCAAGTCTAAATCATTCTCTAGTATTTATCAGTTACTGAACAAGTTATCAAAGGAGAGAACTAAAGCTAATTCTCAAGAATTTAAAAGAAATTGTACAATTTTTTGTGTCTATCAAATATGATCCCCAGGCAGTTTGCTCAGGGCCACATAGGTAGTGGCAGAACAAAGATTAGAAACCACATTTTCTCATCCTCAATTTAATTCTCTTTATATTTAAATCAGGATAAATTTAAAACATTGATTTTTCTATACCATTTTATTGAATTTATGTTTTATTCAATTACTGTTTTGCCACATTTATTTCTTCCTGCTGTCATCACTCAAAATTTACTTCCCTTCATGAAAATGTATTACAAGTTTTAGATAACTTATTTTAAAAATGAACCTTTAAACCAGTATGTATTTGGGGAGACCAACATATTAGGTGGTATCTTTGTTTCCTAAAAAAAAGATGTTTTATCATCTTTTACTAAATTATTTTATAAGCATTTCAGAGGTGAATTGTCTAAAAAAGATAGTCCTCTGTGTATCAGCTCTGAGTTCTGTAACTGCATTTAGCCTTGTCTCATATGAGCTGTATGTGTGCTCTGTGCAGCCAACTGTTAGGCTGGAATGCTCCGTCACACAACTGAGGGCATCAGTCTGTTTCAATGCTTTGTTGACATTAAGTAGCCAGTGAGAAACAATTCAATAAAAGTCCCTGGTTTCTACACACAGAAGTTCAGCAAAAAGTTGCCTGAAGCAAAATTCTATTTAGACAAGGAAATACAGGAAATAGAGCATTATAATGAGGCTCAGATGTCAAGAACAGGAAACTCCTATAAGCATCATTCATCTGGCCATTTTGATTGAATTGTTTACCCTCATGCCCCCTCCTTTGTAGTATTCTTTAACAGAAGAAAATCTCACTTAGCCCTTGAGGCATATTTTAATTATTATTCCTCTCTAACATTTCACATTACATTGACAGCTCATTTTAAGTCTGAGTTTTTCTTATTCTGAAGTACTTGCTTTGTGTAAGCTAGTTTTTTCATTGAATTATAGTGTACAATTAGAAGTGGCCTCTCAAATCACCAGAGGGAATATGTAATCATCAGTTTAATTTGTAGTCAATGTTCGTTATTCTTCTAAGATTCTTCACTTTGGTAGCTTAATCACAGCTCTTAACAACTGCTTTGAAATTTAGAGATAAAAATAATGTCTAATTTTGGTATTCTTAGTCACAAAGAATCTATCTATAGACTAAAATAAATGGATGAGCCCTCAGATATCCTGTTTTTATTGGTTGAAGAAAATTTCTTAAACTGTCCCTATTTCTCCTTACATTTATTAGGAGTTTGGGTTGGGTTGAGGAAAAGGGGAGGTAAGGATTAACTAATGGGTGTTTGGTTTCTGGTCAGTGCTTTACAGGTATATAACTTCACACGTATATAACTTTACTGTTGCATCCTGGATCATCTTCACGTGGGGGTTGTTAACTTATTGAATGTAATTGAATAGATTTATTTATTGTTTATAATATATCTGAAGAGTGAGTAATACCATCCCTGATTTAGAGAGAGCAGATTTTCTTTTCTCCTTAACGGAGGCACTAGGGATTGAACCCGGGACCTCATGCATGCCAAGCAATGCTCTGTCACTGAGCTATACCCCCCACCCTCAAGGCAGATTACCATCCCCAATTTAGAAATGTTGGTGATGAAGCTCTTCACTTTACGTAGATGATTATCCAAGGCTATACAATATGTGCTTTGTTAAGCTGGTAAACCCTTTTGGAGAATTCCAAAGTTCATACTTTGGCCAATACTCCATTGCAAAAACTTATATACAGTATCTAATGAAATGAGACATTTAACAATTGGGAAATCCATAAGAATTTATGATTTAATATTCATGAAGACCTCTGAAAATCCATAATAGAGTAGATTTTTAGTTATCAACACCCTATAAAATTGTGTTTTACAAAAGGAATAATTTAAAATATTTACGTAGCATTTAAATATTTAAAATAGGCTGTTAAAATTCATTTGGCTTAAGTTAATCACCTTTATATATGATTATACTGTAAGGTGTGGGAGCCCATGATTGGGCTAACAAATTGTAACAGACCCCAGCCGCTTGTCTCCTTAAAGAAGAGCAAATGTGCTTAGTAACTGCCTTGCTTGCATAGTTGAGGTTTTAGATAGCACTCTGCTCCTTTCAAAGCAATGACCCAGGCCCTGGGCTATAAACGCTGGGCGTACCTGCTGTTAGACAGTCTTCTATCCCCAAAGCAAGGAACTGGCTGGGCTGGTGGTCTGCTTTAACATATCTATAAGAATGTATCTTGCTCCCCTCTTCCCATGACTTCCCTAAAGGTAAACTGTAGGCCCCCCAAAGGAACAAGTCTTGGGCTGGAATGGTAAACAAGTTATAAAAAGCTGCAGACTCAGAGGTGAGAAGGCTGGTTAGCCACTGATGGGTAAGATCCCCAGAGCGGGGCAACCTAAGACAGGCACAGCCGCCTGAGTCCAAGAAAAATGTTAAGCAGCTGCTTCTCACATGTTCTGCCCTGATAAGCTGTAAGGCTCGCTGATGCCAACACGAACATGATTTACCAAAACATAAAGGGTCTTCTGACCTTGAGCCAAACTCTACAATCTTGATCCCACCCTGTCTTTCCCTAAATTCCTGCACTCCATCACACAACTGTCAGTGATTTCTCCTTTGACTGTACACAATAAATGTGGGAGCATTTGAGAGGTTCGTGGAGTTGGCTCCTGACTCCCTCTCGCTCTCTTGACTTTTTCCACAGAGTCTTGAATAATTCATTCCGTCTCGGTGGGACTTCTGCCAGCCAGAACCCACAACTGGTGACGAACCCACAGTAAAGTCAGTGATATTTTGGTATTTTAGATTATATACATACATATTGGAAGATTAAAACCATACCATTATATTGAATACTAGTTGGTAAAAAAGATATCATTAACTTACACATACTCTACAAATAAAAAATATATATATTATGAAATGGTTATCCTTAATTTACAGAGATTTGAGTATCTTATTTGGGGGTAAATGCAGTTATTTTGGTGTCTGGAGTAGGGCATCAGAAAACTTACCATGTAGGAAGTCAGACAGAAACTTCTAAATATGATCTTCCTCTTTCTTTGTTGCTGTGCTAAGTGTTATGAGTTTCTAGAGAAGAGATTTCCACTTTCACTTTAGCTTGTATGCAATCTATGAGTGAATAAATTCTACAATACGCTTGAAAGACTCAGAAATATGGTAGCAGAAAACCGCAAGGGTTTTTTTTGTTGTTGTTGTTAATAAAATAATATGGAATCTGTTTTAAATCCTTTTTGTAACAATGTAGAGGTATAAATAAATAATTCAAATAACATGGTTTTTCACACTTTATGCAAAAGAGCCTACAAGAGTTTGATCTTTTTTTTTGTCCTGGTTGGCCTAAAGTAATCTTACCTGTACATGAAAGAAATTCTAGACATCAGAGTGACCTGGCTAAAATCACACAGTTTATGGTGGAACTCTTGGAATAAAGCCTAGCTAATTTATTCTTTCGCCACATGTTGTCCTTTGGCTTCTAGTTCTCGGGTTCCCTAAGATTAAGTTCTCATGAATGGTTTCTCTTCATTTAATTGACAGAGGGCCTAATGCCATCTGCAAAATAGGACTTTCCCTTTTCCTTTCAGGAGGCTCTATTCATGTGCTCTCCTAGTAACTCTTTCTTATTCCAGTTGCTCAGAACCAGTAAAGATAAATGAAGAATGATCCATCTAATGTTAGTATAACTCTATAAAGAATTGTGGGAATATCTTATTTACAGAAAGCCAATTACACAAATATTATGCATCTTGCAATGTCTTTAATAGAGGGTGAACTCAAGAGTTTATTTAAACCAGGAGTTTTGTGTTAAACATTTAAGCAATATGAGTACTGTACCACGGCCCTTCTCTTGCTGTATGATGGGCCAGGCTATTGAAGCATACACCTTTTACAAGGACATTCTTCAATCTGATTAATTTATCTGTCAGGATAGGCTAGGTAATTCTCTGATAACAAGCCATCCCTAAAGCTTAGTGCTTGAACATGTGTGTTTCTTGCTCATCCTAGGTGGCTCACTCTTGCTCTTACTACCCAGTATGGGTACCAAGGAGACCTCTGCTCATGGTAGTCATTTAGAAACTGATTAGGTAGGGCAACCACCACCTAGAAAATTGCTGGTCTACTGTGCTGGAGACAAAAGAGAGAACTGTGGTGAATTTCTCACCAACAATTAGATGCTCTGGCCCACAAGTGGTTGGTCACAACTACTCATCACTTATCCTCAACTAGGACTAATCACCTAACCCCACCCACCACCCAGGGGCCAGGAAGTGCAATCCGACCCTATGGATGCAAAAGGGGAAGAACAGTTTCTCTACCTTCTTAGTTTATTTTATTTTATGTTTTTATGTTAACAAAGAGTCCAAGCTATTCCTTTTATAGGTTGCTCTAAATTAGAATTTGTCTGATTACTTATTCATGATTATTTTTAGACAAAGTAATGTTGACAAAAATATTACATAGGTGATGATGTGTCTTTCTAATACAGACTTTAAAAATGTTTAATTCTGATATTACATTTATTCTAAGAAATGACATCTTTTGGCCAGCACTGAAGTGAAATAGAAACATGCCTTTTTAAAATAGAATTTATCCTGTTCTATGCAAGTTTTGAATTTCCTCTCCTGATTTTTTTTTCTAGTTTATTCACCTGTGTGCAAGGTAATAAGATTATATTTTTATTTTTAAGAAAAGAAAGGAAAAACTCTGAAGCAGCTGAAATTGCCTTAAGTTACTTGTCTCCTATGCTATACTTACTTTGAGGTCTAATATCCATTTTTTTTCGACTTAATCCCATGATATATATTCTCCTGACATAAGTACTCTAACGTAAGTTGTTGAAAACAAATTTATTTAACAAATCATACTTAAAATTTCATTTTATTTCAGTCACCTAGAAAAAAATCCTATATTAAAAAAATTAGTATTTTAAAAATTATTTGCAGAAGGATCAAACCTACCATCACATCTATCCCTAATGTGACTCAGAAAGTTCTAACAGAATTTCACTTTGCATAGTTTTGTTGAAACAGAATAGTTCCTCCTGACCCTTCTCCCCTTCCTTGTCCTCCTTCACCTTCCTTCTTACGCATTTGGTCTCTTTTCCTTTCACCCCTAAATTAGCAGTCAGTGGTGTGGACTGATGGCTGATCTGAGGGTCAGAGGTTCTTTCCTGACCCCTAGGAAGCTTTCTGAAAAAAAAAATCTCCCAACAATTGTGATTTCAGAGGAAATCCTTTCTATTTATTTAGCCATTCTCTCTTTACCTTTCAGATTCTCTCCACTTAAAATAAAATAGTATTTTCTCTTCCCCTAAATTTTGAACTGTAGTTTCTTTGACTTCCATTAGGTGTTATGATGTTGATTCAATGCATGTTAAGTTTTTGTGAACTAATTTAAAATTTTAAGTAATGCTAGAGTTCTATTAATTTGACCTAAGTTGGGTTTCCAGCAAAATGAGCTCTTAAATATGTATATTACTATTTGGCCAAAGGCAGGAAATAGGTTTTCAACTTGGCATTCTCTCCAATGTCCACCCTTCCTTCATTTATCCCTCCTGTCCCTCCTTCCCTCCCTCCCTTTCTTCGTCCTTTCCAGCATTAGCTTTAAAGGGGAACAGTAACAGAGGAAATCAAAAGATCTCTAGCAGACTTATCTCTTTTGTTTCCAAACCACTACTAACAGCAGTATTAGTCATCGTTCTCCCACTGCCCACCATGCTATTTAAATATCCCTCTTGGGATATATTTTTTCCTACATTTCCTTTTCTGCTCCGTAGTCATGACTGTGGGGGAAACACTCTAGGCAATGCCTCCCACATATGACGACAGAAGTATTTATTAGTTTTTAAATTTGTTTATCTGTCTCCTGTACAACCGGTACAGTTTTTCATTGCTGACATCCTGATGCTGACTTCACTGATTTCAGATAAAAGGTCAATACTAGTTCAAAGAGGATCATATCTTTGTCCCTGTTTTGAATGGTACAGAACTTAAACCATCACAGGCCAATGAGAATGTGCACTTTCTTTAAAACATTTAAGAGATGTGGCTTTGGCAGACTCTTTCTTTTAACTTGCTCAGGAACCCATATTAACTGGAAAACATTTAAAACTACCTCAAATCAGTTGATGGGCTGTGTTTTCTCTTTTAATTTGTATTAATTTGATAAATATTTTCTTGAGTGTTGTCTGTGTACCAGGCAAATCAGAGACTAGGGATCAATTGGAAATGGGCCCAGTGACCAAGCACTTCACCACGTGGCTTCAATTAAACAGAAACAGTGTCATAGTAAATAGTAGATCCTAATAAAAGCCTTCTATGTGCCTGGACCTAAAAGCTTGCACTTGGGTAAATGGTTTCATCTCCCTGGACCTCATTTCCTCTCTGTAAAATGAAGGGGTTGAATTAAATGATAGTTTGCATTATCTAACACTATAAAATCATTGTGTCAGAAAGTGTTGGGTCCTGGGGCTGATTGCCCTCAGGGCTCTCCTTTGCTCCTCTCCTGTACAGATGATCCTCTGCAGGTGACATTTCCAGGCTCCCATGTTAGCTGACTTCTAGCAGGATTAAGTCGAGGGGAGGCAGGCTTAAGTCGATGGTGGAAGATTGGAGGGCAAGGTAATGAGGGGGTTTGGTGGAGGGAGAAATTAAGACCTCCCCACCCCTTTCAGCCTAGGATGGCTTCTCTAGTGGTTTTATCTCCTCTGTGGCTCAGGCTCCACTGCATCCAGACCCACTGGAGTTTCCAGTTTCCACAGGGCCATTGTCGCTTTCTGGTTCCAGGAATTGCCTGTTTTCCCATTGTCCCTTCAGCTGAAGACTGATAAAACTTCCTGCTCTTGCCCATCTCCAGGGTTACTTTCCAGGGTCCTGCTTAATTCTCAGCCTCTCCTTTCTCCATGAACCTGTGTGCTTTCCATTCCTTCCACTGTGAACACTGGAAACGGTTTCTGTTTTTCTGGTTAGCCTATGACTAATCCATAGTCATTAAATGCTTCTTACTTACTTTAGAGCAGTGAAAGTGCTTTAAACAATTGAGGAAGGAAAATATAAGCATGGATACACTGAGCTGACCCAAACTAGTTCCTACAGTGGCCACTGGCATCAAAAGAAATGTTTGTTTTATGTCCCTTTGGGTCAATCTTGAAGGAAATACAGGATCTACTTTTTGTTGAACTTGAATCTCTTGAGATTAAGGCCTGTGTAATCAAGGTGGGGGAAATCTTTAAAGAAGTACTGAATGAGATTGTGTGCTTCATGGTTCTTAGGACAGATGGCTTTATTGTAGCCTCTGCATCTATCAAACACGTTGCTTTTCCATTAAGAGCATTAATTAAAAATAAAATTATAATGATAAGTATATTAGCAACTTCAAGTTTTGGTAGGAGGAAGGCATGCAAGAAAATGTTTTAAAGACTTGGCTGGGGCTCTGTGCTTTTCTTGCCTCTCTTTTCAGTCCACTGCCTTTAGGTTGCTAAGATACTTTCTTCATTTCTGGTAGTTTCCCCAGGAGAGGTCAAGAATACAAACTAAGGTAATTTCACTTTAAAGTGATATTTAGTTATCTCTTGTAGAGATATTTTCAAATGTGATTTATTCACGAAAGAGGAAGGAAATAAGATGAAAATTCACTCTTTTCTCTCTCCTCCTCTGACTTTGGACATAGATACAAGAAGGGTGAATTTTGTGGTGACTGGGTGACAAGGAAAATAATGGTGTCATTTGCTGATATGTTGAGAATCCCAGAGAGAAGAACTAGGTAGACACCCAGTGAGAATGTCCGTGTGTTAGTTTCCCCTGGCAGGTGGCTTAAAACACACCCTTGACAGCTTAAAAGACAACACAGATTTATTCACTCACAATTCTGGAGGCCAGAAGTCTGAAATCGCGATCACTGGGCTGAAGTCAAGATGTCATTGGGGCCACACTCCCTCTGGAGGTCCTAGGGGAGAATTGAGAATTTATTCCTTGTCTTTTCCAGCTTCTGGTGGCTGCCAGCGTTCCTTGGCTTGTGGCCACACGACTTCAGTCTCTGCCCCGAGGGTTCCATTGCTTTCTCCTTTTCTGCAGTGGAATTTCCTTCTGTCTCCCTCTTGTAAGAACACTCATGATTTCACTTAGGGCCCACCTAAATAATCCAGAATAATCTTTACATCTTAAGATCCTTTATCACACCTGCATAGTCCCTTTTGCCGTAGAAGGTAACATTCACAATTTCAGGGAATTAGGATTGGGATGTGTTTGGAGGCCTTTACTGGTATAGTCAGGTAAAGTGTATAAAGAGGCTGGTGTGAGTTTTATTTGCATGTGGTCTCTAAGAGTCTTACAAGATCGCTACCAAATCAGGGCTAACTCTTATCTTCATGGCTAAGATCTTTTAAGGATTGGAAAATATTATTTCTTACCATCTTGGGCTGCACAATGGATATGGAAAGAATAAACCCTTTGGGGTAGATGAGTAAAAATGCTACTTTATTAAAACTGATAGAGTCAATTTTAATATTTTTCTGTGGATGTTGCAGAAGAGTGTTCTCTGGATAATATCAACTCTAATCATACCTATGACTGATATTTTATGATTTTTCTTATAATTCTTCTTGAAATTCTGTTTCATCTCTTTGATCTACTTGTTAAAGAGTTACGCTAAATGTTAAGTAAATTTTTTCTTTCTTTTTTAATGGTTTCTATTTTATGTATTTCTATACTATATGGACTGTTCACAATTGTTATATTTTTATTGTACATTGTAATTTTCATAAATATATAATAATTATTTTTCTCATTTTATATTTTTTGCCCTGATACATGACCCTTTGATTCTAATATTCTTACCTCTCTGCTCCTCTAACTTTTTCATCTTCATTTTGACTGTAGAAACTTTCTGAACCCCTTTGAGCCCCAAGGAAATCTCCAACATTTCTCTGTCAGTTTATTTAAATTTACGCTTCTTGTCATTAACAATGACTTCGATTTTACCTCTTATTCCAATCTGATGGTATTTTCCTCTTAGGCCATTTATGTTTACTGTGGCAAGTCATTTTTGGTCTTAGTTTGTTATTTTATTTTATAATTTATGGTTTATACTAACTGTTTTCTTCTCCCCTATGCATTATGTATCTTTGGAAGTTTTCTTTGTAATTTGAGAATATTATATAAGTGGAATCAAATAGTATGGGGCTTTTTGAGATTGGCTTATTTTGCTCACATAATGCCCTTGAGATCGTCTAAGCTGTTGTGTGTGTCAGTAGTTCGCACCTTGTTATTACTGAGTGATTCCTGGGTGTTGATGTTCCACGGTTTGTTTAGCAAGTCTCTTAACTTCTTTATTATCTTCAACTACATTTTATTTTCCTTTTAGTTCTGAAAAAAATGCCTAAAGTTGATTTTATTAATTACTCCCTTCCTCCTATCTTAAAGGACTTAATTTACTGTTTTTTTGTGTTTTTATTGGCTTTCTGAATTTGATACACACATTTTACCCTTTTGAAACTACTTTTAATGATTTCAGATTTTTCTTTTTAAATAAGTATAATGACTCAAATCTTTGTAATATAAAAATTGTAAGTAATATGAATATATTGCTGAAAATGTAAATTATTATTTAAAAAGTGTTTTTATGTTTCATTGAGGCGATATAGTGGAGTGGCTTAGGAGCACAGGTTTAGACTCAGATGACTCTGTACAAATCCAAGCTGTCTTGTTAAAGTTGGAGCATCTTTTGATTACTGCCGGCTGTGATCATATTTGCTGCTAAGTGGATTAATGAGGCTGAGGTTCACTAGACAAAAGACAGATGGCTAGTCAGTGAGGTGAGTAAATATAAACACCAGGTGGGCAAGTGATCACCAGCTAGGTTATTTAAAACTCTGTTGCTTGTCTCTTGTTATCTGAAGGTTTAATAAATCATCCTTTAATCTGTACCATTTGGAATTAACTAAAGCTGTAATCCACAACTGGAGTTATTATATTTGAAAAAAGAACCTGGATGTATGCAGTGTGAATAGGGGTGTTTGAGAAGAGGAGTGTTTTACATTATGAGAGAACACTGCGAAGGGAAGGAAAAATACCCACTTGTTCTAGGATGAGTGATATGGTACCAGAGTCATTTTTCCAATTTTTCAAAATTGCGGTAAAGTACACATAACATGAAATTTACCATCTTTATCATTTTTAAGTGTTTGGTTCAGTGGTGTTTCAGCATAATCAGATTGTTCTGCAAACATTGCCAGTATCCATCTCCAGAAATTTTTTTCATCCTGCAAAACTGAAATTCTTTAAAAAATAACTCCCCAGAAGACCTAAATAGACATTTCTCAAAAGAACATATACAGATGGCCAACAGACACATGAAATAATGCTCAGTGTCACTAATAATCAGAGAAATGCAAATCAAAACTACAATGAGGTATCATCTTACACCTGTCAGAATGGCCACCATCAAAAAGTCTACAAATGATAAATCCTGGAGAGGGTGTGGAGAAAAAGGAACCCTCCTACACTGCTGGTGGGAATGTAAATTGGTGCAGCCACTATGGACAAAAGTGTGGAGGTTCCTTACAAAACTAAAAACGGAGTTACTACATGATCCAGCAATCCCACTCCTGGGCGTATATCCAGAGAAAACTCTAATTTGAAAAGATGCATGCACCCCAGTGTTCATAGCAGCATTATTTACAATAGCCAAGAGATGGAAGCAACCTAAATGTATATCGACAGATAATTGGATAAAGAAGTTGTAATACATATATACAATGGAATACTACTCAGCCATAAAAAGAATGGAATAACACCATCTGCAGCAACATGGATGGACCTGGAGATTATCATACTAAGTGAAGTAAGTCATACAGAGAAAGACAAATACCACATGACATCAATTATGTGTGGAATCTAAAATAGGATACAAATGAACTTATTTACAAAACAGAAATATACTCACAGATATAGAAAACAAGCCTATGGTTACCAGAGGGGAAAGTGGGGTGATGGGGAGGGATGAACTAGGAGTTTGGGATCAACAGATACACACTACTACGTGAAAAACAAACAACAAACAACAAGGACCTACTGTATGGCAGAGGGAAATATATTCAATAACTTGTAGTAACTTAAATAGAAAAGAATCTGAAAAAGAATATATATATGCATATCTATTTATCTGAATCACATTGCTGTACACCAGAAACTAACACAACATTGTAAATCAACTATATATACTTCAATTAAAAAAAATAAAACAAAACTCCTCATTCTCCTCTCTCTTCCATCAGCCCCTGACAACCACCACTCTACTTTCTCTGAGTTTGACTACTCTAGATAAGCCATGTAGGTAGAATCATACAGTATTTGTCTTTTCATGACTGGCTCATTTCACTTAGCATAATGTCCTAACATTTCATCCATGTTACAGGATGTATCAGTCTTATACTTTTTAAGACTGAATAATATTCTATTGTATGTATAGACCACATTATTTTTATTCATTCAGCCAATTGATGGATATTTGGGTTGCTTCCATCTTTTTATCTGCTGTAAATAATGCTGCAATGACAATCATTTTAAAATATGGATTTAGAGCGTTTTTTTTTTCTGACTGAAATATGCTGAAGATAAATTAACCATCACAAGAGTGTAAACCACAGCAGGAGGTGATAATTTGTGTTAGGAGGCAGGATCAGTTGGCCGGTGGAAAGTAAGTGGATTGATATTGGAACTGAGGACTGAATCTTACAGCAAAACAGAGGAAGAAGAGTTAGTGAAAGAGATGTGGAAACCAGATAGAAAGCAGGACATTCCATCCCTGTCCTCTCATAGTTGCCCTTCATAGTCACCGTGTCTTCAAGTTTAGATTTTTGACATGATCTCCAAGTGAGATCACACCACCATATTTTGTCAGTATGTATTGAACGTTTAATTTAATAACACTACACATTTAAAACATTCCAAATTGTTTGAACTGTTACAAAAATGGAAGTGGCTTGGACTCCTACTAACCAATGATTGATTATCTTGAGAGGAAAATCAGGAGACTGTCTGGGAATGAGTAATCAAAGATACCAGGAATGTCAGATGTTGAGGAGATGCCAAAGGGAATAAAAACCGAGGAAAGATCATGGTATTCACGAAGGAGGCCACTGGAGTTCCTTAAGAGACAGTCTGTGTATTGTGGTGAAAAGGTCAAGGAATTAGTATATGGTAAGGAAATGGCGCTGGTCTCAAACATCCTTTAGAGGAGAGATTGGCAGTTAGAATTGTGCACATGTATTTGTGTATGTGCTGCTTGTTTTGTATACGTTGTGTGTGTGGAGGCCACTTTCCCTTGTTTGTTCACTTTTGCCCCTTTGATCCTGTCTCTTCCAATATCTCGTATTCTCTAGGGAAATGGAATCCTGGCTGAAAGGCAAGCCTATCATCCAGTTGTCACAGTGCCAAGCAGAGCAATACACTGAGCTTTTTATTCACACTGTGGTACTGACAGCCAGAGGTAGATACAAAAAGTTGTCATGAAGTCGGTTGTATATGATTGAGTCAAGTTATCTATAAAAGAGCTTTTCAGAAAACAGAAGTCGAGGTCCATAGCTTAGACCAATGGGGCTGAAGAGCAGACAGCTTCAAACAACCCACAGCGGAGGGGACAAGTAGGGTTTTGTATGGAGGAGCCTGGAGCTAAGTGTAGATACCTGGTGTAAACATCCACGCTCTCCCAGCTGGCTCCTTCAAGGGCAAGCAGGGACCATTTAAACAGTCTGCATGGGGCAGGCTTTTAATATTGTTACATATTACTACTTCTCAGCCATCAACATCACGGACCATTCACGGAATACCTGAGCCGGAACCAGAAACTCAGGGATGGACTTGATTCTGGGGTGCACCAGAAGCCATTGCTTATGACGTGTCTACCAAGCTCCAAGGAAGCATTTGACTTGAGCTTTTAGTTCTGTGACCCACTGAGGAGCATTTCCTGAGGACAGTAGGGTGAGGAGCCCGCTCCAACCTTCTCAAGTTTTCTTATTCTCTGCTTTTGTGCTCAAGCACCTGTGTAATCCTCGGAGGGCCCACAGAAGGAGCAGGCAGAGCCAGCGTCCATTCCTGGTGTCAGCAGAGCACCGTAGGGCTCCCAGGCTTGATGTGGAGTTGTTCTTGTCTTTGTGATTAAAAAAAAAAAATAGTTGTGTGCTGTGGCCTCTAAGCCAGTGCAGAGCCTTGGAACTATTTGTATTTGTGCAAAGAATAGTATTTTTTCTCTCCTTAATTAAGGGTGATTGTTTTACCTTTTATTACATATCCATCTGCCCATTTATCATTCAATTCCCACCCATTCATTCATTAAGCACACCCTAAGTGTCATACCCATGGGCACAAAAGGACTAAAAATATTCCTTGCCAACCAGACACAAGACCTGTACAAATGTAGAATCAAGTCTTACTGAAATTCAGACCAGGGAAAGAACGCATCTGGCTGGGAACAAGAAAAAGTAGGTTCTGATAAACTTTCTATTGAATATTTAGTGTGAACAGTTCCCTAGATGGTAAGGATTGGACCAGAAATTACGATCATTGGATTTTAAGTCAAATTTTGAACTCCTTGCAGGAAAAATCTGTATGTATGTAGAGTTATGGTAATTAGAGTGCTGGGCCCCTTTATGAAACACTTTAATCCGATCTGGTTCAGAATTTCATTTATTGAAGGATTTGCTTGCGTCTTTTCGATGTGTTCTAGTCTTTTAAATTGCATGCCCATTAAAACCTGAATACTGCTCTCTAGCCTTGGTTGCTGTTCAATAACAAGAAAGAACAATACTCAGTTTTCATCAGTTTTGTACATTGACCACTAGAGGGTAGCATTTTACTTATTTTAAGATTTGCTCCTACAAAATGTTGCGTTGTATCCAGAAGGCTTTGTGATGTGAAAAATCTTAAGATATTTGCGGGGAAACCCACCACTCTCTGATTGATATTAAAAGGACAGATAATATTATGTGACTCTTACCAATACCTAGGCAGAAAACCAAATAATTTGACCAAGTTGTTAGTCTTCATAGTTGAGAAGTTACTACGACATTTAGAATTTAAGTTGCTAATTACAGAGCCCCATCAAGATTTGCTTTTATTAAAGTACATTTTGATACACTTTTTTTTATGGTGTATATTATCACCCTATGGGGATGGGACATTTATAAATGCCCTCCTTTAAACATGCTGCATACAAAAATGTGTACATATCACAAAATCTCTTAGCAGTGACACCATTGCAAGGCTCCATTTCTTGTAAGTGGACCCCACCTACACTGGCTTCTTCCTCTGTCACCCTTACTATGCTTGTTGGCTTTCTGTTACCATTTCTTTTTGTAGTCCCTCATTTAGTATATTTTCATGTGTGCTTGCCTCGTATGCATTATCCCCTCAATTAGATTGTAAGCTCCTTGAGGGTGGGGACTGTTTTCTCTTTCATGCCCTACACTGTTCAAGATAAGGCGCAGAAGACACACTCAATAAAACTTCCTGAATCCAGTGAAGTGAGAGGTGATACCAGCTAGCCAAGCGCAAAGTTAGATGGTAAATTACCTGAAGGGCATCTGTGGGACCCTGCGACGTTATATGGAGACACCCAGTTTAATTCCTGGAGCCTGTCCTTGCCTCCCTCTATCACTATTCTAGTTTTCCTCATTTTGTGTCTCATTTCTTCAGGATGCAAATCAGGGCACTAATGTGGAGACGAGTCCCTGAAACATAACTGCATGATTTCCTGTAAATTCCTGTAAATTACTAAAGATGCTGTCCTCCACGTCCTTTGTCCTTACACAAAGCCAATCCTAATGATGGGAATTTCTTGGTCAAAATTCCTATGGAGTTCACAAGAGACATACTTCAGGTGACACTGTTTCTTAGAAACCTAGTACTTTTGGACAGAGTCCATGGTGAGGAAAGGATATATTTTTCTCTTTCCTGACTTTTCTAACCCTTAATATTGTCACTAAACACTCCACTTAATTCGATACTGTGCTTTCACATTCGAATTCAGTCCCTTTGGAGAAATTACAGAAGGTACACTGGATGGCTTGTAGGGGAGAGAGTAAAAGGGGAAGCAGAGACTAGTTAAAAAATTGCCATTTTCTTTACTGAGAAATTCTTTAAAATGGGGAACTAAGGAAATTAAGCCTACAGGGAAAGTTTTAGTTTGTTCAAACATGGGGGGTAAATCCATGCTTTTTTATTATAAGCACAGAGTTGTAGAGATTAATACTTCAATTGGGATATGAGAAGAGAGTGAAAATGACTTTTGTTTAGATCTATTGCACTGAGACGGATAAAAAAAAGTCACTTATTCATGAAATATCTACATCATTGACTATACAAAATGACCCTCCCATAACTGGCCCATTTTCCAAGACCATATATGTGTCAACATAAATGTACATTTTGGATCCCTTTCTTTATTCACCCAGTTTGATTTGAATAGCACTTCTTGTGGCTTTTGTTTAATTGCAAATTAATTATCCTGCAACCAAGTCCCAGGACTCCTATCCAGGATATGCTGCCTCATTTATTTTTTCTTTGCCTCAACCAATTAAAATTTCTGGATTCCACTGAGATTTTTGTATGGTGAATGATTATTTTACATAATCTAGGAGCAAGGTCTTTTCTGGTAACAATTATGATTTCAAAACTATTTCCTGAATAGACTGTCACTCTGTAAGAATAATGCAGTTCTAACACAAATGTTTGGATTGATAGTGTTCATCTCTTTAATGCCATGAAGGAAAATTTTTGTAAAGTAAAGACTTTAACATGGTCCAATAAGCAATTTAAAGTTTGAACAATCAGCATTAGGGAAAGTGAGACATTCCATACACAGGCTTCATAATTGCTCTGAGGCAGTACATCCTGAAGGCATGTGCACATATGCACTTTTGAGAAAAATTTATGAGCAGGGGATGAAGAAAGAGTTTGTACAGTTAACTTCTCAGGAAGAAAAGACTGTGTGTCCTTTACTGTTTACACAGAAGAATTACGGAGACCACCTGAGTCCTTGAACACCCCATGCACTAATTTTTGAGTTTTTGAAACTGGAAATATTGGCAATAAAGTTTTTAATCAGAGGGATATAGAAAGTGTATTTGCTGTGGATCGTGGCCATTGGATGAGGGAAAAAAACCAGATGTAGACATGGGAAGCTTAAGATGATTATAGAAGTGATAGGTGAGTTTCAGAGAAAAAGAATAGAAATTTTAAAAGGTTGAGATCACAGGAAGAGAATATTTAATTATGGAAAATTGATTTAAAAATTATTAAATTGGGAGTTCAAGATTTGCAGATACTAACTGTTATATATAAAATAGACAAACAATAAATTTATACTGTATAGCACAAGGACCTATATTCAATATCTTATTGTAACCTATAATGAAAAAGAATATGAAAATGAATATACGTATGTATACGTATGACTCTGCTGTACACCAGAAATTGACACAGCATTGCAAACTGACTGTACTTCAATTAAAAAAATTATCAGGTTGTAAGACATATCTTTTTCTGTCTTCTGAGGGGCATCTTAAAAAAATAGAGATACTTGTAAAATTGATTTTTCTATTATTATTCAGTTTTAAGTATAATCGTATATGTAATTGTTCAACATGTCTGTAGATAAGTTTTCTGTTGTTTTTGAAAGTGAACCCGGATGTTACTGAGATCAACTAAATTTTCTTAATTTTAACTTTTGCGTGAAAGTAAAACATTCTAAGAGTGGTGTTGGTACATTTGTGTTACACAGAGGGTAACACATTTGTGTTACTCACCTTTCTATTTCTATATTTATATGTATATATTATTTATATCATACTAACCAAATTGACAACACTCTATATTAACAATTAGCTTTTTCAGCACTGTTTAAGATGCTTCCACATTTCTATAATTAGAAATTATATAAACTATATAAATTGACACCCTTAATTGCACAGTAATGAGCTTAGCTTCTTTTGAAGGCTTTTTGTTTTGAACAGGACTATGGAGGTGCTTGCATTTAAAAAAAATAAATAACAACCCTCTACAAATAGGGAAAGATTGAGGCTTGCTGATATGGAACCCAGATCTCATTGCTTAAAAAAAAGTATGTAGGAAGAGACTGTAATTTTCATTACTATCTTTGGGCTTGGAGAAATGCCCAGGTTAGTGACAAAGGGAATTTGGGGGAAGACTCTAAATCTACCGCATTGTAAGAGACAAATGGAAAATCTGATGGATAGCTTCATTTAAAACATAAGCCATGGAAAATCTTTGAGAGTTAAAGTAGTAATAGCAAGATTTCCATTGATTTTTTTCCAAATTGAAGTATTACTATCATTGAACAATTTAAATTATTTTGAAAATTAGTAGCAACGCAGCTGTAGGCCACTAACTACAGTCAGACTCATTATGAATTTGCTTTTGGGGCCAGTTTTCACATACTCTCAGCAACCCAACCTTGAAACCTAATTGTCTTCTCTGATCTTTGTCATATCTTTGTTTTTTTTGTTTGTTTTGTTTTGTTTTGGAGGGAGAGGTAATTAGGTTTATTTATTTATTTGATGGTGCTGGGGGTTGAACCCAGGACTTTGTGCATGCTAAGCATGCGCTCTACCACTGAGCTATACCCTCCCCTCTTTTATCATATCTTTGAAGCACATTTCCCTTGCATTCATCTCTTCTTTTTTCAGGTGCTATCTTATGGTGTCTAGGGCATTGCTTCTCTTACTTAATGGACACACAAATTCCCTGAGGATTTTATTAAAATTCAAATTCTAACTCCATAACAAGTTCCCAGGTGATGCCTGTGCTGTTGGCCTGTGGGTCATACTTTGAGTAACTGGGCGCTCCAAGATACTACAGTGGCATCTTATGTGACTGTCACTAGACTGGTCTTTCTACAGCACTTTTTAAAAATTGAAGTACATAAAGCACTTTTTAAATAAAAATCTTCCTTTGCTAGAAAACATTCACAGATCTACCAAATATAGTTTAAAGCCAAAATTAAGTCATTTTCCACTCTTTATAATTCTAATACAGCCTTCTAACTTTATCTTCCACACTCCCTTTCAGGAACGCTGAGTTTTAGTCAAACCTGTCAAATGTTCTTTCTCTGCTGAGGTTTCACTTCCACTCAAGGGGTGGATGTAGTAGGATTACTGACTCGTTCCCCACCCCCCAAATCCACCCCGGAAGAACAGGGAGAGAAAACGGAGGAAACTGTGGGCAACCGCGGATTTGAGGTATGGAGGAAAGGGAGATGTTTTGAACACGTGCGGGATGATACCTTTGCCCTGGGCAGGAGGCAGCTCAGCTCAACGGGGCTCAGTTGAAAGCTTCTTCCATTTCTTTGGGACGATGCAGTGACAGAAGAACTTGCAGCAACTCAGCTCTGAGCTCAGGTATCCCCAGCAGGGCAAGTAGGGCAGTGTAGTCGCCTATCGCCTATCGCCTATCACTTGGGGGAAGCTGACCTCAAGGCTCTTCATACTTAGTCCTCACTACGCCTTGGGTTGAGGAAGTACAGTCTCTTACATTTGTGAGATGGTTTTCAGGCATCGTCTTCATTAGATTTAATTTGCCATGTTCTACCTGTTTATAAGAAAAGTTTGGAAGTGTTCTTTCTTATTCTATGTTTAAGCATAATTTAAGCATAAATTCAAATTATGTGGTCTTTGAGAGTTTGGTAGAATACTCTTGTGAAGCCATCTGGGCCTGCTGCCTTTTCAATAGGGTAGTTTTTTGGAAAAGTTTTCTCATTTTTTCCCTATGGAAATTAGTCTCCTTGAGCTATATTTAATGGGATCAATGTTGATATATTAAACTTACTGAGAAATTTCTGTTTCATTTCTGCAATATTGGCACAGAGTTGTACAAAATAGTTTCTTAAATATTTTAATTCCCTTTCTCAGTGATTATTTCTTACTGTGTATATTTATGCTTCCCACCCTTTTTATCCCTAAATAAGTTAGCAAGTGGTTCCGCCCTCCAAAATCAGCGTTTTTATTTATTAATTCTAATAATTTCTGCTTTTATTACTTTTTTTGTTATTTCTTATGGTTTACAATGTTTATTTTGCATGTTTTCCCTTAGAATTTCAGGGAAATTAATTTATTTTTCATTTTTATTGCTATAAATGCTAAGGGCTATAAACTTCCCTCTGATCACAGCTTTAATTATATCTCATATAGTATGCTTTTATTATCATTATTTTAAAAAGAAGTCCTACAATTTAATCTAGCATTTCCCTTTTCAACAAAGAGATGTTTAGTAGAGAGTTTTTTACATTTTCAGCTGGAAAAGACATTTTAAAAATTTGTCTTACTAATTTCTCTTTATGTTGTACTCCAATTAGAGAATGTTGTTTGGATTATTTCTACTTTTTGGAAATTACTGAGGATTTCTACACAATATATTATGTGGCCAATTTTGTGAATGTTATATATGCATTTGAAAAGAAAATACGTAAACTATATTGGTGGTAAAATTAAATATAGATTCACATGATCTACCTTATTCATGATGTGAGAAGTATTTTATATCCTCCCTCATTTTATTTGTCTACTTGATTTAATTGGCCTGGGAATGATACAGTAAAGTCCCTGTATTATTATTGTGTTTTTGATCATTTCTTGAGGCATTTCCTGGAGTTTCTGTTTTATGAAGCTGGTGGTTGTGCTTATGGCTGTTTAAAAATATTATCTCCGTTATAAATTGTGACATTCATCATTTTAACATGCCCTTCCTTGTCTCATTTAATATACTCTTGGGGCTGACTTAAGCCTTGTTTCATACCAAGATTGTCAACCCTGCTTTTGTATTAGCTTGATATAACTTTGTCTATCCCTTTATTTTTAGCTTCCCTAATCTCTGTCTCATGTGTTGATAGCATGTAGCACAGAGTTGGGTTTTACTTTGTGAGTTAATTTGAAAATCTCTTTAATAGGCAAATTAAGCTCACTTTCATATATTGATATGACTGATGTGTTTGGTCTCAACTCATTATTTTTTATATTTACTGTATATATTTATTGTTATGGTTACTACTTTTCTCCATGTGGTCTGTTTCTTTGCTTTTTTGGAGGAGGCTGGAGTGGGCAGAGGATTTAATTTGGTATTTAGAAAAGTTTCTATTTTTTTCTAGTGGTTACACTTCTACTGCTTGGCTTGTCAGCTTAAAATGATATCCTTCTGTTACTATATGGTATTCAGTAAATGTGTTTTTTTTTTTTCTTTCTTTCTCTCTTTTCCCTCTCATTTCTTTAGTTATATTTTAAAATTTTATCAAGCTATGTAACAGTTACATACTATTCTTTCACCTTTTTCCCACCTTTATTGTAGTCTTGGATCTATAATTAAATACATACATTAAATATGCTCAGTGCTCACCAGAAGTTCTTTTTGCTGGCCGAAGCTTCCCCTCTAGTAGATCCTAAGGAAGGACTCATGAGTACT
The DNA here is from genome assembly GCF_009834535.1 of Camelus ferus. Lineage (NCBI taxonomy): Eukaryota > Metazoa > Chordata > Mammalia > Artiodactyla > Camelidae > Camelus > Camelus ferus. Next base: position 40,330,527 of record NC_045700.1, read on the forward strand.
GTATTCTCTGGGTTGTCACATGTTTAAAATGATTTTCTATTACCCTGATCCTCTGTGTGCAGAGGTGGGAGATTTGAGTGGTTTGCTGGGATTCTTAGTTCAAGAATGCCTTATTCTGTTGTAGCACTTTTTGGAGAGGCCAGTTGGTATATATTCTGGTTCTGATTCTCTTTGGTTTCTTAGTATTTCTTAATTTCTAACACTTGCTCCTACTTTCCCTTTATCACCAAGCCTCCAGGGATGCCCCCCAACCGCACCACTGGGTTCCCTTCCTCCGCCCCAGAGGGCTTACCTTCCCCAATACCGCCATCTCTGCCCCTGTGCACTTTTCTGTCCCTTCCTTTCATGTTTCCAGGATCCAATGCTCTGATCTCCCTGGTCTCATCCTTGTTCTAAGTATTTCTTCAGTCCAGGTGAAATTTCTTTTTCTGGGAGTGAGTTTATATCTTTCAGGGTCTGTAGCTGGTGGGTCCCACTGCCCTTTCTTTGATTTTTCCTCAGGCCTGGGCCCTGGAGTGGTCCTACAGCTTTGGAGGCTTACTCCTTGTTTAGATGTAAACTGAAGATTGCTGCATTCTCTGTCTCCTGATTATGGTGGTAGACATGGGTTACCAATGGTTTTATTTGCTCCCTTTTCGAATCTATGTGGTCTTTCGAGAAAGTGAGCAGAGATTTGAATTTAAATGGTCACCATCACCCAATGGGAACTCAAGGAGCAGTGGATAACACTTTTTTATTTCAGTAATTTCAGCCCAGTTGTATTGTGAGAACTTTCAGGGCACACCCAATACAGTTTCAGGCATATAGTAAATGCTAGTTAAACACCTGATGATAAATGCATTAGTAGATATTATAATTCACTTTAGCAAGAAAGATTAGAGAGGAACTAGTCTAATATTTAGGACAAAATAATCATGTTTCTCTTGTCTAAATTTTATTAGTTGCTGACACAGTGGCTTTATTGTTGCCAGAGTACCAGTGATATAATGTGGAAATTAAATACAGAAGTTGTTTCATTTATTTGGATACAATTCTGAGAGACAAAGTGAGGTGAGGCCCCATCAGAATAGAAAGCAATGTGGTAAAGATGATTTCTCCTAATACCGCAGGAAGTTAAATGAAACTTCTGTGTAAAGAAAATAATAAGCTAAGCTTTGATTAAAAAATTCACATATACTAAGTTCTCTACTTCTAGCTACTTGGAAGGATGTCAAGAAAAAAAAATTTGTGAAATTCATGGAATCTTGCCAAAGATTTTGATCAAGGAATGTTGGCAGGCTGAAGGAAATGTCTGATAAAGTAAATGTTGCCAACTAAGTTCAGTGTTTACATTAGATGGTTTTCTTAAACTTAGTTGTGTAGTTCTGGGATGACACAAAAATAGAGTGACTCAGAAAAGATGAATCAGTACTACTTTCAATGGACAGAAAGGGCAGTGATGCCCATCTTTCTCTAGAGCAGAATTTTCTGTGATGATGAACTTGCTCCAAATCTGTGCTTTCCAACGATAGCTACTAGCCACAGGTGTTGAATGCATGAGGAGCTACATTTTTAACTTGCCTATTTTAAAGAGTTTATGTAGCCACTGTTGTTCGTAGCTCCTATACTGGACACTGCAGGTGTCCAGAGAGATGTTCTTGAGCTCAAGCTTGAAAGTATATCTAATGTGGGAGAGAGAAAAAGAACAAAAGAGGAATTTGGGTCTCATGAAGAAGTCAGGGTCCTGTCTGTCTATCTACCCAACTATCATCTATCTAAGAAGGAAAGAGAATGACTACTTTTCATGGGGGAAAAAGGAAAATGCTTTTTCTTTTTTTTTTTCTTCAGATTTTTTTAAACATTTTTTTGAGTTATAGTTATTTTACAATGTTGTGGGGAAATGCTTTTTCTACTCTTGGGTGAGCCCAGAACTACTTGTTGCAAAGTGTCAAGGATCTTAAGCTATTGCCGTCACTCTTTCATATCAGGCTTTGTTATACATCTTTATGCTCAACTCTGTTATTCCCTGATTATTGTTCATGTTAGGGAAATCCATACATATCACTTGGTGAGTTGAATATTTTGAATACTAAGCTAAGAAACACATAGACACACCCAACCCATCCTCGCATTTGTCTTGCTGTTAAGCCAAGAGCTATATGGAAATTTGTTAACCACATCCATGGTTTACTGGTTTGTTGGATTGCTTAAGGCTTAGGCTCTTGGATTCAGGACCCGGGCTGCCTGGGTTTCAATCCTGGATCTTCCATTTATTAGCTGTGTTACTCTTGGAGACATAGTTAAAGTTTTGTATAGGTTTCCCCAGGGGTTTTTTATGAAGATTAAATAAACTTATATTTGTAAAGTGTATAAAGTAGTGCCTTGCACCATTTATATTAACAAATTAAATTAAAATTTAAATAAAAAGATTAGGTGTTGCCAGTATTAATGACATTTTCTCAGTCATCAGAGCTCGTTCAAATATGTGCCACATGGTGGACATCAGAACTCCCATCAGGTGGTGGCCAGGTTGGTGCTGGTTTGGTAGGCTTCAACTCTGACGCTTGGGCTTCATGTTCAGGGTCTCAAGATGGTAGAACAAACATTGTTGCCCTCTACCCCCAGGCAGAGAGAACAGGAGAACTGTTGAGGCTTTTAGTGAGATGAGTTTGAAATAACTGTACATAAGAAAAACACATTATCTGACTTTGCTACTTCGATTTAGCAATCTTGAGACAGATCTGTTTGCAAAGTGCGAATAGGTGCCCAGGTTAGGCTAATAGAATACTCAATATTCTGTTGCCAAGGATCTAAGCCTATTCACGGTATCCTATTTTTAGAGTGTGCAAGAATGAATCAGAGACCTATGATTAATTATTAATGATTGTGAAATAACACTGTTGGATGACAGAAAGTAGAAAGTTTTAGTAACAGCTGCTTTGATGATTACTTTTAACAAACACATAAAAGGGTTTTTGAAGTTATATTTTACCTCTTTGGAACATTGCTTGTTTTGAAACACTTTTTTCCTAAATGTCTGTGGTTTAGTCCTATCTTGAAAAGGAAAGACCTTGGCAATGAACAGCTCCAAAAAGATTAATTATAGCTCTTTATTTATTAGCATGCAAACTAAATTCTTAAAATTTGTGAATGTCTGACAACCTGTCAGATTAAAAGAAAACTTTTTCACTTTGGCTTTCAGTGTCTATAATAATTAGTGATATTGATCACTCAGTAAGGTAAAGCCCTCTTCTCTCTAGGTTAGATTGATGAGAAAACTCAGAGGTAGAAAAGTTAAATACTTGGTCAGGGTCACACAGATGGTAAAGGATGGACTTGATTGTGAGCAGTCTGACTCTAAAGCCTGCACTCTAACACAGATTTCTTTTCTGGTTTACATTAAGGACTCCTCATATGTCACTAAACAAGGACATGGACAGATTACATCTTGTACGGATTTCATCCTTCCATATTTTACTGTAGCCACTCATTTGTTTAACAAATACTGAGCACATGCTAGGCTAATAATAGATGCACTTTACTGAGCATTTATTTACTAATCATTTAAATGTATCATTTTATTTAACACTTACAGCAACCCTGGGCCGTAGCTTAGAGACCTACGGGGTACCAGATGTTGCTGATACAGGCATTGAGGATATGGTGATGTTCCAGGAGGCAAAATATTCTCTGTTCTCTTGGAGCTTGTGGTCTGGTGGGGAGAGGCTGACAATAGGAACAAGAGTAAATGAAGTGTGCAGCCCATCTAATGTGATAGTGCCACCATCCTCCAAGCAGGGAAGGGAGATGGAGAGTCAAGGGCACGTGTGATGTGGCTGCTACAGTAGGGTGATGTGAGAAGGTTTCAGATGACATCTGAGCAAGGATTTGAAGGAGATAAAAGAGCAAATGTAAAGACCACACGTTAGTACCTTTAACTTGAAGAACTTCATACCTGAAGGCACGTGCCAGGCAGCTTCCTTTTACTCCCCACCCCAGGATGCACTCTCCATCCTTCTCCACCCTTCTTTTTGTCATGGGAGAGCAGGCTGTGTGGCCCACATCAAAAGGCAACTTTGCACTTTGGCTTACAGTTAGGTTCAGCTGATGCGGAGTTCTGGCATGAGATCAGAGAGGGGAGAAAGTGAGGTCGGGGTACTTATTCCCTCTCTTCATCTCCAAATAGAGCCCTGAATAATATGGGGCATTGGGGAATCATCATTAGCCCCATTTTAGGAAGTTAAAATGTGATGCAATAAAAAATGAAACTATTTGATCTAGGGATAACCTGAATGGTGTAATTAGGATAAGAATGAAACTTGCTTCAAGTACCTAACGTTTTGCTTACTAAAATTAGCCTGTGGAAGGATATAGTTCTCTTTCCAGACCCCTTTGAGCACTGATGACATTTATTGACCCTATAGCTAAAAGAATGCAGGTGCATGTACACACACACACACACACACACACACACACACAGGCACATGCAGTTGCTTGCAGTTTCAAAGGGTTAACAAATTTCTTTGAAACCCTTCTGCTACAGATCTATAAGACCCTTGGCTCCATGAAAATGGGAGATGCCTCCTATCTTCAAGTGATTCGTTACATGGAATTTCTCAGCAGCTAACATTTAACAATGCTTAGTTTTGTGGTTTCAGTGAAGAAGGTAAAATAAGTATTCCCCAGTGTATTTGGAGACTGAACAAAGCTTTATTATGCATTCCATGTCTAGGCTTACAAGTTAGCCATGCACTGTCAGGAAGCATTTTCAAAATTAATGTTTTCTATACATTGTGTGTCTTATTAGAAGCTGTAATTTTCATCTAAAGGCACAATATGTCTAGAAATATTTTCCAAGTGGACATGTATTAATGAAATGATGGTACATAATATTTTGAGGCAGATAAAATGCTACTTATTGGATAGAGATAACTCAAAATATTACTCTGATACACTATCCTCATGAAAACTGTAAAAATTGAAATTGCCATCTCCTCTAGGATGACCTGAGTTCCTTGAAAGTATGGACCCCATCTTCTTTGCCTCTAAATTCCTGCAACATAGGACATCATCAAATATTGATAGCTGTGAATTATTTGCTTTGGAAAGAAAATCACATTTATTTATTGGTGATAAATAGATATGAACAGCTCAGGTTTCTGTATATAATAACATCTAGAGGAGGTCTTTAATTCAGGATAAGGATGATGAAAGAATGTGCTGAGATGCATACTTGTACAGACTTTGGGTATTTTCTGTACAAGTTAACTTAGGCACGTACTCACACACACATGCTAAAAAAGCACTATGACTCCTTGCATGAAAATCTTTAACAGTATTTATAATTCATTAAGTTGGTGGTAATTTATTATAGGAACACAGGAATTCCATAGGAATAGGAATAAGAAATAAGTACATTTACCCAAAGGTAAATGAAACATGTACATTTACCTAAAAATAAACCATGAAAAGGCTTTTCAGAGCCATTTAAAGAGTAAGACAAGTACATTCACATAATGCTGCATTTGCTCTTTGACTTTTTTCAAGATGTGTGTAGAACTGACACAGAAGAAGGAGAATAAAACAGATTGTGGTAAATATTGTAATTGTCTCATGAGCCCATGTCTCTCCGACCTCTGGTTGCTTCATCGCATTGCCTGCTTTGTGTGTGACCCACCTGCCTCACTTTTGTAAGGGCCCTTGTCGTTATATTGGATCCACCAAGATTATCCAGGATAATCTCTCTACCTCAAAATCTTTAATTTAATCACATCTGCTAAGTCTCTTTTATCATGTAACATAGTCACAGATCCCAGGAATAAAGATGTAGGCATCTTTGGGAGGCTGTTGCTATGCCCACCGCACTGTGATAATGACCTTCCTTCAGGTGCCACTGCTCCTTGAGCTGGGATGTAGCTGCTGGTCCAGAGCTTTAGTTTCTAAGCAAGGAATAACGAATCCTGGTCTTTGCTTAAATATTTATTAATGAATAGGGTTTAGCTCTTTTTATTTATTCATGAGTTCATCCCTTCATTTAATCAATACACTGAACCTTAGTTATTTATTTTGTTGGAAGTGTGCTTCCTTCCAAGAAATACTGTAAAATGTTAGCTGATTATTTTACAGGGATACAAATTGCTACAGGTTGCAGGGGCAAAATAATTGTTAGTGTTACGAGAGTTGTTTTTTTACTGTCTAGTGATGGGGCTTTGATTTTTTTTTTCTTTTTTTTTTTTTTAGATGGGGAGCATTCAGTGCTTAGAGTCTGATCTAAAAGCAGATTTCCCTACTAGGTAATACCGTGAGACTGTCTATGAAATTATCATCTAACATTGCCTCTCAGCAAGCAATTCAGGAGTATTATGGTTTCACTGCTTTATGTCCAATATTCTAAAGGTGGCACAGACTTTCCCCAGAAGGGATGATGTGGCTCAGGGAAAAGAATTAAAGCATCATTCAGCATTTTTTTTCCCATCCAAATGTAAAGAAAGGACTATGACTTTTAAGATCATCACATGGTAGTAGCCATTTCTAAATCATAAAATGCCTGTTCATCAGTAATCAGCTTCAGTCTCAAAAAGAGGTCATAGAATGTTCTAACTAGATGAAAAATAAGAGATTAGTTGGTCTATTTTTTTTCTTTGTACAAATGAGGATCCTGAGACCCAGAGGGGTACTGACTTGCCCAAGGCCAAACAATTAATTAGAACTACTAGGACTAAGCTCAGTTTCATTCTTCTGACTTTCTGAAGAGAATTCTTTTGAGCATATTTCCATTAAGAAATATGTACTGAACATTCTTGTAGAAATACGACTGGGAATTTTAGCACAATACTGCAACAGAAATGACTTCTTGAAGATCCCTTGTCTTGTTTCTTGTTTTCCTTTCTCAATGACTATTGCAAAATATTACTTATAATCTGTTGTGTGCGTGTGTAATGCAAATTGTAGTCTGCTAGTTTCTTTTAGATATAACGACTGATAGAAATGTGGTGCCTGTCTTTGGAGGCTTTAGGCAAAGTCACAAGTTCAACTGAGATGCAAGTTAGTACACAGAAGAACCAAATGGGTGTTGCCAGCCTTCCCTATGAGAGTCATCAGTATAAGTAATGGAGGAAATAAGAAATAAACCTTGATGATTGATGGTATGTCATGGCATAAGTGGCAACAGCTCAGGGAAGCCAGGATGTGTAAAGAAAAGGAGTTTGGCTAGACAGGGACAGAAGGGTAAAGAGATTTGGGCAAATAAACAGCTGAGGTAAGGTCAGATCCTCCATTGTGACCTGATTCTCACTTTCAGTATCCAGCACCCTTTCTTCAGTATCCTTCTCTATAGTCGCTGAAGATGTTTAAGTGGAGAAGTGACATTATTGAAGCAGTTCTTTGTGATATGCAGTTTGCCAAACTGTGCTGAGTGTCCAGATATAGGGTGACCAGTTTGGAGGTTAACAGAAGGGTCTAAACCCAAAGTATTGAGGACAGAGGGAAGTCCAACCACAAAATCTGTGAGACTCTGGTGATTGGCAGTCCTCTTCTCCAACAGCGAGAGTGGAGCTCCTCCTCCTCTATTCACAGGCCAGTCTCACCGGTATTCTCAATGCCATTTTTTCCCACTTTCTCAGGAACTTTTCTTTTTGTAACTTTCCTCTATCCTCTCTCATTACTTCCCCTCTCATTATTGGTCCCCTCCTTTCAATAGTCTCAAATCACTCTCATCTCAAAAACAAAATTTCCTTTCCACTGTAGCCCTGCCTTTTTTTCTCTACTGCTAAACTTTTTCCAAGTTTCAAAGTTTCAAGGAAGTATCTAGGCTCACTGCTTACATCTTCCCAATTGTATAAAATCAAACAGGTTACTTTGTACTTCCTAACTTTTTAATAAATTAACAGATAACTCCAGTCTGATTTCTACTCTGACTTCTTTCATGCAGTTACTCTGGCTAAAATCAGCAGCACCTCTAGAAGACATAGTCCAGTCACGCTGTTTTCTGTCCTGACTTGCCTGACTGACCTCTGATCCACCTTCAGCATCGTTTACTGCTCATTCTATCTGAAAATATTTTCTTCTTTGGTTTCTATAATCCCACATTATCCTCATTTTCCTCATTCTTGGGTTTTAGTCCTTCATTTTTTGTTAATCTACTCTGTTTATCCAAGCAATCACTTCCTTTCTAACCACTTCAATTACCATCTGTAAATTGGCCCTGAATGTATACCTCCAGCCAGGATCCTCTGTTTCCACTCTAAGAAATGCATATCCATTCACTTAAGCGACAAGTCCACTTCAACATCTAATAGGACTTCAAACACCTGTTCAAAACTGAACTCGTGATGTTTTCCTGCAGATTTCTTCCTCCCAAGTATTTCAGTAAATTGAGCCACGATAACCCAGTTTTTCATGTTAGAAACCGGAGTAATCACAGATCTTTCTTGACACTCTTCTTTTCTGGCATCCAGTCAGTTACTGACTCAAGCTGATTCTGCTTCCTAAAGATCTTAAATCTCTCCCCTTAACTCCATTTCTGCTGCTGCCACTTTAGTTTAAAAAACCACCTCTCACTTGAGCGATTAATGATCTGCTCACTAGATAACCTCTCTTCCACCCCCAGTCCATTTTCCACATAAGAGCTGGAGTGTTACATAAAAGCCTGTGACAATCACTAGTAATTAAGAGAATCTGGGTATAATGTGATTCGTGATTGGTTGGTATTCCCCATTCTCGAACAGAGGTGGGGTAGAGTTCTCATCTTTTGTTGGAGAGGCCCAAAGGAGATGGCCCACGGAGGAAATTTCAGGAGCTCTTATTTTAGAAAGTGGATAAGGAACTTCCCACTCCCCCAGTTTTCTCCCAGTCCTGTTTCCCTGGATGGTATCAGCAAAACAAGAGACTTCTGCCATTGCTGCTCCTGTTGTGTAAATCTCATCCATAGCACTCAGAAGCATCCCTACCAATATTTAACCTGGAGTGGACAACCGCCACTAGATGGTGCCAAACCCAGGCTGGGACACAGACCCCGCCCGACTGGAAGGAATTTGGACAGCTCTTCTGGGCTGGGCTCCCGCGACGGCCTGCCTACTGTCTCAGTAGGCCCGTCCAGGTCACTGCATTAACCTAACTGTAACATAACACCACATTTAATAGCAGTGGAAAATTCTGGGCCGCACTTACTGTGTTATGAAAAGGCTTTAGTGTATTTTATAAACTCAAATCAGAATGTGTCACTTCCCTTGTTAAAAATTTTCCACATTTGTTTTTCCTCTTAGAATAAAATCCCTAATCACATGGGTTTTAAGGCCAGATTTCAATCTCCAATGCTTAAGGGGAGCAGGTGTTGGTCATGAATGTATGATCCACCTGCCTGTAAGAGTGTAGCGAGTAGTGGGGCCTGGAGGCATCTGTACCTGTATTTCCTGTCTAAAGGCATTCAGATTCAATTAAAAATCGAACAGGGGTGGAAGGCGTAGCTCAGTGGTAGAGTGTGTGTACAAGGTCCTGGGTTCATTCCTAGTGCCCCCGTTAAGGGAAAAAAAAAACAACAAACCAAAAACAAAACAGGAGCAAACTATAAATATGCCAAAGGAGAGGGAAAAACCAGCACTGCATTCTGGCCACGGCTTCATCGTCTTGTCCTCTTGCTTCCCTTGGCCGTGCTGCAGTCTCACGATGTCAAGCTCCTTCCCACCTCAGAGTTGAAGAACTGACCATTCCCTCTCATGGAATGCTTTCCTCCTTCTTTTGACCTGATTAGCGATTTCTTATCTTATAAACATTAGCTTAAAGATGACTTCATCATGGAAGCCTTCCCCTTTTGTACTCCTGACACAAAAATAGATTTCATCCCCCTGGTATACCATACTTATCCCTTAGCCTTTTTTCCTCCCAAATTATGATGATCTAATGTCTGTCTTTCCTTCCCCATCCATCCACTGAATCATCCATTCTGTAAATCTTTACTAAGCATCTACTTTTCATCAGGGATCTTCAACTTATTGTAAGCAAGCTCATGGCAGGGTTCCTAGCATTGACCGGTTGGAAAATGAGTATAGAGGAGAGAGAAAAGGGGATTCAAAAAAAGCTTTGGGGTGGGAAGGCTGGAAAATGTTAAGAATACCCCCAAGAATGTAGGAAGATCAGGACAGAAGCTGGTTTTAGGGCTGGGGGAATTATCTTTCATTTCAGGATTGTGGTGAGACAGTCAAAGATTAGTGTCTCGTTTACAAGAGAAGCTGAAGACCCATTTGAGAATCACCTGCAGAGGTATGATGCATGAAGCTATGAGAATACTTCCAATCTCTGAGGCACAGAATAGGAATAAAGAAAAAAGAAATGGCATATTTGAAGGGCACTCTAGGAAAGTTAGCTCAAAAGGAATTTTTTCACATTATGTCTCTAATACAAGTTGACAAAAATAGCCTTTTTAAAAAAGGAAATAAATATATTTAGCTCAAGTCAAATAGGACAGTTAAAGTCCATGATGTATACTGTTCCACTAGCAAAGAATGGTGTTAACACTTCTAAAGTGGAAAAAAACCCAGTAAGGTTTAGCTCTGAGCAATAATTGTACAAGTTGGAGCCTTAATTAGCCAATTAAATCTTGCTTTCCTCATCCTTACTATTATCTAAATATATATTTTGTGTTGTTGGAAAAACTCCTCTCTTTGAAACAAGCCCTAGAAATATTATTCGATAGAAACCCATCTGCACAGTGATTGAGTCACAACAAATCCAGATTCCTGGAATCTGTGAGAAAGGCTTGTGCTTGTCACATCATCCTCTTCTAGTTCTACGCCCAGGACCTGGCAGGTTTCTCAGAGAACACATTTTCTGTGCTGCTATGCTCAGTTAACTCGCATGAGGGCAGCAGAGAGGCAGAGTAGACGCTGGCACTGATGAGCAAATTAGAGAAGCCTGAAGCTCTAATTTTGGGCGTAGTGTTTTCAGAAACACCCCTTCCAAAATTAAATTGCATCCTTTACCTTTTTAAACAATCGTCGATTTACCTGCCCTTCTCCTTTAAAAGGACAATCAGACCTGCGTCTAGGAATAGGTAAGTAGTTGTGAATACAGACATATGCAAGCACTGTTTGCTCAGAATACATTTCCTAATTTTTCCCGGGGAGTTACAATTTGACAAAAGATTTACTCAGTAAATACTTACTTGTACTGTCTTACATCCTTAAGAATGATTATTTTGAGCACCGTCCGAGCCCTGTCTCCTGTTTGGAGACATACGGAAGCACATTTTGATTAAATATAGTTTGCATAAAGATTGGTGAAATAGAACAGCTTTTGTGTTAGATTTGTGAACTGTCTCTAGCTGGATCCAAGTTTGCAATGAAAAGTTGTTGAGTTAATTTGACTCGTAACTGAAAACTTACGAATATTAAACTATAAAGATAGAGGTTAATATACTCCCCGGCCTCAGGATCCCTATCTCTTGAGAATGCCTTTGTTCTCTCAGCCAGGTGCCTTTTCCCCACTGCCAACCCACCTCATTTTGCAGCCACTTCATTCTTTTGCCTAAATTCTCCAGGTTCTTCAGGTCCAGGCAGCCTGCCCCACTGCTTCTCGATTTTCTTGGCCATTGTGTGCCTCTCCTATTTCCTTCCATGGAGCCCTGTAAGCGCCTGATTTTATTTCCGGAATCTAGCTCTGTGTACTTAGTAGGGGCCCAACTGAAAAAAAAGAACACTTAGAATCTTTTTCAAGGAGGTGGGAGTGAAGGGTAAGAGGAGGAGAGGACTCTTGACACTGTGAAGAAAAGGTTGAAAGGGGATTTGCTACCCTGCTTATTGTAGGGTGGGGTTGTGGGGTGTAACTTTGAGGCCATTTGGTGGGTAAGACCAGATAGACCTGAGGCCTATAGCTAGTCAGGTCTTTCGTCACATGAGTCAATACTGATGAGAGCCAGGGACTTAAAAGAAACAAAAGCGTGTTTGTGAAAATGCTTTGTGTGGTGCTAAGAACTGAGGAGTGAGCACTCTGTCATCGGTTGTTTAAAAACAAAAGAAGCTTAGACCTTGTAGTGATCTTAGCAAAATTCTTCTCCTGTAGCTTTCTGGTTGTTAAGGTGGTTCTCTCAAGGGCATCAGTTTGTGCTAGAGGTCACTGCAGTGCGGTGGGGAGAGAGAGAGCTCTTTCTGGAGAGGACTCAGCTTGCCTTCTTAGCATCTTGTTGCTAGGCAATGGCTCCTCCGGTGAAAGCTCATCTCCCTCTTTAAAGATGGAGTGAGGTCTTGGTGAGAGAAATGCAGTTTGTATAAATTAGACCATACGCAAACAGTATTTTGCTCTAATCCTCAAAATTGCCTTATCCTATAAGGAAGACAAATAATTCCTACTTAAAATCCTGTTACTTAGCAACCAGATACTATAACTCCTCTCTTTTTGTTGCAGAGCAATATACTTCCTTTTTAATCTTATTGATTTATTTTTACCTTTCCACCCATATGCCTTTCCAAATTGATTTAATGAGATTCAGCAGGGTATTGTTTTGTGATAGTATTTCCCTAGACTGCTGAATTAATTTCCATTTGAAAAATTACTTTGGATCTGCAGCTTTGAGCCAGCACCTAGCAAATTGCTTTTAGTGAATATTACACTATGATAAAGTATAATGAGTTGTCAATTCGAAGGGCCAATATTTAAAGAATATGATTGGTTTATTTAAAAAGCAGTGTAAACAGGCCAGTGCTATTTGTATATATCTAAAAAACTTACACATCTAAAATTTCAAAAATCAATATAGAATAGTTATCTTTCTCGGAACTGCAAAATATCCATCAGACTCTAAGAGCCTTTTGTATTAACCTTTCAATATTTCAAATGGTTGGTCAATTTAGAGAGCAAAATTTGCAATTTGCTTTTATTCTCATCTCACAATAATGTTACAAACTGTTGGAAGCTAGTGGCCAAATTAACATAGCCACATAATGTCAGTTTTTTTTTAAATAAAAAAGTCTGGAAGATTTCTGAGTTCATAAATAGAGAACTTTAACTTAAAAGCAAGAAATTTTAAAATTCTCTTCTAATAGTTATTGTGTGATTTATGTAGTAGATCCATGTGTTCATTACAAAGATTTTTTTTTTTTAAGTTCAATCCTGGAGGTTTTGTTACTGAACCATGTTTGTTTGCCTAACGTGCAGGAAGCCAAACACTGAGATTCCAGGTTTGCAGCAGAGAAAGGGTTTATTCACGAGGCAACCAAACAAGGAGACAGGACAGCAAGTCTCAAATCCACCTTCTGGAAGGCGAGGGGCATGGGATATTTATGGGATGAAGAAGCAAGGTGGCCTGGGGCATGGGGAAAGATATTGGAGATAAGAAAAAGGTGAGGTAATCCTCGTTCTGTGCTGATGCAGCTGAGCTTCATGCTTCTTCATGGGAAGTGTGCTCAGAAAATGGCTGTGTTAATATGTTCTGAAGGTGTAGTTTTTTGCCCTCTGACGTCAAAAGGTCACTGATTGGACCCTTGTGCATGCCCAGTTGCAAGGTCGGTGCTCCCAACCAGTCTTAACTGGTTTAAGCTCACACTAGACAAAGACTGACTCCAAGTTCCTGAAAAACACCTTGGGGAAACGTCTTAAGACTCCAGTGTCAGAGATACTATCTATAGGGGCAGTAAAACGGTCTCGTTACTTACTGTTTAGGCTGTGTGATGCTTGCCAGGTATGCAAGTCTTTGTGTAGACGGTTATAGTGAGCTTGAGAAGTGAGGGCAGGTTAGAGTTTATTGTTTATTAAGCAAATTATAGTTTAATGAATCTGACTGATGACTGCCCTCACTTTCAGTCTGACACATGATTGCCTCCCAACACTAATAATCCTGATTAGAAGTTGGGAACTTGAATCCTCCAGTGAGTTTAGTGAGGTTGAAGGATTTCCTGCACCATTTGACTTTTTAATTTTCTTTCCTTCCTTCCCTTCATTCTTCCTTTATCTGTCATCCCACTTAACATTTATTGATCTTCTTCTCTGTTATCATTTTTTTGGTCCAGCTTGAACCAGCTTAAGCAAAAAAAAAAAAAAAAAGGGTTTGTCCATGGTAGAGCTGAACCACCCCACACCAGGGTCTGCAGTGCCTCCAGAATGCTTTCTCTCCCTCTTCAGTTCTGTTTCTCTCATCATGCTTCATCCTCTAAACTAACTTTATCTTGTGTCTGTTCCCATGACTTCTGGTAGCTTCCTGGACCATATGTCCCTAGTTTAAACAGAAAGGAAAGACCTCAAATTTCCAATATTTTTATCTTAGAAAAGGACTCCAGAAGGTAATTTTGAGTCACATATTTCTTCAAAAAGCAAATCCTGTGGCCATAAAAGTAGAGAAATGCAAGAAAATAATAGCTCCAAATATTGGAAAAGGAGGGGTGGGAGGAGAGGAATGGTGGTGCTGTTAATTTCAAGGTGAGGAGCAAAGAAAACTAAAAATGACCACTACCATCATTTGCCATGAATTTCAGGAAAAAAAGATGAGTTAGACCTACTCTTGGCTTATTAAAAAACTCACCATCTAGTGGCACAACAGTTTTAGAAACTGATACCTTGAAGGCAGTGTTCCTCATGCTGTAGTAAAAGCTTCCACACGGTTCTCTAGGATCTTAGAGAAGGTGAGCCAGCTTGCCTAAGAATATGGACATAAGAAGTAAGAAGAGCTATGCTTGGTGAGTTATGGAGATGGTTGTCACCAAGAAAACCTTTGCAGCAATACTTACGTTTACATTGAATCTTGAATCACGTATAGGCATATGCCAGGTTACCAAAGGTAGCAGACGTTTAGGCAGGTGAAACAGCAAAGAAAAAGAACATGGTATGTTTATGAAGTGTTAGCAGTTCAGTATGGATCAAGCAATGAGTAAATGCTGAGACTTGCTGGGAGACGTCTGCAAAGAGAAGCAGGAACAGTATCACAGATGATAAAGCTGTGGTAAGGTATATCAGTTTATCTCATATGTGAAATGAGAGATTTTAAATTGAATGTAAAAAATCTGGTTGGGCATTTGTACAGGTAAGTAAGCATTATTGTGGATCAATGTTTAACATGAACATGGAGAATACACTGGAGCCCTCATTTTAAACCTGCCTGAGGATATATAGAAGTGGACCCCACAGTCCAAACACCTTAATAATTATTAGTTTAAAGTAGTGCTTCCAGTCTTTTCAGGATGTTGCAGACCTGGAAAATATTAGTATTCATACAGCAAACAGATAACCTTAGGATGGTGTTTCTAGCCGGCTTACCAGCACAGGAGTCCTGGCTGCTCTAGGTCCCTGTCTCTCAGCCATGACAGGTGAAGACATAGCTCCACCTGCTCAGATGGTAACCTGTTTGCTGCACAGTAGTTGAGAAACTCTAGTGTAGAGATCTGAACTAGAGTGGGGACATGATACACCCAGAGTAGCAGTCACTTCTTTTGAGGGGAAGTACAAATAATTATAGAATCATTGATGACAATGAATTAAGATGGGAAGTGTTTGACCCCTTCAAACCTTTCAAAAGGTCACATTAGGTGCTTCTTAACCAACAGGCAATTTCTGCAGAGAAAAACGTTAGTGAAAAATGGGTTGTTCTATCTTCCTACCCAGAGCTCATGGGTGTTCACTGATGTTTCCTTCTCAAGTGGAAGGCCAGCAGCCTCTTAGTCACCACAGCAGGAACTAGACTGGGGAGAGCTAGGGCCTTAGGAAAGGTGCCTGGCCGGGCTCTGACCTTGAAGTCAGATGAGGGCTGCACTACGTCCCACTCACAGTGGGATCCCACTCCTGCCCCTCTTGCCCAGCCCTGCTGACACGGCTACTCCTGCTCAGGACCCTAGTTTGGTGCTCAGTCCATGACCCTCTGCTGGGACCACGGTCTGCACCGTGCTCTACCCTGCTAGTGGTAGATGTGGAATCAGGGATCCAGCTTCCTGTTGCGGTAGAGGAAGCCAGTGACCTATAAGTACTTTCAGCCAAAAAAAAAAAAAAAAAAAATGAAGTAAAATATGTGAATAAGACAAATGCATTATTGAAATGGGAACTTTTTATATAATCTTACCTGTTATCATTCCTAGTTTAGGTGTGTACTGTGATTATCTCCCTGCAGTGATTTTATTTTTCATTTTGCCATTATTTTTCAGATTTTCTAAATAGTACACCCATCTTACATATCAAACAGAGATATAGTCAGAGAAATGCTCCAAACAAATAGATCTTTGAACTTAACTCAGATGTTTCCATTGAATATGCTACTTAAAATTCATTTATTCAGTCTCTAAGGCTGTTTAGCGTAGTGGTGCGAATATGAGATTTGTCAGTTTTCTAAAGTGTAGCTAGAAACATTCTGAATTTATGATGTTCATAATACTTTCACTGGCAATAGATATGCACCAGTAAGCATATTATAAAACCCATTAGAATTTTGATTCCATTTATTTATTAGAAAGATTATAGCTCTCCCAACCACAATTAACCCATGAGCCCGTCTCTGTGCTCTTTTTCTTTCTTTCTTTAAAAAAAAAATTACTTATATAACAATCCACTTAATTAAAAGAAAAAAAGAATTAAGACCTTTATCATAGGCTTATTATCATGATTTATGTTGTATTTGTGGTTGATGTACTGGGAGCTCAATTAATGGAAACTTCATGTTAGTGAGATGAGAAGTTAAAGAAAATGCTGCCACCCTCGCAGGGGAGTACCACCTAAGAATGATATTAGGAAGTAGGGGTCTTTAAATAATGTACCTTAAAACCCTAAGTTAGATGTCTGAACATGATTCCCAAGAAGACGAGATTTCATCAGAGGCCCATTCGAATGGCAGTGTAAAGTGAATTAGCAAAAAGTACAGTTATTTTAGAAGTACGTATAGATTGAATGGTAGGGGATAAAAAGGAAATTACAGTAGTTTTAGCACAGTACCTCCATTTATGATGAACCTTTAAACTGAATTTGTTTTCAAAGCCGCATGTATAATATTACTAATGCAAATGTTTTATCTGTAATGGCAAGGATGAAAATGCCCTGTTAGATCATCTCCTGCCAATGCAAAATAGACTCCTGAAGTCTGCTTATGAGGGCGGGGTCTGTACTGCTTTGACACTGTTGAGTCAAATTTAATAGTGCTGGAAGAATACATTTTAATATAGAAGGTAGTTATTCTGATTTGACTGTCCTATTAAAAGAGAGCAGTAGAATCAAATATCACCATTATGATTTTCAGTAACCCAATTGCATATGAGGTGACTCAGCAGAAGTGTCAAAACCAAAAGCAGCCATGTCTGATAAACTGCCTGTACAACACTCAGAATGCTTCAGAAATCTTTGATGCTATTGAGGTTGATATGTAAATTATCTAGCCCAGCGTGTTCAGAGTCACAATGCAGCAACAGCAAAGATCAAAAGCAGTGTGTGTTGTTATTCTATTGAACTTCAAAGACTAATAGAGAATCATGAAGGAAGTTGAATGCAAAGTATTTTATATTTAATACCAAGAACTCTTAGAAAATATAAGGCATAAAGTCTTGGCTGAACTAAAGATTTTCTAGTGGATTCTTGTTTAAAATTTCTCTAGCTAGTTCTCACTGCAACCTCTCATGACTTCTGAAAACCTACGGAGATGCAGACATAGAGGAATTCTCTCAGTGCCTATAAAGACACAAAGAAGTATTCTAACAATACAATCACAATATGAAACTGAAACTTAACCTATTTGCCAAAATTTGAGAGGAATTTTCAGTGAACCATACAAGAACCATAAAAGCAAATTTAAAGTGCATAAAATAGACTTTTAATCTTATGCTGTTTTACTATGTTTTTATCTGGTTGAAAGGAGTTTAAAAATGTTATTTTTTTCCTCCTTTAGGTCATCACATTACGTTTTCCCTTCACACACACACATTTCAGAAGGTCTGAACCAACAAAAACCTGTAGCAAAACTAAACTATTATTTGGTCTTCCCCCACCCCAAACACACACCTACACATAGTAAGGGCTGTGGAAGGGCTATTAGGCAGAAGGAGCCTGGTGGTGTATCTCCTGGCAGTAGTACATGGCATTATGGCCGCCATGCTCCGCACAAGGCAAGTACTGCAGAGAGGATGCCCAGAGCCACAGTATCCGTCATTTCTGTGCCTTGTAGTGTTCCTGACTTCACTGTGAAGAGGATCAGAGAGCTACTGAGTGAGAGTAGTAGAAGGTGCCACTTCAGTGCAGAGGAACCTCACTAGATGAAAAGCTGCTGGTATATTGAGAGTGGAGGGTAAGAACACGTTTATATTCTTGTCATAACACTGTAGATTGTAGAGAGAGATGGTATCAGAACAAGGTGGACAAAGTTTAAGTTGCTCATTTGCTATCACTAAATGTTTTCTGTCAATAAATGTTGAGAGTCTAGACAGGCATGATTTACTCAGTGTTGAATAATGGAAAAGAAAAAAATCCACCTTGAAGACTATGAAAAATTACCTGGGAAAGAAAGACCTGGGAGTTAAAAAAGTAGTCCATTTAGAAAAATGATTGGCATCCCTGAAACAATGCCAAAAATTTATATATATTGTATCTATATTAGGAGTTGAGATGATAATTCAATATCTGGATGAAAATTCACATTAGAGACAAGATTTGACATTACAGAAAATTGATCAGTAATGTGAACACAATGAGTATTTCTCTCAGAATGTAGAGGAAAGAGGCAAACTAAGGAAAAAGACGAGGAGAACAGTCATAGTTATGAAGAGCCCAAAATGGAAAGTCAGTCTCCAAATTACGCATGTTCTAAGGGAGAGACTAGAATAATTGGATCAAAAGCACCTGTCAAAGATTAATTGATGAAAAATGTCCTAGGTTGATGATGCAGATTGAAAGAGTTTCTCTATGTTCCAGGCAAAAATCAGTAGAAAGGAATGTATAGTTAGGCACATCTTGGTAATTAAAAAAAAGTCAAACAGAGTTATAAAATTTTTCAAAAGCATTGAGGCCATAAAAAATAGCTTCTTTGTAACAGGATAAAAATCATGATGACATCAGATGAGTTCTCTGCTATGTGTACGTAGGAAGAAAGTGAAACAAGCATTTTGTCCTGACTTTCTATAAAATTTTGAGAAAAATATTGTAGTTAAGGATTTTATATAAAACCTGTTCTTTCATAAATAAACACAGCAAGAGTAATTTTTACATAAGCAGATTCTCAGAGAATACATTACCCAAATATTTTTTAAAGTAACATGAAAATGTACAACAGTGAAAAGACAAAAATTAAGAATTCAAGAGTGACAGTGGCATATAGAAAGTATTTAGGGTCCCGCCCTTCCTTTTTGTGGACCTCAAATTTTATAATCTCATGGAATTAAGTGTTTACAGGTGGATTTGGAGTCCAGGTTACCACCTCAGCTTTTCCATACTTTCCCCGGCTCTTTTCAGCCCCTTCATGGCACCAGGAAATTTGAAGTTCTTGCCACATTCATTGACAAGTGGTTTAGAAGAGCTACGTTAACAACAGTTTAACAACACTGAAACTGGACTGCCTTGGGTAAGGCCAGTTGCTGAAAACTTGCCTCCATGAAAAAGTTACTTACCCTATCTGTGCCTGGTTTCCTTATCTGTAAAATGGGAGTAATAATAGTACCTTCCTTGTAGAGTTATCAGAATTAATCCACATATATTGATGTTAGCTATTATTATTTCAGATTTTGGAATAACACTTCTCATTATATATTTCACATGTGTAAATTGGAGAAATGAATAAAAAACCAACATAACAATCTTCTTTGGTGGAAAGAGAGTAATAATATACTGTCTGTACTGTGTAATACAGACCAGGTACAACATGAATCCTTCTTTGCCACTTTTTAGTAGTGTGAATTTGCACAAGGCTCCCTGAGCCTCAATTTTGTTTTTTCATCTATTGAATGGGATAAATAATATTGGATGTGGAGGTAGGATATCCAGCACATCCTGGTTTGCTCTGGATGCTTCCAAGTTCTGAACTTAAAGTTTCACATTCTAAAAACTCAATCCAGACAAACTGGGACCAGTGGTCACTCTATTATAGGGTTGTTGAGATCTCATAAGTGCTTAGAATATGATCTTAAAATATGTGTTCAATAAATGTTTTCCATTATTTATGTTCTCTTTTATAATAAGTCTTCAAGATCCAATGTGTATCTTATACTTACAGCACATAATTTATACTTACCACATTTCAAGAGCTCAATAGTCACAAATGGCTAGTGGCTACCATGTTGAACAGCACGGCTTTAGACTGATGCTGGAATCAAGTGAAGAATATAGGTACCTCCCCCAAATTGATTGTTTTCTCTCTGCCAAGAAGATGATGGTAGTTTCTTATCTAACTTATTTCACATACTCAAAATTTCCAAATTGATGAGTTCTTTTGTGAAGTCAGATACTGTAGTTAATGATGAAGTTAAAGGATATTAGTTTATGTCATATTTGGGATTATCCACAGCATTGATTAAATAACTTGGTGTATGTGTAAGATTTTACCCAACCACTTTCTGAGAGAAACCAGACCAAAATGCATTGAGCCTGGAAAGCCTATGGCTTATTTCATTTTATTGCTCACTTATTTCTACATGGTTTAAACTTAGCCAATATTTACAAATTATTCTGGGCTAGAGAGCAACTTAAATACTTGGTCATTCTTTTTTTCTGAAAATAATTTTTGCCCAAGAAATTATTAATCACAACAAGAAATACAAGACAATGGTAGCTAAAATTTAATGCTTCCAAACTTTTATATCAGTTGTCTACACCCCAGATGACCATGAGTAGGTCATGAGAGATATTTGTTTTGTCATCCTAATGGATATCAGAAACTTGTCAAGCTTTTCCTCAGACATTGCTAAATTTTAGACATTCTGCCTTAGACTTGTGGACCCCACATAAATTATATTGTCAATAATATTATAATTAAAAAATGAAGTGAAGGCAATTGGATTTTATCTTCCGCTAGTACTGAGTCTTGGTTAGAAAATGAGAAGATAGCCTTTTAAGAAATTTCTTAATATCATATAACCTCTAATTATGTCCATTAAATGAAACTAGGAGAACTAGCTTAAACTAGACTCAGTCTTTCCTACATAATATTTCTGGACTTGTTCAGTGAAAATCAAATCATATGACCATGCAAAAATCTATTCTCTGGTTATTTTAGATAAAAGCTAGGAGATAGACACTGAGACCATCTGGCCCGGGGTAGCAAGTTCCGTCTCAGATGCCAACCATAATTGATTATCAGTGGATGTATGTGAGGCTGTGCTGAGGAGAACTGTGAGGTCTGGTACAGCTCTTGGGAAAAGATGACCAAAGTGGGAGGACATACGGGCATCCTTACCTCTCATTAACAGCAATCTTCACAGAAAGGGAGCTCCTTGCCTAGTAGGGGAAAGGTGAGAGAGGTGCGATCATTATTTCAGCAGACTGTCTAGAGCTGCAGGCAGTATTGCGTGAGAAACTGGGTCAGCCAGATGCTAAGCTTAAGGGAGAATTTTGCTGTTGGAATTCTGCAAAAAGAGGTAGAATCCTGGTGCAAATGCTCACAGGGGCCATTTTTAAGGAAGTAGCTTGCTTGAGCAGACTGTAAGTGCCAGGATGCTTGTTTATGTGATCACCAGTGGGCATTAGCAGAATATAGAATGATGATGCCAAAGAAAATCAATATTAAAAAGTGTAAGTCTCCTCAAATATGTATAAAAACAATATCAAAACAGTCTAAAATCAATTTTGTCAGCATTTTACTGGAGACTAGTTTACATTTGAATCTTCTTACAAAAAGATACTTTTTAAAATGTGTAATGATAGACTATAAGAACTAAAGGTAATTTTGCTTAATCCAACCTCATAAGTTATCACATACATAAATGGTCCAAGGAAGATAGGGCAACTCCAAGGCCCAAGAGTTTGTGTATATCAGAACTGTGTCCAGAATAAGGTCTCCTGGGACAAACAGGGTATTTGATTTCAGTAAGGGATCAGGATCTGAGCATCAGAGGCCTGCTAGGACCCCTCAAAGGTTATTTATTTCATTTTACTTGCCATGGGTAGAAATTTCCTAAAATTATTTCGGACATGTAGCTTTTCTGTTGTCTTTATAGAGTCCTAGGAAATTTTGTTATTTCTATCACCTAAATATAAAAGGGAGGTAATTTTCTTTATCTCTTACCCATCTTCCACTTTACTCCTTTCCTTGAACCACTTTTTTTAGAGAAGATAATTTAGTAACATCTTTCATCCATTACCTCATCTTTTAAAACATATAAGTAGTTTCAATAGACTCATATTTTAGGTAAGGAAAATCCATAACTAGTGAAAATTGTCTATTTGTAGCATATAATTTAGAGCTCTCTTTGTTCTATTGCACTTTATGTTTTGTGACTGGATGACTCAGTGGGGGGAAAAAACAACATTAATTATATGTAAAATTCAATTTTAGGAGTGCTATAAAATGTCTTGCTTTTACCAGAAGATAATATGTTTATTTATCTGCTAAACATTTTGAATACCATGTACTTAGGTACTGGGTACAGTGAAAAGTTGAACATGAAATGCCCATAACATAAGCATATTTTGAGGGTGGGAATGCACAAAGAAAACTTAAAAATGGTATATTTCATATAAAGGATACAGATAAAATGCTATTGGAGTACAGGAAATATAGTCCAAGAAGGCCTCATGGATGAAATGACATTTGAGTCTTTTGAGAATTTCCAGGGCAGACAAGATACTGCAAAAAAAAGGCATAAACAAAAACAAGGAGACAGTGCTATCTGCCACTTTTAAGGAACAGTGAATAGCCCATGTCGATGGGAAAAAAAATCAATAAACAATCAATAATAAGAATAGAGAAGAGTTTAATTTGAGCCAAACTGAGGACTAGCCCAGAAGCCTGCTTCCCAGGTTGCTCTGAGAGACTACTCCAGAGAAGCATGATTTCCAGCAGTTTTATACCTTGTCAGAACAAAGAACATTAAACAAATCAGGGATACAGTTCTTCAAGGTTTCAAAGGAAATAAACAAACAAACAAACTGAGTCCCAAGATGTCAAAGCATCATAAAATAACAGGGGAAAAACCCCCCATAATTAAACTACTATCTCATGAGGTAAATCTTATTATTATGCAAAATTTCAAATGAGCATGGTGGCTTGGAGAGGGTAAGTGACTTTTCCAAGGGAACACAACTAGTAAATGGTCAAGCTGGATTCAAACCAGATAGTATGACATCAGAGACTCAGTTCTTTAGTGTCATACTGTACTTCCCATATCCATGTGGGCAACTATCAAATAAGACCAAAAAACCTAGATAATAAAAGTACACACAGAACCAAATGGCCAAGAGCTGAATTAATGAAACCATGAGTATAAATGCATTTAGTTCAGTGATTAACATCTTGGCGAGAGGTGAATAGGTCTTTAGATCAGGGAGAACTTTTACTTTCTTTTTCCTCTTACAAGGAAGTCTTCACAGATTATGGGGTTTTGTTTTTAAAATGAGAAGAAAGATGGACACAATAAAGGCCATATTTACATCTTCTAAATTACTTACTCTATTGAATTGTGATTTTTTTTTTTAAGCATGAGTTTCCACATTAGACATTGGCCACGTATTGCAGAGACTTATTTACCTTAGTATTATCTGCCCAGGTACCTGCCATACAATAGCATTGTACCAGAACGCATTAAATGTGGAGACTCTGGTGGTGGAATAGTTATATGGATAAGTAGGTGATGACATAATGATAGATACACACAGACAGATGGATACAAAGTGCAGGACTTTTGAATGGCCTGACCTGAATTGCTCTGAACTCCATGTTTTACACTCAAATTTCTTCCTTATGTAATAGCTACGGAAGTATTATCGAAGTGAAATAGGCACTTTAGAGAGGCTGAGATTAGCTCCTGATTGCACTTGGGTTATTCAGCAATCCAACATACTCCCCAGATCATTGTTCCCATGGTCTTTATTCATTAGTTATACAACTGGGAGCTAACAGTTAGAGTGGCCCAGCTGTGCTGAGGACAAGCTCAAAGAACTCAGAGAGATCATGATGGGAGACAGTTAAATATTTAAAGGTAATAAGAGGAGTAAGGATTAGTATTGCAATAAAATGCCATTAAACTTTTTTTTTAAAAATCAAGTCAGCATATTTCTCCATGTGGTTGGTGGTTCATTTTACATCCTTTGCTCTGTAGGATGAGATTTGTTTCTCTTGGGAGAACACTTCACCAAGCATACTAGAGTTAATTGCATTTAGCTATTTTAGATTGTGAAATGAATGCACATTGAATATTAGACTGTTCATACCACAGTCTTTTGCAGAAAGTGAAAAGCAAAAGGGCATATTCCCACATGTTTGTTTAAATTTTAATTGCATTTTGAAAAAACTCAGAACCTCGTAGCCAAGATTTGCAGATATGAGAATCTAGGTCGTCATAGTAGTACACAGACTCTGTCTCTGGGACTCTACAACATTGTTTACAAGAAGTGATTTAAATAATTTTTTTCCTGTTGCTTAGCAAGTTGATAAAATATTTCAGAGAATTATTATGCTAGATTAATGGATTAATCCTCTTCATCACATTCTATGGATTATTTCTTTTTGGTGCCTGCTTTGGTCCAGGTGGTTTTAAAAGCAGGTTTCATGAATAATTGCTAGAGCTATTAATTTAAAATGTAGACTTTGGACTCGTTTCCCTTATATTACCCTGCAGAAGGCTACAGCTTCTAGCTTCTGCTTTATAATGAGCCAACCCAATTTGATGGATCATCATTTTT
This sequence comes from Camelus ferus, assembly GCF_009834535.1. Classification (NCBI taxonomy): domain Eukaryota; kingdom Metazoa; phylum Chordata; class Mammalia; order Artiodactyla; family Camelidae; genus Camelus; species Camelus ferus. Next base: position 40,355,280 of record NC_045700.1, read on the forward strand.
ATTTTACAAACATCTATGGGGCAAGAAGAGAACAAAATCAAAGATGTTTGTTGCTTTTTGTGATGTATGTTGGACCAAACTACACATAGCCTATTATTTTTATTATTTATTAGTTTTTAATATTTCTTTGCCTGTTTTTATTCATTAGCAATGACTGGGGGATGTGAATTTGCCTGAGTCCCCTGTTTACTGGAAAAATCTTTTCAGGAGGTAAGCTAGAGAAAGTTGCACTATAATTTATTATTTCTTTAAATGATTTGAACTTTTATACTTCTTTTCAATGAAAATTTCAATAAGAAGCAAGACATTATAAATTGGCTAGCTAAATATAATTTAAAGGGATTTTTCAAAAACTTTTCTAATTTATACTAGTAATTTAATTAAAAAACAATTTACTGAGAAGCTACCATGTGACAGTCATGTGCCAAACTGGTACTACTAATCTGAATAACGCAATGCTTCCAAGGAAAGATTGACTGTCATTTATTTTTAGTTATTGAACTTTATAAATGTGAAATATGAGCTCAATAAAAACTAATGATTATAAAAGTTGGAAAACTTCACTTGAGCCACATTCCTAGATCTTTTATTTGAAGGTTTATGTTTACCTAATACTCCTGTTTCTAGAAAATAATAGAAATACCATATAAGAAAAAGTTTTGTAAGATTAACTTCAATCTATAATTTCTAGAGTTTTTTCTTCTGGTTCCACCTTCTGACCTGATAAGCTTTTCATTGTCCTTGAATATGGACTTACTTTAAGGTAAAAGAGAGAGTATTGTTGAGCTGTTTGCTAGGGCCAGATTTTAAAGAAGGCTTATCATATCTCTTGTTGATCAAAGTTATCAAAAATTGGCTTTGAGCAATAGAAGTACAATCTTGATGTGAAGTTTTACTGTAAAAGTGTTGTAAAAGTGCTGTAAAAGTGTTCTCACTTTTAAGAACAATTACAGCAAACTTTCAATAAGCTCTTCCTAACTTTAAGTCCATTATAACCATCATCATATTTAATATTGACAATACCATAGGAGGTGTGGCACAGTTTAGGGGTTATGGGCACACCCTCTGGAGCTAGTTGGTTGGAGTGTGAATCTACCAGGGTATCCCAATAATATCCCATATACAACATTTTCTAAATGGATCCTGTTGCTTTCACCATAGTAATGCCCCTTCTATATATTTGCTATCTTAAACATTGGTACTGCCATCTTTAGCCAGTCACCAACTCTGAAATCTGAAACTCATCTTCAAGCCTCCACTTCTTTATCTCCCAATTTCTAATACGTATTAACAATGAATCCTTCCTTCTCTTCCAGCCTCTCCCCCCCCCCCCCGCCCCCACTGTTGCATTCATTGCAACTTACAGCATTTTTATGCTGGACTTTCCCATAACCCTTGTCTCCAGTCCTGTCCTTCTCCACAGAACCATCCTACAAATCTAATTAAGCCAGATACTGCTCAAAATCTTTGATTTCCCTTGGCTTTCAGTTCATTTATAGAAAACTTTAGGCGATAGATCTGTATACCAGAAATTAAATCCAGGTGCTGGGCCCGTTCACACATCCATAGTTTACTATGATAGACATGTGATAAAATTATAACAATATAATGTGATTAGTGCAATCAAAAGTATGAATAATATACAGAGATAGCATATTGCTTGTCTTTGAAGATATTACACTATGGGAGAATTTTCAGCTGGGTCTTTAAAGATTAGCTGGAGTTTGCCAAGAGAATGGGGTCAGAGGACTCTTTCAAGTATATTCCAGGCAAATGCACTAGGATAGGCAGATAAAATTCCAACCCTCTTCATAGCATTCCAGATCCTTGCCTTTATGATCTCCCGTCTTATTTATTAAGTAGTCTCCCATATAGGCAGAATGAACCAAGTTTTCTCAGATAGGCTGTATTTTCCATTTTTCCTTTTTTTTTTTTTTTTTTACTTTTTCATTAACCATCTAGCTAACTATAAGTCAGCCAGTAGTATTTCTAAACTCAGCAGTTTACTAACTACTCCCTCTCCCCCAGCCCTTACTCCCAGGATAAGTTGTTTTATCTCCTCTCTGTGTGTTGATTTTTGTCCTAGAACTAGTTCTTATGATCCTAAAGAGGATATTTCACATCCAGGTGTGCTACCCAGATAGAACCAAGTCCTCCAGATGAACCTTCAACAGTAGTTCTTGTACAACCTGACTCTGTCCATTCAAATAAGATAATCTCTCTTCTAGAAATGGGGTATTTTGAACTATGGAAGGCAACCAACTTAAAGGGAGATTGCAGATTTCTGCTAAGGAGGTTACTAGGATGTCCTGGTTTCTTTACTTTCTGAAACTTGCTTTTTCAGGCCTTTTGAATTTTATAAGATACTTCACCATGCTTCCAATCAATTTCCCTTTTTTGCTTAAGCTCTCTGAATTTCATTGCCATTACTGACAACCAAAAAACAAAACAAAACCAAAAACAAACAAAAAACCCTTAATTATGAAACTTCAAATATGCTGTCTAAAAACCATTGATTTTCCTTGTGTGAGTCCCTTATTCACTGAAGAATTCAGTGATGCCAGTGATTGACATATAATAGGCCCCCAATAAGAGCTGAATGAACTGCAATGGACTATTTTTGATTCAACTCCATTAGTCTGGGGACACATAATTTAAAATTGAGAACCAAAGTCATCAACAAATTGAAATGTATCTATTACTTGAACCTACTGAGTGGTCAACAGATGCCATGTGAGCACCTCAGTAGCTCCTTCTCTTCGCCGGTATTTTCTTTGAGGGCCTTGGACTGACTGCATGGTGAAGGCAGAGGAAAGCTTGTGTATTGTGGACACAAACACTGCAGAGTCAGGATGGAGGGCTTAGGCTCTAGAGAAAGGATAAGAGGAAGATAATTTACCTGGAACTAAAGTAGGAATGGTAAATTTAAAATAAAACAACAATAATAACAAAAACCCAACAACTAAAAAGTGAAAAACGGTGACAATATTTTTGACAGATAGTAAGCTTTTGTCCATTTTTGGAAGTAGTTTTTGTGATATTGAGTGTTCTTAAACTACCATGTTATTTTTACTTTTGGTGTGATGTTCATAGAGCTGTAAAAGTGTTCTGAAATGTTGTATGTCATTTTAACCAAATATATTTACATGAAATTTATCGTTATTTTAGCTTTGATCTAGTCTTATACATTATCTTCTTACTTCACTCCTCTCACAGCCATTTCCCCAGTGAATCAAGAGCTGACTATGTTACTTTTCTAATTTTTGAGAAACTTTAATTAAAAAATTTGGCAATTTAATTTTCATTAAAATTAATATTTTTAATGAGGAAATTAGTCTTGGGTTTTATTATTTCAAGTGTTACTTCCTTAGATAATCTGAGCCATGTCATTGTTGGAGCTATTTAACATTCCCAGGGAACCAAATTTAATTTCCAATATATATGTGTGTATATATGTGTGAAGGAGTAGATGTGAGGGAAGGAGGGACTAAAACTTACACTGAGCTCAGAGAAACATTAAGGTTATATACAGTAACATTTTTGTCATTAATATCTGGTTCTTTTCAAGCACAAATCTAGTTTGTACTTTCTCATAAACAGCATTCTTCCATTTATGAAAAAGAAAAAGGGAAAACGCTTTTTAAATTACTATAGCTCTTAGCCTAAAGCCTTCAGTTCTTTAAGTAAGTACACATTTGAAACAGAATTGATGATGTAGTCATGGGAACTTTTAAGAAACATAAATTATTTGAAGGTATGTCATTCTCCATATCTGTGAAAGTACCGTTAGTGAGAAATATTCTTTACTTACCAGAGAAGTTAGCAAAACATATATTTAAAATGTTATTTTGTCTGTTTTGGAAACCGGTTGACAATCTTCATGCAATCAGGAAAAAAAAAAAAAAAGATTTGACAACATTTCCTATAAGCTCCTCAGAGAAGGAAGGCATTACTCCAGTAGCATTTGAATTAGCATGCACGTATGCATTTATATTGAATATGCACTTGAGGTGTTAATTCTATTCCCCCTGATTCACACAGAACTAGAGACTGCATCTGTTTGCCATGGCAACACTATCTTGATGAAATGCTCTGGGCTCTTTATTGAAATGAGTCATGCTCTGGTAGTGACAACATGACTCTCTTTCCAGAGCACTGCAGCAACTGATTCTTGTGTTAGGAAAAGAGGGGATGTTTCATGTTCCATGAGTGTGTGGGCTGTAAACAGAACAAAGGGGTTATCTGTAATTCAGACTAAAAATAAATTGCAGAGTTAGCAACAGCATTCTCACCAAGGGCCCTGTTCCAGAAGAGCTTCAAATGAAAAATTTATTTTGAAATTTTCCTACAGAAGAATCCAAGCATAACACAAAATTGCACATTTTCTAATATTTTTCTCTAATTAATTTTTTTTTCATATAGCCTATTACCGGTAGACTTATTCCTGCCACTCGTGTAATAATATGTCCTAAGGATATTATAGAGCATTAAGTGCCTGAACCCAGAGAATAGTAAAATATCTCTACATCCAGGATACTGACAGTGACACTTTTTTAGGAGATATGCTGTCAACCTAAGAATAGTATTGCTGTAAATGTGTTGCAGGGGTTTATTATTCAGCTTTCTTGCTTAGTGACAATAAAACACAACAAAAGATAAAATTTCTGTGTTAATATTTGATAACTCTATGACATAATACTGTATGTTTCTGTGTGTAAATATAAATTGTGAAGTCTTTGTGTATAATTAGTACACATTGTCATCCTTAAATAGCATAGTTAAATGCAACAATAAAAATCACTACTACAGATGTGTCTCTAATATATGACCATCAGGCCATTCTACATTGAATATACTTGTAATTTCTCTTATGATACCATCTGTGGATGATTTTTGATAGACCTGTTTCTGATTCTGGGCCTACTTCTTTACTCCCTGAATCATATGATCTTTTACCTCATAATAAATGCTTAATTAGATCAGTACTTTTGTGTATGGTATGTGAAGTGATGTTTTATTTTAAAGCAGTGACTCTCAAACTTTTCTTTACATTCTTAAAAAAATTATTGAGAACCCCAATGAGTTCTGCTGGAATAACAAGCTGCTGGAAAACAAGCCGCTGGAAAACAAGCAACTAGAAAACAAGCCGCACCTGAATTTCCATGAGCTTAAAATATTGTATTCACACTTACTTGCTTAAAATGCACATGCTTGCTTTGTTTTAATGTTTTACACAGTAGCTGAAATTTTTGAGGAGAAATCCTGAGATTGACCATAAAGGCATGAAGGAGGGCAGATATTTCCTTAGGGTAAAACAATGGTCGGTCTTGGAAAGCCAGATCATCCATTAACAGAACTTTGTTCTGGCATGAAAGCATGCTGTTGAACCCAGGGGAAGAATCTGCTATCTTGAGATGTCCTGGAGGCAATGACAGGATAGACTCAGAAATTTTGCATACCCTGAGGAGGGTGATTGTTCCTGGAAGGGATAGACCTGAAATTAATCAGTTAACCAGCAAGCAGAATTTAGTGCTTATCGCATGAAATATCTAAAGCCCCACCTCTTTGATCGAATTTTTTTCTGAGCTGTATACTCGTAATAAATATGATGTCCACCAGGCTTTCGGTGCTCTAGATCCACGAGATCTTGAGTCCCCAGGTCCCATCTTTGCTCTCTACTTTGTCTCTTTGTTTCTTAAGTCTTGCGTCGCCCGTCCTCAGACGCGGTCCCAAGCTGTGCTGGATGCAGCATTTTGGTTTATGTGGATTATATGTGTTGCTATTATTGTATTAGAAATTAAAATTGAGAAATTAAAAAATGTATTTGTTAATTTATTTTAAAATAACAATAAGATTATTACATGGTAAAAAATAACATATTTGTGTGTGTGAAAACTCTATTTTCTAAAACAAAGGAAATTTAGTGAGAAGACTGACACTGTTTCAAATTTATGCAAAACTCTTTAATGACTGATTTACTAAAAGATAGCTAGATTTCTGTACCTGCTTCTGCATTCAGTCTGTAGCAATACGTTGTTTTGGATGAAGTATATAAAGAGAATATGGCCTCACGTAGATAGGTAATTGGAAAAGAAAGAAGTATTAAATAGCTTTTCAAATATGTTCAGCTATATTGTGGATATTGTTCTTTGATACTACACTAAAACTCAACATGTGGGTGTTTCTTAAAAGTTAGTTGCAATGTGGAATCTATAATCAAATCAATAAACTTTGAATACTCTGTGACATTTAAAATCTGTTGATCTATCTTGCACTTTGAATGGATCTTAACTCCTATGTGATTTTTTTTTAACCATCATAGTTTGGTTAATTGGAAGATAATGCTTCACTGAGCTATGCTGATCTTCCCAATGTTAACACATTTCATTATACAGGGCAAAAAATTACATTTGTTAATATCATCACTGAACTCATCAAAAAAGTTTTTAAGTATTGGGAAGCTGTCAAATTCACTGCAGTGCATACAAGTTTTCCAAATTTTTATTTTTACTTGAAAGTTCAAATTTTATCACTGGCAAAAATAATGTCAGTTGTTTTCCTTGAAGTGACAGGATTATTTCGTTCATTTCCCAGAAAATGCCTGTCAGATACCCAAGTCTGAATAACCATAGCTTGTCAGTCAGTTGTTCTTTCAAGTAAAAGTGCTGTACCATGAAAGATGCAGGTAGTTTGTCTCCAAACTCAATTACCTATTGCTTTTCCTCAAAATAGCAGACAGGAAAAAAAGCAGAAGGATTTTGTGTGTGTGTGTGTGTGTGTGTGTGTGTGTGTGTGTGTGTGTGTGTGTAGTCTCATTTTGTCACACTACTCAAAATACATTTACACAGTACAGGTCATAGTTTTATAAAATTAGTATTTTTTTTTCCTGCTTCATCTAGCATATTTTTAAGTAAAATTGGATTTTTAAAAAATACAATGCCTACTCATACTGTTTGGTGTCACTGCCTTGACTCAGACTGACATCCCCAGTTTTGTCTACCAAAGTTTTTGCACCCTTGGTGTAAGTGTCAACATGATGAAAAAGGCAAATACTGTCTTGTATTATGGGTGACTTGGTATTATTATGAAGATAGTAGACCCCCTGCAGAGGTCTTCTATGCTACTATATAAACCCTGGTTCTACCACTTAATAACAATGTTCTCCTTATCTATTGCCATGTAACAAATGACCTAAAAAATTAGTGTCTTAAAACAACAATTTATTATTTCCTCTCATAATTCTGTGAACTCATTAACTTCAAAAGGGTGGCTTTTATTTAAGATTTCTAATGTAGCTGAGGTTAACTGCTAGGGCAGAGTCATCTAAAGGCTTCTACCCTGTATTAGCCAGGTCTCCAGGGAAATCATGAGGATATATATCTATATGTATATGTAAGAGAGGAGATTTATTATAGAAATCGACTCCCATGGCTATGGAGCCTGAGAGTCCCACAATCTGACATCTGCAAACTGATTAACAGTGAAAATTGGAGGGGGCGGGGAGATGATGATATAAGTCCTAGTCCTAGCCCAAAGGGCCAAAAACCAGAAACATTAAGTCTGAGGGCAGAGAAGATGCCTGTCTCGGCTCAAACAGAGAGAGATAATTCACTTTTCCTTCACCTTTTTGTTCTATTCAAGTCCTTGATGGATTGGATCATGCCCATCCAAATGGGTGAGGGAATCTTCATTACTCTGTCTACTGATTCAAATGCTAACTTACATTCACATAGAGATATAATGTTTTACCAGCTATTTGGTCATCCCTCAGCCCAATCAAGTTGACACATAAAATTAACCATTGCATTCCTTCACACGTCTGCCTGGGGTGATGGGACTGGAACAGCTGAAGGATGACCAAGCATCTTGCTCTCTATGAGGCCTTTCCACTTGGCTAGCTTGGGCTTCTTCACAACATGATGGTCTTGGGGTAAATTGGTTTTCTTACATGGTGGCTGACTTTCGCCAGAGTTTTCGAAGAGGAATGAGAGTCCCAGTTCAGAAAATTGGCACAGTATCATTTCTGCTGAAATGTATTCATCAAAGCAGTCACAGATTCAAGGGGAGGGAACAGAGACCCACTTCTCAATGGGAGGAGTGAAAGGAATTTGTCACCATCTTTAATCTGCCACAAACAATGTGATCTTGGAGAAGTCACTTTCTTAGGCTTCTCCGAATCTCATTTTCCCTGATTGTACAATGGAAATCACAGTAGATCCTATCTTACATCGATCGTCTCCATGAGGATTCAATGACCCAGTTATACTTCCCTTAAATGGTGCCTCCAAACCATAGAGCTCATTAAGTATTAGATAGTTCTATAATCATTATTTTATACTATTATTTCACAGCAGGCAAAAAGTATCCAATATTCCCTGTGGTTTCAGTTCAGCTGATCCTTTTAGAATTTCACCAGTTTGAGCTTCTTGGGAATGAACTTTTTCTTCCTCTGCTTGGCTATCGTATTCACGTCAGTTCTCTGAAGAGGTTATTCCAGTGGAGGTAGAGAGTGCTGCAGTGTCAGAAAACAGGCTTTGCTCCAGGCTGCCCTTCACTGCTGATGAGCTTGCATTATCGTTTAGTTGCAAGTGGATCTCAATCAAAAAACTGCTTGACGAGCTGGATGTGATGCCTAGGTCAAGTCTCAAATCATAAACTCTGTTATCTCTTGGTAGACTGGATGGCCAGAGCTTGTGTATGAGGCCACTTGCTCTCCTGGTACAATCCTCTGAAGAATGCCCTTATCATTATAAATTTTTTTAATCCTAATGTTTACTGTACTCATCAGTACGCCATTTCACCATGTGATGCTAATGGCCACAGCACAGCAGCACCTTTCTGCTCTTTTTTAACTTTTACTGCAGAACTCCAAAATCAGATGTGAAAAAAGTCTTGCACTGCATGTGAATGACAAGTCAGAAGTGATACAATGTTTTCCCCAAACTGATAAAGCATAGGAAATAACTAAAAGTTCTCTGCCAGATAAGTCACTTTTATTACTTTAGTTGGTAAATTTGAGTACTTCATCTCTAAATACAGTAAGTTTGTACCTTTTCTTTCATGAAGACACAAAGGAGGGATATAAAGGCTGAAATTTACAAATTCTGTAATTTGTAAGCAATTAAGAACCTGTGTCAAATAAAAGTATATTGCTATCTTTTAAAAAATATGCCTCTGTGAATACAGGCTTGTGGTTACCAGGGGGGTGGAGGGTGGGAAGGGATAGACTGGGATTTCAAAATTGTAGAATAGATAAACAAGATTACACTGTATAGCACAGGGAAATATACACAAATTGTTATGATAACTCACAGAGAAAAAAATGTGACAATGAGTGTGTATATGTCCATGAATGACTGAAAAATTGTGCTGAACACTGGAATTTGACACAACATTGTAAAATGATTATAAATCAATAAAAAATGTTAAAAAAATACGCCTCTGTGTATCTTCACTAACCTTGGTCTAAATAGTAAAGATAAGTGTGGTTTAACAAGCACCATCCTCTCCAGATCTCATTTAGTACTTCTAAGGGTAAAGTGTTTGATTTCTTGCCAACTGGCAAGGCAGCGCCCAGCCTCTACTGCAAATTTCCTTTCCTGGAATAGAATTTTAATGAAAATGTCATTTGTATGCATTGGTATTATTAGTAATTCTAATTTTCAAATTTGTCCCTGTTTAAGTAGTGAAAGACAACCAAAATTAAAAATTTACAATTTATAGTTGTTAATTTATAATTAACAAATTTAACAACAACAAAAAACCCCTTCCCTCAGTTAAATAAAGCACCTTTAAGAATTGTTTCCCAAAAATATAATCTGTTTCCTTTTTAACAGTCTCATCAGTTATAATACTGTCTTCCACTGTTTGAAAAGTAGCTAATAAATCTTTTCCTATTTAGATGCCAACCTTTTGACATTCACTATTAGCCAGAAACCATCTGTAGGCATGTATCCCATTTCTGTTGCTATCTCACACTCTTGGGCATTTAAGTATTACCAAGAGATCCCTCATACTTGGGAAGTTGTTAATTAGGATAATAGGAGTAATGAACTTGAGCAAATGAAAGAGTTCTCTTAGAAGATAGGCTCTACTTCCCTCACAGATTATCTTCTCAACTACCTTCTAAGAATATGGTTTGGTCTCCACTTAATATATAACAGACTTCTGATGACTTCATTCTGCTAAGACTAGATACTTGAAAACAATCAAAGGAAAAATCTTATTTAGTAACTTCATGTATGTACTGTACATACAGGGCAAATCTGATTGAATCAAATTAATCTAATCAGAATTTTAGCCTTTATTTTAAGATGCTAAATTTAATCTTATTTTCCCTTTTAAATTGGATATTTAATTAGCATAATTTTAATATACATTCATTAAAATGCAGAGATAAAAGCAGAAGTTATCTTAGGAGGCATAAACTATGTACTCCCAAGCATAATTTGGTTTACTATTATATTGTCAAATTTTACAGCATTATGAGGAAGTTGAAAGGTATAGTCTAGTCTTGTGGTTAAAATGATGAGCTCAGGAGTCACCTAGATTTAAATACCTGCCCTCTAGTGGCTGTGTTGCCTTGGTTCTATTTTGAAACCTATGTCTCAGTCTCCACATCCATGAAGTGGGACTAAATATAGTGTGCCTTGTTCACAGGGTTGCTGGGAAAATGATCTGATATATTATGCAAAGCACCAAGTATATGAATTTAAGGCCTATAAATGTTAGGTATTTATACTTACAAAAATGTTTTAACATTCAGGTATTTTGAAGTTAAATGTGGGATACCTCCAATTATACACTTATCAGAGATAATTTTTTCTTTCTTTTGTACAATTACAATAATCATTGTCAGAACAAGAGGCATTCATATTACTTAATTTAAATAAAACCATAAACTTAAGTGCCCTGAATATGTTTCTTCATTAGCAAATTGTGCATAATGATTTATCAAAATAAGCATGTGTATTTGAATATATATTCTGTATGTGTGTGTCTGTTTCTTGAGGAGCCTTATTAAAGGAATTTCTTAAAAATCAGAAACATGAAATAAACATGAAAAATTAAAATAAAGAAATAACCATTATTAACCTGTGCTAATATTACCAATCTCTTTTAAACTCCTACCCATAAATATCCTCACATGCATGTGAGTTTGTGCTTATGTATATGTTTCTATAATGCAGAGGTATAAATTGTTTGTATACTTGTTTGCCAGACACTGATCATACCATAACATTATTTTATACTTTGCCTTTTCTTAATTAATAGCATATGCTGCCAGGAATTTATCCTACAGATATCCTGCAAAATAACAACATTACATATGTACAAGATTAATCATTATGTCATCGTTTGTAATAGGAGGAAGACAGCTATATAATTATTTTGAGTTTAAAATATCAAAAGTAGAATTAAAAAATAATCTTTAGTAGCCTGTCTTCAAACATAAGCTCCTAACACTGGTTTATCTTTCCTTTCTTGGTGGGATTCAAGATTGTCTCCCTCTTCATTCATTCAGTTGGTCAGTTTGGTAAGTCACAAAATGTTTATTGTCTATTCTTTGCTGGGAATCTGCCAGGCCCATGGTATTAGATGGTCCGTTCCGTCAAGTGGCTTATAGCCTTGCTACCTGGTTAATTCCTTTTGTCCCTCAGGTTCACTTAGATATCCTGTTGTACAGGAAACCAGTGAAGACTGGGTTAAGTGCCCACTTTTCTGTCCCCCTAGCAGCCTGTATGTCCCCCTTTTCTTACCCTTGACACACAGCATTGACAATGCTTGTTTCTTCTCTGTGCCCGATACTAGTCAGTTAACTCTATGAGCAGAGTGTGTATATTCTTGGCCAATGTTGTTTCCTCAGAAGTTAGCATAGTGCCAGGCATGGTGGGTTATCAATAAATATATTAACTGGATCAGTGATCATTTTGCCTGAATTTTGCTTTGACCTCTCTACTGTCCCTATTTATATTCTTTGCTGCATTTTTTAGTGCTTGTGTTTAATTATTTCTTCTATGTGTGTCAGTGCTGCCTGATCCTAATTGGGTAAGACATTGTCTATTTAATCAATCTTTTTCTATATTCAGAACAGAACAGTTCATGTGATCAAGGCTTTAGACTCAAAACAACTTGTTCTGAAATTAAATTATTTTAAGCTCAAGGGCAGGAACTACAGAGTTTACTGTTCTCTCACACCTTCTGATTCTTTACATAAAAAGGATATTAAATAAATATTAAGTAATATAAAATGTGATTTCAAGGAAATATTGACTAAAGATAGCAGTGGAATAGTTAACATGTCTGATAGTCTTAGAGAGGCAATATTCTAAATAGGGCTTGAATTTTGGCAGATTTGGCACCAGCCAGATCTGGATTTGAATATTGGCTCTGCCATTGATTTTGTGGTCCTGAGTCTCACTTTCTCCATTTATAAAAAAGCATTTATAAAACTTGCCTTATTGGGGTCTTATGATGGATAAATAAGATAAAATTATATAAACACCAGGCACATAGTACAGTGGTCTATAATAATTGTTGTACTCTTTTTTTCTGACCTCTTATAGGCTTTATTAAGATTAAACAGGAGATTCTTTACATTTGTATATTATGCCTACATATTTATTGGCTGTTTTCTTCTACAAAAAGGAAATATTTTAAAATGAATGTAAAAGCTTCTGGGTCTTTATAATTCTGGGTACATAGGAGCGCATGCAGTAAACAAATGAATTTTATGTTGCAGCTCCATGGATGGAGAAATTTGGAGACTGGACCAGAGTGTCTATGCATATAGCCTGCTTTTAATCAGCTGGCTACTAAAAAATTCAAATTTTAAAATGAGCTGTAGAAAGTCCTATTTAAGTTAAGGAGAGTTGGCCGCTTTAAACTGGAATGCAGGATGTGTCATTTTATTTTAAAGGAAATGATTACTCCTATGATATGCTTTCAAAGCACAATATTAAAGTTGAAAAGAAATCTTTTAAAATATGTATTTTTATTTTTTAAAAGCAGTATTGAAATCATGCTATTTGGAGTAGAAACTAGAATTGGGAATGAGTTGTCTTAAAATCTGGTTCTTGAACTCTATCATTACATCTCTATGCAAATGAGGGAATTATAGCTGAAAATAATCTTGCACATAGTAGATGCAAAAACTGTAGCCTAATTCTAGAGATTTCTATGGCATCCTCTGTTTTAGATTTAATTAAAAATAGTATCTGGGAGAGTTGATTAAGTTCTGCTGTTTTGTTCTCTGTATGATAACTACAAATTGAGAAATCATTATATATTTGAAGCTGGGTTAACTTCTTGAAGTAAAATTTCAAGAGTAAGAAAGGGAAAATTACACACACAGGGACACACACACACGTGTATATATTTAAGATTTAGGGAGGCCAGATTTACTTCCCTTAATCATGGGCACAGCTGCACACTCTCAGGTCTTTGCTGGAGCAGAGCTGGCCCACAAGGGTTACTGCTACTCACAGCAAATATGAATATTTCTCTACAGGCAGGAAGACCAAAAAATAGAGCCCAGAAGGTGGAAGCCAAGTTTTCATGGTTCTTTCTACTAAATCCCTTAGCAGGAATATTACTCCTCCCTATGTAAAATAGTTTTCATGTAAATTTATTGTTAATTTTATTATTAACTTTTTCATTTACATACTCCTTTTTCAGGTTTGCATTCTCTGCTAAAAGATACAGGGTGTCAGCATAAATTGAAGATGTGACCATAGATTTTCTAGAAAAGTAGCTGTGCTTAGAATTTAATAAGATTGCAGAATAAAGAAATGTCATTTATGTTTGTCCTGACAGTTGAAGAATAAAGAATACTATTAAATAACACTGACTTACATTTTCACTTTTAATTATAATTTAAAATTCTAGTTGAACTAATTTGCTGTTTTATAATATAAATAGGGCATTTTTATAAAATAGACATTCTTTATAAGTACTAAATAGATTTGTATTTCTATTTGTGCCTGTTTTAGTCATTTTAAATTTTAAAATATTTGTGTTTATCTTTCTATATACATTACTGGTATTAATGAAGGATTCTAGTAACTAAACTGGTATATAACTTTCTTAAAAAATTTATATATTCCAGTTATAATATTTGTTTTTCTTCTCAGTAATAACTACTGTTATTACATAGAAAGACTGAATTTCATTGAAGTAGTAATAGCTATGCCTTTATGAAACATAAGAAGAAATAAACTGCTTTTCTAACAACAGCTCTTTGATCTATTTAAATTTTAGCTAAGTAGATAGGTGATCAAAGAGTATCCTTATTGTCCCTAATATCATTGTGTTGGAATGTGTATTTGTGGGGGAAAGGGGTGGGTTTGCTTGTGTTCTTTTTTCTTTTCTCTCTTTCAGTGTACTAGGTCATTGCTTGATGTCCACTGCAAGCAGGAAAAGGCTCACCACTGTGTTCCCAAGCTTGCACCAACCAGCCCTGCTGTTTCTACTCCGAGGACAGAGGAGGCCTCTCCTGTCTCCATGACAACCATGTGTCCTCCGGGAAGCTGCTTGTAGCTAAAGACCTTCTGCGAGCTGGGGGAAGGGCTATTTCTGAGGAAAATCTCACCTCATTTCTCCTCTTTGCAGCACAGAATTCTTAATTGTGTCTTTTTTTTTATTGTGTCTATACATAATGCTGTACCCAAAACCCACACACCCAAAACGTTATTTCATAAACAAAAAACAAATCACAAGGATTTTTCTAGCATCTGGCACTTAGTTTAACAAGCCCCTCCCCCTCTTGTGTTAACTTTAACTTTGTCTCTAATTCTCCAATTCCCTGAAATGATTTAAATATTAACATTCATTGGAAAGCCAAACAAACACTGCCTTAGCCTGGGAGTATTGTTGCTATACATTATGAATATTTGAAAGGACAAAAAAAAAAGTTTCTTTCTTTGCTTTTTGTTTAAACAGACTTAGTAATATAATTTAAAATTGTAGACCAGACAAAAAACCGTTTTATCATTAGTCAACAAAGATGTGTGCTGTATACATTATGCAAACCTAAATTTACCAGATTAATTCCATTGGCGGGGAGTTGAGTATTTGATTTGAATTTGCCACAAATTCTCAGCAATTATTTTACACATACACTTATTCCTTTAAATAAGCTCTGTTCCTAGAAAATATGTATTTTATTTTTTTATTTTGCCCTGTGGCTCTACTTGGTAATGGTGTTGGGCTGGTACAGTAATTTTCCCAATGTTCTCCACATTTTATTTCAAGGCAGTCTCTTCCTGTCTTGTGGCTTCAACAAGCATCCTGAATCCAGTGAGTTACGGTCGTGTCAAGAATGCCTTAGCCCGGAGCCTTCCTTAGCCCAGGATGCTGGCTTCAGGTGGAACGAATTTAGGGAAGCGGGGTGGGGGTTGGGGGTTGGGCGGGGCGCGGCGGAACCACTAGGTTCCCAGAATTCCCTTTGCGGTCTGGCTTCAGCTTGGCGGTCTCCACACGCGGAACAGAAGCAACTGCCATATTTGCCGCCTGAGGGAGGCGCGTGGCCCCAAGCAGTGAGGTAAACTGTGCCTGCAGTAACTTGTTTTGTGGGCGCCGGGCAGCCCCGGGGCTTGCGGCTTCTCTAGCTCCCGCCGGAGCTCCTTCCTCACCTCTGGCTCCTGGACCAGGCCGGGTGTGCGGCTTCGCGCTGTCAGGGCCCTCCTCTCCGTCAGGTCGCCCACCCTCTGCATCTTCTCTTGGCTTCTCCGCGTCCTGGGCCAGGTGCGTGCGCAAGAGAAACATGACCAAATCTAAGCGTGACAAATCCACAGCTGTGTGGGAGATTTTAACCCACTTTGCTCAGTAACAGAATAAGCAGACAAAAACTCCGTCAACACAGAGGTGATTAAACAGATAATATAGATCACTGTACCTCACGATTGCGGAATAGACATTGTTTACAAATACATGCAGAATATTTCCTCAAAAAGACTATATGCCGTCCTGAAGTAAGTTTCAGCAAGATCTTATTTTTTATTTATTTTTAAAATTTTATTTCATTGTAAGAACGCTTAATTATATCTACCCTCTTAAAATGCTGTGTGTACAGTCCTTGTACAGCAGCTCTCTAGAGCTTATTCATCTTGCTTAACTGAAGCTTTATCCCTATTGTAAGTCCCCATTTCCCCCTCCTCCAAACCCCTGGCAGTCAGCATTCCCATCTTTGAATCTATGAATTTGGCCACTTTTAGATACCTTGTATAAGTGGAATTATGCAGCATTTGCTTTTCTGTGACTGGAATATTTCACTTAGTATAATGCTCTCTGGGTTCATTCATTTTGTCTCATTCTGTAGAACTTCTGTCCTGAATGGTATTCCACTGTATGTGCATGCCACATTTTCTTTATCCATTCATCTGTCAGTGCACATTTAGGTTGTTCCCACATCTTGACTGTTTTGAGTAGTGCTGCAGTGAAAATAGGAGTATGTTTATCTCTTTGAGATCCTGATTTCAATTCTTTTGGATTAAATAAGCAGAAGTGGGATTGATGGATCATACGGTAGTTCTGTTTTTAATTTTTTGAGGAACTTTCATACTGTTTTCCATAGTAGCTGTACTATTTGGCATTCCCACCCGTATTGTGCAAGAGTTCCAATTTCTGCACGTGCTTGCTAACATTTTTAATCTTCTTGTATGTGTAGCTTAATGATTTTCATCAAATTTGGGCCGTTATTTCTTCAGTTTTTTTTTTTTTCTGTCTCTCTTCCCTCTTTTTCTACTGCCATGACACATGTTGGTGTGCTTAATGGTGTCTCACTTTTCTCTGAGGCTGTTTATTTTTCTTCATTTTTTCCCTTCCCTCTGTTTTTCAACTTGTGTAATCTCTGTTGATCTATCCTCAACTTTGCTGACTTTTTGTTCTGCTAGCTCAAATTCATTATTGAACCCCGTAATGACATTTTCACTGTAATTATTGTGTTTTTCAACTCTGAAATTCCTCATTCCTTCTACCCTTCAAGATGGTGGTTATTATTTTCTTGCTTGTTTTTTTTAACTTTTAATTTTTATTTGTTTAGTGATTTGGCTGAAACTAATTGTGTGAAGTCTATTTCCTCTATAGTGTGCAGCTTCTAATTTTCTTGCTAAGATTGTTTTCCTTTCTTTTTCTCTCTTAGCCTGGATACGCTTGGGTCAACATTAATTAGCCACTTAATTGGTTAAAGCTTCTACTTGAGCCCCCTTAGCCAGTTCAGTTTTTACCCCTTGCCACTAGATATGTGTGTGGCTTTAAGACTGTTATCCCAGGCCAGGGACTTTAGGTTTTTCAGCCCCATGTTCAGCCAGGAACTAGTAGCTTAGAGTTGTGCTCTTTGATTGCTCCTGAGGGAGTACAACCTTGGACATGCACACAGTCTTTCAGACTGCCAGGGTTGAGTCTGAACTTATTTTTCATCCTAGCTTCCTAGGAGTTACCCCTTGGGCAGAGTGTTTCTTGTTCAGTCAGTGTTTGGTCAGAGGCTGGATTCAAGCCCTTTATGCAAATGAGCCTTCCATCCTATTTGATGGGTTTATGTGCAATTCAGGGAGTGCTTTCACATCTGCCCCATCTCTTGTTCTGATTTCTCCTGAGTGGATGAAGCCCAGTGCGTATATATAGCTTTCTTGACCAATAGAATTGACTGTGACCTCAACAGGGCTCTTCTGGCTTTCTTGTTCGTTGGTTCATTCTATTGATGTAATGGCTGCTCTGCTGTTCTTGTATCATGGAGCTACTAGCCTCCTCTTAATTAATGTCCACCAAGATTGCTCTTGTTTTCGTTAACACCCTTAGACATGGAGTTCTGCACTTGTTCTTCCAAGTAAAGTCAATCAGAAACATGGTGTACTCCATATGAAATTAGTTCTTTGAAGTTTTTTGACACTTGCTTTTTGATCTATCATTTGATTTATTTTAGTAAGTGCAACATGTACACTTGAAAAAAAACAGACTTTTTCAAATGTTGCAGAGCTCTTTATGTGTCTAATAGCAAAAGCTAATTGTAATCAAAGATTACATATCCTTATAGGTCTTTCTGTCCACTTGAATTATCAGTTATTCAGGAAATATGTTAAAATCTTTCATTGTATGATATATTGTCTGTTTCTTCTTGTGATTGAATAGCTTTTTGCTTTATATATTTTAAAGATAAGTTCAATAGATGCATCCAGTTTAAAATTTTCTTAGAGTTATAAAATTAATTTGTCACTAATAATATAAATATGTGAGTATTCGTTATATTAGTATTTGCCTGATAATTTTCCAATCCTGTTACTTTTAACCTTTCTGCATTTTTGTATTTTAGGTTTATTTATTTTAAGTAACTAGATTATAAAAATCAACTTGATATTCTTTGCTTTTTAATTGGATAGTTTAATGTATTTACTGGTAATTACTAACATATTACTGACATATTACTGTAGATATCACCAATGCCATGATGTTATGTTCTGTGTTGGAGCTGTTCTCCAGAGTATACCTTTTTTATGGAATATAGTGTGACTTTTATTTCCCTCTAGAGTTGTGTAACACAGTCATCCTGGACAATAAAACAGTATGATGCAGTAATTAACATATTGGCAGCCTGTTTCTCCTGGGGCTGGGCACTAGGGACAGAGGCAGTCCTGCCTTCTTAGAATGCCCCAGATAAAGTTTCTGTAACATAGAACTGGGGGCCGGAGAAGAGAGTGAGTTGTGGCTCAAATGCCACAGACCCTCATTGTTCTTCCTCATATTTAGTGGATTTTCCTAAAGGAATGTTTCTCCATTTGCTGTATGCCCTTAGGATGATTTCCAGAGATCTTAAATAATAGATCTTAATAATTTTGACCTCTTATATAGTTGTTTTGCTGGTGAGAGAGGATATTGGCTTTACAGCCAGTTTGCCTGGATTAATATCTCTATTGTGGTTCTTCCCAGCAAAGCATCCTTGGGCAAGTTAAGAATATTACTTGTATCTCAATTTCTTCATATTTCTTATCTTTGTAGGGATAATGTGAGCATCACCATGCAGAGTATTTGAAAATGATTAGATTAGAACATAATGAGCACTTGTCCATTACATGCTGACTATTATTAATTTACACCAAGTTGTTTTGTACTTTGCTTTATTTTTTCTGTTTTCTCTTCCCTCTTGTGCTTTTGAATTTATTAAGTATCAAGTTATATCATTTTCCTCCTGTAATGATTTTAACATTTTTATTCCATTTCTTGTCTTTGCATGTATATTCTTGAAATTTTAGTTAGCATTTTAAGCAAAATTTGAAGTTAATGTCTTTATCAAACTCCTGAACAATGCAAAAGACTTTAGAATTCTTTTTTTTTAAATTGAAGTATAGTTGATTTACAGTATTATATTAGTTTCAGGTGTGCAACAGTGATTCAATATGTTTATAGGCTATACTTCATTTAAAGTTACTACAAAATAGCTGTATTTCCCTGTGCTGTACTGTATATCCTTGTAGCTTATGTATTTTATACATAATAGTTTGTAGCTCTTAACCCCATACTGATTCCGTGCTGCCTCTTCCCTCTCCCCAGTGGTAACCAATAGTTTGTTCTCTATATCTGTGAGTCTGTTTCTGTTTAATTATATGTTTTCATTTGTTTTATTTTTTTAGATTTCACATACAAGTGATAACATAGAGTATTTACCTTGGTGGTAGTGTGTAGCTGTGCTGTAGAGCAGGCAGAGCTTGTGTGGGTGCTAGGCATGGGTTGAGGCGTGAGCTGTGACTGGGTGGCTGCAGTCAGAGACCCAGACCAGTTCTGATGTACTGCTTGTCTAAGTGCCAGTAATGTCTGCCTCTGTCCTACTAAGATGCTCTGGGTCTGAGCCACCTTTGTGCCTTACAGCTGAGGTACCCTTCTGCCACAGCAGCCCTAGCCACACTGTGGAGCTGTGTCATGAAGCAAGCAGGGCCTGAGTGGGTGCTCACTTCAGGCCAGGGCATGTACTGGAATAAGTCCAGGTGTGGGGGAGACTGGCAGAGATGCATGCAATTTCAGTGCATGCTCTGCACACTGTTTCAGGAGGGCAGATCTTAAGTCTTCCTTTTTGTTTTAATTTCAGTTATTACCTTTATTTTTATAAATAGCATGATATTCTTCAAGTGTGCCTCATAATTTTTTTTTTTAGGGCAGTATAAAATTCTCCAACTATGTTCTTTTGTGTCAAGATTGTCTTGGCCTTACTTGGTTTTGTTTTTAAATACAAATTTCAGAATCAGGTTGTCAATTTCCATTAAGGAAAAACCTACTGGGATTTAAAGTTTTGTTGAGATTGCATTATACATATCTGAGATAATATGTATCTCAGTCTGTGTACATGACTATCTAATAATATTGAATTTTACCATCCATTATATCTCTCCTTTATTTAGGCCTTCCTTAATATCCCTTAGTGATGTTTTTTTACTCATAAATTTATTTACTACATTGTTACTCACAGTTTACTTTTCTAATATTATTAAACATAATTCTATCCTATGTCTGAAGAGTTTGTGAATATGTTTTCCCTTTTTCACTCTGCAGCTTTGTTTTCTCATTGTTTTGTTATTTCTCTTTTTGTTAGTTCATGTTTCTTGGACTTTATTTGTGGGAAGTCTTTAAGGCCTCACCCGAGGTGTGGTCTTTTAGAAAAGATTTCAATTAGTTTCTACCAGAAGCCTGAAACCACCGGCAACTTGTGCGTACTTTAAATTGAATTTTTCGCTTGCAGTATTTTGTACTAGGCATATGGTATAAATTTGGATCATAAATCCAAGTGAATTCTAGGTCTAAGACTATAAATCTTAAGAGAGACTTTTTCTGTAAACCAGAGCTAAGACAAGGCAGAAGAATTTGCTTGCTAAGGTTTCTTTCTATCTGCTTTTGCAAGGTTGATTTTTAAAAATACTTTCATTAAGTTGGTAGATTTTTGTGGGTCTTGAATTTATACGGGATCTGTAACTAATATTCAGTCCAAATCTTCATCTTCTATTTCTGTATGGAGGCAATTTGAAACCAAGCTATAGGTCACTGGGATCAATAGGTGCCCATAGAATAGCCTCTGACTTCGGTACTTGTTTACGTTTCACTATCAGCCCTAAGGAGTTTCCCTTGTTTTCTAGTAAGGCCAACCATATATTAAAATGGTCTTTTAAAAATATTTTGTTCTCTGTGTTTAGATATTTTATGACAGAAAGATTTTACGATAATTGTCTCATTAATGCTGGAACTATGTATTCATCAAGCAAAATCCTAGTTATCAGTGTATTACTAGTGTACCCATGAGTTACTAAGGTGAAGAATATGTACCTGATTAAGGATGTGGAATAAAACCTGAGTATATTGTTACCCATACAACATATTTCTAATTGAGGGTGACTAAATAAAACTATCCTTTCACTGACAAATTAATGAAATGAAATTTTTTGTTAGACATTTACTTGAAAACTATTGTTACAAGGAATATAGTATTTCTAAGATACTTGTATCTCTTTCAGCTAACTGGATGGTGATTTAGCTGAATTTAGATGCTAATAAATTTGAAAGTCATCCTCAGTAAGGGCTGGAAAAAATTTACTGGTATTATTGTTGGTCATTTAAAGATTTTTGTGTGTTCCTGGAAGAATCAATTCTAACAATGTATCTGAAAACTGATAGACACATACCCTGCTAGTCATTGCTGATAAAGGATAGAAGGGTGAGAAAAGTAGTGAGTTGCATCCCATATCTTGGATGTACTACAATCTGTTAGAAGAGATAAATGCAAGGGAGGTAATACAGCACAGTATGGTACATACCATCATAGATGCGCAGTAGGAAGTCTGAGGAGAAATGATTTGGGGAAATCTGAGGAAGTTTCCTACAAGATGATGATACTTGAGTCAGTTCTTCAAAGATGAGCAACGATTTGCCAGGGGAAAAAAGAGAGGGGAAGACATTTCAGGCAAAGACTGTAGCATGTTCTAAGACAGAAGAGATGTAAAAAAAAATTGTGTAATTGGAGATTACAGGGAGAAGGCATGAGTTGTGAAGTGGTAGCCAATGATAGATGATAGTAATGGGATAAGTAAGGGGCAGGTTATGTAGGATTTTTTTTAACTCCATAATAAGAAAGGAAAATGAATTATCTGAATAATAGGGTGCTGTCAGTTTTAGATTTCAGATATGTGCTTCAGTATGTCAATTGGCAGAATTATTGGAGACAGATTCTGGGGAGAAGAGCAAAGGAGAAATACTGCAGATGAAAGGACACATAGGAGTCAGTTACAACAAAAGTTTGGTAACATCAAATCATTAATGTCTTTCTTTGTAAAAAGAATAAAACATTTTAGCTGTTATTCTAACATAAGAGAATGATGTACATCCTTTACTTTTTTGTAATGAAAATAGTGCTCTAAGGAATACAAGATTTAAGCCCAACTTCTTGAAGTTTTGTGGCGAATGTTAATGACAAGAAGTAAGTACACTTTTGGTTTAAGACAATATTACAAATAACTAATGATTCCTTTGTTTTAATCTCTTTTGTTATTACTAAGTGTTGTCTTTTAGAAAGCTGTAGCATCATAAAAAAGAAACACTAGCCATTCTTTCAATTATTTAAAACATCCTTCAACTTTGTGGTAAAAAAAAATATCTTCGTGGACAAGAATACTTTTTCCTTAATGGGGCTAAAGTCAAGATCAAATGTATTTCTGTTTATTTAGTTATCTGAGTAATATTTTAAAAGGTGTATTGACAGTATACATTTTTCATTATTACTTTATCTAAAAGGGATTACTCATTTTGAATAGGGAATTTGATTTTGAAGATAAAATCGTTGAGTTAAAGTACTACTAGACAACATCCCTAATCCAGCATTCCCATTCAATTGATGGGAAATCTGAGGGACCAGAATTTGATTTGCCTGGATTACATTGCTAATTTTTTACCAGAACTGAAACTAAAAGCCAGATGTTTGAACTCTCAGTTCAGTTCTTTTTACTTTTTACATTTCCACAAAAATGGTCAACAAGAACTTTATGATTACTACTGAGTGGTTTGAAATACATCAGAATGATTTTCAAGTTATTTTATTGTATTCTAATTATTTGAAAACTAGTTAAACACAGACATTTATATAGCTATAATCTTTTAGTTACATTATTTGAAATGCAGAATACCCATTTTTCTCTCCACACAAATGGTTTTTCTTTACGAAGGGCAGCCATTTAGTATCACTCATTGGTGAATTTAAGCTTCTTTAATTTCATAGTATTGTTATTTCTATGTCCAGCTTCATTAATTCTGTTTTTAGTAGAATTCTTCATGAGGTTTAATAATAGGTTTTTTCTTGTGAAAGTAATCATTTAAAAAAAATCCATGAAATTACATTAGCAAATCTGTATTCTGAACATTTTCAGAATATCCTTTAGCCAGATATATTTTTTAAAGTTTTGTTTTTTGTTTTTGTTTTTTTGCAACTGAAGATACTCTTCTGGACATATGATCTTAGATATAATGCATATTAATTCATAGGTTACTTGGCTAATGATTATATAATAGATGCATAAAAAGGCTAAGGACTTTGCAAAGTAAGAACTTTGACTTCTTTATGGTGTTGATCTGAAATTTGATCTGAAAATTGACTTGAACAGAAAGAAGCCAATTAATTCCAATTAAGTCATCTTATACTGTTTACATTGGGGGAAATTATGAAATACACATATTTAGTTCCAATTCATCTTCAAAAATATAAGCATTACAACTGGCATTTTCCACCGAGAATAAACATTTGGTTTTGATCTGACATAAATCCAAGGGACCCTGAAAAAAATTCTCAATCACTGCATCATTAATATTTATGTGTAAATAGGAGTTCATAAAATACATTTAAATAACAAACTATGTAACATTTATTTACTACCAAGAAATTTGGAAATGGTATTAATTACACTGAAAGGAGTTCAGATTAAAATATTTATAACCAAGGAAATTAATTGAAATTGACAACCATTGTAGATGGCTACTATTATTGTTATTGAACCTGCAAGTTGAAACATGTGGGCTTGAACTTTTGTGCACATAAAAGTTCACAAAAACTGCTTTTAATAGTCTTTATTGTGTATTACTGCTTGGTGCACTATGCACTAGGTTGTTACAAAATTCATATGAACTTTTATGTATACAAATGTCAGATCAAGTACAAGTTTCATTAATTTTATATATTTTAAACTTCCAACAATAAAAAAACAGAAGCCAAGAAATTAAATACAGTAAAAAAATGAAATATTTATTCTTTTGGCTCAATAATGACATAGCTCACCATTCTTTTTAGTAATAGCAATTCCTTGCATGCAGTTCATCAATACACTACGAGTAAATAGTTTTGTAAAAGGAATTAACAGTGATTTTTTGGTTTGTGCAAAAAACAAAAACTTATATCATGTTAGGTAATTGCACAACTTTGCCACTATGTTCATGGCTAAAAGGGACAGAGCCCAAGTTATATCTCTGATAGCTTTAGTGCAGCAGGAATTAAAAAAATAAGACTAGTCTGCATAAGCAAATACTACAAAAGTTGAGTAAAAAAAAAAACCTTCCATGAATAAAGGGTTATATTGAGGCAACCATAGTTGGTAGAAAATGATCAAGGCTTAAATTTTTGACCAATGTATCTCCTACTGGAATGGTAGAAAATGTAACAAAGAAATCCATAAAACCTATTGTCTAAATTTATTTTAGGAAGTTTCCATTGAAAAGTGTTATGGATTCAAAAGTTTGGTGTTATGATTAAAAATAAAAAGCAAAAGCATAAAATAAAATAAATTGCCATGTCATCAACCTGAAAATAATTTTTTATGTACAAAATGCAACAAATAAAATTGATCATATTTTACATTATTTATATTTAAACAAGTTTTAGACATATTTTTAGCAAAATGTGAAGTATAGGTTTTGACAGTATGCAGTATGCAGTATGTTTCCTTGAAATCTAGAGAGACATGATATGACACTCTAGTTGAATTAAAAATGCAAAAGGAAAGGGGCTTTTAAATAACTGCAAGCTATTCTGCTTAACATACTAGACAAGAGCTGGTTGAATTCACTCTACTACCAACATGTGACTTCTTCTAACCAAGACTTGTGAAGAATGGGTTGAGTAAAATAGAGCAGCATAGGCAATTAACATGCATTAGTGATAGTCTTCAAACTATGTTTAATGAATGATACAGGATACATCCCTGTTGGAAGCTCGCAAAAGACATACACACTGTGGTACATATTTGATTTAATATAAGTTGTTTATAAGAAGATATATTTATATATATATATACACACACACGTGTATAAATATATATATATATATCTGAACATGCACCACAGGATAAAATAACTATTTACATAACAGAGGATGTGTTTAATTGACATAAAATGTCAGCTTTGCTGAGAGCAGAAGATGGCAAAGCAATTCTGCAGCAGAAAGTGGAACAACTATTCTAAAGTGATACTTTAGATATACTTTTCTAGAACAGATTTCTTAGATTACTTTTTTTGGAAAGCATTTAACCAAAATTAAATATAGTGCTCTGGAACTTAGAATAAAATTTGCACTTGCTGAAACAGAATACTTTGCATAAAAATAATCCTTTAAAAATTAGAGGAGACTTTACAGGCACATAACTGTAGATATAAACATAGACTAAAACACTTTCAAAATTAAAGCCGTCTAGAAAATGGAGATACCTGAAATTGTTATTAGAAATTTTTTTCTGGGTTTGAGCAAGAATTTCATCTCTTGGGCAAAACCCTTTTGTCTGATTATTTGAGAGACTTGTGGAGTAGTATCACAGAGCTCTTATATACTATTTTTTCTCAACTTAAACCTCATTTATAAAAATAGTGACATAGTATTATGAATAAACTATGAATTAGCGACCAGGGAAATCCACTAGAACAAATTTTGTAAAAATATGGCAGATATGGAAGTTAAAAATAGAGTGGATGCAAGTACTGTACTAAAAGTGTTTGGTGTAGTTACAACAATCACTTTGCACAACTATCCCTACAGTCTAGGTAGCCATTGAGTTTCTCCTCAGCAGTGTCAGCTGGTAATGAAAACAGCAACCTCTTGTCAGTGTTGATACCCTGACTCACAGAGTTGTAGTGATGAAGAGGTCACTGTCTTGTTATAGGCACTGACCATGAGTATTTGTTAAAACAGTCAGTTTGGCATAGACCTCCTCTGAGAGTCCAGTTGACACACAGACTTTACCTTCTTGGGCTGTAAACAGTTGATCACAAAGATAATTCTTTGTTTCTATTTACTTTTGATTTTCCCTGACCTCTTTCCCTTTGCTTCCTTTTTCTGGTTTGTCTTTCTCAAACTTTTCTTTGTCTGGTTTTGTTACACTGTCATAAGAAGGAGGAGAGGTGGTAGAGGAACTTCCATCTGTTTTTTCTGGGGTGGAGTTCCCATTTAATTTGTCAATAATCATGTCATCTTTTATAGGTAATTCAATCCTCCCTTTGATTGCCTCTTTATTATATTCATTTAATACCTTTTTTAACCTTTGTTTTAAAAGATAACATCTGAAATTACGCTGAATGATAGCAGCAGACACCTCTTCTTGTTTGCGTTTCAAAGTGGTTGTAATGGGCTCATAAGAGACTTTGGAGGGGTTCGATGCCATGAACCTATCTTCCATCTGTATTCGAAGGGCATCCATCTCTCCACTTTCACCCAAAACACGCTTTGTAAAGGCAAATAAGATGTCAAGGCAGTGAATCCTGTCCCCACTGACCATGGGCAGATCCATGGCAATGAGCTGGACTTTGTTTGGTTTTGCTATGAGAAGCGGAGGATCCAGGGCAGCCGCAAAATCAGAGAGCTTGGAGAACTCTATGAACTGGGTGGCATCTGGGTCAAACTTCTCCCAAACCTCATAGAACATCTCAAAGTCATCCTCACTCAGGGGCTCTGCACTTTCTTCAGTAGCAACACTGAAGTTCTCCAGGATGACAGCAATGTACATGTTCACCACAACCAGAAACGATATGATGATGTAACTGACAAAAAAGAAAATCCCAACAGAGGGGTTCCCACAGTCTCCCTTAACAGAGCTTCCAGGGTGAATTGTGTCTGGGTCACAGTCAGGTGGTGCACTATTGAGAATAGGTGCTAGTAGCCCATCCCAGCCAGCAGAGGTGGTGATCTGGAACAGGCAGATCATGCTGTTGCCGAAGGTCTCAAAGTTGAACATGTCATCGATTCCAGCTTCCTTTTTAACATAGGCAAAGTTGGACATGCCAAAGATGGCGTAGATGAACATGACCAGGAAGAGCAGGAGGCCGATGTTAAACAGTGCAGGAAGGGACATCATCAAAGCAAAGAGCAGCGTGCGGATCCCCTTCGCCCCTTTGATCAGACGCAGGATTCGGCCAATCCTGGCGAGACGGATCACTCGGAACAAGGTAGGGGACACAAAATATTTTTCTATCAGCTCAGCCAGAAACATACCTATGGAAAAATTAGAAAACAGCTAAACAGTGAATATCTTAGACTTATATGAATGTTTTTTCTTTGCAAGGTTAATGAAAACAACAAATTTGTTGTGAATATAAACTTCTGCTAACTATTTGGATCCACTCCCTAATATTACCAATTAAAGATTACAGAGTTTTAGTCAATAATTCTATAATGTCATAAACCAAAATGGACTTTTGCAAAATCCAACAAATTAAATAACCTCACACAGTGGTGTGACAAGATTATATATACCCAATTACTATGAATAGTTATCCTCACATATGAAATGTGCCAATTGCAAACAAAAATTGTTTCTAAAATCTCCAAATATATTTTCTATTTTTGAATACTGACATTCTTCAGTTAGTGAGAAATGAACAAGAGTGTTAAACTTTAGATCTACACACAACATGATTCTCAGATCTAATTTCCATATTACATAGCTGGCAGGCCTTGGAGGACATTTCCTACAACTGCACTTCTTTGTAAACAAACGATTCTTACCTACAATGGAGAGAATCACCACCACAAAATCAAAGATGTTCCAGCCTATGGTGAAGTAGTAGTATCTGAGTGAGAAAAGTTTCAGCACAAATTCTCCAGTGAACAGGACAATGAACACAAGGTTGATCCGAGACAAAACTAGAGTCATATATTTACTTTGGTCATCAGTTTCTACCATCATGGTGACCATATTCAGGCAGATGAGGATCATGATGCTGATATCAAAAACTTGTCTGGTTACAAAATCAAAGACCATTCCTTGGAATTTGTTCTAGAGAGAGAGGAGGGAGAAGGTTAATAGGCATATTTCATAAATAATGATCCAGTAAAATTGCAGATGAAGTCCTTCCACATATGGCTCTGGAGATATGCACCCTTCTCACATTACCCCAAACAAATCTGTTAAAAGAGAAAGAAATGAAAAATGTCATATGACAAAAACAAAACGTAATTGTTTTATTTGGGTCCCATGGGAAGACAGAACTGAATTAGACATAAATTGGTGGCAACTGGCTGATAATATGCATGGGCTTTGCTTAATTTTAATAACTATGATAATTTTTATAAAAAATAAGGACAACTAATAATGAAGATTTACAAAGTAGGGTAAAATAGACAGACTTTTAGATGGATGAATATGTCAATTCATTTGTCAACACTTTGGGAATTTTGATTTATATCTTATTTCTGTCTCTCCATCCCTCAAAATATGTCAGTCATTTACTATTTAATTCTGCGTCTTCTAACTATAATATTTAAATGACCATCAGTAAAGCAGATTTACGCCCTTTTGTGTACCCTTCCCTACCTCCTCCCTCCCACCCTCTCCCTGCTCCAATTACTCTTAAAAATGTGTTAAAGTGAAGTTATTTCTAGGATTCATGAGACCTTGTGAAGTCCCAGTTCTAGAGATTACAGGCTTTGTGACTTTGGGTACCATATCTTTGGGCCTCAATTTCCTTTTTCCTTACCCATCTAAGAGGGTAGATGATTTAGAGTACAGCTCTGTGAACATAATCCTCCATTTTTATGTCTTTCCACTATAATGAAGCTCTATAGAGTATGCATTCTGAATGTCTTTTGTGTGAGTGTATTTGGTGAAACAAACTATTTTGATGACACCCTTTTCCTTTCCTCAAAAGGTTAAGAGTATTGTCTAGTAGTCATAAGAATAGAGAAAACCAACAGCATAGAGGGAGGCCATGGGTGTAGAATGGAAGTCTGGAAAACTGCATCTACCTAAAAGGACAAGAGGGTGCCATATAATAAGAGCAGAGGAGCAGGAGCCGGGTGCATTGTTGGCAGCAGTAGGTGGCAGCAGGAGCATGAAGCTTGTTTTGGAAGCAGTTATCAGGAACCCTGACTTGAAGGTTTTCAACGGACAATCTAAAGAACATTGCCTCATTTTTAAGAACTTAATGATTCTTACTGAGAACAGTAGTTGTGAATTGTGTTACACAATATGAACTTTACAATTAGGACATACTATATATTGGTGATATCACCCAATATGTTCTGATCCAGAGCACTGTCTAATTTCATCATACAGAAATAGGTCTTTGGAATGTTAAAGGAGATGAGTAATTCTTACTGCAGGCCGAGGTATGGGTTTCTGAGGTTTCTTGGACCCAAGTTTCTTCATTGCATTGTAATATTTTTTCTGTTCCTCTGTCATAAAGATGTCTTGACCTCCAAAGTAAAGACATAGTATAAAACTGGTTACAATCCAACATGTATTACCACAGTACTTTTACAAAAGTATTTCTGAGTCTTTCCCTTAATCCTTTTTTCAATTTTTAAAGCATATTATCTCATTTTGTATAGATTTATCCTGCCTTTTCTATTTATGTGAAATTCTGAATATTTTAATATTATGTAAAACCCATAATCACATAAAACTTAGATTAGTACAGGATTCTAATTTGATTATATTATGTTTAGGAGAAGGCTTAGGGGTCTCAAATATATTTTCATGAAGGAAAAAGTCTTTTCCTAGCTATTTCAGTGTTGACAGTTTTACTTCTTTATTCAACAATTTTTAAGCACTTCCTGTGTGCTAGACAATGTACCCAGTATTGGAATTACATAGGTATAAGACACAGTGTCTATATGGGGGACAAAAAAAACACTGCAGAGAAAACAATAAACTACAAGACTCAGAAACAGGCTTTATATAGGGGAGTACCCCTAAGCTAGACCTTAAATAATTATTAAAGGTTTGTTAGGCAAAGCATTTTAGGAAGAGAAAATATCCTATGTAAGGTCATGGAGGGACAAGAGCATGCCTTGTTCAGAAAAGGGCAGAAAATCCATGTAGCTATGTGTGTAGCAAGTGATAGTATTAATGGTGGGTGGGTGGTGACTGCGGAGTAAGGAAGTAGGTATAGAAAATGTGGTGTGGGAGAAGATGAAGCTGAAAAACTGGGTAGAGATAATCCTGAAAGGTTCTGTAAGCAAGGATAAAACATTGAGGCCCACTGGATGTTTTGAAGCAGTGGTCGAATTTTTGAGTCAGAAAGACACTACACGAGATCTGCAGAGGATGAACCTGGAGAGGAGCCACCGATAAGAGATTGGAATCCTCTGCAACTGAATTGACCACATAGTGAATGGAAAAGAATCTAAAAATGATCTAAGTCTGTCATGACTATGAGTATCCTGGTTATTTGGATGTATAACAGACAGAACCTCAGAATGGAGAAAGGTGAGAGCTGAGGAATACTTATCTTCTTTTTCTGTTGGTTGAAGTTATCTATGATGACACCAATGAATAGATTCAGAGTGAAGAATGACCCAAAGATGATAAAGATGACAAAGTATAAATACATATACAGATTTTCTTCATATACAGGCTGAAGTTTAACCTAAATAATATTGAAAATATTAAATAATATTTAAAAACACAATAAATACTTGAGCCAAATAACAAATTTGGTGATTGTTGTTACTTACTATAGAGCTATTTTGCCTTGGCCTGAGATATTGTTCTGCAAATGCAGTTCTTTTTTCAAAGTAGTATGGTCTAGTATAATGAAAGTTTGTTATTTTTATGTTTGGTCTTGAATCTGTTTTCCCATTGTGGCTTGCCTGTTCATATTCTTTAGGGTAAATAACAGTGGTATTAACAAGGCAAACATTTTAAACCTATTATTAGTCTTACTATAATTTTTTTGCAGTGTTTTCAACTTGGGTTTGGAAATGCTAGCTCTTGGAGATATGGCTTTAATAATAGAACATCTACTTCTCAGAGGAAAATTCAGCATAAACAGATATGTTCTGAGAAATTATTTTTATTCCTGTTTTCTAACTTGAAAAACTCTGGAACTTGCTTGCTTTTTATCATGATATTTTTGGGAACTGCTTCACAGACTGGTTTATCATACTCTTGAGGAATAAGGAGAGACAGGTTACTTCCCCACTGAGCAGCTTTCCCAATCTTAAAAATCTCATTTACTGGACCAATCTGATTTTTATAATCCGTGCAGTTAGATACCCTTTCATATTAGATATATAATAGGTACGTATTAACCAAAATATCATTTATATTGAAGTGAATTGACTTGAAAAGATAATTTCTACATGCAGTTGTAAATGTTCTGATTGCATTTAACACAAAATTCTGGGCCTTTCAGTTAAATTATCACAAATGTTCACTATGGAAAAATCTAGTAGCTATAAATAGTATTTGAGTGATACTTACATCTCGTGAATCAACAGCTGCATACATAATATCCATCCAGCCTTTAAATGTGGCCTGTAAACAACATATATTTGAATTCTGCATAAAAGCCTAATCCCAAAATATGCATTTTACTATGTGAAAATCTGGTAGTGTTATTAAAAATAATTTTTTGTACAATATTATGAAATATTCTATTGAAATTAATTGAATGAATAGTGAAGTTGAAATAGGACAAGATTTTATTTCAAATCTGGAACTCTTTTTCTTTGTCTTGGAAGATATTCTTGTGTTTTTTCTACACTAAAATTTAACTGGGTGAAATTTATCTCAGTCTGAAATCCCTTTCATACCAAAAGGTAAGCTCTATGATTCAAACCTATGGTGTGTTTAAACACTACTCAATCATTTTCTTTAAATGATTATTGATTAGTTAATATACTGTCAATTAAGTCAAAATTATTAAATATTACACATTTTGATATTCATGCCGTAAGATTTGCATTTCCACACATAGTAGACCCATACTCCTTAAATGTTGGTACAATTATCTAGCTAATAATCCATACACTTAATTAATCACAACAATAGAATGCATTATTTTAATACATAAAATTGCTTATTTGGCAATGATTGCTTCAGAAAACTAAAAACAGTAATAACACAATAGCACTCAATAATATAACAAGAAAAAACAAGCAGAAATATAAAATTGCATTAGAACATACGAACAGCTGAACGCTGGGGAAAATACATTATGAAATCACTGCAAAATATCTTTACAGTCAAGACAAGCTAATAGTAGCAGTATCATCATCAGCTACTTTTGTACTGTCAGATATTAATCACTCAAGCAGAGAAGAAAGAAATGAACTTACTTGAAATATTTTGAAAACATTTTCAGAATGCACACAGTAGGCACTTACCACTTGAAGCAATGCGAGATAGCCAGCACCAACATTATCAAAGTTTACTTTCACATTTTTCCACCGAGCTTGCTTGCCGAGAGCCTGACAATCACTCAGATTGTTAACGTCACTGACATCAAACATGTCACCTGTTGTTGTGTTTACGCAATGGTAGAACTTTCCAGCAAACAAATTCACACCCATGATGCTAAAGATTAGCCAGAAGATGAGACAGACCAACAACACGTTCATGATAGAGGGAATTGCTCCAACAAGAGCATTCACAACCACCTAGAGGAAGAGATGAGGATAAGCCAGCTTACAAATCATTAAAATGGAAAACGTTTCTTCCATCATTTATTTAATACTAAAATGGCTGTGATATGAGTTAAATAAAAATCTAGGTGGACATATTGTTTCTTCTGATATTTCCTGGGACATATTCGATACAGGAAAACAAACTGACACAACTAAAATGTTAAAGGATTTAAGGAAATGAAAATATGCCAAAGTGTGAAAAGAAAGAAACAAAAACCTGATATAGTAAGATGCAGTCAGAAAATGATTGTATTCTAGGGAGAAAAAAGAAAAAAGAAGATGCATTTACTACCAACAGAAGAAATAATCATTCAGCAATACATTCCGATTTTCAAGAGTGTTAATGAATGAGTGATGATTTGATAATGTAGTTAAACAAACCTTTTACAAATAAACAAAGTATTAATAATGCCTTAAATTTGTATCCCCAGATCAAGTTAACTTTTTATGACTATGAAGAATAGTATTAGGAATTTACAAGGTTCTTTTTTCCCCTATTACTAATTCTCAATTTTAAAAAGTATATTAAGTTAAGAAATGAGATGGAATTTATATCTGGACATAAAAATACTGAATGTATTCCCATTGTTATTATTCTAGATCTCTTAAATATTCACTTTGGGTCACATGTTACTTCAACAAAGCAGGCCAACCTATTTCATGAAGGAGAAATTCAGTCACCTTTCCTCTAATTAAATTCAAAAGAGATTAATATGTATTTTCAGATCTCTAGTGATTTGTATCTTCCTTTAATTAATCTGGTTCATATTTGGACAATTTTGTTAAGCACTTAAGTGAAACTATTGTTTTATTTTAAAATACTGTAACCATTATTTTAGAAATCAACACCAAAGAATTTTTAAATTAATATCAAAGCCTGAAATCCAAAGTGGTAAAAATTTTATATGCTACTCAAATTTTATTTCTTTTGGAAATTTTCTTATATATTTTACGTAAACCAGTTTTTCCTCCCACATTTATATAAAATGACCTCCACAAGTTCTTTTATCATCAAATAAATTCATGATACCTTTTACCATATTTTATACCTAGAATGTTAATTCTGCCATATGACTGAATTAAAAATGCCAAACTTAGAATAATTTTCAAATTAGAGCAAACTTACAAGTTTTTTATTTTGTTCAATTGCTATCTCCCCTCAGAAATGAATTACTAATATGAAACTGTGCAACCAGATGAAGGCTTATGTAATGTCAGTAATGGTAAAAGATTGATGTGAAAAAAAGTGAAATTACATAATAAATTTTATTAATTTTATCTTGTGACTTTATTAGGTAGCAATGAGATAAAATTATAATGTAAAACCAAATATTTCTTTGCATACAGTGCATCTGGAGAGTGATTTTATTCTCCCTGGTGAGTGAATCTCAAAGTTAAGGCTGAAGTGTTTTTATTGCTTAAACAAACCACCTCCTAACGTAAAAGCCCTATGGCCTAGAAGAAATTCAATATCCATGTGCATTTGCAAGCTGGATTAAACAAAGCTGGCCTTTGTGCTAAATAATACTTTGAGGGGCGTGGCAAGTGGGTGTGTATGTAAGTGTGTACTTTATGTTTCGATGCATAAAATATACACTAAGGAAGCGAGCTGGAGAGGAAAATACAAGTGCTATTGGAAAAAGTGAACCTTATTGAGAATGCTCACTTAAAAGGGAGATCTACAAAACAAACCCCAGGTGTTGCCTGCAATGCTTAGTTAATTATCCTAACCTCTACTTTGGTTGTTTAGGATATATATATTTTGTCAGAGGCTACAATTTAGTGTTGTTTTCTTGTACAACAACTATTTTTATTACTGATATTAACTGAAAAAGTAAAACACAAAAACCATTTTACCTTTCATTCATTACTAGTAATTTTTTAAGAAATCAAACTATCTATTGAGAGGAGGAAACTCTCCTAGGATGAATGCCAGTAGTAGTTAGTCATTTTAAAGTATATAAACAATGAAAAGAAATAAATGGCATCACTTTGTTTTTAGATGTTGTGGAAACATCCTTGAGTTGTCATCGGAAGAGCTGGATTCTAGTTCTGTTCTGCCACAATTTTTGAGGGCCCTGTTGTAGTTTCATGAATCTAGGCTTAGTGATCTTTAAGTTTTCTGCCCTGAAACTTTGTAATTCTTATGAAATAAGTATCAGAAGCGTATGGCACCCCTCTGTACCTAAGTCATTACTTACGTTTAATTTTGACATGAATCATTCAGAACTTTTATTCTTACCCTCATGCCTTCAAACCGGGATAAAGCTCTCAGAGGTCTTAAAGCTCTTAATGTTCGTAGGGATTTGATGGCACCAAGTTCTGAGTAGCCAAGAGCATTGGCTACTAAGCTAACCAAAGAAACCTAAAAAAAGAAAAAAATGTCAATCAGTTCACCAAGAAATAAACTATTGACTAAAGGCATAGGGTGTAATATCTATTCTTTAGTGGCAACCAAGTATAATTTCAGACATACCTTGGCAGCCTTCATTTTCTACATAGTGCGATCATCTTACATTGCCAGTCTCATCTCATATTATTGCTTTTCTTACCAGTGAAACTGGAGACCTTGCCCGTTTATATAAACATCTATAAACCCCTCCAGTTAGATATTTCACCCATGGAGCCCTTTTCAACCTTTGCATATACCACTGATAATTTGGGATTTGATTCAAAAGCCATATCCTCCATGGATCTGTGCTTAATGTCATTGATTAGAAATCACTTTTCTCTTCCAAATTTATGTAGTATCTTGGTTATGTGTTTTGGACGTATTTACCATGTAATAGAGTCAATTGGTTGGATATCTTCTTTCCCCTTCCAGGTCACATTAGCTTTTTATGCGCTGAGATGAAACATTCTTTTAACATTTCTAATAATCTCTGGTTGAATATGCTTTAGTCAATATATGTTAGATAAATAAAAAAAGAAGAAAATATTACCTCTAAAAACATTTTATCAGACCATGTAGTTTCATAATAATGAAAAACTTTTAACTTAAACTATTGAACTTATGATTTAGAATGCAGTACCTCTCAGAGTGATAATACATCTTTCTAATATTTACACACATGTTAAATTTTACTTAAATATATGAAAAGTTAAAGAAGACATGTCTTTGGGAGGAAGAGACTATTTGCTTTGATTTCCTTTCAGTGTAATATTTATTGAAAATTTACCATATGCTGGGTTCTATTCTGAGTGTCTTATATGTATATATCTCAAGAAATAGGTACTATTACTTTTGCCTTTCCACTGATGAGGAAGTTGAGTTCTCTGCTCCCCCAACCCCCAAAAGGGAAAAAAGATGCACAGGCAAAAAGAGAAGAAGTTAGAATCCTAGAGATCTGACTTCAAAACTGTGTCTTAACCTTTTGTACCCATTATCAAAAACTCATTCTTAATCTGAACCACAGAACACAGAATATGACTTGAATGATTATCTTCTCAATTCTTGTGAGGATTGTATATAACTAGTCCATTTCTTGATGCACAGGAGAGAAGTTAAATTATTACAACCACTAGATGGCTTAAGGGCCATAGTATAAAGGATTACATAAAAGACAGAACCAAAGCTTTAAAGGCAAATGGAACCACTGTCCTCTCATTGTTTAATTTAACATGTATGTCACAGAGTTGAACAGAAAAAAAAAAAGACTTGAATGTTAAACTTGACTAGTGGCAGTATAATTTATTGAGCTATTTATTTCTGTCTAGTATCCACTGCTACAGAAGACTGGAAAGGTTATTAGAGAACACACAGGCTTCTATATTCTGGGTTCCTCTGCCTCAGGAAGCATTCACAGCTTCAAGTTTTTGAAGCTGCTTTCTCAAGACTTCACTCATTTAAAGAAGATGGCTGCAAATTTCTCTAGACCCTGGGCATTTAAAGAAAATAGCTACAGATTTCTCTAGACCCTGAAGTAAGGAAGCTCATGCTTTGAAAGGCAAAAAAAAAAAAAGGCCAGAACCAGAAGTTCTGGAAGGACAGCAAGTTGTGGGTTGAAAGCTGGGAGGCATCACCTGCATATAACCACCCCATCACACTGGGGGCCCTCTGTGTGTTGCTAGAGAATCTGGGCATTAGTGAACTGCCTGCCTTCTCAATGGTCCTCCTATCATTTTGTGTAGGACAAAAACTCATTTTATTGAGTTAACTATTGTGAAAAACAATATGCTTTAAAGGCAATTTTGAAATAAATAATTTACAAGAGTTGCAATATACTTAAAATTTGAAGATAATACCTTATATTGGTAGAGTGCTTTACAACTTACAGTGATCTTTTTCACTCATTATCTGTGTCTCAGAGAAGTAAATGACTAGTCCAAGAAAAAGTAGCAAGGGGGAAAGCACATAACTGGAATTTCTATTTCCGAGTCCAGTGTGTTTCTCACCTCAGCAACTTTGTCCTCAACCTTCAATGTATAGTATTTTAATCTTCCTCTCTTTTATGCTAAACACAAAAGGCATTCTTGCTAATGTATGCAAAGTGTAACAAAATCTGCCAAAAACTGAATTTTTAGTACAAATTTACATGATTTTAAGTACCTCACTACCCAGAAAATACATGAAACTGACTGTGCTAGAGGCTTCAGGGGCTTAGTTGTCATCCGCACCTTTTCACATTCCTATGGCAGCCTCTCTTGAGACTGAGAAGGAAAGGAATAATGAGAAGGAATTTTTTTTCCAGGTTCATAATTTATTGTACAAATTGAGTATCACATGATGAGCTGACATTAGCTTCTTTAGGCATGGGAACTTAACAGATGAGGTACAGTTTAGGATCTGTTTATGTTGCTTTCACAGCTGGAGTTTTTTTAGACCTTAACTTGAAGTATAAGACTATCAAAGCAATGCTTCCATATGTGGCCAGAACACAATTCATTCTCCCTGTGAGAGTGTAAGAGTTGAAATATTTTTTGATGCCAGTGAAATGGAATTGGGCATCAGTTTCTGGACCTGCCATGATTTCAGTCTTCCAAAAGACACCAACTCTGCAGCCTGTGTCCTTCAATGTACGCAGCTGCCCCTCAGCCCACCCAGAAGAAGCCGCCTCCTTTTTTTTTTTTTTTTTTTTTTTTTTAAATTTAGGAACTGGATTTATTTTGCTCCTGGATGAACAATAATTGGATAATCAGTGTTTTGTTTGTTTTACTTATCTAGTGCAAACACCCCGAAATTCCCCCAATTCCCATAGGTTTTTTAGTTTTGAGAATGGAAGAAGACCCTGGAAGTCCTGTGACTGGTTAATGAACCAAGTGATATGAATTTATTTCCCTTAAAAATGGCTAATGATAATTTTTTATGTTTGGTATAAACAGTTAAAAGATTGAAACCATATGGTCACCTGCATACATTTAGATGATATATTTCAGTGCAAAAGCTTGCATAATTTTTGATGGAGAAATTTAGGAGCATTCCCATTAAAACCAGAAAAAGAAAAATGTGCCCTTTACCAACATTATTACTTAACAAGAAATAAAGCTATAAGAAATAAAAGCTATAAGAATTAGAAAAGTGGAAGTTATTATTTATGCATGTTATTGTTGACCTAAAAGAAAAACAAGGGAATAAAGAGAAAAACTATTATAATAATTATTTTAGGCTCTGACTAATATATTTTTCATATTAATTTTTTTAAAGTTTGTACAGGTATCTTTTGGAACTATACAAACTTAAAAATATTAACAAGGAAAAATAAAAGTATAAGAATAATCTAAACTATTATTGTTTTAATAAAAATAGCAATCAGAAAGGACAGATCCCACATGATATTAAAACCAATTATAAATCTAATGATTACAGCTTTCATATTAGTAGACAAAAAGTGAATGAAGCAAATCCAAATTAGACCGACATACCAAGAGTTAGCATGAAGATAAGGGTAGCATTTTAAATGAGAGGTAAAAGAAACAACTTAAATGAGAAACCATTTGGAGGAAGATAGTATTGGAGCCTCACCTCACACCTTACACCAAAATAAGTTCCAGGTGACAAAGGAGGCAAGAATATACAATGGAGAAAAGACAGTCCTTCAGCAAGTGGTGTTGAGAAAACTGGACAGCTGCATGTAAATTTAAAAAGTTAAGACACTCCCTCACACCATACACAAAAATGAACTCCAAATGGACTAAAGACTTAAACATAAGACAAGACACTATAAACCTCCTGGAAGAAAACATAGGCAAACATTTTCTGACATAACTCACAGCAGTGTTCTCCTAGGGCAGTCTACCTAGGCAAGAGAAATAAAAGCAAAAATAAACAAATGGGACTTTATAAATTTTTTCACAGCAAAGGAAACTATTAAAAAAAAGAAAAGACAACCTATGGAATGTGAGAAAATATTTGCAAATGATGAGACTGATAAGGGCTTAATTTCCAGAATATACAAATGGCTCATGCAACTTAATAAGAAAAAACCAAACAACCAATCCAAAAATGGGCAGAAGACCTAAACAAGCAATTCTCCTATGAAGAAATACAAATGGCCAATAGGCACATGAGAAAATACTCAATATTGCTAATTATCAGAAAAATGCAAATCAGAACTACAATGAAGTATCATCTCACAACAGTCAGAATGACCATCATCAAAAAGTCCACAAACAATAAATGCTGAAGAGGGTGTGGAGAAAAGTGAACTCTCTTAGATTGTTGGTGAGAATGTAGTTTGGTACCATTATGGAAAATAGTATGGAGATTCCTCAAAAAACTAAAAATAGAATTACCATATGATCCAGCAATCCCACTCCTGGGCATGTATCCAAAGGGAACTCTAGTTGAAAAGACACATGCACCCTACCCAGTGTTCATAGCAGCACTATGTACAATAGCCAAGACATGGAAACAACCTAAATGTCCATCCACAAATGACTGGATAAGGAAGATATGGTGTATTTATACAACAGAATACTACTCAGCCATAAAAAATAGTAAAATAATGCCATTTGCAGCATTGAGATCATTGACCTGGAGATCATTATTCTAAGTGAAGTCAGCCAGAAAGAGAAAGAAAAATACCATCTGATATCATTTATATATGGAATCTAAAAAAAAAAGACAAATGAACTTACAAAATAGAAACAGACTCACAGACATAGGAAACAAACATGGTTATTGAGGGGAAAAGGGGATGGGAAGGGATAAATTGGGAGTTCGAGATTTGCAGATAAATAATATATATAAAATAGATAAACAACAAGTTTCTACTGTATAGCACAGGAAACTATCTTCAATATCTTGTAGTAACCTATAATGAAAAAGAATATGAAAACAAGTATATGTATGACTGAAACGTTATGTTGTACACCAGAAATTGATACAACATTGTAAACCGACTATACTTTAATAAAAAAAGTTTCAGATTGATCAGAAATTAAAACATAAAAATGGATGGAGAAACAAATAAAACTCAAATACAAATGGAAAAGAAACATGAGAAAATGTTTAATAATCTTAAAAGGAAATGGTCTTCATAAGCATGAGAAAAACCAAGAAGGGAAAAAAGGACTGATAAATTTGACTAAATCAATTGAAAACATTTTTACATAACAAAAAACTCAAGAGACAAAAGCCCAAATAGGCAAGAGTCATACCACATGTGACAAAACAGTAAATTTCCTTAATATGAAAAGAACTCCTACAAATCAGTAACAAAAAGATCATTAGCAAACAGTACATATATGCATAGAAATTCCCTCTAAACTTTCATTTTAATGTATTTGTTTGAACAACATAATTATTTATATTCCCTATTAGAATTCAACTAGAAAGAGAATGAAAGAATACAAAGAGAATGTGAAAGGAGACAAGGAAGAGAGTTAAATTCTGGACTGTAAAGCGCACTGGAATGATTACTTTCTCAGCAGAGCAGAAGCAGGATCATGAAACCCAGGTACCTGAAGAAGCAAGTCAGATCGTTTCAATGGACTCTCAAGAGGCTATGGACCTGGAGACACCATGTTTCTCTAAAACAGGTGTAATGGATGGCACTGAAAACAGAGTTGATTGAAATTCTCTATGTAGGAAACTGGACACTTGAGGCCCTTCATCCACCCCTCTCCAGCCCTGTAGGAGAGCAGGATGGAATAATACCTTTACGGCTTACAGAATAAAATCTATATCTGTTACAGAGGTCAGAACGTAGAAACAATAATCCACATTGTGGTTGAGTTTCCCTGTGAGACCAGAAAAGCCTCTTTAATGTATCATGCAATGGAGGGTTTTCCATTAATAGCACCTTAGGGATTAAATGGCATGTGGACTCAGTATTTCTTAGGGCAAGGCACCTAGAGCTTCAGATTACTAAGCGCACACTTCCTCCCTTCCACTTCAGAACAGTCCTGTTTCCTGTTGTCTAGGCAGCTTCTAAAAAGGGGCTCAGGTAGTGGTGAGGGCTAGGTACAATGCTGCCATGGAGGTGGTGGCAGAGGGATTTTAGTGAAGATGGGAGGTTAGGGATACTGGAGATGGCAGGATTTGATCAGCTGTGATGGGTGTGGTTTACAGTATGTAGTGAAGGCTATCCAGTGTCTGAGAAGTGAAGAGCAGTTCTTATCCAACGTCAGTCAGGAATGAGAGTTCTAACACTTTTATATAAGGGGAGTTTGTAAGTCAGGGGTGCCTCTTTGCCTTTGACATTCTGCTTCTGCCTTCGGCTTTTACAGTTTATTTATTTGTCTATAACTTTTGATATGATCAGAAAATTCACAGTGCTCAAAACACATGTGAAAGCAAACATCTTTCGGTCATTATGGTATTGTTTGTGGTGAGGGAAGCTAGATATAATCTAAGTGTTCATTCCTGGGGAACGTATGAGTAAATTCTGCTCGTGCATCACTGTGGACTGCTATGTGGCACATAGAAGCCATGGGTTCAACAGGAATTTCATTTAAATATTCCAAACACCATTTTTCAAAAGTGAGGACTTTGAATCAAATGATTTCTAAGTTTACTTCCTTGCCTGGAATCTATCATTCAGTAATTTCAAGATGATTAAGCAAAATAACACTACATTATTCATGCTGAAAAGATATAGTATCTTTATTAATGGATGCATCATCTTTAATCAAGTATACTATAGTGAAATACTTCACGTTCTGGTCTGATTGATAGTGAGCATGATTACTTCTGTTTATGGGGTATGTAATTATGAATCTATCCTTAGATTTAATGAGCTGTTTTTGACATTTTACATAATGAACATATGTAGAGCATATATAGTCACTTACTAGCTAAGTAATTACTCTGTACCTCAATTTCCTCATCTACAAAATTGCGGGTCATAGCAGTGGATGCTTCAGTGGTTGTTGTAAAGATTCAATGAATTAAGACAAATGTTAGTTGTTATTAATATTATATATGAAAACCCTTATTTGCCTTCACTATTACTTCTTAGAATCTTAGCAGTGATGTACTGGTAAGATATCCCATGGGAAGGCTTTAAAAAAAAAAAAGAAAAAGAAAGAGCTGTGTGGATCTTCCTAACAGAGGTGTTTAACGAGGTGATGACTAGAGTCAGGGAGAACGTTTAGTAAACCATTGCTTGGTCCAGTTAGTCGTTGTGGTGTTGGTGTGATGTTGAAGAGGAGTGTCCAATTCATTTTTTTAGAAGGTAAAATGGAGTAGAATTTGCTGATTGATCGATTGTGAGGGGTGAAGAGAGGGATAAGTTGAAGATAACATTTAGTTTAGCTTCATAGATATACCACCACCAGTTTCAACAGGAAATTCAGGAAGAAATGCATGATTGCAGGGAAAAAGTAATGAGTGTACTCAGACAGGAGGAGTATCAGTAGGTCTTATCTAGGAAGCAATAAGAAATGTTAATGGGAGTTTAAGGAAAGATCAGAATTGTGCTAAAAGTCATAATCTTTTAAAAATGGAACATAGAATTTATGCTGTTAAGTTAATAGGATTATATTTTTAAACCTGGCCAGTGAGAAATTTTTCTTATTAATAAATTGATGATACTGAAAGAGAATTAAATCCTTCCAAAAAAGGAATAATGTGAATCATTCCCACTAGGAAACATTTGTAGAAAAAGCCAAAGCACATACTAGACTGTTTGCATGGAAGTATGTCTGGAGAGAGATCAGAAATTGATATAAAGTGACAATTTATAGCTATTCAGTTCCTTTATCTCAAAATTCTTTTAATTTAATCACATCTTTCCACAAGAGCCCCAGGTAAAATTCAGGGCAGATGTGTACATATTAGCAAGACATCTCATTGTTTTCATTCACTAGCTCCAAAGGCAACCAACTTCAGAGTGTAATGTAGGAACTCTTTGACTAGTGCAGTATGATATTTCAGATGTATCTGTGCTCTGTTGCAAAATATGGGGGAAAGAGCACAGTGCTAGATAGAGGTAGCTCTGCCACCTAACAGCTGTATGACATCTCTAAACCTCATTTTATCAGTAGCAAAATAGAGATAATAAGAATTACATCACAGGATTGTTAAGAGGATTAATAAATAATCTATAATTAAAAAGCAATATCAATAATGAGGTTTGTAATGTAGGGGTTAGGAAGCACAGTCATTAGAGCCAGATTCCTTGGGTAAGAAATCCAACTTAACCTCTTATTAGCTGTGTTTACTTGAGCGAGTAACAACCTTTCTTTGCCTTAAGTTTCCCTATGAGAATAATTATGGTTTATAACTCAAGAGTTCTGAAGATTAGTTGAGTTAACATATACAAAGTAATTTTAGCAGCAGCTGTACACAGTAAGCATTAAATCAGGGTTACTAATTTTCTTTATTATCAATTAGGTCAGGCTCTTAATTAGTACCATTCCCACAGTAAGTGCTCAGAAAGTGCTAGGCATCTTATTGTGGCTGCTAAAACTAACAACAATTCTGGCTTCATTACTTGAGAATGCCAGTATGTCAAGAATGGAATGTCAAGAACTAAGGCAGGGGCCACCAGATTCTAGAGGTTGATGGCAATTTGAAATACATATTAGAATCAGAAAATGTCCCTATTCTGCTTTTGTTCACCTCAACAGAGCAGCTGATGAGTGCTGTAAAGAGCCCTTAAGCAAGAAGGAAAAGAGTTTCTGAG
Organism: Camelus ferus; assembly: GCF_009834535.1. Lineage (NCBI taxonomy): Eukaryota > Metazoa > Chordata > Mammalia > Artiodactyla > Camelidae > Camelus > Camelus ferus. The sequence goes on from NC_045700.1 coordinate 40,399,254, forward strand.
TAGCAAACATCAAGCATCTCATTTCAACCACATCAGCAACTTGTGCTGTCTGTAAAGTGGAAATCACTTGTGGGCAATAACTATTTCATGATGGTTGACTCTTTACCAAGAGTGTGTTTTGCACACCTTAGCACTTTGGATAATTTAGAACCAAATTTGAAGTTTTCATGATAGTTGCTCAATGAATTTTCTTAGGGATGACATTTATGCAAAAATCCATAAGGACCCCAAAAATGTGAACTTTTTTCAATAAATTATGATTGTATGTTTAGTTCATTTTGTGGCTAAAAATAGCATCTATAGTATAGCCTGTATAGTTATAGTATAGGATAGTTTGGTTTTTATATGAAGATAGTATCTTTTTGAGCTTTAGATAGGAGAAAAAAATGTTTTACAGAATCAGAAAAAGTGGTCCATCTAGTATAGTATTCTGGCAAACAAAATCATGGGTTAAGTTGTTCTACTTGATTCCAGCCTGAATTATCATACTTGCTGTCTCTATCTCCATCTCCATTCTTTCCTAAATCTTTCCAGTATTTCCTGTACTTTATCCCCATCACTTCTATGAGACATCTCTTAAAAATGACACCAATGATGTCCATTTTATCCAATCTGTCATTTCTCAGTACTCATGTCACTTGACTTCCTTGTAGCATCTGACAAAATTGATCACCCCTCCTTTGGAAAAACCCAACCATCTCCTCTGGGCTTCTGTGACACTATCTATATTCTTGTTTTCTTTTTCCTTCTGACTGCTACTTCTCTATCTAATTTACTGGTTACTTCTCTTTTGCTCAACTTCTAAATGTTGAAATGTCCCCAGAGTTTGGTCTAGGCCCCCTTGTCAACTTGCATTCTTTGCCTAGGTGAGCAAATCCAGGTTCATGGCTTCAAATGTCATCTGTTTCTTGACTCCTAAACTCATAATCAGGTCTTGGCAACTCTCCAAAATTGAGACTTGCATAAAATTCAACATCTTATCTTAAATGTCTAATAGGTATCTCAAACTTAGTACATCCCTCTCTCACCTACCATCTGCTTGCCCTGTCAAACCTGTTTTTTGATCTTCCCCATTCCAGTTAATGATTTCATTCTCTACCTGTTTGTTCAGGTTGAAAGAAAATCTATTTGTTGAATCCTCCCTTTTCTTCTATACCACATATCTAGTTCTTCAGTAAGTTTCATCACCTTAATCTTGTCTTTCCGAGATTATTAGTCCCTAATTGATCTCCTGGCTTTGACTTTTTGCCATTCCTTCCCCATAGCCAGATGTGATCATTTAAAAACAGTAGATCAGATCCCTGCTCACCCTCCCTTCCCTGAGCTTCCCATTGTAACTCCAATCAATATATAATAAATTACATAATATATGCAATACATAATAAATTACAATAAAACATGAACTTCTTACCATGGCCTCTAGGTACCTCTCTAAATTCAGTTTCTATTACTCTTGCCCATGTTTCATCATACACAAGCACAACAGCTTTCCTTCTGTCTCTTGAGTGTCCTGAGCTCATACTCACTTCACAGCCTTCAGATTGTTCTTTTCTGTTCCCTCAGGTCTTCGATGGCTGACCCATTGTTATAAACTGAATGTTTATGTCCGCCCAAAATTCATATGTTGAAATCTAACGCTCAGTGTGAAGGTATTTGGAGGTGGGGACTTTGGGAGGGGATTAGGTCATGAGGGCAGAGCCCACATGAATGGGATTAGTGCCCTTATAAACACCCTAGAGAGCTCGCTTGCCCCTTCCTTCATGTGAGGACACAGCAAAAAGGCTGCTGCCTCTGAACTAGGAAGTGGGCTCTTGCCAGACTCTGAATCTGCTGGCACTTTATTCTGGGACTTTGCAGCCTCCAGAACTGTGAAAAATAAATTTCTGTTGTTTATAAGTCACTAAATCTATGGCAGTCTTGTTACAGCAGCCCAAATGGACTGAGACACTCTTTCTCATCATTTACCTCCCCAAAGACACCATCCCTAGACTCTTGCTAACACTCTCCTGCTGCTCCCCATTCTGCAGTCATTCTCTATCCCATTCCCTTGCTTTATTTCATAGCAGTAATCACCATCTGCCTTTATCTTATTTTTCGATTTTATTTGTTTAGATCTTTACTGTCTGTTCTGCTCTCCCATAGATCAAACAGGGCTTGATCTGTCTTGTTCATATATCCTTTATCTAAAGAACATGTGGCCCTTATTAGGTATTCAAAATATTTATCAGGTAAATGAATGAATGTTAACAGAGGTTGGACAGATAGTCCACTACTTTTACTTTCAGGTAGGGAATTGAAGAGATTACATTTTTATATAGATACATTTCTCAAGATTTAGAAGCATATTTCTTCAGGTTTGAAGTACTTCACTAATACTTCATTTTTTGGGGTTTGGTTTTGTTTTGTTTTTAGCTTTTCTGCGGCTGTTGTTTACAGCAATATACCTGATAGACTGTGAAACCCTTGTACTTTGAAAAACGGTTTTAACTCTACATTTACTTTAGCTTACTGGACCCAGTGGTCTGAGAACAAGTTGTTAGTTGTTAGTTGAGGTTACATTAATTCATGCATTTCAGTCCCTGCTTTGGGAAAAAGAAGAAAATAGAACCATTGAAGATTACATAACTGCCCAAAGGTAGAAGGCTTTAAGTAACCAGTTCCATTCTATTAATTTAGACCCACTAAAGGGGAATTAATTTTGGGAGTGCCATTCTTTGTCATTAGTTTATTCATTTTGACATTATTCAGTAGATAACTGTTTGTATTAGGTGTCTAAAGATTCAAACATTATACAAAACCTTGAGAGATTTTTGCGTTATGTTTATTTCTCCTATATGAGGGAAATACATGGAAATACTTAAAGTACAATGTAGAAAGTATTTCAGTGAATGTAAATTTTTCAGTAAATGAAAATGTTTCAGTAAATTTCAGAATTTTCTGGAGAAGTTGTATCACATTTTAAGCAATCTTCATACATGATAAAATCTTTTTGAACCAGGGAAGATTCTTATGTATTCTGTGTTCCATCATTTCAGGGAGAAGCTGGAGATTATAAATGCTAAATTCCAAAGCCAGTATGAAAATGTAACATTTGTACCAGTTAGATAATAAATCTAAGGTGTAAAGGAGCACTAAATTGAGAGTTACAGAATTAGGACACTAATCTCAACTTTGTTACTAACTATGCTATCTTTGGAAAATTCCTTAAACTGAGGCTTTAGTTTACAATCAACTGTTTAGAAAACGGTCTAGGATAAAGTTTAGATATTCTTTAAGGTCCATTTCAGCTGCAGAATATAAGAATATTAAACTTCCCTGTTTGGAAGCTTTTCAGGACAGTATTGAGATTCATCTCTATTATTCATTAAAGACCAGTCATGGAAATTGCAAGTCATTTCTAATCTATTAATAGTGACTTGGCAGCAGATTTCTTCTCAACTCAAAGGGTTAAACACATTTTGGTTATAGAATTATGAGTGTGTATGTGTAGGAGAAAGGGGTGTAGATTTAGATAGGCCCACACTTGTCAAAGATGATATAAGGAATGAATGCACACATATGGCAATCATTGATTCATAGTGGCAAGTGTTAAAGCTAAAAATGAAGTGCTTTATGATTGTGGGAAAACAGTTAGAGATAGTGCTTAAAGCACTTTTTTTTTTTTTTTTGGTTGGGAGGCTGAGAAGCCTTGTGCAATGGAATATCACAGACTACAAAGGACCAGCTGACTGTCATTTTGCCCCAGTGCCTCTCCATTGCTTGGAATAAAAAAAAAAACAAAAAAACAAAAGAACAAAGAAACAAAAAAAACCAAAAAAAAACCAGACTGTCAGTCAGACAGATCTCAATATTGGCAGTGTTTCCTATGACTGCTCACCTCAGGGTAATCAGATTCAGAACAGCTTTACACCTAACTCTGCATGGTAAATATCTGATTAGCTACTGAGATATCTAACTAGTGATTTAAGAATGGTAATGCATTTTATTGTCTCTGTGGGTATGTGGCTGAATGAGTACAGTAAATAGGTTATTTTAACATTATTTAGTAACATGTACTCTAATAAGGGTTTAGAATGCAATTCTGACAACTCCTGGAACCAAATCTGTCTTGATTTTACCTCCTAGAGATTTTTTTTTTTATTGAGCTGTTAATAAGCTAAGTGCTTAGATCTGTCAATTAACAGATTTTTGACTATTCCTTACCCTGAGGTCCTTAACTTTCAGAAAAAGAAGAGATGTCTGCTTGTGGCATAGAACAACTCTCTCTCTCTGTTTTCTCTTACCACTGTCCATATTTTTAGGACCTCTTCTATTGTTTTCCCATGGGACTTTCCTTGTTTTTGCATTTATTGTAGGTTTCAAAAAGATAATTGCATAACTGTGTCAGCATTAGTGAAACTAGGTTCTCCAAAGTCAAGGTTTTAATTATTGAAATACATGAAATGTCAAAAAATAATTTCATAAAAATCACTCAGGATACTTACATCGACGATCAAGAAATCTAGCCAGCACCAGGCATTAGTGAAGTATGTTTGAAATCCATAAGCTACCCATTTGAGAAGCATTTCCAGAATGAATATATAAGTGAAGACCTTGTCAGCGTATTCTAGCATGGTTTTTATAGTCTTTCGCTGTTCAATGTATATATCTTCAAAAGCCTGTGAATCAAGAATGCTTTTATTTTACTTGAATGGCTTGCCTCCACCAAATACTTTATAAAATTGCTTAGTATAATACTTGGCACAAAGCAATAATTAGATAAATATTGGCAAATATCAGACAAATAAACATGAAACTAGACAAAATCTAAAGACTAAAACTAATGAAAAATGTTGATAAGAAAATGTCAATATCTTTACTGATTTAGTATGTCCTTTCTTCCCTGCCACTCACCCCCAAATCTCTATCTCAATTACTGCTATAAAGACATGCTTTTGGAGAAATAATGTGAACTCAGAAAATAACTAGAAATTCTCTTAGTGTGGGATAGACTTGACCTATTCCAACCTTACTTTTAACGATTCTCTGAATGATCTGGCTCATTTTGAAAGAATAAATGGATTATGCATAAAGAAAACAAAATACACTTTTGGTCCATAAATGTTATTCTGATTATTAGGGAGGACTGGGTGGGATTTGACATGGAAGGTAAGGAAGTTACAGAATGTTCCTGTAAATATTTGTCTCAGTGAGGAAAAACATCTGCTAGAAAAACACGAGATGAGAAATTCCATCTGGCTACTCATGGTTCTGAACTCATAGTTTTTCTGAATTTTGCATAGTTAAACCCTAGGCGCTAAGCTCTGCAAGACACAAATATACCTCCAGTTTTTCCTCCTTAATCTAAATGTGTACTTTTGGTGTTTTCAGAGAATAAGCTGAAAACTTAGGTTTCACTAGAACCTGATTCTTGCCAATATGCATTTCACTTACCAAAGCGCCACTACTGAGAAGGATCATGAAGACAATGAAAGTCTCAAACCAGTTGTGTTCAACAATGCTGTAGCAGGTTTTACGGAGATTCCACCAGATCTTTCCTTTGCCTTCTTCTATACTTACTTGACAGAATGGAAACTTTTTAATACATCCTAAAAGTAATATTAAATATAATTAATTAGAAAAATTTATTTCAGTCTTAAATAGGAAGAAATAAACTTTCTTGCTACCTCCCCATCCTAGTCTCAGATCATCATTTTATAGAGCAACTGGCTACTACATTCCCTAGTTATTTTCAGCATCTCTCCTTGTATAATGCATCATTCTCAGACTTAATATCAGCCAGCTACCTAGAATTCAAGGAATTACTTTACCAATAGTTGCTTGAGTATAAATGGTTTCATTCTTTAACACTGTTTAAGATCTCTCTTTGCCTTAAGGCCAATGATAGACAGGAACACCTCTCAGGTTTGGTGAAAAACTACATGTTCAAATTGTTCATTTTTTCATGTGATCCTGGATTTGTGCTCACTTCTTTTCACACAGAAAATACCCCTGTCTTCCTAGGTATCATCCACTGTCAGTTTTCCCAAGCTAATTTATTTTCAGCCTCCGTGCTTTTCTTAGTCACATCTATGACTCATCTTGTCAGTCAGTATCTCTCTTCCTGTGTCCTCCTCCTCTTAGCTTTCACGTTATTTCTAACTTCCATCTAATCTTCTGCTCTATCTGTTACTACTTATCAGATTCAATGCAATCACATTGAATCAGCAAATCTTTATTGATTTGTGTGTTAGACACTGTACTGGTCTCTGTGAGAATAATTACTGTTCTCCCTGCCAAGGCTCTTAAACACATCATAGCACAAATTAACCACATTTGAAACTGTAAGGGATGGGGTGTAATTATTGCAGCATCTATAAATCAAATCACAACATTGCCAGTGAGGTCTGAGGGGATTGCTTTATCAATAATGAGATGATGTTCCAGAGTTCCATTTATCTCCTAAAGTTAACTTCTCCACATTCTGAAGGATGAAAAAAAGGACATATCAAATTATCTTAATTGTCCAGGCATAGTAACTGCTATAGTAAAGTCAGGAAATACAGATAAATTAACTTTTTAGAAGAAAAGAGGAAAACAGATAAATATGCCCTCACCACTTCTTTGAAATATTTCTTTCAAATGAGGTATATTTAGTCTCTGGAATGGAAGAGGGGAGATTGCATTTAACTGTATTAGAGCTCGTTTACCTTCAGTAAAACAAGCTTCTGGTTTAAGGTCTTCCTCGGGTTCAGTTTCAGCTTGTTCACCTTCTCGGGGTGGAGCAACATCGACTGTACTTCCTTCAGATGAGCTGGTTGCATTTAATTTCTGGAAACAAAACCCCATTGCAAAGATGTGATTTTTCTCCCCTTTTATTCAGCTAATTTGGAAATGCTCTGTCATGGTGTGAAAAAATGGTAGTAGTAGTGATAGTATTTGACTCTATTAACATTACTGATAATTATATACTAATAATTTAACATAATTAAAAGTTCTACAATGTAACTACTGACTTGATTCAGACAAAAAAAGGTTAGACAGCATTCAACTTTGGTGATTTGGGAATGATGGATTATATTGATTAACTTGTTTATAATCTCCATTTGTTTATGGATGCCATATGAAAATAATTTAATACATTAATACTTAGGCCAAATCAAGAATGGTTTGATGCAAGTTTGGTATACTGACATTCATTATGGATTACAGTAATTAAAATGCTTCAGATCAAATTGTAATTTCTACTTTTCCAATGGAAATTTTCAGAGGGCAAAGAACATTACCAGTTGTCTGTAACTACTGTCCATGTTTCTGTAATTTTAGAAAGGAAGAATGGCACATTAACATTAGTCACAGTCATTATATTTTAACTTTGAGCTATATTTTTCTCTGGCTTACATAATTTCCCTCTCACTTTACTAGCAGAAAAATGATGGCTCTATTTCTCCCCATTTCTGAGCTGCTTAAATGAATCCAATACTTGCCAAAGAATTCTAAACGAAATGGAAATTTCTTCATAAATGACATTGTCCAGAATCTGCAGACTTTCATTAGGAGCACATTCTGAATTCAACATGTGATCAGGCTGTGAATTTTTCCTTTAAATAAATCATTGTGACATGCCACATGGCTAGGAAGAGCCACTTCAATGTTGCAAAAATAAATATCTAGTAAGTACTCTGATATTACTTGGGAAGACACTATAGATGTGCAATGTTTTATGAAAAGTGATGCAGAGACATGACAAACAGCACAACCCAGGCAATGTAAAGCTTTTAGAATGAAAGAACATGGACACATTAATGGTTTCCAAGGCCCCATTAACTTTAGTAGCTAAGTAGTTGGGTCACTCTGCCCTAGCCCCTGAAAGAGTAAATGTGTTATTGAACAGTGCCTAGATGACTCCCTAAATGTAGGTTGTATTGGAGGAAACTTGGCTCAAAATTCTTGATTTATTGAAATCATAATGCAAATGTAGTTTAGTACTTTATAATGTGAACTGTTTGAAGAATTGTATCCAGATGATACTTTCTGTGGTATTACCTTGAGGATGAGATTAACCATGTCCAACTAAATATATTATGAAAGTTACCTCAAGTCAAAATATAATATTATAATAAAATATCTTCTAGTCTGGAGTATACTAAAGAGAGGCATGAGGCCAAAATTTCTGGCTGATGGTTCTTAGGATCATTATAGTATGAGAATTTTTACCACTAAATTCTGCTGTTTTTTGGAGAGGTGGAAGACCAAGACATACTTTTCTCTCTCAGGATTTTTCTGTTTCTTACAGCCAGAATATCTTTATTCTTTTAAGAAAATCCCAGGAAAGCTACTGCTGGATACAATTGTAGCAGCTTTGATATAACCAAGAAAATACTAGATAATTGTTTGGACTCGGCAATGAACTCTTCCCTTCTAATTTCACTGGTGGTTTATGGGTTAGACACTATGACATTTGATAAGTGGCAGCAATAATATCCACTGCATAAAGAAAACCAGTAAGAAGCCAAATTATTTTGAAATTAGTTATAAAAAGCTTCATATTTCTTCTTCCTTTTGGCCGATCCAAGCTGAATAACTTTTTTTGAGCCTTGTCATGATCCACTCCTTCATGAAACCTTTCTTTCTTGCATGATTTCTCCATGCTTAATTTTATAGAACATTTAGTCCATAATACTTGTTTGTATTGACCAAATATTCTAATAAATATATTTATAAATTATATATGTACATAAAGTTATATGTTTATGTACATGTAGATATATAAAAATGTACACACATACACATATATTATACACCAAAAGATCCAAGCACAGAATAGACACTAAATAGTTATGTGATTTTATGAAAAGTGAATAAATGAATGGTTGAATGCATTTTGTTATTACTGTTATAGAGAGAATTATAGTGTTTAGATAATTTGATCTTTTAATTTTGATACATAACTCAACTGTGGTCTTTACAGAAGTCTGTTTAATTGTATTAGAAAATGCATTTTCTTAACTAATAAGAATTATTTAATTAATAATATTTTAGTGATAAAAAAACATATTTCCAAAATGTTTCTCTAAAATATTGGCAGACAGTCAATAAAGAAATCTGAAGGAAGAAAGTAATAAGTGTATATGTATATAGGGCGAATACACATATACTTTTCCACTTGAAAACTTTAGAAAGTATACTCACCCTTCCCTTCTTATTTTACCACTGCTAATACAGTTGTGAGATGTTCAATTTTTTGCATTATAATTCTCTGCCATATATTATACAAATGTCTTATGTTTAAATACAAATACTTATTTAAAGCAAATCTTTCACAGCACAAGTAACAGTAGCCATTAATCTGAATGACACTCTTCACCAAGTATCGACCTCTGGATGTGTTTTTGTACTGTCTTTAGATTATAAACATTTGTGAATGTGGTTAACATGTTTAAAATAAATAATTTCAATTTTCTAAATTGCTATGACTGTCATATACATTGTAAAGCAGAGAGTGTCAGTATGTGAGTTAGTTTGCCTCCATCTGCCTGGCCTTATGAATCATAGTATGTTTTTTGAAAACAGATAAGGAAAAAAACTCTGCATGTTTTCGCTCTTCTCAAATGAGCAGAATCCATTTTACATGGAGAACTGTTTCACTGTTATCCAGGATTTTTTCTGATCATAGGCTAATAAGCTCATTAGTCTTAAGGAAGGTAAGCTCCTTAAGGAATGTTCGGAGACTTGTAGACCCTCATGCACCGAAGCTAAATAATAGTTGGTAAGCTGGTGTTCATGTCACTAAGATGCGTTTTTGGGTGGCTCCTTTCCCTTTAAAGGAGTTTAATACAGTTAATTCTTCCTAGTTGGAGGATTCAGGCTTATTAATGGTATAATCTTCATAGGCCACATTTTTGTCATAGGAAAGGACATACATTTTATTCTGTGAAGTTATAAAAATATTGTATCCACTACATAATTTTAAAGTTGTGAATTTACCTACATTTATAAATTAAAGTTTAGACTGTGTTCTTATTAAGTTACAGCAACTTACCAATTATGATGTACTGCCTGATAAGCTGTAGTCACTGGATATGTAAAGAATTTTACTGCTGTATTTAAAAATTTTTAAATTTATACCCTAGAAAACTACTTAAGCATTTAAAATTCTATACATAGGTATAATACTATATACATAATTTAAACTTCTGGAAATTAAGTCCAACATTTTGGCATTCATATTCTGATAGAGGGTAGTTTGTGATACATTTTATCATAGCCATACCAAAATGACTTCCAAATTTATTTAAAAGCATGTAACTGATTTAAAAGCAGGTGACTGGTGATAAATACAAAGAATAACTTACTTTCTTTAAATTGCCATAGCTGTGATACTACAACGATAAAAAAAAAAAAAAGCCAAGAAACTTGAAATGAAATTTTCCACATTAAGGAACTTGATGACTATGCTAAATAACTAAAAATAATACTTGTTCTGAAGTAGTTAGAAAAATATAATTAGGTATATAGGCATAACAATAGAAAGATTGCATATAAAATCACATAGTACAAGCTCATCACTTATCTTCTTGTACTGTTTTCTCCCTATACCTCAATATTTTATGGCACTTAAGGCTAAAATCTTCCATCCCTTGTAGAGATTATTGAGTCTACAGAGGGATGATGGCTTATGCTGTACAAATGCATATTGGAAAGCAGGTTTGAAGATGCAACATTCTCCAGGCCTAATTCAGCCACAGAAAACATGCCTGGCTGTAGCAGAAGCCCGGCGCAATGCTGTGGAAGCCGCACGTTGATCCAAGAACCATGTTCTCAATGACATGGTACCTGAATACGAAGTTTTCAAGAATGTCAGCTGCAAATACCACTCATAGGAAATGAGAGAATCAGTACCCCAAAGACCATTTTCCCCCTAGTAACATGGACTTATATAGAAATTGCCCCTTATGATGAACGTGGCTGTTGATTTTTATCCAATTAAATAGTGAAATTTAACTTTCAGAGTCAGAAGAGAATGTTAGCAACTGGCCTACTTCCACTGAAATGCGCTCACATTTCATTTATTTTCAATCAGCTATCAAATGTTTGACTCTCACAAAGTGCTGTATGATTCAAAAGGCAAAAATAAAAGATTCAGCCATTACAGATTGCCTTTAAAATCTAGCCATTTCTTTCAGAGCTTCTGGGTTTTGTCTTGCAAGTAGAAGACGAAAATCTTTTGGTCACATATTCTATCAGGGCCTTAGTCTGATCTTTTGGATATGTCTATCCATATCTTGACTTCAAGATATTTTACTTCAAGACTAGGTAGCTGCATAGTGAGTCCATTGGGCTGCCTGTCCAAAGCAGGAAGAACAGGACTAAAACCAATAGCTCTTTTTTCTGAACCACATATTAAATGGTTAAACACATAAGCCATTTCTATTCGGTTTGACTTCAACATACTTTAAATATGTAACAGCCCTGGTGCTCCTTTTATTTTAAAAGAGCCTTATTGAGAACGCAATATATGAAACTGAAAATAATTAGATGGTAGTTGAAGAATAAGCTTAAGGAGCATCCAGCAGGTAAAAGAAAAAGTTATCTTAAGACACACAAAAATTTCTATCTACACTTGCCTTAATTGAGTTTTATTTCAACAGAAGTACACTAAAGCAGCAAAACAGTTCTCTAAAGGTTGAGATGGGTTTAAAATGGCTACTCACACACCCATCTGGGTCTGGAAGAGTTGTCTCACATTCAGTTTCAAAAGAGCATTTGGAAGATACTGAGAATGTAACAGAAATTAGAAGCTAGAGGTATTCTCCCATTGCTCTCTAGATCCTGAAAACACAGCACAGGGCCTTTTCTACAGAGGGGTGAGCTTGGGACCGTAGTCAAGCATCAGTTTCAAAGTTTCCGTAAAGGCTTTGAAAAGGAGGGAATCCTGTTGTAAACATTAAATGAAAATTTTCCAGCACCATTTATTTCTATCTTGCTTGTGAAAAAAAAAGTCATATTTTCTTCAATGACTAATAATATTGTTTTACTCCTAAAACTAAAAAGTCATTGGTAAGTTAATTACATAAATCACCAGGACTGTATTTTTTCTATTTTTATTAGTAATTTTATGTCTGAATTTGTTGCATTCTACAACTAATTCTCACTTATCCGTAAGAAGAAGAGAGTATGTATAAATTAAACCTAGAAACAAACCTCAGACTCTAATCAGGCATTTTTTTTTCACCAAAAGCCTTGAAAACTGCCAATACTCATGAACTTTTCACTTTTGCTTTATAATTTCCCTTCAAGAACTCTCAGTCTGGCTGAGATTCCAATAAGCAATGATATCAGATAGGAGAAAGTTGTGTCAAGAGAATAAAGATTTATTTAATCTACAAACCTATAATAATTTTGGATATATCCTTAACTCCTCATAAAACTATAATTAATAATTGATAATCAAAAGTAGGGAATTCTCCAAGTCCCTTTTTTGCCTGCTCAGTTTTGGGTAGAACATTTAGGGAGAAATTCATAGATCAGGGATATAAAAATACACTGAATGAGTTACTTAATAATGAAGATGCAGTGAACTTTTCCTATCTCATTTCAAGATGCTTTTCATCTTTTAATTACTTTACAATGATCATTTAGGGTTTTGCAGACACATGACTTAACAACTTTCCCAAACTACGTGAAAATCCAAGCTATGTGGTGCCCAAATGCATACAGACTACGGCCCTTCATATCCAAAAACTCATGATCACGTTACTCTTTTTTTTTTTTTTTTAACAGAGGCTTTATCCCAAAACTTGAAAGCAAACATTTCCATCTGGAGCACATAAATTGGATGGATTGAAAATTATATTCATATATCTGAATATAATGGTCTGAAAATGGCAGCACTGTAAAAAAAAAAAAACCCTGTGAGGCTCATTTTGGTAATACGACTTATAAGGGCTGAATCAACAACAACAAAAATTTGTGGTCTTATTTTAATGAAAGTAAAAGCAGAAAAGTAACAAAAAAGCATGCTCTCAAGTTCTTGACTATATTGAACTTTAAACATTTCTGTCATGTTTTAAAATAGATATAAGCCCTATAGAGCATGCAATGATTACTTTTAAAAGCCTAAAAAGGCTAAACTGGAAAATCATTAGCAGAATCAAATATGGTGTTGGGGCTGCCCGTCTTGCCTGACCATGCTGTGATGTGTCACACAATTCAGCAGAGAGCAGCTGGGCACGTCTAGCACTTCCTTGCCATGGCAGGGGAAGGAATATAGCTGAGAAGCATGCAGGCCAGTCAAAATTTATTTAGAAAGTGATTGTACATGTACAACTTGCTTGGGTAACCTGGGTAAAAGTGGTGGCACGAGCCTCTGGCTGGTTAAAAAACACCAGAATTGCATTCTTGATGGCGCCAGCTTGATTTTACTCCTGTGAGAAGTAAGAATGGTAAGCAGTGAAGGTCACAGTATGATATTGCTAGATTGTGCTTTGGAATTCAACTTCAAAAATGATTCTTAAGAGCATTTATTCTATGTCTTTCACCTAGGAAGACCATGAAACCTTCTAAGAACTAAATTATAAAAATCCATAGTTATATAAAAAGGTCAAGAAATCATGTTTATGTGAGCTTGAAATATATAAAAGCAGACAAAATTCTGCCTTATGTCTTTTCACAAGATATGTATAATTCCAAGTTTTTCCAGAATATAAAGATCATTATCTTGAAATCCATACCTTCAATTTTCTTATTTTTTCATGCAAAGTTTTATATTTATTTCCAAACCAATCTGTTTATGTTAGTGGTCCACATAATAGATACGTATATATTATATAATGTATATAATAACAGCAATTCATATTTTTAGCTCTAAAAACTTCTAGAGATCATTTTCCCCAACTGTGCTATAGCTAAATATATTTTATTATGAAAATAACTGGAAGCAATAGAGTAGCTAGAGTTTTCAGATATCATCTAAATTAATGATTAATTTACTGCCTCTTCTTAAAGCAGAAATGTGTTGCAAATTTTTTTTTCTTTTCTTTCTTCCTTCCTTTTTTCGAAATGTATCATTCTGTTAGGTTTAGCTTGTATGATTTTTCACTTTGTCAGCAAAGAGAAAGGCTATTCTGTGGGCTCCTCAAAGACCAACCCAATGTTCTTTTTTTACTTGTGTTCAAAAAGCTAAGAAGCATGACCCAAAATGTCACTTTATGGATATATTATTTTTAATTTGTGTGTGTGCAATGGCTATTAAAAAAGAATAACCCAGCTAACATAAATGTGAATCTGAAGTGTGACCTGTGTTCAACACCAGCTGTTTTCAGCTCTAAACTGAACTTTGCTGGAATTTACCTAAATTTGCTCTATAGTGCTGTATTTTGCTTTTATTTTTAAAATCAGTGTACAGTTGACCCTTGGACAACACAGGTTTGAACTACACAGGTCCACATCCACACAGACTTTTTTCAGTAGTAAATACTACAGTACTACACAAACCTCAGTTGGCTGAATCTGCAGATGTGGAACTCTAGGTATGGAACCATGTATGTGGAAGGCTAACTGTGAATTATACTCAGATTTTCAACTAGGCACAGGGTCAGCTCCCCTAACTCTCATGTTCAAAGGTCAACTGTACTTTTAATCTTTGTGTGAGCATATATGAGAATTGCCCTATTACTCTTTCAAGGTTTTTTGGGTACTAATTTAAAAAATCATCCACGGAAAACTTACTGTTGAATTTAATTTTACTGTGTAAAATAATTTGAAATTTTGTTCTAGCTTCATAGAGGTATTAATTTTATATTTACTTTGATGTATTTTCCCTCTAATATATCTATACATTTTAAACAAGTTTATTGCATTCTGTAATTGGATTCTACGTATCCAAAACTAGTTTGGAAGACAACAGAATGGCTATAAAAATTAAAAAAAAAGGAATTTTTGTTCAGATAATAAAGTGTTTTCCAGGGCTTGAAAATGAAGACATTGTAACTCATTATTCCAAATTTATGATTTTTTAGCTATTAAAAAGACATGACAACAAGGCAGTGTTCATCTAAAACAATAATTTGAAATATTTGTGCTCATTATAGAGTTTTTGAAGTATTCTGGAAACCAACTGTTTGGTAAAAAGAAATTAAGCTATGTAATTTCCTTAAGTCCAATGTGATAAAACCTACGCTACTAATGTAACAAAAGTTTCTCTACCTCTTTGGCTTTTCTGTCTCTTCTTGACCCCAGGCTAGTCTTGTCCTTAGTCTTCCCTTATTTTCCCTTTGTGATTAATTCCTTGGTGATCTGTATTTTCAAGGAATCAGATGATTATGAAATCTGTGTAATCAAATCTACTTTTAAACCCTGACTGCTCATCCAGGCTCTTGTTCCCATTATATCCCACTTCAAATTCAGTATGTCCCAACCAAATTCCTTCTCTTCCCCCATAAACCTGGTAACCTTCCTAAAAAGGCCATTTCAGACAGTTGCATTACCATTTTCCCAATTTCCCAGATTATTTCCTGGGCTTTTCAAATTACCTGTTAGTCTCAGTTTCCAGACTTGTTACCCTAGCCTGGAATTTCATCACCTCATTATTATCAAATGATTGTTACCACAATCCATAAGATAACCCTTATACCTCATTCTAAACTGTTTTACTCATTGATATCAAGTAAATTTTCCTAAAACATCACTTTCCCTGGGCTTTTCCCCTGCTTCAGAACAAATAGCTCCTTATTGACTGTGCAGCCAATTCCAAGCTCTTTGACTTACTTCAAAATCTATATAATCTGAAATTGCCTTACTCACCCAAACATATTTTCCACTGTCTTCTCAACCAATACTTTATTCATGCTGATTATTACACTCTAATACTAAGCTCACTGTCACCTCTGGCTCTTGTTTAGTAGGTTTCTGCTTTTTGCTTTCTGTTCATGTATTTGACCTAAACTTTGAGGCCTACTTCAGTTTTATCTTTTCCATTTAGCAACTTGCTATGTTCTCGTGTTCTCAATATCTATAAACTTATTTATATTCAGTCCTGCAGGATTAAACTTTTAAATACGTCTTTAATGATTTTGTGAGTTAGTGTTAGCTTCCTCAAAGGTGTTGAGATTTCCCTGAAGAGGGGTTATGTTATGAATGTCTCCTTTAACTCTTTCTTACCCTTAGTATCCAGCAGACTGCTGAGTTCACAGAAGTGCTCAATAAATGCTTATTAATTAGTTGATGATTTTCTTAAATAAATCTACATCAAGTGGTGGAAAATAAAATTACAATTGAATTCTTATTTTACCAGAATGAACAACACATAAATTAGAATTGAACTCATTAAGATGACTTTGAGTGGAATTTTAGAGAAAGAATGTTATACCTCATTTTGTATGTATTTTTGACTTTTTAAAATTATTTTAAAATTTACTATTATAATATATCTTGGAAGTTCTGAAATGCCTGAAAAAAGGATCATGAAGCTATGAGTTGTGACAATGTCAGCTGCTTACTACTTATACAAATTCTGTTGATACTGTTACTAAAGAAAGAGGGTTCCAAAATATGCTCACAGAATCAGACATCATTTGTCTGATTTCTATGGTGTCAATATTATACCCTCAAGCTAAAACTTGTCTTTTATAATTCTGTGCTATACTTACTTCCTCATGGTATATTAGAAGTTCATAAATAAGTAATAGTAAAAAAAAAATTAGTCCTATTCTCCATAACACAGAATTGCAGAATTAATACCATGGAGCTACTATCATAGGATCCTAAGAATTCTAATCATACAGTAAGAACAGTTTCCTTCCTTCTTTATTTTAAATAAGTAGTAATATAATAGTAAGAACAGCTTTTCAGACTACAGATTAACTATAATCCTCAAGTGGAGCTTTTCTAAGTAGTTCTTAGTGTTTTCAAGTTAATCTGGAAGACTATAAATTTGCTCATCCTTGACTGGGCTAAATGTAATCAGTGCTACTTTTACTTAATATGTGTAACATTTTCATAAATGAATAACACTCTTATCATAATCAATAAAACTTTTAGAGGTGAACAAAAACTACACAAAACTTTCATATTAAAAAATCATAGCAAAACTTAGTATGTTATAGAAAGTAAGGAGATGACACTTTCACACTGATCAATAAAACGTGGCTCATTGATTTTTCCAGAAAGCACAATGTAATGAAGAATAGAGTGTTTAAATAACATCTCTTTTTTGGAAGACCACCTTTTAAATCAGACTTTCAAACTATCAAGAAGATAAATATACTAATTATTCAGAATGATGACGTCCTGTGGAAAGCTGGAATTTCAATGCATGGAATTCCCAATAAAGAATATGTCATAATTTCTCAACATTACCATATATATATATATATATATATATATATATATATATATATGAACTTCAATTCACCATTAAATAATGCATGTAAACACTGTAAAATATCAGATAACTGTAGTGCAGGGTATTATAGGAAATGCAACAAAAACTTTAAAAGCATTCTTACCTCTTTGCTTTCTTCTAGTTCTGACTCACTGCTGAACTCTTCAGTATTTAAGTTTTCAAAGTCAGACTCTCCAACAGCAATTGGCACTGTTACAGTGAGGCTCGGATTGTTTATGAATGACATATAATCATTTTCATCGATTACATATTTTTCAACACTGCTTCCGGTACCCACACCACTGGTGGTTCCATTCCCATCTTTAAGATAATTAAGCTCTTTGCTTATTTCAATTCCAGTATTATTGGACACACAGCTGTCTATTTTGTTGCCTTCATGGATTTCTAGAACTTTCGGCTTTCTGAAAAAAGTTTTTTGGAAACACTCTCGTATCTTATTTTTCACATAATCAATTCCCTTTTGCATCCTTCCTACAGCAATCTGGAGATTGTTCATTTCATTATCATCATCAGTAGCAGCAAGATTGTCCGAGCTAAATGAACTCAACAATAAGGCCAGAAAGAGGTTCAGAACCTAAAAGAAGAAAAGAAAATATGATGCATTAATATTGAAGTATGTAAAAACATAATAGCTTAAACAGGGAACTCATAAGTCTTTGTTAAAATTAATTCAACAAATGCTTCTTGAATACTTACTACATTTCAGACACCTTGTCTCAATCATAACACTATTTAAAGGACCTGATATCCTCTACCTGCTGTAAGGGCAAAATGGTAAAACAAGCACCTTTTCTTTCGAACTGAGGACAGCAGGAAAACAGAGCTTCTAAGATTTAAATTGTGTCTTCTCAGGGTTGCCAGTGAAAAGACAAAATCCCATTTTTGTGGTTTTGGCCAATGAGAAAAAAAGAAGTATTTTCATTTTAGTCATTTTACTTCATTTTATCAGTTTGTCTATGGAATGTCTAGCTTCATGTATGTAAATAATAACTTTATTTATTTAATAGCCTGGTGGGTAAGTGTTAAAACAATATACTAGAAATATAAGTTTCATTGTCCAATGGCCACAAACTTTTATAGCAGAAATTTCTAAATGCAAATTATATAAAGTTTAACACATTTCCCATCAATAGACTGTGAAATGTATTTGTCCAAATAGTTTAACAGATAGAGAAATATCTAAAATTACTCCCGGATTTAGGCTGGACCCAAATAATGTAAATTACTTTTCTTTTTCCTTTTTAATTTTCACAGAAAATATGAATAAATCTCAGGGTATCATTGAGATACATGGGGAAAGTATTACCCAATTATCTGATAAAATATGATTAATACAAGAATAATTCATAATAGCTGACTCAAAATAATATTTATAGGACTATAAGCTTTAAGTGTAGTTACTGAGTTTCAAAACATGCTACATGGTAGGAAGGCACATACTAAACCAGAAGCCCAGTTTGTTTTCTTATTTTTATATCAGATTTGTTCAGAATCTAGAGCTTCCTAATTTACTGTTCTGAAAAAATACTGCCTGTCCACAATATACCACAAGCCTCTAAGCAATCTCATTTGAAATGTACTTCTCTAAGGAAGGTTCAGTATGACAGCATAAACACTTTGTCCATACATAATTGAGAAATTTATGTATTAAAACATGTAAACGTATAAATTGTGCTTTTACATTACTGCTTTTAAGTCAGAGCTAGAAGTAAGTCTTTTAAATCTGGTCAATGTCCATACCTGTGAATAACTTAAACTGCAATAATTTATTTTCCTTTAATAAAACAAATTCAGGGAAGAATATATTTAGTCCCCTTCCAAGTCATTTGGATACTTACAATACATAGCTAAAATAGAGTGCTCTATTTCATCGAAATTTGTCTTCAAAATTTGGTAATATGAGACATGTCTCTGTGTAAGCAAACAGTATGAACTATGAATGTATAAAGAACAATTTCAGTACAGAGTAGTATTTTTTTTAGAATTAGTGGAGATTATTATCTTATCAAAATAATATTAGGACAAAAAATAATGCAGGCCATAAAAATAATGTTAGGACAAAGTTAATCTTGATGATAAAAACATTTCTTTGAAGAAGGAAACCAAAAAACTAATATTTTTGTTCCCAGACTTTCACAGATACATCTCATTTAATCCTCACATAAATCATAAGACTTTAGTTTTGTTATTCCAGTATCATAGCTGGGGAACTTGAGCCTGAGAGAAGTTAAGTAACTTGCCTATGCTCAGAGTGCTAGTGTTGGGATTTGAGTCTAGGTTGTTGATAAAACCACACGTGTCTGCTGCATCAGGCCACCTTCCTAGGTACTGTTTGATCTTGTTCTTAATTATGAGTGTTTGCAATACATACGTACCACAAGGTTTCCAATGACCATGACCAACATGAAAACAATAAGGCACATGGTTTGGCCAGCGACTTCCATGCAGTCCCACATGGTCTCTATCCACTCTCCACACAGCACTCGGAACACAATGAGGAAGGAGTGGAAGAAGTCATTCATGTGCCAACGTGGAAGTTGACAGTCACTAGAGATCTTGCAGACACATTCTTTGTAGCTCTTACCAAAGAGCTGCATGCCGACCACGGCAAAAATGAAGACAATGATGGCCAACACCAAGGTGAGGTTACCCAGAGCTCCCACAGAATTGCCAATGATCTTAATTAGCATATTCAGGGTGGGCCAGGATTTTGCCAACTTGAAAACTCGAAGCTGTAATCAAGTGAAAACATACTCTTAGTAGTAATCACAATATAATTTTAAAAGTTATTTAGACATTGTTTTATCAGTATGCTATATTGTAAACCCACCTCTGAGCAATATAAAAATCTCAAACCATACTAAACAAATTCAGATCCAGAAAAAAAGTGTTGATAATACTGGAATTGTAAATCAAATCACATCTATCTGTCTGTCTATCTATCTATCTATCTATCTATCTATCTATCTATCTATCTATCTATTTATTTTAGGTATTAGATTTTTCATCTCTAAAGTCCTGTTTGGTTTTTTTTATTTTTAAATTTTTTGTGGAGGTTCTGGGGATTGAACCCAGGACATCGTGCATGGTAATCATGCACTCTACCACTGAGCTATACCCTCCAATATCATTTAAATGAAAAAATAAAAGAGATAAAATATGTCAGAGGTGATAAATAAAACATTTCTGATTCATCACCAGATATAACCATGAAAACAAATTAATATTTTAATTAGAGACATTTGTGAATTTAGTAAACTAATGTCACCTTCAGACTGTATTTTAGAGAGTAAAAAGAAATATTAAAAGTATGAGTTATATATTTTTAAAGGACATTTATAATTTAAAAGTAAAATGAACTAATCTGGCAAACTTATAGAGATGCTTCCTTTCAATTAGAAAAATACACATTTTACTTAATTTCCAGTAAAATTTTACATATTTTAAAATATTTTTTCACTAAGTTAAAAAAATTGTTATACCATTGTTTAAGGTGCTAATAGGATCAAATATTTTCCCGCATGTTCCTTTAAAGTAGATCCCACTTATATGAGTAAGGCTGAGAAAAAGCTAAGATTAATTGGTTGTAAAGTTTTTATTTGCATTTCTTTACAGACTTTAAAGCAAAAAATTTTTAAAGTAAATTTAAAACATAATTTTAGAAGCACAAGTGTGTTTTTAAATGTGCCTTATATAGGTAATTATTTGAAGTGTTTCAACCGTTTTTATCATTCTTGAAAAATAGTCACATTCAGCTTTAAAGAGAATATATATTTTCTTTGAAATACCTCACATATTGGTGTAAGTTTAAAATATATAAAAACTATAAAAGCGCACATTGATTCATTTTCAAAATATTATGCCAATGAAAGATAGAATATAAACATGGTCTGTGCAGATACCAGTCTGAACGATCTCAGTACAGACAGTCCCTCCACATTTGCCAGGCCAAGCTCCATCAAACTAAGGCTGACAATAATTCCATCAAAGATATTCCATCCCTCTTGGAAATAATAATATGGATCCATGGCAATGATCTTGAGGACCATTTCTGCTGTGAAGATCCCAGTGAAGACCTAAAGTAAAATAGAGATCAGTACTTCACAAGTATTGGAAAACTTTTGGTTCTGTAAGAATCTGTAAGGAATATTAAACACTTATGAGTAAAAATATCTAAAATTTAAAGTGAAGAAATGTGACAAATTGATATAAGTTTAGCATTTTTTTCCAGGGGAGTATTTTAAATGGATTTGTATTATTTAATGAATCTGCTAGATTTCTAAGACAATGCTGACTTTAAAACCTTTTATTTTTTCACATTTGATATCTGATACTAAATGATAGCTACTGAATTATTGCCCTTTTTGGTACATTATGCTTCCAACATAATCACAACCAACTTTTTAAAAGTATTGCATTAGGAACAAATCTATATGTTATTGGAAGTCACTCAAAAGTTACTTCAAATTGGTTAAAAAAAACATTTTGTTCTTGATTTTTGTGTGTGTGTGTTTTTTAAAGGCACACCATCTTCTATAGTTTTATAAACATTCCTGAAACAAGAGTGAGTTTGCCACAAATGTTTTGTAATGATCATTTCTGGATTCATGCCTCAGAATTAAGGTTAATGGATAAATAGAGCAAGGACTGCAGATTTAATTGAAAGCAGCAGGAGAACATTCTCAGTATGCATGCACCCATAATTAGTATTAATAAATTATTTGAGTGGCTGGGTAAATGTCTGTTTGACAATAGAAAGGAAATGGTTTTGTTTTTAAACTCAGAACCACAGGCTAAGAGACCCAAGGACATGAAGAACTATGAAATTACTCTTGCAAAAAATCGCTTCAAGTAATTATCTTAATTAATTATAGGCAAAAGCTGCATATTATGACTGTAACGTCAAGCTTACCACTTACCAAAGTAAATCAGCCTTTACCTTGAAGGAACTTTGTCAAAATAACAGTATCAAAATTATTTGGTTTCTTAAATATGTTAATTAAACAAAATCTTGATTCATTCTTACAAATGAGTAAATGCAGCTAATATCTCATTTCCTAATCACAGAAAGGGAAATATCCATCTCAGAAAAAATGGCTTCACTTCAGTTCATCATTCATTCACTCAAAGAGAAATAAAATGCATTTCAAGAAAGCCTAGTACATGAAAATCCACATATATGGTGGAATGCACATTAAAAGGTGAATTTTTTCATTTTATAAAAGGACTCACCATGGAGTCCTTTCCCCTGGTGAGTGTAAAATAAGTTCTTATTCATACAAATTGTATTTCTCATATAGTTTCAGGAGAAGCTACTATTTGAAATAAGCAGCCTTATTATAGAAAATATTAGTTAAATTGAGTAGAAATGATTGAGGTAAATGATCTACAAGTATCTTTTCCTACAGAAAATCATAAGATGAACTTTTCAGTTCTTCTGAAATGACTAGAAAATGTCCTGCATTATAAAAACCTATGCCTTCAATTTATATTCTTTTATCTAAAATTTAATCCCAGCATGAAACTTCTCTTTAAAAATAACATTTTAATTACAATTTGCAATTTAATATCATAGCTATTTATCTCTTTAAATGTTTTCAATTCAGGCCTTAAAAATCACTGGTACTGTTTTTGGTACATTTTAATCTAGTTTATCATTGTCAATGATTAAGAGTTTTTAGAGTCTTCCTCATTCTACCAAAGGTCAACCCAGGATATTGATTATGATGCCTATGTTTACATAACTTTAAAACTTCATCAAAAATGGCAGCCTCTGGATATGTACACAATTTTGTACAAAAAGCCCATGCATGGTTTATAAACAATGCTAATGTGTGGTTTATAAACATACATTCTGCTGCCATTGAATTTCTGAATCACAAAGAATTTTTAAGATTCAGACAATTAATAAAAACATATTACAAGTTTATTGCTTGGATTTAGCCTAATTATATTTTGTCTTCTGCAGAGGCATTTTGTTTTTTGAAACTTTGAATTATATGCTAAAGTAACCATTCATTCATTCATAAGACATTTCTGAGCACTTACTAGACATTGTACTAGGCTTTAAAAATACAATACTAATTAGGAAATACAAACCTGAGATTGCATAAACCTAGTTCATTTAGGCTGATAAATTTCTTATGGACAACAGATAGCTTTCCTAAGCCAGCTGCTTTAATGAGGAGATAAATTCAGTGAAAAGTTCCTAGCCTATCGTACGTGATGACAGAAGACAACTAGTAAAAGTATAAATGCTAAAGGTATTGATTAGAATCATCTTGGGAATCTGGACCAAGAGTAAACAAATGTTGAGTATTTTGAGTTGTTTTGGGGAGTACAGGACTTGGCATGATCAAATGTTAGAGTTTAAGGTCTCAATTTAGGACTGGGGAAGTTTCTTTATTGAGAACTTATAGGAAAGTTCTGTTGATACATTAAAAAGGTATAAATGTTTGTTCTGAAGGCTGAAGTTTGAATGTTGGGTCTTTGACCTGTACTTGCCCAGACTGACATTCCATTTCTTTGTAGTGAACTTAATGTAACTATAGCCTCCTTTTGCTCCATTACTATTAGCTTCTTGTTTTAATAGTTATATTTTTATCATCCTCATGCCTTTTGGATTTGTGTTTTTAACTATTTGTTGTTGATTTTTTGGAGGATGAAATTTAAATATACTTAGAGAAAAATCGTGGGAAATTGTTTAACATTTATGATTTTCTTTTCCCTCATCAAATGAGGATATTGAGATGATTCATCAGGTCTGTGTCTAATATTCTTGGCTTTCTATCAATATTGTATTGTTTAGCAATTTTTATTAGAAATTTTGGTGTAAATATAATAATTGTTACACAAGAGCCTTTTTAGTAGTTGTTAGAGGGAGACAACAAAGGCAGTTTTACATTACACTAGGAAAGGCCAAATAGCACTCTTTCATTGGTGCAAGAGGCCTCTTAGATGAGTTATTGGATTTGGTTCCCAAGTGTTTTATCTTTCAATAAACAAGAGCCATTTTTTTTTTCTTTCAAGGAGTTATCATGTCCCTTTCCTAAGATTTTGAGTTCATATCCTACACCACACCATTTAATTAAAATAATTTTGCTAATTGTGTTTCTTTAGGCTTTTATTTGCAAATAGCCTGTAGCATCCTTAGAACATGTACTTTTCTAAGTTTCCCTCTGGGTCTACCAGAATAAAGGGATATCATGAATCTTTAATTACTGGTTACAAGAGTTATAATGAGGAAAGTAATCAGTGTAGGAGCTACAAATCTCTATCGATATTTCCTGAAGAAAAAATTGCAAGTTAGTTGGAAATATTTGTATGATGAAGATATTATCTAACCTACTATGATTGATGTAAGATTTCTTGCTTACAGAATCCCTATGGTGGGTGCATGGATTTTATAATGGTTAAAGCAAAATTAAACAAAACAAAACAGAGCATCTTCAAAAAACTCAATAGAGATTTGAGGTCTCATTACTCAAATTTGATCAATCTAATCAACAGGGAAGTGATATAATTTTATATGCTCCAGAAACAGGATACAAAAGGGTACTCTGATCTAAGTAATGACTGAAAGTTCCATAACTCTTTTATGGTACATTCTTTTGTTATCAGTTTAACCAAAACCTCGATGTCCTTATTTATAAGGCAATATGCAATCATGTGAGCAGTAATAAACTAGTCCACAGAAAATTTAAATTTATTTTAACGAGCAAACTATAAACTCCCCACGAAAATATGCAATGCAACATCCATCCATGGTGTATAATATAAATTCAAAGTCAGCTGTGTACCTTATAGGAATTCCTTATAGTATTTTATAAGGAATATATTCTCTCTCTGTGTATATGTATATATATTATTTTTCATGTATAAATATTATAAAGCTTGTTATGGGTATAAAATAAGATATAAGAAACTATGAGATGCCTTACACATATAGAACATTATCACTACTGCTAATAATGAGCTTTTAGCCAACAGAAACAGCCAGTTTACACATTCTCCTATTCTTATGGTTAGAAATAGTTAACTCAAGTCAACTCTGTCATCTATTCTCTTTGTCTTGATGAGTCTTGTTTCCCCAATACTACTTACCTCTTTGTTCTATAACAAACAAGTCTATCAGTGATCAGTCTTTCACACCACTTCCCTACCTCATTATCTCCATTGCTACTCAAAGTTATAGAATTTTAGAAGTGGGAGGGCCATGAGATCATCTAGTTCAACACATTGTACTCTTGAGAAAAGAAGATCTGTGACTTTTTCAAGACGACCCAGACATGGACAACTGGACTTGGACCCAGATTTAGTGCTTTAGTCTAGTGTTTTTCCATTTGATCATCCTATAATCTAAACTCTCTTATCCTGTGCTACCATACTCAATTGCTTAAACTTTGAAATTCTATAAAACCTCAATTTCCTGCTTCACTTTGACAAATTTCCAAAAATTCTTCCTAACTATTTAACTTCCTTCACTGTCCAATATCCTGGAAAAAATACAACAGTTAGAGCAGAACTATTTTCCGCCAGTATTTCAAAGAAAGGTTAATAGCAATATATAAGAGGAAGGAAATTGTTTATTGAGCACATGCTAGATGCTAGGCACAGTGCTAAGTGTTTTCATATTACCTCATTAGACCTTCACAACAACTCTAGGAGATGAGTATTATTATATCCGTTTCAATAATAGAAACAAAGACTCAGATTTTTTATCAGACTTATCCAGATGCTACATTATTAGTAAGCACTGGCAATAAGGTCAAACCTAGTTCCACCTGACTTCAAAGCCCATGTTCTTTCATGAAACCATGCTACATGATGCAGCCCTTTGGGTAAGAAACAACCGGATGGTTATTTATTGGGCTTCAACCATGTAAACACTATGGGAGATACAAAAGAAAAATTGGGATGTGATCTCTGCTATGGAGTAATTTATGGTTGATTTGAAAAGCAAGAATTATGATACAATAAGACAATGTTTAATAAATTCAATGATGTTTTATTCACAAATGCATTAGGAGTTAAGAAAAGGGTGTTCAGTATGGACTGAGTACCATATTAGAGGAGATGAGGCTGGACTTAGACCTTGAAGAGTATGAAGAATTGAGATGGAGTGATCTGAGCCAGAACACTTTAAATCTGAATGTAGAAAACATTTTCCCATATGTAAACATATAAACATTTGTGTGGTACAGTAAAAAGGCTGTTCTGATGCGACTAGTGGTGGCTGATTAGGAAACAATGGAAAATAAGATGGTAGAGGAGGGATGGAATCAGATGGGGAGTCTTGAAAACCAGATAAGAGTGCTGAACCACAAATATAGACAATAGATACTTTAGCAAGGTGAAAGCATACTGAGTGCAGAGTACTAAAAATATAATTTTAATAGTAATAGGATTAAAAAATTGATACCTGGAAAAAAGAAATAATGGGTCTTTGTGTAAAATTGTACATAAGAAATAAAGGGAAAGCAAATCAACTGGCTATAGAATTTCTATCTTTGAAGCTAGAAGGCTCTTTGAAGCTAGAAAGCTACTACTAGAGGTAACATAAGACTGAACTGAGATTTTTTAGGACTTTTAATAAACCATGAGAAAGGTAATCTTTCAGATGTGACATACTGTGTTTAAAGTTATCCTGGAGCAATGATGTGTAACAGTTAGAAACACATGAATGGAACACAGCTTATACCATAAGGGTAGATAATTCCTAGAGTTGTTGAACTACATAGAAATATTGAGTGAAAAACATAATCTTAATGGGCAAAAGAAGAAAAGTCCAGAAAAGGAGGCAGAGATGGAGTGATTGGAAAGATCAAGGAACAAATGCAAAAAAAAAGAATCAGTATCATAGGTGCCAAAAAATGAAGAAAATCTCAAGAATCTGGTGGGTGTTCTACTGAGTCAAATAATGGAGCAAAGTGGAAGTAATTTATAGGGGTAGACATTTATGCAATTGTTTGCCCAGTATTCTCTTTTCTTTTTCTGTTAGGACTTGCTCCTCTATGTGTATAATTTCAAGTTTGCCATTTTCACATGACTCCACCCTCTGCCAAAGTTGTTTAAACCAGAGATGAGCAAGCATCAAGCTATGTATGCCAAATAGAGTCCTTCATGAGAGTTTTTGAACTGGAACTGAAAAAGCGATCGAGTCTTTTTCCAGTGCAGAGGTTACAAAATTTAAAACCAGTGAGCTATGGCTGAGCATGTTTCCTGACCTACAAATAAAAGATGCAGTGAATGTTTGTGCTACATCCGAGCCCTTGGTTAAAGCATTTCCTGAAGCCCAATTGGAAAATTACTCTTCATATGGTTTGGTAGTTCATCTTTTTCTTTCCATTCCATGAGTCAGTCTTTTATTTTCCTCTTAAGCTAGTTCTGTTTGAGTTTGAGTTCTTTTCTGTCTTGTGCCAAAAAGGAAAGTCTTGATTAATAAACTACATAAATTCTTTTCTTACTTGTTCATCCATTTCAATTTCTTCATATAGACTTAGGAAATAAACATGTCAGCATACACATACATAGATGTCTGCTCAAGTTATTTGAAGTAAAAATGTGGCTAAATTACAAATGCATTTTTACCCCCTATTTATTCTCTTGTGTGAATTCTACTGAAGCATTTGATTAGGCAGTTCAATACTATGCCCTCTTTTGTACAGAAATCAGTCTTTGTGTATACCCTTCAAAAGACATGATTTCTTCAGAAGCTGTGTATTTTCTTTGTTAAAACTGCATGCTTGTAGAGCTAGAATTAGATCTCATGGTTTTTCTGAACCTATATTTCCAGCAAGAATTACAATAAAAATTTTAACAAGTTTACAAAGTTTTAGACACCATGATCAATCAGCACGGGTGTTGGTTTCAACAATTAGCATTCATACCAGTTGAATTCTAGAACTTATCACTGAGATTCTCTGTAATAACCCTCTAAATATTTCTTCTTATGAAGAAAGAGGGTATAATTTGGGGGTTCCACACAGCACAGATGGATTTCTTCTTTGGTCTATCTGTCCCATCTCTGACAAAAGAAATAAGAAAACTTCAAATGAACTCACCAGGTTTCCTACAGTCAACACACTACTGAATTGATCAGTCATTGGGTAGTGCTCCATGGCCATGAAGAGGGTATTTAAGACAATGCAGATGGTGATGGCCAGGTCAACAAATGGATCCATAACAATTAAATTCACAAGATGCTTTACTTTTAACCATGTATCACAGCAGTCCCAGATCAAGAACATATTAGCAAATCTGTACCAGCATGGTGGACATTTCTGCCTAGATTCTTCAAGTTCTGGGGGAGCAATAAAGAGTAGGAGTAGTAAATAACAAAAACAAATTATTTGTTGTTTACATTATACATTATTTGATAAAATTGATGCTTCTACTTGGGGATGGAAATTTTATTAAATATT
The DNA here is from genome assembly GCF_009834535.1 of Camelus ferus. NCBI lineage: Eukaryota > Metazoa > Chordata > Mammalia > Artiodactyla > Camelidae > Camelus > Camelus ferus. The sequence continues at coordinate 40,428,060 of NC_045700.1, forward strand.
TTCACAAAATATTCATAAAAACGTCAAGTAAATAAACTTTCTCCTTTAATCAAGCAGAAAATAAATACTTTGGATTTAATATTTTGCCTCAAACTAACTTCATTACCTAATAACTAGCTAATTGGTCATTAAATTGCTATATTTTCTTTATCAAAACAGAATTTTAAAGTAAGCTTTACAGAATTATTAAATGTATCAATTATTATTTCTTTTGAAATCATCTTTTTAAGAAAACTGTCTAAAGCTGTGATCCTTATTAATGTGTGATGCATTCTTTCCTCTCCCTGTCTCCACATATACATTGATCTTGCACACAACAAGAATCTAGTGTGTCCTTCGTCTCAGTATATATTCAGACCTAAATCTAGTTCTGTTATTCATGCTTACTCATATCTTTAAGAATTTTATGCCTAACATATAAAAAAGATATTAGTAATTTAATGGGTGAAGCCTGTTATAAAGTAATTATTATGTGACTGTTTGGATATCCAGTACACCAACAGGATAAAATACAAAATGTAATTGAAGTTTTCCAAAGAACTAATGTTAGAAATGATTTATAATTGATTTATCAAACTGCAGTGCTGGTATAACATTCCTCCAAACTTTGAAGAAGTGGGGACTTATTTAATGAATGAACAAGGGAGTAACAGTTGCTGCCCATTCCTGTGTGTCAAAATCTACAAGCAGTTGTGTGAACTGTCCTTTGGAGGAATGTAATGGTTTCTGTGTATGTGGAAGATGGAGGGAAGATTTTTTTTTTTTAGGGTCCTTGTTGAAGTAGAGCACAGGTTTTGATTTCTCCCACTCATTCATATGCCTCCCAACCTATCACCACCTCCATGCCTGGAGAACAAATTAAAGCTTGAAAGAGATGTTTCCTTGTGCTTCTACACAACAAAACTTAAAAAAAGAAAATGTTTAATTGCTTTAGGATAATATAATATAAGGATAAATCCTCACTGATGAGACATCGAGTGGTGAAATATTACTCTGCAGATAAAAACCTGCAGATTGATATTGAGAATGGACTCAAAAAGAAATTAGGACAATATTGGTTTCTGTAATCAATGTGATGATAATGCATTCCATACATCATCTACTTAGGTCTATTATACAGTTCTAATCTTGGGTAACTGACTTTGGTAATTCTTTGGGAAGAAGGAATAGTTCCACAAAGTATATAATCATCATAGGAAGCTGACTATCCCATGGCCTTCTTACCCTCCATTGTGTTAGTCAGGATGCTGGCTATGCTCACGGCTCTTTGCCTTCCAGAGGAATCCTCTAGCATCTCCATTGAAATCTGATAAGAACTTAGTCTTCTCTTTCTGACTTCTGTTTCAGTGGTGGTGCCCTGCAAACCAAATACTGATGGCTCAAACCACCCTTTTCAATGAATAATACAACATTACATAGCATTTCTTTGGAAAATCATGCTACATGCAATTTTTTCAAGTAACAATTTTCAAGTAATAATAAAATACTGAATTTATTATTAAGTTATAAATGCTTAAAAAAATCACAGGTGATACTCTAAAGAATTGAAACAAAAATTCACCAGTTCGATGCAATTGTATAGGGCAATTATTTGCAGAAATATTTTAATTTACCTGTTCAAGTTTTCAGGGAAAATTTTCATAAACATGCTAAAGTCATACATTGTTTTATTTCATTCAAATGCAAAGTATTTTTAACTTATCTCAATGATTAATAATCAATCTTCCCCCAAAGCAAATAATAGTATTATATAGTCTCAAGGCTGAATTATTTTCTTTGAGGCTATATTGAAAATATTGACATATATGGGCCAATTATTTTCCATGCACAAACACAGATGTACAATGAAATGTGTGTGCTTTCCTGAGATTTCTTTAATTATTTCTATATGCTATCCTATAAGAAATCAAAACATTTTAGAGTCACTGTAATACTGACAGTTGTATGAAAACTGCCCATTATCAATATATTGGTCATTACAATATATAGTTTTAAGCATATGAAATCTTCAGAATATGAATATATACTTATACAATTCTGAGTGAACATACATCTATAATAGCAATTTGGTTGTAGTGTCCATAATTTTCTGTTGATAGGTCTACTGAATTTGCAAATACGAGTTTCACCCCAGACTCTAAAAACTGGGCTCTTTTAACCTAAAGCATTTGAAAGTTAATGGTCCCAAACAATAAAATTGGTTCTAAAGATTCTGTTGTTTTCCATTCAATAGTATATTGTTTTTAAGGACTTTCATTTTGGGGAAATAGGATGATATAAGAGGCTAAATCGCCCAGGCCTTGATGATTTCAAATTGGTGTAGAATGTTATTAGTAGCTAATTTATTATCTATTATCTTTATTATCTATTATCACCTCTGGCAGAAGTTGTCCAGTAGGTGAGGTTAGAGCTGATGGTCCACCCACCAAGGAAACCACACCATTGCAATCCACAGTGCTGTGCATCTTCCCATTTGCTGGAAGCCCTGGCACCATCCTGGATGACATACTGGCCTGACTAACGTTACTGTTGCGTCGCTCTCCATGTCTGTGTGGCACAAACAGTGAGTCTCTCCTGCTCTCGCTGTCTTCAAATGTACTGTGTTCATCATCAGCAAAGTCGTTTTCAGAACCAATATCCTTTACCCGACCTCTGAAGCTGAAAATGCTTGTTTTGCTATTGCGTCGTGGGGAAAACAGGGAGCCACGGATACTTAACAGAGACTGAGGAGAGAGCAAGGAAGGAAAGAATGGGGATGGGGGACACAACTATTTAGTAAAAGTCTTAATATTGCAGAATCTATTTGCTTTTGGGTTAGAATAGTCTTGCTCTTAAACACAGGTAATCAAGTTTATAGAGAACATGTATGTTTTGATATTTTTATTAAAAACCACAATGCAAATTTAAACATAAAAGAGTGTTTTTCTGACTAAGAATCCTGATATGAAATTTACTAAGTGTACTACCACTGTATTTAATCTTTAGTTCTGTGAGGTAGATTTTGTTATCATAATGTTACAAGTGCAGAACCTGATGCTGGAGAGGTCAAATGATTCTTTTTGTAGGTGGCTTTCACTCCTAAGTCCTATTATCTGAAAGGGCATGCAATGTGGAAAATAAGTTTTGGTTCAAGTGAGACTACTAACTTAAATTTAAAATATTTGTACCAATATTTCACTTCGGGATAATGATTTAAAAACAAAACCATTATCTCTCCATTCTCTGTTTCTGAATTCTAAAAGGAAAGTACTGTTTTTTTTCTGGACCTGCTTGTCTCTATCCACATGGGCATAATAAGTCATGAAATTTAACTATGATGCTGTCTTCTAAATTTGCTAACAGTTTCCCAAATGGCTACTAATGATTCACCTTGTTTGAGAGAATATATGTCATAGCAAACACAACAGAGAGAATTCTTAAACTATGTAAATTACTATTGTTTAAAATTTAACACTTGCTTAAAAAAGTAAGATGATTTATACATGACTTTACCAATAAGAGTGATGTGGAAGACAGCTTATTCTTCTGATCTCACTTTAATTTTATTGAAAAAACTGGATGATTCAAAACTTTAAAATTTACGTACATTTATGAATAAACCAAGTAAACAGCTTCTGCTACTGGAAAATGGGGATTTAGCATGCAGTCCCTTCTTTCACTTTTTGAACGGATTTTAAATTAGCAGCACCAAATAATTCTGTGTTTATTCTAGCCTTGGTGATAATTTTCAAAAACATCTCTATTCACCTGCAGAACCTTTGTTTACTCCCCTTCTCATTAGCAATGACATTCCCTGTCTCCCCTGCTTACTTCCTCTCTCATGGCCTGTTCTACCTCTCTGCACAGCCAGGGTAATGTATCTGCATATATACACATACATATGCATACAAATCTATATGCCAGCAGTAAACATGCCTCAGCCTTCCCTTTCTTCCTCCAAGCTTCAATATAAAACTAAAGAAAAAAAAAAAAAAACTAAAGAAAATAATTTTAGTGGAAAAAAAAAAAACAGGAAAGGCAGACTCCCTCAAATTTATTTTTGGTCCCTCTGCCTAATAGGTCATGTTGATTTTCTTATGCCCCATTTTTAGCTTTATTTTTGTGGCTTTTTCCAGACTGCAAAGCACTAGAATAATCTTTGTTGCCCTCTGCCTCAGTGATGTTCTCAAAGGATATTATTCATTGAGAAATGTGCTGTTGCTTTGGATTTGGTTAGAAATATTCACAGGAATTACTGAACTGCCCAGCTTATCCAGCCTGAGACTGTGTCTGTGTGACACTCAGTTCGTGCAGTAGGTTTGTCTACCCAATGTTACACAGTAGTTAGACTAATTTTCCAGTCATCAAAGTGATCAAGAAATTAGACATTGTGAAGACATTCAATCCTCATTATAAAGAATCATATTGTTTTCAATCTCCTCGGGCTCAATTTAAATTATAAGTATAATATTGGTATGTTCAGTCTCGTGTTTTGAAACTTTAGTGTGTATTTTTAGGTCCCAGATTTTTGGAATTGGGATTTAGTAAGCAGGGTGGAGGACTCTGGAATCTGAATATTCAACACAGATTCCAGGTAATTTTAATGCAAGTGGACCTCATCTTAACACTCAGAGGAGAACTAATTTTGTTTTATATTAATTCCTAGGATAGTTTAATATAATCAACTTAATATACCTGTGTTAGGATACTGTCTTTAGAAACTGAAAATCTATCTACACAATATTGGTTGGGAGTATGTGGCATGTGTGTACATCCATAATGTGTCTGGTACATGCCTTTAATTTGCATGTTTTTATGTTGGGGTGTTTTTAAAGACGTTCCAGATCCTTAAGCTTATTTGAAACTTCTGTTCACTCTTTGGAAAGTATAATAATGGGTGTGAGCATAGCTTTCAAGGCAACAGAGACTAAAAAAGAAGATAGCAAAAATAGTATTGAGAGAAAATAAACCAAAAATAACACACTAGAAGATGCAGCAGAGTGGAGGGAATACCCACAGCTCTGACAGCCCTTCCTCTAAGGAAAATAAGCTTTTATGTTTTAAGGACCAAAAGGCCATCTTTCTTCGCCTCAGACATGCCAAAACATAAATTCCAGGTATCTTTTTTTTTCTTTTTTGCCTTGTTCCAAGAAGGTAAATCTGAACTCTTTTTCGTAATTTTTAGTAACAAAAGGGAAAATAGAAGAATTTAGGAATGTAAGACACAATCCTACATGTAGGGACTGAACTTGAAGTGGATTGAGAAGTCAAAATGGAAGACGATGCAGAGAATTTGAAAATGTTCTAGTTCAAGCATGTAAAGTGAGTATTTGTTGGAAATAATAGCATAAGTTTAATGTATGTAACTTATCAATGTTTTCAATAAGTCAACAACTATGCTTGGTTCTAGCTACAAAGCTTCTGGTTTAAAATACATTGTCTCTTTATGTCCAAACAATCTAGATAAAATCTATATGGGGGATTCACTTTCCACTGTACATCTTTAAGTACTTTTTCATATTGTACCATGGACATATATTATCTATTTAAAATAAAATAGTGTAATAAATGTAAAATAACATCTAAAAAGTTCATGTTAGTAGAGGACAGGATACCCATAATTTATGGCTTCTTGGCCTTGACATTTTTAGAAGATGTATTTGTTTTGAACATTATGCGATGCCCATCTTATGCTTCCTATCCCCACCACGTCCACAGATTCTCTTACCTTTCAGAGAGTCCTTTTTTGTTTATACAATCAGAAATTGTAAACTTCTTGCCTGTGAGTTGTGTTAATACTGTCTGCCTGTCTTTATTGAGATATGTAAATATCAATGCTAATAGGCTATTCCTTTTACTTTTGAAAATCTACTATCTATCTAGTTTATCTGTCAATCTTTCCCTTTCTCTCTACCTACTTACCTATCTACCTATCCTGCTATCTCTGTATCTACAAATATAAAATGAACTACATATAACATATGTGTATACTGATCCTGTTTTTAGTATTTAAACTCTGGCTGTCAGCTAACTTCCCTTTGCTCTTGCCTCTCTGCGGTTCACTTAACACAGGCCTCCCCGCTGCTTCTTAAGCATTCCAGGCTGAAGGCCTTATGCTTGCTCTTCAGTGAGCCTGAAATGCTCTTCGATAAGATAGCTTCTTCCCTTGCCTCCTCTAAATCTTTGCTGAAATGTCTCCTTTACAGTGAGGGCCACTCAAGACACTCTATTTAAAATTTTTACCTCTGGTTAGTGCTCCTAATCTCCTTTTCCTGCTTATATTTTTCCCCATAGCACTTATCACTTTCTGACATATTCTATAAGTTATTTATTTATTGTCTGTCTCCTCCTTTAAAGTTTCATGAAATAAGAGAATTGTTTATTTTTCTTCATTGAGATTTTTTTCTAGAACTATTTCTTCTACGTAGATGATTAATAAGTATTTGTTGATTGGCAGAGTGAACTAATCCACAAGTTTTTCTTTGAGCATTATGATGAAACAATAATGGAAATAATACTATTTTCAAAAACACCTAAATACGTTCATGTAAATATCGCTACTAAGTGTATACATTTGTGAGAACTCAAATTACTCAGACATTTTTAGTTTCTCTCATTTGGAATTCAGTCATCCATTTTAACTTAATATGAGCTCCACTCTTTGTCACAGAAAGTTTTTGTATTTTACTTAATACATAGATCTCTTTAAGAATCCACAGCTCTTTAAGGTAGACATTATTACCCCATTTTACAGAAATCTTACAAAGTAGAAATGACTCGAACAAGGTCACGGAACTACTTTGGAGTTGAGATAAGAACAAACTTTTGTGACATCAATCATCATGCTATAGTGTCAAATATTCCTAATCCTAATGACCCTAATTGTCTTAATAATGTTAAAATATCGAGGGAAGTTCAAGTCAAAAAAATCTAATTTGAGAAACTAATTTTCCCTATTGAGCTTCAAGTTAGTCCCAATTGTATTATATTCAGCACCATACTTTATATTTGTACTATGCAAGATAATAGTTGAATCTCCTGATACTGGCATTTTCTGTAGGAAAATGGTTTTAATCTTATAAATTTTTCTGTGTTCATATCTATTTTGTCCTAACATGAGAATTCAAGTTATGTTATTAATATAGAGTTTATTTCTTTTTAAAATTCATACTTACATATTCAATATAAATTATAAAATAAACATCTACTTATACCTAACATATGCCTTCTCCTCCCAACGAAGAGCTAAACACCATAGTGAATTTCATGCTTATCACTCTATTATTCCAAATTTTTTGTTCTTTATAAGATGTATATTATACCCCTTGACTGATGTACAGTTGGTGTTTTTTTGGGCTTTAACTTAATTATATAGCATGTCCCTCAAAGCATTATCTTTAGAGCATAATTCTGACCTAGATTAATATGATTAGAAGAGTTAATAATTCATAGCACATGAAATTCTAATAGACCCAAATAGAGTTCAAAGCCATAACTGTACTTATCATTGATTTCATAACTATTTACTTTTCATTATGCAACTGATAAAGCTTATAAACAAAGAGTTGAAACTATTTTCCCTCCTTGACTTGAAAATATTCTGAAGAATTTTGTATTTGGCATTAAATTAGAGCGAAAATTGACTGCTTTTAATTTAGTTCTCTTCAAGAGCATTTAGGTCATAATTTCATTCTAATGTATCATGGCATGACAGCATATCAGTATAATGGAAACTCATGACAGTACAGTTCTCATATCAAAAGATAAAAGAAAAATTCAAAGACATTTCTTTTCAAAATTCTTGCAGTCACAACCTCAGATAATAAAGGCAGAAACCTATATGCAAAGAAAGTAAGTTCATTTGAGGTCTCAAAATAGAAACGGTAAATAAGAGATTATAAAACGTCTCACTGAAGAGAAAAGTTTGATAGGTTTTACCCCACTCCCCACCCCCCAAAAAAGCAGATTAAGAAAGGTTGTCTCAAACTAGTGCAATGTTTAAAGCTGATTACTTTAAAGTAAAGGTTAGTAATGATTTAATAAAAGTTCCTTTTAAAGATAATTTATGATATGAATTTAAATAACCATATTAAAAGTTGGTTCCCTGTCCCTCATTTAAATCAGATATTACAGAAATATACCAAAATATAGCAATGAAAAACTGAAGCAATTAGTAGAAAAACCATACCTGATGAGGGGAGTAGAATTTCTTGTCACTAGTCAGTCGGTTTCCATCCATAGAGAAAAGGAAGCTGCTTCTTTTGACACTGTCCTCAGATTCAGATTTGGGGAACCTGTTTCCCTGTCCTTTGTTGTTTCCTTCTAGATGCTCCCTCTGTCTTCTTTTCTTTCTTCGGTTCCTCCATTCTTTAGCACTCTTGGAGCTTAATTTGGATGCTTCTGAAGAACTTTCCAACAGCTCTCCTAACCCACCTATTCCACTGAAATCTCTTGAAGCAGCTGATGCTGCTGCAACTGCCTGTTCAAACAAAACCAGGCACTATTTAGGACACAGAACTTTCAAAACAGTTGGCTCTGGTACACATGTTGCCATTTGAGACTATTAACTATATGTGAAAATGTCTTCTGGTCATTTTGTTGTGTTTTACTACAAGAGAGTTTACTTAATAATGACCAACTTTAAACAGTATAAAGCAAACTGTTAGTTTATGCATTAAGACTAGAAAATTCTGGTTTGGCACATCTTCTGAGGAATCTGTTTTAAAAACTGTTGAGATTAGCTTCATTTCAAGGAACAGTTACTCTCTTAAAAATATCTTCTACACTTTAAAAGCAAATGTTCTCTTAGTGGTGGTTGCTGGTCTGATTACTATTCCAATTCCATCCATAGGTTTGTTCCTCCCACTTGTAATTGTGACAACTAAGTGGTATTTTTTCCTTCTAAATCTAGGGCAAAAGAATTTTTCTTTTCTTTTTTGAGGGAACTCAAAGCATTTAAAGTGTCTACTATTTTACCTCTAGATGGAGATAGTGGGAATGTATTGGCTAGTTTACCCTACCCTTCATTTGAATCATACTCAGTACTATAGTTCCCATTCCTGGGATCATATTAATCCCAGAGACTAACATGATTAATTTGTACATAATACTTTTAGTTTGAAATTTTTAAATGTTTATATAGTATTTATTATTATAAATAACAACAAATTATTAACATATTAATAAGTGCATGAAATAATCATTCAAGGGATTATGAGTACTTCTTCAAATATTTTCTTTCCATTTTTCAGCACTAAGTACACTTAAGCATTTTGAATTTCTGTACCTACTGAAGAAACACAGAAGCTCTGAGGTGAAACATGGCATGCCAGATGTTTTGTATTTTCATTTATATGAATAGTATTTTTAGACTGGAAATGATCTACCATTACTGGAGAAGATATGAAACTCAAAGCTGAGTTCTCACTAAGTATATTCCTGTTTATAAACATAATAATGGAAGTAGAAATGATTAAATTATGAGGATATTGGTTCAACTCTTTACATACATGATTACTAAATACAAACAACTCAAATTTAGCTACCATTTTATTTTATCTTCTCTACTAGACTATAAGCTAGATAGGAATTTTGTCATTTGTGTGTGTATGTGTATCTGTGTGCACATTGCCTAGTATGTCACTTGACATAAAAAAGGCTTCGTAAATGTTTCGTGAATAAAGGATGAAAAGAGGCCATCAGGCTGTCAGTTGTCTCAGACACTGTGGCAGGAGTGGGGGAAGATCAAGACATGCTTGGGCTTGACTTTTCAAGATCTCATTAAACTATGTGTCAGAATGGTCTGTATAATAGAAACATATTTTAGGAAAGAAGATAAAACCTATATTTAATGCTTTGACAACATGTTGTACTTTATGTTTCCTCCTTCTTGAGGAGAAGCAAACCCTCCTAAGTAGCTTCCACTTCTGAATCTCATCTCAACTAATTTTTTTTAAAAAAGGTTTAAAACTAAAGGTGCTATGATACAAATTCTCTGGGATTAAAATGACCCCAGGGATGGGAACCATAGTATTACATATAGTACTAAGTATACGTGTTGGGCTAAGCAACACATAAAATGTAACACAAATATTTGTTTATATTGAATACTATGGAAAACCAGATCTAAGACTTGATAAAAGACAATGCTCAACATTTAAATGAAACATTAATTCAGAAATTAGATATTTATAGAATTACATATAATCAGATAACCCAATTTTTAAATTGAATTCTGGATCATCACTTTTATCGTCACTTTTAATATCATCAATAATGAAAGATGAGAAATATTAAGGGCCCTTTATAAATATGAATACGTTTAATAATATTATGTGTAAATAAGGTAAATAAATGAAATACTAATTTGCACCAAGTTAAATATAGTTGCATAGTGCTTGATAAGTAGGATATACATAATATACACCACTCCTTGAAAGAATGAATGTATACATATATTCTTTTTTATCCAAATAAAGTTCTTAATCCTCCTTTCCACTTTGTATAGGCAGAAATACAACACACAGTGCTAATCATTTATTGACTTATTTGTCGTTAGAAACAAAGGAAGTGGAAGTGGTAGTAATATTCCCTTGCCATAATTCTGAAACTCATGTTCATTTAAATCACTTCCGGAATTTGTTTTGCATAAGACATGATTTCCCTACTTATTCTGGGTAACAGTTTGAATAACTCAAAGCCAAAACAGATTTCTAAAGCAACAACGGTAACCTCCCGACACAACACATTTTCTGTGTCACTCGTCAGCTCAAATCTGTCATTTGTTCCACTTCCAGGGATTTGCCAGTTCTCTCAAAGGCAGATGTTTCCTGTCACCTCCCATGTCTGTGTACCTGTTTATACCCAGCACTGTGATGTGGACAACGTCCTGCTTGCTTAGACTAATACTGTTACTTTCACAACAGGCTTGCTGTATTTCTCTTGTAACAGATAACAAATATGTACTTAATATTTCCACAGGGAATAACATCTTCTTTTTCTTGTAACATTTGTGTGATTTAAAATAGGCTCTATAACTTACTGTCTCTGTGTGTCCTTAAAAAAATAAAACCACATGACTGTGTGATTATACTTCATTGTAAACATAAAATCCAGTTTTAAAATCCCATTTTAAAATCACAAGACATTAACTATACTTATTACAATTCTACCCCTAATTATATTGGATCTCTTGAATGCCACTATTTCTAATTTTGTTCCAAAGCTTACTCCTAAATTTTTCCTATCAGACCAATATACACTGCTATGGAATATGCTATGCTGGACACTATTAGACATTTAAAGATCACAGATTAAATGCCAAACACAGTTATGATGATATAGGACAAAACTTTCTTTGTTGTTTTCTTTCTCCATCTTTTAAAGTTGCACTTGGTTTGTGAGTCAAAAGAGCTTGAATATGACATTTTTTTCATGTCTGAATAATGACTAGCACTAGAGGGTCCCTCAGCAGATATTCAATAAAAATGGAAATGATGTGGGGCTTCATGAAGTCATTAGCTAGATAGAGCTTTCGAAGAGTCACAGGTGGTTAGGAAGACTCACATTACAGGAGCACCAATGATCTAATGGGTGGACTAAGTCTCCCTCTCTCTTTGCCTTCAGCTCCCTCCTCGCCTTCAACATTGGCTATTTACTGGACATTGTTACCTGCATTGTCAATAAGGAGTTAAAATAGCTAGCTTAGTTCTGTGCCATCCCAGTCAATATTAAAACACTGGGATAAGTTACCCTGGTATCAGTTTAAATTTTTGTAGGTATGAAGCTAAAGCTGAGTCAAATCATGATTTGATCACTGGAATCTAATAACTGACTTTTTAATGAAAAGAATTGACATTTTTTTAGCTGACCTAATTAGGATATAGATAACTAGGTTCTTTAAACTTCTGTTAGACATAGTGCACTTATACTGCTACATTTAAAACATATTCTTTTAACTGATGCCATATTTTACCCTAAAGTGGCTGGATTTCAGAATACATTCTTACTCTTATACTGTGTGTCTGCTTAGTATTTTCAAGCACATTGCTTTCTCTGTTTTTAATCAATGATAAAAGAATAATCCAATTCTTTAAAATACAACTATACACTATCTATATTTATGTATATATTATTTCCTATAACATTTATTTTAAGCTTTGAAATGAAGAAATTCTTTGCCCTGTAAATAGCTATCTTATCTCATTATCTTATAAATGTATTTTATTTGTAGTGATCTGGGATAAACTCAAATACTTGAAATACAGTAGAAATTTCTGGCAAGCATGAAGTATACATTATGAGATTTTCAAGTATCACCAAATTTGTTTATAGCTTTTCTTATAAAATCAATAAACTATAACCATGATACTGCTCTGTACCCAATGATAAGATGAAAATAGCAGAACCAGCATGTTCAGCAAATGTTAAGTATATGGTTGGGCTGGGTAACCAGCTAAGGAATTCGTTGTCAAATCCATCTCACACACACAAAAAAGCCTCAACAGAAAGGATCTAATGCTATATGTTTTGCATCTTCAAACTCAGATTTATTAAAAACTTAAATTTTCAACCTACAAATTCCAAGGATATACTGTCATTCAAATAATGCTTCAAATATTTGGAAACATCCATCTGAAAAGAAAATCACCATGCACAAGAGTTATTTGGACTTCTGCTTCCGGTCAGGACATAGTAATGGATCAGATTTGATTTTCCTCCTGAAACAACCAGTAAAACAGACTAAATACATGTAACAGTGGTTTTGAAGACATTATACGAATGGGTCATTGGATAGAGTTTTCAGAAGGATCTTCACTCAGTAGCAGGGAATAATTAGCCTTAGACTAAAGGCTGCTCTGGTTCTACCTATCAAATCTTCAAAGGTTTAAAGATGGAAAAGGATCAAACTGTTTATGAGTAATGAAACTATGTTTCCTAACAAGGATCAAGAATTTTTATAGAAATACAAAATATCCAGCACCCCGAAAGCTAAAGTTACAAGTGTCTAGAATTTAACTACAGTTTGTCAGAAATGCAAAAAATTCAGGAATATATGACCAATAATGAAGAAAAAATTATTAAAATTGACCAAAATCTGACACAGATGTTAGAATCAGCAGACAAGGACTTCAGGATTTTAAACAGTTATTATAACTGTATTGTGTATGTTCAAAATGTTAGCTATGTGGGAGATAAAAGAGATTCAGATCAAGCATTTAGAGATGAAAACTATTCTGTCTGAGATGAAAATTACACTGGGGATTAATGGCAGAAGAAACGATGATAAACTTGAAGACAGAGCAACAGAAACTATCCAAACTAAAATTGACAAACTGATTCTAACACTCATATGAAGCTATACATTTTTAATATATATTTGACCTGGAATAGTCAAAACAGCCTTAAAAAAGAAAAACAAAGTTGGAGAGCTACTAGATTTCAAGATTTACTGAACAGCTACAGTGATTTAAGAGATTGTGATATTGGTCTAAAAAGAAACCAATCAATCAACTGAATAGAATAGAATCCAGAAATAGACTCACTCACATATGAACAATTGATTTTGACAAAGGTTCAGAGGCTATTTAGTGGAAAAAAGATGTTTTGTTCAACAAATGGCGCTGGAATAATTAGATATCTATATGCAAAAAACCTCAACACATAAATCATACCACCTTACGCAAAAATTAACTTAAAATGGGTCATTGACCTAAATAAAGCTGTAAAACTTCCAGATGGAAAATTAGGAGAAAATATTTGTGATGTTGATTTGGCAAAAATTTCTTAGATGCAATACCAAAAGCATGATCAAACATACAATAAAACTTAATAAACTTTATTTCATCAAAATTAAAAACTTTTACTTTAAAAAAAAAAAAAAACAGTAAGGAGGATGAAAAGACAAGTTGCAGACCAGGAGAAAATATTTGCCAAGCATAACATAAAGGACCAAAGGACTTATTTCCTTTATATATAAAAAATACTCAAAACACATTAATAAGAAAACAAAACAACTCAGCTAAAAAAATGGGCAAAATATCTGAACATCTACTTTACAACAGAAGCCATACAGATAGAAAATAATAATATGAAGAGATGCTCAGCTTCATTAGTCATTAAGAAAATGCAAAGTAAGACAGCAATGAGATGCTTAGTAGAATCGCAAATAAGACTGACCATACCAAATGTTGGCGAAGACATAGAGCAACTATAACTCTCACTGACATGAATCGGGTTTCACTTTGTCTCCCCATGACTTTCACCTTCAAACTTATGTTTTTTTTTTCCTTTTAATCAAATACTGTTCTCTTTCTTCTCTTCAAGACCCGTTCACTGTGCCCCTACCCCAAGCAGCCTTTAATATTAACGAGAATTTAAAGTCAGAATCTAATAGCAGATGCCTTCCTGATATCCTGATATCCTATTGTGCTATAGAAACCCCAAAGGATGGTTAAGAGTAGGTATGCATAAAGTTTTCTTGTTTACATTTGAGATCAATCAACTACAGAATAAAACTTCAAATGTTATAATTAGGAGTGAAACAGGAATAGTTGGAAATAGCAGTTATGTATCATTTTTACATTAACTGAAAATCAGATTCTCCCAAGATTTCGTGAAACAATTGCATAGTTAACCTTAGTCTGAATATGTTTTCTACCTTGAGTTAATTTCCTTATATATAGTGTCTAAAAAGTTACTTTGACTCCAACTTAAGAAACAATTTTAGGTTTGAATAGTTTTCTCTTTTCTGATGGCAATGCCTGTACACCAAACAAAAAGCCAGTTCCAATTAGATCTCTATGGTACAACAATATTCCTACTTAAAACTAACTAATAGTAATAATATAATAATAATAATAATAATAATAATAATAATAATAATAATAATAATAATAATAATAATAATAATAAATTTTTCTTGTTTATCACTTAGTACCTGAGCTTCTTCCTGTTGCTTTTTAATCTGTTCGAGCATTTGCTGAAATTCAGCCTCTTTCTGTTCGGCCTCTTCTAAGGTGGCCTGATTCTGTTCCTCATAGGCCATGGCCACCACAGCCAGAATCAAATTCACCAGATAAAAAGAGCCCAAGAAAATCACCAAGACAAAAAATATCATATATGTTTTTCCAGCAGCACGTAACGTCTAGGAAAAAAAAACTATTTTATTAAATGTCTCCAAATAAAGATCTGATTACCATCATCATTAGATAGTCAGAAGACAAATGCTTTTTAGCATGCAATGTATTTTGACAAAGTTTTTTTTTTTTTTTTGGTGTTAAAATGCACACACACAAAGACATAAAACAAATAATAATTAAGTTATTTGAGGCTTCACTGTAGTGTCATTTGATATAAGTACACACATTTCAAATTATAATACATTGGATATATATTTGAGCACACTAAAATGCTTTTCTTAGAGTCTCTTGGGCAATATTTCAAGTAAGAACATGATCTTTAATTCCTTTCAGTGGAGTTCCTACTCTCCATATCGTCTCTACACATCATCTAGTGATAACATCTTTCTTCTCTCCTCTTCTAGCTCCAGTTAACCTTAGGTTTAATTTGAAATTTTTGTATAATTGAGTTTTAAAATCTTTTCACATGCTTTTGTTATATCCACAGCTTATATTATATGTTCAAAGTCATGGACTTTCTTTGCATCCTCCATATCCCCTAGCAGAATGCTTTTACCAAAGACTCTTAATATATGTGTACTGACTGAACAGTTGAGATCCTAGGCAGATTTGCTTTATGCTGGACCCTTCTCTGTATTCTAGGGTGTTATAAACAAATATCCATACTTGTTATTTAATATATATTCATGCTATTTTGTGCATGTTACTTTGAACCTTACTGCTGTACTTTGAATACTTGTGTCCCACCAAAATTCATATGTTGAAATCCTAATGCCCAATGTGATAGTATTAGAAGTGGCCTCTGGGAGGTGCTTAGGTCATGAGAGTGGAGCCCTCATGAATGGGTTTAGTGCCTAATAAAAAGAGCCTCCAGAGAGAACCCTGGCCCCTTCTCCTCCAGGTGATGACACAGCAAGAAGATGTCAGCTTATGAACCAGGAAGAAGGTTCTTCTCAGAATGTAGTCATGCTGGTGTCTTGACTTCCCAGCCTCCAGAACTGTAAGCAATATATTTCTGTTATTTATAAACTGCCTAATGTGTGGCATTTTGCTATAGCAGCCCAAAGGGACTAAGACACTTACCAGCTGGTAAAGGTTCTCCCAGTAGTCTTGAGTCATGAGTCGAAATAGAGACAAGAAAGCCCAGCTAAAAGTATCAAAGCTTGTATAGCCATAGTTGGGGTTTCGACCAGCCTTCACACAGATGTATCCTTCTGGACACTGGCTGTAAGAGAGAAAAATGGAGCTGGGGTCAGCATAGCAACTATAGCTATTTCAATCCATGTGGATTTATTGAAATTGTCAAAACCCAGAGTTGCTGTCTGTGATGAATTTTCTTGCCTTCATTTCCAGAGCACTTTGAATAATTGCTCACAGTGAAGCTGTTATCAGATGAAATTTATTAGGAAAACCAATAAAAAACTTAAGGTATGAAGGAGTCATATTTATAGACATTTAGAATGGCAGAGAGGCAGCAACCACACACTTTTGCCTCTGACACCATCAATATCCCTCTCTTTTCAAAGTGGCAAGAATCAATGATTAAAAATGAAAAGCCAGAAAACAGCCAAAACTTAATTAGCCACTTCTATAGAATTTTCTAAAATAAAACTTATATTTTAGAACAATTTTAGATTTGCAGAAAAATCTCAAAGAGAGGACAGAGACTTCCCATATATACCATGCCCAATTTCCCATATTATTAACATCTTATGTTGGTATGGTACATTTCAATCAATATTGCTGCATTATTATTAACCAAAGTCCATAATTTTATTCAAATTTCCCCAGTTTTTCCCTAATAACTTTTTTATGTCCCAAGATCCCACCAGGATACCTCATTACATTTAGTCATCTTGTCTCTTTAGGCTCCTCTTGACTGTGACAGTTTATCAGACTTTTCCTTGTTTTTGACTACCTTGACAGTTTTGTGAAGTAATTGTCAGGTATTTTGAAGAATGTTCTTCAATTGAGATTTGTTTGATGTTTTTCTCATTATTAGATATTGAGGTTACGGATTTGGGGGAGGAAGAGCACAGACATAAAGTATTGTTATCCTTACATCATCAAGGGTACATGCTATCAATAGTTCTTATCACTGTTGATGCTAACTTTCATCACCTGATTTGAGATAGTGTTTGTCAGGTTTCTCCACTGTAAATTTATTCTTTTTTTCCTTCTTTTTCCATACTGCACTCTTTGCAATAAAGTCACTATGTGCAGTCTACACATAAGGAGCCAGGAGTTATGACCCACCTCCTTAAGAGTAGAGTATGAACATAAATTATTCAGAATTCTTCTGCATGAGATTTAACTATTATCTCTCATTTAAATAAATATATATATAGATTCAATAAGTTATTTATATAAGTGTACTCATGGATATTCATTTTTTACTTTGAATTATAATACAATTATATTATGTTTATAATATAATGATTGTAATTTTTTGTTCAAATTGTTCCAGTTTTGGCCATTGGACATTTTTCAGTTGACTGCCTGTATCTCTTTGACATGACCCATAGTGGTGTGTGTTCTGTTTGTTTTCAGCACTTTCTTACCTTCTGGCACTAAAAGATGCTCCAGGCTCAACTTTTTCTTTCTTTTTTAATGGAGGTACTGGGGATTGAACCCAGGACCTCGTGCATGCTAAGCTTGCACTCTACCACTGAGCTACACTCCTCCTTTTTTAAAAGCTACTTTATATCTTGTATATTTCCTGTCCCAGTCCTAGAATCAGCCATTTCTCCAAGGACCCCTAGCTCTTTTATTGAAGAATCGTATTAGAAATCATGATAAATGTGTGTATGTATTTGTGTCTACATACGTATCTCCTCACTTTGTCAGCTGAGGGCCTAGAAGCAATGTCACTGCCTTGGCAATAAATGCAGCACCCAGATCTGGGTTTCTAATACTGTATATATATTTCTATATGTAGCCATCTGTGCCTAGATTAAGCTAAACATGAGCTCATACTCATTTCTCCAACTTTATTTCATTACTACAGGATCATTCCAGACTCTTCGCTTTGCTTCTCTGTAACCCCTCACTCCAAAGTGAGAAACCTGGCTTCTGTCATCTGCTATATAAATACTTAATTGTTCAGGACAAGTATAAATGCATAGTTGTTTCAGGATTGTTAATCCACACTATCATGGGAAACAACTTTATCAAATAGATTTCCTTTTCACTTTAGTCTTTCAGACTCCACTCATTTCCAAAATTTCTTAGATTAGCGTCTATTCTCCTCCTTCAGTGTGGTTATTTTATACATATAAAATATATTTAGATACCTTTGTCACATTCTGTATTTCAACCTGGGATCCTCTAACCTGACATGATTTAAAAAATTTTTAAACACGATTTTAAAAAATTTCACATATACTGTTAAGCCTTCGTGCTGTAAAGTTCTTTGAATTTGACAAATGCTTAACGTTCACCATTTCAGAATCATACAGAATAGTTTCTCCACCCTAAAAAAAAATCCCCTGTGCATCACCCAGTCAAGCCCCTACCCTGAACTCCTGGAAAACACTGATGTTTTTATCATCTCTGTTTGTCTTATTCAGAATGTCATGTAATTGGAGTTATACAGAATGTAGCTTTTTCAGATTGGCTTTTTTCACTTATTAATGTGCATTTAATGTTCATCAATGTTTTTATAGCTTGATAGCTCATTTCTTTCTATTATTCAGTAATATTTCATTGTATGAGTATACCACAGTTTGTTTATCTATTCACCTCTTGGACATCTTGATTGCTTCCAGTTTCTTGTGAATCTGAATACAGCTGCTATAAACAAATACTCAGATAATGTTTTTGTGTGGATATAAATTTTCATAATAATTGGCTAAATAGTAGGGCAGTTGCTGAATTGTATGGTAATGCTGTGTTTATTTTGTAAGAAACTGACAAATTGTCTTTTAAAGTGGCTGTACTATTTTTACATTCCAACTAGCAGTGAATGAGAATTCCTGTTGTTCTGCATCTTCACTAGCAGTTGGTATTGTCAGATTTTTTTTAATTTTAGTCATTCTAATAGGTATATGATAGTAATTCATTGTTGTTTTACTTTTCAACTCCCTAATGAAAAATGATGTTGAGCATCTTTATATATATATCCATATTAGCCATCTGTGTATATTCTTTTGTAAGGTGTCTGTTCAGATTTTTGTCCATTTTTAAATTGAGTTATTCATTTTCTTTTTGTTGAGTTTTAAGGGTGCTTTGTGTATTTTGGATACAAGTCCTTTATTAGATATGTGTTTTGCAGGTTTTTTTTCCCCATTCTATGGCTTGTCTTTACTCCCTTTAAAGTGTCTTTGCAGAGCAGAAGCTTTTAATTTAAAAATGTCCAATTTATTAATTGTTTCGTTTATGGATTGTGCCTATTGGGGTTACATTTAAAAACTCATCCCAAAATCCAAAGTCATGTAGCTTTTATTTTGTGTTTTCTTAAAAAAATCTTATAGTTTTGCATTTTACATTTAGGTCTAGGATTGGTTTTGAGTTAATTTTTGTGTAAGGTGTGAAGCTGACTCTAGGTTCATTTCTTTGCATAATGGATCTCCAATTGTTTTAACACCATTTGTTGAAAAAACTTTCCTATCTCTATTGAATTGCATTTTCTCCTTTGCCAAAAATTAGTTGACTACATTTGTGTGGTCTATTTTTTTGGCTCTCTGTTCTGTTTCATTGATCTGTAAATCTCTTCTTTTTTCTAATATCATACTGTCTTGATTACTGTAGCCTTATAGGAAGTCTTGAAATTGTGTAGATTTCTTTAGAATTTATTTGACATTTAACAATAGAGGGACTGTCAGTTTTATTATGTAAATTACCTGACCCATAATAGGTACTCAATAAAGGGAAATGATTATTGTGGTTTAATAGGGATAAAGTATTTATTAACCAATCTTATCCAAAATTTTATCTAGGCTTTTAAATTAACCATAATATTAAAAACAATAGCTAACATGCAATAAATGTTTATGATCGACCAGGTACTAGTACAAGTGCTTTATATGGATTAAGTAATTAATCACCATAACAACCCCAAGGGAGAGACAATTTGACTCTCCTCATTTTAGAAATAAACTCAAATGCAGAGAGCTTTGGACACTTCTCCAATGTAAAAAAGTTTGTAAATGGTGGAGTTAGGATTTGAACCCAGGTATATATGAACCATAGAACCTATCTACTCTTATTCACTACACTCTCCTAACAAAGTTTGGGAAAATTATCAGGAAAAAAAAATTCCAACTGTGTGTCTGGTGTATGGTTTCAATAAGATCTTGTGGTCTCTTCGATCTTTATGGTCACATTAGTTTCCCATTTTCTAGGATGACTCAAAATATGTTCTGCGTAAGTTTTGTGATCTGAGAGTCAGTTACTATTGCTATCCCTTGGCTTCTAAAAAATTCAGTCTCTACCCTGACTTAAAATTAATTTACAGTACTCTTGGCAAAATATGTTAAGTATGAGAGACCAGCAGAATGACTAAGATATTACAGCATCTCTTATTGTAGAATGTGACAAAAAAGAACTTCAAAGTATGCAGACTCAGACTTGCACATGCCTTTGACATTCATCTGCCACGTGGCTTCCTTGCACATAGGGTTTTATGCTATTTCAAGAATACCTAAGTCTCTCAAAGTAGTTTCCCAACTGGGTTTGCACCCTGAAAACCATGTTACAGTCTAGATCTTTTCCAGCCACAGCAAAACTCATCCCATCAACATATCCTCACACCAATCAAAATGTGTCCATCTTATGTTTCCTTCCCTGTAATTCTTAAATGGCTCTGATGGGTTTATAGATAAGACAGACTCTGAGTCTTCACATTTGGAGCGATAATTCAGGTACATTTTTAACTGAAATTCTGGAGAAAAGGTCTTGACCCAAAGGGATAATTTTAATGGCTGTGAGTTAGAGCTGATACCAATCCAATAAGACAGAGAAGGTACTTCCTAAGTAGGCTGCACCACTCTATTATATACATGTAAGGCTACCCATGTATATTTTTTCTATTTGCTTTTTTTCCCAAAGTGTTCTACATCTTTAAAAAAAGTGTTCCTTACCCTGCATCTGAGCCATTTCCACAGAGTAAAGGGTCTTTTTGTCCATCCAAAACATAAAAGTGACCTGTTAATATAAAGAATACATTATTTCATTTTGTATCAATCCTATTGACATTAGGAATAAATGAGAATTTGGCTATCTCAGTTATTTCCAAAGTGGACACCAATAAAGTAATTTATAAAGATGGCTTCAGGCCCACAGCCTCAACTATTTAGTTGAAAACTCTTTCAGCAACACTAAGATTAACCATGGAGTAGTATTTCTTACTGTCATCTTCAATGTAATCCTTCCAGTTAAACGTGCTCATTGTTACATTAACAAATGTCCCATTTGTATTCACTGTGCCATTAAAGAAGGAGGTGGTGTTGGTTTCAAAAGCAGAATCGCTTGGGGGCCATTGCAAGCATTTATTCCGCAGGTTGCCCATGAACAGCTGCAGACCAATTAGAGCAAACACGCTCAGACAGAACACAGTCAAAATCATGACGTCAGAAAGCTTCTTCACAGACTGGATCAGGGCACCCACGATGGTCTTCAAACCTGAGGAGAGAGAATGATAGGTCAGCTGAGGAAGAGTGCCCTAAGCCACAGTGTCTTCTTAATAGTCACACACATTCTTTCCCCGCAAACAACTGCTTGACTGTTTAGACTCCAAAGCTTTATGGACAGCCAGATGGTTTGGGAAATGGGATGAAGAGCAGATTTTATTTATGAACAGTGTACTTCTGGAGTTTCAAAATGAAAGCGTATATATCTGAGCAGGAAGTTTTTTTAATGTATTGTTTTATGTGCTGCCATAAACACATAAAGACAAACCTGAAGTTATTTTCCACTTCAGACTTTGTGTTTCATGAGACTGTTTCTCTCCAATCATTTTTTATACTAGCCTCCAAGTAGCAATGATTTAGAGGAGAAAAGAATCTTGAAATAATAAAAATCCCATGCCATTAATATGCTGTTCAATAATAATCTTTTCTCCTTTATAAAAGGAGATCCATTTTCAAAATAGATCTGCAGTAAATGGTAAAATCTCAATCAGTTAGTAAAGCCATGTTAGCAAAGCTTTTTTAGAATGTAAAAGAGAATACACTACATCATAAACGCAAAAAAAGTGGGTGAGAAAGAAAGCAAAACTAGTATTTTTTATAGACATCTCATGCAATTCTGTTAAACTCAAAGGCTGACTTTATAAAAAAGCATGTAATTTCATTTGGCATTCTTGAAGATGACAAACAAAAATAATAAGCAACAAGGCTAATGTTACAAGTGTAATTTCAACCTCAGTGCTATTACAGTATATCTAAAATCAGCCTCGGTGTTTAACCTGGCTCTCACCTGGAATGACTGAAATTGTTTTCAGTGCTCGGAGAACTCTGAATGTTCTCAATGCTGAGACATTGCCCAGGTCCACAAACTCTGTCACATATCTGTAATAGGGAGTTCACACACAAACACAATAACACAAAATAGAAGTTTGATATATAAGAGGGGCCTACCATCTTGCACCAGTTTTTTCTTACCTGGAATTACAGAAATAGTTTTCAGAGCTCTTAAGACTCTGAAAGTTCGAAGGGCTGAAACATTGCCTAGGCTTACAAATTCTGTTACATACCTGTAGAATTAAATCAGAGTTACTGATAGTTTTGGCAAAGTTTATACTAAATAAAGAATGAAAGGTGGGTTGGTTTGACATATAGAGCCGTTTGAATTTTATGGAATTGCTATAGACTTCAGGGTATCATGTGCTAAAAGCTGCCTTTAAGGAATAAAATTGTGTTTCTTTATTTCAATGAAATTTTCACTAATATCAACAAGTTTGTTTGCAAAACTAATCAAAGTACAGTTGGTGGTATTAAATTATAGTCAATGAATAACTTCATTTTGATGAAGTGAAAGACTGAATGACATGAAAGTAATTCCAGTTATTGCTCATTTACCAGATATATTTACCTTGCAATATATATTCTAATAGGTATCCTCAGAATATATAAGGCATATGGTTAATTTGGCTAATAAGCAAACTACATTTAAAATATGTCACAACTACTTGGGTTATGCACCGACTGTTTTCATTCCTTTGAGCTTAACATATTTTCAAAAATACTCACGCCATCACAATGACACTGAAATCCAACCAGTTCCATGGATCACGAAGAAATGTAAAATCTTCTAAGCAAAACCCTCTAGCCAAGATTTTTATGAGTGACTCAAAGGTATAGATTCCAGTGAATGTGTACCTAGGAAAAGCATCCAAACAAAAATAACAGTTTTATTTGAACTGTTAAAATATATGTTTTCAAATACAGCAAATCCTATCCTTTGGTGGTTTTTTAGTTCATGAAGCTCTTGTTCCTCATTTCTGCTTATAAAAAGCCTACTAGTTTAATTAATCTTATGAGCTTGAGTAAAGGGTTAAACTGAACAGATATTTTCCACAAAGAATCTGATTTTGTTTAAATATTTAGGTTTTAGAATAACAGTTTCATGTGTTTTATAATCATCAGGCTTGATCTTCTAGAGCAACACTGTTTGATTGAAATATAATACAGGCTACATACGTAGTTTTCAAATTTCTAGTAACCAAATAAAAAAGTAAGCAGAAATAAGTAAACTTAATTTGCATATTATGTTTTATTTAAACCAATATATCTGAAGTGTTGTCATTTCAACAGTTAAGATTAGCTAAATTCAAGTTTCAACAGATACTTGTGGCTACTGGCTCCCTCACTGGACAGTATAGCTCTAGAGATAACATTTCCTGGATTAATTTACTTATAATAAAATATTTCATTTAAACTTCTTAATGATTAGAGTTATTTTTAGGGATATTTACATGTCTAATCTAGAAAATATACTTCCCCTTTTTATGCTTAAGAATCAGGAACAGAGTTATAAATCTGCTTCTCTCTCTCTTCCTCCCTTCCTCTTTCTCTCCCTAAATATATATATATTATATATATATATATATATATATATATATATATATATACACACACACACCAGAAAACTTTCAGTTCATTAATATTTTATGTTTATGTGTTTACACAATTACCAAAATTACCAAAACTCCTGGATAACAAAATTCCTCAATCTAACCTTGCCTCAATTACTGTCTCTCTGCAATTGGGCCAAATCGTTTAAACATGCTTAAATCCAAATTTCAGCCTCCGAAATGGTGAAAGACTTTTCCATTTGCTGTTTGGTAGTGCATTTCTAGCCCTCTCTCCTTTCAGTGTTGACAGTATAAGTTATTTCTGTTTCTTCCAAAAATAGTTCGGTGAGAATATTTGTTTTTCAACATTGGATTCTTTTAAAAAGTACAGTCTAAGTTTGTTCTTCAGTTTACTTCACTCAAGCCGCAAAGATTTAATTTACTTTCATTAAAATCCATTATATTTTCCAGCCTACTCGTATTTTATGTGTGAAAAAAGGAAAGTTATTTTTGCTTTTTTTTCCTGTAGAAATTTCTCTCTTTTGAGGGAACAAAGAAATCAGAGGAAACTGTATATAGAAATCCTCAAGTCTAGTTTTCCTGATATACCTCCTCCTTTTTACAACAATTAATAGAGAATAGTTTTGTATAGGTATGTCCATTTGGTAACCCCCAAATCATAAATGGCAACTGAGAATTCTGTTGAATGGCTTGCCTCAACATAAGAACTGGATTCTTTACTAAAATGATTTCTAGGGAACATTTTCAATTTACTATCAAAAAAATCTTTATTGTGTTAAAACACTGACAAATGATGGCTTAGAGTGATTCTGTAAATCCTCATAGACATCTATAATAAATAGAAATAAAAGTATTTGTCACAATAACTTATCTCCTGTTAGACATTACTTTAAAAAATATAGCAGTAAGAACGTAATAAAATTCTCTTTTTCACTGAAACAAAATACCTGATCATAGTATTGTACCATACGTAAATAGCCTGTATAACCTAGATACCTTCTGTTTCCCTGAAAAGCATGTTGCTTTGTCACAATCTCATATGTGACTGACAAACTGAGGAATAATGTTGTTATAATGCAGAAATTGTGTTAGTTAAAGCCCAGTTTTCCTCAGCATATTGATGTTTTGAAATAATCAGGGGCACCTTTTCCTATACATTTTCATGGAACATACTTAACAATAAAAGACCTTAATACTAATGAAAAACTTACGAGAAGTTTCTTCTTTAGTGCAAGCAGCGGCTAGTTTAACATGCCCAAGGCTACTGTGCTTAGACCTTTCCCTCTGTATTAAAATATTGAATCAAATGTTTTATTTTGATGACATCATTCAGATGTCCCCAGGGTCTCCGTTTCAAGAGAGAAAGGACAAAGCCCAGGGTCTGAGACTTCAGGGAGGTTGTTGGCTGAGATTTTAGGTACAAATGTCCGTAGAGCTTTAACTAGGCCAATATCTTTTTAGTGGTATTCTTACTGTTTTTATTAGTGTTCTAATTACAAAATTTTATAAGTTTTGAGGGCTCTGTCTATAATCATGTTTTCCCCTTAGGCCTTGTTATTTTTTCAGCATGGTTTTGCAAAGACATTCTATTTCCTTTAACAGAACATATCTATGGTGTTTTAGCATGCATGCTGTATCTAAACTATGTATCTAAACATAATTAAACATCAAAGTAACTTAAATACCTAAATGTATTTTTCCTAAATGTGGTGATATAACATATGACCGAAATGCCTAATATAATAATATAGAGCTAAACATCTAAATCTATTTTTATCAGAATATAACAGTAATAGTAATATAATAGAATAAAATAATTTATTTATAAAATTACTCAATGGTCATTGTGTTTTATCTAAAATGAAGTTAACTGTGATCAAGTTTTAACTTTTATGCTAAATGATTGTATAGCTTATCAGCTAATGTATAAAATTAATAACCTTTCTTAAACAGATAACTATCATTTGTTGGAAATGTAAGAAAATTCTCCCAAAGAACTTCCCTTATTTTTTTTTCATATTATGGAAATAACTTTTTCTTTGAAGTGTTTAGCCTGACTTTAAAAAGTGGAAACCATAAATCAGACCATAACTGTAAGGAGATTGCTAGAGAATTTGAGTGTGCATTTCTCATTCCAAGAAGTCATTTCTACTTACTCTACATTCTTTGTCCAGTCTGGAGGGTTACTCAAAGTCATAAATACACAGTTGGTCAAGATAGTGCACATGATAAGCATGCTGAATAAAGTAGATTATAGTTAAGGAATAAATGCTAGTACAATATCGTGGCCATTTACAAATGATCCAATACAGAAAAAAAATCATTAATACAAGTTACCTGTAAAATTAATCTTATGTGTTTGTTTTAAAAAAAATGGCAAAACAGTAAGAAACTTCAAAGCGTGTAATATAATCTTGGTCCACTCTTTTTTTATTTTACATCATTCCTCACAAAACTGAAGTCAGTAGAAAGAGACCTCTATTTGAAGCAAAATGAAAATTTTGCATTTCAATGAGTTGTGTGAAATTGCACTGCAAGGGAGAATGACCATTCTTCAGTAAGTTTATAGTAGAAATGTAAAAGTTACATTTCAGATGTCATTTAAAATTTTAACTGACAAACAAAAGGTTAATGACTGTGGTATAATAAGCCTGAGAATTTAGCTTCATATATTCAGGGATTACACTGATTGAGAATTCTACTGTAATTGGGAACTCTAGTAGTCTTAGAATGATGTAACTCGTTCCTTTAGTGTTTACAACATGAGTATAAAGGGAGAGACAATCTTTTGCTAATTAGCTAGTATTATTTTCTAACTTTATTTTTACTTTAGACTGTGGGGGAGCTTATCAGGCCATCTAGTTATCCTCCTGTATCTAGTCCACACCATACCTAAACAAACACTGGTTTAAAACCTTCCTAAGAATTAGCTGTAGTAATTTCTCTTAGAATCTCAATCCAGACTTTACTCGAAGAAACTTATGATTACATATTTTGAGGTAAATCTTTTATTTTAAAACATACTTTCCAATATCAAACCATAAAATGGGAGAATTCAAATGCTTCAAAAGTTATCAGTCCTGTTTTCCCTGTCTCTAGGTTAACTCTGTCTCTTAGTTTTTATGTTAGCCTGTTTTGAATCTGTTTGGATAAGATGCCCATTCTTGAACACTGCCTCTGAAGATCAGCTTTCTATTTTATGATCACTTCTTGAGAATTTTCTTGAAATCCCCACCTGTTAAGTCATTTTACATGTACTTTTTGACTATTATTGTAAGTAATTTTAAGGTCAATGATTTTTAAATACATATTATCAGATACATAGGCACATAGTAGTTTAATAAATATTTACTGAAGGAAAGAAGGAAGGAGGAAGTGATGAAGATATAGAACCAATTAAGGCACAAAATTTTGAACATTTGGTAACATGCATAATAATACTAAGCACAATAGACTATGTTTCTAATAATGGTTATATATGATCTAATTGAGGTTAATGAAAGTTTGCTGTCGTTTCTACAATACATGTTTCATTTAAACATTCACTATTATGGATGCATTTTTACTTTTAGAATCATTATAGTCATTCTACAATAATCTTATTATAAATAGCAGAAAATCAATGAGTACAACAGATTAAACGTTATCCTTAACCTCAAAGTTATTTTATATATATTTTTAAAAAGTGACATTTTTTATATAATCAACTACTAGAAGCAGTATTTAGACAATCCACATAAAAAGGATATGAATGTACCAAAATCTTAATAGCAATTTTCCTAACAGGGTTTAGCGGAGTTAACATATACAAGGCAGAGGTGGCACTGAATCGGAAAATTGCCTTCCCTTTATTCAATACTATAAAAGTCTGAAAAAGAAAATAGGAGGAAAAAAACTAGATTAGACGTGTTTTATTTGAGGAGCTTACACACATAAAAAATCTTTTTACCTGATTTGTTTGAATTTCTTTGTTTAAACCGGTTTGTATATCATGACTATAAACATGTTAGATGTTTCTCCCCTAAATTAACATATAGCTACAAATAAAGATACGATGTACTATTATCTAATCTGTCTCTAAGGTATCAACTTCCTGATACAAATTGATGATCCTACATAAAAATTTTACCAAATTGTAAAATAACTTTCCAGACTCTATTTAAAGCTTACCATTTGTCTTCAGCTTTGTAACTTTTCAGATTACTCGGTACATACTGCCACTAAAATAATCTTTTATACATATTTTAATTACATCAAGTCTTTTAACTACAAAGTTTAGGAAGGTTCTCTATTTTCCCTATGGTAGTTGTCCTACTTTAAAATGTTCAAACAGACTGAATAATCTGTTTTTGCTGATTCTATAGATCTTCTGGTAATACTGAGAAGGAACAGCTGCATTAAGAATTAGGCTGAAGTACATCATTTCAAAGGGCATTCCATAGATAAAATCCTATGACCTGAAACCTATAATCATCAATTTAGTATTTAAGCTGTGCTACCCAGCGATTTACTACTAGGTCTCTCTAGGATCATCTTTCATTTTTCCCAACAAAGCATCTCTGTTTCAGCCAATTCAACTCACTTGTCAGTCCCAGTCACTCTGTCAGCTTCTTCCCCTGATTCTGAAAATAAGTGTCACAGAATCCTACAGGAAGGAGGCACCTGAGATGTCATGTAATGTAAAATTGCTCCCATTTCAGGTCCACAACAGACCTGACAATGAGGTACCCCCTACAATGACCCACTGTTATATCAAAGGTTCTTGGTCCTGTCTGCATGTTAGAATCTCTTGGGGTGATTTTAAAATTGCCAATATATGAGATCCATGTGAGAGCAATTGAATCAGTTTCTGGAGGATTGGCATAGACAATTGTATGTTAAAAATATTTCCTCAGGAGATTCTAATATGCAGCCAAGGTTGAAAATTCCTACTTTCTGGGAATGTCCTCAGCTATCAAAATCACCTCTGCTCTCATGTCTTTCCAGATAAATCATACTGCCTTCTGATCACTCCCCTAATTGTTTCCCTTTTTCAGTAAGTCTTAGTGTATTAATATACACACACTGGCATGTTGCTTGTAATTATAGTCAAGTAGCAATTTACATGTAGGGTTCATTCCACTGAGGACTAGGCTAGAAGTTGTTCTAAATAATTGTGCATAAAGAGCCTATTAGCTACTTTTTCTACATTTTTTCACAGTATTTAATAGCATGGCTTACAAATAAATACTTGTTTTAATTAAATGTGGGTTTACCTTTAAGATGACATTTACCTTTAAGACATCTATTCTATATAACCATTTACTTAATAGTATGCTTTTATCCATTAACTAAGTGCTATATCCCATATATTCATGTTCACTGACAACATGCTCTGTTTGAATAGGTATATTGTGAGTATAATATTCATATTTTACAAATATAAAATACTTATATTATGAGTATAAAGAGTACAGAAAACAACTTCTCTGCACATTACCTTTTTTGTATTCAAGACCATGGACACAACCATTACCTAACCAACCATTTTCCATGAATTGCACTCTGTAAATTTGACCAATTCTATGAAGAAGGCAAGCAAACTATTCTTTACTAGCATTGAGATTATCCACATGGAACAGTGGACATTGGGAAGACTGCCCTTGAAGCACACATGCATTAAAGGATTTTCTTGAATTCACAGGATTGAATTACTCAGTATTAAAGTTGAATAATCTAGATCCATTTAGACTTTCAATGACAGCAGTAACATGTAAAGTTTACCATAATTTAAAGTGCATTTATTCATGCTTTTTTGAAACAATATCCCTGAAAAAGCAGTTGCCACTTGTGACATCAAGAGAGGATTTTATTTTGAAAAATCTCCAAAAACAATGAACAGGAATGAATTGTCCCTTTAAACCTGCAATCCTCTGCTCTTCCCTCAAGATTAGCCTTTGCAGTACTAACGGGATTAAAAGTGACATGCCAAGGGCATCTTCAGTGAATTTACTGGTTCTGGAACAGAGCAGACCTTTAAGAACACAATCTCAGTTTATTTCTGGAGACCAATCTCTGACACAAAGAAAACCTGAGAAATGAGGAATAAAACATTAATGTCCTGTATGGTGAAAAAATTATAAGAAAGGCATTTGGAATTTGGGGCCCTTCTATTATTGAGAGAGGTGTCTAAACTGAAAATTATTTGAGAGAATGACAAGTAATTAGAAGAGAGAGAGAAACAATGTCAATTCCAAAATCTGTTCTCCAAGAAATGATAAGTAATAATGTGACTTAAAAAAAATAGTAATAAGTACTATACTGTTACTAAGGTGACGAATGTTGTATCTGGAAGTATGTTAAACTGGATATTACCCACTCTGGAATTCTACTTCTTTTTTCCAGATTCACTAAAATTTTCACTACTTGAGGCAAGAATAAGCTTTACATCTCTGAGTAGAACCACATCCATCAGCGAATTCAAAATTATACAACCAATTTTTAACATTTTGTTTTATTCTATTAATAAACACCATATATAGTTTTGTTTAGTGGCTAAGAGCTCTGGCTCTGGAGCCTGACTGCCTAGGTTCAAATCCTGAATCCACCACTTACGGAATGTGACTTTGGTCAAGTTACTTAACTCCTCTGGGCTTCACTTTCCTATCTACAAAATGAGGTTAACATAGTACCTGCCCCACTGGTTCTTTGAATATTAAGTAAGTTAATACCAGGTAAAGCATTCAAATGTACCTGACAAACTATAAGCATAACATATGTTAGCTATTATTATTATCACTGTCACTATTCTCAAGTTTTTACCTGATCAATTTGAATGCCATTAAAATACATTGTGATGTTGCATATCTGATTAAATTAGGTATGTAAACGTATCATTAATTAATGGAAGCAGAGTTACATAATGCTTTACACTTTTAAAATGCCTTTCACCTGCATTATTTCTTAAGATTAACAAGCTCTCTACCATATTTTAAATATAAGAACTTCTCCATTAGCTTCGTATATTAGGTCCTTCTATCCTAAGAACCACAAACTATATAGCACCTCAATTTATCTTTATAGACACTTCATAAAGGAAAGCAGTGCCACCAACAGTAAACAGTCTAGATGTCTCTTAAGATGGGTCACAGCCATTACTGAATAAGTCAGTGTTCAAGTCTGGTTCTCAGACAGGGAGGCAATAAAAACTGACTTTGTTAGTACATAAACAGTCTGTTTCCTAGCAGCAGACTCACGTTAACCAAGCTTGAAAGCCTGACGTAAAATTAGAATGCCAATCTATTTATTTAAAACCAGGTATATCACTGTCACATGGGCTAAAATAATTGCTATAGCATAACCAACACATTCTTTCTTTCTAAGCAGATCAGTGGGAAAACAAATTATAATCAGATATTCTTTACCAAAGGTAGAGTCCAAATAAACTGACTTAATTAAATAATGCAGACATTTGATGACATCTTGGTTAGATAGCCTAGTGTAGCCCCTGTACAATGAAGTGACATTTGGGAGGAAAATGCTTTCAGGGCTACTATTAACTAAAGATCTGTCTTTCTGGGAAAATGCTGTTTGTCTCTATTATTCTCTTTTTTCCCCCTTAATTTTACCAATTCCCTCCTTTCTTCATGTAGTAAATACTTTTAATCATGTCAAGGTATAAGTCATACCCCCACCTCTTGAAGGTATCTTTGCAAATATGCAGTTTGAATAAATAATTTTTAGAGGGAAATTTTATTCTAGTTTTTTGGGGGATGTCTCACTGTCTTCATTGTATATAATACTACAGTAACTAAATTTCAAATTTTTATCAATTCTTTAGTAAAGTAGTAGAATAAATTACTTTTAGAAATATATGAATACATATTACATAGCATCTTTCATGAAACTACGTTAAAAGGAAAAAGAAAGGACCTGTTTTTTTAATTTGCTTTAATTTGTAACTTTAAATAAAGTATTTTAAGGCTCATTGTTCAAAGTGTGGCCATGTACTAGCAACATGAATCTCACCTAAGGGCTTGTTGGAAATGCAGGATCTGTGGTCCCACCCCAGATCTATGGAATCAGAATCTGTATTTTAACAAGATCCTCCCATGATGTGAATGTATATGCAAGTTTGAGAAGCACTTATTTAGAGAAATAGGGCTAGTTCTATGTCTGAGTAGTTACTTGTCAGTTCTTTTAGACATCATTGATCTTATAAGTTGTTTGCTGCTTAAAGAATGCAACTTCTTTAGCCATTCCTTTTTAAAGGGCTGGCTTCAACTAATAAAAGTGATCAATATATCCTTTAATCTGTAAGCCAGTAACTCATGGTGATATTAATTTATCTTTAGTGCCTAAATAGGCTCACTTTTATGCTTGTGAATGTGAAATATAAGTTGTGGTTATAAGATGCCAAAATACCCAATTAGAAAGCATAGAATCTATCATCCATTTTTTTATTTCCTATAAAACACTGCACAGCTGGTATCAAAAACTAGCTAATTCTGACAAAATTATGTGGTTATTATTGCATTAGGAAGGCACAGTCATAACAGTTGATTTATGCAATATATTGAAAATTTTGAGGGTTATTTTTTGGCCTTTGTTCTTGATATTTTTTTTCTCAGAGTGATGTTTTAACAAAATGTAGGTGTTCCAGAATCTAGCCTGTTACAAATTAAGGTTAAGAGGAGCTCCCAATCATATTCTAGGTTAGTGGGCCAAAAAATGTATCTTTGAGTAAACTTGCTCCTCAATGTATATCTTCTATAGGAGGAGTCTAAGTAAAAGATTATCTGTTACCTTCTAGAATACAAATCTATTGTGAAGAAACCTCAAGCAAAATAAGAAATAAAAAAATAAGTATATGTGCCCCATAACTCTTCTTTCACTTAGCCATTATTCTGTTGTCTACTGTGTGCTTAGATATGTCAGCAGTAACAGATATTTTGCTTTCTTGATGTCAGTTTTAATTTTGACAATATCAATTACTGTGAAACTGTAGAAATTGTTCATCTCTTTATGTCTCTTCACTGTAGCCACATCTTGACTTCATTTCTTATAAATGTTTCTGCTTGTTACACTGTGCTTAAAAGTAAGAAGAAATAAAAAATATTATAAAATCTTTAACAGTAGAAAAGTTATGGTGCAGTATATATATATGAGCCACAGCAAATTAAAGTTAAGAGTTAAAGACGTATTAGAGCAATAAAATCAACACTCACTTTCTTACTGATATAGTATGGGTCCAGGTCCTCCAACGGCTCTGACACCATCCCTGGAGGGATGTCTCCATAAATAAATGGAAGGTTCTTTCCAGCTTCCAAGTCACTGTTTGGCTTTGGTTTGTTCTCATCATCATTGTCTTGTTCTTTCTTGGGCTTCTTGGCTTTCTCTTCTGCAGCATGTTTTTCAATAGCAGCAAGAGATTCTCTAGTAAAAAGGTGGAAGCTTTCAGGTCCTGGGGGTACCAGTAGTGCCTGTGCCATCTTTTCATCCTGCACATTTAATTATGTTTAGTTTCTTGCATAAGAATTGCCTACAATTAAAAAATGCATGGGGGTTAGGAATAAAGTGAATGAGAGGGATTAAGAAAATCAACCAAGATGCCATTTAATATTTCTTCTAGTAATTTTTTAAGTATAAATTTTGAGTAGTGCTTTTCATGCTGCACTACAAATTTTAACTTAGAAACATCATTCAATCTAATTTTCAATGAGCCAGCTTAATATATCTATCAGAAGTCTGTTCTGAGACCTTTGAGCCAAAGTTTAGTATACTTTTAAAAAAGAATAATGCCAGTGGTGCTTGTCAATAAAATTAACTCATTATTTCTCTCCCTCCTTCTTTTATTATAACTTACTAACTCTCCAAATAAATAAATCCTGGTAACAATGCAGTGATATATCCTCAACTCAAAAAAATCTCAGGATAGGAAAGAAGTGTAGCCTAACTCAGCCATTATTCTGATTACCAGCATCATTGACCACTGGTTCTCCAGACAGTGTCTGACCATCAGCAGTAACAGAGAAGTCAAAATTCTGTTTCTTATAGCTTTTCACCTTGGATCCTTCTGAGGCATCTTCTGAAGCAATGCAGAATATATTTACTTCCTTTTCCAGTCTGTTGCTCTTTAACTATTTTTAAGACAATTTTCATCTTCTTCCTGAATCTTCCATTTGATGTAGTGTAGTAAAAGCATGGACTATGAAGCTAGACTGTGTTCTAAACCCTGGCTCTGCCACCGGCGAGCTGTATGACTTTGCAAAATGTAACCCCTTGGTGCTTCAGTCTTCATTTGTAAAATGGGGATAATACGAGAACCAACTTCTCAGGTATTGTAAGGCATAAATGAATTAATTTATATTGAATGTTTAGAATAGTTCCCAGAATTAGTAAGCACTATATTAGTGCCAGTTATCATAATCTAAATATCTTCAGTTCGTCCAGCCATTTCTTCTGCTGTGGTTTCAGGCATCCTCACAATTCAAGCCACAATCCTTTAAATAAAGTCTTGTCTTGCTGGAACTATAACTGACCGTGGAGGTCAGGAATGGGCTGGGAAGTGCAGAGTACAGGGACACATTTCACACATGTTTACAACATGGCTGGGAGAGAACGGGAGACAAGGCAGACCTGTGGAGTGGACTTGCTCAATTTCCTAGGGAAGGGAAAAAAGTTCTATCTGCTGGAAATGTGACAGAACTGTCAAAAATACAGGAAGTCAGCTACATAAATTTTGAAACATAAGTTAACAGTTATTTTATTTTGCATTGTGCCAAAAATCTCATTTAAAAAATCAAGATAGAAAATAGAAACAATAAAAACAAAAAACAATGAGTACATCAGTCATCTTGTAGGATGGTCTACAACCATGGCATCAAAATAATCATCAATGTCATCTGTGACATTTTCCCTATCCCCAACCACCCACCTGCCTCTGCCCCCACACTTATTCTAGTCTCCATAGTAGGTTATCCATAAATGGCCTTCTAATTCTTGGCAGTTCATTGCATGGATATACTGAGCTTCTAAACAAGGAGAAACTCTAGATCTTATAGTAACATAAGAAAAATAACATAGTTTAATATATGTTTTTGAGTACATATCTGAATTACTGGTTCCTTGGTCTGGTCCTGTGACAAAAAATATTTTAATAGCTGTCTGTGTCTTTTCATTGAATTCATAGTCATATTATGACATTGTTATTATATTTCCTGCTATTATGCAGGTATATTCTAGATAAATCATAAATTATCAGACTTACCAAAAAACTGTTCTATTTTCCCTACTAGATCTGAAAAAGAATTTCTGATTTGTGGTGGGACAAGGCTCTTTTTTTAAGCTCCATCAAGTGTTATATGAACCAGAAGATTTGGGAACATTTATTCTGTTTTTCTTAAAAATCAATCAACTATCTATTGTGTGACTTCTAAGTTCATGGTAAATGGTACAAAGTAGAGTTAATAGTTTCAGCCATTTTATGTCAATTCAATGGCAACATAGTCACTTCAACTCTAGGCTGCTATGGAATAATCACAGCTCTTGTACTTTTCAGTGTAGGAAGAGTTTGCCCTTAATTACAAAACTTAAATACCCAGGGATGTGTAATCCACCTGTCTCATCACCTGTCATGAATTGAATGGATAAGATTCTCCCCAAGTGCTAAATGAAAATGACACAGCTTGAAAAAAAAATGTCTTTAGAAATTTCTGTGGAACATAGTTGCTTTCTTAAGGGAGAAGAAAGGTTACTTTTGTATTTGAGCATTTACTTGAACTGATTTTGGTTTCTTTATTGACAATGGAATGAAAACCATGCAGCAATTGGTATCAGAGATCTGGATGAGTATTGAGTCTGTTACTAACAGTTTATAATTTAACCTTCCTCAACCTGTGTCATTGAAATACTTTATCATATATGTGGCAACACTTTGCCATAAAGAAATAACTAATTATATTTCATTTAATTGGTGTCTCTTGGTTCCTAAGTTTTAAAATGAAATTTGTTTAAACATATTTAATGTAGAAATCTCTCAGTAATCTTTCCTGATGACTTTGATTTCTCTGAGGTGACATGGAACAAGTACCATCATAAAATCATGAAAATTTATTTAAAAATAAATAATCCTTTACCTTCTTGTTCACTTATCAAGGGCTAGGATAAAAAATTTGGGTCTTGGTCTAAAGGAAGTAGTCTCTTTGAAATTCCCATGCTACTGACTCTAAATCCCGAGAAGATAGGCCAGTTCCACTCTCAGCTTTTTATCTGCAAGGGGAATAGGGTTTACTCAACATTTGGATAGGCTGAGACATTAAAGATTACAGTGAACTGAGTTTCTCAGGAGTTCATCTACAGTGTTGCTGTTTAGAAACTTTTCATAGTTCTTTGCCAGTTCTATTTTAATTTTTTTCCTCTCTTTCTTGTTCTCTGTGAGCTTATTATACAGAGTTCTTACATAATTTTATATTCCTATTAGAGCAGGCTTTTAAAAATTAATTCCTACTGATGCCTTGGTGTAGAAAATATATTATTAATGAATATATGTGCATTATAATTTATTAAAACATATCAAATTTAACATACCAAATTTTCTCCAGAACTGTCCTTGCAAAGACCAAAAAGGATTAAAGATCTGAGGATATGATCTGTTTGATTAAAAAAGTGTGTGTATAAAAGTGTGTGAGTAAAACAAATGCATCCTCTGTTAAGAAAGACTGTGGTTCAAAATATCCAATTATAGGGATGGATGGCAGAATTTCAAACCTGGAAGGGACTTTAGGCTCATTTATTCAGGAAATATTTATTGAGGGACTACTATGTATCAACGCTGTGCTTGGACTAGGTTAGGTACCCATGGTCCCAGCCCTTAAGGAATTGATATTACACTGGGAGAGCCAGATTATTATACAAATAATTATATATCGCTGGTTATCATCTGAGGTCCATAAAAGGTAGCAACTTATTCGGCCCAGGGAGGAGTATGGTTCCAGGAAGTTTTCCTGAGGAAGTAATACTGGGCTAGGTTTTGTAGACTAGTTGGGATTTGGCCGACTAGTTGTGGTGGT
Source organism: Camelus ferus (assembly GCF_009834535.1). Classification (NCBI taxonomy): domain Eukaryota; kingdom Metazoa; phylum Chordata; class Mammalia; order Artiodactyla; family Camelidae; genus Camelus; species Camelus ferus. The sequence goes on from NC_045700.1 coordinate 40,465,262, forward strand.
GGTAGTTGGAGGAAGGTTGGTAGGAAAACATATCAATAGAGACCTGCTAGGTAGGCAGGGAGGCAGCAATGTATATGGCCTCAGACATGAGAGACAGCATGGATTGTTTGGGAGGAACTATATGCAGTTCATTATGGGTGGAGACCAACCCAACCAAAGGGTGTGGTAGGAGAAAGGAACGGAAACTTCAGCAGGATATAGACCACCAAAGTCTCACTCAGCACTCTAAGGTAATCTGTGGGTGGGGGGTGGAGTGTTTACTTTGGAGATCAGGAAGATGGTGGCAGTATGAAGGACAAGCAGGTAGGGAGTGATCCTAGAGCAATGGTTTGCAAACATTTTTGTTTCAGGATCCCTTAATACTCTTAAAATTTATAGACGACCTCAAAGAGCTTTTGTTTAAGGGAAGACTTTCCTATCCATATTTACCATATTAAAAATTAAAATAGGAAATTTAAAAACATGTTTTAATTAGCTTAAGAATAAACCCCTTTTTGTTTACATATAAAACAGATTTTTAATGAAAATAGCCATATTATCTCAAATGAAAAGAATTGAGTGAGAAGAATGAACTTGTTTTACATTTGGCAAATCTCTTTACTGTCTGGCTTAATGGAATACAGCTAGATTCTCGCATCTGCTTCAGTGTTCAGTCTGTTGAGATACATCGTTTTGATTGAGGTACATAAAGAAAATTCTTACACATATATGTAGCTGGAAAGTAAGGAGTCAGGCAATTGTGAATATTCTTCTTTGATGAAAACCAAAACTCTACAAATGGTAGTTTCTTAAATTAGTTTCAGTGTAAAATCTGAAACTGTATCAGTGAACTTTTGACTTTTCCCTTTGGATGGATTTTGCACCATCATGCATGGATCATTTGTAAAATACCAGCACGTTATTCTGCAGATTTTCCAAATTTTGACAAATTTTATTATATAATATTCAAAAATCACATTTGTTAGTATCACCATTGATCTCTTGAGAAAAGTCGTAATGTACTGGGAGGCTGTCAAGCTCCCAGTGTCAGGTAAGTTTTCCAAAATTCCAATTTCCACTTCAAAGCTCCAGTTTTAACATCGACAACAAATGCTGTCATTTGCTTTTCCTGAAATGACAGGTTTTTCCTTTGTTCATTTTTGAGAAAATATCTGCCAAATACCTGAGTCTGAATAACCATAGTTTGTCAGTTCTTTCTTTCAAGTGGAAATAGTGTTTCATGGGGGAAAAGTGGCATATTCAGCTCCTGATACAATTACACAAGTGCTTTTCCTTGAGACAACCTTGGTGCTCAGTATGCAGCAGAAATGCTTTATGTATGTTTCCCCTTTCATCATACAGAATATTAAAAATCACATGTTCTTTAAGGTCAAGATTTAATAAAATTAATAATATATACTGCTTCATCAAAGAACTTCTTAGGTGAACTGGCATTTTTTTCTTACTGTGCTTGGTGGTGAGGAAAATAAGGACTCCTCCTACAGTTTGATGCCACTGCCTTGATTCCCACTCAAGCATTAGCAGTTTTACCCCCATGACTTTAGCACTATCAGTGCAAATGTCAAAATGGTGAAAAAAGGCAAATGACACCTTAGGATTATTAAGAAAATAGTTTAGACCTCACAGCCCCTCTGAAAGGAACTCAGGAACACCCTGTTGTCTGCAAACCACCTTTGAGAACAGCTTTCCTAGAAGGAAGCAGATGGACACCAGTGGTCTGGAGCAGAGGGCAAGAGAATTTGACTATAGCTCTACTATTTAAGGGCACAGACTCGGCAATCAGGACTATATTCAAGCCCTGGCTCTGCCATGTTCTAGCACTGTGACCCTGGACAATTTTTTTTAATCTTTTACAGTTTTCAGGTTCCCTATCTACATAATGAAGATAATGATAGCAATGATAACATATACTTCATTAGAGTTAATGTGACCTTTAATGAGGAAACGCATCTAGAGGTGAGCTAGTGCCTGGAAGAAAATAGGACATCAATAAGTTAGTGAGCAAACAAACCATGGTCCAAGCACTGTGCTCAGGCACAGTTAGAAGAGGTGTAAGGCCAGTAAGATTCTGGGATGACTTGATATGAAGGGTGAAAAGAGTTAGGGGGTAAGTTAATTTCCAAATTTCTGGTTTGAGCCACTAACCCAACCGAGAAGTGGAGAGGTTTGTAGGGCAAAATAATAAATTCTGTTTGAGTTCTTAGTTTGAGATGCCTTTGAAACAACTGGGTGTATAATTAAGATATGGGTGTGAGACTCAAGAAAGATGTCTGGGCTGTGAATGTATTGATTAAGGAGTCACACTGAAACTGAAGAATATGCATTACATTAATTTAGGAAAAAATAGAAAGATGAAGAGGTGGGACTCTTGTGACCACCAATTTTTAAGGAAAGGGAACATGGAGGATATTAGACAACAGAATCAGAACAGTTACGTAGATGCCAAAAGAGGAATTTCCAGGATGCTAATCAAAACTCATATGTTGGATTTGACAATTAGTCCAATTCCCTGCCTTTAAAATAAATGAGAAACAGGCACAGAGAAGCTAACTAATCTTCACTGAAGTGTCTATTGACAAATACAGAATGCTGCTCTGAGGCAAAGCATTTTCCACAGATTCTATTCTTGACTGACTTTTCCTATTATTGTTGACATTTTTATCTTGAATCTTACTGTTTTGTTATTTAATATTAAAGAGCTAAGCAGCATATAAATAATTACAGAAAAATAGATTTGTGTAGCTCTGTTCAGTTTTCCAGGCTCACATACATGTAACTATGATACTAACATAAGCTGCTGAAACTATATGAAACCAATTAATACAAAACTAATAATTGTTAATGAATCAGAATCTGAGAAAAAAAGGCACAGTAAGTATTTGGGATATGATGTGGCATTACTGCAGCAATGTATTTTTTTTCCCATTAGTCATATAGCCCATGAATTCTCATCTTGCCTAATTTTCCAGAATAGAAGACAGTTTGGTAAATTGTGTTGGTCTACAACCTGTTAGTATCAATACTCTCTGTCTCTCTCTGCAGGGATTTTTATAATTATGTTACAGACAAAATCAATTAGTTCTGGTCTGTTCCCATGGAAACAAAATTATGTCAGAGGCCGTAAATTTGCCATCTTCAAGAATGAAAAGTTGCTCTGTGTCTTACTACTTGAGAGATCAGGAGAAAAAAAATCCAAATGTATTTTTCATGTTCTTGATGACAAGAGAGCTAGTTGTCACGGAAAGACTGGGTCCATTTCTGAGGAGAAAAGATGCTGTATGTGTTTTCTTGGTATCAAAAAGAGATTATTATGGGAAGGGCATAATCTAAAAGACAAAATGGACCAATTAACTACTGTCCTATTGAAGAAAATTATTAATTTTTTCCAAGGGATTATTCATTTAGGGCTAATGATTGTCTAGTATTTACTACATATCCTCAAGGAACATGTGTGACCAAGAGCATATTTTATCAAAGGCATACACACAGCATTCAGCACATTATAATAATAGCCACTGGACACTCTCCAAGGCAGAATTATGTATTATTGTCTGTATTTTAAAGCAGTTTTGAAATAATACCTTGTTGGTATGCCTACCTAACCAGGTGACTTTGAGGATTAAATAATAATAGTAGATAAAACTCTGCTGAATTATTACTGTCTCAGACACTCTGTCATGTAATTTATGCATACTGACTCATTTAATTGTCATTATAATTTTGTGAGGTTAGTAATATTATTATTCCCATTTTATAGATCCAAAATACCTAGGTGTACGCAGGTTGGATAACTTGTCCAAGTTGCAAAAGTAACAAAGAGCCAGAATTTGAACCCAGATAGTCCAGGAAATAGCCTGGGCCCCAAGCCTAAAAAATGGGAAGAATTTTAGTTCATTTTTTTCAGAAACAGAATTAGGATGAGTCAGCTACCTTATTAGGAGGTTATTATGTATAGAGTCCTGTGTTAGGAATGGGGTGGTACAACCTAAGAAATGTAGCAATATAGTCTTCACCTTTGTTTTAATGTAGAAGACAAAACAAATATGAATGAATTAATAGTAAACATAAAACCTACTCTAATAAATACCTGCTCACATGTATGTTAAGCATGGAGTTACTTAAAGGTAAGTTAAGCATTGGACTTATTTAAAGGTAAATTAAAAGCCTAGGCTAGCTGCTTCTTCTGTGTACCTCTTGTTATTAGTGTGATGTCAAGGAATTCAGCATTACTATTGGTTTGGACAAACATATTGAGAAAGCAACTCTATAGTATTGATATCACTATGCCATGGCCAAATACAAATGAAATCAGACTTTCTCTACCATTGTTCTTTTCCCGTTATCTAAACACATGATTGTCCATACACAAATGTTGTTATTGATTATTAATTTACAGTTTAATAAAAGAATCTATTTTTGCCTTTCTCTCCCTGGACTCAATATCTCTGGAAACAATAGCTGAGTATGAAAGTACAAGTTCATCTCTGTCTTCAGAACAATTTTATCTCGGAAATAATAAGTCTCTTCTAGGAGATGATGTTTCCTATGATTTTGTCTTTCTTTATCAGACAGCTATAAGCTCAGAGAGACACCTGCTAACTAATAGCAACTTGGCCAACACTGTAATAGACAAATCAGCATCAATGGTTTTATTAGCTCCTGAATTTTTCTACTATTTGTTTGCAAACTAAAGTAAGTTTTGCAACATCCATTCCACTTCGACACCTCCTCCAAACCCCTTGCCAATCATTGGTTAAAGGAATAGGCATTTGGTCCAATTGTGGCCAATTAAAGTTGAGGGGAAGTCTGCAAGTGGGTGTAAAAAAGATTTCTTCTCTCATAAGAAAGAGGCTGAGGAGGAGACAGAATTCTGTGTCCTCTGGACCTTATTGCATCAGGATATGATACATCACACTACTGCAGTCACTTATAACCAGAAGGGATGCCACTGTGAGGGCAAAGCTGACACACGGAGGGTGGCAGATCACAGAGACAGATCTACCCTAGGCTCTTGATGGCTCACTCATCTCTTGGACCCAAACAACCTCTGCACTGCTTGTTACGTTCAATAAACATCCTTCTTGACTTAGATCATTTTAGACAGCTTTTCTAGTTAGTTGCAGCTGATACACCAAACAAATAAATACCCCTCAGTAGGTTCAAAAACTTAGCCAGTCCAAAAGCTGGCTGACAACCAAATACTGACCACGTATTTGGATGTCCTTTACCCTGTACAAACAGGTGAGTTATGGATCCAGTTACCAAATAAATATAATAAAATTCAAGTAAATACAATCCTGGGTAATTCACTAAATACACAGGATGAATGTCACTCTTGAAATAAAAATAAATAAAAAGCTGGGTTAGTTTCTCTTTCTTACATTAATAGCCTTTGTCATTCTACTTCCTGAGGTCATCTCTGCCATGTCTCTAAATGTTTGCCTCCTTGGAGGAACAAACCAGCAAAGAGGCAGGAAGTCACTCTTCTGCCTTCTTTTTGTCTTGAAATAGCTGCTGTTGTTAGCTAATAAAGATTTTAGTTCACTTTCCACAAACACAAATTTATACCCACTAGCAGTTTAGGCACCTTAGATAGTCACAGCACCTTTTTCCGGAAAAGCTCCAGGCCGTTTCTGGGAGCTAACTCATTTGTCCTTATGCTATCCTTATAAGAGATTCTGTGTTTTTATTCCAGTAAGCCACTCTACCACACATCCTTGACTAGGTATCTCATCCTTGATGAACTCTGATGTGGCTTGGCATCAGCTTTCTTTCTCCATGATCTGTGTGGAAAGAGAACACAGATGAAGTGAGTCCAGCATCTTTGGCATTTAGATTGCTGTGGGTGCTCTGGTCTGGGTCTCCACTTTTGTGCTTTGTATACTTATAGTCCTAGGTCAAGAAAGCAGAACCAATGCAGAGCAGGTTGTTTGACCCTTATAAGCATCATGCCCTTGTGCCCTTATAAGCTCATGGAAGGATGGGGCCAGGAACCACTTTCAGGATTCTGGGAGTGGGGGTGAGGGCCCCACTTTCTTCTTTGACAGCCTTGATTCAGTCACTCCTTCTGAAGGCAGGTTGGAGTTCTAGAGCATCTTCCTGTTCTTCACTCCTACTCCTTTCCCCCCTTTCCCTTCTTTACTTCCTCTTTGTTTCTTTTCTTGAAATATCAGAAAGACTGAAGAGGTAGACCAGTGGACCATGTGGTCAGCATTGATGTTGGGTTATTTTTCTAGTTCCTTTTCAGTCTCTTTTCCTCTCCATCTAAAGCTGATTTGATTGATTGACTAAGAACAATAAATCTTATTCAGTAGCTTCTAAGAGTAAATGTTAAGAGGATGAGGCCAAGATGGCGGAGTAGTAGGATGCTTGTAGCTCACCCTCTCCCATAGATACACCAAGACTCACATCCATGGACCCACTCAGCCAACCAGAGCACCTGCAGAACTCCGACAGAACACTGTCCACTTCAAAAGACAAAAATGCCAAAAATCTGTTTTATTCCTACATAGGCATTAGATAAATAAATAAACTCCTTTAAGGACCACAACAGATAACTGATACTCTATAAGCCACAGTGCCAGAGAGATATGAGCAAGATGAAGAAGCAGAGAAACCATTCCCAATTAAAAGTACAAGAGAAATCCCCTGAAAGAATGATCAATGAAATAGACATTGACAGCCTACTAGATCAAGATTTCAAAAAAAGGAGTGATCAAAGTATTGAAGGAACTAAAAGAGATAGTGTTTAGAGATATAAAATATGTCAAAAATTAAATCAAAGCTATAAAGAAGAGCCAAGTAGAACTGGTAAACTCATTGGCTGAGATGAGAACGGATCTAAAGGCTGTGCAAAGCAGACTAGATAATGCAGAGGAATGAATTAGTGACCTAGAAAACAGGACGACAGAAAGCATCCAATCAGAACAACTGCAAGATAAACAAATAAAGACAAATGAAAGCAACATAAGGGACCTATGGGATAATATAAAGCATGCCAATCTTCGCATAATAGGAGTCCCAGAAGGGGAAGAAAGATCAAAGGGGATCGAAAAGGTTTTTGAAGAAATCATGACTGAAAACTTCCCAAACGTAAAGAAGGAATCAGATATCCAAGTACAGGAAGCTCAGAGGGTCCCAAACAGGAAGAACCCAAACAGACCCACACCAAGACATATCATAATCAAGATGGCCAGAGTCAAGGATAAAGAAATGATTCTAAAGGCAGCAAGAGAAAAGCAAAGAGTGAGTTACAAGGGAACCCCCATAAGGCTCTCAACTGATTTCTCTACACAAACACTACAGGCCAGAAGGGAGTGGCAAGATAGATTCAAAGTCCTGAAAAAAAAAAAAAAAAGATGCAGCCTAGGATACTTTTTCCAGCAAGGCTATCCTTTAGGATAGAAGGAGAGAGAAAGAATTCCACAGATAAGCAAAAACTAAAAGAGTTTAGCAACACTAAACCATGCTAAAATAAATATTGAAAGGTCTACGCTAAATAGAAAAGCAGCAGGATGCTACAGATATGAGACTCATAACTGGAAAGGTGATAACTCATGAATTACAAATAAAATAAACACAAAATTGTAAAAGAAGACATCTAAATCATTAAGAGTGGGAGAGGGAAGCAAGAAAATACAGGGTTTTTTTCCTTTCTTTTTAAAATTTTTTGTTTTCGGTAGGATGGGTTCGAGATATAGTAATGGGCTAATAGACTTATAGAAAAGGGTAACCACAAGCCAGAAACTTACAAGGGAGTCACAAAAACTAAATAAAATCCATGATAATACAAAGGAAAATTACCAAACCACAAAAGGAAGAAGAAAGGAACAAAGAGTAAATACCACATCAACTGCAAAGATAAGTTCAAAATGGCAATAAACACACATCTATCATTAATTACTGTAAATGTTAATGGACTAAATGTTTCAGTCAAAAGACACAGAGTGGCAGGCTGGATAATAAAGCAAGAACCTTCAATATACTGCATACAAGAGACCCACTTTAGGGAGAAGGACACATATAGATTGAGAGTGAAAGGATGGAAAAGGATATTCCATACAAATGGAAAAGCCAAAAAAGCAGGTGTTGTAGTACTGATTTCAGACAAAATAGACTTTAAAACAAAGGCCATAAAGAAAGATAAAGAAGGACATTTTATAATGATTAAAGGAGTGATACAAGATGAGGATATTACACTCAATATATATGCACCCAATATAGGAGCACCTAAATACATAAATCAATTACTAACAGAGATAAAGGGGGATATTGATGGGAATACAATCATAGTTGGATATTTTAACACCACATTAACATCACTAGACATATCTTCCAGACAGAAAATAAATATGGCAACAGAGAAACTAAATAATACAATAGAGAAATTAGATTTGGTGGATATTTCAGAGCAGTACACCCCCCAAAAATAGGATATACATTCTTTTCAAGTGCACATGGAACATTTTCTAGGATTTATCATGTACTTGGGCACAAAAGAAACCTCAACAATTGTAAGAAGATAGAAATTATCTCAAGCATCTTTACTGACCACAATGCCATGAAACTAGAAATCAACAACAGAGAAACAAAGGAGAAAAAAAGGAAAGCATAGAGATTAAACAATATGCTATTAAAAAACCAATGGGTCAATGAGGAAATCAAAGCTGAAATTAAAAAATACCTTGAGACAAATGAAATGAAAGCACAACCACACAAAATTTATGGGACACAGCAAAGGCAGTGCTAAGGGGGAAGTTTATAGCAATACAGGCCTTCCTCAAAAAAGAAGAAAATCTCAAATAAATAATTTAACCCACCAACTAAAATAACAAGAAAAAGAAGAACAAAAATCCCCAAAAGGCAGCAGAAGAAAGGAAATTATAAAGATCAGGGAGGAAATAAATAAAATAGAGATTTAAAAAACCATAGAAAAAATCAATCAAACCAAAAGCTGGTTTTTTGAAAAAGTAAATAAAATCAACAAACCTCTGGCCAAACTCACAAAGAAGAATAAAGAGCACAAATTACCAAAATAAGAAAGGAAAATGGAGAAATTACAACAAATAAAATAAATAGAAATACAGAATATTATATGAGAATATTATGAAAAATTATGTGGAACCAAACTGTATAACCGAGAGGAGATGGACAAGTTTCTGGAAACATACAGTCCACCAAGACTGAATCAAGAAGAAACTGACCACTTGAACAAACTGATCACTAGAAATGAAATCAAAATAGCAATTAAAAACCTCCCTACAAATAAAAGTCCAGGACCTGATGGCTTCACTGGGGAATTCTACCAAACATACAAAGAAGAACTCATACCAGTCCTTCTCAAACTCTTCCAGAAGATTGAAAAGGAGGGAATACTCCCAAACTCATTCTATGAAGCCACCATCACCCTGATACCAAAACCAGGCAAAGACACTACCAAAAAAGAGAATTATAGGCCAATATCACTGATGAACATAGATGCCAAAATCCTCACAGATTATTAGCAAATAGAATCCAACAATACATAAAAAAGATTATACATCATGACCAAGTGAGGTTCATCCCAGGGACACAAGGGTGGTTCAACATATGCAAATCAATCAGTGTAATACATCACATCAACAAGAGAAAGGACAAAAACCACATGATCATCTCAATAGATGCAGAAAAAGCATTTGGTAAAATTCAACACCCATTTATGATAAAAACTCTCACCAAAGTGGGTATAGAGGGAACATATCTCAACATCATAAAAGCTATATATGACAAACCTACAGCCAGCATAGTACTCAATGGTGAAAAACTCAAAAGCTTCCCACTAAAGTCTGGGACAAGACAAGGATGCCCACTATCACCACTCCTATTCAACATAGTCTTGGAAGTCCTAGCCACAGAAATCAGGCAAGAGAGAGAAATAAAAGGGATCCAAATTGGAAAAGAAGAGGTAAAAGTGTCACTATATGCTGATGACATGTTACTATATATAGAAAACCCTAAAAGTTCCACACAAAAACTACTAGAGCTGATCGAAAAATTCAGCAAGGTAGCAGGTTACAAGATTAAGTTTCAAAAATCAGTGGCATTTCTTTACACTAATCAACAGAAAAAGAAAGTAAAGAAACAATCCCCTTTAAAATAGCACCCAAAGTAATTAAATACCTAGGAATAAATCTCACCAAGGAGGTGAAAGAATTATATACAGAAAACTATAAACCATTGATGAAGGAAATAAAAGAAGACTTTAAACATTGGAAAGATATCCCATACTCTTGGATTGGAAGAATCAATATTGTTAAAATGGTCACACTGCCCAAGGCAATCTACAGATTTAATGCAATCCCTATCAAATTACCCAGGACATATTTCACAGAAGTAGAACAAATCATAATAAAATTTATATGGAACCATCAAAGACCTAGAATTGCCAAAGCATTACTGAAGAGAAAGAAAGAGGCTAGAGGAATAACTCTCCCAGACTTCAGACAATACTATAGAGCTATAGTCATCAAGACAGCATGGTATTGGTGCAAAAACAGACATATAGACCAATGGAACAGAATAGAGAGCCCAGAAATGGACCCACAAACTTTTGGTCAACTCATCTTCGACAAAGGAGGCAAGAATATACAATGGAATAAAAACAGTCTCTTCAGCGAATGGTGTTGGGAAAACTGGAGAGCAGCATGTAAAGCAATGAAGCTAGAACACTCCCTTACACCATACACAAAAATAAACTCAAAATGGATCAAAGACTTAAACATAAGACAAGATACAACAAACCTCCTAGAAGAAAATATAGGCAAAACATTATCTGACATACATCTCAAAAATGTTCTCCTAGAACAGTCTACCCAAGCAATAGAAGTAAAAGCAAGAATAAACAACTAGGACCTAATGAAACTTACAAGCTTCTGCACAGCAAAGGAAACCATAAGGAAAACAAAAAGACAACCTATGGAAGGGGAGAAAACTTTTGCAAATGAAAGCGACAAAGGCTTGATCTCCAGAATATATAAGCAGCTCATATGACTTAATAAGAAACAACCAAACAACTCAATCCAAAAATGGGCAAAAGACCTAAACAAGCAATTCTTCAAGGAAAACATACAGATGATCAATAGGCACGTTAAAAAATGCTCAATATCACTAATTATCAGAGAAATGCAAATCAAAACTACAATGAGGTATCACCTCACACCAATCAGAATGGCCACCATTCAAAAATCCACAAATGACAAATGCTGGAGAGGCTATGGAGCAAGGGGAACCCTCCTACACTGCTGGTGGGAATGCAGTTTGGTGCAGCCACTATGGAAAACAGTATGGAGATTCCTCAAAAGACTAGGAATAGACTTACCATATGACCCAGCAATCCCACTCCTGGGCATATATCCAGAAGGAAATCTACTTCAGGATGACACCTGCACCCCAATGTTCATAGCAGCACTATTTACAATAGCCAAAACATGGAGACAGCCTAAAAGTCCATCAACAGATGACTGGATAAAGAAGAGGTGGTATATTTATACAATGGAATACTACTCAGCCATAAAAACCGACAACATAATGCCATTTGCAGCAACATGGATGCTCCTGGAGAATGTCATTCTAAGTGAAGTAAGCCAGAAAGAGAAAGAAAAACACCATATGAGATCGCTCATATGTGGAGTCTAAAAAAAAAATGAAAACAAAAATAAACAACAAAGCATAAATACAAAACAGAAACAGACTCATAAACATAGAATACAAACTTGTGGTTGCCAAGGGGGCAGAGGGTGGGAAGGGATAGACGGGATTTCAAAATTGTAGAATAGGTAAACAAGATTACACTGTATAGCACAGGGAAGTATACACAAGATCTTATGGTAGCTCACAGAGAAAAAAATGTGACAATGAAAATATGTATGTTCACGTATAACTGAAAAATTGTGCTTTACACTGGAATTTGACACAGCATTGTAAAATGATTATAAATCAATAAAAATGTTAAAAAAAGAGTAAATGTTAGATAAGCAGAGGTAGAAAAACTAGCATGCTAAAACCAATGTGTAATATATAACAGTCTGATAGCATATTCCTTTCACCTTAGCCCAATTGAACTGAGGATTATTTGAAAGCATAATATATGTAATTTTTAAATTAGCAGTTGGTATTTTTTTTTTTTTTAAATTCCGTTCACTTATACAAAGCTTGTAAGTCAGACTGGTCTGGACTCTCACTAATAAATCTTCCTTTACAATTTACTATGACCAAAAAAATGAACACTAAATGTCACCTTTTTATTTACTATAGATGTCTTTTAAATTCATTCCTAAGCTACCAGTCTTTTCTCTAATCTGTCATCAGAATGATTTTTATAAACTGTATATCTTACCTTTATTAAAATTTGTCAGTGGCTCTCAGTGACTTATAGTCACTTTAGCAAAGTGTACAGGTGCCTTTATGATGTGGCCTCTGCCTCTCCTCTCTTACTTTTCACTCAGTAGCAGCACAGACTTGACTCTGCCATTCAGCAGCTGTGTAACATTGAACATATTACCTAACCAATCCAATACTTAGTTCCCATCTATTAAGGGGGTTAGAATTCCCAGTGAAACACAGCTGTTGTTAGAATTGAATGATCTTATCTGTGCACACACACAAACACACATGCATGTAATGTCACTTGTACAATAGCTGATTTAAAGTAGATTTTCCAAAAAAATAAAAAATAAAGTAGATTTTCCATAAAAGCTGGAGGTTTTAGTAGTAATAGAAGTAGCAATAATAGTAATAATAGCATTATAGTTATTATTACTTAAATAACACCTATCAGATTCAAGCATCAGAGCCTGAAGCATTAAATGGTTAAATACATTTATAGCCCTTAAATAAATGTTACTTCTCTCTACTTTAAAGCCACAGCTTAATAAATACTGCTGCTTCTATCCTTCACAGCACACAAGTAACTGGGTTTTAAATACCTTGGTTTCCAGACCAACATATAATGAGCATGATGTTAAATAAGCAAAATATCAATTTAGATATTCCATATTATTTTCAGTCTTTTCTTTGGGGACATGGAGGGGAGATGAGGTAGGGAGGGCTGCATATCAAATGAGACCTAAGAGGTTAAGGAGAAACAAAAGAATGGAGTTTGAGAAAGCATGCCAGAAGGTTCTGATTTGCTTGAGTTCTCTCTTCTCCCTCCCCTTGTGAAAATTACTGATCTATGGATCAGAGAAAATGTATCTCACGGCTTGAGCTCCAAAAGGGAGAGGTTTTTTTCAGTCTCAAGTATGCATGGGAAATAGCAATGATTTCTGCATATGGCCTCATGCTCCAATTTAGGCCTCATACTTTAAGTTGAATTATGTCTTAATAAGATCTCTATCTCACTCATATTTCCAAGTAGACCATGGTTTATAGATTAAATGTAAAATAAAATTAGACTACTTGAGTTAAGACGAGAATAAGGAGTCTTTAAATCAGTTCTGAACTTCAGTGAGCATAAGAATCACTTGGACTGACTCCTTGTTAAAGATGCAGATTTCTGTGTTCAGTCTCTGGAGATTGTGAAAAAGTTGGTCTGCAGCAAGGCCCAGGGATCTGCGTTTTAAACAAGCTCCTTAAATGAATTTGGTGGAGGTGGCACATGGATTACAATTTGAGAAGGTTGCTATGAAGGAAAAGAGTAGAGATAGCTACAAATACAAGAAAGGTGCTTTGTACAATCAAGGTTGGAATTTAGCTCTGATGTTCCTGGTAGGTAAGAAAAAGTGAAAGCACACTGGGTCACATGTATTTGATCTTGTTTTAGGAAACAAAACCAAAAACAATTCCTAAAAGCTGTGTATAAAGACGAACTTTCTCTAAGAACTAAACTGAGGGAAGAAATTTTGCTTAGGACCATAGCGTAAAGGACACGAGGTAACATGCTGAACAGATGTCTTAAATTTAATTTCATGAAAGACCCATACAAGGTTTAATCAAATAAGTCTTCTAATAATGGCTAAAATTAGTCAAACTTGGTGATTTCCATTAAGTTGGTGATGAGATAAGATGGTTCAGAAACTGTACTTTCAGATTATTTAATATAAGTATTGGACCTGGAAATACCCCCGAAATGGATAGCCTGCCTTTGAAATTACCTTAATAGAATATCAGCAGTTTGGAAATTAAGGGGAAGTTCTTCATACCATGAATGAAGAAGTGGTAGTTCAAGGAGCATGACAGAAGCTTTACTCTGAAAAGAGTAGTTGTCACCAGCAGAGGAACTTTGGACAAAGTTGCTTTAATTTTATTTTTCTTAATCTATTTCTATTTTTACTACTAATGTTATTATTTGTAATACTAATACCAATAATTGAATTTTCTAGAGACAAGTTTAATTTTATTTGCATTTCCTTTTGTGTTAGTTTACCCTAACAATTTATCCTTTAATACCTTATAGAGTCCAGTGTTAGTTTAATTATTTTCTTACTCCAGCTACATTGGTTTTAACCATCATTTTGCCTCCTTAGTTTATCCTTTATTTTTAGCCATTTATGCTTTTTTCTTTCCTTTCAATCCATTTTATCTTCCTTTATGCTGACAACATGATGTACCTGCTTCAGAATTTTCCAGATCAAAACTATTTCTGGCAGGCATTAGGCTATAAAACTCTGGGGACTCAGTTAGCTCTTTGTGCAAGGACTGAAGCAAATCCAAAGCTGTTCACTGAGGAACTCACAGATTTTGCCAGCAGGTCCATGGCAGAGTTTCCCCATGGGAAAGAGGTAGCCTTCCATCTGGATGGGATCGCTGGTTGGCTCTTCTGTAATAGCTGTACCCTATGAGTTGCTCATTTGATTTTAAGACTTGAGGCTCTTTATCAAGGATATAACTTCAGTGGTCAAATCACCAAGATATTATGAATTGAAAGAGTGGAAGTTTGTCTAGGAAGCAAACCATACATCTGCTTTTCTGGATACTCCAGAGATTCTCCTGGATCGAATTTGACTATTAGAGGGCTTCATGGGGGTCTGTGTTAACTTAAAATCTGGAATTTCTTTCTTTGAGTTGTATAAAATTCGTTTCTGCCCTTACTCTAAAAATGTTGAGCCCAGGAGGCTCAGAGCTAAATGTATATTCTAAGACAGTAACTGCATTAATCCACCATCTTTAACAGCTTTATCATCTACATTTTCTCCATTTTCTTTGTCTTCAACTAACTATTGCACATGGATTTTGAAAAAAATAATATACCATTTTACATGACTTTTTTATAGAGGTGGGATATAATAAATGTCATATTTCTCTAAATACATGATTTAAAAAATTTATTTCTTCTTAAGCATGTGTATGTTTCTTACAAATAAACCATTTTCTCAAGGACTATATTTTATAATGAAAATAAATGTTAAATGTTGAACTTGGAAGCCCAGTATCCTAAATTGAAAAGGATCTTTCAGGCTATCTTGTTTCATCACTTGAGTTTATAGCAGTGGTCCTTAAAATTTAGCATCAGAAGGACCTGTAAGGCTTTCATTAAAACACAGCTTACCAGGCCTCACCCTAGAGTTGCTGATTCTGTAGATATGAGTGAGAACCCAAATTTTGCATTTCTAATAAGTGTACAGAGGATGCTGATGATGCTGGCCCAGGAATCACATTTTGATAATGACTGGCTTACAGAATTCAGAATTTGATGGGTTTTTTTTTTGAAGATAGAAGCATATATACTAGTCATACTGCTCTCATTTTCATGATTTCTCAAAGATGATAGTCATAACTTCTTCAGTCTCATGTGTTCATTTGTTTAATGTCCTGTGGTGTAATTCTTCTGAGCTTGAAATCTCGAAATTTATGATAGTATTTCACAGATGCCTGCAATAGCTTCCTGTGTCTGTGCGTCCAGCCTGACTCCCATGTAGCCTATTTTCACCCAACAGTCAGAGTGATTAGAAGAAAAGAGAAAGCAAATAATGTCATTCCTCTGTGCAAGAGCCTATAGGAGCTACCCAGAGAAAAGGCCAAATGCCTTACAATTGCCTCTAAGACCTTATGACCTGGTGTTCCATTTACCTAGGTGAACGCATATCCTGCTCACCTCCTTTCTGACTCCTGTCTAGCCAGACTTGCTTTTGGCTGTCCTCTGCCCCTACCAAACACATGTATACTGTTCCTCTCCTAGGAGTACTCTTCCTCTAGATAGCTGAATGCCTAGCTCCCCCATGTTCTTTAAGTCTTGGTCAAAAGTTTACCTTCTCAAATAGACCTACTGTGCTTCCCCTCCAGTTCCTTACCTGGCTTTATTGTTCCCAAAGCACTTATATCACCTTATTATGTATTCTATAATTTACTTATTTGCAATGTTTATTATTCATTTTCTGTTTCTCCTAGGTGGAACATAAGACTTGGGAGGCTGGAATTTTTGCCTTTTTTGGTCTGTTTTGTTCACCAATGAATCCCAAGTGCATAGAGCAGTGCATAGCACATAGTGGGTGCTCAACAGACATTTTCTGAATAAATGAATTATTTAATTTTAGTTTCTCAAAAAGATTTAATTTTTTTTTTACTTAGATTTACTATTTAGAAATTCAACCTACAAGTACTCTTTAGAAAGTCTTGTATTCTATGTAAGGCAGCATATTTTATAATAGCACCTCTAGAAAAAATGTGAAATGTCCACTAATAGGGGATTAGCTAAGTAAATAAAGTAACTTGGTTTTGTATCATATAGCCATTAGGATGCTAAAACAGAAAAGAACAACAAAAGCCTAATTCTCTATAGGCACAATATCTCCTAATTATGTAGTCCTATTTAATCTAGATCAAAATACATACATTCAAATCCTGTTTACCTCAGAGATAATGGACTGAGTATGCTAAGTTTATCAGACTCTCCTTAAAAGAAAGCAAATTGGGGACTGAAATGTTTTACTTAAAGAATTCCACACTTCAGAATATCTTAGAGAAGTAATAGTAATGATAATAGAGAATACTTGCTGTGTGCCAGGCACTGAGTAGCTCATTTTATCTTCACGATAACCTTTATAGGGTTACTGTGAACCCTATAAAGGAGATAAAGGTTGTTTTTGTCCTCATTTTGCAGGTAAGGAAACAAGCGGGTTCAAGAGGATAAGTTACATGTCCAAGGCCACATGGCTAGTAAATCATGCCACCAAATCCAGTGTCTTTTTTTCTTTAGAAAAAGTAATGATCAGAGTCTCTTTTTACTCATCTGCTTCTCCAGCTTCATATTACACACTCTCCTACATATGTGCTCACCCCTGGTCAAAGTAATCTATTTGCCATTCCCTGAAAGCCCCCCATCTGGCTTCTGGCTTTCAAAAACATTCCCTCTGCCTGAAATATTATTCACCACCAATTGTTGCCTGTTAAAATCCTACCTGCACTCCAAGGCTCATCATACCCAAATTCTGAGTCAGAAGTAATTTTGCCTTCCTCTGAACCCCAGTAAGCATGCATATATTGTCTTTAAAATTCATATAATAATTATAAGATTTTAACTTCTGCTTTTACTAAGGATGTACCTTATTGCTTCCACATTTACTATTAAATTCCTTGAGGATAAAGATTTCATTGCCTACCTACCACAATACGCAGGATTATTAGATATCTGTTGAATACAATTACCTAAAACAAATTCTGCAGATACCCTATCCAGTGTTGTAGCCCTGGCCACATGCAGGAACTGAGCACTTGAAATGTAACTAGTGCCAAATTTTGAAATGATAATATTTTGAGTATATTGGCTTAAATAAAAAACAGCATTAGTAACATTAATTTCATTTTTTTTGGTCTTTTTTGATGTCAGCATCTGAAAATTTTCAAAGTACATATGTGGGTCTCATTCTATTTACTTTAGCTAGTGCTGGTCTAGTATATACCTTTACCCTACTCCATCATCCTCCACCAAGTGATCAAACCCGTAAATGAATGTGTGAATTAAGGAAGGGGGCAAGTCCCCCATTCTGAGATGTGCTAAAAGGAAGGTATTCACTCTCTGGATAGATAATTTTTTGGTTTTACTTGATCAGATTGTTGTTTTTGTCCTCAAGTCATAGGATTTTGGACCAAGAAACATAAGTGAATTTTCTGTGTGTGTGTGTGTGTGTGTGTGTTTGTGCGTGTGTATACACATGCATGTGCTTCTGGAGCATCAACCATATTTAAATCTGAATATAACAGAATTATAGGAAGCTTTTTATTTTGAAGTAAATTGGTATCACGGAAAATTGAAAGCAAACAGAGTTCTCAGCCCAATAAACAATCCTTGATCCATAATCCTACCATAACACAGTTTTGCTTCAGCCGTAAGAGAGAGCCCTCTGAGTTGCCCTCAGCCATGTCTCTCCTGCTTGCTGGTGCCTTGTGCTTTAGGCAGTTTCTTTCCAGGCAACCACAGACTGTTTACTGACTGTAATCAAAGTGACAGAGCACTGTTTTCACAACCGAGTGTTAAGAGTCGATTGCCTTTTTCACTTGGCAACCTGAGGGAACTTGAGGTACAACTTCAGGATAGTGGTGCTTGCTTCTCTGCACGTTACCTGCACTCCTTTGAGGCTTAAAATACAGAGGATTGAGATTTATCTAGCTTGGAACACAGATGCTGTAAGATCTGCCTTCAGATCACTATTAATAGTAAACTCCACTGGAGCACAGGCTGATTTAGGTGGGGCTGAGGTTCAGCTGTCACATGATTCTTCACCAGCCAGAACTCAGCCACCTGAGTAGCTTCTCTATTAAGCATGCCCCCCAAGAAGATGGTTATGATGCTATGGAGTCTGATTACCCTGAGGTGGTGCTGCAGAAGACAGTGTAACATAATGGAAAAGTATGCCCTGCACCATCTTTTTAGAAACAAGAGTTAATGAAAAGGTAAGGAAGAGAAGGAGGAAAACAGAAAGAGGGGAATGAAATCTGTGATTTGGGTAACCTGTGTTCTAGGCTTGTCTTTGACATCACTTGCTGTGATATATTGAACACTCAATGTTTTTGGCATTCAGTGTCCACATCTTTTATAGAGAGGGAGATGGGAGAAATTGACTAGTTCATTTGCAGTGGCTCTTTAATATCTAAAGCTCTGGGACTCTGGACTCGGTGTATTCCAACATTCATCCCTTCTGAGCGACCTGAGGGTATAGCAGTCACCTTATAGTCTAAACCAAATGGTCATTGAATACTGGACTAATCATGTAATTGGGGTTGGCTGTGTTATACCTGTTAGAGTCTCTCTCCATATTCAGAATATTTTAGTGAACTATGTGCTTGCTCAAATTTAAACCACGTTTTTTGATGAATCAATACTATGAATGCCTTGAGTAGAGCATGGCTGGAAGGTTGGTTACTAAAAAGAACTATCCCTCAAATCCCTTCTAACTTTGCATATTCAATTTTGTGTACATGATTTCATTTCAGACAGAGATTGCAGCAACCAGTCTTCTAATTAGAGCCAAGATGGGCATAGCCTGTCCAGCCCTTCCCAGGATGGACGATCTAGCGAGTAAGACCATGGCTAGAGAGTACAGCAATCATGAGGAGAAAGGTAAGAGCTGAATGGAGAAGATGCTCAGAAGGACAAAACTGGAATTTGTGGCATTTCTACAATGTTCCATGTGTGCTACCTGAACTAACTCCTCAAGGACATGGATAATTCAGGATTCTGATAAAATTGCCTATGCAAAGTTGGTCATTGAATTCACTCATTCTTCAAGTGTCTTTGAACTTTCTAATCAACTTTTGGTAAACCTGGAACTTCCCTAAAAATAATCTATTAATTTTTTTTAAAAAAGGGAAAAAGACACTTGAAGTTTCCACATCAAGGGCCCCTTTTTAGATTTTAAATAATTAGTTTTCAAATTTTGTATTCAGGAAAAAATTAATAGACTAAATAGAAAATATTTTGTCATGCATAAAATTCCCTAAATTCAGCTTTCCTGAGGGATATGGATTGTAGGGGGAAAAAAGAGTATTATTTTATGGTTAAATTGGTCTCATAGATGTTGTTTGAAACATAGCACCACTGTACTGCATTTAATGTATATTTTAAAGAAATGTGTCTTACAATGACAGGAGACACTGAGTAAACAACAAGTCTAACAAATGCACTATTGCAGTTTCCTGGGTGTATCTAAACTCTTGTGCTAATTTGCATAGGGATCTGCATCATGATTTGGATGTGCTCTGCCACTTTTCATTTACTCCCAAGCATTACCCTTTTCCTTTTTAAAATATACTAAATGTTTCTGAATAACAAGTTGGAATGATATTCTCTAACGAGTAAAGTTTGTTCTCACAGTTGTCACTGTACTGGTGGAGGGAATGGTCATATCAGCAGTAAACTTTTTGCTCTCTATACTGACTGCATAATATAAGGTGACCCTTCATCAAAAAACATTCCTTTTCTGATTCAGGTTTTCATTCTTATTAATATTTTACTGGTTGATTATTTACATTTTCATTGTAGACTACCCAAATACTTTGTGTATAAAGGTAGGATATAATTTTTTCAATGATCCAGTGCCAGTTTGAGAACCCAAGCACCATTTCATAGGCATCCATCATAGACTTAGCCTCAAACATAATATTATATTCCTTCTGTTTACCATGCAAGCATCAGCCTCCTGCTTCAAAATACAAATATTCTCATCCTAATATTTAACATATCTTTTATATAGTGATAATTTTCATGACCTGGTTCAGACTGGTAGAGGTCATGAAGAAAGCATAATTGAATAGTAATATTATAGGATGTTTCTCTAGAGAAAAGACTTTAGAATATAATTTGCTCTGAGGGACATAGAGAATTTTTTTAGTAGGGGCAACCACAATCTGCCCCCAGTTGTGAGTAGGGCTGTGGGAAATCAACAAGGAAAAGCAACTGTGGTGTTAACCCAGAATACCTCCTTAAAGAGTTGAAAAGGCTGACTCACCTTGGTAATGGAATTCCTTTTAGGAAATGCAATTCATTATTAATTCCACTTAGCTATTAGGTTAATTCACTTCTTCCTCAGAAATGCCACTTTCTGAAAATGCATTTTAAAATGAATTTTGGCTTTAAAATTTTTGTTGGTTTACGGATCTGCCTTTCCTGTAAATTTGCCACAATTGCAGTTTCAAAAATTAGAAATCAGTGTTTTGTTTCCAGCTGAATGACCTGGACATTCAAAAAGTATCTTTCAGTAGACACTTCCTTGATTATTTAAGACTTAATTTTCAAAGGAGTAATTTATAAGGTACAGATAAAAAGAGGGCAAATCACTGTACAAATTGAAGTTCATGGATGCTTATTTCTGAGTGTGCACAATTGTTTATATTGTTAGTTTGCAAAATATACCACAACCAGCAGCTGGGTCAACTTTCAAATAGAGGTAAAGGTAGGAAATGAACAATTTGAAATATAAAACTGCTTTAAACATGTAGAATAAATACTGTCTTTTTCAACCAAGGGAGAAATGGACATGAATGTGTTTTTGTTATTTTAAGTATTTACATAGTCTTTTTATTTAACACAACCCACTTATTGGAATTTTGAAATTATTTTGAAAGTCATTTCTCAGCTGTGTTTCACTTTTCTAGCCAAGCTTTCATTAGTTTCTTTTATTTTTCTCTGACTCCCTTTAGTCAATTGGTTTTCAAACCTGGCTGCATATTTGAACTATACTTGCAGAGCTTTTAAACAAACACTGATAACCAGGATTAGCCCCAGAGAATCTAACTGAACTGGCATAAGGGGAAGCCGGCTTTGCTCATTTTTAAGTTTCCCAGGTGATTCCAATGTGCAGCCAGAGCTGTGGGCCACTCTGTGAATAAACTCATCATGTTTCACCTCTTTTTGTTTTCTCTCAGATGTTGCAGATCCATTTCCCATCAACTATTTTTTTTTCTTCTATCATTTATTGTGAGATTTTAATAATTTTATTTTCATTTTTCATTTTGCTTTTTCTTTCTGAGTTTCCATATTCTGGCCAAGAAGTTCTCATTCCAGGCATATGTATTTGATTTGTGGTTTTATCTAATGCTACCAAGTTTTATGTCAATGAATTAAAGTTCAGTGATGTAAATATCAGCAGTAAAAGCAGAAATGTGGGAGGTAATACATAGAATATTCAAAGATTTGAAATGAAAGAGATAGAAAAACGGTGGGCAGTTGCATGAGCCTGAAGGAGCAGACAAGAAATCGAAGTGCCACTGTGGCTATCCCTCCAAATACAGTCAAGCCAGTTTCTCTCCGAAGTTTCTTTTCCCTTACTGGTAAAAATACTGGTTGGATTGGCAAAAGGAAAAAATACCTGCCAAAAATCCCTTGGCCATATCCTGCTTGTAGGTATGTTTTGTTGGATCTATCCCAGTGTTGTAAATAATTTGAAATAGATGACAACACTTAACAAGAGGCATATTTTTCATAAAAATCTGGGTTTTTAAGCTTCTTTGGAAAAATTATTTGATTCAACAATCTCCTAGCCCTAAGGAGCTTCCCCTTTTTATAAGGGGCATGAGCTGTGGAGTTCCTTAGTCCTAGTCTGACTAGCTTTACTCATTTTTCTTACCTGCTTTGCCCATGTAGAATTTGGGCTTATTTCCTGATGAATTTATTCTTAAAGTTATTTCCAATCATGATACAAATTCTATGAAAAGAAATTACTCAGAATATCATATCACCCTGAATGTGCCCGATCTCATCAGAATACTTTGTTTAGGTAGAACAAAAGCAACTTATAAAGAGAAAGTGTTACAAGCAAAAACACCAACGACACAGAGAAGCTAAGAAACAGGTGGTAGGTTCCCAAATAGAGGCTTGAGTTCATAAAATGTGTCTTATTAAGCCCTATGCAAGAATATCTGGGGTTCTAGTTTAGAAACACAAGGTCACTTAACAGTAAGAATTGGGATTCAGTGAATTATTCAGTTCCAGCTCTTGGAAAAAGAAAAAGACAAAATGTTCTGTACAACCCAAGTGAGAATAAAGTATCTTCTGAATATTAGGAGATTGAAATTCCCAAAAGTGAGCTTCTTGGCAGAAAATGGTCAAAGTTATTTAAAGAATGACTTCTCATCTTTGAAATCACCCATTGAATAAAACAATATTAAACCACTGTTTAATAATTTAAGGACCATCATTTCTTTCTCTTTCCTCCAGCTCAGAATTTAATCACATGAAGGGCTCCCTGTATGCAGTTTCCAAAATGATGAAAACCTAATTCAGTTATTACAGAAATAACTCCAGACTTTTAAAAGGTTTCTCTGAACTGAAACAACCCCTGAGAATTCCACCACTAGCCTATATTTACATGCACTGTATTTGTGTATATGTACATTTAATTTGTAAACATGCTTATAAGTTACTTTGCAGTTGTTCTCTAGTTACATATATTGGGCAGAAGTTTCTTTAAAGTTCTTTATATAAAGTCCCTTATCACGTCAAATCCTGGGAAAAAGAGATGGAATATTAAAAGAATCAATCAATAAATATGTGGCACATTAAAACTTGTGGTATCCAGTTGAATGGGTATTCATATAAATTTTAAAAACTTCTGTGGCTAATTATGTGTCTGAATGTAAATTCGAATTTTAGATATCTAAAGAGCTGGTGCCCATCAAGCAGTTCATAGAGCAAAGCCCATCTTTGCTTAGCAGTAGTAAATTTTCTTTATTAATTTATTTTCAAGTAAATGAAAATTAACACTGTTCTGCTCTTAAATAGGTATCTACGCTTGCTGTATCCCATTAAAATGCATCTAAAGACTGTGTTAACTTCACCCCAGTGTGAAAAATATTTTCAGGTAAAGCTGAACTAAGAAAAATAGCTTCCTAATCGAAAATAAATATGTGAACTTTCAACAAAGTGACAATATAATTGGCTTTTATCCTTTCCAAATTTTATAACTACCTCAAAGAACAATCTACCTCAAGAACTAGTAGTTCAGATACTAGGTTCTACATTGGATTGCCATTAAAGGTGTTTATGGGGTAAAATTCAAGTGGAAGTAATGATCATTTAGAATTGAAGTTAGTCAAAATTTAAGAATAGATCCTAAGTACAAAAGTGTACTGTTAATATCTTAAATTATATTTCAGGGGTGAGTGGGTAAATTAATCCTCATAGTTTTGGAAAACTGGTAAAACAACCATCAATATTAAGGTGGAATGCATAATATGTTTAGATTACAAATTAAACATTAATTACCAACCTTCAGTGAGTTCACAATGTTCCTATAATGAATGATAATGAGAAAAAAATAATTTGCACAGCAACCCATGTGAAGAAATTTCACTATTTAGTCACATATTCATTCCTTGATGAAAAAGAAGCACTTGTCTTTGTATGCTTACTATATGGGTATTTTCAGCTAATCCCTAAAAATAAGGAATCACAAGATCTAGGAGTGAGCTGGAGTCAGGGAGATGGACTAGCAACAAATTCCAATCAGAGCACTGTCTGAGAAAACTTCCCCTCATGTCTTTAAGCCTTTCAAACTCAAGGCCATCTCAGATCTGTCTAATCATGAGCCCATTAAGTCATCTTGGCTGCCATGAAGATGAAACTGACAGCACAGTTATCTGAGTCAGATTAAAGAGGCCCGAAGTGGTTGAAGGGAAGGATTAGGAGGCCTGGAGTGTTAAAAGGACATCCCAGCTCTAGTTCCCCAAGAACCCAGTAGCACACGGCTGTCAAGAGTACAAAGCTACATGTAGAGAAAAATCTTCGGAGGGAAGCAGGGATTTTGCAGTTTGTCAACAAGGTCATCAGGCACAATTTGACTTTCCACCTTTTATTGTACCATCAATATGATTTAAGCAGTAGATAGTTTGTGAATTGATCAAATAGCCAACACATACAATCATTTCTGGGACTCAGGTCACAGTAGAAATTATTTGGCATATAAATGTGGTGTTTGGTGAAAACCACATTTTCTTTGTGAATCTTCACAGAGCCTTTTGTCTAATAGGTATATCTAATAAGGCACAAGTAAAATAAAGATTCTTGCCCCTATTTTGTTAAAAAGAAGAAAGCCTTTGAAGTGGAGTTTGTGGTAATATATCACTGGGTTAAAGAGTAGTCTTCTCAAAAGTATTATAAGAGTTCTATAAACAATCTAGGAAATGCCCAAGATGTTAATACAAATTGATATTATTATAGGGCACACATTTTTAGTTATTGTTTCAGCAAAGGCACTCTTTCAGGATGAGAATTATTCACTTTTCAACTACAGAATTTCTTGGCAGTTTCATTCGTCCTTCCTGTTGTGGTGGGAGATATATTACCATCACCAGTATTAACAATGATACCTGTTCCTTTTGGCAGGGGTTGGGAAACGGGAGGAGGGGAGGGTGAGCGCTTAATCATGTCCCAGGACATGTAATAAACACTGGACAGACATTATTTATTTACACAATCCTGCAACATAGGTATTATCATTCCTATTTTATAGGTAATGATAGAGGCTCAGAAAGTTTAGATCTTTGCCAATTAATAGTGGAGCTAGGATTCGTTCTGCCAGCCCTTGCTTTTAGCCACTTCTCCATATTGCTTTCTGGTTGTTTCCACCACAGAAGAAGCTGGCCAAGAACCTTCAAAACATCTCTATTTCTCTATCCCCATGTTAAGCACACAATTCATGATAAAATACAACTCAGTAAAAGTCAAAGATGTATCAGATTACAATTAAGCTGAGAAATCAATTGGTGAAAATCCAGATACATTGGAATCATAGAATTTTAAGAATGAAAAGCATCCTTATATATTCTTGATTCCAGTTCTCATCTCTTATAGGTGTCTTTTCTGAGGTGACAGAGCTCATTAGTAGCAGAACTTGAATCAGAAGTCAGGACTTCCGCTCAGAGCTCAACCTATTTTTCTCTACTATACCAATAAATAGTATTATTCTTGACCTTAAAAATGAAGTCACTATTAGATTCTCCAAAAGAATAAGGTACCAAACTTATTTGAGTTATCATTTAATCAAAACAGGTTGATTTCTAGAAATTTTGAAAGAGCACGTTTTGTGAAGAACTCTGTATACATTTGCTCTTCACATTGTGACTACATATATAGTCAGAAATGAACAGATTCTTGCAACTATGCTGATAAATTACTAATATTCAGGGCCAACATATAAGTATCCATTCATAAATGTAAAACTGTTTAGAAAGACCAGCTCTGGTGATTACACAGAACTAAGTTACATTTACCTGTAGAGAAGCATGGCGTGTAAAATAGGCTCATTAACATCCATTTCTGGGAACCCTTTTCAAAGAAACAGTTTTCTTTATATCCTATGGTAGGAGTTCTTCTGACATATATAAGACCCAGGACTTTTCTCTGAGGGAAATGCTATTTTGTAATGTTTTTAGGGGTAGTATTATTGCTACTCAAGGTAAAATCTTAAATGAAAATCAGTATGTTTTACCATGTCATTAGTGATTATAGTTGTTTTTAAAGCAGAGGCCTCAAGTTCTATTTTCAGGCCAATTTGACCAGTACTGACTGGAAACCCAGGTTGAAATCAGAGGTCTTTATTCCACACAGAGCACTCACTACTTAGACTGATTGTGATGAAATATTTTCATGCACATTCCTATAGGTACTTATACCTTTATCTTTGTTCTCATATGCTACATTACACCACCTGTTTTATTAAAAAAAAAAAACCTTTATGATTTTTAAAACTCTTCTTTCAATTAATACTATTGATTTTTCTGCCAGTAATTTTCTGTTCTAATTATATGACTGCTAATTAAATAAAACATTTATGATTATGCTATAAAATTTTTTAAAGAAAGGTACAGAAAATATAGATTATAGATAAAGTAAATAATTATTTTTTGTCTAAGTGGCTCTCCCTGGTAATTGATAATAATGATAATAACCAGTTATTAAATATACACAGAAAAATACAGAAATATATGAAGCTTATGAGACAATTCATCAAGAAGATATATAATACCCTTTAAATCAATAAATTCAATGGTAAATATTTAATATAAAATGATAATATTAAAATAAAGAAATAACGTAATGGAGCATATAGGGATCATTTTATTATTAGAAGGTGAAATCTCTTTTTAATGGTTAGTATTGGTGAGAATAGATGATTTTAGAGACAAATGACAATGTTTTTTAGACAGCTAAATACCTCTATATTGTTATCACTCCCTATATGCATGGCATCTTCAAAGCTGTTTAAAAAAAGACTAAAGCACAAGAATGATAGTTCCAATTTCACTACACATGTATGTTTAAAAAATACTTGACACACTGGACATTTAAATAGATAATTTACAGCCACAAAATCAATTAAGTTAGCTTCGTGTAATAAAAAATATTTTCTCTGACTACAATGAATCATAAGTATCTACATGTTTCAAAAATACAAGCTCAGTAATGCCTAGTCTGTACCATAAGTCACCATTTCCAGACAGAGCCTCTATTTCCTTTGAGATAAAGGAATGGTAAGCAGTTTACACATCAAATGAAGCCTTTGGTTCCTATAATTTACATTATAACAACATTAGGCTAAAAATAGCAGCATGAAGATGATTTTAAAATAAGAAAAATGATCTGATGGCTAGATTCTATGGTTCAGATAATTAAATGTTTCGCCAGCTTACCTGGTACAACAGAGCCTTATGGATCACAGCATAACAAAGCCCACATCCAAGATGGTTAGAGTATGAGTCTTCCCCTGCAGTTGTTCAGATTTTTGGCCACAGAGGTTTACATATTAACTACAATGTTTGTTTTCTTTTCTTTGCTTTCTCTGTGAACAAGAAAACAAAGAGACCTTTCCAGAATCCTCTCTGCTTATGTCTCCGCTTCCTGTTCTGAGATTCACTCTATGGTACCCAACATATATCAGAAAACAGCTTTGAGGGGGGGAAAAAAAAAAAAAAAAGCTGACAGCACTCAACATGGTACCGCCATCTACTGGCAGACACAGAAAATTGAACAAAGGGAAAAACATCCCCATTAGTGTTTATCATAAGGTAAAATGTAACCTATCTTCAGCATATGAGTATGTATAAAAATATTCTTTTGTGTGCTAAATTACTTGAGTATGCAGATTTTTTCTAATATTTTATATTTTTCTAATTTTTTTTAAGTTTACAGAGTTGATGCAACCATAAACGACTGCAATTAAAAACCTTACAAATTTCTGTTTGAAAATTAGGTTTTTAGATTACCTTACACCTTACATGTAGAGTTTTACAAAATCTCTCTTGTGGTCTGCTCTTGTCTTCTAAAAACTTTTTCTTTTCACGGGAGAATTCTTTTCTGTGAGTAATCTGACTCCTTAAAGAACAGTGTAATAGGCATTCACTGATAGTCATTTTGTGTTGCTTTTTGGTAAAATATTTATAAGAAATAGTATCTGAATGTGGAAAAATATTTTAAACTTCAATGATGCCTAGCTAATTTAGATCTATGGAGTATTTAGTGTATGACACAAGGAACAGTTGAAATTCATCTTACATGAGATAATTCAATCATCGGTTATATATTATATCTATATCTTTAAACTACTTAAGAAAACATGATTTATAAGGATATTGAAGCACACAAGACATAAGCAAAATGAAAATTACTTTTATCAGTTTATTAGAAGAGATTTCTTAACTAATCAAAGTGCTATTCATTTTATTTGACTTTTCAATTTACTTTAGAGTGAACAACTATAATTTTATTAGTTTATCGTTAGTTAATTAAATATGTTAATGTTGATGGAGCACCTCAATATATGTCAGGCACTGTATGAGCTTTGAAAAGACAGATAAAACCACACAGTACCGTCATCAGGGAGTTTATGTATAAAGAACAGAGAAATATAGCAGATACCATAGTTTTTATGGCATATGCTAAAGAAGTGTTATTTACTTATTAAATTCCAGCCCCATTTTGCCTAATGGAAGGAAAATAAATCCGGGTGAGTCACTTGAGGCTTTTTGCAATGATTTCAGGTTTACACTCTTCTCATGGAGACTGATCTAAGTCCAAGCATGCTTACATACATGGAGAAAACAGAGTAGGATCCCCAGCCTCCCATGGTTTTATGTGGGCATCCAGTGAGATGTAGAATCCTGTATGATCCTTGGGCATCATCATCTCTCCACGCAGACATCTACCAATGTGCCTACATTCCCATTTAGCCCCAGAAACACTATCGATTCAGTTTTGCATGGCAGCATCCCCTTTTCATGACCATTAGTTACCTCAGGTTTTGTCTGCTCTTTCTCTCGAGTAAGTAACTTTTGTTCCTGTGCTTAGCGGAGGAGGGAAGAAAAACAAGTAGCAGCTTTACATGGTTGCTCTGGGCTGTAATTGGCTGACTTAAGTCTCACGTCCCAAGCATCCCACATGGGCAGCTCTGTTCTACTGTTTCCTTTGCATGGGGTATAATGTGTTCTTTGGGCTTCAGACAAGTGAGGCACAATCCCTGCTACTTTAGAATATTTCAACTTCTCTTCTTTATTCCTTTTTAGCTACTCCTGGGAAGACAGGATATGTGCGGGAGCCCTTATCAGAGGCATCAGTTGGGTTGGGTTCCCTTGCTTCCTTACAAACTTTATTCCATTCCCCAAAGAGTTTAGCTTGGATCTCTTCCTTCTATGTCAGTAGTAAACTGGATCCACAAGTTTTCCTCTGAAATCTTTCTGCCTTATATCTAATGTGTTAGTTTGCTTGGGCTGCTGTAACAAAGTGTCATACTGAGTGGCTCAGACAGACAAATTTTATTGTCTCACAGTTCTGGAGGTTAGAAGTCCTAAATCAAGGTGTCAGCAAGGTCATGACCCTTCTGAAACCTCTAGGGATCCTTCCTTATCTCTTTCAGCTTCAGGTAGCCCAGACATTCCTTAGCTTGTGGCAGGCAGTATAACTCCAACCTCTGTCTCCATCTTTCTATAGTGATATCCCTGCATCACTTCACATTGTCTTCCTTATGTGCATATGTGTCTCTATGTCCAAATTTCCTCTTTCTATAAGGACACCAGTCATTTTGGATTAGGGTAAGCCCTAATGACTTCATTTTAACTTACTTACCTATGTAAAAGCCCTATTTCCAAATAAAAGCATATTCTGAGACACTGGAGATTAGGACTTCAATATATTTTTTTTCCCTGAAGGGGAGTGGACACAATTCACCTCATACACTTAAATTAAAGCCTTTTAAATTTAAAATACAAGAATCTGATTATTCTTTTATCTGTTCCCCATGACAATTCCACTTCGGAAATAACAGCCTTAAAATCTGGCCGGAATTTGAGGGGAGTGGCTGGGGGAAGAGCCTCAAGTAATAGTGAAGAATTTAATAACAATAACAAAAACCAACATTTATTTAGTATTATGTGCCACACATTGTTCTATGCATTTTGTATATATTCATTTAACCCTCACCTATAGAAGAGATTATTATATATATTTTATAGACAAAATAATGAGATATAGAGGAAGTAAAAGCACATTTTCACATATCTTACCACACAGGCAATTATAATACAGTAAAATAACTGCTGTGCTACAAATATGCACCAAGTGCTGGAGGAGCATAAGGGAAATGAGCTTCCACTAACTTAGACCACTGCTACTCACACATTAAGTGAAAATTCAAGACAATTTACTGTTTTGTTGTGTAAGTTTCCCATCAGAGATATTTCTATTTTCTAGAAACTTTTTTTCCCTAGTCACAGCCAGATTATCCATTCACTAAATGTTCGTTAATTCTGGAAGTCCCTAGTAATCCATACTAATTCCTCCACTAGTAGTGATACTTAGAACTATATTCCTTCTAATGCCCACTTTTGAGTATCCAAATACTCAGAAGAGTTCCTGGTAGTGTTTTTCTGGGGAACTGATTGTTTTAGGTGATTCTAGGCTGTGTGTGTGTGTGTGTGTGTGTGTGTGTGTGTGTGTGTGTGTGTGTGTTTTAAAGTATAAACTCTATTCTGAGGACAATGAGGGGGAATTATCATGAGATAAAATTTGGGGAAGAAAAAGAAAACAATGAAGTTCTATAACAAATCAACGGGCAGAACTATAGCAAATATAACAGAATTATATAATTATAATAAGTGAATATAAATTAAAATATAAATTATAAACATAAATTTTACCAAATTTAACAGAATTCACATCATCATGAAAATATTAGTCTTATTTGATTCAAATATTCATTGCTAATATTTTTAATTGTTCCACTAGATCTGTCAGTGAGTAATTATGATTTCAGATATCCAAACCTGATTTACCAATTCTCTTTTAAATTTTCCTAGATATCTCCCTCTCATTGCCTCTCCTACCCACCCACTTACAATTTGGAATGGTGGTTCCCTTGGCCTATTCCAAACACAAAAATAGTAAATCTGAAAAATCAAGACAATATCTTGAGCTAAGATGAATATATAAATACTATATTTAATATCCTAGCTGCATCTATGAAGTGAGAGTAGGACACCTTGGGGAAATAAAATGTAATACAGAGCTCTCATAAGTTATATATATCATAGATACAGCAGTGAAAATTCATTAGACAGTTTGGGAGGAAAAACTGAAGGCATCTTTTATTTATTTATTTTATAATTATTTTTTATTGAAGTACATTCAATTACAATATGTCAATTTCTGGTGTACAGCACAGTGTCTCAGTCATGCATATACATACATATACTCATTTTCGTATTTTTTTATTAAAGGCTATTACAAGATATTGAACACAGTTCCCTGTGCTATACAGAAGAAATTTTTTAAAATCTATTTTTATATATAGTGGCTAACATTTGTAAATCTCAAACTCCCAAATTTATCCCTTCCCTCCCCCTTTCCCCTGTAACCATAAGATTGTTTACTACATCTACAGTCTGTTTCTGTTTTGTAGATGAATTCATAATGTCCTTTTTTTTTTTCAGATTCCACATATAAGTGATACCATATGGTATTTTTCTTTCTCTTTCTGGCTTACTTCACTTAGATTGACAATCTCCATCCAGGTCCATCCATGTTGCTGAAATGGCATTATCTTATCTTTTTAATGGCTGAGTAGTATTTCATATTATTTCATAGTATTTCTGTATAAATATACCAGAACTTCTTTATCCAGTCATCTGTCAATGAACATTTAAGTTGCTTCCATGTCTTGGCTACTGTATATAGTGCTGCTATGAACACTGGAGTGCATGCATCTTTTCAAATTAGAGTTCTCTCCAGATAAATACCCAGAAGTACGATTGCTGGATCATATGGTAAGTCTATTTTTTAGTTTCTTAAGTATTCTCCATACTGTTTTCCACAATGGCTGCACCAAACTGCATTCCCACCAGCAGCGTAGAAGGGTTCCTTTTCTCCACACCCTCTCCAGCGTTTATTGTTCATGGACTTTTGAATCATGGCCATTCTGACTGGTGTGAGGTGATACTTCATTGTAGTTTTGATTTGCATTTCTCTGATAATAAAGCGATATTGAGCATTTTTCCATGTGCCTATTTGTTTTGTTTTGTTTTTCCTAAAAGTGAGCTCACAGGGAAGAGTCTTTTTTTTAAACATTTTTTATTGAGTTATAGTCATTTTACAGTGTTGTGTCAAATTCCAGTGTGGAGCACAATTTTTCATATATTATATATTAATTGTGAGCTACCACAAGATCTTGTATATATTTCCCTGTGCTATATAGTATAATCTTGTTTATCTATCTTACATATGCCTGTCAATATCTACAAATTTTGAACTCCCAGTCTATCCCTTCTTACCCCACTCCCCCTTGGCAACCACAAGTTTGTATTCTATGTCTATGAGTCTGTTTTGTCTGTTTCTGTTTTGTATTTATGTTTTTTTTTGTTTTTGTTTTTGTTTTTTAGAGTCCACATATGAGTGATCTCATATGGTATTTTTATTTCTCTTTCTGGCTTACTTCACTTAGAATGACATTCTCCAGAAGCATCCATGTTGCTGCAAATGGCATTATATTGTTGGTTTTTTATGGCTGAATAGTATTCCATTGTATAAATATACCACCTCTTCTTTATCCAGTCATCTGTTGATGGACCTTTAGGCTGTTTCCATGTCTTGGCTATTGTAAATAGTGCTGCTATGAACATCGGGGTGCAGGTGTCTTTCTGAAGTAGATTTCCTTCTGGATATATGCCCAAGAGAGGGATTCCTGGGTCATACGGTAAGTCTATTCCTAGTCTTTTGAGGAATCTCCATACTGTTCTCCACAGTGGCTGCACCAAACTGCTTTCCCACCAGCAGTGTAGGAGGGTTCCCTTTTCTGCACAACCTCTCCAGCATTTGTCATTTGTGGACTTTTGAATGATGACCATTCTGACTGGTGTGAGGTGATACCTCATTGTAGTTTTGATTTGCATTACTCTGATAATTAGTGATTTTGAGAATTTTCCCATGTACCTATTTGTGAAGACATCTTTTAGAAAGTTGAATAAAACCCAATATATAAAAATGTGATGTGATAGAAAAAAAAAAAAAGAAGAACATCAATCTCTAAAGTAAATACCAAGTAGATACAGTACAAGACAAATTTCCAGAAGTGAAAAGGCTCAACACATGTTCACTTGATGAAGAAGAACACACATTAAGATGCATTATAAAATTTCAGAACATCAAAGATGAAAGAACAAACAAGAATCAGATCACTATCAGAATAATAAGTGTTGGTAGATAGCAAGGAAGAAAGGCCATCAATAGGTGTGGGAACATAGTTTCAGTTTTATTCCCAGCCAAGTTGGAAAATCAAATACATCTTGTATGAGAAGCAAAAAAAAAAAAAAAAGATATTTCAGATTATCTAAACTCTGAACTTTTAACTCCCCTATTTACTTTTTCAAAGAGTCATTTGAGCATATATTCCAGTCAAGAAAGAAAGAGAGAGGTAAGGAGGGAGGGAAGGAGGAAGGAAGAAGGAAGAAAGGAAAGAAGGTAGGAAGGAAGGAAGGAAGGAAGGAAAGAAGGTAGGAAGGTAGGAAGGAAGGAAGGGAGGAAGGAGGGGAGGAAGGAAGCTAGGTAGGAAAATCAAGGCAGAGAAAGACATGACATCCAGATTCATCCATGAATCTGCCTAGTTGTGGAGTAATATCCTACCCCAGATAATTTTTTTTCTGGAGTCTGAAAATGCAATCAGCCCACATTGTAAGATGGAAATAAAGGACATCCACAAAGGAAATCTGATGTAAGGACCAAAAATAAATGGGATGATTAATTCCTTTTTGTTAGTCTGTTGATGTGATGAATTGCATTAATTGATTTTTGAATGTTGAACCAATCTGGACCACATTTCAATGACTGATTTGAACAAAACAAGAAAAATAAATGATGATTACTTGGCAATATACCTCAGAGCAAAAAGAAAAATAAATAAATGTCCACAAAGAACCTTTATCCTTTGTTACTAAAGAAATTCATTCTTATGTTGTCAGGGTTTATCATTTTAAATACAAAAAAGAAAAAGAAAAAGAGACTAGAAGGGTGATATCATTTTCTACAATTCTAGCTTCACTGTAGCCTTTGCAGATAGAATGATAGATGATCTTCCGGTCTTCAGGAAGTGGATCCTGAAGTTTAGGTTAAATAGACACTAGCTACAAATGTAGGGCTTCTGGGACTTCAGTGGTATCTGGCCATACTTTGTAAGCATATTAACTGGGCATAAATCACAAAAATTCAGAGTAGAATAGAGCTATAACCTCCAGTTGGGAGTTTTGAGTTAGTCTCTTCATTCCTTCAGTCTCTGGTTCCTCAAGATATTCAGAATCTTTGTTGGTAGAGCTATAACTTTAGTTGGCTCTATTTTGATTTCATAAGCATCATAGCCAAATAATGCTTTTTCATAAACTTCAAGAAAAAGTTCCCAGACGCAGGCCCCATTTTCCTGTTTCCAAGACTATTATTTCCAATGCAGTGTTTAGAGGAACAGTCTTGTCCTACTGGGCTAATGAGGTACCACTCTACACCCATCAGAATGGCTAAATTTTAAAAGGCTGGTAATACTAGTGTTGGTGAGGGTCTGGCTACAGAAACTCTCATATACTGTTATTGGAATGTAAATTAGTATAGCCACTTTGAAAACCTGTTTGGCATTATCAACTTAAGTGGAACATAAGCAGACCCTATGCACAAATGAGCTCTGCTCTTAGGTATATACTTGATAGATATGTATGCTGATATATAACAGTGTCCATAGCAACATGAATGGAAACAGTTTAAATGAGAAAGAACCCAAAGATCCATCATCAAGAGAATGGATAAAAGAATTATGCTATGTTCTTGATCTGTAATATTGCACAGAGATGAAAATGAAAGAACTACAGCTGCTCTCTGATGCTACATAATGAATTTCACAAATATAAGGCTGAGCAGAAAGAAGATGAACACACAAAAACAAAACATTATGATTCTTATTATTACATTTAAAAGCAGGTAAAATGAATGCTAATATTCAAAGTAAGGATAGTGAATCCTCTTGAGATAATGTGATGTTTGGCAAGGATTAATTGAGACTGAGGCCATTCTGGGGGCTGGAAGATTCTGTTTCTTGACCTGGGTGGCAGTAGCACAGGAATTCACTTCATGATAATTCATTGAGCCAGATATTTATGTTTTGGACACTTTTTAATATGTGCATTATACTAACATTTTTAAAAAGACACATTAAGGTTTTGACAGTTATTTCTCAGAGGAGGAAGGGAATGAAGGGCAAATGTGTGGAAATTTTAGGATTTGCTCTGTATATTTCTGTTCTGTTTGAACCTTTTACAATTATGTATGTATGTATTATTAGTGTAATTAAAAAATATATTTAAGTTATTAAAAATACATTTAATATGTACCTTTATACTGCTTATATTTATTTGTTCCTCAGTTGTTCGCTTCTAAAGTTGAGTTTAGAATAGATCCCTTCTGCTATTCGAAAAGACCTTGGAATTTGTCTTCTTCCAAAAGACCTCATTCATGATGATACTCAGCTTCCATGCTTCTGTCTTTAGTCACCTTAATGGTAAAGTTACCTACCACTGTGCTTGCATTTACTTTTATTAATTATTATTATTTCATGAAAACTTAAATTAATTTACATTATGTTTTCTGTTCCTTTACACCTCTGTAGTCCATACTCCTGCTGTTAAATATTGACACTAGCTTACTTTCGCCCAGTGCTTGATATATAAGGTGTGGTAAATTATAAAAAGGAATAAATGGTCTTTTTCTGAAAGAAGATAATGAAATACTTTTACATCTATTACATCTTTTTTTCTTTGCAACATCTCTAAAAGTTGAGAAGTGTAGATATTTTCACATTTTTTAGCTGAGAAAAATTGATACAGAAAAGCAAAAATTACATGGTGATAAAAGTCAGTCTAAAAAACAGGATAATTGTCAGTTTAAAGTCTGTTCTGTAGACAATGTGATTTTATATCAAGGGCTCAAATATTCCAAATATAACAACTGTCAAAATATTATTTAGGTGTGCTTCAACTCAGTAATACTAAATTATTTTTATCTTTATTATAAAAGAATAATACAATAAAAATACTCCATTTCTCAGTGGTTTCCAACATACACTACCCTCCATGTTTTTACTATACAGCTATGTAATTACAGTTTTCTAAAGGTATCTTGGGCAACTATGCCTTTTTAATTGCTCCTTTCTCAGTTTGAAATTACTTTCTGTTATTGACTTTTTCATTCCTATTTCCCTCCAACACCTAACCAACAGCTATTTATCCTTGAAGACTCAGTTTGGATAATGGACTTGATATCCTGTCCTGCTCTCCTCATAAATGGCTTAAACACACTCTTCTGCATTCCCCAGATGGTTGTATTATATCATATTATATGGTAGTGTTTTTCATATTATATTACATTGTAAATGTTAGCTTATTTGTCTCCAACTATCCTCTTCAACACTTTCCCACACAAGACCATGAGTTCCTTGAGAGTAAGTACTCTACTTTTTAATTTCCTATTCTTTGTTACTTATCACAATGCCTGGCACATAATAGGTATCCAAAATGTATCTGTTATATGTAGAATGATATTGTGTCACTATGTATATATTGGTATATTATTTACCTCTTTAATTGAGAAAGCCAGTTATGAGAAAAACTTTGCTATCTAATACCAGAGAACAAGATTTTACTCTACTCTATTTTTAAAAAGGTAGGAAAATTTACTTCACCTCACCTCTAGTAACAAGTTGTGAGAACCTATACCTAAGTGCAAAGAATTAACTGTAGCCTTTCAGTGTTACCTTTCATACTACTGTACACATTGTCAAAAGTGAGAATGTTATCTATTAAAATGACTAAATGTTCTTAGGTGCTTGTAAATGCCATTATTACCATGGGGTTTCATTAGGAAAGGACAGATAGGAAGCAGATAAGGTCAGATATTGGAGATATGCTTCTCTGCTTCTTGCAGAAAAGATCGCTGGATAATCTGTTTACCCATATGCACACACACTTTCTGCTCTAGGGCTTTGTGACTAAGTAACAGACCTTTTTTTTCCTACACAAACTTTGTTGGTGTGACACTGTCAGGCTGTGGGATCAGCTAAGATAAAGGGAAAAATACATTGTTTTTTTCCAGAAGTCCTTAGCCTCTACTGTTAATTGTAAGCAAGCATTTAGAAATTCACTTATACAATTTCTCATTCTGTCTTCTAAAATTTGATGCATGCAAATAACTATGCCTAAATCTATGCATGATTAGGTCAATACAAGAAGAATTAAATTTTTAAATTTAACATACACTCTTATTTTTTGAAAATACTTATTTGAATTTACATTAAATTTTTGCTGTTTGTCTAGCATTATTTAGTGCTAACAATAAGATAGAAAGGCATACGTAGACTATATGTCCAAGTCTAGAGGGTGTAATCCTTTGAAAAGCTTGTTTTATGTAAGATGTATTTTTATGTAATTTATCGACTTTAAGAGATGAATTTAGCTGGGAAAAAAGTTCCTCACAGTTTGAAAGTTCACTTTATTAGTGGAGAAAAGAAACTAAAAGAATTATTTTTAATCAGATTAATCACAATTGAAATTACTATGTATTTATATTTCAGGAAATAACTACTTTGTTTTAATTTTACAAAGATAAATAGATTAATGAAACTTTCCAATGTGCTGTGAGCAGAAAGAGGGATGTTTGTTGAGAAAATTGTGAAGATCAGGGATGTAGGAGGAATTGGGAGATGCTGATGAAGGAAAAGCTGGAAAGGAAGCAAGGGATTGCATTCTTAAGGGGCTCTATCTACTAAAAGGGGGCCAAGAAGAAAGGGAGGGAGAGACATGGATGTTACTCTTGTAAACCTGAGAGAAAGATGATAGTATGTGTAAGGTGATGGACTTGGAGATAGATACAAGTATATGGTTTTGAAATATAGAATTTATGTTGTATATATGAATTTCAGTCTATATCTAGGTGTGTGAAAAATTATATATTAATAGTGACTTCAATTTCAGTAATTATCAGGGCACCTCCACCCATCATCTTAAAGTTCCAAAGTCTTGTATAGGACCAAGGCGTGAAGGTGGAGGTGAGCAAGTCAAGGATTCATTTATTCAACAAATATTATTGAGCATCTACTGTTTGCCGGAAATTTTCTTGATGCTTAGAACATATCAATCAGTAAACAAGACAAAGATCTCCACTTTCATGAAGCTTATGTTTTAGGGATGGAGAAGTTATAGGCAATAAACAATAATCATAACAAATTAGTAAATTATATTATATGTTAGAAGATGATGAGATTTAAGTAAAGAAGTTAAAATTGAAACATAGAAGGAATTAAAATGTTCATGGGATGGTTGCCTGTTGTTTTAAGTTGGGTTATCATACAAAAGATTTATTAAGATAATAATATTTAAGTAATGACATGTCTTTGGAAAATTTTGTCAGAATCTTTTGTGAGGCTGGGAATCTTGGTATCAGGGTTCACATCTTTTGGATGTAAAATTCAGCCATTCCTTTTTTTTTTTTTTTAATTGAAGTACAGTCAATTATAGCGTGTCAATTTCTGATATACAGCACAATGTTCCAGTCATACATATACATACATATATTTGTTTTCATATTCTTTTTCACTAAAGATTATTACGAGATACTGAATATAGTTCCCTGGGCTATACAGAAGAAACTTTAAAAAAATCTTTTTTTATAGTCAGCCATTCCTTTTTAAGGTTTTGGTCTCTCTGCTATTAAAGAGGAGAACTCATATTCCTGCTTCAATCTCTTCACCATTTCAAGGGGTTACTCCAGAAATCTCTCACTGTTTCTTGCTTCTTTAACTTTCTCTTGATTCCTCAAACTCTAACCTCCTTTTTGTTTCTTCACACTGTACTTCTATAACCTACTATTTTCTATTCAGTTTTCCAGCTTCAGTAGTTAGGACAGGTTTTGGGGTGCATTTACTGTAAACCTGTGTGTTTTCTCAGAGTCCCTTGCACATCCCCTTCTTTCTCTTGCCTGATGTCTGCCTGGACCAGGTTTCTCTCCTTTGGACTTAGAAACAAACACTACAATATTCAAGGTAGGAGAATCTGCTTTCCTGAGTGGCTGCTGAGTGGCTAGATGATGCAACTCAGAAATGCTCTCAGTTAGCTCTCCATGGCATCAACCTTGACTATATGTAGTAAGTCTAATTGAGAGCCCACAACCTAGGCAGTTAGGAAATACCACATTTCCTTGCACTCTACAAACCTACTTGGATTTTGATGCCCCATCTCACTGAAGTGGCAGGAAATCCTGTTATTTTCAGGACTTATTTCCTCTCTCCTCCATTACCAGAAGTGAATTTTCCAAGGTCTTACCCAAAATCATTAGCCTTCTATCCAAACAATTTGCTTCTCAGTTTTTCATTGATTTGTCTATCATCCTTTCACCTTTCTGATATTTTGGCATACGGATATATAACAATAAGAATATAATGGCTTGTATTTCATGGGCACAGTGATTGGTACTGTATTGTGCTTCAAGTGGATTTTTTAAATTTAATTTTCACAACTCTATGAGTTAAGTGTTGGCATTGTTTTCATTTTAAAGATATAGAAATTGAGGTTTCAAGAGGTCAAGTAACTTGACCAAGATCATATGCCTGGTGAATCTGGAATAGGAGTGTCAGTGGAATATTACTGAGCTTTCAATCTTACAGTAAAGGATTTAGGGGAAGAACTGGTTTGCTCTCTTTTAGCATTTACAGTGTGTAGACATGTAGCATAATTATTAAAAATCTTAGATCACCTAGTAGATTGTAAGTTTCATGAAAGCTTAGATATTTTGCTTATCCTTGTAATCTCTAAATTTTCTAATGTAGTCTCTTATACATAATAGTTCATGTTTTAAATTATTATAGAAACAAATTGGACAGAACCATTAAATAAATTACAATAAAATATCTCAGAGAAATGATTATCTCTTTGATAACAAAAGAGTTACACATTTTGTAATGCTGCAGCATTTCTAATCTGAGACCTAATTAAGCAACTTGAAAAAAAAGTGCTAAAATTAAGAACCATAGACAAGAGGAGTGCTTATATCAGAAATTTTTAATTGCTGAGTGTGGAGACAAATAATTGAAAATGGAGGATACAGAACTTATGAATAATGATTCTCAAAATTGACCCAAATGAAAAGGAGAGTAATAGTACAATTGTTAAGAGAGTATAAATCCCATAGGCAAATGTTAATTGTGTCATAGTGTTTAAGCCTGGAGAATGGAAAGACAGAGAAGTAACTTTAAACATACAAAGTTTGATTCTGTGGAGAAAAACTATAATTTACCACAGATCTACTCAGTTGTACGGATAGAGCTAAACAATTCTTATCTCCCCTTTGATAACTAACACTGCATATTCTTTTCTAAAAAAATTTTATTGAGGTATAGTTGATATACAATATTTTATAAGTTTCAGGTGTACAACATAGTGATTCACAATTTTTAAAGGTTATATTTCATTTATAGTTATTGTAAAATATTGGCTATATTCCCTGTGTTATGCAATAAATACTTGTAGCTTATTTAATTTATACATAGTAGTTTGTGTCTCTTAATCCCCTACCCCTCTCTTGTCCCTCACCTCTTCCTTCTCCCCACTGGTAACTACAGGTTTGCTCTATCTGTGAGTCTGTTTCTTGTTTTGTTATATTTACTAGTTTGTTTTATTTTTTAGATGCCACATATAAGTGATATCATACAGTATTTGTCTCTCTCTGTTTGACTTATTTTACTTAGTGTAATACCCTTCAGCTTCTTCCATGTTGGTGGCATATATATATATATACATATATATATATATACCACATCTTCTTAACCATTTCATCTGTTGGTGGACACTTAGGTTGCTTCCATATTTTGGCAATTGTTAATAATGCTGTTCTATTTTTAGTTTTTTGAGAAACCCCTATACTGTTTTCCACATTGGCTGCATCAGATTACATTCCCACCAACAACGTATGAGGTTTCCTTTTTCTCCACATCCTCACCAACAATTTATTTGTGATCTTTTTGAAGATGGCCATTCTGAATTTGATTTGCATATTTCTTGATGATTAACAAAGCTGAGCATCTTTTTATGTGTCTGTTGACCATTTGTATATCTTCTTTGGAAAAATGTATATTAAGGTCTTCTGGCCATTTTTTAATCAGGTTGTTTCTTTTTTTGCTGTTGAATTATATGAGCTATTTATATATTTTGGATGTGGGCCCCTTATTGGTCATATCATTTGCAAATATTTCCTCCCATTTAATAGGTTGTCTTTTCATTTTGTCTATAGTTTCCTTTGCTATGCAAAAGCTTTTAAGTTAAATAGATCCCTTTTATTTATTTTTGCTTTTATTTCTTTTGCTTTAGGAGACAGATCCAAAAATATTGCTACCATTGATGTCAAAGAGTGTTCCACCTATGTTTTCTTCTAGTAGTGTTATGGTTTCTGGTCTTCTATTTAGGCCTTTAATCCATTTTGAGTTTATTTTTGTATATGGTGGATAACTAAGTATCTTTTTGTTCAATTTTATTTTTTATTGAAGTGTAGTTGATTTACAATGTTAGTTTCAGGTGTACACCAAAGCAATTCAGTTATATGTATACACACATATTTTTTCTTTTCAAATTCTTTTCCATCATGTGTTATTACAAGAAATTGAATGTAGTTCCCGTGTTATACAGTAGTTCCTTGCTGTTTATCTATTTTATATGTAAGTAAGTATATCTTGAAGTCTTTTGGAAAGCAGCTCCATTATTTTTCTTGCAATAAGTTATCTCTAGCAACACAAGTTGCTGTTGTTGTTTTTAATCTCTAACTGGAAAAGAATAGTACCCTTACTTCCCTTGCAAAGCATTGCTCTAGCTAGGGATACTAATTTGCCCTAAATAGGCAATGTGTAGTCTTCTAGAAAAATCTTTCTCTCTGCTACCCAGCAAGACAGGTGGCCCTGGCTTTAGTCCCCTGTTGCTATGGGTCACTGCACACCTGGACCCATTTGTTCAGCTTCAAGTGGAGCAGGTGTGATGAGGGTGGGCTGTCCTGCGGGACATAAATGGACTTCACACAGTGCTTTGCTCCTGTGCCAGGCAGCCTTGCTGAGTGAGTGGGCGGGAACGGGCTATGGTAAGCTCAGGAGGGAGCCAAATAGAAGGGCTGATAATGCAAACACAGACTTTAGAATCTAAAATAATTCGTAGCAGTAAGTAGAACCTGGCAGCCGCTCACACAGTAGTTAAGTGCTGGTTAACACCAAGGCAGGTGCTCTGCATAGGCTGGACAATTATAAGCACTTGGATAAATATTGGTTGTTGATTTATTCTCACTGTTTTAAGAGTGTCAGTTTCCTAGCCTCCAGGTAGATACTACTAATTTACTTCATCTAGCCATTTATTTATTTATTTACCTACCTACTTACTTACTTACTTATTTAAAGAACACAGTGGAAAAAAATAGTCATGTTAAAGCAAAGTTGCAGGTCACTTGATCTGGGTAGGTTTGTAAATATAAATAAACCTGTACAGCCTGATTAGTTATATCTCTTAAGAGTAGAAGCTTCAAGGTAAGAAATGTGTCATTCATCGTGCTAAATGTGTAATTCATCGTGCTTATTATGAGAGGTCATAGACTTGCTTCATGTGTTTTATGAGAAAAATAATGTAATATCACTGTTAGAGGATATGTTGAGACAAGGAACCTTCATTTTCAAAGTTCAGGGAATTATTTATGACAGTAATTTTGCTGTTATAAAATGTTGAAGCTTGAGTTATTTGTCTGTTCAACAAGTATTCACTGAAAGCTAGATAGTGGGACACAAGGAAGATGAAAACAGAGTCCCTTACCTTAAGGAAGGAATTTATGGACTAGGGAGGGAAACTGCCAGCCCAGCAGGTTCAACACAATGCACATCTGAAGATGGAGGTACGTACAGGTGCTATGGAACACCTGACTGAAACTGCTAGTCAGAGAACAATTAGTACTTTGAAATAAGATATCATACTTGTGAGCCCTGGATAGTCTGTAAACAAATTGCTGGTCCAGTATTTACATGGTCACAATGTGCATGAGGATACTTATTCCTCAGGCTTCTGAATAAGAGTTGTTGCACATAATTTGTCCAGGCATTTTAGTAGCCACTAAGCTATGAACGAAATGGTTATCTTATTTCAAAGGCTTCCAAACAATCAAATAAGTATGGCTAACATATAGGCGACTAACAAATAAGCAATGAAAGCCACGGGAAGAGTATAGAGGAGTACGAAAAATCCAAGTCTTAATTTTCTTGAAAGCACAGGAGGCCAAATTATCTCATTGGATGTTAATTTTCTAAAGTTTTTATGTGTATATAGCAGATAGAAATAATATAGTGGAAAGAAATCTTTATACAAAGTCAAATAAAAATATGTGTTTCAAAAATAGACTTTGTGAAGAGATGTAGTAGTATGTTACAGTTTAAAAACCATATTGTCATTTTATTTATCTTGCGAAGAATCCTGTGAGAGAGGTAAGTCTACAGAAATACTACTTTTACAGAAGACAAGACAGAGCCTGAAAAAGTTCAAGTGTTCTGCTTAATACCACACAGATTTTTACTAGCAAAAGCAGCTTATTAGATTTTATTGTGTGCTAGGCCTGATTAAATGCTGGGGACCTGTTTTAAGCTTCATGACTAATGCCATTGAAAACCCTATTACTATGCTTGAGGTGAAGATGGAGACTACACCTTCAGTCTTCTCTCTTGGTGGAAGGTGTTTTGAGGACTAATTAGTGGAAGTTTCAAAACAATTCCTCTTCAAAAATCCCCTCTAATTTCCACAGACCAAGGTTTGTCCCCTTGAGGTGAACATAGGGCTATG
This sequence comes from Camelus ferus, assembly GCF_009834535.1. Classification (NCBI taxonomy): domain Eukaryota; kingdom Metazoa; phylum Chordata; class Mammalia; order Artiodactyla; family Camelidae; genus Camelus; species Camelus ferus. The sequence goes on from NC_045700.1 coordinate 40,509,587, forward strand.
AGAATCATGAAACTTCGTTCAGCTATGCATGTCTGGAACTTTCTTTGGAATACAGCATTGCACTTACTAATTCTTGGTTCTTTGGTTGAAATGTCCAATTTAAACATCCTGATTCACCTGCTGTTTAACCCATACTCATTTCATCTCTCCAAATCCTTTGTAGTGTGGTGTTGCATCTGTATAAAGCCCCACTGATTCATTTACTTTGCAATATCTCTGTAAACTACTGAATTTTCTACGAGCAGAATTGATCAGGCACTACAATGATTTTGTCCTTGCTAGGTTCCTCTGTTTCAAGAGTGTCCTTGTAGATTAACTGGACTAACATTGTTTATATCATCATTGACAAGCAGTATAATGATAACTGTCAATAATGCAGTTCAGTTTTTTGAGAGGTATGAACAGTTTTTCTTCACTAATTCAAACTTTGTTCTACAAATTCCTAAACTTTTGGTAGTAACTTTAAGAACAAATGAAGATTAAGGAAGTAGTTTGACTTCTTAAATTAGTTGCTAATTACTAGTACCTGAGTGGTAAAGAGCCTTGAACAACAAATAGGCAACTCAGCAAGCAAGAAACAGCCATCATAATGAACCAGAATTTTCATTTCCTAAAGTACCAGTCCCAGAATCTAGAGTCTGACATAACTAAAACTACAAAATCAACTAAATTCTTGATTATCACCCTCAAGGATCTAGACAAAAATGATCTGCCAGAAAAAAAAGTCTATTCTGATTATGATAGGTTGGTGTGATGGAGAAAGATTAAAGATTCAAGTTGTAAATAATCTCTGATTACACACACACACAAACACAATTTTAACTAGAGAGGAATACTTAAATAATCTCTAGAAACTTCAGTCCTACAAGTCTATGTGTTATAACACAATAACAATCTCTAGCTACTGAAGAAGAAAACATTGAAAAACTCCATTCTCTAGATCATAAACTTGGAGGAAGTAAATGAGGTGACAAACAAGGTTGTTTGCCATATCTCTTTTATAAGTTGGAAGCACTGCACTTAGGGTAACGTGCTATATCTATTGGATAATCTTCATGCAATTTTTAATATGGAGATCAATTGCAAGAAGCATTGAAGGCATTTTCCTGAGGGCTTAATTCACAGGGTGTGTCCTAAGCATTAGCAAAACAAAGTCCAGTGCGTGCTAAGAACAAATAAAATGAGACCATTTAATAAAACAAATTTGTAATTGAATACAAGAATTTCAAGTGCTAGAACTAAAACTGCTTTCTGAGAGCTGCTATCACATATCTGATGTTTTCCCTGAGCACTTGCAAATAAAAAGATTTCTTTAATATAGTGCTGTTCCATTTATGTGTTTTACACAGACTTAGATCAATCACATTAATAATCATTTGGAAAGAAAAGATGTCTGCTAAGCTAGCCTCAATTTGTGATTTATTTTTATTTAGGAAGAGCCTTAGCCAGCTATGAAAAAGACTACCCAGTTTTCTTTTGCCTGCCATGAAGCAGGCATTTTAGAAGTAGTGATGTAAAAATTAGTTGGGATTATTCGGCTTCAAGTAACAGAACATTCATCCATAATTGGCTTAAGTGTGAAGAGAATTTATTGGCTTATAGAATTGGAAAGTCCAGAAGATGATATGGCTTTAGGCAAGGCCTGCAACCAGGAATCTAATGAAATCACCTGGACCTAATCTCTCTTCTAGCTGTTGCCTTTTCTTTTCTCACTATTGGCTTTATTCATAGATATGCTCTTTCCCCTTATGCCAAGATGGCCTCCAGGAATTATATGTTTGTAATCTCACAACCCTAGTCCAATTCCAAAGTTTTGGTATTTTAATCAGCTGGCTCTGATTGAGACTAATGTCTGATCTTGAACCAGGCTTTGGTGTCCATAGGAATACATATCTATACCAGAAACTGAAAGTGGTGACAGTATCACGTGTACTAACAGTACCAAGAGTTTGGGCAAGAAAGATCTCTAGAGAGAAACTGGGGTGAGTGCAAAAAAGATGAGGAGATGTATGCAGAGTTGCAGGTACAGCAAGTATCTACTATGGATTTTTTCCCGCTGGTCACTTCCAGAAGAGGATGGTGAAGCAAAAGGAGAGTGTCGTGGTGACATCTAAAAGCCACTAAAATTACATTCCCCAGAAATGTTTCCTTGAAAGATTCTGTCTTGTAGGGAATATGGTTGTGTCAGCTGAACACCCAAACAAGCAGGCAATCCTTCTCTCTGGCCCAAATTCAGATAAATGTTAGCTGGACACTCACTCATAGACATTCTCACTGTTAAGCAATGTTTTCCCATATTTTGCTATTCATCTTAATGACTCTTCTTTTACCTTGACAGTCCTTGGTTTCAGTCTTCAGTCTTCCAAACCAGAAACTGATAACCTAAACTTACACTATATGTGCGTGTGTGTGTGTGTGTGTGTGTGTGTGTGTTTATGTATTCCTTTCCCAAGCATTTAATTTTTAAGCCACTTTATTGAGAAATAATTCGCATGTTATACAGTTCACTCATTTAAAGTATACAATGCACTGAGTTTTAGTATATTCACGGAATTGTGCAGCTATCACTACTATCAATTTTAGAACATTTTAATCATCCCAACAAGAAGCCCCATATTCATTAACAGTCACTTTACATTTCCCCCAGCTCTCCACCCCTGCATCTCCAGCCCTAGACAACTACTGATCTACATTCTGTCTCTATCAATTTACCTATTCTGGATGTTTCATATACTATAACCATACGTTATGTGGTCTTTTGTGAACTGGCTTCTTTCACTTGGCATAATGATTTCAAGATTCATCCATCATGGGGCATGTATCTGGATTTTATTTATTTTAATTGTCACATACTATTTCATTGTAGAGATAAACCACATTTTATTTATCCATTAAATAGTTGATAGTCATTTGTTGTTCCTACTTTTTGGCTATTCTGGATAATACTGCTATGAGCATTCATGTACAAGGTTATGTGTTAATGTACTTCTTTTTTCTTCTCTTCAATATAGATTTAGGAATGGAATTGCTGAGTCATATGGTAACTCTATTTTTAACTTTTTGTGGGACTGCCAAACTGTTTTCCAAAATGGCTGAACCATTTTACATTCCCATTAGCATGTAGAAGGTTACAATTTCTCCATATCCTCACCAACACTTGCCTTTTTTATCTGTTGTTGTTTTTGTCATTATTGTCTTCCTAGTGGGTGTGAAGTAGTATCTCAGTGTGATTTTTGATTTGCATTTCCTCATTGATGTTAATGATGTTGAGCATCTTTTCCTGTACTTACTGGCGAATTGTGTATTTTCTTTAAAGAAATATCTATTGAAATCTTTTGCCCATTTTTAAAATTAGGTTGGATATTTTATTTATTGACTTGTAAAAATCCTTTATATATGCTAGATACAAATTCCTTTTAGATCTGTGATTCTCAAATATTTTCTCCCTTCTGTGAATTGCATTTTCATTTTCTTGATGGTGGTCTTTGAAGGACAAAAGTTTTTAACTTTGATAAATTTGAATTTACTTATATTTCTTTGTCACATACGCTTTTTTTGTGTTGTGTCTAAGAAATTATTGCATAACTCAAGGTAATGAAGGTTTACTTCTATTTTTTTCTAAAAGTTTTATAGTTTTAGATCTTAAATTTAGATTTATAATCCATTTTGTCTTGATTTTTCTGTATGGTGTAAGGAAGGGGTCCAACCTCATTCTTTTGTATGTGGATATCCAATAGACCCAGCATCATTTGTTGAAAAGACCAATGAATTTTCTTGGCTCCTTTATCTTGTTTTTAACTATTGTATATTATAAAATTTTAATATCTCTCTCTTCTATTTTTCTTTCCATTCTGTTGCCTCTGCCTTATTTAGGACTTTATTAGTTCTCATTGGGATTAAGAAATATATGTATGTATATATATATATATATATATATATATATATATAGTTTAAGTGTTTGTATGTGTGTGTATGTAACTTCATCCATGTATATATTTTTGTGTGGCCCTAAATTTTTTATTCATGAAATAGACAACTTTATTCCATAAAGATTTACTTGTTAAAAAAGAATAAATCTGAAGTACAGTTCTTTAGTTGTTCACAAACTTCCAGACTGAATTCTTAGAAACCATTTCTTTGATTTGTTCTTTAGGAAGCAAGTAAATGATGAGGAGAGGACTGAGTACCTGAAATGAGGGAAATGATCCTATTAAAGGGAAAGAGAAAGTCTGGTACATAGAAATGAAGTTGTATGGAGCAAAGAAAATGAGGGTATGGTGAACTTTGACTTTCTTGTATGTATTTTGTTTTTGTATTCAAACACTAGATAGTCTTTAAATAGAGACAACTACAGTTCACCCTTGAATAGCACAGGGTGGGGAGGTAGGAGGGTTGCAGATCCTCCCTGCAGTCAAAAAATTCTCACTTAACTTTACAGTTGGTCCTCCTGCCCTCCATATTGTATTCCCAGTTCCACATTCGTGGATTCAACCAACAAGGGATTGTGCAGTATTGCTGTACATATTTATTGAAAAACTCCACTTATAAGTGGACCTGTGCAGTTCAAACCCATGTTGTTCAAGGGTCAACTGTAAATAAAATCTGTTAATATCTCAGAAGGGCCTATTCAGGAGTATGTAGGATTTAGTCTAGCTGGAAGATACAGAAATGAATAGATTTTGACTCCCTGTTATATTAAAAATGTATTTCATTGTCTAGCCAAAAGTATAGTTAACATGAATAAACCTTCTTATCATAGTCTATCATATCATTTTTATAAATACCATAATAACATTTATGGAATGTCTACCCTGTTCTAGGCATGCTACCTTTTTTTTAACTTAATACTCACAACCTTACCAGATAGTTACAGTGGGCTATCACAAAGGAGTTAAACAATAGTAGAAAGGTTAATTAAATATTCAAACTGAGATTTCACCCAAGGATTGTCTTGTACCAAAGCCCACATTTTTCCTAGCCCAGGCATACAGCAAAATAGTGACTGTATTCTTATTCTATTATTGTGTCAGAGTTCATGCAAAAAATTGCACTGTTTAGAGAAGAGAGGCAGTGTGGGCCAGGGTAGTCAGGACAGGTTCTGAAAGAGGAGACTCTGGACCTGAACTTTAGGAGAATGATGGAGGAGCAAAAATTAAAGAGACATGGTGAAAGTATTCTACCATAACGAATAGCATGGCATAAGGAACTCATCTCTTAAAACGTTTACTATGGGATTTATAAAAAATTTCTTTTTGGTTCATCTCTTTGGGATATATATTCTTGCCTGACTTAATAGAAATGGTATTTTCTCTGCAGATACCTTTGAGCCATACTCTGATATGTAGAGATATTTCTTGTTGGAACCAGCTCTGCCAGCATGCTTGAATGAGCAGAATTATTCCTCTAAGCTATCTGAAATGGAGATGAGATACCAATAAGCAAATTATAACACACAAGAATGGAAAAGACAAACATTTATTCCATCCAACTAGTGCTTACATTAATCTGATTAATTAAAGCATGAATGAGAACTATTTACTTGTGCTTGTTGTAAAAGAGCAGCATTAAATTAGCTCTTTACCCTTGGAGACACACTGCGATTGCTGGCTTTCATTCTGTTTTTAGCCTCATTGCTTTCTTCTTTAAAAGCAATGGTGTACTGTGTTTTCTCATGTTTCTTACTATTGGAAGCAGAGCCAGTGCGTAGCCAAAAAGCTTTTGCTCCTTTCCTGATGACCAGACTCAAACAAAAGCAGGGTTTTAATATTGAAATTAATCATGAAATTTGTCATCAGATAACCTCATGTGCATGCACATAAGACAACTACCCAAATGGAAGCAACAGTACAAGGGTCATCCTGTACCTTTTTGAGGATTTTTTCAGGGGATCTTAGTTTCCATTTAGGTTTTCTCTCATCAACTTTCCTCTTAAATTTGTTATAAGCACCAGGTTTATTTTCAATTTTCTATCTTTTGCATTTACCATGGAGTTCAGTGGAGATGCATCATTTTCATTTGTAAAGGAGGATGCTTCAGGATTCCTAAAATATATAAGAAGCTCAAGAATCTAGTCAAAATTGCTCATAAAATAGCCTTTTGCTCAAGGTCTGATCCTGGCTTAGTTCTGGGTTTAACCTTGCAATGTCTTATCTGAAACAGCCTTACTGATTATATGAATGGAACTTAACATGATCTTCTTTGTGCATAAGTGAGTCTCTAATCTGTTCAAAGGACTAGAAAATATTCAATAGTTTCATAAATTCAGAAATGAAAGTAATAGAGTATAGAAGTAACTTAAAATTGAAGTCAGCTGAAAATAAAATTTAACTTGTAAAAAATTATGATATTGAATATTGAGTACCAAAAAATTGAAAGTATTTGACTAGAAAAGAATTCCTTACTAGGAAAACAAATATGCAGAGTAATAGTTTAAATATAACATCAAGTTACACTTAAATAAATGTCAGGTTTATCCAAAATTCAGACTAGATGGAAGGCAAGAAAGGAAAGTACTTCAACTAGTAATTCAAAATGTAGGTTATAACATTTTTCCAAATTTAGAAGATATTCAAGTAAGTGATAAATTCATAGAATATATGCTCGGAAGGGCTGGGCAAAAAACCAAAATAGGTTTTAGTGGAAAGTTGTGTAAGTACACTGGTAAATACTCTTTCGTTGTTTTTTCACCTGGGAAATCTCTTTTGATCTCCCTCTTGCTTCCCACCTGGGAAGATTTTAGCTCTGTCATTTGCTATACTTGCCTGTATTATGAAATGTATCCCACTTTATGCTAATTTTGATTTCATTTTTCTCTTATCTTTTAGAAGGTGAGGTACTTGAAACAGAGATTCTGCCTTGTTCATCTTTGCATCCCTAGCACCGAACCTGGGGCCTGCTAATAAATGTTTATCCAGTTGAGTGGATGTACACAACAGTCGATATTCTCAGACATTTGGGATTGCCTTTATTTAAAGAGACAGGGTAGGTTTGAATTTTTGGTCCTATCTTTTTAAGTCCACATGACTAACACGTAGAGGTGCAAATGAGGTGGAGGAGTGCCCAGGAGCTATTTCTAGGAAGAAAGCATTTTTCTGATCCTTTGCTTCTGCCCACAGTGTTAATAACACTTTGTTCAGCACCCACACTGTCAGTTTCATTCCAGCTGGGACTCTTCTGATTAGCAGTCTGCTCTTTGTGTTCCCAGAGACAGACTGAAAAAAGGAGGGGCCGAAAGGTCTAAATTAAATAAATATGATAGTACAGTGTGAGGTACCCTTACGTCAATGCCAAGGGAGAAAAGCAAGGATGCTCAAAGTTCTCTTGGGATTGTTATCCAGCCCTGCCTACTGATCATTTCAAAGTAATTTTGTAGCAATTTATTGTTTCAGAAATAATTTTCCAATTTCATTTGATTGATCCTTATAAGAACCATGTGAATATGGGTGATAGAGCTATAACACTGTATCTAAGACAAGGGAGAAGGGAGTAATGAATCTGCTTTAGATGGTTGACCAGGTCTGCACAAGACCTGAGGTTTATAAGATTTGTAGACTACCAGGCAGATGATGGAAAACAAAGAAGGTTCTCAGTGGAGGTAACAATGTACAGGAAGGAACAGAGACATGAAAATGTGTATTGTTACTGGGAATATCCAGTAGTGTAAAAGCTAATGGCCACAAACATAGAAAACAAATTACGGTTACCAGAGGGGGAAGGGAGTGGGAAGGGATAAATTGGGGGTTCAAGATTTGCAGATACTAACTAATATATATAAAATAGATAAACAACAAATTTCTACTGTATAGCACAGGAAATGATATTCAATATCTTATAGTAACCTATAATGAAAAAGAATGTGAAAACAAATACACGTGCATATATGTATGACTGAAACATTATGTTGTACACCAAAAACTGGCACAACATTGTAAACTGACTATACTTCAATTTAAAAAAAAAAAAGATGGAGGCAGAAATAGAAACTGTAGTCAGAGGGTCAGAAAAAAAAAGAAGCTAATGGTACATAATAGAGAAGGGGTAGAGGTAAACTTGCAGAGGTAAGGCAGGCAGAAATCACATCATAAAAGGATCTTTCTTGTTATCCTTAGAGGCTGGGACTCACCCCTGGAGAGTAGTGAGCCATTGAATGTTTTCTATCAGGGGACAGTGATGAATAGTTCTGTGCTTAGTAAAAATTATTCAGAAAGAACTATTGCTCATGGTTAGAACAGAGGCATTCCGTACTTTTCTGCTTCAAAATAATGCTGTTCACACTTAAGAGCCAATCTCATGGTTCTACCTGAGGTGAAGTGCTATTACAACACATTAACTGTAAATCTAACTTTCTTCCAATTTGACACAACATTGTAAAATGACTATAACTCAATAAAAAATGTTTAAAAAAAAAGCCTCACTGAATGAAAGTTAATGGGATTTCTGCTATTATAGGGACAATCTCAGATTCACCTTAAATTATATAAACAAGTAATCATTTGTGACTTTTAGGCCATTATCATTATTAACAAATTAAACATGATGCTCTTTACAATGAAAACACTATGTCTGATCAGACAGAAATGATAGTAGAAGTAGGAAAGGAAAAGAGCAATCAGAGTGCTAAATGGGGAACCAGGAGAGAGTCCTGAGATTGTTGGCACATGGCAGAAAACCTGAGCTTTGTTACTGTAACCATGACTGCCATTAAATTTGTCCTGACAGCAAAACTCCCACTCCTATATTTTAAGCCTCTGTACTGGTACTCTATTCTAAACTTACAAGGCTAGATGACTCCTAACTAAAAGGTGTTAAAAATACTAACAGATACACCTATAAATAATGTTCAAGTCTGGGCTTCTCATGGCCAGCTAAACTGACACATAAAATTAACCTCCACACTTGCTTTAAACCCTAAACTTTAAAGTAATTTTGAAAATCAAGTTGCTAAAATAAAACTGTAGATTTTATGATTAAAACAGTGCCAGAGACATTTATCATTGAGAAATTATGTTATTGGTTTGTTTTTGTCAACTCAAGTTGATTTAAGAATATGTATTTATTCTCTCCATAGGTAGATAGATATAGATACACACACACTATGGGAAATATTGCTTATATTTTTACACCTTATTTTTAAACAGTTAAAATATTCTAGATGAGAATAAACTTAAAATAAAAATAAAGTTATAATAGCCTTTTCAAAGTCTGTTTAAAGTCTCCTTCAAAGTCTGGCAAAACATGCTAATATGAAGTAAGAGTTGTTCAATGATATTTTACCAAGGTTTTTTCTGAACTGTATTGAAAGTAATTCAAAAGCTTGGTGGTTTAATTTCAACATTTATATAATTAACTCAATTTATTTATTGAACACTCACTATATATACCACTTTCTGTTTAGATAATGATTTTAATCAAAAAACATGCTGTTTATCTCATTGATTTCACACCCTATGACAGACATATTCATAAGAATATAGGAATTCACACATAAATATAAATAACATTTCCGTGATGTATTAATAAAAATGCATATTCTATGTCTAAGAAATATTCTATGTCATTCATTATTTGGACAGCTTTTATGTTCCAGGTTTTCTTTTATCAACCAAATTTATAGCAGTGACTGAAGCAAACAAACATCTCTGCCTTCATGGAGTTCATATTTTCCTTAGAGAAGGCAGACAGTAAACAAAATGTATAGTATGTTGGCTACATATAAGTACTACAGGGAAAAATAAAAATAGGGGAAGGGTTAGGGCATAGTGTTAGGAGTCAGGACTAGCCTCACTGAGGAAGTGGCTCTGAGCCATGACCCAGAGTGAGAGAGAAAGTGAGCCATGAGGAGTTCAGTGTAAGAGCATTCCATATAAGGAGATCAAAAAATGGGAATTTCCTGAAGAAGGAGAATTGCTATCACTTTTGAGTAATTGCAAAGAAACCAGAATGGTTGGAGTAGAATGAGTGAGGGCAAGGGTAACTAGGGAATAAATCAGAGAAACAAAGAGGTCCAGATAGTTCATAATTTGTTAGCATTTAGACAGCCTTTGGCTTTATTCTGAGGAAGATGGGTCTCCACTGGAAAATTTTGAGAAGAGTACATTACATGACTTAGAGTTTAATAGGATTACTCTAGTTGCTGTGCTAGGAATAGATTGTAGCAAAGGCAAAAGAAGTAGAGAAAGGAACTAGTTGAGAAGAATTCCAAAAATACAAATTAGAAATGATTCTGGCTTATGCCAAGATAAACTAGTGACACAGTGAATTAGATTCTAGATAATTTTGAAGAAGTTAACAGTAATCACAAAGTGATAAGATGTGGAGTATGAAAGTAAGAGTCAAAAGTGACAAAGTTTTGGTCTAAGTAATTGACAAGATGGAATTGCTGTTAACTAGAGATGAAGAAGCTCATTTTAATAGGGTATGAAAATGTTGAATGGCATTTGAATATACTAAATCTGGAGTTCAGGAGAGAGGGCCAAGCTAGAACAACAGTTTGGGAGTTGTCAAAGATTGTTTTCTGGAGAATGTCAGTGTTCGAAGGTAGGAAAATGGAGGGGAAAACCAGCAAAGGACAATGAGAAGCAGCTGTGTACAGAAGAATTAGACTATAGGATGGTGCCAAGCAAAGGCAAGGGAAGAAAGTATCTCAAGAAGGAACAAGGAAGCGAATGTTCAAATGCTTTTTAACATTATGATTTAAAATGCACCATTTGACTGAACATGAAGAAATTGGATCGAATGCCAACAAACATTTAGTTAGTTCATGATTCTTTTGGTTTGGCTGATCCTGGCTAGACTCAGCTGGATCTTAGCAGGATTTACTCATTCACTCGCATTAGCTGCCAGGTCAGCTTGGGGCTACCTGTTCCTAGAAATTCACAACTGGGAAACCTGTCTGTGCTCCATGTGGTCTCATGTCCTCCACCAGGTAGGCTCAGACTTGTTCATATGGTGGACAGAGAGGGTTCCAAGAGAGGAAGAGAAGCATGGAAGAAATTTTGAGGACTAGACCAGGACAATATCACTTTCATTACATTTTATTGCCAAGTAACAAGGTCACCCAGATAAAAGATGGAAAAATAGTCTCCATCTCTTAATGGTAGTCACATTCAAAAGACATGAATATGAAGAGGAGAAAAGGATTGTGACAATATTAACAATTTATTACAATGACTTTTACAGAGCATGCTAAAAATGAAGAATACAAATACATTTTATAACTTTTTGAGTGTATCACTCATTAATATTGAACTCCTAGTTTTGTGATTAGTCAAAACTGAAGTTATATGCTAGAGAGGAATACATGAAGAAAAGTCTTAAGTAATTACCTATTTGCTGAGAGAAGACTATTTTATGTCATATAATCTCATAGTCCTCAAACTGAGATATTGTGTTCCCAGGAGATGTGGTGGCATGCCTGGAGGTATATAAAGTCCAGGATAAGTTAAACTCATCTTCTTAAAGGATAACATTTACACTCAAAATAATGGGAAATTAGTGTTTTAAGAAAAATATTTAAATTTTCTATAAATTATTATAAAGTTTCCTTAATTTTAAAGATAAGGCAAGGTTTCAATGACATTTCATGTTTGTGGCATCTCAGGTTCTAATCTTATGAGTTTACTCCTTTTGACTATTAGGAGAGCTATGCTGAAAAATTTAAGAGAAATTATCATAATTTATGTGCCCTGAGAGTTTATAACTGTATCCTGTTTGTGCAGGAAACTTAGAAGATGAAATAGCTGAGTGTGCATGTTCAAATAATTTGATCTGCTAAGTCACTTTAATTATTTATTTTTGCAATTAACATTGTATTTTTAAAATCATACAAATATATCCTAATGATATTGTAGAAATAGGAGTAAGGTAAAATTTAAAGATCCTGGTTTGTTCTTCTGATTTGCTTATTAACTCTGAACAAGTAACTGAAGAGTAGACTTAAGTATCCTCCTCTATTCAATGGGGGAACAATCTGCATAATATAACCTCATCAAGAATAAGTAAAATACTATATAAAACATACAAAGGAAGTGTGACTGATAGTCATAATTTTATTGACTAGATATCTGCATTATGGCGTCTGGTCAATATGTAATACTATATATTCTGTGGATAAAATGTTACTTAGATATATGTATCTTAGATACTGTCACTTATCCTGGATTATGTAGGACTTTTGAAAATAAAATAAAATTTATATTAAATATTGCAAAGACAACATTTCAGACCAGTTTAAGATCTAGAACCTTTGAATTCTGAAATTGGTTTTCAGCACCGCGGACAGCGTCACAGTGTTTCTGTGGTAGCAGCGAAATGACTTTGGAATATCAAAAGACTTTGGTAGGGAGAACTTTAGTTCATATACCTGTCCTCAAACTTAAATAGTATTGTGAAAAAGAGGAAGGAAAACCATCTATATTTTTATTTCAAAATTTAAAAATTAACCAGGGCATCACAACCATGGAAAAAATAAATAAATACATACTGATCAAATAATATGCTCATATAACTGATGTAACTGACTAAATGCATTCTCATAGTAATTTAACTTTTCTCTTATCCTTCTAATAAGATATAACTACACACTGTAGTATACTATAATTATCAAATCTCATATAGCATGTAATTTAATATTTGTATATTTTGAAATATCTTTAAAAGCTTGAGTTGATTAAAGATTTTCCAGTTTGTATTTTATTAATTTTATTGTCCTGCATTAACTTTACTCCTCCAACACCCCTCCAAATAACATTAATAACAATAACATAGTGCAGAATTTCTCTAGTAACAAAAAACGTATACACTTCCACAAAGAGATGTTCAATAAAGATAAATTTGACAACTAAAATTATTTTGTAGGCGATACATATTGTTTTCACAGGTGGTAAATAAAGTTAAGCAGTAAGTTTTTAATAATGCTATGACAAGCTTCCATTTAGTTTAAAAATCATGTAAGTAAATTTAACTAAATCCCAAAATTAGGATTTCAAATTTTAAAAATTCATACTCTAGTGATTCTTAAATGTTTACTTTACAATCAATTAAGGCAGTTGATTTCAAATACAGTGGAATTATGAGCTATACACCACATCAAACTTGCTAGATGCAGCATTACCAAAGTATCTTTAATAAAAATGATTCCACTTTTGGCCAGGAGATGGAGCTGTCATGTAAGATGCTGCCTTACAGTTATTTATTTATTTTTCAATTTAGCATGCTGCTTTCTAACAGACAGTGGATACCATCGAGTGAATGTCAGAACAGAAAGCCAAGGCAGAAGCAGAGAGGATGCTGCAGTCGTCCTTTCTTGTTTTTTCTTTTTCAGTGAGGATAGAAAACATATGAGATTTTACTTTCTGCTCCAGTCAAAATTCTGAGGAACTGCATTGGAGAATATTATATTTAACCCATATATGGATTCTGAGCAATGATTTACAATTCTCTTTATTTCTGGTAAGTGAACATGATTCTGTTCCTATCAATGACTTATTATTTGTGTTAAGGATAACATTTGAAGTGTGTGCTTTGTGAGCTCGGAATCAGATCTAAAAGAATCAGAAGCTCTAATTCTAGCTGTTCTGCATCCTTAAATGTTCCTAGACTGAAATGGGCTCTGACTCTGACATGCTGCATTTTAATATTTCTTTGGCTTTCTGGCCTTTAGTGTCCATCTGTGGCCATGTTTGTGTACCTTTTGGGAGCGAAGCTTTCAAAGTGAAGGATGGATCTTCCTTTCAAAAGGGAAATATTGCTTCTTAATGCGGTGAACAAATTGTAGAAATGTAATGAAGCAGATTAACATGGCAGTGGCTTTGCCAAAGCCCTGGGCTGAGCCTTCTGATAGCAGCCTCTGGGGCATGCCAGCATCCTGAACCTGAAGGCCTTCTGAACAATTCCTGACAGTGTTGATCATATGGATTATTTATGCTTTTTTCCCCTTTTAGGAAAAATATGTAAGTCATTTTTCCCACCTGAATGCAAGATTTATGTAATGTATTTAATAGACTTGTAATGATGGTATAGACCCTGCCTCCTCCTCCAGTATGGATGTGAGGAATAGCTGAAAACAAATTAGTTGCTGAGAAAATGGATTTTTCTTTTATTTTGGTGGATTAGTGATGATAGGATGTGGCCATTTAAAATAGTTGATATTGTATAAGACGCTCATATTTAAAATTATTTTTGATCATGTGACATTAGCTATGCTAAAGAGTGGAATGACTCAGGAGCTGGGAATTGAATGCAACAGCTTTGCTATTCTGCTGCTTCTCATGCTTTTCCCTAAATTCTATTTTTATTATTATCAAATTAATAGGAAGAAAGCAATGTAGAAATCTTTCATTTAAAAGTCCCAGTTATCATTTAGATGAATTTATAATGAAATTTTGAAATATTTTAAAATTATTTTTGGAAGACTTTATTTTGAAATATCTCATTCCCCCTCTTTTGAAAGAGCAGTGTGTGTGTGTGTGTGTGTGTGTGTGTGTGTGAGAGAGAGAGAGATGCTGGTGGTGGAGGTGGCAGGTGGTGGGGGTGCATCAGGATGTTTCTGTCTTACTCATCATTTTCCTGTAAAGAGGTAGTTGTGCTGTGTCAGAGGTTGTGAAGGCAATGGAGAATGATTTTACAAAATGGTTCAAACCACGGAGGAAAAAATATCATTCTTTTGACATATGGGATCTATAAAGAGATTTAAGTTCCACTTGATTCTATATACATGAAATTTTTTTAGGGAGACAGATTTTTAGCATTTATCTATCTCATTATTTAAAGAAAAACAATTGTGGCTGAGAGAGTAAGTGAAATTCCCAGAGCCACATAATTAGAATCAGAGGCAAGACTAGAACACTGATTGACAGTTTTCAATCTTTCATAGTGGTAACACAGTTTACTTGTAGTGTGAACATATCCAAATGGCATATACCAGGTGTGCTGCTATTGACTCTGTGTATGTGTGTATATGTGTGCTTGTGTGTGTGTCTGGGTAAATTTTATGAAATAGTTTCTTTCAGTGTACATGTTACTCAATAACATATTATATACAGGGTTCAGTTTTCTCAGGCTCTTAACAAGGCATCTAAGAAAACTGAAACAACTATGGAGATTCCCTGTTTCTTAGTATACTCCTTTCCCCATTTGATGAAGTATGTTATTCCACCCTATGCCTGTGAATGATATGGATGGTCACATACTAGCTCACAACTCTATTCCTCCTACTTGATAGAACAGACTATACATATAGTCTATTGTTCCCTACAAGAGCATCCTCTCATGTCCTGGCCTTCCCTTTTTTTCACTTACTGAGCACAGGCCACACCCTACATCTTCAATATCTCAAGGGGAATAAAGAGATTAAAGTGTGTCACTTCTACATATAATATTTTATGGAGTACTACGCATCTACCGAGGACCGTCCATGGTAGGGATTGAGATATAAACAAAGACACATAGTTTGCCTCATAGAGTTTAACATAGAAATGTGCATGTACAGATATTACTATAGCTCAAAATAATATAAACATCAAAATGAAGAATGAAGAAAGGTGAGAAAGTGAATGGGACAGGTATATGACCACCTACCTAGTGCCAGGCACTGTGTTACATCCTGAGATTCAGAATAAGCCAACAGCCACAATTTCTGTCCATGAGGAACTCAGAGCCCAGAGAAAATGATTTTAAGGGGATATGATAGTTAAGGAGATAAATTAGACCTTTAAGAGTGAATTGGGTATGAATAAATAAAAATGCAAAGTTGCTCATTCCAGGCACAAAGGTGAGGCACCTGAATACAAAATAATAGTGAACTCTTGGACATTGTATAGGGAGATTATAAAGTATGGTAATTAATCCAATCTGTTTGAAGCCTACTGGTGTTGTATTCTTTTCCCCTGGGGCAGCAAAAATAAGGGTAATGAATTTGGCTTTTGATGTTGTGCATTTGACATACTAACACATACTCTCACATACAGATTCTCTGTAAGGAGGTGAAAATTTTATATCCAAATATCAGATTAGAAGGTAAAGCTAAATACATGAATGTGTACGAAGCTGTGGCAAGAAATAGGTCACACATAAATGAACATCCATTGGGAATAAAAATGAGTGAAGATGATTGGGATATAACTTTAATATTAGGTGGAGTAAGACAAGTTTGAAAAGGAAATTAATTGATTGTGGAAAAGTAATGGGAAAAATTAGAGTAATAACTGTCAAAGGAGACAAAGCGGGTAAATTGACTATCAATAGCAAACCTATAAAGTGCTTAATAAGAGAATAGGGTAGGAGCTGATGGATTTTATTATTATTAGGTCATGGATAGAATTGAAGAGAAAAGGTTTAGTAGATTCTCAGATATCGGGGCTTGAACTGAGGACTAAATGGGAAATGAGAAAACTGAAAAGTAATTTTAGATTTTAAGATATTCATTTGTGAAAAGACAGAGAGAGAACTTTTTTTTTTTTTTTTTTTTTTTTTTTTGTCTTCAGGGGTAAGGTACTGTTGAGGGAAATTCGATTTTAATTAGAATTGGTGAAACCTCAGCCCCTTCATAAAGTAAGGATATAAAGTCAATAGAGAGAAAGTGAGGAAAGAAGAAACAAAATAAATTAAAATCCTGCAGGAGACGAGAGAGGGAAGGTTCAAGAATATTTTTTCTTTGAGATTGGAAGAAAGAGTAGGAGATGATATGAAGGAAAGCTAATATAACTCACTATAGGTGCCCCATTCTTGGGAATTAACAATTTAATTTCAAATGCATACAAAAACTACCCTTTTACTCCGCCTTCATGTTTTTAGTATCACAATATACCTCTTTTCATATTGTATATTCATTAACAAATTATAGTAGCTATAATTATTTTTAAATATCCTTGTCCTTTGACCTTTTTCTCATAGTTAAATGGTTAACACAACATTATATTACAGTATTAGAATATTCTGAATTTGATTATACGTTTACATTTACTAGTGTGTTGTACATTTTCATGTTACTAATTTGCGAGCTTTCATTTCAGATTAAAGAACTTCTTTTAGTATTTCTTATAAGGCAGGTCTAGTGAATGATCTATCTCAGCTTTTCTTTTTCTGGGCAAGTTTTTATTTCTCCTTAATTTCTGAAGGATAATTTGCTGAATAGAGAATTATTTGTTGCCATGTTTATTTCAGCACTTTGAATATGTCATTCCATCCTTTCCTGGACTGTATGATTTCTGCTGAGAAATCCACTGATTGCCTAATGGGGGTGCCTTTGTAGGTTACAATCTTCTTTTCTTTAACTGTTTTTAGTAATCTGTCCTTGTCTTTAATTTTTGACAGTTTTATTTTAATGTGTCTTAAGGAAGGTTATTTGCGATTGAAATTATGGGATGATCTGTTAGCTTCCTGAAATTGAATGTCCAGATCTCTCCCCTGGTTTGGGAAGTTCTCAGCCATTATTTCTTTAAATAAGTTTTCTCCCCCCTTCTCCCTCTCTTTTTCTTCTGGAACTCCAATAATTCACATGTTGTTTCTTTTTATAGTACCCCATAGATCACATAAACTCTCTTCACACTTTCATTCTCTTTTCTTTATTCTCCTCTAACTGGATATTTCAAGGTTCCTATCTTCTAACTCACAGATTCTTTCTTCTCTTTGGTCTGTTCTAATGTTGATACTCTCTATTGTGTTTTTTATTTCATTTCATTGAAATCTTCAGTTCTAGAATTTCTGTTTGATTCTTTTGTGTGTACTCTCTAACCATCTACAAAAGCTCCCTCATGCTACTGCCTTCAGAAGCCTGCACAAGGAGCTGATTGCAGAGTAGGAACAGCGTATGAGTGAGGAACTCAGGCAAGTTGCAGGAATTCACGGATGATGCTTTCCCAGCAGCTCATAGGTGAATTTCTTGATAGAGTCCACAATGTAATCATCAGGGACCATGTGGATGACTGCCCAAGTCACTGTTCTTTATGTGCTCATAGACTGTGGCTGAGAGGGGCTGGAACTAGTTCATAGGCTTCTATAGGGCCCACAGCTAGTACCAAGGTGTGTTTGCCTATTACCTGATGCACAGGTGCATGAGACAACTCCTGAATCCCTTAGCATATGGTGCTGGATCCATGATTCCCACAGAGTTACTTTTGTTTATAGAAAGATGCCACATTTTTGTTGTTGTGGGAGAACACAAGAAACATTTATGGTGTTGAGATGCTGATGTCATTTCATTAAATCACTAGGATTTCATTAAAATTACCCAGTTTAGCTCTCCTAAAGAGTCTTCATGCATGTCTTCTTCTAAATCTCAGTTTAGATATTTTTTCTTTGCTAAATGCTTAATGTATATCTTTATTACTTTATTTATAGAAAGTCCTGTCTAACATAAGTGCACCAACTTGCTATTAGAAAATGTATCACTTTTCAATTGATCATATACTGAAAAGAATTTCCATTAAATATACTTGTCTTCAATAGGTCCCATGATTCCAGTGAAAAAAATTTTACAATAGTCCATGCTTCAGGAGATATATGTGAACTTTTGTCCTAGTTATATCTAACTCAAATGTCACTTCCTTCATAATGCTCTCTCTGATGTTTTCATATGCAATGTCACATTTTTTCTGTACTTCCATCCTGCAGCTATGTACACTTGTCATAATGTGGACTAGCCAGATATATGTGCACCTGGGTCATCTCTCATGTAAAATTGTGTATTACATAAGGACAGATGTGTCTATAGATCTACCAAGCTATCCAGTACCTACATATGCATAGGAAGTCTTCCATAGGAAGTGAGCCATCTGCTGAGCTCTAGTCATTTAAAACTTCAGTCAAGATACTATTTGAAATTTCTTACTTTCACAACATAACTATGTCCTACTTCAAGAGACTTGTTAAAATAGCTCTTAATAGTCTACTATAATATAATGAGCTTAAATAGCTTTAAAATTTTGTGTTTTAGTAGTACTACCTGGTGATTTATAAAAGGACATGGATGCAGTATATACAAAATTTTCAAAGAAAACTTAAATAGTAAATATAATAGTAGTATATATAAAATAGTAAATATAATTGTAGGGAGATCTCCCCCTCCCCACACACAGACACACGCGCTCGCACATGTAATCTCTATTTCCGAATATCATTCATAAGGAATTCTCTTACTCCATGAGTAAATAAGGTTTATAATCAATAACAGAATTAATCAACAGTAGTCACACAAACACATGTGCCTACACAGACACACACACAGACAAATACCCACACAGTCTTTTCCCTCTAGTCATTATTATCTATCTTTAAAAATGCAATCTAAAAAGTAAAATGACCAAGCTTCTAGAGGAAGTAGTGAAATGTAGCTTGCAGTTCTCTTCTGAAATATCATAATAGTGATGAACACGTATTTTATAGGATGTATCAAATCTTTAATTATAGAATTGTTTGAGACAATACTTTACTCAGCCAGTAAATTTAATCTCTGGTTCTATGTGGTTAATCATTTTTCCCTCAGCTTCTGGTTTCTCAGATTCCTGACACTGGAAAAATTTTGCTCATTATTAAAGACCAGAAAGGGTTATAAATGAAATAAAATATGATTTAGTAAATCAGTATAATGCATTTTACAACTCAAAACATTCTAAGAAGATATGAGTTTATTTTAGCTATATTTAAGTATATAATATCTTAGTTTTTGTAAGCAAATCAAGTATTCTTTACAAGTAACAGAAAAGGACTAACAAAATTGTCAGCAAGGGAAAAAAAATGGAATGTGTTGGTAGGGTATAGGGTAGCTCAAGACATAGCATAAGAAGGGACACATACTGGGATGTTCCAATATATAGGTAGTAAGAACCAGTGGAACATTAGTGATTCTGAAAGTGGGTAACAGAAAACAAAACAAAAAAACTATAACAATAATAATAATAAAAGAAAAAAGTCATTGGGATATATTTTTTACATTTAGTCTTTCAGAGAAGGCATAACAATGCTTTATATCAGGAATTTTATGCGAAGTGCTGCATGTGTTGAAATGTTTGGTGTCTTTTGCCCCAGTGATTCTCTTTCCTTGCATAGCATAAATTTCTTCATGCCCTCATAGCTTAGCAGTGAGAATTGATCTGAGAAGCCTTAATTTTCCTTTAGACTAGCCACTGGTAACTCTGTCAGATTGAATAGAGAGATTAACTTCTCTACTGCATTTCTTTTGAGTTATAGTATAAATTAATGTGTTAGTTTTATACTTAGTGGTTCCTGGAAGGAAGGGGACAGATTAAAAGGAGAGGGTGACAGGCAACTTCAAAAGTACATGGATTATAGTATGTAATTTTCAGTTTGTAAGCTAAGAGCTTTCATGGCCTTTGATGGTAGGCTAAATAATGGCTCCAAAGATATCCATGCCCTAATTTCTGGATTTTGTAAATGTTACCTTTTATGGCAAAAGAGACTGCAAATGTGATTAAGTTAAGAATTTTGAGATGGGAAGATTATCCTGAATTTTCTGGATAGGCCCCAAGTATAATCACAAGAGTTCTTATAAGACAGAGCACCTTATAAGACGGAGCGTCTTATTAAGATTTGTGTGCAAAAGAAGTAGATGTGATGACAGAAGCCAAGAGGTTGGAATAACGCAAGGTAGAGTTCACAGAACCAGGAATGTAAGCAGCCTCTAAGAACTACAAGAGCCTCTGGAGAAAGTATGGCCCTCCCAATACCTGGATGTCAGCCAAGTAAAACTCATCTAACTTCTGACCTCTAGACCCGTAGAAGAATAAATGTATGTTGTTTCAAGCCACCAAGTTTGTAGTAATTTGCTATAGCAGCCATAGAAAACTAATACACTTTGTTATTAAGTATGAAATGACTAGGGCATTCAGTAAATTAAAATCCTTATTGTCAATAACCTGTATTTTTTTCTATGTGAGCCAATTTTTGGTGATTTAAAGGAAGAGAATACATTAAATATTACCAGTGAGCATCTGCTATTTATTCTTTGGGGGCTAACTTGAGAAGCATGCTGTCTACTTTATAGTCAAAAGAAGACTAATTTTCAACATTATCAGTGGCTATCAGGTGAACTTAAGGCATAGTTAGGTTATTCATATTCAACTCATATTTATTATCATTGTCAAATAAATTTGGGTCATTTGTGGTTTGGAGTGGCAAATAGACATGGCAATGAAAGGCCATAGTCACACTTCTGAACAAAATAGGTGGCTTGCAAAATGACGATGGAATACTAGCTGTGCTGGATACACATCATTTGTTCCTCTGCTCTTCTACACCATGCTGTGAGACCTGGGAGGTTCTTTGTTGGCACTGTATCAAGAGGCACCCTTGGCCTGTGGCTTCTGGCTGAGATGGCCAAAGGAAGGTGCTAGCAGGGATTGGAGAGTTGAAAGACAATGAAGTTAGGGTATTTATTTCTCACAGCCCTCCCAGCCAGATTGCTGTAGCCAAGAAGCCCCTAATTCCTCTTGATTGCAGGAATCACTTCCTTCTCTTGCTTCCTACTGCCACTAGCCCTGGCATAGTGTACCATTGCTTTGTTGGTTTTCCTTAACCTTAATGTGCCTTTGTGAAGTCAGTTTTTGTTTTTATCTCTTCAATTAAATTCTCTTGTATCATCTATTTTTTTTGCCAAGAACACAAGCAGACCTCGGAGGTGTTGTGGGTTTGGTTCCACACCACCACAATAAAGTGAACAAGCAATAAGCAAGTCATATGAATTTTTTGGTTTCCCAGTGCACTTAAAAGTTATGTTTACACTACATTGCAGTCTACTAAGAATACAATAGCACTATGTCTTAAAATTTACATAATTTAATTAAAAGATATTTCATTGCTAAAAAATGCTAATCATGATCTGAACTTTCAATAAGTCATAACCTTTTTGCTGGTGGAGGGTCTTACTTTGATGTTGATGACTGCTGACTGATAAAATAGTGTTTGCTGAAGGATGGGGTGGCTGTGGCAATTTTGAAAAATAAGACAACAGTGAAGTTTACCACATTGATTGACCCTTCCTTTCACAAGTAATTTCTCTGTAGCGTGCAATGCTGTTTGATAGGTGTTTACTCAACTTCTTTCAAAATTGGGGTCAGTCCTGTCAAACTTTGTTGCTGCTTTATCAATTAAATTTATGCAATATTCTAAATCTTTTTTTGTCATTTCAATAATTATCACAACATCTTTACCAGGAATATCTTCCATCTCAATAACCACTTTCTTTGCTCATCCGTAAGAAACAACTCCTCATCCATGAAAGTTTTACCATGAGATTGCAGCAATTCAGTCACATCTTCAGACTCTACTTCTAATTCTAGGCCTCTTCCTATTTCCACCACATCTGCAGTAGTTTCCTCTGCTGAAGTTTTGAACCTCTCAAAGTTATCCATGAAGAGTGGAATTAACTTCTTCCAAACTGTAATGCTGATATTTTGACCTCTTTCTAAGATTCAGGAATGTTCTTAATGGCAGCTAGAATGGTGAATCCTTTCCAAGTTTTTAGTTTACTTTGCCCAGATTCATCAGTGGAATCACTATTTATGGCAGCTAAAGCCTTACAAAGTGTATTTCTTAAATAATAAGACTTGCAAGTCTGGATTACTCCATGACCCATGGGCTGCAGAATGGATTTGGTGTTAGTAGATGTGAAAACAACATGAATCTCATTGTCCATCTTCATCGGAGCTCCTGGGTGACCAGGTGCATTGTCAAAGAGCAGTAATACCTTGAAAGGAATCTTTTTTTCTGAACAGTAGCTCTCAAAAGTGGATTTAAAATATTCAATAAACCATGTTGTAATCAGATGTGCTGTCATCCAGGCTTTGTTGTTCCATTTCTAGAGCACAGAGTAAATTTAGCATAATTCTTAAGGACCCTTGAATTTTTCAATATGATGAATGAGCATTGGCTTCAACTTAAAGTCACCAGCTGCATTAGCCCCAAAGAAATTCAGCCTGTCCTTTGAAGCTCTGAAGCCAGACATTGACTTCTCTTCTCTAGCTATGAAAGTCCTAGATGGCACCTTTTTCTTCAGTAGAAGTCTATTTCAATCTACACTGAAAATCTGTTGATTATTATAGCTACTTTCATTAATATGTAATTTTTAATGTAATATTTTGTGCTTATACAATATTCACTAGTGCCTATATTACAATTCACAAAAATCAGATGATTTGATCCTCAAAATGACCCTGAGTTAAATACTCTTATGATGACATTGAAAAGATGAGGCTTCTGAAAAACATAAAGTTTAAATAACTTTATGGTCACATAGCTAGGAAATTTCTAAGCCAAAATTGAATCTAGGGAGTTTGACTACAGAACTGAACTTAGAATTGGTAATAAATTAATTAATGGGCTTTTAAAGATAATCTTGTATTTTTGGTGTCTATATAAGTCCCATAAATAAGACTAAGTATAGACAAAAATAGAATAAGTGGAAACAAGACAGGAAAATTTATTTCATAGGTAATAAAACTAAATAAATAGGACACAGAGATCTGGATTTGGAAATAGTCTGTACATGCATTATGCATACCTAAATGCTTCAGGGAGTCATTCAGTATCTTTTTTTTTTTAACATTTTTTATTGATTTATAATCATTTTACAATGTTGTGTCAAATTCCAGTGTTCAGCACAATTTTTCAGTTATTCATGGACACATACACACTCATTGTCAACATTTTTTTCTCTGTGAGTTATCATAACATTTTGTGTATATTTCCCTGTGCTATACAGTGTAGTCTATTCTACAATTTTGAAATCCCAGTCTATCCCTTCCTACCCTCCACCCCCCTGGTAACCACAAGTCTATATTCTCTGTCTGTGAGTCTATTTCTGTCCTTTATTTATGCTTTGTTTTTGTTTGTTTGTTTCTTTTTGTTTTTGTTTTTTAGATTCCACATATGAGCGATCTCATATGGTATTTTTCTTTCTCTTTCTGGCTTACTTCACTTAGAATGACATTCTCCAGGAGCATCCATGTTGCTGCAAATGGCATTATGTTGTCGGTTTTTATGGCTGAGTAGTATTCCATTGTATAAATATACCACCTCTTCTTTATCCAGTCACCTGTTGATGGACATTTAGGCTGTTTCCATGTTTTGGCTATTGTAAATAGTGCTGCTATGAACATTGGGGTGCAGGTGTCATCCTGAAGTAGATTTCCTTCTGGATACAAGCCCAGTAGTGGGATTCCTGGGTCATATGGTAAGTCTATTCCTAGTCTTTTGAGGAATCTCCATACTGTTTTCCATAGTGGCTGCACCAAACTGCATTCCCACCAGCAGTGTAGGAGGGTTCCCCTTTCTCCACAACCTCTCCAGCATTTGTCATTTGTGGATTTTTGAATGACTGCCATTCTGACTGGTGTGAGGTGATACCTCATTGTAGTTTTGATTTGCATTTCTCTGATAATTAGTGATATCGAGCATTTTTTCATGTGCTTTTTGATCATTTGTATGTCTTCCTTGGAGAATTGCTTGTTTAGGTCTTCTGCCCATTTTTGGATTGGGTTGTTTATTTTTTTCTTATTGAGTCGTATGAGCTGCTTATATATTCTGGAGATCAAGCCTTTGTCGGTTTCACTTGCAAAAATTTTCTCCCATTCCGTAGGTTTTCTTCTTGTTTTACTTCTGGTTTCCTTTGCTGTGCAGAAGCTTGTAAGTTTCATTAGGTCCAATTTGTTTATTCTTGCTTTTATTTCTTCTAGGAGAAAATTTTTGAGGTGTATGTCAGATAATGTTTTGCCTATGTTTTCCTCTAGGAGGTTTATTGTATCTTGTCTTATGTTTAAGTCTTTAATCCATTTTGAGTTGATTTTTGTATATGGTGTAAGGGAGTGTTCTAGCTTCATTGTTTTACATGCTGCTGTCCAGTTTTCCCAACACCATTTGCTGAAGAGACTGTCTTTATTCCAATGTATATTCTTGCCTCCTTTGTCAAAGATGAGTTGACCAAAAGTTTGTGGGTTCATTTCTGGGCTCTCTATTCTGTTCCATTGGTTTATATGTCTGTTTTGGTACCAATACCGTGCTGTCTTGATGACTGTAGCTCTATAGTATTGTCTGAAGTCTGGGAGAGTTATTCCTCCAGCCTCTTTCTTTCTCTTCAGTAATGCTTTGGCAATTCTAGGTCTTTGATGGTTCCATATGAATTTTATTATGATTTTTTCTAGTTCTGTGAAATATGTCCTGGGTAATTGGATAGGGATTGCATTAAATCTGTAGATTGCCTTGGGCAGTGTGACCATTTTAACAATATTGATTCTTCCAATCCAAGAGCATGGAATATCTTTCCATTTTTTAAAGTCTTCTTTAATTTCCTTCATCAATGGTTTATAGTTTTCTGTGTATAATTCTTTCACCTCCTTGGTTAGATTTATTCCCAGATATTTTATTACTTTGGGTGCTATTTTAAAGGGGATTGTTTCTTTACTTTCTTCTTCTGTTGATTTATCGTTAGTGTAAAGAAATGCAACTGATTTTTGAACGTTAATTTTGTAACCTGCTACCTTGCTGAATTCTTCAATCAGCTCTAGTAGCTTTTGTGTGGACCTTTTAGGGTTTTCTATATATAGTAACATGTCATCAGCATATAATGACACTTTTACCTCTTCTTTTCCAATTTGGATCCCTTTTATTTCTTTCTCTTGCCTGACTGCTGTGGCTAGGACTTCCAGGACTATGTTGAATAGGAGTGGTGATAGTGGGCATCCTTGTCTTGTCCCAGACTTTAGTGGGAAGCTTTTGAGTTTTTCACCGTTGAGTACTATGCTGGCTGTAGGTTTGTCATATATAGCTTTTATGATGTTGAGATATGTTCCCTCTATACCCACTTTGGCGAGAGTTTTTATCATAAATGGGTGTTGAATTTTACCAAATGCTTTTTCTGCGTCTATTGAGATGATCATGTGGTTTTTGTCGTTTCTCTTGTTGATGTGATGTATTACACTGATTGATTTGTGTATGTTGAACCAGCCTTGTGTCCCTGGGATGAACCCCACTTGGTCATGATGTATAATCTTTTTTATGTGTTGTTGGATTCTATTTGCTAAAATTTTGGTGAGGATTTTGGCGTCTATGTTCATCAGTGATATTGGCCTATAATTCTCTTTTTTTGTGGTGTCTTTGCCTGGTTTTGGAATCAGGGTGATGGTGGCTTCATAGAATGAGTTTGGGAGTATTCCCTCCTTTTCAATCACCTGGAAGAGTTTGAGAAGGACTGGTATGAGTTCTTCTTTGTATGTTTGCTAGAATTCCCCGGTGAAGCCGTCTGGTCCTGGACTTTTATTTGTAGGGAGGTTTTTAATTGCTATTTCTATTTCCTTTCTAGTGATCGGATTGTTCAAGTGTTCAGATTCTTCTTGATTCAGTTTTGGTGGACAGTATGTTTCCAGAAACTTGTCCATCTCCTCTAGGTTATCCAGTTTGGTTCCATATAGTTTTTCATAATATTCTCGTATGATATTCTGTATTTCTATTTTGTTTGTTGTAATTTCTCCATTTTCCTTTCTTATTTTGCTATTTTGTGCTCTCTCTTTTTTCTTCTTTGTGAGTTTGGCCAGAGGTTTGTCGATTTTATTTACTTTTTCAAAAAACCAGCTTTAGGTTTGGTTGATTTTTTCTGTGGTCTTGTTAATCTCTATTGTATTTAATTCCTCTCTGATCTTTATTATTTCCTTCCTTCTGCTGCTTTTTGGGGCTTTTTGTTCTTCTTTTTCTAATTCATTCAGGTGGTGGGTTAAATTGTTTCTTTGAGATTGTTCTTCTTTTTTGAGGAAGGCCTGTATCGCTATAAACTTCCCTCTTAGCACTGCCTTTGCTGTGTCCCATAGGTTTTGAGTGGTTGTGCTTTCATTATCATTTGTCTCAAGGTATTTTTTAATTTCAACTTTGATTTCCTCATTGATCCATTGTTTTTTCAATAACATATTGTTTAATCTCCATGCTTTCCTTTTTTTCTCCTTTGTTTCTCTGTTGTTGATTTCCAGTTTCATGGCATTGTGGTCAGTAAAGATGCTTGAGATAATTTCTATCTTCTTAAAATTGTTGAGGTTTCTTTTGTGCCCAAGTACATGATCGATCCTGGAAAATGTTCCATGTGCACTTGAAAAGAATGTATATCCTATTTTTGGGGGGTGTAATGCTCTGAAAATATCCACCAAATCTAGTTTTTCTATTGTAGTATTTAATTTCTCTCTTGCCTTGTTTATTTTCTGTCTGGGAGATCTGTCTAGTGATGTTAATGCAGTGTTAAAATCTCCAACTATGATTGTATTCCCATCAATATCCCCCTTTATCTCTGTTAGTAATTCTTGTATGTACTTAGGTGCTCCTATATTGGGTGCATATATATTAACGAGTGTAATATCCTCATCTTGTATCACTCCTTTAATCATTATAAAATGTCCTTCTTTATCTTTCTTTATGGCCTTTGTTTTAAAGTCTATTTTGTCTGAAATCAGTACTGCAACACCTGCTTTTTTGGCTTTTCCATTTGTATGGAATATCCTTTTCCATCCTTTCACTCTCAATCTATATGTGTCCTTCTCCCTAAAGTGGGTCTCTTGTATGCAGTATATTGAAGGTTCTTGCTTTATTATCCAGCCTGCCACTCTGTGTCTTTTGACTGGAGCATTTAGTCCATTAACATTTACAATAATTAATGATAGATGTGTGTTTATTGCCATTTTGAACTTATCTTTGCAGTTGAATTGGTATATCCTCTTTGTTCCTTTCTTCTTCCTTTTGTGGCTTGGTAATTTTCCTTTGTATTATCATGGATTTTATTTAATTTTTGTGACTCCTTTGTAAATTTTTGGCTTGTGGTTACCCTTTTTTGTAAATCTGTCAACCCATTACTATAACTGTTTTTGTTAAACTGATAGTAACATGATCTCAAACCCATCCTACTGTTAAAAAAATTTAAAAAAGAAAGAAAAAAATATTCTATATTTCCCTGCCTCCCTCTCCCACTCTCAGTGATTTGTATGTCTTCTTTTATAATTTCATGTTTACTTTATTTGTAATTCATGAGTTATCACCTTTCCAGTTGTGTGTTTCTCATTTCTGTAGCATCCTGCTGCTTTTCTATTTAGAATAGCCCTTTCAATATTTCTTTTAGCATGGGTTTAGTGTTGCTAAACTCCTGCAGCTTTTTTTTGTCTGTGAAACTCTTTATTTCTCCTTCTATCCTCAAGGATAGCCTTGCTGGAAAAAGTATCCTAGGCTGCATCTTTTTTTCATTCAGGGCTTTGAATATATCTTGCCACTCCATTCTGGCCTGTAGTGTTTGTGTAGAGAAATCAGCTGAGAGCCTTATGGGGGTTCCCTTGTAACTTACTCTTTGCTTTTCTCTTGCTGCCTTTAGAATCATTTCTTTATCCTTGACTCTGGCCATCTTGATTATGATATGTCTTGGTGTGGGTCTATTTGGGTTCTTCCTGTTTGGGACCCTCTGAGCTTCCTGTACTTGGATATCTGATTCCTTCTTTAAGTTTGGGAAGTTTTCAGTCATGATTTCTTCAAAAACCTTTTCAATCCCCTTTGATCTTTCTTCTCCTTCTGGGACCCCTATTATGCGAAGATTGGGACACTTTATATTATCCCATAGGTCCCTTATGCTATTTTCATTATTTTTTATTTGCTTCTCTTGTAGTTCTTCTGAATGGGTGCTTTCTAATGCCCTGTCTTCTAGGTCACTAATTCGTTCCTCTGCATTATCTAGTCGGCTTTGCACAGCTATTAGATCATTCCTCATCTCTGTCAATGAGTTTACCCATTCTACTTGGCTCTTCTTTATAGCTTTAATTTCATTTTTGACATATTTTATTTCTCTAAACACTATCTCTTTTAATTCCTTCAGCAATTCGATCACTCCTTTTTTGAAATCTTGATCTAGTAGGCTATCGATGTCTATTTCGTTGATCTTTCTTTCAGGGGATTTCTCTTGTTCTTTTAATTGGGAAAGGTTTTTCTGCTTCTTCATCTTGCTCATACCTCTTTGGCACTGTGGTTTATGGAGTATCAGTTGTTTATTTTGGTCCTTAAGGATTTTATCTATCTGATGCCTATTTAGGAATAAAACTTAAGAAAAAAAAAATAAGAGAGAGAGAGAAAGAATTTTAAAAGAAGGGAGAAAGAGGGTTTGAAAACAGTGTATAATGAATAATAGAAGAGTGAGTTGAAGCAGAGTATTAATCGGGTTGAGACGTCCTTTTAAAACCTTTACAAAAAAAGGGGGGGGGGATGAATAGATGTATTTGAAACCTGTGTCTAATCAATAGCAGGACATCAAAACCCAAGAGAAATAGAAATGAATTAAGAAGTAAAGATTAAGAGAGTAATAGAAAATAGAACAGGTAAAAACAGATTTAAAAAAAAAGAGGGGGGGTTGTCGGTGTTCTCTGGAGTCTGTGTGCTTTTAATGTGAAGTCTTTCTGTCTTCGTCCTGTTTTGGAAGTTCAGCTTTTTTCAGAGGCCCTCCGTTGGCGCCCTCTTCTGTGCTGCTCCCAGCACCTGTCGGCAAGCAGATCGCGCCTCCTCCTAACACTGGGTCAGGTGCAGCTCTCTGCTGTGGGCGGGCGGGTCGCTGCCCCTCTGGATGCCGCAGTCAGATGTTGCAGACTGGCCAGGTAGGAGGGTGGGTCGTGCCCCCTCCCAGCACCTCGGTCAGGGGCTGTGTTCCTGCCTGAAAGGCGGGGGCCGCTCTCCCTCTACCTGCACCGCCGGTAGTCGCTCTCTGTGCGGCTGCGCGCTCCGCCCTGGTCGGCGCTCCGCAGGTGGGCTCGGGGAAGACCGAGGGACAGCCCTGTCCCTGCTCAGAGCCAAAACCCAGCTCCTTGTTTGTCTTTGTGGTGCAAGTCTCTGAGGGACCAGGATGGAAGGATCCTATCTGCCCCGGGCTGCAGACCAGTCTCAGTCTGGCCTTTGAGGCTGCTAAGCCCTTCGGTGCGGATGCAGGTTTCACCCCCGCCCCCGCCTGAGTGCTCAGCGCGGAGGATATGGCGGCTGTGCCTGAGCCCCGCCTCTCTTCCCCCGAAAACTTTCCCCGGGTTTTCAGAGATGGGGGTGTGCACCCTTCCACCGAGAGCACATCAACCTTGCTGTTTTATGGAGGGCCCAGGTTGTTCTGCCCTGTGCACCCACAGCCACGGCGCGCAGCCCCTTGCGTTCCCCCAGGGCTGCCTCCGTGCAGCCACTTCCATCCTCCGCCCGGCTTGTGCAGCCTGGCCCTGCCGGCGGCTGCCGGCCCGCGCCTCAGGCTGGGTGTCGGGGGGACGCTCTGTGCCCGTTTAACTTAATTCTGTTAGTCAAGGGCTGCTCTGTACAGATCCGAGCCTCGGAATCTCCCCCTCCATCCCGCTGGCCTCTCAGTTGGAGAGGGGAGACCCAGCGAGCGAGCGCCAGTCCTCCTTTGCCGCTCCCTCCCCGTGGGACCCGTCCGGCGCTGCTTTGCCTTTTGTTCTTTCTTTTTTCCTTTTCTCCTACCAGATTTTTGGCGTCTTTATCTTTTGAAGAGGGCGATGTTCTGTCGGAGTTCCACAGGTGCTCTGGTTGGCTGAGTGGGTCTGTAGATGTGGGTCTTGGTGTATTTGTGGGAGAGGGTGACCTGCGAGCGTCCTTCTACTCCGCCATCTTCTCCGTCTCTCCCTCTTCTGTCCAGTATCTTAATTCTTATGAAAAATTGAAGTGAGGACAGCCTTTTTTTCAATACACAAAGAAAACCTTTTATTAATATAAATATATCATATAAATTAATTGAAATAATGTATTTGCTGTCTGATTATTTTTTCAGTGATCAAAAATGGATGAATTAAAGATGAAAAAACTACTTAAATTTCTAAATATCTGTAAATGTAATATCAATAAATGCATTTAACTTATTAATTATCTCCCTGAAAGTACACAATCTTTTTTAATTGACTTTTTTTAATTTAAAAAAGCATCATGCTTTTAAAACAAAAAGATAAAAATTTTATCTGGGAATTTCTTGCTGATCTTCACTTAGGGATGTGTGAGAATTTATTGTTATTCTATCTATACAAATTGGAGAAGAAAATTACAGCCATTTTTAAATAACCCCTTAGTGTCTTCTATCTGCCCTTCCTAACCTTTATACTCAAAATTCTCTTCCCACTTATATCTGGTAATAAAAAGTCTTTCTTCCATGAAATTTATGAAATTCTTTATGACATGACATAGACTCTGACAATGCTGTCTGATCTGCATAATACTTATTGGACTGATGTGTGATAACATCACTGAGTACTCTGTATCAAGGGTCAGCAAACTATGGTCTTTCATAGCCTCTTTTATTTAAAATAATTGGGAAATAACGAAAAATACTTTGTGATATGCAAAAATAACATGAAATTTGAAGTTTAGTGTCCATAAATAAAATTTTATTGGAGTGTCTGTGCTTATTTCTTTATATATTGTCCATGCTACAGAGACAGAGTTGCATAGTTGGAACAGAGACCACACACCCCACGAAGCCTGAAGCATTTACTAAATGGCCCTTTTACGATCTGAGTTGCAGACCTCTTGGCATATATACTCATGGTGCACTATAATTGCAAAGTACAGATGTTTGACAGTATTTAAACTTCTTGATGAATGATCTTATACAGTGAAATGTGCCGGTATATGTACCTTATAGATATAATCTACTAATTTTACCATTTTTAGTTGATTCTTTTAGCTTTTCTAGGTGTATAATTTTGTCTGTAAATAATTATGGTAATTA
This sequence comes from Camelus ferus, assembly GCF_009834535.1. Taxonomy (NCBI): domain Eukaryota; kingdom Metazoa; phylum Chordata; class Mammalia; order Artiodactyla; family Camelidae; genus Camelus; species Camelus ferus. Next base: position 40,541,310 of record NC_045700.1, read on the forward strand.
TATCTACTTTTTCCCAATACTTCTAACCAGTGCTTCCTCTATTTACTTCTAACTGTTGTTTTCTTGTAATTGCTATTAGCAGATTATCCTGGAAAAAATTAATAGTGAAACTTTCTGGCTTTTTCCTTACCTTGATAAAAATATTTTAATATTTCATCACTAAAATAGATTTATATCAGTATCCATAGTGATATAATTGTCTTGATGTAATTTTGATTCGAGACAGACATTATCATGTAAGGAGGCTTCTTTTATTTCTCTGACAAAAAGCATTTATAATAATTTATGAGTAAATGTGAAATTTATTAAATGCCTTTTTAACATCTGGGTATAGTTCATATTCTTTATTGATCTATTGATATAATGTATGTCATGAATATACTTTCTAATATTATACCATTTTTGCATTGCTATTTTGGATGTTGTTTGGTGTGTTATTAAGTAGCTAATGAATTTTATTTAAGATTTTTATATCTGTATTCATTGGTGGCATTGGTTGTTGATTCCATTTTTTTTAAATTAAAGTATAGTCAGTTTACCATGTGTCAATTTCTGGTGTACAGCATAATACATACATATACATACATATATTCATTTTCATATTCCTTTGTCATTATAGGTAACTACAAGATGTTGAGTAGAGCTCTCAGTGCTATACAGAAGAAACTTGTTTATCTATTCAATTCTATTTTTGATAGTTTTACTATCAAGTTTATACTTGTTATTTAAGTTTTTGAGTAATTTAGTATTTTTCTATGCTTTGAGTTAGTTTAAAGATGTGGAAATAAAGTGTTTCTAGAAAATGTCAGTATTTATTTTCTAGAAGACATAAATAACTCATCTGTAAAAAAACACCTTGTTATTTTAAAGCAGTTTTACATATTTTTCAACTCATTGTCTTATAATTTGCTTAGTCAAGTTTTCTACTTATAGCATTTTGACAATTTCACTTTCATACAAGTTATCCATTTCACAGAGAATTTCAAAGATTTACAAATCTTGAAGTAAGTTGTATAAGTTTAATATATTGTAATCAAAGAATGTGGGTTAGGTCTACAAATTCTACCTTCTAGAGGTCATTGAGAAGGACTTTTTGTTTATTTAATTGCTTATTTATTGCTTGTTTCTTTGTTACTGTGCAATTGATCAGTTTAAGAAATTATAAAACACATTTTTCTCTGTATAGTACAAGGTTTTGTACCTAGTTATTAAAATAACGGTAATAATTATTTTATTCAAATCTTCAATGCCTTTACCTTGACTTTATACTTAATCTGTTAAAACTGAGAGAAATGAATTGATGTCTTTTACAACTGTGTTGAATTATGTTGAATTTCTAGCAGTTTTGCATAATGATGTACTACTGTTAACTTCACAAATTTATGACTAGTATAACTTTATTGAAGGATTTACCTTTATAAATATACAATTACCTTATTCATCCTTTTAAGTTATTTTTGCCTTGAAATATATTTTATCTCAGACAACACTGCAAAACCTACAATTTTATTTGTATTTGCCCAATATATTTTTGCCCATTTTTTATTTTTAATTTTGGCAATTTGTTCCATGCTTCTTTTAAATAAACAGCATCTTTTCAACTTTTGCTTTATTATCTAATTTGGTACTTTTTGTTGTTTAATATGAATAAACCAATTCACAATTTATTAGCATAAATTTTAGGTATATTTGGTCTTTTTTCTGTTAACTTGTTTTGTGGTTTCTACTTTTATTCTTTATTATTTTTCCTGATTTACTTATTGGACTATATCAACTAAAGTTTTTTACTTCTTTCTTTTTTTCTCCCTCTTTTTTTTTCAGTTATTTGGAATGCATATACAGCCTGTTTTTATTCCATTATATTAAAAGAAATTATCAGCATCATGAATGAAACAGTACCTATTAACTATTCCCCCATAAGATAAAAATATTAAATTTCCTTCTCTGTCCAACTATTTCCAAGTTTTTAAAAAACATATAATCTGGTATTTTACACAAATTTAAATAAATGTTCTTAATAAGTATATTGTTTTATATCTATGTTAACAACAGTGATTTAATCATAGTCCTATGGTTTAATTCTGTGTCCTGAGAGTTCTTTCATATTACAATTTCCCCCATTTTTTCCATCAGTTTTCTGTAGAACTGAAGTTATCTTAAAACTGTCTTTTCATGAAGGATACATTGTTGATATATTTTCTTACCTCTTGATGTGTGAGACTGTTTTCTCTAATGCCCTCATATAGGAATGACAGTTTCAGTTGGTATGCAAATATTTTTCTATATAAAGTCTTATTCTTTTATTCTCTGACATTTAATAAGAGTAAGGTAAGATAGAGCTAGAACTTTGCTGATGTCTTCCCCTCATTGGAAACTAACCATTTTTTTTTTCCTACTAGAAATTTGAAAGATTTATATCTTTATCTTTTAACCTTCTTGAGCTTAACAGGTTATATCCAAATTTGGGTTTATTTTCATTAATGTACATGTTATTTGCTGTTCCCTTCTGATATACAGACTTTTGATATAAAGATTCCATTCTTTCTTGAAATTAGAAATTGTCACAAGTGCCATATTTGCTTTAGTTTCTCCTGAAATTGCTATCTTTAATTATAACACCTTGTGGGCTTTTGCCTCATACATTTTTAATATTTTTAATAATCATTTCTATCTCATTTTCTTTTCCTCTTAAATCTGTAGACATTCTTGAGTTTGTCTTCTATTTAAGGGATTTAATTTTCAGCATTTTCAAATCTGCTGTTTATTGTTTATATTGTATTTATGAACTTAGCTATTTTTGGAAGTATCCTTGCAGTTACCAGTTGGCCTCTCTTGTTGTCAGCTTTACTTTCATATTTAAGTTGTCCTGTTAATCTTAATCAGAGTGTAGCATTAGCATGTTCTCTTAAGCTTCTTGAAGTAATTCTGTAAGGAGATATATGCACCACTTATTACAAACATACACCTTATTTTTAACAATATGTCTGGTGATTTTTCTCTGCTATTTATCCTTACAAAGAAAATTCTGTGCTGTATGATATTGGGATTTGTGATGGTTCTATCAAGTATTGTTGGTTTCCTGTATGTATCTAAAAATATTTTAGGCAGAAGAGAAAGTTTTAAATTCCCAGTTGTTATAACTTTTCCATTAGAAAGGTCCAGTGGCCCCCCAAAATAAGTGCTAATTACAGCAGGTACTTGTAGGTTTGGCAACAAGGACAGAACTTGGGGAAGTAAGGCATTGTGTCCTGAATTCAGTTGTCTTCATGGGGAGCAGCATTCCTTCCTGTTCTTTGTCTGCAACTGTTGTCAGCTCCACACAGATTTTGCCATCTAATGAGCGTCTCAGAAATATTGGTGAAATCTGTAGTGTCCTATGATTGCTGCAAAACCTACTCTTCCTCCAACCTTTGCCACAGGTTGCAGCAGTGATTAAGCTGTTCTACAGGTACATCTTTCATTTATTTCTGAGTGAAAACTGATCTTCCTTATGCCCACAGTGCTGCATATGTTTGGCTTTCCTTCGTTCTGCTGCTGCTGGACTGTGTCTAGAAAAAGACACTCAATGACATATGAAGATCTGTCTTCCTAGTTTCCAGCAATAATACATATTTTCCCTCCTCAGCTCATTTCAAAGTATGCAATGCTCTTTTCACTTATATCTGGCAGATGAGAGGGTGGTGAATAGGAAAGAGAGGAATTAGATGTCTGTGATTGAGAGACTATTTCACCCAAAGTAAATGCCTTCAAATCCTAAGATTATTCATGAATAAAGGAAAGAGATACAATAGAAGTATTCACTGAATTTAATAAATATGTAGTTTTATTTACTTATCAGAAAACAATTCCTATTTTTATCATTCAGTTCAAATACCTTTTGTTCCCTTTCTTTTAAAAAACCTCATAGTCTTTTCTATTCTTTAGTGATAATAAATCATTACCAGTGAAAAGAGGACTGGACTGGGAGTTAGAAAAACAGAGCTCTGGTCCCAGATCTGGTACTAACTACCTATACTCTTAAGTTCTATAAGCTTCAATTTTATCAACATTAAAATGAAAAATGAAAGGGCTACATTTTCTCTGAAGTGCTGTATAATTCTTCTAGTCCACATTAATAGAACCATTAATGATGATGTGTTTAAAATACTATAGAGTAAACAAAAAGGATGGGCGAGGTTATTTCCTTGTTTAGAAGATGAGAGGTTGCTCAGCACTCCAGATCTGGAATACTATTGAAACAGAGAAGTTATGCAGTAGGTAAACAGTGTGCTGTAAATGATTTATCCTTGGCTGTGCCCTGCTTTCTCTGTGCTATTGATTTTGTATTGTTTGCAGAAATAAAATATGCTGAACTACCTCAAGTTGGGGTACATCTATTAGATGAGAGTGATTCGGGGAATGCCTCACGTGAACCTCTTTTGGCTGCAAATGATCTCTAACAGAGAATATTGCTGTGGTTCCATTACCTCATCACATACCTTGCCTGAGCATCCCATCACTTTATCACTTTGCCTCATTGTATGTAATGTTGAATGTGTTTTAGTTGTTTGAAAAAGAGAAAAGGGATGATCTTTCAGTCTTACTAAAGTGTTGATTTGTAACAAATAGTAATTTACTACCACTATGACTGCTTCTCTGGATATTGCTTATTCTGTACAATGAAAAGTGGCTTTTGAGTACTTTGGTTATCTCTCAAATGGAATGGCCTGTATTTTTTTAACTGTTAATTAATGAAGAATATTGCAAGTGAAAAAAAAAGTTGCAACTCAAAATCTTAAAGACAACTAGTGTTTTATCCAGATGTCTATCCTGTTTTTGGAAATGGTAAAAAGATACATACTGTGGTTTGTAAAATACCAATGTCTGGACATTTTGCTTTTCTATGTATGTGTTTTATGTCCATGTCCAAATGATTGGGACTCTTTTAGCATGCTCTTCCACCTTATCCCTTAGTAATAAAGCTGCCTTTTGTAGAATTTTAAATTATTAGTGGCTTTTAAAAAATATTATTGGCCTCTTTGGTGAAGCTTTAATTCAACTTTCCTTTGAACAAAAATTCCATTATTTACTTTTTACATTGATTAATTGTTTAAAATATCAGAATATTCTTTCTTAATACTGTTTTCATTTTCTGCCAGGGTAACAAAATTTAAATAAAGGAAAAAAGTTATTTTTTCTTACATTTCTTTTTACTATAAATTTTTTATATTTCATTTTAGTTAAAAATGAATCTAATTTTTCAACTCCCTTTTCTGGAAGATTATGATTTTATTCCTTATTATAGGAAAAACAGTCTATAATAGTCTAATGAACTGTGGAAATATTCACCTACTCTTGAAAAGCATATATATTTTGTATTAACAAAGGTTATTAATAAGCCATTCAAACTTCACTCACTTTTTTCCTTTACAAAATACTAAGAAATATTCATTCTTCCCTGCCCTACCCTCACCTTGCAGTTCAATTTCCAGCTGACTTGGCTTTATTCTTGCAAAAGATTCCTTGCTAATATCCTTGATTTTAGACTTCCTCTTCTCCAACATCTCAAGGCTGAATAATTTTTCTTTAATACAACTTTCATTCTTTTTTTCACTGTAAATTTCGGATGGTTTCCCATGCAATTAGACTTCAAAGAAGATGAAGATTAGGGAGGGCTGGGAAAACCAGAGAAGGTGTCTACCCCCTGTGCATTAAGTCCTCCAGACGAGAACCTTGGAGTCATCTTCAGCTTCTGCAGCTCTCTTTCACTGCTGTGAAAACTTCAGGTTTTACTGAGGCAACCTCAAAAATGGTCAAATCATCCCTCCTTATCCCATTGCTTCTGCATCATTTTGGTATTCATTGTCTTTCATCTGGGCTCTTACAATTGCCTTTTATCTTATCTCCTGCCCTAAAAGGCTTCACACTCCAGACCTCTTCCATACTATCAGAGAAATATTTAAGAAATAAACCTGGTTGGGTTTCTTTTCTGAATAATGTTCCCCAAGGATTCCTTTTTTCTTTGTGTAAAATCCAAATTGCTTAACTTGCACATGAACTTCACCCATGGACTTTTTTTCCCTCTTTTTTTAATTGAAGTATGGTCAGTTTACAATGTTGTGTCTATTTCTGGTATAGAGCATAATGTTTCAGTCATACATGTATATATTCCTTTTAATATTCTTTTTCTTTATAGGTTGCTACAAGATATTGAATATAGTTCCCTGTGCTATATAGTATAAACTTACTGTTTATCTATTTTATATACAGTAGTTAGTATTTGTAAATCTCAAACTCCTGATTTTCCCTTCCTGTCCCTTCTCCCGTTGGTAAGTTTGTTTTCCATGTCTGTAAGTCTGTTTCTGTTTTGTAAATAAGTTCATTTGTGTCTTTTTTTTTTTAACCACATGTAAGTGATATCATATAGTATTTTTCTTTCTCTTTCTGGCTTACTTCACTTACAGTGACAATCTCCAGGTCCATCCATGTTGCTGCAAATGGCATTATCTTATTCTTTTTTAATGGCTGAGTAGTATTTCATTGTATAAATATACCAGAACTTCTTTATCCAGTCATCTGTTGATGGACATTTAGATTGTTTCCCTGTCTTGGCTATTGTAAATAATGCTGCTGTGAACATTGTGGTGCATGTATCTTCTCAAATTAGGGTTCCCTCCAAATATATGCCCAGGAGTAGGACTACTGGATCATATGGTAAGTCTAGTTTTAGTGTTTTAAGGAATCTCCATACTGTTTTCCATAATGGCTGCAGCAAACTACATTCCCACCAACAGTGTAGGAGGGTTCCCTTTTCTTCACACCCTCTCCAGCACTGATCATTTGTGGACTTTTTTAATGATGACCATTCTCATTGGTGTGAGGTGGTACTTCATTGTAGTTTTGATTTGCATTTCTCTGATAATTAGCCATAGTTAGCATTTTTTCATGTGCCTGTTGGCTATTTGTCTTCATTGGAGAATAGATGTTTAGGTCTTCTGTCCATTTTTGGATTGGGTTGGGTTTTTGGCTTTTCTGTTAATAAGTTATCTGAGCTGTTTGTATAGTATAGTCTAGAAATTAAGCTCTTGTCAGTCTCATCATTTGCAAATATTTTCTCCCATTTCATAGGTTGTCTTTTGTTTTGTTTATAGTTTCCTTTGCTGTGTAAAAGTTTGTAAGTTTAATTGGGTCCCATTTTTTTTCTTTTATTCCTGTTGCCTGGTAGAATGCCCTAGGAGAATATTCCTGAGATTTATATCAGAGGATGTTTTGCCTAGGCAGTTTTTAGTGTTTGTCTTATGTTTAAGTCTTTAAGCCGTTTTGAGTTTATTTTTGCTTATGATGTGAGGGATGGGTCTAACTTCATTGATTTACATGCAGCTGTCTAGCTTTCCCAACACGACTTGCTGAAAAGACTGTCTTTTTTTTTTTAATTGAGGTATAGTCAGTTACAATGTGTCAATTTCTGGTGTACAGCATAATGTCCCAGCCATACATATACATACATATATTTGTTTTCATATTCTTTTTCATTAAAGGTTATTACAGGATATTGGATATAGTTCCCTGTGCTATACAGAAGAAATTTGTTTTTTATCTGTTTTTATATATAGCTAATATTTGCAAATCTTGAACTCCCAAATTTATCCCTTCGCATTGCCTTTCCCACAGTAACCATAAGATTGTTTAATATGTCTGCAAGTCTGTTTCTGTTTTGTAGATGAGTTCATTAGTATCTTCTCTTTTCTTTTTTTAGATTCCACATGTGAGTGATATCATATGGTATTTCTCTTTCTGGCTTATTCACTTAGAATGACAATCTCCAGGTCCATCCATGTTGCTGCAAATGGCATTATTTTTTTTTTGGCTGAGTAGTAGTCCATTGTACAAATATACCACAACTTCTTTATCCAGTCATCTGTCAATGGACATTTAGGTTGCTTCCATGTCTTGGCTATCATATATAGTGCTTACTCTGTCTTTTCTCCATTGTATATTCTTACCTCCTTTGTTGAAGATTATTTTGATGGTAAGACTGTGTTTATTTCTGGGCTCTCTATTGTGTTCCATTGAACCATATGTTTTTGTGCCAGTATCACACTGTTTTTGTTACTGTAGCTCTGTAGTATTGTCTGAAGTCTTTGGAAGGTTATTCTTCCAGCTTCATTCTTTTTCTTCTGTATTGCTTTGGGAATTCCATATAAATTTTAGGATTATTTGTTCTAGTTCTGTGAAAAATGGCCTGGGTAATTTGATAGGGGTACCATTAAATCTATAGATTGCTTTGGGTAGTATGGCCATTTTATCAGTATTAAATTCTTTCAATCCAAGAGCATGGGATATCTCTTCATTTCTTTAAATGATCTTTCATTTCCTTAATCAGTGTTTTATAGTTCTCTACATATAAGTCTTTCACCTCCTTGGTCAGATTTATTCCTAAGTATTTTATTTTATTTTTTGATGCAACTTTAAAAGGGATTTTTTTTTTTAGTTTCCTTTTCTGATAGTTCATTATTAGTGTAAAGAAATTCAACTTATTTCTGTATGTTAATCTTGTATCCTGCTACCTTGCCGATTTCTTTTATCAAGCTCTAGTAGTTTTTGTGTAGAAACTTTGGGGTTTTATATATATAGTATCATGTCAGCCACATATAGTGACAATTTTACCTCTTTGGATCCCTTTTATTTCTTTTTCTTATCTGATTACCATGGCTAGGACTTCCAATAGAAGTGGTGAGAGTGGGCATCCTTGTCTTGTTCCAGATTTTAGCAGGAAGACTTTCAACTTTTTACCATTAAGTATTATGTTGGCACCCCATGAACTTTATACTCCAGCATGAGGTTCTACTGGGTATAAAGCCTGGGGAGATGACAGTAGTCACAGTCTGACCTGGTCATAGCAGACCTAAAATAAAATTTTGAAATCTTAACGCTGTAGAAGGAAATTGATTCGTAACTCGCATTTTACAGTTTACATAGATGATTTTAGTGAACATGCATAGTTAAGAACTTGGACTCAGACATTAGGTTGCCCCAAACAAATTCTGGCTTTTCTAGTTACTAATCTGTCCTTGAGTGAGAAATAAATCTCTGGGTTTCCTTGTGTAAAATAAGGTTACTAATTATTACTATCCCATAGGTTATTATGAAGATTGAATTAAATAATAAAGTGTACATGTGAAACATTTAGAACAATACTTGGCCTTAGTAAGATTTCAACAAGTATTAGCTTTTGTTGACTATCCAAAAAAATGTTGGTTATTTTGATGTTCCATTGTGTACATTTTCGGAGAATTCAGATAAAAATTTTTTCCTAATTTTAAGCCTCATTTGACCTCACACAAAGACATCATATTCTCTTTTATGTAAGTGGGAAAAGAATTTCTAATAGTGAGAAATATTATATGTATATGAATTATTACCTAAATTTAAATGTTACTTAAAATTGTCTCCATAATTTCTCTATTTTTATTATTGTAGTATCTTATTTCTTTTGTAAACAACCCACAAAATCCATTTCTTATCAGTGATAATTTAAATTACCTTATTATTCTGTCCTAAATTTTCCAGTCCAAACTCTTTTCTTCTTTTTTTTTTTTTTTTAACAATATCTGGCATAGGACGTAACTCAAAAGATTGAGGTAATCAGGCGAATTTGATCTCTGTTGTTAACCTTAATTTAACTGTATTTTCATCCATTTACTCTGACTTTTCCCCATACTTAATGTTATTCTTCTTGATTTCAAGGCTTAATGATATCTTCTTTGTTCTTGACCCCATACTATCCTCATATTCACAGAGAAAGTCCCCTTAAGCAAGTACTCTCTCCATCTCTGTAATTTCTTCCTCGTCATTAACTACTTTTGTTCTGCCTTCAAGCAAGCATAGCTCTCTCTTATAGTGAAAGATGAGCTCCTTGGTTCTATTTTGTCACTGTTTTTCTTCCCTTAAAGTGAATTTCTTAAACAAGTTTTGTGCACCAAATTCCTTTATTTATTTATAACCTACTTGTTGCTATTCACTCTTAATTACCATACTATAATTGTCATCTTAAGTATGTATTAACATTTTTGTATTAATATTTTATAATACATATTTTTCTTCTTGACATTTTATTTTCCTTCTTAAAAGCTTCATCAAATTGCACTGACCTTTGGCATTCTATTTGACACTATCTCTACTTTCACCTCTATTATCCTTCTCCTTCCCTGATTAGATCTGCAAGTTGATCTAGGCAAGAACTTACACTCCAGCCCAACTGATCTTCTCATTTGCTATTGCCCTGAGCTGCCTTGTTTTCACTTGAAAGTCAGAATCAAGCCCTGCTTGGCACTGGACCTTTGATTATGATTTCCCTCCCAACAGGAATATCCTCTTCTTCTGGCCCAGCCTTTAAAGCTCAGCCTAAATTCTACCTCATTTAAGAAGCTTTTGTTTATCACTTCAGCCCTCAATTCCTTTAACCTTTTTATGAACAGCAAGGGATATAAAATAAATTCTTCTGTGGGGAGAGTGAAAATACTTGCACTCTTGCATCTTTTGTGTATTTGCTGTGGCCAGTGACATAGGCTTACTCAAAACTTACCTTCTTCATCTATAAGATGAAGTAGTCATACTTTCCTGATCTACCTCTTAGGGTTGTTGTAAGTGATAAATAAAATAATGTATATAAAAACTTTTTATAAAATTTTAAAAACAAGTGTCACAAACAAATAATATACTGCCTTGTTAGTTGTATTGTTTTTGTACATTGTCCTCTTATGCTGTTAATGTATTCAGTGTTGTCATTTAAATTTCTGTGTGTTTATTTGGACTACCTAATTAAGTTCTGAATTCTTTGAGAGGCAAGGAGTATTAGTAGTGATATGAGCAAAGGCCCCAAAAGAGCCAACTCCCAGTTGTCTTAGAGCTACTTATCTTAGATGCATCATTGGGCTTGTACTCCCCGCTAAAGTGTGAATCTATATCAGAGGAACTATATTCTTATCTTGGCCACATGGAGATAGTAAATTGAAGATACCGGATAAGAACTCTCTATCATCTGAAAGAGGGTCAGCAAGACAAGCGAACAAGATGGTTGGCTTGTTTCAGCTTACCCAGATCTGGATAGGTGTAGTTACACAGACTTGTTGGAAAACAGGAAATAGAGGAAAAGCACCAGGGGCTTGAGCTCATCTAATTTTCTTTAGTTGAAATATAATTTGCACAAAATAAAATATAAATTAGTTTGAGTCTTGACAAAATTATTCCCTGAGTAACCACTGTCTTCATCAAGATGTAGAACATCTCTGTCTCCCCAGTGCCTCTTCCCAGTGCAGTTCCTTCTGCTGCCAGAGACAAGCACTGTTCTAATTTCTGTCACCATAGCTTAGTTTTGCCTGATCAAAAACTTTACATAAATGAAATCATAAAGTATGTAGTGTTTTTTTCTTGGCTTCTTTCACTCAATGCAATTTTTTGGGGTATATTCAGCCATTTTGTTGCATATATATAAGCAGCTTATAACATTTTGTTGTTAAGTAATACTCCATTAGATAAAAACATCTTTACTTTTCATTAGCCTACTGATGGACACTTGAGTTGTTTCTGGGTTTTAGCTATTATGAAAGAGGTGCTATGAACATTCTCATGTAGATCTTTTTGTGAGTATATATTTTCACACTCTTGAGATTATCAGCAGACTGGATAAAAAATAAGATCCAATGATATGATGTTTTTAAGAGACATATTTTAAGTATAGTAATACAGACAAATTGAAAGTAAAAGAATAGCAAAAGATATAGCATGTAAACACTAAGCAAAAGAAAGCTGATATGTCTATATTGATATCAGTTAAGTAGACTTCAAGACAAGGAATAAAAATGGTTCTTCAATAACAGATAAAAATGGTCATTTCATTGGTATAAAAGGTCAGATTTGTAACAAGACATAACAATCTGAAATAGAAGAAAAAAGTGACAGAACTAAAGTGAGAAATAGACAAATGCACAATTATTGTTAGAGGGTTTTAACAGTTTCCCTCAGTAGTTGATAAAACAAGTAGAAAAAACTTACAAGTATATAGGAGACTTGAACAGTATCATCAATTATCAAACACGAGGATCCAATTGGCACAAAGAATATTAACACTCAACTACAGAATATACATTTTTTTCAATTGCACATGGAGCTTTCACCAAAGACCATATGCTGGGCCATAAAATAAGTCTCAATCTATTTGATAATTTGGCTACAATAGAATTAAATTAGAAACCCATAACAATAAGATAGCTAGAAAAAGCCCATTTTGGGGGGATATTAAGCAACACACCTTTAAATCAATCTATGAATCAAAGAAATCATAAGGAAAATTAGAAAGTGCTCTATACTGAATGACAGAATACAACATGTTAAAAGTCTATGAGTTTATGCCTTGTAACTATTATGTTGTCTCAGGAACTGAGTAATCAAATTAACATTACATTTTCTTCAGAAGAATTGGGGAAGGGCATCGGCAGAAACGCAGACTAAAGGCTGAGGATTATAGAGATCATGCCCACCATCAACCAGTGTTTTTATTCTACTACAGTTATAATTGAGTTACTCTATCTTGGTTGAACTAATAGGTAAATATCCTTTCAATGTAAATAAGCAGAATGCTAAATAAATGTTTTGGCAATTTTCCCCTGATAAATCCCATATAGGGATGTGTATGGTGCTTCTATTTCCATCCAATGAACCACTAGCAGAAAGAGTCTAGACAGTGTTAATATTAACAGAGATTATAACTAAAGAGTAAGTTAGATGGTGATTAAAGAGTTGAATAGACAACCGAGGAAAGTTGTGAAATCTCTGTGCTGAGTTCTGCCATCTGTCTCTGATTTTAGTTCACTCCTTAATGAATATAAGTAGTCTGACTAAATGATCTCTTGGGAGGCCCCCTTCCAAACACCAAACCTATCATTTTAATTAACATTGGTTATTGTGCCAATACAAGGGGTTTAATTCTAAATCTAAGTGATATCTTCTAATTTACAATTTTTTTTCTCTGGAAGAACATTTTCTTTACAGAACTCAAATCATTCTCTCTCTCTCCCTGTGTGTGTATGTTTTAGGAGAAACCAAAAGAAAATTCAATTTGCAATTTGTGACCATGATTTGAACTTTTAAAAAAAGTCTGAGTCATTTTTTGCCCTTTGATAATTTCCAAGTGATGAGGCTCCTTTTACAGATCAGCCCTTGCTTTTAATGATTTCAGTATATTTTGTTTGGTTGGAAGTGAGACAAATAAATAGGAAATGTCATTCATGGATATGAGTCTAGAAATGAATATGTAGAAGGCAAATGATCACTTTATTGTGGGGAGATGATGTGTTTTCCTGAGTCTTTTGCCCTTTTCCCTTCTCAAGCCTGCTGTTTTTCCTGCTTAGTTTGCAGATGAAACTAGTACAGCAATATGGTGGGATGGAAATCACATGATCTGACATATGTGGACTTCTGCATCCATGTGCATGGATAGAAAGCTGTTCAAAATCTAACCATCTTATAAGTTCTAACCGTAATTTTATAATTCACATACATGGAGTTATATAGGGAAACTTTTAAATACAGAATGCAAGAGATCATTTCTTTTTCTTTAAAATATTCTTTCTCCATTCATTTCTACAGGCAAATTTGATATTTTAGTAAAATTAAGAAAAAGAAGAAAATGAATAAGCAATGTTCTAATGCTTTACAGTTCAAAAAATGAGTTGCTTTAAATAATCTGAATTCATTCCAACAGCAACCTTATGGATTTGATCAGGACAGGAATTATCCTTGTTCTAAAGGGAGGGGGAAAAAAAGAAATAGAGAGAGAGAGAGAAGGGAGGGGGGAGAGAGAGGGAGGACGGCTCAAGCTGTTAAGACTTAAGGGCAGAGTGGCTAATTCTCTATTTGTTCTCTCTAAAATGTATTAGGAGTGATTAGAAGTCAGGAAATAAGCTAGTGAAGGGAGCTGCCAACATGTTGAATAGACAAATGCATTACCAGCACACTTTTCACACATAAAAAAAACTCGAAGTTTTGTAGTAATACCTGTTTCATAGCTGTATTTTTAATTGGTGCTGTATTTTTAATTGGTCTATTTTAAAACTGCATCATGGTCCAAAAGAGTATCCCTTTTCTAATCTTTTAAAATTTCAATAAATGTTTCTAGGCATTGAGGATAGGCAACATTTTGCTTTGTTTCTCTGACACTGAGCTGTTTCTAGCCACTAAATTTGGCTCCTGTACTCTCCATATCTATTCTTAAGGCCGTTCTTGGGTCCACCCTGCAGACAGCCATCCAGGTTTAGATTTTTTTGAGCTGCCAGGCATGGCTATCCTGCTTTTATTATCCCCTTTTTGTGCTCAAGCTAAGGACATTGAGTGGCAGTGAGCTTTCCTTTATTTCTGGTATGATTGTTGCTTCTCAGGGTCTGGCTTGGACTCTGATCTTGACATTTATGTCACAGGTGTCCCCGGTGAAACTGCTGGGAAACCAGATGGCAGGCCTAACTGAGGTTGGCAGCATCTGCTGGTGTACTCACTGTCCCTGCTACCTGCTCCACTTTCTTCTTCCTGTTGATGTGGTATTGCCTTGTACTGTCGTTTCCTTTCAGTGTTATTTACCTTCCTATATAGGGCTTTCCAAATGTGAATACCTTTCTGTAACTCTTTTGATGCATTTGCTCTGCTTGGAACCCTATCATCCAGGAAGGCTCATGACGTGGCTGTCTTCCTTGAATCCTTCAGGGCTTTTGCTTAAATGTTACTTCCTCAGCAAGACTTTCCTTGACTACTCTATTAAAATTACAACACAGCCTTCTTCTCCCTCACCTCTTACACTGTTTTTTTGTCTCTCTCTCTCTCTTTGTTTCCTACATTATCTTTCTCCATAGCAATTACCATCACCTGCTATATTCTATGTTTAATTTTCTTGTGTATTATCTATATTACTAAGGTACATAGAATATAAGATTCATGAGGGTAGAGATTTGTCTGTTTGGTTACTTGTTGTATTAGAAGCATCTGGAAGAATGCTGGTCTTTAGTGAGCACTTAAAAAAATCTTTGTTAAATGATAAATTGGATTGTAAATTGCAAAAGATCAGTCTTCTAGCTTTATATTTAGTTTTATTTGTTCTGATTCACACAATGCAATTTGTAAGAACTTGAAGGGCATAGGGAAAAATGGAATAAGTAACATCTTCTATATGTGTTGGGTATTTTACTTACCCTCTATAATCCTTACTATAATCCAAGTACTTTGTTCAAAGAACCACAGCTAGAAAGTAGCAGAGTAAGGATGTGAACTAGTTCTGGCTGGCTCCAAAGTCACTGCCTTTTCTTTGGAAGCCTGGTGCACACCACATAATAGTAAGTCAGTTAGAGCTCTTTAAAATAAATGATGTTGCATAAATCAGGTGTAATTAGAAACTGAGTGCCAAAAACATTTGTTTAAAAAAAAAACTGAAATTAGCTCCCCAGAAAAATAAGCAGCAACCCCAATAGTTTTGGAAAACCAAAACTATTTAGAGCCAAACCCTCTTGGCTTAAGTGCCTGGACCTCCAAGTTAACTAGTTTAAAAGGGAAAACATGTATCTGGATGCATATTTTTACATATTTGCTGAAAATACATTGTGTACAATGTGAACTCAACAAAGGCAAATGGATTCATTCTTGATCCTAAAAAGAGGCAAGAACTTCTTACCATTGCTTTTTAATGTTTTCTTATTGCAGTCCAAGAAGCAGTAATTGATTGTATTTTTAAAACAAGCCAGATTTTATTAAAATCCTTTTTTACTGTGTCTTTTTTCTGATCTCTTTTTGTCTAGTTATGCAAATGCAAATTGTCTCATTTTTAATTCAGTTCCATATATTTATGGAGAAAACATATGATGCAATAAGCACTAGAGAAGGTGGTTAGCAGGCCCAGACAAACTCCCTGCCCTCAAGCGGCTCACAGCCAAGCAGCAGCACCCACTGATCAGGGAAACAATATGTTCTATCACCATCTTCTAGATGTTGCATTATCACTAATCCAGAATTTATGTAAAAGACCATAATGATTAATTTAACTCTGTTTTTCTTACTTTAGCAAAAGATAATTTGATGCTCTGCTTTTTTAGGCAATCACAGTATCTGGAGGTTAGAAATATTTGTGGGATTATATATTCCAGTTATTTGTCCAGACAAGCATCCTTTCTATAGTATCTGCTTGAATACCTCTGGTAACTGAGAATTACTTCTTATTAAAGAGTAATTGTTTTGTTTTTATGAAGGTCTAAGAGTTTGAACATTATTATTTACATTGAATCATTTTTTTCTATGACATTCATATTCATCTTAGATGTGTCCTCTTGAGTCACAAGAGCCTGTTGTACATCCAGGCCCTCTTCAGCATGACAGCTTGTTCAATACTGTGCCTCTTTGAAATCTTCTGTTATTCATTTCTTTTATTGAGTATCTAGTTTGTGCAAGGCATTCTTTATGAACTTCAAGAGTTACAAAGAGGAGGACACCATGGACTTACCTCAAGGCAGTTACATAAAAACAACAAATGGTGTATTAAAAACAGGGCTATTTAGCTTGAAAAAGTAAAAGGACATAACCAGACAGAAGGATCTGTAAGTATTTATGGGAAGTGCAGTATCTGAGATTTAAAACTGCTATTGCCTCATCCGGTTAAATTGGTAATATAGTGAATTTCAGGTCATGAAAACAGCATAAACAATAGCTTAGAAGTATTGGATCTAGGGTGCAGGTTTAGGAAAACTTGAAAAAATTACTTTGTCTTTACGATAAGATACTGGTAGGAGTCAACAGGGGATAAGACTGGAAACGAAGGAAATTTGGAGTGTCCTTTAAATGTCAGGGAGAGGAATTTGTACTTTATATGGATGGAGAATGATTGATGTTTCTTGGATGAGGGTGACAAATATAATGCTATTCTTTCATTAAGATTAACCTGAAAGTAGTTTCAGGGGTAAGTAAAAGCAAAGAAAAATGTATATAGATGTATGCATTAGGAAGTTAATACTATATACTACTTTTCTACTTTAAGTATAATAGGAAATTCAGAAAATGAAGAAGAAATATTTTAAAGTTTTCAAGAGCAACTGCACCTGAAGAATTGATACAACAGTAAAAGGCAAATAAATGAATATTGAACTTTCTGGGTGGTGAAATAAGTTAGAGAAACAAAAACAAACATATCTGTGTATATGTGCACATGTGCATATGTGTGGAGTGGGCATGTGAGGTGGAGAGGCAGTGAGGATAGTAGTCTGCATTTAGGTTAAGGACATATGTTTGGAAATCTAAGTTAAGCTCAAACTATGGTGTTGCCATAAATGTATACAGTCACTTATAAAGTTCTGTATAACTGAAACAACAACAAAATCAGAAACCTAGAATTATTCTGGTGTCATGACACATAAATTATCCTGAAAGAAAAGAAAGTCTACTCAGTGAAAAGAACAAGAATGCTCCTGAATAAATACAGGGTTACAGCTGTTAATTCATCAGTGACTTACTGAACAGTTTATCTCAAGTGAGTACTACCCTAGATACTGTGGAAACTACAAAGATGGGATAAGATTAGGAAGATGAGATAATCGAGAGATAGGCTTTACATGAATAACTTCAATAAAAGGTTGAAATGACAAACAGCACTAAGGTGTCTCTGAAAAAAGGAAAAGAAACCAGCATTTAGTAAGCATCTACTACGTCCCAGTCATAGTGCTTAGCTCTTTCTTATAAATTTATTTCATAAAACTCAAAATGAGCCTTCATTTCTACTGATGAGAACACTGATGTTCAGAGAGTTTAAGTCATTCTAGTGGAAGTCAAGCTAATCCCACAATAGCCAGATTATGAAGGGGAGACTGAGTTATTCCTAGTGGGCCACCAGTTTGCTTAATAGCAGTGGACCTAGGATATTCTACACATATCTTAGGTATAGATGGGGAACCCAATGACTTAAAAAATCAGATATATTTCACATTACCCTTCTCAACTTGGTATCAGTGGTACATTTCCCACTCTTGAGGGAAAATGGGATAATGAAGTGTACTTAGAATTTGAATCAGACACATGTGAATTTAAATGCTGGCTCTGCCCAGCCATGTCAGGTGACACAGCCTACATAAGCCTGGATCACCACCACATTAAAGCCAAAATACTACTTCCTTCACAAAATATTGAAAGAATTAAGTGTGGAAACTAATAGCAAGAACGAGGTTGAGTGCCAGAATTTAGGTCATGTTAACATGACATGAACAAAGCAATCCATGGTCTTTTATGCTCTCATTCTCTCATCTGTAGTTCTCTCTCTCTCTGAGGCACACACATGCACACACATACACATACAGAAGTATGCACACATTTTGTATCTAGGACACTTTGGAATGTAGCTATTTTCTGAGCATTATTTTTCATTCCAAAGACCTTCTGCTCCTGGCTCTGCCTGCTTTTTCTCTCCTGGGGAAGATGCCCAGACATTCAGATCTATGATCCCACTTAAGAGTCTAGAGGCTGCTTTTTCCTCCCTATAAAAGAGAATGAGGGCTAAGTGGTACAGTTTTAGGTAGCAGTCCTCAATGAAACAGAAGGAATGAAGAAAATTAAGCTGGAAATATTCAGGCATTTGGAACACATGGAAATGTCTCACTCCCATGGGGTAGACCATACCTTAGGAAATTTTCTTCCTTACCTGACTGTTAAGATCCAGAAATGGAATTCTGTCATTCTTGCATGATCCATCTGTCAAAAACAAACTGCTGTATAATCAGATTAGAGTGACCTTACAGTTGATAAGTTATTGAGGCAAGGTCGGATGTGAATATGCATTTAATACATCTGAAGATTAAGAAAGTATATAGAAATGAGTTGCCACTCTACCTGCAAAAAAATAAAAAATGCTTGTATAGGCGTATCTCATACATAATTTATTTTTCTCAGGAAAATTTGATGAAAGTGATTATCTTCACATTGAATAATATTTCCCAGAGATCATGATAACATTGGAGTGCATTTCTGTTAAAGAAAAACAAAATGTATTTTAAAAAGCAACAGTCATTTAAAGGAATACATATACCTTTATAAAGAATATTGCTCAACATAATGTGAATATAAAATATTAAAAATAAGTTTTTTTAAAGTATTGTAACTAAAACTAGCATTTAAAGAAAAAATGACAGTTTAAGTGAACAGTACATACTGAGCCTGTCTTTTACTTTCTATTATGCTCTGTTTCTAATCTGTAGTGAGAAAATATGTAAGTCTGTTTGTTCAGAACTTTCTCCCTCTTATGGAAATTGTTAGTTACAGAAATGAGCTAGTGGATCAAGGTTAAAGAGAGAAGGATATGCAAAAACACAAGTGACAATCAAAAAGTTCATGAGAAAATAGACTCAAACTTATACATTAAGGAAACCAGAAAATAAGTCTTCAGGTAATATTTAGCAAATCTTTCCTTAGCTTATGTTCCTAGCATTACTCTAATGTACTGAAAGAAACCAAAAATTACAGTTGTAAAAATAGGATTAAAAGATCACTTTCAGAAAAAGATGCATTAGTCTTTCTCGGCTTTTTTAACTCTTGGGTACAAAATCCTCTAAGTTTTTTGAGCACTTATCTATAATAACTAATTTTTTTTGAAGTATAGTCAGTTTACAATGTTGTGTTAATTTCTGGTGTACAGCATAGTGATTCAGTTACATATATATTTAATATTCTTTTTCATTATAAGGTATTACAAGATATTGAGTATAGTTCCATGTACTATACAGTAGGACTTTGTTTTTTTATCTATTTATATATGGTAATTAGTATCTGCAAATCCTGAACTCCCAATTTATCCCTCCCTACCTCCTTCCCCCTCCCCAGTAACCGTAAGCTTTCTTTTTCTATGTAAGTGAGTCTGTGTCTGTTTTATAAATAAGTTTACTTGTGTCATTTTTTTAGATTCCACATATAAGTGATATATGGTATTTTTCTTTCTCTTTCTAGCATACTTCACTTAGTATGACAACCTCCAGGTCCATCCATTTTGCTGCAAATGGCATTATTTTATTCTTTTTATGGCTCAGTAATATTCCATTAATCATTAATTATAATATAAACTATTTTATGTAATTATTTCTTTATCTATATGATGTAATAAACTAATAATTTTCTTAGTATAAATTTAACTATAGAGTAATTATTATTATAAATGTGAATCTTTGTGGAAAGAAATGAGAGTCATACACTATTTATTACTACTTATCTTTGTTTTGTTATTGACCTTTCATATAATTGTTAACTACTTTTTTTGTAGGTGTCATCATGTGTAATAACATGGCTTAGTTTTTCTTCTATATTTTAATTTAGAAAATTCATGCTTCTCTTCTATAAGTGAGAAAAATTAAAAAGAAGGCCTTGAAAGGGAAACAGAAATGTTATCAGAATTTAGAAATCCAATTCTTAATATTCTTTCCTTTACAATAACTTAAAATAATATTGCTTGCCTTTCCTATTATTTATGGATCTTCCAAATACTGTGTCTGGCCTTAAAAGTTACAATACAAAATCTTCTGTCTGAAAAATGACAGAACTGAATGAAATTTAAAAGCCATGTGATGTATACCATTTAACATTCTCATAAAATATCAGTGTGGTATTAACAAGGGTAGAGCAAATGCAAGAAAAACTAATGTGCATGATGACTTGTGAAAACCTCTTCCTGGGAAGAAACAAGAGACTATAATTCTTACCTATGCTTCACAAAAGTCTTTTTGAGATGGAAAAAATATTCAGGTGTTGCTCATCATGTGTCTGGGATGTTTGGGTAAAATATTTTGTATTCACCTTTTAAAATATCCTAATACACATTCACTGGCTAGGATCAATGGGAGAGAAAGGGGTGATCCTACAACTAATATAAATACATGTTATCTTGTGTGTTCCTGATAGTGAATGATTCCAGAAAAAGGATTAAGAAGCATTGCATAATGGTTAGAACATGGATTCTGAGCCAGAGAGCATGAGTTCAAATCCTGACTCTACCACTTCCAGTTGTGAGAATTTATGCATGTTGCAACCTCTTGGTGCCTCAGTTTCCTCATGTTGTAAATGAGAATGATCACACTATCTACTTCATCACAGTCTTATAAGAATTAAATGATTTTATAGTTCTTAAAATAGTCCTTGACAAGAAGTAAGTACTATGTATTAGTATTATAGTTAATCTCCCCCCAAAACATTTGGCAAATCACTCTGTAAATCTTTTACTCCTTAGTTTACTTTTTTGAATTAGAATCTTTCATATAACAAGTTAGCCTATTTTTAGCATATCTGTAAAGACCAGAATATTCAGATACAAGCACGACTTGCTTTTTTATAAATTGTGCTTTGCTTTTTTGCCAATTCTTTTTACAAATTGAAAGTTTGTGGCAACCCTGTGTCAAGCAAGTCTATCATCACCGTTTTCCAGCAGCCTTTCCTCACTTCCTGTTTCTGTGTCAAAATTCGGTAATTTTCAAAATATTTCAAACTTTTTCGTTATTATGATATATGTTATGGCAATCTGTGATCAGTGATCTTTGATATTACTCTTGCAAAACGATTATGACTCACTGAAGGCTCAGATGATTAAAATTTTTAGTATTTTTTCAATAAGTATGTTTAAATTAAGGTATGTACTTTTTTTAGACATAATGCTATTGCACACTTACACTACAGTATAGCGTAAACAAAACTTTTATACACACTAGGAAACCAAAAGATTCAACTCACTTTATTGCAGTAGTCTGGAACCAAACCTGAAATACCTTCAAAGCTTGTGTTCATCTGATAAATGAACTTAATGCTCACCATAGAGATTTGTGAAATATTTTATTACAGTATGACAACTTATTTTGAGGAAGTAATCTTCTAAATATCTTACCTGGTTTCCAAGATGGTATACATGGACAATAATGAAAATTTACCAAATGAAAATGATGAAGCTAGAATATATGTTATATATATGTGTGTGTGTGTGTGTGTGAGTATGTGTGTGTGTATATATATATATATATACTCTCTGTGCTCACGCTCATATATATATATACTCTCCGAATACTGAGGCACTGCAAATATGACCACTATGTGACTAGAGTGCACACTTGTTTGCTTGTTTGTTTTTGTTAACCAGCATCAATCCCCTCTTATTCCAGTAATAGCACCACAACTCTGCATTTGAGGAATGTTTCTGTACCACCACCACAACCCTGACCGTTCATAGGTCTCAGTAAGATTTCTTCCTAGTTTCAGGATGAGGCATTTGGCTTAGGAGAAATCAATCAAACCACAAAGCATGGTATCACCCTGGACAGAGTAGTTACTTCAGGGATGGGCATGTGACCCAGCTGGAACCAGTGAGATGCAATGAGAGTTTTTCTGTGTCTTTGTTCCTATTAGATTTGTCTGGGAGGTTGGGAGGCCAGAGATGCTATAGCATCTTACTACAATAAAGAAAGAAAACCTATCACCATGGAAGTCAGAGCTATAGGATACAGTATAACTAGGTGCTGGTAACATTAGTTGGGCTTCTGAATCATTCCATGCCTAAAGCTAGCCTTAGACAATAAACCTTGACAATAAACTCCCATGTTCCTTTTCTTTCTTTCTTTCTTTCTTTCTTTTTCTTTCTTTCTCAAGCCATTTTGGGTCATTCTTTTGCTTTTATAACAAAAAGACTTACTAGAATGACAAAAAAAATCTTTTTGGCTGTATCTTCTTCTTGCTCATTTCAAATAAATACATTTTCTAAAGAAAATGGTAAAGCTAGAAAATATGCAAAAATTTGTATTGATTTAATAATTATGACTATTTCTGATTATAATTGGTGCCACTGCTTGATTTTTATTTAGTTCTTATTTTAGGCTTTAGTTGCACAAACAGGTGTTTTTATTTTTGTGTTTTTTGTTTATGACTGAGTAAAGCTCACAGATTTTTGGTGTCTGAGTTTGAATCCTGCCTATATGATCTTAGCTTTTCCTAACCTCAGAGTACTTCCTTTCTTTGGTTTTCAAATAAGGATCACAAAAGTGTTTATCTGATAGGGTTGCAGGAGAATGAAAGGATACAGTGCATGCAGACTCAGCCTAGTCAGTGACTGGCACATAGTACACCCTCAGATCTTAACTATGTTATTAATCTAAGGACTGGCATTTAGTATCCCACTGGCTTTCAGGTTTTTTTTTTTCCTGGTCACTTTTCAGTCATTTGAATTAGAGATAATATAAGATTGATGTACCATCAGTTTAATTTTATTTCTAGGGAAAGTTAACTTGGATAGCACAAAAGCTATCTCTTTGTTGAACTAGCAAAGCCCTTTAATGGATTTCAGATACTCTGGGGTAGGTCTAATGTTAAACTCCATGTGTGTAAGACTTTCATTAATGTAACTTGATGTTTTATGAATTTTTATTTTTAATGCTTCATTATTTACTTTCTTTTTACTTTTAATTTGAATTGTTTGTATCGATTCAATGACTTCTGGGTTAGCAAATTAAAAGCATGAACAGAAGAATTATCGGTTAACAAAATTAATAATTGAAATCAGCAAAGTCTTAACGTTCTATTCTAAAAGGCTGTAGATCAGAGCTCCATTGCTGAGAGCTTTGGGCTGCTTCAAAAATGCCTGTGTGTGTACACTGAGAGGTTTCTCTTCACAGTTCCTCCGCCCTCTAGTGGTAGTTATAGTAATGCCATTTTGTAGTCCCCGCACAGGAAATGCCTGTTCTTACTTCAGCTACCAGAATCCTTTTACAGGAAGTTAGGTGTGGTCTTTGAAGGAGAATTAAAAAAAAAAAAAAAAAAAAGATAAAAAGAAAAAAAGCATGATGGAATTTTAGCTGCAGTCTTCTTGGTGCCAGCTTATCAATCCTAAACTCTTGGTGTAAAAGATTCTGCAGGGGTAATGTTTTAATATTCTTATTATGCTTATTCTCTGTGATGCTTCTCTACCTTTACAGTAAAAATCCTTGGGGGAATCTGCAGAGGACCACTTTCATTTTGAAGCTGCTGGCTGCATGTTTTAGCATGTCTCTTCTGTTAGAGCATCCAGGCATGGCAGGTCCCTTCCTGAAGTGTACAGGGACCTTCTTCATGCATATGCCTGTCGCTAGGCTTAAGGGTCTCTGGGGATGGGTGAGGAAAATGAGGGATGTTTTGGTGGTACTGTGATACTGAGAGGGCAGTCTGCTAGCTGGTGGCTGAAAGGTCCTGGTCTACTTCAAAAAGAAAAATGGAAATGGTACAGTAACTTATGTTATTTTAAATTTCCCTGTTTGATTTGGCATATGCTGCAGAAATGCTCTGGATATGAATGAATTTTACTCTTAGAAAATGCACTTCCTATAATTAAATGGTAATTCTCATTCCTGTAGGGTAGGGGTTAAAATGGATTGTTATTTTAAAAAGAAGGAAAAATAAATAAGTGATTGTACACAGATGGCATTCAGGAGTCAAGATTTTAGTTGTATTATTTCAAAAAACATAGAGACTCCTGCCACTGGTTCAGAGATAACATTTGGAATAACTGGTGTGCTCTGTTGAGTTATATATGTTAGTCCAGTAAAATATGATTAGAATACAGTAAGACTCCACTTATGTTATCACAAAGACCAACATAATTGGAGTTCACTTAAAAGATAAACTATCTTAAACTTAGATAATTTTTTCCAAGTCCAAATCTACTTGGTGATTTTTTAAGAAATGGGCACTATTTGAGAAAATGAGCTATCTCTACAGTATTTCCTAAGGTACTGAAAATTTGTTAATTTAAGAAGCAATTACACTAGCTAGCAGCAGGTTACTAAACCAGGGGGTCCAAGCTCCAGACCTCTGACGTGGGTGACTTCCTGCCTGGTTTGGCAGGAGCTGGATCCCTTCCTGTGCAGCTTCCTAGCAGTTCCAAACGCAATCGGGCATCCCCTGCTCCTTCCCGCTCCCTTGCTTTCAGGCAGTATCTACCTATCTTTCCACAGCCTGGCATTTTAGGATTTCCAGAGCTCTTTACCAGGTGCGTTGATTCTGAATAAGCTCTTAAAGGTGGAAAAGTAGGCCAAAGGGAACATGGAAAAAAATGGAGAGGTACATGCAAGAGCCTCACACAGCCCAGATTCTACAATTTTGGGTGATTATTCATCTCTTGTTATGGATCTCTGATATATTTTCAGAGAGGATGCTGAAAAAGATGGCTGCCAAAATATTCACACAAGTGAAAGAGCAAGCACAAATCAGTATCCTCCATTTCTGAGCTTTGAATTGGATATTTTCACTTAAAACATTTTGGGAGTGGGAGATTAGATTACCTCATAGACACCTACTGAATGTGAAAGACAGATCTCCATGCAAGCAGATGAATGCATGCATGAGAATCCCCTGAACGCCAAGTGCAGCTTCCTTAGTAAAATATTGCAGATAGCTTGGTTTATATATTTTATCTCAATACCGTGTAATTGCCACAGTCACCTTTTATCCTAATGACCACTGCTTTTTTTTCTCTGTTTCTCTCTTGTTTCCAAAGCACTTTCTTATGCAAGGAGCTAAACAGTGATTAAAGGAGCAGGATGAAAAGATGGCACAGTCAGTGCTGGTACCGCCAGGACCTGACAGCTTCCGCTTCTTTACCCGGGAATCCCTTGCTGCTATTGAACAACGCATTGCAGAAGAGAAAGCTAAGAGACCCAAACAGGAGCGCAAAGATGAGGATGATGAGAATGGCCCAAAGCCAAATAGTGACTTGGAAGCAGGAAAATCCCTTCCATTTATTTATGGAGACATCCCTCCAGAGATGGTGTCAGAACCGTTGGAGGACCTGGACCCGTACTATATCAATAAGAAAGTGAGTACTTAGTCAAGTTGCCTTTACTTCCCCTACTTCTTAATTAGTCCCTGGCTAGTCCCGGGGATGTCTGGTGAAGAATATTGTGCCTCCTTCTCTCTGTCTGAAGTATCACTAGGGCACTGGATGGGCTTAACCATGTAATGGCCTTGTTATCCTAGAAATCTTTTGGAAGCACCCATTTGAACCCGTGTCTGGGACAGGCAGAGAACTGAAAGGCATTCTGCAGTTGGGGAAATGAGAAAGGGCAAAAGTCTATTCCCCTTACAGTGTGGGGAAGCAAAAAGTGAAGATGAAGAGACTGTTTTTTACGCATTAAAAAAATTATTTCCACGAGTAGTGTCCAAATTCCTCTTTACAATCTCCAGCTCTACCTAAGGTACTTTTATCTTCAGTAGGTTTATTCCTTCATACCATAAACTCTACCCATTCCATGGCTCTTCTCCGAAAGAAATAAAAGCGGATGAGTTTTAAGTGCCTAAAAAAGAATTTGGTCAAACAACACGTCTGGAAAACCCTGAAGTTCTTGTGAGAAGATTTTTATCTAACTGAAGTAGTCAGAGTCTCATTTTTGAGGTCTTTGTGAATTATAAATACAGCTTTAAAATACTGATATTAAAGCTTGATAAAGATGCTAAGAATTCCTATGGCACTGACTACAAATTTTCTTTATTTTCTTGTTTAAATACTCATGTCACTTACTAAATTTAGGAGAGTTTATAGCGCTTAGAAAGAAAGCACATAGCATCATGTCATACATTGGCAATTAGTATATTATTATATTATTTTATATTATTTTATAAGGCATTATTTCTAAAAAATGGTCTCACTTTTCTCTTAAAATGTTCTTAATTCTTAATTTTAATAATAATTCTGTTTAATGTGTTTGTTTTCTTTTTCAGACATTTATAGTATTGAATAAAGGGAAAGCAATCTCTCGATTCAGTGCCACCCCTGCCCTATACATTTTAACTCCCTTCAATCCTATTAGAAAATTAGCTATTAAGATTTTGGTACATTCATATCCTTTTTTCAAATAGTCACTAATATGATTTTGCTCTTTGGCTGACTTATTGAGTTGGGAATTTTTCAAAAATACATGTAGTTGGCAATGTTATGAGCTTTTTTCCTCCTCTTACTCAACAGTTAGCATATTGCAAAATGGAATCATAGGTAAGTGAACCACTTTTCCCCATCTTCTGAGTATTTCTTCTCTATCTGACTCATTACTCCTTTCTTTCTTCTTTCCTCCTCTGCTTCCTTCTGAATTGCCTGCTACATCCAAGATTTCTCCATTAATTTTGATAGTATCACCAGGCTCTCCTTTTAGAAGTCTTCAAATTTTACAATGTTATATAATGGGTAAACTCCATGAGCTAATTTTCTTTACTACTTTTATATTTGGAAAATATATGCATAATTTGAATTACACAATTTTATATCTTTTTGGTCTGAAGTTTACTCCTTTCTGCTTTTCATCTGAGTGTTTGAAAGCTTTGAGTTAGCAAATGTTACAGTTATGACTGTATACACATTAGCCTTTCAAATATTTCTTCAAATTCTTTTCCCAGCAGCACTCCCATTAATTTTCTATTTTCTTTTTCTTTCTTTTTTTGTCAGTTGTTCCTATCTTTTATTCAAGTCACAGGTCCTGCTACAATTATCTCTTTCCAAAGGCTTAATGTCTGTTTTTCCATATACATCCTCATTTCATGCTTCATTATCCTCATGAAGTATCTACTTCCTTGAAATGGGACTGATGACACCTTGGTGGGATGTGGTAATTTGATTTACTTCTGGAAGTTAAATAGAGTAGTTGTGAATGAGAAGTTTTATTCCAGTCCATGGACAGTGGTTTGACTGACAGCCAGCCCTGGAAAAACCAAGGAAGCAAAGGTTTGGAAGACTGGGGTTGTGCCAGGCAGGGGCATTTCTAAGAAGAGCACAGAAGCCTTGGGATAAGGGACTGATTTGAATCAGAAACCAAAGGTAAGGAAGGGGAAACTGAAATTTAAACAAAGTCTCAGATAAGACAACTATAAATTTTGTTTTCCTAATTGGAAAGAGTCATTGCCTGCAATTTACAACATGGTCAGCCCAGGGCCTGGCTTTAAGGCTTACAATATGAAAGCTTGCTCTCCCCTAGCAAGCCCAGAAAATATTTGAATTGAATATGGTAGGGAATTAGATAAGATAAGGAATTCAAGAGATAGAATAAGCTTGGTACAGGGAACTCATCACAGTTCTGGGTGGAGGGGCTGTAAGGCATATCCCCAGACTTGCCTGGCAATGTGGCAAGTGATGTGTTTAGAAGCATGGCATTCTGGAATTTAGTTTCCTTTTAATCTTTAGGTCATTCTACTCTCGTCCCTCCTCAGTTTTGCATAAACATCAACGTATTTTAATTTCATTTTATGTTTTAAGATTTAATAATTTCTTGTGAATTATTTTAAGCAATAATGATTCCTTACTTCTGTTTTTCAAGTAAGAAAACCCGAAAAAAATGTCTTAGAGTTAGCTTTAGGAATGAATAATAAAACAGATTTAGATTTGGGTCTCCTGAACTATAAATTATGGTCCATTAGTCTGTTTGTGTATTTAAATCTGTGCACTGAATAAATCTTTCCATTAATTATTCATTATATTTAAAAATAATTGTACATCCCTATGTAAACACAATTTATATATGAAATTATGTGGAAAATTCAGAGTTAGCCCAATGCTTTGTTTGTAGTCAATACTGGGCGAGTATATATTGAATAAAAAGTGACGAATGAGACAGAGGTTGGAGAATCAGATACAAAACAAAATGGAAAGTTTGAATAGGTCAGAAAAATCTATTTTGTTTGGGATCTGAATGATAAGATAAAATTAAGAAAGCCTAATATTAAAGAAAAAGGCAGGTTTTTGTTTTGTTTTAAAACTTTTGTAGGGAGATAATATATATTTTTTGAAAATCTCATGAAAGCTATCATCTCTACTACAAAAAATTCTAAAGGTTAGGGAACCCTTGAACCCTAACTTACAACCCTCTGGGAAGAGACTCACAGTAGTAGAGGACAAGGGAAGTTTTAGAAGTTCTGATCCGAGACTCTGAGGACTGAGTTTATGGTGGGAGCTCCCTAGGAATCAAGATATAATTTGAATTTGAGGGTTTGTGCTTGCTTCCCAGAAAGAAAAAAAAACTTCCAGTGGTCAAAAGTTGTTAAGAGGTCTGCAGTGCAAGTTGAGATGGGAAGGCAGCCAGGTTTGCCAAACTGAACAATTGGCTCTCCTAGAAGCTTACAAAGGGCTTACAGCTACATATTTCTTCCAATGTAGAATAGATTTTTTAAAATCTCTGACTGCCTGAATTAAATTATATTTCAGGTATCGCACCTTGTAGTAGAAATATGAAAAAAGGCAGGTGGACTAATAGTCTAAGATAGACAGTTCTTCAGTCTATTGGTGATAATGCACATTTGACTGGAGATCCTAGTAAACTTTAATGTAAATAATACAGCTTGTAGAGGATTTCCCCAGTGATTTGGTCTTATTTCTCATAATGCAAATCGTAGGCTCAAGTCACTGTTTTCTGACTTCAAGCCCAGTGCCTTTTGCTATAAGTTTAAAATGCTTGGAGTTAGTAAAGGTGGGCTTCGGACACAGTTAAGGGGTCATTGTGTATTTATTATCATTAGTTTATAATCATGAAAATGGCCGTTCACAATAAAGAAATTTGTATTTTAACTCTAGACTGGTATCTCTATTTGCAACTAAAATCCTGACTTGTTTCTTAAAAAGCTATTATATTCATTAGGAGCTGTTGCATATCAAATTAGCTTTGTTCCTTGATTTTGGCAGAAAAATCTTATGCTTACTATATTTTCGCCAGGGTATATTTTGAAAACTGAAAATGTTTTTGATGTGCCTACTATCTTGTTTTGATAGTTAAATAAAATATGGTTATATTTTCTGATGGTAAACAAGTCAAAAATAGTCCATATTCCTAAAATTCCCTATTAGAATTTTAAATGTGTTGCATGTCAGCTTTTATTATTTTAGCTTAATATACACTCTCCTGTATTTTGCATTTGTTATTCATTCACTTGTTCATTTGCAGATGTTTATTGAGTACCTACTGTGTGGCAGACATTCTTCTAGACACTGGGATACAACGTTGTGCCAAACATAGTCCCTACTCTCATGTAGTTACATCCATGTGTATGTGTGTGTTTGAGAGGAGAAAATAATAAAAATAAATCAGCTAGTGTCAGCTAGTGATAAGGGCTATTAAGAAAAATAGAACAGTGTAAAAAAAGAAGTGTGGCAATGTACTGTTTTAGATCATATAATCGGGGAAGTCCTCTCTGAAAAGAAAGCATTTGAGTAGAGTTCCAAAGGAAGTGAGGGAGTGAGACATAGAAAGGAAAAAGGGGAGTAGCAACTGTGAAGGCAAAGTATGAAGTGGAAGTATGTTCAAGAATCAGCATGGAACCCAGAGGAGAAGTGGAAAAGGCAGGGAGTAGGAGGGGATGAGGTCAGTGAGAGCAGAGGTCAGGACTGAAGTTGTAGGCTATGGTGAGGACACCAAGTTTACACTGAATGAGATGGGGAGAGATGACTGAAGGGTTTTCAGCACAAGAATGTCATCACCTGGCTCAAATCTATAAAAGATCACTCTGGCTGCTGGGTAGAGAATAGACTGACTGGGGGCAAACGGTGGAAGCAAGAAGATAGATTGGGGACTTACTGCCATTATTAAGGCAGGGGATGCTGATGGCTTGGACTATGGTGGAAACAATAAGGGTACAAATATCATCAAATTTAGATGTGTTTTTCAGAACTGCTGACAGGATGTGCTGAGCAATTAGATGTGGGGTGTGAGGGAATGAACAGAGCTAAGGATGACTCCAAGAGTTTAGTCTGGTCAAGAAAGAAAAATGCAGTTGCTTGAGCTTGGGACAACTTCAGGTGCAGCGATATACTGGGTAAAATCAAGAGCTTGGATTTGGGGGAGAGTATAGCTCAGTGGTAGAGTGGGTGCTCAGCATACACGAGGTCCTGGGTTCAGTCCCCAGCACCTCCATTAAAAAGTAAATACATAAATAAGCCTAATTACCTCTCCTCCTAAATAAATAAATAAATAAATAAATAAATAAATAAATAAATAAATAAATAAATAAATACTACCACTTTAAAAAATAAAAAGAAGAGTTTAAACCTGAGCATACTTTTTTGAAGTGACTATTATTCAGTGGGGGAATTGAAGAGTTAAATGTAATGCAAGTTTGGAGTTCAGGAAAGAGTTGGGCTAGAGGTATAACTTTGAGAGATGTTAGTGTACAGATTGTATTTAAAGCGATGGCAAAGATCTGAAACACTCCAAATCACACAATAATGCAGAACTGCCTATCATTCACACAGAATAGGAAAATAAAAAAAACAGCTTTTGGTGTCAGGAAACCTGATTGCAAACACCACCTCTGAGATCTACTTTCTGGCTCTATGACCTTGGGCCAAGTTACTCCAACTTTTTGAATCTCAGTTTCTCCATCTATAAAATTGCAATCATAATTTACAAATCAGTAATAATAAATATATGTAACTACCTGACACCATAACTAGCACTTAGTAGGAACTTAATAAATGGTAGCTAAGACAGCTATTGTTGGCAGTAGTAGTTACAATTCTAGCAGCAGCTGCTGCTGCGAGATTAGCAAAGGAAAACTCTCATATTGTTTAAGGAATTCCACAAAGAAGTCTTACAAATCACTACTTTCTTGAGGCTTGATTTTGCAAACAGAATGCTTATACAGCACTAGAGTTAGGAGCTGTTAAATGACAGAAGCATAATGTGGTCAGTCCCAACCTTCTCAATTTGCGATGAGTTCTTTGAAGTCCAGACATGTTTAGTCTTTCTCTAAGGCTACATTTTATTTAAGTGGCAGAGCTAAAACTTCAGACTAGGTTTTTGATTCTCAGCTCAATATGCTTTGCAATTTCCACCTAACAGAAGAAAACTGATTTCTAAACCCTCAGATATAAATAATGTACTAGGGCATTACCAATATCTGTCTGTGCATTTCAAAGGTTATTTTCAGTGGCTCCAATTTACTAATTCATTAAATAAGAAGTGAGCTTATCCCAAAATTATATGATATATGTAGAAATCAAAAACATCACGGTTTTCCATGCAAGAATTACATAGATCTGTGGGAAAGGAGGGTAAACAACTTATGATTTCTATTTCTCCTGCTTCCAATGCTCAAAAGTTATCACATATTATCACATAGTTAGGAGTTTGTTAATAACAAAATTAAACAACTCAAGAGTTAACTCTCTCTCTATATATATATGTATGTATGTATATGACATTTAGTCAATATTTCTGCTGTCTCACACATATGCACCAATGTGTAAAAAGAGGCCTATCTACTTTGCTTTGAATTCTCTGTTTTTATGTTAGAAAACATCTTACATAAAACTATATTCTACCTCTAGTTCATATACATATTTAGTTAAAATTTTCTCTGCAACTTCTCTGAATATTATATATTATTGCAAAGTCCTTGAACAGAACAAACAATGGCTTTCCCTTTCTTAAGAATAATAAAGAAATGCCCTACATTTTTATAATTAATAAATGATTAATAGTAATAAAAATAACTGTATCCTCTAAGGAAAGTATTAATAGTATTATCTTCATTTACATAAGAAAACTGAGCCTTAAAGAATTAACTTGCTGAAGCCCAAGGTGCTATTGTGCAAAGCTTTTTACTGAAAATAACTTTTAATCTGAGTACTAGAGAAAAAGTATGACTTGGCTAAAGTGAAGTAGAGAGCATTTCCTGGAAAAAGAATTGATATTTGTGAGGACCTTGACATGAGTAAGAACATGTTTCATTTCATGACCTAAAACAATTATAATAATATTGGACTGGGAGAGTGGAATGAAGAGTAAAGAAGATGAAATTGGAGAAGTAGACAGGAGTTAGATCTCCTAAACTCTTCACTCTTTGTTAAGATATTTGATCATCATCCTAAGAGTAGAGGAAAGTTATTGAAATGGTCCAAATTACATTTACAAAGATCATTTTGGTACAGTGTGAAAAAAATTGAAAGGAACCAGACATGGATTTAGAGAGGCCAGTTTGAATGAAATTGCTGTAATCTAGGTTAGATTTGATGGACACTTGGACTATGTAGTGATATGAGGATTGGAAAAGAAAGTGCACTGAGTCTAGGGATAGCAGGTAGAATTGACAGTATTTGGTGTTGAGTTGATTGTGGAGGTTTAGGGAAGAGAAAAATGTGAGATTGCTCCTAGGTTCCTGGCTGGATCATGAGACATTTTCTGTGATACAGAGATGTTCAAAGGAGCAGTATTTAAGGGGAGCAGAGAGATAAAATGAAAATATTTTTAGTTTAGTTTTAGAATACAAAAAAATTTGAGGTGTTGATGAGATACGTATACATAAGTGCAGATATAATATGGACAATTGGGTGTGTGGAGTTCAGAAGAGAGGTCTAGCCTGGAAAGAAATACTTGAGATCAGTGGATATGTAAATGGTACTTGGAGCTGTTTGTTGATGAGCTCTACTAGGATAAATATAGCAGAAGAGGGGGAAATGGCTTGGATATCCTATGCCCTTCTTTTAAAAAAGGGAAATATTTCAAAGGATACCAAAAAAGTGTTGCCCTGAGGCATGAAAAATCAAAGGATTGGGACCTCAAGAAAACAAAAGTAAGAGAGTGTAATGAAAGGGAGAAGAATAATTGCTTGTCAAATGCTGCTGAGAGAGCAAACCAAATAAGAACTCAAAATTATCCTTCTGTTTTCAGTGAACATGAAGTTGTTTGTCATATTCTAGAAAGAAAACTGGTTGGCTGAGAATGTGAGAGAAAAATGAGGGAAATTAAAGAAAAACATATCTTTCAAGAAGTTTGACTGTGAAATGGAAAAGAAAAGTGGGGCTGTGAGTAGTTACAAGATTGTGGATTACAGGAAAGTATTCTCTTTTATTTCCTCCAATATAAGAGAGGCTTAAGCAAGTTTGTGTTGATAGGGAAACGTGGATTAACTGGGAGTTACTAAAGATAAGAGAAGGAAGAGAGAAGAGATTTCTGAAGTGTTCTGGACCAGTGGGAGGTGTCCAGAGTATGGGTAGAGGGATTGAAAACTACCCTCGTTGAAACAGGAAGGAAAGGATCCCAGCACAGAAAGGTTTGTCAGTTTGGGAGTGGGAAGTAAAGATGTGGCAGTCTGATGCTATCTCTTCTCTCAGTGAAGTAGGAAATAAGGTCATCAGTTTGAAATGGGGAAGGAAGGAGGAGATGAGATGAGAGTTGGAAATATTTGAAATTATCTTTGCAGAGTAGGAAGTACAGTGAAGTGGAGAAATTTAAGACTGTGCATGTTTGAGGCTGGGAACCTTGTATTTTGAATGGTGCCACTCTGCCATGGGGAGTTACAGGGCCTAGCAGGCTAACAGACACAGACACAAAGGGTCTTCTAGCTTTATATACTAATAGAAAGTCATCTTTAATTTTATCTTATTTTGTGTTTGTTTCTAGCAATAAAGGAAAAACATGTGTTTCTTCTTTGAAATGGTGTTTTTCTGTGTTCTCTAGGTTGTAGTGCCCTCACGTGGCTGATCCACATCATTCACTTACGACTTTTCATGTGGATGCATTTGAACAAGCTGAGAATTAAGCATATGCCTTATATCACTGCTAGTCAAAATGAAAAATCAATGATTGCTTTGACTAAAGTCAGCTGTAGGTGCAAATAAATTTCCTCTATAGATTAACACAACATTGGCTATTCACTGTTGTATTTTACTGCACTTAAAATCATGCTGATATTTTGCTATGTGTAAGTAATGTGAAGATTTATAATAAAAATAAAGAGCAAGATGGGATATTAATAGCATTTATTCACTGTAATTTTTATTGTTTCTAAATCCAGATTGAGTAAGGCTCTTGTTTTGCATAACTACAACAAATCCTTTTTGTGATTTTTATTAAACATGAAAAAAAATTATTTCAACTATCTGACTATTGAATGTTTTCTTAAAGAGTTTTTGTTGCTGTTTTTCAACATAAAAGAGAGTGAAGGGCATTGACTATGTCTGCAAAGGCAAAGTGGTGTAAAGTGAAACAAACCACATGTTGGTTTTAAGTAGTGTCCTCTCTGATTCAGGAAATTAGGAAAGCAATTTATTGAGTATCTACCATGTACAAGGCACATTAAATTGTAGTAGCTGTAACATATTTTAACTAATTTGATCCTGAAAGAAATCCTGTGAAATGGTATTTTCTCACTTTTATAACAAAGTGAACCAAAGCTTAGGGAAATTAATAAGTAATTGGGCCACAGTTACAATCCCAAGAAATGCCAGTACTAACACCAGCCATCTTATCTTTCTATTCAGAATTTAATGAGCAATTACTGTATATTATATATTCCACTTAGAATCTTACTGAAGATGTTCCACCTAAGAAACCCTTAGGATGGAGTTACAACGCATTCAGTTACACTCAGCTCTTCGAATCCAGGGGTTTTATATCCACAGGTTCTGCACCCGCAGATTCAGTCAGCAGTAGACGTTGTACAATGTTCAGGATCCGTGGTTGGTTGAATCGAGGATGTAAAACCTACAGCTATAGAGGGCCCTGTGGGCCCTGAGCATCCACAAATTTTGGTATCCGCTGGGTCCTGGAACCAGTCTCCCACGGATACTGAGAGATGGTTGAATTCTCTTGTTCAATTTTTGTCAGTTTCATACATGCTGAGCTTACACGTTAGTCGCCGTTCAAAAAAAAAAAAAAAAACCTTAAATCAATAAATTACTTACCAGTGAACCAATTTCTTTGCATTTAATGTTTTTCATGACTAAAAACACATAAATAGCATCACAATAGTTGATGGTTTGGCCTGACATGGCTTGGATATGAATTTGTTAAAATTACAGAAATGGAAAAAGCAAACTCAATAATAAAATAATAGGAGCATAAAACTGCTAACTTCATGGTGGTGAAAGATATGATGGTGTATGAAAGTGAAATTTTCCAGTGAACTTTGTTTTCCTTGACGATATTCTTCTACTTTATTCAATGTGCTCATTATGTGCACTATTCTTACCAACTGTGTGTTTATGACCATGAGTAACCCTCCAGACTGGACAAAGAATGTGGAGTAAGTAGAAGATTTTAAAAAAGTCATTCAATATTGTTGTCCATTTATCTTTCATATTGTGCGTCTAACATCTTGAAACCTCATCAGGGTTTCTTTAGCAAATCATACTAGCTACTTCATACCATTTAGACAATGATTCAAGTTCATTTTAACCACTAATTTTCTGTAGGACAAAGCTTGCACTGGCTCATTCGGTTGCTCAAAGTACTGCACTGATTTGACTGCAGTACTTGTGGTCCTTTATCTTCCTTTTGAGTCTTATACTCTTTTGAAGATCATCAGTGATTGCTAATGCATGATGATAAAAATTATACCTAGTTTTCATGTTCTTTTCCTCATGACTATCACCTTTCTATGTTTTATTAGTAATGTATATCATGGCTCTTAAAGATGCATGTTTTATTAAATAAAAATCCTTCATTTATTTTTGTATTAATAACTATTTGCTTAAATCAGACCAAAAGCCAGTGTATTTCAGATAGTATCTTCATATAAAACCATATTATTTGGGTCTTCAAATTAATTAATGTAGCAAGTACAATACTCATTTAGTTACAGTCAATGAGAATGTCTCTCAGAATGTAATGTTTCTTTTTTCCTTAAACTCTACCTAAGCTCCACATCATAGAGAGACTGATACAGAACAATATGGAAGCCTTTAATTTGTATTTGTTGTTTAAGTCTCCTTTAAGATATGTACATGTAAATTACCTACTAGATCTTTAATGTGGGCTTGGCTATTTTCTCTCAGGTACACCTTTACAGGAATTTATACTTTTGAATCACTTATAAAAATACTTGCAAGGGGATTTTGTTTAGAAGATTTCACATTTCTACGAGATCCATGGAATTGGTTGGATTTCACTGTCATTACTTTTGCGTAAGTATCTTAATACATTTTCTATCTGGGAAGAGTAAATCATTGGCGGGTGCCAACACTGTATTTCTCCTTGGTGGCTTCCCTTAACAGATCAAGCATTTTTCTTAGTTATCATGTGAATTTAGGATATTTTTCTTCCAATCAAATTATGCACTTTGGAGAAATTAAGGACTATCATAGTAAATTATATGGCTTTGATTTCTGTTAGAACTGTAAAGCAATAAAATAAGTTTCCCAAGTAATAGAGATTATGATTGATGATAATGCCATTTTTCTCTTAATTGGGAAATCTGATGGCAACACTCTTTGAAGTTGAAAAGGTCTTGATAAAAGACCGACTTAGATTTCCCTAAATTCTGAATAACTCTGATTTAATTCTACAGGTATGTAACAGAATTTGTAAACCTAGGCAATGTTTCAGCTCTTCGAACTTTCAGAGTCTTGAGAGCTTTGAAAACTATTTCTGTAATTCCAGGTAAGAAGAAACTGGTATAAGGTGGTAGGCCCCTTATATCTCCAACTGTTTCTTGTGTTCTGTTATTGTGTTTGTGTGTGAACTCCCTATTACAGATATGTGACAGAGTTTGTGGACCTGGGCAATGTCTCAGCGTTGAGAACATTCAGAGTTCTCCGAGCATTGAAAACAATTTCAGTCATTCCAGGTGAGAGCTAGGTTAAACACCGAGGCTGAGTTTAGCAGCATTGGTGCTACAATCACAGCTTTTGTGTGTACGCCTTGTTGCTTGTCACCTATTGCAAAAAAATTTGTAAAAAAGAAAGAATCAGTACATCATATTTTGGATGGATTTGATTCTTTGTTTTTACTAGTTGCTTTCTTTAAAATTAATTGTTCTAAATCAGCCTTTGAGTTTAACAAGTTTTTGCATGAGGCATTTGCAGTAACAGGCTACATGGTTTGCGTCCTGTAACATCAAGCTTTCTGCATAGAAGCTACACTATAAGGCATTCAAACTGAAGCAAATTTGACCAGTTAGGTGTAAAACTGGTAATTTTCTTAACTGCAGGTAAATGAAAAAGCAAGGGATAGCATGAGTGCTGCATGGGGCTCAGTTTTCAGATGTCTTCCTTTTTTAACCCATACTCAAGCTTGCAGAATTCACAAAAATATAACCTCATAATTCAGTTACTTCAAGATTTCTTACTATTTTATTCATATAGATTTTTCTAAAAATCAATAAGAGGTTAGGGAGTAAGACATCTGCAAATAAAAGCAAAATATTTACACAAGGTTAATGTTTAAGCATGAATAACAAAACCATTTCTTTTGCTCTAAGGAATATTTGGAAATACACGTTTGGTTTATTTCCATTCACAGTTTTCTAATGAACATACAAATTCTGCTTTCATTCATTTTCACCAGCTAGCAGGCTTTTCATAAAAATGTTATCCAATCACAAACATTAAACTAATATTGTTGGCATTCTGCATGACATCTTTATTTTTCAGGACAAGCTCATGATGTTTTTGTCTGTAAAGTAGCTTTTGCATAATATATTTATATTCCTCCCTTTGATTTTATTTATAGGTCTGAAGACCATTGTGGGGGCCCTAATTCAATCGGTGAAGAAGCTCTCAGACGTAATGATCCTGACTGTGTTCTGTCTGAGCGTGTTTGCCCTAATAGGATTACAGCTGTTTATGGGCAACCTGAGAAATAAATGTTTGCAGTGGCCCCCAGATAATTCTTCCTTGGAAATAAACATCACCTCCTTTTTTAATAACTCATTGGATGGGAATGGTACCACTTTCAATAGGACAGTGAGCATGTTTAACTGGGATGACTATATTGAAGATAAAAGTAAGATATACTCTTTCAACCATTAAGTTGTTTAGTCCTTTAAATATTAAAAATATATATATAATGAAAATTGTCTCAATTTTGGTATGAACAAGATTACTTAGACCAATTTAAGATAACTTAATACATGTGATACAGAAATCAAATGATATCTTACTCACTTTTCCTTATCTGTCAGTCAACATAATAAAAGTTACCATTTGGAAATGTTTTATTTTCCAAAACCAGTGTTGAAAGCAATACAATATAATGCTACATAAACAAAAATATTTATTTGGTAGGCATTAATCAGTTTTCAGTCATCTTAATAAATAAATCAGTAGTTTGAACTATTCAGTGCATTTTGCCGAAATGGATTGTTAAGAAGACTCAGGAAGAATAATCTGGCCCTATGTGCTTGACTCAGTATATGTACTGAGTGCATATGATATATTTGGAAATAGAAAAACCATTCACCAGGATGAAATCTGAATTGGTGTACTCATCAGAAAGTTAAGCAACCTCAATCCAGCAAGCCACTTATTGATAAGAGAAAGTGTAAACTCAAAACCTAACCCTGTAATATTCTTACTCTAGTTTATCTCTGTGGTAGCAGTAATTGTGTGAGAGTTGTTTATCAGTATAGTTTGATTTTTATTGTAGGGATAGACATCAGAATATACTTACGTTGTACTTTACTATAATTTCTTATCATTGAAGCCAGCCCCTGTCATTGGCATGTCCAAGTCCCTCCCTTTTTATGCACAATTAGCTAGCCAACTTCCACTGGTCTCTTGATTATCAGTACTCCACTGGGATACTTAGTCTGTGGTATCTGCTGTGGTTTTTAGAACCATATGAAATGTTATCACTTCTCACATTATATTAATTTTTTTTAAATTGAAGTATAATCCATTTACAACGTTGTGTTGTTTCCATTGTACAGTATAGTGATTCAGTTATACATATATATGTATTTCCGTATTTTTTCTTTATAGGCTGTTACAAAGTATTGAATATAGTTCCCTGTGCTTTACAGTAGGACCTTGTTTACCTTACTAATGTTTTAAGAATTAGTGTTCTTATGAAGATTTATACTAGACAGATAAGATTCACTGGATAAATGAATAAATAAAACAAATGATTTCATTATTTATGGGGTTTCCAATACATCAATATTATAAATTGACAGCACAATGGACAATCTTTGCACATGAATTTTTTTCTATTTCTGATTGTTTCCTTCAGATATATTTTAATTAATAGAATTTTGGGGAATGAAAAGGTATGACCAATTTAAGGCTAGTGACACATACTATCAAATTGCTCTCCAGAGGGATCATACCACTATATACCTGTGATAGCAATGGCCATCTTACTGGATTCACATTAATATTGACTACTATCATATTTTAAAATCTTTTAGTAGAAGGAAAAGTGTATCCTCCTTAGTTATTAATGTGGTAGAATTTACAGTATTTTTATTAGTATCATTAGCAAGTTATATGTTTCTTATAATGTGAATTATTTGTTGATTTTTTTACCCGTTTTTCTATCAGGTGATATTATATTTTGGGAAATTCATAAGAACTCTTTAATTTACCAAGTATATTAACATTTTGTATTTTATTGGCAAATATATTCTCCAGCCTGTTTTTCTTCTTATTGTTTGTTTTTGATGCCTAAGTGATTTTGATTTTTAGGCAATTAAGTCATCAAATTTGTTTTCTTTTTTCCATATTTAAGTTTATATAATACTTCTCAATTCAGAGATAATAAAATTTTTCACATAGATATTCTACATATAAAACAGCCACCTATATATTCGAGATTAAAAAGAAAACCTATGTATTCTTATATTATATTAATGGACTTGTCTTTAAGTCTTTAATCTTTAAACATCTATAATTTTTTATATA
Organism: Camelus ferus; assembly: GCF_009834535.1. Lineage (NCBI taxonomy): Eukaryota > Metazoa > Chordata > Mammalia > Artiodactyla > Camelidae > Camelus > Camelus ferus. The sequence goes on from NC_045700.1 coordinate 40,581,946, forward strand.
TATTATGAGGTAAGGATCTAAAATTTTTTTGTTCAACTATGCCCCATATTGACCTGTATAATATATTATGGTATTCCTTGAATATAAATAGGCTTTAAATATTCTTGAAAACTATCATAAAATTTTTTGTGGAATATATATCTGTGTGTCTTTTAATGTGTTTGTGTCTGTGTATTTTCGTATGTGAATATGTAAATATGTATGCTTATGCATATGTATGTTTCCTGAGATCATCTTTGTAACTTATTAAAGTTATATATATACAAGATATTCCTTAAAAGTAAATAACTAGGTATACTTAGAAAATATGTATCTCTAAAGAAGCAAGTTTATCTTGAAAGAAGTAATCAAGCCAAATATCAAAACAAAACAGTTATTTATACTATCATAGAAAGAACAAACACATAAGCCCACTTTCACAAGAAATTAAGTCAAAATTGGTAGGGCAAAAAAGTCTGAATATATTTTGAGTACAGGCAAAACGTATTTGTAAAACAAAATGTTATTTCATGGCAGCATTTAAAAGCAACAAGGCTTTCCTTTCTCTCACTTTTTGTGCCAAGCAAACAGCTTTAATTTGGCAGCTCTTTTTTGAATTATCCCAAGCAATTTAAATTATTTACAAGAAATATTGATAGAAAATGGTACAATAGTTATTCCCTACAAAAAAATCTCTTTTTAAAACAGATTTTCTAAACATTTGTTTAATTCAAAATGGTTTAACATGTGTTTAATATTCAGTTATTATTAAAATATTTTCATTTAGCCATGCACATATTTATTATTTTATTCAATTTCATTTTGGTTTTTTAAAATGTGAGCTTTATTCCCTAGACACAATGGCTGGAGTGTTTCAAGGGTTTGTTTGTTTGTTTTTTTAATGATTCTTTCTATTCCTTGCTCTTTTATATAGGTCACTTTTATTTTTTGGAAGGGCAAAATGATGCTCTGCTTTGTGGCAACAGCTCAGATGCTGGGTAAGTGATGTTTGGTGTTGAGTCTCAGTCTGCACTGCTGCATCAGCCTCAGTAACCTGCCATCTCCCACCCACCCAGCCCCTGCTTGCTCCTCATTCAGAGCCCTGCATAAATTCCACTTCACGCTGACTCTCAAAATAGCTGGGATAAGTGTGGATTCTCACCTCCTTCACACACTCATACCCAGCAATTATTTTTCCATACTAGGTCACAGCTAATCTTCCAAATTAGTTCAATGGAAAATAGAGAGAAATACATAAGAAGCTTAAGTTAATCGAATTCATAAGCATGTTCTTTTATAAGTGTGATATTCTATATAAGCTAATGTAGTCCCCATGGCATAAAGTGTAAGCTATCTGAAGATAATGTCAACATCCAAGGTGTAGTAAGTACACATCTAGCATATTTTAGCAAAGTGGTTAAGAACATAGACTAGAGAGTTTACATGGATTCAAACTGGGACTCTACCATATAATGTCGTCTCTCCTTGCCTCGGTTTCCACACGAGATAAATGAGTATAATGATAGGATGGCTATGAGAATTAAATGGATTAATGAAATGTATAGCTATTATAGCACTAAATAAATGCTTTTAATTATTATGATTGGCGTCATGTGAATGCTTATTATTAAAAAGCATTGTACCTGGAGCTAAAGCTAGGAGGAAAATTCAGAGAAATAGTTACCTTTTTCCATTCGACGAGACTTTAGAATCATAAACAAGAGTAATGTTCTTTCTGTGGAAGATGATATTGTGGACATTAGTAACTAATACCCGCAGCAAAATTCCCAGTAGTAACAGGCTTTGCATTTGGCTCATATGGTTAAAGATTGGGCTGCCATTATCTTCAGATCTTAGTGATAAGTAAAACAGACTGATTTTAACCCCTTGTCTGTATTATACTAAATGCTTTACGTGTGGTATCTTATTCAATGCTTGTAAGTTTGGGAGGCAGATTCTGTTATTAGCCCTTTCTTACATACGAGGTGTTCCAAGACTAGCAAGGTTGGGAAACTTGCCCGAGATTATGAAGTCCAGAAGTGTCAGGCACAATACTGAGGCAAGGTCAGCTCGATCATTAAGGTTACACTATGAAATCTTTATTCTGCAGACTAATTCATTCCTCTCAGTGTGCCACCACCCATTCTTTCTTCACCCCTCTTCCCTCCCACCACATTAAGCACACTTCTGCCTCTAGACACCTTCAGTGAAAATCTATAATTTTTCCCTGTAGACTTATTTTTCTGTTCATGTCCACAAATCCCAGAAGATGGTAATCATAATATGATTGCTTTTATATGAGACGTGATAAATATAATAACAACAGTCAGGACTCACAGAGGAATCCATAAATAGATTTAGAAGATTGTGTTGTTATGTAAATCAGTCTGCTTGGTACTGGATTGAGCACTGGGTAAAGTGAGAGAAATCTGCTTTCCCTGATGTCATATAAAATAGACATTGATGTCTATAAAAACAGGAAAGCCAGCTATCAAACTTGCAGTTACTGACTTCCTCTCTTTCCTTTAACTTAATCATAGCCAGTGTCCAGAAGGATACATCTGTGTGAAGGCTGGTCGAAACCCCAACTATGGCTACACAAGCTTCGACACCTTTAGCTGGGCTTTCTTGTCCCTATTTCGTCTCATGACTCAAGACTTCTGGGAAAACCTTTATCAACTGGTGAGAACAGATAAAATGATTCTTCTGGAAAGCATGAAATACTGAGATAGAATTGCTATAAAATACTTTATTACTTAGAGTGTGAGCATGTAACATCCTATATAAAATTTAATAAAATATCTCTTCCACTTTTGCAGACACTACGTGCTGCTGGGAAAACATACATGATATTTTTTGTGCTGGTCATTTTCTTGGGCTCATTCTACCTTATAAATTTAATCCTGGCTGTGGTGGCCATGGCCTATGAGGAACAGAATCAAGCAACGCTGGAAGAGGCTGAACAGAAGGAAGCTGAATTTCAGCAGATGCTGGAACAATTAAAAAAGCAACAAGAAGAAGCTCAGGTATAGTAAGCAAGCATTGAGCCCTTTTGTGTTTGTTTATCTCAATTCTCTGACCACGCCATCAAGATCAGAGGCATTTAGCGTACAAAATCAGCAGTGGTAATTGACAATTGAAACATGTCATGTGTGTTTGGTAAGTGTTAGGAACCTATTTGGTTATTAGGAGATTATTATTTTATTTTGATGATTACTTGCTGTCAATAATAATGGCATCCAAACATGGAGAATTATAATTGCTTTATTGACATTTTTTCTTCCTTGTGACCCCTGATTCACTCAAGCTTACAAAGTAGTTAGGCCTACATGCCTTCAATCAAAGTATTTTAATCTCTTGGGTTGCTGCTTCATTAGTGCTACTAGAGGTGGGAAAAGTCAGAAAACCAGAGTCAAAATGAGATTATTTCAGAGAGTCTGGAAAGATAAAGACCTATTTAGTATTTATTTTCTATTTGAAGAGTGTTTAAATGCAAGTTTGTGGTTTGCATAAAGAAAACACTGGTACATAAACATGTGAAATCTTTACATTCTTTGCCTACTACCCTGTAAATTCTATAATACAGCCTACACTCAGCTTTTCTTGGGTATAGAGTACAGTTCCTTTTTAACACTGAGTATCCTAAATATGTAATAAAGATCAGATAAATAAAATATACTGGGGTAGCAGCAATAATATTGAAAACGTTATCTTTCCAACAACAGTGCTATTGTAATTTACAAATTCACTTAGATGACATGATCTAGGATTTTCTTATTTACAATCTATAATATGTTTTTATTGTGCATTTCTTAGTGAAATAACCATTTTAAGTCAAAGAGAAGAAAAGTTTATTAAAACAAAATTCTTGACTGAATTAAATTTAATCATTTAGAGTGGCACTAAAAGTCACTGTCAAGTGGAAGTGTGATGGGTCAAGTTGAAATAGGAAACCTTTATTTCTTAAATTCTTTCTTTCTCATGATACTTTAAATCACAGGAAAAATCATTATGATATTTGAGTGTCTTGTTCATATTATTAGATAATTAGAAAGCATAGTGTGAGGCCACAGCTTGAAGATTTTCATCAAAGTCACATATCATCTTCCACTTTTCTGTTAATTTTAATTCTTTAATTGGCCTAATGACAATGCATTATTTTCCAAAATACATACTCGAATGGAGAATAATTTTTCAAGATCATATATTCACGATACCAAAGATAAATTAAGCAGAAACATGGATAGTGTTTGTCAAAGTTTATAGACAGCTACCATTTCCCTTGGACCCTTCTAGGCAGCAGCTGCAGCAGCATCTGCTGAATCAAGAGACTTCAGTGGTGCTGGTGGGATTGGGGTTTTCTCAGAGAGTTCTTCAGTAGCATCAAAGTTGAGCTCGAAGAGTGAAAAAGAGCTGAAAAACAGAAGGAAGAAAAAGAAACAGAAAGAACAGTCTGGAGAAGAAGAGAAGGAAGATGGGGTCCACAAATCTGAATCTGAAGACAGCATAAGAAGAAAAGGTTTCCGGTTTTCCTTAGAAGGAAGCAGGCTGACATATGAAAAGAGGTTTTCCTCTCCACACCAGGTAAAAATATTAGATTATATAAATTGTGTTTTCATAACAAATACTGTTTTTAAGATATGCCAGAATTTGGTTAAGGATAAAACTGCCTTCCTCCTGGATGGCATAGTGCTTTTGGATGGTAATGATCATTGAGTGTTTTGGTTATCACCTCAAGGAATTTGTGAGTTTTACAACTTTTTGGAATTCCAGGAAAACATTTTTTGAGCATAGATCCCACTGGGCTTGGGAAGGCTTGTGATTTTGCAGTTTCATTAAAGACTCGTAATCATCTTAGGGCAATTTTCCACATGAGGAATAATTAGCAGATGGTTCCTCTCCCTTCTTAGCTATGATGCGTGGACCCAGTGAACTGTGGGTTTTCTGAGTGGCAGTTTCTTAGAAGTAAAGAGTGATTCTGCCAGTCCATCTGTACAGTTGTTCCCATCAATGTGCAAACTTCATATGAGGCAAATATTCTTTATGTCCTTGTTTCAAGGGAAACCGAAGCAAAATTTTTCTATAAGTGTAACCAAAATTCTTAGAGATACACTAAGGAAGACTTATGACACTAAATAAACAGCTGTGTTTAATTGCACTTGATTATCTGTGTCTCATGTTTAATGAGACTTGCTTGGAAAGAATACCTTGATTTATATAGTGCAGAAAATGTTCACTGGATGCTTCTGGCTTATGTACCAACACAGGCTGCTGAAACTTCAAAATTTAGGATCCATAATTTTCTTCGAAATTTACCAAGAGAATTACCAGAAATACAGTGTCTCAGTAGTGAAACTTTAATGTCCATACAGTTAACAGTAACAACTTGAACAGCACTTATAGCAGTGATAATGGCTGACACCTTTGTGGTGCATTGCTACTTGAAGTATAAACTCATTACACCCCTCACTACAGCCCTATAATCTCCATCCCCAATCTGCAGATGTGAAGGGAAGGGGAAGGCTGGTATTTGTTGAGTGACTGTTTGTGCTTGGCTTTCTTTTTATTCTATCATAATTAATGTTAACAGCCTTGAATAACAGTGTTTTAACTATTTTTTAGGCTCAGTGAAGTTAAATAATTGCCAAATGCCATATAGTTATTAAAGGTTGAGGTGGCATTCAAACTTAGCCTGACACTGAAACTGTTAAACTTTCCACTGTATCAGGTTGACTGGAAAGAATATCCTTAAAAAACTGATGAGGAAATTTACAATTTGATTTCATTTAAAAAGATACATATATTTAGGATTATACATGCTCTTTGTACATTTTATAGTTTACAGTCTCATATAACCTGTGTTTAATACATATAAAATTTTTATAGGTCAGCCTGATTCACTCCAAGTTCAGATAACATTATAAGGTAGGATATATTAAAGGATTAGTGGGGTTGAAGTCAAATTTGAAATCAAATTTGTTTTTAAATAGATATCAACATTTATTCACCTTATTCATATTGTTGCCACATCATTATGATTCTATTAGTGGAGATATTAATCTTAATAAATATGAATTTTTAAAAAATAAAATCTCCTTTTTATGGCATTGGTCATTTTGAAGGAAGGGAAAAGGGGAAGGAGGGAGGGAGGAAAGAAGGAAAGTAGGTAACATGAGGAAAAACTACCTAAATTTAAAACTGCCAATCAACTGATACCACAGAATTATTCCAGTTTGCTTTATTTCAAATCCAGTAGAACTAATTATAGGCAAAATAGTAAAGCCTGAAAATGTTAGGTTCAATCCCACCTTTTTTTGTAAATGTTGTTCAAAGACATAACATTTCCTCCTACTGTCATCTTAAAACCTCTACTTCTAGTGGGCATTATAGGTGATCACTGATATACACAACGTGTAATATCTGGCTCAAATTGATATTTGTTTCTGAAGCAGGATTTGTATAAAAATAGAACTAAAGAGTTTTTTTTTTTTTTTTGATCTGATAAAGAAGTAGTCAAACAAGTAACTAAGAAGATGGAGAAGGCAATGGAGAGAGAGGGGAAAAAAGGGAGGGAGGAAAGGAGGAATCCTGAAATCATACTAATCTCACTTTGTAGGACCCTGTAAGTAATACTGAAAATAGCGAGCCAAGTTCTTAACCTGGGTACAGTGATGAAGGGTCCACAGCTTTTGTTAGATTTTTAAAGGGCCCAAGGCCCAAAAGTATTAAAAACTACTGTTTTGTAGTGACATGACAGAAAGGTGATTGTGTTGGTAACCATTTCTACTTTCATATTGAAAAAAATATAATGTATGCTATTACCACAAGATTATAATTTTCTCAGTAGAGGAGGTGGATTTGATGAAATATTTTTTAAACCTCAGCATGACTTGTTAGTGTAGGTGAGGGGAAGGAAGGAAGCCAAGAGTATAATCTCTAATCATATCTCAAGACAATCTGGATATTTTATTTTGAAACCTTTATAAAATATTGTTGACCTTCTTAAGTTATTATTTCCTTCTGTATTTGTGATAAACTAGGATTTTTTAGAGGTTGATTTGGTATGGCAGATTTTTCTTATCGTCCATTCTCTATTTGTGGCATGGCATTTGAGTGCCACATGTAAACTATGCTCTTTCATAGTTTGCATAGTGGCATAATTCACCTTTGAACTTTGAGAAACATTGTGTGCAATTTTATAACTTATTTGTCTCCAACCTTTCTATTGGCTCTAATTAAGGGGCGTACTTGTAGTTAAAATATAAAATCTTACTAAGAGTGGTACATATACATAATTTCTACTTTATTTCTTATTATCAAGCATTTGTCTGCCTCACTTTCTGAGGTAATGATAACCAGTAGGTCACAAATTCCTTAACTATTATGTCCTTATAACTAATTTGAAGTCCCTTATGAAAAGACAGAAAGGAGACATGAAAGAAACTGGGCTATGTAGGAGAGGTTTAAAAAAATACTTATAAAAACCATGGGTACAAGAAAAAAAGAAATGAGTTCTGTTGGGGGAGCAGATCAGTATTCTTAGATGTGTTTCCCTCTGTAAATAATGAATAAGATCATATAACATAGGATAGTGTTTAAAGCTTATAGATGTTTTATAGATGTTTATAGATGTCATTGAGAAAATCATTTTTTTTAACCAGAAAAGGAAGTTAAAAGCATACTTATTATTCAGGGAATGTAAAAATATATAGGTTTGAAATAATAATTTTAGTTAGCTTCAAATCCTTTAGAGAGAAAAAGATGAAACTAGTAATGTTTAAATGATGAAGTTTGTATTCTACTAATAATCATAGAAATCCAACTTAAGCTAGCTTAAGCAAAAGAGGATTAGATTATGTTAATAATGTGGATGACTAGCTTTAGGCATGGCTGGATCCAAGTGCTCAAAAACATGCTATCGTGGCCAAGTATTTCTCCGTATCACCACGTTCCTCCAATAGGGTGATAAGATGCCCACAATAGCTTTAAACTTATATTCAGTATTTTTAGCAACCCCAATAGAAAATGCACCTCTTTCTCAACAATTATAAAAGAAAGAGATGACTGTTGACAGTCATCTTTAACCCCTACCCATCTTTAAACCATTCTTGATGGCCAGAGGTACAGAATACACTCACCGGCTAGGCCTGGGTCATGGTCTTGGAGCATTTCTTGGAGATAAACAGGGTACTGTCAACAGAAAAAGAACAAATGGATATTGGACAAGCAGAAACAAGTGCTCATTAGAGTGAGGCTGGAAAAGTAGACTAGTAATAAACAGGCATTCATTGTGCTACTATGCTTAATAATCAAAGTAAACTGAATAATGGCAATGACATTGTAGCCATCTAGAAAACTGTTAAATGACTGTGACCAGATACTTAGTGAAAACCAGGTTTTTGTAAATATGGTGCTATTCAGATTTCTTGAGATGGACAGAAGAGTGAAAATCAGGGAATGGATCATACAGTTCTTTCAGATTGATTTGTTTACATTATTCATAAGGACCATTATAAAATATACAAAGGAAAGGGGAGAAACTGCTCCTTATACTATAATTAAACAGACCTACTAGCAAGGTTAATTTTATTTTTCCTCTGCATCAGGGTGTGGTCACTAGTGAGCTCTGACTGGTATGTTTTTGTCTTTGAAGGATCAAATTGTAGTTGTATACTTAATTGCTTTTCATTGGATTGCTAGATGAGATTAGCTTCTAGAGAAGGGTCTGGCAAAAATTTCAGTTCTAGGTTCCAGAAATGAGACAAAACAGTCTTGAGAAGTACTTCTGACTATCTTAAGTCACAGGTAAAGTGGGAGAAAATGGCAGAAAATGAGAGCTCAGAAGATGAAAATGAAGGAAGGGAGAAAAAGGGAAAGCAAAACAAAAGAGCTGGACCTAGTAGAAAGTGCCAGAACCCCACCAGCAGCTACCACGGGGGCCTTGATTCTACCTGTCCAATGACTTGTCTTAGGTTAAGTCAACAACTATGAAACATTGGGTCAAGACTTATTTTTGAGGGCACCAACTCTTAAATGTGTTCATCTGCTTTTTGTTTCCTTTCTTGTTATTCATAGTCTTTATTGAGCATCCGTGGCTCCCTTTTCTCTCCAAGACGCAACAGTAGGGCGAGCCTTTTCAGCTTCAGAGGTCGAGCCAAGGATATCGGCTCTGAGAATGACTTTGCCGATGATGAGCACAGTACCTTTGAAGACAATGACAGCAGAAGAGACTCTCTGTTTGTGCCACACAGACATGGGGAGCGGCGCCACAGCAACGTCAGCCAGGCCAGCCGTGCCTCCAGGGTGCTCCCCATTCTGCCCATGAACGGGAAGATGCACAGCGCTGTGGACTGCAATGGAGTGGTCTCCCTGGTCGGGGGCCCTTCTGCCCTCACATCTCCTGCTGGGCAGCTCCTGCCAGAGGTGAGGCCAGTGGAACCTGCAACTGGTGGGAAGGGAGCTGTGGCTGGTGCAGGTGGAAATGGTTTTCCATTTCCACATGTGTAAGTTTTGCTAAGTCTATTGTTCAGATGTGGTGGGAGGCGGGGGATCGGTTTAATCAAATTATGAACTTATATTGTCAAATTGTTTCATTCAGACTTTTCTACAAGTTAATTAAAAATATAGGTTGGGTATCATAGAATAATTAGAAGTATCCCTTCATCATTGCTACTACAGTATGAAACTTGCCAAAAAGTATAGCAACAATTTATCATGTATTATGTTTAATAAATATAAGCAGAATAAATGCAAGAAGAAATATAAATACTCATCTTAAGGATCTTGTTATCTCTGCTCCTTTAAAAGGGGAACTTGATACTGCCACTTGAAGTAGATAGTATTACTAAGTACATCTAAATCCTACAATGCAACATCCTTCTTCTTGACAGGTCAGAGTGCTGTAACATTTTTAGCACCCACTCAGATGACCATTGTACATTTGTATGGTAAAGAAGCCACTCAACTACCTGCTAAAGTCATGTGTTGTAATTCTTAAAGCAGATTTTAGTTTTTATATTACTGTCATTAATTCTTTTTATAAACATAGTGGCCCTAAACCATGCATATGGAAAAGGGTTTCAACTAAATGCCAGACACTTACAGGGACATTTCCTTTGTAAAGCATAAGGTGATTTTTAACTTTGGTATTAAATAAGATTTCATTTGCCTATATAAAAATATTCAAGCAATGTCATTTGGTTGTACTTTATAGTTTGAATCCTATTAAAATCTTCTTTGAATGACTTTTTTTTTACACGATTCCACTCATTATGGTTGGACAAGCTCTTTAAGCCGCCTTAAAATCATATGGAGTCGGCTTTCAGTCACCTAATAGAGGAGCGTCTTACCTTGGATTATAGAAATAGCCATTGTCTTCTTCACTTTTTTGCATGGCCTCTCCCCATGACTTTCTCCCAGAATGTCCAAGTATCTTGGAGGCAGATCAAATCATGAAAAAATTAGAACTTTGTTATGAAGGAACCTGGAAAAATGCAGAGGGAATATCAACTCCTCTTAAAAAATAACCATAGTTAACTATGTACCACAAACTATCCAGAACACTTTACATGCATTTTAATTCTTTTAATCCTCACAACAACCCTTTATTGTAGTTACTAATATTATCCCCATTTTACAGAGGAGGAAATTGAGGCCTGTGCATGGTGGAGCTAGGATTTGACCCTGGGTATACTGGTTACTGAACCTGCATTCTATCCATATTGTAATATTACCTCCTATTAATTTCTTTAAATTTTTCTTAAAATGGAAAAGAAGAGATGGCTAAGAAACAAGTACTTTCAGTTTAATTCAGTGTTTCTGAAAATGTATTTCACCCTCAGACTACTTATATCAGAATTCCCTGGGATCTTCTTAAAATGAAGATTCCTCATTTCCTACTCCCTCCACCTCTGACAACCACCATTTTACTCTCTGCTTCTGAGTTTGATGGCCAAAGGGTCCAAAGTTTCAGTTATGTAAGATAAATATGTTCTTGAGATCTACTGTATGGCAGAGTGCCTAGAGCTAATGGTACCAAATTGTAAACTTAAAATTTGCTAAGAAGGTAGATGCTATGTTGTGTTCTTACCCCAAATAACAACAACAACAATGAAAAGGGTAGAAGGAAACTTTAGAATATGATAGAAGTGTTTATGGTCTGATGGTTAGGATGGTTCATGAGTGTATACTTAACCCCAAACTCATCAAGTTGTGTGTGTATACACACACACACACACACACACACACACACACACACACATGACATTTTACATGTCAATAATTTCTCAATAAAGTGATTTAAGAAAAATAAATGGAGATTTCGGGGCCATTCAGTCTTACTCAGACCAAAAGGCCAAGGAGAACAAAGTCAGGTAATCTTCCTTGACAAGCATCCCACAAGGTTCTTACATATAGCAAAGTATGAGTATCACTGATCTGGATTAACATTAAGTGAGTCAAAAGAAACAAATCCACAACTTCTTTGCATAAATACAAAAAGAATGTCAGTCTACCAGAAAATATTTAGCAGTTATCAATTATTACCACAAAACTCCTATCCTATCAGAGAGAGTGGGGTAGATCTCTGAAGGCAAATTCAGGCCAGTTTGAAACAAACCTAGTGTGATCTCTATTTCCTGCTCCCTCATGTCCATCGTCAATATTGCAGTTAGGTGCTGTGAAGCAGAGTACTGCACTGTAGTGCAGCATGAGCTGAAGGTGCAGACCAAAGAAGGGGCTTTGAGAAACTGCAGAAGGGAATGAGAAGAGAACATAAACAGCTGCAAGCAAATGCCACCTTCCAAAGCACACACTATCCTGTACTCTACACATAAATTCAACTGAAGCAACTTGACTTAAGAAAGAATTTCCTTGGTAATATCATTAGAGGTTTTGGAATTTATTGCTAACAATGAGATCTAGGATTACACATATAATTTTGCATAGAACAGAAGGGATTAGATGATCTCTTTAAGCAACTCCATTATTTCCTTTAAAATTTACCTTTCTCTGATGAGGCAAAATATTTTAAATTCTGAGACACTACTTTTTGGTTTAAAGAGCTTTAGTTTGAGAGAGGGGTTATTTCTTTTCTCATTAACTTAACTTCTCTTTCACAGTAAAATTAAATTTTGAATGATGTTTATGAATGTTATCCCTATTAATGACAATCATATCAATTGAGTGGAAACTCTGCTTTTGAATACATATGCATTAGAGGTACACAGGTTAATAAAAAATAATTTTTACCACTCATAACACAATTAAGTAGATGAACAAGACTCATATTGCTATTTTAGAAATAAAGAAAATCCTCAGAGAACTGAAAGTGACTTCTTATTTATTATTAAGCATTTGAAATGCTTGAGTTTTGCCCTTTTTTTCCCCCTGTGATAATTAACTTCATTGTTTGATCTCCTGAAGTAGGAATAAATTTCTACCTATGCTGAAATTCTGGTGACTCTATTTTGTAGTAGAAAGTCATTACATCATTGCTAAAAATCAGCCCTCCCCACAACTTGATGTTTTGCCTCAAATCAGAGTTTCAGTGACAAGGATGGATTGTTTTGTGGATGAAGTTGTTTTCTAAGTGTAAGACAAAATTGTAGATTACTTCTAAAATTTAGTTTTATTATTAAGGAAGTTGGGAAATGTTACCTGTCTATAATGAATAAAAGCATTTTACAAGTGGAATTCATATTTTAGGACAACTATTACTGATGCTTATTAGGGAAAGCTTAACAATTCTTTTTGTACATTAAACCACATGAATACATATATAAAGATCTAATAACTCACCCTGTGAGTAAATCAAGAAGTGATGTGTTTCAGTATGTACTCCTAGAGAGGACTGGCTGACATGCGAAAAGGTTATCTATCCAATAATAGGTATGATCCCTCTAACCCAGAGCTCCAAGATGCAGGAATTAGGAAAGTCCATCTTAATCACAAACCCAGGCATCCCTGAAAGCTGAGAATCTAATGGGCTTTCAAACACTTCCCAAGAATGATGATTCCAGCAATGTCTTAATGAGCTGTTCACGTCTGAGAAAGCATGGTAAACATTTAGTTAAACATTTAGTTAAGAAGTTCCTATTACAGGAACAACTTTGGATTTTGCTGCCCTTAAAAATAATAGTTATTTCATATGAAATTTTATTTTTAGGGCACGACTACTGAAACAGAAATAAGAAAGAGACGGTCCAGTTCTTATCATGTTTCCATGGATCTGCTGGAAGATCCTACAGCAAGGCAAAGAGCAATGAGCATGGCTAGTATATTGACCAACACCATGGAAGGTATGTCAAAAATCTTATAGCACAATTATTTGGTGGTGCTTTGGTAATGATGGCAAAAAAATTCCATACATTCCAAGATAATTCTTCCTGACTTGATACCACGTCATCATTATGTCTTTTACTAAATAAAAGTAAAATCCGTGTGCAACACATGGATTCTGTGGTCTCATAGATTTTTACATTTATCCTCCAGGAAGCTACTGCAAATTCAAAGTATACTTGGAATACCACTTTTGTAGATTAAGTTCTAAACTGTTGAACCTTGTTATGTGCATGACATTAAAAGGAGTGTAATGATAAATGCTTATTTTTATAGTGACGCTTACCCATTTGAATTGTATTACCTGCTTAATACAATACTGCTTGTATTAACTGTAATTAATACAATTAATTATATTATAACATGAGCTATAAAAGCTATAAAATCATTCAATTTAACCAGAAATATAAATTTTAAAATGTGAATTAGGATTTGATATTAACCTCTTTGAAGCAAAGTTTTCAAAATTTTGTAGAACTACTTTCGCCTTTCTTTGACCAGAGTATTACAATATATCAGCTTTCTCTTTGGTTACAGCTTATACCTGAATAGTTAATATAATGTTTAGAGGTCTGAATCTTAACGCCAAAATAAAAACTTTGGGGACAGCTTGATCTGTGATCAGTTATTGGCTCTGTGTGTTAGTTTGTGATTCTATACTTTAGTTTCTTCATCAGTAAGGTATGGATAATAATGTTTAGGATAAGGTTGTAAAGATTAAATAAGGCCTCATACATAAAGCACTTATGCACCTGGCATGCAGAAGGCAGTCAATAAATGTTATTATTAGTTGTTTTATTGTTGGTTTGTTAATTCACATGTTTGTACCTTTTCATACTGTAAGTGAATTCAAACATCAACTATCAACTTCAACGACTTGGAAAATGCTTTCATACAAAATATATTCTATCCTCCTCCCTTGCCCTCCTTTTCCCTTCTCTCCCTTCCTCTTTTACAGCCCCTTTCTTCTCTTCCCCTCCCAAGTGTGTGAGTGTGTGTGTGTATATAGATGTGTAAGAGGAAAAAGAAAGTGGAGAATGAAAGAACCAACGAGCATGTACATATGCTTTGTTACTGTTAGTTATGGTTCCTCTTGATATTGGAAAGATTCTTGGAATAATTCTTTTCTAGTCTGAATACAAAGATCTCATGATAATATAAGTACCAAAAGCCTAAAAGTCACATCCAGGAAAATCTCACAGCGTAGATGGCCATGTCCGTTACTACAGGACCCAATTTTCGTAATGTCCTAATGCAATATCAGAAATCTTTTCACTGATTCCTATGGAATATTAAACTCAGTACGTTCTTCCCCAACCTCGCCTGCATTAGCTTGCACTCCTTTTTCCCCCCCAGCTGCCAGTAGCTTGCTCCTCCCTGTCCCTCCAGGTAAATCTTTTGAAGATTCTCTGGTCTTCTGCTCCTTGCCATAGCAAAACCACTGAGAGGAAGCTGCCAGTGGTTCTGCTACCGATGTCAGCAGCATGTCTGCTCCCTAAAGCAAGAAGCAGAGAAGGAGACAGGGTAAGTCTAAATCAACAGTCCTACTTTGCACTTCTGATAGCATTAAGTTTGAGCTAACTTAAGAAATTACTTAAAAAACAGCCCACCACAAGATTGGACTGGTCCACTAATTAAGATATGGAGTTAAAAATGAGAGCACCCGCATCACCCTCCATGAAAATGTACCTCATGGAATTGCTTAGAATGAAAAGGATGTCCTAGAGATAAGTGTAACTCAGGAAGCAGAAGACTGAGTGTTTGGTTTTAACATCTGCAAAGCTTTTAACTTTACATTTTTGTGAGGAACAATGGCTGAGTTTTCATTCTGTTTTTCCATTGGTATATAGAATGAAAAGCATACTTTTCTTTATTCAATTTTATCTAAACACTTTGAATGTGGCATTGACCAAGGCTGGCTATTAGCAATACATAATACATATGTGCAACTAGAACTGTCTTTAATATAGTCCTTTTCTGTTTGTGATAATGGTGAAAAGGTGTCTTAAGTTGACATAATCTGTTTATGTGGGGATCCTTTCTTCTAAGTCTAATCACAGTTTAGTTCACCTCTCCTTTTTTTTGAACCAGGCTTATTGATCCAGGCTGGCAACTTTTGTTTTCCTTCTTTTGAACTACAGCTAGGTCTCCATTGTCCAGGGTAACGAATAGCCTCCTACTTAATGAAACTGCAGGAGATAAGCAAAAATGAATTGTTTGCTTTTCAAGCATTTAAAATACATAAACCATGGAAATATTTCCTTGTTACGTCCTTGGGAAATATGATGGGAAGGTGAGGTGAGAAACTCCTGAGGAATTGAGGGGAGCCAGCCAAAGATCTAAATCGGGCTGTAAATGATTCTCAGTGGGGATAACCTACCCAGGAATAATGGAGACATGGCTGTAGTTCTCTCCTGAGTGCTTTGTTTTGTTTCAAAATGTGAGATTCTTTTTTTTTAGCATGAATAATTGAATGATTTTATTTTAGAACTTAACAACTCTGCTCCGCTTTCTCCTGATGTCAAGAAGAGCAACATTGGCTGAGTTTTCCCTTTTGAACTTTTCTCTGATTTATTTTTTTCCCACAGTTTCTGTTTGCTTCTCTTTATCTACTGAACTACAAGTAGTGTTTAAAAAAAATTTATTCTCACTACATACACAAAGAGTTTTTTTTAAATTCTTTTTTGTTGTTTACTGTAAGTGATAATGTCTTTTTACCTTTAGTATAAATATGAGTTTATTTGGGAGTCTTAAGAGCATCTACAAAACACTGCATAATAATTAAATTTATATTTTTCTTCTGATTTACAACTCAACTATTCTTTGTTGTTTACAAAGTTACATAAGAGAAATGGAAATAAACTGGGTGCTTTAGGAATTTCAATATCTAAAGAAACAAATGAAGAATCTATCTGTAATGAAATTCTGTTAAAAATAATCAGAAAATTAATTTGCTTTAGGGAAGTGGTAAAGTTAGTTAGTAGTCAGTGTTTATCAGCAAAGCAAAAAACTCACTACTTATAGTTGTATTTGTCCATTGCATAAACTCCTTTAAAAAGTTCAGTTCCTAGTAAACTGTACCAGGTTTGGAGGGATATTTCAGTTGCCACAGTAGTAATCCTTAAGTGACCAACCAGAGTCAACTATGCTATGGATGAACAAAGAATCTTTCCCTCTATTTTAGTGCTAATAAGTGGTGTTCTCATATTTGACAGAGGAGGTAAAAGAATGTGCAGTGATGCTATTGGCAGAAAACAACAACTTCTGCATCCTTTCCCACTCAAGAGTTGATTAAGAGATGAACATGCCAAAGGAAGATAGTAGATAATTTCCCACTTCCTAATTCCCCCAAATTCTTTGCCAGTATTTACTAAGGTTCAGAGTTTTCAGTATCACTTTAAAGATCTGTGCATTTCTGTCTTCAATCTCCTATTATTTACTTGAAATTCTTGAAATCATCATAATTTTTTCTAAAATAAATGTACTTTAGTATGAAATTTTATATACTAGGTTTGATATGATAGTTATATATTTTTAATACATTAAAATAAATGCATACCATGAAAATTTATGAATTCTACATATGTTCCACCTAAAATCCTCTCATATTTTACCAGCAGTATATAAGTCCCATTTTATGAAACCATGAATATCTCAGTTTCTTAAGATGGATAGTTCCTCTTCTTCTGTGCCCCCTAATTAAATTAAGAAATGTAGAGAAAAGGAATCTTGTTGAGTTTAATATACAGGCCTGTATCTAATGGGCATAACTAGAAACTTTAAAAAGCTTTAAAAAATTAAAATTAAGACTGGTGACACTGACAAAGCTATCTCATTAAAATATCCAGTAAAACATATCTAATCCAAGAAACTGAGATTCAGCAAGACTGATAAAGGTTCTTAAGACATCTCCCAAGAGGAGTTCTTTGATAATATATGTCTTGCTCTATCTGGAACATAGATAAGCTTTAAGTATACTTAACATAAGTCCTACCCATTAATTTCTGATAGCCTTGAAGATAATTATCAGTTTAAATTGTAGATAGAATCTTGGAAATTATGTTTAGCCAAGATAAATTTGAAATGCTTCCTAGCCTTTCTGTGCCCACACTTCTGACAGCTAATCCATTCTAAGTGTTTTTCTGCTCCACCATTAGATTAACCTATAATGCCTTTTAACAATTTTAGATTTTTGTAAAATTACTTTCAATTTAAACCAAAGTCTGCTAAATAAGAAGTAAGCAGTTTTCATAAGTATTCTAAATTTTTTCTTCCAGAACTTGAAGAATCCAGACAGAAATGCCCACCCTGCTGGTATAAATTTGCTAACACGTGTTTGATTTGGGACTGTTGTAAGCCATGGCTAAAAGTGAAACATCTCGTCAATCTGGTCGTGATGGACCCATTTGTTGACCTGGCCATCACCATCTGCATTGTCTTAAATACCCTCTTCATGGCCATGGAGCACTATCCCATGACAGAGCAGTTCAGCAGTGTGCTGTCAGTTGGGAACCTGGTAAGGCTCACTAAGGGTTTCTCTGCTGTTGAAAGAGTTCATGATTGCCTTAATGAACTTCACATATCACTCTTAAACTAAATATGAATTAATTGGCCATGTATACCTGGATAGTGAAAAAGTTTAGCATCACTTTTTTAATAACAAAAATATATTGCTACAATTAAGCAGTGGAAAAGATTCAAAGATTTTATGTATAATTTGATTTATAATTAAATTTAAATTGCCCATTCATTAGGAAGATTATTATGAATTAAGGAGGACACTGGTCTATGATAAAACCCTGATGTATTCCTCAGGTATTTAAAATAGATTCTTTTAGACATGTCTACATTTGCCAAACAAATTATAAAATATGCCAAGTCAGATAATTTTGAAATACCATTTGTACATACCTGAAGATGGATTTCTGGGAGAGGAAATATCATATAGAGGTTATTATTTCTGTTTGAATTGTCCTGTAAATTTAGGAATTTGTAAGTGATGAATTTTTTCATATATTTTATTTAAAATTTTGTATTAACATTCACTGGATACATGGTAGAGTGACAGAAATCAAAGTGTTTCTTTTACAAAGAAACAAAATTAATAAAGTCAAGGAACAAAAACTTACTAATATCAATAAAAGAGGCTTATTAAGTTCTCATAAACCTCCCAACTTAATAAATAAACATATAAACAGGCTATATATAGATAGTAAATAATATATTCTGAAGTATAGTACACAATATTTTTAGGCTCTGAAGTAACCACTATTTTTTAAAATTATAGTCCAGATAGGTCTTAACTGATTAAGTTAACATATACTGACCACTTACTTTGTACCAGGCACTGTACTAAATGGTTTACATAAAATCTTTCCCTTGGTTCCCATAAAATCAGTCCTAAGGCAGATGCTATGAATGTCTCCATTATACAGTGGGGAAAACTGTACCCATGAGAAACTGACAGAGCTATGGAAGCTCTGAATACTATATCAGATACTCTGAAAGATATTTCAGAGACTATTTTAAGCTGTGGTCAAAAATCATAGAACTTTAGGAAAGGACAATAACGTTACCTAGTCCAAATTTTCACCTATATAGGAATCTCTTCAACATTATTTCTCAAAAGTGAACAAGGGATGAAAGGAAGCTTTATGAAGGTGGGTATTAGGAAACAACTCAAATGGGCTTATGCAAAAATAAAGACAGTTCATTACTTCAGGTAACTAAAGTCCATTTGGGCACTCCTCCAGATTTTAATCTGGCTAGATTCAGGTTTTCAGTCAATGTCATTGGGAGTCAGCTTCTTGCTAACTCTCCCCCCGATATGTTTCTTTCATCTCTGGCTAGGTGTTCTATTGATGGCAAAGTTCTACTAACTTTTATCCTACCAACACAGCTCCCTAAGCAGAGGGATTGTGTGTCCTAACTAGTAATTTTAACAAACGACCAAGAACTGAATATCATTGGCCTGGTTGGAGTTACATGACCATTTCTAAGCCAGGCAGTTAACCTGGTTCTAAGGTTAGAATGCCCTATTTGGCCAAACCAGAACCTGTCTCATCATTGGACAGAGTAAGTGAGTACAGTTATGAAGAAAAAAATTAGGTCTGCCATTACTAGAAGAAGAGGGAGTAGATGCTGGAAAGACATAAACAACAAATGGACAATTCATAGTGGGTCTTTTCTTATGTGTTAAAGAAAATAATATCTGTATTTGAAATGAATCTTGGAGTAGTAGAAGATACATAGGCAAGATTCACATTCTTCTCAAGTGCATATAAAATATTCCCCAGAATAAGCTATAGGTTAGGTCATAAAACAAGCCTCATTAAACTTATAAGGTTTGAAATCATACAAAGTACTTTTTCTCACGAAAATAGAATGAAATTAGAAATCAATAAACAGAAATAAATTTGGAAAATTTACAAATATGTGGAAACTAAAAACATACTTGTAAATAACCAGTGGGTTAAAGAAGAAATCACAAGAAAAATTACAAAATACTTTGAGATGAATGAAAATGAAAACACGCAAAATTGAAAGTTACAAAGTGTAGCTAAAACAGTGCTTAGAGAGAAATTTATACTATAAATGCCTGTAGTAAAAAAGAATATCTCAAATCCATAATGTGTACTTTCATCTTAAGAAACCAGAAAAAGAAGAGCAAACTAAAGCTTAAGCTCACTGAAGAAAAGAAATAATAAAGAATAGAGTGGAAATTAATGAAATAGGGAATAGGAAAACATTAGAAAAAAATCAACAAACTCAAAAGGATTCTTTGAAAAGAGTAACAGAAATGACAAGTTTTTAACTGGAATTACCAAGAAAAAAAGAGAGAAGACTCAAATTACTAAAATCGAGAATGAAGAAGGGACATCACTGTAGACTTTACAGAAATAAAAAAGGAGTGTAAGGAGTACTATAAACAATTTATGCCAATAAGTTAGATAACCTAGATGAAATGGAAAAATTCCTAGAAGTAATAAACCACTGAAACTGATGAAAGAAGTAGAAAATCTGAAAAAATTTACAAGTAAAAATTTAATTAGTAATCAAAAAATGTTCCCACAAAGGGAAGTGTAGGCCCAGATATTTTCACTGGTGAATTTTACTAAGTATTTAAACAATTAACACCAATTCTTCCTAAATTCTTCCAAAAAATAAAACAGAAGGGAATACTTCCCAACAGAGTTTGGAATTCAAAGCTGACCAAGATGGAGAAATTGGGCAGAGTCCTTGGACTTTCCTTTGAAGCCCCAGATGGATTATACTTAAGGAGTAAAGGCTATGTCAGAGAACCAGAAGATTCAACTAGAACAAAGAGCAAACCAAAATAGCTGTGCCCTAGTTAAGTATTAAACCAAGCTACCATAAGTTCAAGTTGGCCAACCTATAATTGAGCTGCCTGCTAGCACAAAAATCAATACTCTTTAGAGGAAAATAATTAAATCAAAATTCTCTACAGCACATTATTCTCATCACATGAAAAATTACATGATACATGAAGAAATAGGAAAATATAACTTATAGTTGAGAGAAAAAATTGCTCAATAGAAATAGATACAGAGATGACCAAATTACTAAAATTAACATTAAAGGACTTTAAAGGAGCTATTATAAATATGTTTAACAACTTAAAGGAAAAATGGTCATAAAGAATAAACAGAAAATATGAGCAGGAAAAAATGGGAACTATAAAAAAGAATTAGAACTGAAAAGTACAAATTCTGAAGTGAAAAATTCACTGGATGAGTTTTAAAGAAAATTGCAGATATCAGAAGAAGTGTTGTTGAACTTAAAGCAAATTGATAGAAATATACAATTTGAATAGCAGAAAAAACTGAGAGGAAAAATGAACTAAATTATATTAATCTATAGAACAACATCAAGTTGTCTAATATTTGCAAAATATTTTCATATTTCATTTTCATTTTCATCTCATAGGGAGAAAAGGGACAGAATGGAACAAAACAAATATTTGAAGAAATGATGGCCAAAAATTTCTCAGAATTGATGAAAAGTGTTAATTTAGCCACCTTAATATTAATTTATAAAATTTCAGTGAACATCACAAAGATATAAATAAAATTAACTACATTGGGCACATCTTAGTCAAGCTGTGAAAACAAGAAACTTTTGGAGGCAGGCAGAAAAAATATACTTATATACAAGGGATTAACATCTCATCAGAAACAGTTCAGGACATAAGAAAGTGGCCTGATGGAATTCAAAAATTGCACTTCTTGGGGAATGATGGAAATGTTAGGTATCTTGATTGTGGTAGTGATTTGATTGGTGTATACACCTATCAAAATTCGTCAGATTGTACATTTGAAATATGTGCGGTTTACTGTTCAGTAACCATACCACCAAAAAAGGTGTTAAAAAAAGTGGCTTGATGAAAGAAAGAAAAAAAGAAGTTAAGCCATTATTCTATGGTGAAACTATCTTTCAAAACCTAGTATGAAACAAAGAATTTTAATATAAACAAAACGAGAAGAAAGTTGTTGCACTAGAATTGTGCTACAAAAAATGCTAAAGGAAGTTCTTCAGGCTGGAGGGGAAAATCATATCAGATGGAAATTTGAATCTGAGAATAACGGTCATTAGTAATGAATAGATGTGGGTAAATAGGAAATATTGTTTTTTTCCTTATCTTAATTTCTTTAAAAGACTGTTTAAAGCAAGGGTTTATAGCATATGTCAGTGTAAAATAGATGAAAATATTAGCACATGTGATTGGGTGGCCAAGATTTCTTGGAAAAGAGACAAAAAGTTCTATAAATTATTGAAATATTCATAGAATATTCAAACAATGGAATTCTGTGCAATGATAAAGAGAGAAAAAACTGGTAATAATGTGCATGGATGAATTTCAACTTGAAGTATTCAAGAGGTATTTGGAAAAGTTAGTAAGACTCTCAGGTTGCTGAGTTGGCCACTGAGGGAGAGGGTGATTCCATGTACCGACTTAGCAAATATCAGACGAGAAGCAAGGTTGTGTAGAGAAAGTGGTAAAGTAAATTTTGGACTTGTTATGTAGTAAGTTAAAAAAATGAACTAATGAGTATAGATGAGCACACAAACTCTTAAAGAAGTTGGCCCATGAGGAAAGGACAGATAGTGGTAGCTAATGGGGGAAGTAGAATACAAGGAGAGTTTCTTTGATAATGCTGGTGGTAGTTTTAAGGTGGAGAGGGACTGAATATCTATTGCTTCCTGTAAAATCCAACATAAAGCAGTCATTACAGGAAGAAGTTTAAAACTACAGATTAATTGAGAAAGTGAATTTGTTGAGAAGACCAAAGGAAATACATAATGCAGTTGGAGAAACTAGAGCAAAGCAGGGACATGTCTTTCATTTTTAACAGGAAAAAACCAAACCAAAACATGGTACGGGTGTAAGTAATTTGATAGATATAAGGAAACTGATTAATTTCAGGTTGGCTGACTTCCATTACCTCTAAGATGTGGAAGTACTGAGAGTGGAGGATAAAGAAAAATGATTGAAGACATGGAGGAGAAAGTTTGAAATACTTGTAGAGAAAGAAAATGGAGAAAGGAGAATGCTGCTTCTCCTTGGCCAGGAAAATAAACTTTTTTTTTTAATGCATTCTTAATCTATAGGGCTAGTGGTGATCTTGTTTATTACAGCCAATACAACCTTCTTAGCACCAGTCTTGCCTGCAGGGCCACGGGAGGGAACCAAACTGTTAGGTAATTACTTGGTGAGTTTTTGGAAGGCTATGGAGAGAGCCAAGAAGCTGACCACAATGAGTTAGCTGAACCTTTCATTTAAGAATATAATAATAAGAATAATAATTTTATTTTCTTAATTGTTGTATTCTTCATCACTTTATGAACCTTAAAAATAGTAAATAATTAAATATGGATTTGAATATATAAACCAATTTTTGAAATTCAGGATTAAGTTATGATTTGTTGGAAGTAAATTAAATTGCTCAATAGCTATTTGTTTTCAAGAGTCTTCACTCATGTAATAAACATTTCTCATTTAGGTTTTCACAGGGATCTTCACAGCAGAAATGTTTCTCAAGATAATTGCCATGGATCCATATTATTACTTTCAAGAAGGCTGGAATATTTTTGATGGTTTAATCGTGAGCCTTAGTTTAATGGAACTTGGTTTAGCAAACGTGGAAGGATTGTCAGTTCTTCGATCGTTTCGGCTGGTAAATTAACTGGGAGTAAACATAATATTTTTATAAATAATTTAATTAATTGTCACTCTTATCTAGTAAAAATTACAAGGTTTCCAATAGTTTTAATATGATTTGAATACATTTCTAACATAGTGCATGGTAATTTCTTCTTCACCATAGTTTTAATGAATAGATTAAGTTTATTCAAATGAACAGCCAACAGTTCTCTCCTTAGTAATTGAATGGCAAGGCTAATGAGGAGGGAGAAAAAGGGAGTGACAGATAAACCCAAATCACAATTAACACGATATGTATCTCTCAGCTCTGAGGGGTATGTTTAACCATAATATGGCTTGACTGGGACTTAGGATGGGCTCATCTTTCTACCAGAGGCTCAGGAATTATGAAGTTGCCCACTTTGTCTCCATAGACGCTGAGACTTGGGACTGTGTAGAGTTGTACAAGGAAAGGGGACAGAGCTTCCATATGTCTGCTCTTTCAGCCAGTCAGGAAGTTACCAAATCCACTCTTCAAGAAGAGTTGCTTAATTTTGTTTATTTTGTTAATTTTAAAGAAAGAGTCTTTCATTTGGTCTTTATATTTCATAAGTTTATGGATCTTTTAAAATTAATAAACAGAATGTCACTTGACACTTTTCCATTTGAAGTTTGATATGTTTTATTGTGCTGTTTGAGTTGACTCTTTTTGTGATTTTATTTTCAAATAACAGAGGTTGTATACAGTTAGTAAAGACAGGTTCCTATATGCAACTTATCTTAATAATGATTAGCCTCAAGACTTTGTTGTGAAGTCTGTTTAGAAATTCCCCTACCACTATTTGTCTCAAGAGCCTTAGAGCTATGATTTCCTTTCCTAGTCTTCATGGATAGCTATGAATCTAAGTTGAATCTAGAAAGATGCAAAAAAAGCAAAACTTTTTAGAAATGATTATATAACAAGGAAATATGGGCAACTACTTTTAAAAAGTTTAGTAAATCTTTGTGATAATGTAAGGTAGTTTAGGGATATAGAAAGCATATAATATCATTAGTATCTTGCTTAATATATCAGACTCTTCTGCATTAATTATTCTCTGGGAATAAATTAAACATTTTCGTGCTTACATTTGCTCCTTTGGGTCACTTAATTGCCATTAAATAATGCACTGCTCTTAGCCTGACATTTACTGAAGTATCAGAAATAAAATGCTGATGTTGTTTAATGATAAATAGTATTCTAGAGGCTTCTACAAGCTAATCCAACCAACATGTCAAGCACAGTGTTGGAGAGCCATTTACTCACTATGATGAGTTGATTAAGTCACTGAAGACATAAAGGTTGATAAAATACAGTTTTTTACTCAAGTCCAAGTATTTCTTATTTGAATATAAAGAATCTTCCTTAAAATACAGGGTAGTATTACAGCAAGCTAAAAATATAGCAAGGTTAAAGCAGTCAAGAGATTTAAAGAGTTAGTTGGCTTTTCTCTTGTACCTTATATAATTTAAGTGTTTATGTTATCTGCACTTGTCATTTTAGCATGATATTTCAAGCATGCCAAAAAATATATCCACTTCGGGGTTTTAAATAATGTTTCTGAAACAGCCTCTGCTAATTAATCACCATTAATCATAGATAGCTCAGTTCCTTACAGAAAAATTAAAAGAATATTATAAATGCTTATGTAAGATTCTGGAATATTTGGTGTATCTTATTCTTAAAATGTCAATAAATACTGTATAATTATTTTATTTACAATATATACTATTTCAGAATGAAAAATATCCCATGGTATCAAACTGATAATTTGCTAGATAATAGTGTGGCACACAAATAATCCATCACTCTGAAATTGAGATAAATAGATATACAGATTCTTTAGAATGCAGGGCAGTAACAATCTTCTTGCTTTTGTTTCCAGCTCAGAGTTTTCAAATTGGCAAAATCTTGGCCAACTCTGAATATGCTGATAAAGATTATTGGCAATTCAGTGGGAGCTCTGGGTAACCTCACCTTGGTGTTGGCCATCATTGTCTTCATTTTTGCCGTGGTTGGCATGCAGCTCTTTGGTAAGAGCTACAAAGAATGTGTCTGCAAGATTTCCAATGATTGTGAACTCCCACGCTGGCACATGCATGACTTCTTCCACTCCTTCCTGATTGTGTTCCGGGTTCTGTGTGGAGAGTGGATAGAGACCATGTGGGACTGCATGGAGGTTGCTGGTCAAACCATGTGCCTTACTGTCTTCATGATGGTCATGGTGATTGGAAACCTAGTGGTATGTAGTAAAAACATTTCTCTCATTTTCAGTAAAAGATAATGTAACTGTGAAAAAGTATGTTCAACTGAGAAATATTTTATATATATTTTAATCAATTCTCAATTATTCATGATGGCAAAATCAGATATAGTTCAGACTATTGAAATCCACATAAACTCTCTTTTTAATATTTGTTTATTCCTTATTTTTATTTTTTCTTATTTTATTAATCTACAGCTGACATGTAATGTAAATTCTTAAAACATCTTTTGATACAAAGTTGTTCTTCATCATTATACCTCTTATTGTTCTGTGGAGAGGGCCATTTCTAGCTTTTATCTTTCAGTTCTCGTACTAAAGCATTGAAGTGTTACTAAGAACAGTCATTCATTTTATTTATAAGTCCTAACAATAGTTTCACTTGAAAATGATTCAAATTTGGATTTCCTAACAAATTAGAGTTAAAAAATTAGTGATCATCTCAGTCCATTAAAAGCACATAAGGTATTTTGTGCCTAGAAACTACAGTATGAACAAGTAACACTGACTCAAGAATCATTTATTATTTCTGTGTAAAATGAACCATGCCCAATACATCTCTGCTTTCCTAGAGGCAATGGAATGATATGAAGATATATATGGCACAGTGATATGACATTTACTCAAACGGGAGTAAAAATAGAACTAGTAAGTGAAAAAATGTGAAAGTGAAGTGTTATATGTCAAGTTCACAAGATGGAAACATTGCTTTACAATGGCAAGGGTAATCAAGGAAGACTTTGTCAAGGACTTCAGGCCTGAAATATCTTTAATTGGGATGTAAGATTTTGCTTGGTAAGAAGAAAGGTAGACTGTCCCAAGCCAGGGAGCAGTGGACACAGTGGTTGAGGAAGAAAGGACAATAGATTCTGTGAGAGGGATCAGGCTCTTACAAAGTTATTTGCTTGATTAGGTCCCAATCCAGTGGAATAGAATAAGGACTGTCATAACCATTTTAAAGTATGCAATGTATAGACTTAATTTCTTTTACATAAAAGTGACCTTCAATTCCCCAGAGGAAGAAGAAAGGGAGGGGAAAATAAGCAAAAGGCCATCATTGACTTCTATTTATCCCAAGATTTCAACCTCCTTAGTATTAGTTTAGGTAATTCTGACCTATTAAAATAACAAGAAACATGAGCAGTGTATAATCCCGAATTATGAACAGTAGCTTACAACAATAAACATTTATTAATTATCTCATAGTTTCTGTGGATTGGAAATTTGGGAGCAGCTTATCTGGGTGGTTCTGGCTCTGGTTCTATCATAAGGTTGCTGTCAAAATGTTGGCCAGAGTTACCATATGATCCAGCAATCCCACTCCTTGTTGTATATCTGGAAAAGGCAAAAATCCTAATACAAAAAGATACATGCACCCCAATGTTCTTAGTAGTACTGTTTGCAATAGCACAGACATGGAAGCGATCTAAGTGTCCATCACATATGAATGGATAAAGAAGACCTATATATATATACATATACACACATCTATATATACAATGAAATACTACTTAGCTATAAAAAAGAATGAAATATTGCCATTTGCAGCAACATGGATGGACCTAGAGATTATCATATTGAGTGAAGTAAGTCAGACAGAGAAAGACAAATATTATATGGTATTATTTATATGTGGAATCTAAAAAATAACACAAATGAACTTATCTATAAACAGAAACAGACACACAGACATAGAAAACAAAATTATGGTTACCAAAGGGGAAAGAAGGGGAGGGATAAATTAGGAGTAGGGGATTAACGAATACACACTACTATATAAAAAATAGATAAACAACAAGGATTTACTGAATAACACAAGGAAATATATTCAATGTCTTGATATATATAGATATAATCAAATCATTTTGCTGTACACCTGAAACTAACACAATGTTGTAAGTCAACTTACAGAGAAGAGAAACAAAGAAAAGGTCATTAGGTTTGTACTATAGATTTGATTTGATTTCATTTGTGTATTAGGCATACACTGGAAGAAGAGAATAAAGAAGAACAGAATTCTTTATGACAGCAACAGGGAATTCATAGAGCGAGTAGCAGAAAGTAAGTTAGGGGCCAGGCTGTGTAGAGTTTAATTTATGAAAAGGCTGACTGTGAATAACAAAACTGGATTTTTTTCTGTAGACAATTCAAAGCTACAGATGGTTTTTTATCATGAATTTACAATAAGCAAGTGGAATTTTGGCAGAATTTATGTAGTAAAAAAACCAGAATGAATTTAAAGAGGAAGGAAACTCAACATATCACATATTATCTATTAGTTTACTGAAATAAGACACATCTCTCTAACATGTAATTGCAAGGAGAATGAGAAAAGAGAATTTCAGGAGGTATTCATACCTATGGATGACATTTAATACTAATTTGGATTGCTATATATGCATAAAGGGATATAGTCCATAAAATAATAATTTCCATCTACTGACATAAATTTAAATTCTGTACCCTTTTTTTAAAAAATTAAAGAACCTCCTTTTTTTTACTGTAAGTTTAAAAATATTCCTCCTTTTGTGATAGCCTGGTTATCTTTCTGTAGTAACTAATATAGTAATAATATCTGTCATGTTTACCACTATTAAGGAAATGTGTTCATATCACATTTACTTAAATAAGAGTGAATGAACTTGATGCACTGCCTCCTACAATGCTTCCTTCTCATCCTCACCAAAAAGGGTAAAGTCCCCCAAAGACAAGCTGATGTAACTCCCTTTTAACACACATAAACTCCCGTATGCTGCTTGACCACAGTGAGGAATCACTGCCTAGTCCACAGACAAGACAGAGGTCACAGACTGCTTTTTCTCAGGCCAAGGATTTTTACTTTGCTAACACTATGGCCAGAAATTCTTTTTATAGGTTCAAGGCAGGTAATGCAAAAAGAGAATACAAGTTTTTGAAGATTACTACTTCTAAAAGTAGCCAACCAGCCTCCTCTATCTCTGAGTGAAGCAGGGGCAATTAGCACATAGGAGGGATGTGAAAATTTGGGGTTCTTCTCACAACTAAGAATTAGGATGGAAATTAAGAATCAGGATGGAAAAACTATTGATGCATGCAATATATTTCAATCTTGAACCCAAAATGCAAATTATGGTAAATTTTTTATGCCAAGAGACTAATTTGGGGGACAAGAGAAAGAGTCATTTCAACCAATGAGTTATCAGTTCTGTCCATGACACATGTGAAACTGGATTTCAGGTTTCAGTCCCTGAATAAGCTTGTTGAACTGTATCTCCTTAAATTGCCTTTGATCACACCAACCACGTTAGTCAGCTGTTATGCAGACTGATACCCTTTGGTAACAAAGGAGGTCTAGATAAAGAGATTAGCTTGGTTCACACAAACATTTCTGGAATAAAAAGGTAAACTGAAAGATAGTATTATGTAGGGTAGGTTGGATCATAGTAACAGCGATAATACTCACAGCTGAACTTTCTCAAGGGTTTACCATGTTCCAGAAGCTTTGTGACAGCCTCATGGATTCTTTAATTGACTCCTTACAACAATTTTATAAGCTTTGCACTGAGAAAATTGACAGAAACTTGATTCTTACCCAAAACTATAATAATTCTAAGGAGAAAGGGAAGAGGGCCATATAGATATAACAGTAAATGACACACTAACAAATAAATACCTATTTCAGTGCTTTGAAGAGGACCTACAAGTTAGATCTCACTCTGGAAAGGTTGATTAATAGATGCCAAGAAAAAGTTCCTAAATAGACAAGGACAGTTCATTAACAAACCTTAAGAAATCGAATCTAGAGAACAATTATGATACCAAAATTCAGTTTTATTATGAATAAAAACCAAAATGTACCCTTTAATTTTTTCTCTTTCACCTCTTATTTCATCCAAATAATAAATTCAAAGCAAATCACAATAAAATTTAACTACTGGCAAATTTCAGATGTAAAGGAGCAGGTCTTAGTGTGAGTGTCAGCAGCCATGGTATAGCAGTTGAAAGATACCAGTTTAGACTCACAAAATTATGCGCAGTCCTTGTTGGATCTTATAAGTTTTTACTTTTGTTCTACCTTTGGTTAGACTAACCTGTAAACGGTTAGACAAAGGAACTCTAACCCTTATTAGCTTATTGGAACAAAGGAATATAATAAAAATATAGCATACTTTTCATTGGTGTTTTACTTAAAATCTTTCCTAGGATTCCTCTTCTGCACTATTTACTTTTTGTCTTTGGACCCCTTTAGAGCTGTATCCTTTTTCTGTTCTGTATGCCTAAATAATCAGGGACTCATGGATATTATTAATCAAGTCCTGAAAAAAATTATATAACTTTGTCTTCTACCCATGGAAGTGCTCTATTCCTTAGTAGATTACCTCTTTTTGAGTTTACACAGTGGGTTAATGGTCACTAATCTTTCACTCACTCATATCAGTGGGTCCCATTTTTAGAGACCCAAATTACAGACTAACCAGTGGTCTATAACTATTTCTTTTTTTTTTTTTTTTTGGTGATAAATAGACCTGTGTGATTTTTTTATTGAAATTAATGGACACAAGTGAAGATCTGAATATACAGTCCAATGAGTATTCTCAAATATGCATGAATGGATAATTACATCTTCTGTACCAAGAGAAGTATATTTTCACTACTCCAGAATAAAAAAATCACTTTCTAGTCAATGTCTTCACTCCCAGAAGTAACCCCAGCTCTGTTATTCAACACCCTTGGTTAGTTTCACCCTGTCTTGAAATTTGTATGAATAGAATCATATGGTTTACATTGTTTTTTCTCTTACCACTTTGGACTTCATATAATGTTTTAAACTTCATCTTCTCTTTTTCCTGTAAGCCATTTTTTTTTTCATTTTAAGTATTGAAAGCACTCCAGTATATAACAAACATTACAATTTCGTTCTCCATTCTCCGATTGAAAGGCATTCGGCTGCTTATAGTTTGGTGCCGTCAAGAAAAAAGTTTACCAATTCCATAAAAAGTCAACTTCTTAAAATATTCTTAGTTTGAAATCGTTAGAGACATATAACAAGCTGTAAAACTGATACACAATCACTTGTATCTTAGCCAACTTACCCAATGATAACATCTTATAACTATCATACAGTGGCAATACTAGGACTTGGAGATTGATACAATACTCTTAACCAGACTACAGACCTTATTCAAATTTCACCACTTTTTACATTACGTGCACTCTGTGTGTGTGGGGAGTGGAGGTGGAGAAGAATCAACTTAGACTTTTGTGAATCAATGGCTTAGTTTTCTATTTCAATGATTTAATATTTATTTTATCATTTCTTCCTTCTTATAAGGAGGAAGATAAAACTATTTCTTTATTGTATTTCCAACCACGGTATCAATCTAGTGGCCATGATTTTCTGAACCAAAAACTGGGACTTTTGATCTAGCAGGTGACATTTATTTTTTCTGAATTGGCAAGATATCTAAGGTGAAAAAATTGGTACAACCACATGAAAATAAAATCATATTTCAATATATATATTGGAATCGTTTTCTGTTTCAGGAATAAAATTATAAATTATCAGTGTCCTGGAAAACCCAGGTTACATGGGGAAAATAATATCCCAACTAAAACTTTTTTTTTTCTTTTTTACTATATAGTTATCTGGATAACTAAGTTTTCTCTTTTTGAATTGAATTGAATTTAGACATTTTATGCAATAGTGTTTTCAGTAATTTTGCAGTGACTACAAAGGAAATAGTGTTAATAGCATTATTCTATATCGGCCAGGTATTTATTTCATTCACCTTTTTTTCCAGAACAGTTTATCATAAACTATAAAGAATGCCTATCAGCAAAAAATGAGGTGCAAGGACAGTTTGGGAAAATGCAACAGAATGTTTTGATCACCTGTTTTTCTGTTGTGTTTTAGGTTCTGAACCTCTTCCTGGCCTTACTCTTGAGTTCATTCAGTTCTGACAATCTTGCTGCCACTGATGATGATAATGAAATGAACAACCTCCAGATTGCTGTGGGAAGGATGCAGAAAGGAATCGATTATGTTAAAAGAAAAATACGTGAATTTATTCAGAAAGCCTTTGTTAGAAAGCAGAAAGCGTTAGATGAAATTAAACCTCTTGAAGACCTAAATAACAAAAAAGACAGCTGTATTTCCAACCATACCACCATAGAAATAGGCAAAGACCTCAATTATCTCAAAGATGGAAATGGAACCACAAGTGGCATAGGCAGCAGCGTAGA
Source organism: Camelus ferus (assembly GCF_009834535.1). Classification (NCBI taxonomy): domain Eukaryota; kingdom Metazoa; phylum Chordata; class Mammalia; order Artiodactyla; family Camelidae; genus Camelus; species Camelus ferus. The sequence goes on from NC_045700.1 coordinate 40,613,950, forward strand.
AAAATATGTCGTGGATGAAAGTGATTACATGTCATTTATAAACAACCCCAGCCTCACTGTGACTGTACCAATTGCTGTTGGAGAATCTGACTTTGAAAATTTAAATACTGAAGAATTCAGCAGCGAGTCAGATATGGAGGAAAGCAAAGAGGTAGGAATTTCTGCATAAGGAGATATTTTGGCATTATGTATCCTTTAAACTATCAGACTTTTAAAAATATTTTCTTTCTACAAGAAAATAGGAAATATCTATTTATACAGTATCTGTGGAAAAATTAGTGATAGATAAATTGACAGTAGATTAAAATATAGCTGAACAAATGATAATGTTGACTTAATTTTTTCAAATATTCACCACTTTGAATTAGTGATACATATATTCAGTTTAATATGAATTTTTAAGGATTTTTGAATAATTTTTAATTTTTGAAAATGCCTTAGTTTATCCACTTTCTTCCTTATAATTCTTCCACAATGGTGTTTTTATTTTTTTTTTTGTATGTATTAGAAAAATACTTGGTGAGAGGGCAGTTCCAATGCTCATTTTGCTACATTCTTGGCTCTTACGGAATACTTTATAAAATGTGATCCTATTTAGTTTTCACAGGTATATTTATTCATGGAAAATATGATTGAGATCTTGGCTTGGTATTTACATATAGTTTTATGTTTTCTTAAGTAAATAATTTTTTAAAGGAAGTGAATGTAGTCATGAGGAATCTGGCTGAAAATATTTTTAACCCTACTGAGCCCAGTGCATGCTGTCTAAACAAACAAAAAGCCTTGATACATTATAGAATGTAAAATTCTGAAGTGTCCAACTACAGTACTAGTCTTGGTAGTTTAAAGAATTCTCTGATTTACTTGAGTATAAATACCAGGATATGTTTTTGGTTTGTCTGTAGGTTAATAAGCAGAGTTGGGGGTAAAGAGGAGAATTTAAACCCCTAATGTTTGTTTAACTACACAAAAATGAAGACAGAATTCCCAGCAATTAAAGCTTATATAAACCAATAAAAATAACAACCAAAAACAAATTCTTGTCATTTTGACTGACAGGGAACAGAAAGGGCCCCTATTTCTATTGTCATCCTAAGAAAGATTATTTGGGGAGTTAGAGACACTGAAGGATACAATTTAAGTAGTGTAACAAAGTCACAAAAATTAGGGATTAGTTAATAAAATTATGAGCAAAAATATATAAGAAAGGAACCTTAGATATTTCAGTCAGTATTCCTATATTTATTCCATAAAATTACTGAAGAATATGATATTTCCATTCATTCTTGTTTGTAAGATAGGTGGTGTTGCTAATTCAGTGATTAGGTAGAAGTAGATGTTAAACATGAAATTCAAAGAAAGTTTAAATATAGGTACTAAAATGAACATATAGATAGCAAGGCCATAGCTACTAGTTTTACAAAATAACAGTTGAAATTCAAGGGTAAAATTATAAAACCTTATAGACTAGGGCAAAGAATTGCTGTAATTAGTTGAACTCAAATGTTTACTAATAAGATTATTATTTTAAAACTGAATAGTATCTTAAGATCTAGTTAATAAAATTTTAGATAAGCATACTTGATTGGGCTATGTTGAAAGAGTGGGGCCTAATTTCTGTTATTGTATATTGCCAGAAACTGAAGTCAGCATTTAGAAAACAGAACTGGGTCATTAAAGTTTAATATATATTCCCCTCTCATTATTTTGACATTATACCTAATAGTAAATATTTCCCTTACAGTAAGGGAAGTCAATTTTTATTTTACACATGTTTAATTTTAGGGTGTCATATAAACTAAGAAGGAATTATGAAGAATCAAATGTTGAAGGTATCAGTCAATTTAAACTTTTGGCTAAGTTTGAGTATCTTTTGAGGCATGGTTAACTTGACATCAATCTTCTTAATTTTCAGAAATTTTAAACTCTCAGTCTTCTCTAAAAGAGCATGTATTTTGCCTCATCTCAAACCATTATGTTTGACATTAGAGAAATGTCAAGTAAGGCAGGGTTTATAGTAATAAAAATCCAAATTCTCTTCTCAGTTTCTCTGCTTAACGTTAAGATTTTTCATTTGTTTTCTGTTTAAGTACTCCAAAATAATATATGTGAAGTCAGTACTTTGGAATTTGGGGCAGAGAACTGATCTGGCAATTGAAAGTTGACAGAATTATTTTATTCCTTTATCTGTGGAGTCCTTTCAATACTTTCCCATCATAGATATTGTTACCCGTCTGTTAAAATTTATTATTTGGTGAAATTTTCAATTATGGCTTTTTCAAACTTCCTAAATAAAACTCAAAAAACTAATAAAGGACTAGGGCAATAGTCTAGGAAGGGAATATGTGCAGGTTTTAGTCTTTTTGGTATCTTACCTGGTAGCTCTACACTAGAAAACAAAAGAGAATTGAAACAATTATCCAAGAATTCCAAATATTTCCACCTGGCATATCTTTTTAGTGTTCTGTCTTCAAGTTAGTTTTGTCTAGTCATTTTCTTAACTGGTAGGATTGGATTGTGCTATTAATATCAGGTGTAAAGTATTAAGAAATGGTATGAAGCTTGCTGATACTCTTTTAAATGATTTGAAAAATTAAAGGAAAAAGTGGAGCACTTTTTATTTTTTCAAATGCCTAAATGAATTCCTTTTTATAGGACAGACTAACCAAGTGGACCCAGAGTTTGTTTAAATGTTTGAACTAAATCCTCTTCTCTTTTGCCAAATTTGCATGATTATTTGATAGCTTTCTCTAGATTCTCTAGAGTATATCATTTTAAATTGATGTTGTAATTATATGTTTTAACTCATGTTATTTTGACTATACATAATTTAATTCATATTTTGTGATTTTGAATGATTGATTTTTCTTATAGGACTTTAATAATTTTGAAGCCATGCTTGAATGATTATTTTTCGAAGTGAAATTTACTAGTGCAATATGGTGACCTTCACTGCTTACCGTTCTTACTTCTCACAGGGGTAAAATCAAGCTGGAGCCATCAAGAATGCAGCTCTGGTGTTTTTTAACCAGCCAGAGGCTCGTGCCACCACTTTTACCCAGGTTACCTAAGCAAGTTGTACATATATAAATATAATTAGTTTCTAAATGAATTTTGACTGGCCTGCATGTTACTCAGCTACATTCCTTGCCCATCCATTGGCAGTAAAATAAAAACATGCACAGCTGCTCTTACGCTGAGTCATAAAGCTTGGTCAGGCAAGTCTGGCAACCCTAACTTTTCTAAAACATGAGTTAGCTGCTAATTTTCTTACATAGATTTTTTTATAGAAATTATATTCAGTGAAAAGCAAAGTGCATGCCTTTATGGATTATTTAATTTCCATTAAACAATTACAGAGTTTTGAACATGCTAAGGGCCTAAAGGAGAAATACAAGGTGCTCTTTGAAAATCTCTTGCAGAAAGCTTTCTCTGCAATGCCCTTTTCTTAAACAAATAAAGCCCCAATGAGTGTACTCTGTTGGTAATTATTTGTTCAGTGTCTTATTAAATTTTCTGAAGGGTAATCTGCAAATTAAAGCAATCCCATATTCATGTGCAAACTTCCTAAAGGCTGTTTTAATATGATAATAATGTAAGTGAATTGGAATGTTATATTTTGGCTGCTAGCAGCATGGGTACAATTTTTATCTGCTTCATTTCAGAGAAAATGGCATCACTCTGTTTAGCACTTGACCAAAAGTACTTTGCATTTAGAATACAATTCCCTTGGAGATTTTGTTGCTATTTACCCCCTGTAACTCCTGAGACTGAAAGAAAAGGGAATAAATGTCTTTTTTATCCAAAAGAAAGAAAAGAAAAAAGAAAAAAAGTGTTATAGGTGGTATGTTTATTCTGAAAAAAGATCTGGAATCCATTTTCTTCTTCGTGTTGCTCCTCTGTCCTTTGTGTTTTTATTGCTCCTTTATTTCGTGCAGACCTGCTGGGAAACTTTTTACTGAAGAATATTATTTAAATATATTATGCATTGCAAACTCATATAGGAAGGGAGTCAATGTGAGCTCTTGCTCCTTTCATGTGTATTAAATGAAGGGGACCCCCACACACACACACCAGTCATGCAACTAAGACAGTGAGTGTAACACCTTTCTATGGGCTCTGTTTGGAGGACCTTGCATTTCCTGATGTTGAAATTACATTTTTTGTGCTAAAATATGTTAACTGAATTGTTCAACCCAATTTAATTTTTTTCAAGAAATGTTACTTAAATCCTTTGTCACATAGATGCAGTTTCCTCTTCTTCTGCCATTAAACTATAAAACAACCCTAACATAAGCATATCTGGCTCTTTGAAAAGAGCAATGATCATGCCATTTTTAGAGCTTTTTTTTTTTTAATACTTTGGAACAAAATATTCAGTCACTGGCACTCTAGATTCATGAAAGATAATGCTTTGTATATAGGAGGAATGTTGTCATATAAAATGAGACCAAAGATGTAAAATTGCTCACAACTAAACACAGATACACATATATGCAGGGACTAGAGAGAACTTTTTTCCCCTAGTTTGTATTCTTCAGAAAAGCATGAGACTTGACTCCTTAGGATAATGGCTTGTTTTTCCCGATTTCTTAAAAAGAGGTAAGGTTAGTTTCCTTATTCTCTGAGTATCATTTTCCAAGTTCCTATGTAGAGCAGTATATGAAGCAAAATGACAGTCATGTGTATCATCTACCAGTATTTAGGAAATGTAGCTAGAATATGTGTGGTGGAACACAAACTAAGTAGGAACTGGTTTAAATTAAATGGTAACTTCACTTTTCTCACCTTCACATTATTGCAATTTACAATCTCCTTGACCATGTCTCTGATGAGAAAACATTGTTCCCTGAAAGAGTAGTATACTGAAATCCAATACAAGGGGTAGGAAAGGAAAGAAAGATATGTAAGAAAGGTTTGGGTAAGCAAGGGTGAAGTGGGTTCAGTGGAAACCCATCTATGATTTTATCTTGAAGAATGTTTAGTTCTCAAGGGAAAGTTTTCCAGTGAGAGAGTGATTAAGGGAAAAGAAAGCTCTAAATATCCTTACTATAGGAACAAAATTGGCCAAACATGTGTGTCTTTGGGGCACTGGTAATCTGCTGAGAGATTGGCCAACGCAACATATTTTTTCCATCTCAAGAAAATCAAGACCCTGCTATTTATGGATTATAGAATTTTATAATATACCTACTATAAAGACAGAAATTATTTTCTGGATAATGTAATACAATGATAATGATGTTTTGATTTTGCTTCCTTATTAAGAAGAGAAATTCTTTTCTAGTATTAATGTGTCACTTTGGCTTTAGGCTCATCCCAAAATAAGCATGACCATAACTTTCATTGTTTCAGTATTAAGATTTCTCACATAAAATGGCTTAGATTTCCTTAAGTACAGATTAGAATTAGGATCCACATGGAACAAAGGATTGCCATTCTTGGAGAGCAGAATGGTTAGATGTGGAACTTGATTTAATCTAGATTTGAATTATCTCTTTTTTTAAAAAAAAAACCAATTTCTTTTATTGACTAAGATTCAAATATACTTTTTCCAAATTATATACAATATTTACTAATTACATTTTTTAAAAAATACATCAACATAATGAGAAAAAAAGCATGGCTATGAAAAACTTAGTAGGAAGTGATGTTTTCTCTCCCTTTTTCTGTTGTGATTAATTATTTTCAAAAATACTTTTACTTCCTGAAAGAAGAACTATGAGTTTGGCATGTAGATGTTTAATAATAGTTTATCATTGATGTGGAAAGTAAAACAAGTATGGTACTAAAAATACAAAGTGAAATATTGTCTTGATATTTATTAGGTCATTAAGCAAAATATGATTCTTCTCTGCTTAACTCCTCTGATTGTAATTACCCAGCACTTAGAAGAATCAAGCAGATTTTCAATAGTAAGAGCCCCTAATATTGAAGGTTTACTAAAAAAAAAAAAGTTTAGCTAATATTTTCAGCTAAAAATAAATGATTGCCAATGCTAGACATAGCAAATAACAATTCACTATTCCTGTTTGATATCTTTACTATCCTGCCATTGGAGGACATCCATATTTTGTTAAAGTTTGCCCAGGGAAGGGCTATTCTAACAATATCATTCAATCCAATTGTCTTCCAATAAATAATCACAGATAATAAAAAGAACCTAAACATCTAAATTTTACCAAAGGGAAGAGTAGAACTTAAAATAAAAAATTGATTCTAAAAAAAAAAAAAATGAATTGATTCTACTGCTAGCTAGTTAATATGTTGGCCTCTTATTCATGTGGCATTTTGCAGTGAATAATGCCTAGATTGGAGCATTTACAAACAATCTTTATTTGAAAATTCTTCTTTTAAGTATGTAAGTACTAATAATTCCATATAATGATGTAAATTTTACAGTTCTAATCAGTGAATTTGCACAGTAGTTAGGATTAATAATAATTATAACCTAATCTGAAGCTGAAGAGTTTTATATTCTTAATTTAATTCATTTGGTTTTTATTAGGCTCTTTATACATTTTAACTGTTTTAGTCAACATGTTTTATAATATTATGACATTTGCCTCTTATGTGATTTTAAGAGTCATTGAATTGGTGTTATCAAGAAAGGTTTCATAAATCAGAGTTTCTTGTCAACAATCTCAGGACTTTTGTTTAAAGTAAACTTTTGTTTATGAACTATCCTAATGTATATTTAGCTATACTCTAGGTTAATATATATAAGAATATGAATATAATGAACTATGTTCATGGTCATGAAACATGGGAATCAACAGTACCCCAAGCCTTGACCTACAATGTTTAATTAAATATCACATGTACTAAATGTTTTAAATTGATAAAGATTGACTTTACTCATGAATCATCAAAGAAATTGTTTAGAGAATCCTAGAAAAATGGGGTACAAAAGATCTAGAGTCCAGTTACTGACTCACTGTGATTTTTGACAAGACGATTAAAGCAGCATTTCTTTCTCTAACTAGGCACTGAATTGGTTGGTGTTGAGGATTAATATGCACCTTAGATTCTTGATTTGTAAACCAAGTAAAGGTATTCAAGTCATAACATGTGACAGGTAGATCCTGTGCTGTTCCACATCAGGGGGAAGATGGTAAAGGATGAGGTTGCCTCTCCTTAGAGTGATTCCGTTCACTGCTGGGTCTGTAGATCCAAGTGTATAGAGTGGAATGCGGAAAAACATTGTCAAAATGAGTCAGCCTTGGTTTTCCTGACTCCAGTGTTTAAGTACAGTTTATTTCATTGTTTCATCTTAAGTCTGATTAATCAGTCTGATGTTTAGACAGGACTTCTAATTCTAAGGGTTGTTAGTCTTTACTTACACAGTTTAGACTCTTGAAGGATTTGTGTTTCTCTGCACTTATGTGAAAATATTATTTGTATTCCCTTGAATGTGAAAGCAAGTCTTAGATAGGAGGTGTTAGAAGTAGTTAGTGGTGGAATAAGAGTCCATTCACTCATTCACTTACTCAATGAACATCTATTAAACACAAACATCTGTGGTAGGTCCTAGGGATGCAAAGATGGCAAAAGCATGATCTTAACTTCAAAAGATTATGTCTGGTGAGATACAACTTCTAGAAACACAAAATACTTTTATGTTGCACTTCTGAAAAAGTAATAATCTGACCTATAAATACATAAATATTTGGCTTCAATTAAAAAGGCATCTATTAATTCCATGTCAGTATTAAGGCACTGCGTAATAAATGAAAGGTATTAGAGTTGATGTTACAGAGAGCCTCTGGAAACCTTTGAACATTTTGAACCAGGATTCCCTGGAATATGCTGTATGGTGACTTCTCCCAATCACTGTCAAAGACTAGCGTTCATTCTGTTATGAAGAAATCCATTCATTTTTAAAGAAAGTTGTTGAATACCTGACCTGTAACACACCAGCGCTGACGTAGGCTCTGATGCAGTCATTCACCAGTGCCAGCCTAAGCATGCAGCACCCCCTGAGTAGGAATCCTCATTTACCCCAGGTCGCCCCCCTAATCTGTAGCTGCAGTGTGATCATTCTTCCTAAAAGGAATTTTTTCCATTTCTTATTGTGGGTTGTTTGTAGTTAGATCAGATATGACCAAGTTTCACTTTTTCTGATTACCTGTGTCATGTTTCAATATCCAGTAAATGATAAGATCAGTATTTTTAGGTCCCTAATGTGTAGCAACTTCATGTGAACCAGGTCGATGGGACTGATAGGATAAAATTGTCTTTTCTTAGTCAATTACATGTTTATAAACACAGCTACACTTAGAGTTTAACTGAAAGACAAAGGATAGGAAATTAGAAAAAAGTCATATAACATTTTATCTTAAAACAAAATATATTCAAATTTTAATAACAGAGATAGTATCATCAAGTATCTGTCTAGTATTGATATACTTGGTGAGTAGAAAAAGAAGTCAACAACCTTCAAGCACTGTTTAATTTGTAATCCTTGCTTCAAGGAGTTTGGTTGAATTTTAAAATAATCCTGAAACTAGTCTGAAACTAATTTTAATGGAGGAGACATATATGATATTTATGCTTCTGTCTTTGGTATTGTTAAATTATACATACAAAAGCATTTTCAGTTTTATCCATACCATATATAAATGTTTTTATTTTATCAGCACCACAATGCAAAGGAAATATTTTATACAAAGAAAATTATTTTCAGAAAATAAAGTAACCCTCTTCCTAGGGAAATGTATTAATCCTTAGCCCAGATATAAGTAAAATGTTTCCAGTACTGACTACAACATCCATTTTATAGTAGGTTCAACATACTTCAGTGTGCATTTTATCATGTGCTTACCTCATCCCTTTTATAAAGTAGCTCTTGTCAGCTCAGCCATTTCCAAATGTTATGCACTGATGGTAATAACATTGTAACAGGTCCGAGAATGCTGTGGCCCAAACTACTCTGATTCCATGTGGCACTCATACCTGGCCCTGTGTCTGTCCTGCAGCATTTTAAGACCAGGTTAAAGACTGGATTCCTTCATTTATGCTCATCCCATGAACAACCTGACCTGGCTAAAGTTTGTTGCATTTCAAGATGTAGAACAACTTCTTTCTATTATATTTTTCTTTTGGTGGTATTTGATTTAACCTAATGGAAAACAACAACCAAAGATTCATTTCTGTCTATATTAACTGGAGAGGTAAGAGTGCCAGAGTAACAAGTAGTTTCCAAATGCACAATGAAACACAGGAGTGCATTGGCCAAAGAGAATGCAAAATATCAGCTCTTGCTATAAAGCTAACAATGTGCTGCTCTTTTCAGAATTAGAAAACCATAGAATATATTTAATAACAACCAGTGGTAGATGTTTTCATGTCAATGAAAAGTGGATAAATTTAGACTGTTGCTGTTTATGTGCATTTGATCAAATCTTTTCTGCATTTGACATGAAAATACACTTGTGCAGCTTTTGTTGGTTGGGTCACAATTTTAGAGTAAAACAAACTACACCATTTGCAAACTAATCTACAAAAGCAAGATCCCAGACCACCATATAACTCTGGCAGCTTACATAAGCTCTCTGCATGATTTTTATTTCGGAATCTCTCTCTATACAGGAGCTCAGTCGAAAATTAAGTTGTTAGCACCATATTTTTAAAGGAAAAAAATGCTGTGGTACTGTATCTAATCTTGTGACCCCCCACCTCTACTAAAGCGGACTGGCATTATGTTTAAGATATTCTTAAATTACAGATCAAGGAAATGCATACAGAAGACTTAAGGGCACGCCTTTGGAATTTTTATATTATAGATTAAAGAAAATATTTTAAAAGCTTTTCTGTGGAATTGATTTTCAGAAGCTAAATGCAACTAGTTCATCTGAAGGCAGCACAGTTGATATAGGAGCTCCCGCTGAGGGAGAACAACCTGAAGTTGAGCCTGAAGAATCTCTGGAACCTGAAGCCTGTTTTACGGAAGGTGAGGAAACAATGTGTGTGTGCTCATCAGACTGCTCTGTCCTAGCTGTCTGTTCTCTCCCTCCCCAGCTCTAATCGTCTGTATCTGTCCAATGACTGTTTGTTTACCTGTTTGTTGCTTTTTCTATATCAAAACAAAGATGATTTTTGAAAAGGTAAGGTTTAATTTATGTAATCAGATATTCTTATTTTTGTGGATCCTGTTCAACTCTAAGAAATGCTGCTAGCTATCTGGGTTTTTTGGTGGCCTTCTAGAGTCTTTGATAAGAGAGAAAGCCAAATCATACATATCTCTCTTTAGCTTTAAAAAATAAAAGAAAAAAAGTTTAAATCAAAGGCATAATTTATTGTTTACTATTTTGTCAGGTCATAATGGGTACGAACTGATTAATGTACATCTAAAACTGTCCAGATACAATTAGCTGTATCTGTCAAGGTCAAATATTTTTTATTAGTTCTGAATGATACTAGATGATAGATAATGGAATACCAAAATATACTGAGTTATATAATACAGGGCACCATGCAATTGGAGTAATATCAAGAGGAGCTTCTGAAGAAAGCTTAAATTATGTTATTTGAGGTATGGATCAGTTATCTCTTGAACAACAATGTTGTATATCAAACCACCCAAAACTTCTTATCATATAACAAAAAACACATATTTTTGCTCATAAGCCCATGGCTGGCTAGACAGTTCTGCTGATCTTGGTTAGGACTTGTCATACGGCTGAGGCCTTAGATGAGACAGTTGCCTGACTCAGCCTGAATCATCCTCCACACTCTGGCCTGGGTTTGTCTTGTGGCGAAGGTAAAGGAGCAAGAGAGGAAGCCTAAACGCAAGGGCTTGTCAATCCTCCACTTGTATCGGGCTTGCTCCTGTTTTGTTCACCAGAGCAAAGCCGCCAGTCTAGATGCAGTGTGGGAAGGCACTACATACAAAGAAGCATTAAAAATTAGTGCAATAGCACAAAGTATGAAATTCCTTATATTTCTTAAAGGAAATATTTTTGTAGGTACAGAGGTGTTTCTCTAAAATCATAGGAATCACTTCATTCTTAACTTATTTTTTAGTAAACAGCTATTTAATAATTCATACGATGTCTTAACCCCAAATTCAGCACTGTATAGTAATTGCTTTGAGAAAAGTTTGTTTTAATAATAATGACTGCCTTAAATTGTTCCTAGTGATGCTATTTAATTACAACTAATTCTAAAAGAACTTCATTTAAGAACATTAAAGCTGTTTTTTTTTTTTCTTTTTTAAAAATGTTTGGGCAGGTGGGGCAGAGTATTAGGTTTGTTTATTTATTAATGGAGATACTAGGGATTGAACCCAGTATCTTGTGCATGCTAAGCACGCACTCTACAACTGGGCTATGCCCTCCCTCACAAGCTGTTTTAACTTAATTTAAGCTAATCTTAAAAATATGTGATTATACAAATGTTAGCAATCACAATTGATGTCAATAGATTCAAGGCTTTTACTGATGATTATGTTGCATACATCTATTGACTTTGGACTTAAATGCATTAGTGAAAACAAATATTTATATATCAATTGTCAATTTTTGAATTGTTTCAGAGGAAGAGCTATTTGACAGCATGTTATGAGAGAAGCCTTTTTTTTTTTTTGCTATTTCCTTCAAAATTCTGTACACATTTCAGTGAAGTTATTTGATTATGAAAAAATGACTTCACAAAACATTCAAGTGGTACATCACAAAAATAATTTCTATAGTATTAATCATTACTCTTTCCCAGACAGTTACCTTAATTTTAGGGTCACGGAATATGCATGATAATATTTATGGTAATATTGTCTTTTGTGAAGTTTAAAAAAATATTTAAGTATGAAGTATCACCAACATATCATTATAGAAAATAATGATAAATAATACATAGACACCCACCAACCAACTTTAACAATTTGAATATTTTTGTCATATTTGTTTCAGAGCTTTTATTTAAGTATAAAATAGATGGAGATTTGGCCCCTTTTGTACACTTTCCTTATCCCATTCCCTTCCTTCCCTCTCAGAAGTGAATCACTATCCCAAATTTGACATTTATTCTTCCCGTTAACATTGGTCTTTTTCTATTAAACAGTGTTTTTCCATCTCATATCCTCTTTAGGAGGAAAAAAAACCTAAATTCAGTTCCATTTAACTCATTGTCACAAATATTTTCAGGGCATGTAATTCTTCTTGATCCTTTGGGAGACAGAAATGTGAAAAACATCTTGCCCTCAAAGAAACAACAAATCTATTGCTATTTATTTCTTAGTTGAGAAACTAATAATATTTAAGAGGACTTAATTAAATTTTCATGAAACAAAGGATATGATCTGGCTGACATTATAAAGTAGCATCTGATAAATATCTATGCATTAAAATATTATACTCCTTCAAGATGAGGTTTCCATTTTTCTATTCATTGAACAAGAACTCTCTCATGGTTAAAACCCTATGTCATGACTACCCTGTCTCTCACACCCCCATGCCACCATATTCTATGTGCTGCCAGGTCCTGTCAACTCAGCAGTATCTTTTGATTGCTGACCACTGTCACCAGCATTACCCTTGCTTTCACTTTCTTTAATGTGGAGTTGACTGAATCTCATAGACCCTTGCCTCTTTTTTCGTATTCTCTCTTCTATCTATCCAATACCTTGTAAGGCATAGAACATTCTAAATAAATATTCTCATCAGATAAATCCTCTTTATAACTCCCAAATAAATCCTTCAGTGTTTTCCCCATTAGACAGCACATAAAATCCAAGTTCTCTAACTGAATCATTCAGGTCTGTTTCAGATTGGCTCTGAGTATCTTTTATAGTCTTGAATCCCAATTCTCTGCTTCATACAATTTGCGGACTTTCCCATCACCAAGTTTTACTTATATCATTGTTTCTTCACTTCTTTACAGCTCCATGTACTAGACCTGATTTTTACACATCCTACAAAGTCTAGCCCCAAATCCATTTCCTCTGTAAAGCTAAGTATTAGAAATTAATCTCTACTGGTGAACTCTCACAGTACTTTTTTGTACCATTTTTATAAAGTAATGTAATCCATTATAATAGTCCTATAAACACTAAAAATCAGTTGTTGAAAGAATGATTTAAAAATGTATAGATAATTTCTATTTCTACAAGTAGAAGCCATCTTAAAAAATATATTTATTTATAATGTATCAGGTAACAATGTAGATGAATCTCCCACCAACACAAATGTACATAATTAAAGAATAATTTTTTTCTTCATTTACTTGGACATGTTTTAGACTGTGTGCGGAAGTTTAAATGTTGTCAGATAAGCATAGAAGAAGGCAAAGGAAAACTCTGGTGGAACGTGAGAAAAACTTGCTATAAGATAGTGGAGCATAACTGGTTCGAAACCTTCATTGTCTTCATGATTCTGCTCAGCAGTGGGGCACTGGTAGGTGATGATGATCTGCTCTTTTACTTTTACCTGAAACCCTTTACCTCTCCCCTCAGTGAATCTCCTATTACATGCTTTTACAATAAAGTGTTTGTGAAGAGGAGAGACATTTTATAATATTTTTAGCACAATTGTGAGAGGCTCAGTAAGTAGAAATTTTTATTTTTCTGAAATTGACCTCAGGTTGAATCAAATTAGATCAGTACGATATTTTTGTAATAGTTAAAGAAGGATTTTTCTAACTTTTAGTCATCAGAGCCAGTTTCTGCTAAGAATGAGTATGTAGACATGATATGTGATTATCAGCTAAATGAACATAAGCTCCATTGCTGCATAAAGCTCACCTGTGTTGTTCGTGCTGATTCACTAGTGCCAACCACATTGAATGGCAAATAGTAGGCTAAATTACTGACTAGTGGCAAAGTGAAAGAATTACAACTTATTTTATGCGATTTCAATCAACAGAATGGTTGATTTGGTCTAATATTGATTAATACATGAAAATAGTGTGACTCATTTTCCATTTGGTAATACAAACATGGTGGCATTTCTTTTATTTATTTATTTTTTCATTAATCACCGGTGTTTGGTGAGTTAATTTCAGAAGGAGGATTATGGCATTATATCTGGAGGCCTTGAAGCCCACCTCTGATTTGACTAAGGATCCTGCATCCTGTCATGTGCTTAGAGCAAAGAGGGTCAGCTCTGTGTTTTAATGCCAAGTGGAGAAGGAATTGTGATTTCTTGTCAGTGACTAGTGCCCTTGCTATAGCAGCTCATGGTTCTCAATTACACCTAGTTCAAGCTAACCAAAGTACACTGACATTCTGGCACAAAGACTGGCTTCTGAGGAGCTTCCAGCTTCCGCTATACACTGAGCTGCAAAGCATTTACACCCTTGTGTTGAGCCCTGGTCACAAGTCCAGATCTCCCTTTTCTCTCCATCCCCCCGCCCCCAAAATTTCTTCTTTCTCCTTGATCCAGACCGCTAGGTTACCCTGATAGCTTTTCCTGTAAGGGGACTGAATTACATAAATGTTCTTTTCATTCCAGAAGCCCAGGGGCTCTTGCAGATGAGTTCCCCGCCCCTTTCCAAAGAGCTCTGCAAAATGGTGGCAAAGGGAGCTTCCAGACATATAACCACATACATGCCCAGATTGAGCGAGAGATAGATGAGAAAGTGAGAGATTATAACCCATTCCCCTTCCCTGGGCTAAGGGGGCTCCTTACATCTGCATTACTGAAGGGGTACAGTCCAGCAACTCTGCACTGAACAAAACAGATCTGCTTGCAGATGACTTTCTGCCTCCTGCTGTAGAGAAGCAGCTGGCAATGTTTCAAAAATTTTAAGCTCTTTTGGGGTACCCTGATATCAAAATTGAAAAATTATTTGAACCGATTGGTTGACTGAAATGCCTAGTCAACAGTCATTTGCATATAGATAGCTACAAAGCAAACTGCAGCTCTAGAAAGCATGAAGCCTTAGGCCCCTGAGAAGAGGCTTGTAGCATTTTTTTTGTTTTTTTTTTTCTGATAAGATAGTAATTAGTGATAGTTATGACAGTGAAATTCAATGGAGTTTTTTCACTTACAGGCCTTTGAAGATATATATATTGAACAGCGAAAAACCATTAAGACCATGTTAGAATATGCTGACAAAGTTTTCACTTACATATTCATCCTGGAAATGCTTCTCAAGTGGGTTGCATATGGCTTTCAAGTGTATTTTACCAATGCCTGGTGCTGGCTAGATTTCCTGATTGTTGATGTGAGTATTCTGCACATTCTTGTTTCATTCTGTTGGCATGCGATGGTACATGCTAGTCCTAGCAATGGTACCTGGCACATAGAAGGCCCTCGGTAAATACAGCATGGGCCCAAATATACATGATGGTTCCCATCTTCCCAATAAGATGCCTCAAAACATTTTTTGCCAATTTAAAGGCATCTGCTTTCATAGATGAAACAGTCAGATGCAACTTATTATGTTTATTGATTTGGTTTAAATTAATATTTAAAACCCCAACTTCTACAAAATAATATATTAATGTAGAAGTTTTGCTTTTTTCACTCTCACATTTCACACAATAACTGTATTTAAATTCTTCACAGGCATCTTTGATGTTAGTAACTTTGTCATCGCCAGAGCCTGTTGCAAAGTGTTTGTTCCACAGGTGAATTACTAATTATAAAGAAATTTGAAAGTCCAAACAGCAAGAGACACTTTTTGATTTGTATAATGGTAGAAACAGATTGGCTATGGACCAATTTTATGAAACTACATTGGTATTGAAATGAAGTAAGATGCAGTATCAGAATATGAGAGTTTAAAAAATGTGGATATGAAGTTACTCCCTGAATTCTGATGGAGAATTTTGAAGAAGATCTCATCTTTTTTATGGATATAAGATCTTAACTAAACAAAATTTAAAAAATCACTTTTATTTAGTTTTGGAGATTGACTTCTTAAATGTCTTTTAAATTAATAGTCCATTTTGAGTGAATAGAAGAGAACTAAAGGCCTTTTGTCTAGAAAGGACAATGCAAGTCAGAGGGAACAGGGGACAGGAAACCTGTGGGGAGGAGACAAGATGATGTTCAGAGCTAATAGAGGAGGAGGGTGCTGGAATTTTCAGGAAAGCACAATGTGTTAAATAGTGCACTTCAAAGATAATATTCTGTTGATTATAATAATTCCTTGGCAATTAAGGGCATATTTTGATATATAAAATGGACATATGATGCCAGTAAAAGAAACAAATGAACCATTTCATGGAGCAAATTATTTTTCACAGTTTCAGGTGAAAAAAATCAACTTTTAAATTAGTAAGCGCTTTCTAATCACCAAACAGAAGAGAAAAATTGTAAGAGACAAAGAGAATTCTTTGAATTTAAGAGACAAAAATATCTTTTTTTTCTCCTGAATCTGCCTAAAGCAAATCTACTATTAAATAGCATATAAAGTTATATGCAGAATTGTATCCAAAGTTTACTGGCAATAATATAAGACAATAAATAATACTAAAACCACATATGTTTTGAGATTACAAAGGAAAAATATACCAAGACTATACCTGTTCTTTATTTGTATAATGAGGTTACAGATGATACTTTTATTTTCTGTGTGTGGTTATGATACTTAGCAAATTTTTAGATTAAAATATCTGATATTGAATATATCTATTTGATAATAAAGGCATTAAGTCATCAATACCTGAATAGGAAGCAGTTCTTAAGAGAAATCTAATTGAAATCTATGAGCTACTGCTCATATTATCTAGCATATTCTAAGATTTACCTTCTTAGATTCAAGAAAACTATTATGATAATATATCAAACTAATCTATACTTTTCTTTATGTCAAATATATTTACTGATTATCTATTTCATTATGGAATATATAAAAATGAATGATGTTTTTCTGGCCTGTGGGAGCTTAGAGTCAACTCGTGAAGACAGATATGTATACAACAAGAAGATGGCATCTCTATTTGAAGTGCCACTCACTTCCCTGAGGAAGGTGCAAAGGCTTCATGAGCTCAGTGCAGTGTGAGCTGTCACTTGGGGGATGACAGTATCAGCAGGTGAAGGAAAGGACACCAAAG
The DNA here is from genome assembly GCF_009834535.1 of Camelus ferus. Lineage (NCBI taxonomy): Eukaryota > Metazoa > Chordata > Mammalia > Artiodactyla > Camelidae > Camelus > Camelus ferus. The sequence continues at coordinate 40,630,949 of NC_045700.1, forward strand.
CGTTGATTGATGCATGCCAAGTAGTCCTAGAGAGTAAGCACAGTGCCACAGAGTGAGGGGAAACATTTTGTGATTGGGTAATAAGGTAAGACAGGTAAGTTGGAGAAGAGGTTGAAGAACATGAGATGCCATCCAAAGAGGTTTAGATCTAAGAATTAGTAAATAAGCCGCTAAAGAATTATCTATGGAAAGTGACAAGAAAAGCTCTCTCTTAGGGAGAGAAATTTGGTGGAGGTGTGAATGATGGACTGGAAGGGGATTATCTAGAAGCCAAAAGACCAATTAAGACCAGAAAGAGAAGAAGGCTTTAATATACCTCCTTTTCACATTTAGCTACACAAGACACGTAAAATTGGATATTTTACTACTTTAGCCAATAAATACTGTTCAGGATTTCTTTCTTCTGTCTAACTTTTATCTTTCATCCTTTAATTTATGCCTATCTCTTTTCATTCTGTCTTCAGAGAAGATAAAGTACTATAGGTCCTCATATTTTATATGTGTAAAATCTTTCACAGTAAATGATAATTCATTAACTTTATTTTTCAATTATCTGTGAAAAGGAGACTTACAAAGCCTTAAAGTTTAGATTTTAGGAAAGGTATATAAACCACTTAAGAAATTTTATAGATTAATTTTTTCCAAATTTAGAGGTTTTGCTACTTCAGACCACATGTGCAAAATTAGTTTTGTTGACTGAAGTAAAGTCACACAACGTGAGAGTTGTGGGTTAAGTTTTATTTGGGGCAAAATGAGGACTGTAGCCCGGGAGACAGCATCTCAGATAGCTCTGAGGAACTGGTCCAAAGAGGCGGGGGAACTCAGTATTATATATGATTTCAGTGAGGGGGGGACGTGCAGTCAAGCACACGTTTAGGCATAGGCTTGCTGCTAGTCAGGAGCGGCAGATGTCACCTTTACAGATTTTAGTGATTTTCTAGATATGAGAAGACGCAAGAATTTGGGCTCATAAAATCTTTTCCTGAAAATATCTAACTATCTGAAGGCCTGTTCTGCCAGTTTCCCCAGAGCACAGAGGGCCTCATGGCTGATCTCCACCCTGCACTCCTTTCAGGGAGTGTTGGAGGTCAACGGTAGCAGCGGCTCATGATTTAATCCAAGCAGAGGTAGATGGCAAGTGCCAACATGATCCAGTCCTTGTAGAGGCAGGTGGCAAGTGCCAATTTTTCTTTGGCAGTTAGAAGAAGTCAAGTTTTATTGTAAAATTTTTCTATGTACTTCACTTATTTTTTTAAATGTATTTTTCAAGTGTCCATTAACACCGTACTTGTAAAAGCTATATTACATATCTATCTTCATTTTTCTGCTTTTGAAATTTAGATGAACTTTAGGGGAAAATAGCTTTTCTTAGTTTATATAGTTTTAATGAGTTTTCTATGTATTTTTAAAGAAAATCAGACATTTCTGTGCCACCTATGGCAGCTGTTCTTTTCCTTTTTAGCTGAGATTTTACTTTTATCAACTACATTAGTCATCTGTATAAATGACTAAAGAAAATACTGTTCTGATAATTTCTAGTTATACTAAAAATATCAACTTTTCTTTTTTTAACATAATTATTTTAATTTGCCCTAATTAATGGTTTTATGCCCTCACACTGACATTTACCGAAAGACTAAGCCACTGTTTAGAAGCCTAGATCTTTCTGAATGTGTTTATATTCAAGTCAACAGTGGCTTGCATAGTTTACTGGCATACTTGTACTAAATGTCATTTCTCTTTCAGATCTGATAAATAATATGAGAAATGATAAAGTTTACAAATCTGTAGGTGAAGATTTCATTTGTCATTCTTTTCCTTGCTTTACGTTTGATTTTTTTAAATTTTTCTTGTCAAGAATCTTGAAAAGAAGGAACATGTATAGCTTCTTTTTCGTAAGTTTATAGCAGTGGGTCTCAAAGTGTGGCCAGTTATCATTAGTCTCACCTGGGAATTTGAAGAAATGCAAATTCTCAGGCCCCACCCCAAACCTTGGCCAGTGATTTGTTTGCAATGAGCCTTCCAGGTGATTTTGATAGCAAAGTTTGAGAACTACTGGTTTATTGCATGGAGCAAGGTTGAATTGTGTAAGCATTTTTAACTAAGTAAGAAAATTGTGTTACTTTCTCTGTTAGGTCTCATTGGTTAGCTTAACTGCAAATGCTCTGGGCTACTCAGAACTTGGTGCCATCAAATCCCTCAGAACACTAAGAGCTCTGAGGCCATTGAGAGCCTTATCCCGCTTTGAAGGAATGAGGGTAAGACTAAATGCTTTAGAATTTGTTGGAATTATAATTGAGAACAAACTGCTGTTTTGAACCTTAGAAATGACAAATCCATGGAGAATTTGTGTCTTTAACATTCATACGCACATGACCAATCAATCAATATTTGTCAGACATCCATAAACTTGACACTGTTGGGGGCACTCACAGAATACAAAGACTGAATGATTACTTCTAATTAGAAGCAATTAGATTGCTTCTAACTAGATTTTCCACTCTGGGAAATTTCTAGCATGTTATGTAGGCTTCTGATGTGAGTCAAGATTATTACGTTCCATCCATTTATAAATGTGCAGGAAGTCCCACTCACTGTAATTTAAAACCACCAAATCATTCCTCATCATTTTTTTCACTGTTCTTTATGATGTGTTTTGAAACCTTTTAAAGTCCAAACCTGGCCTTTCAGCTTTCAAACAAAGGCTGAGATGGCTAAAAGTAGGTCAACTGTGGAAACCTAACACTCATTTAGAAAGGTGGTACAAAGGAATGGGGAGGAATCTGTGCTGCCATTTGTCATCACCTGGGGCTCAAAACCTGAGACCACATACCCTCAGGACTGAAGAATGAATGATACCCTGTCTGGGTAGATTGAGCTATTCAAAAAGAAACTCTTAGATACTTTTTGTGATATTTTAAAATACTTAGGACTTTCTCTGAATGTTACAGACACAACCAGAAATGGATTTTGTATGTAGGTGTGTATGCTCATGTGTTTGTGTGCACATGGTTGCATAGAAAAGAATGGCTAGCTATTAAATTCTTTTCACTTTACCAATTTAAAAATCATTCTTTCTGTGGTAGCAGTTTTAGTTTTGAAAAAGGAAAATCAAACTTTCAGTACTAGCTTGATTCTCGTATTTTCTATATATAGTTTGCATTTATAATAACCTAAATTCCTAGTCCTTCCGTAGTTCTGACTCTCTTTTCACTTCTTTTTCCATCTCATTTCTGTGCCAGGTTGTTGTAAATGCTCTTTTAGGAGCCATTCCATCGATAATGAATGTACTTCTGGTTTGTCTGATCTTTTGGTTAATATTCAGTATTATGGGGGTGAATCTGTTTGCTGGCAAATTTTATCACTGTATTAACTACACCACTGGAGAAATGTTTGATGTCAGTGTGGTCAACAACTACAGCGAATGTAAGGCCCTCATAGAGAGCAACCAAACTGCCCGGTGGAAGAATGTGAAAGTCAACTTTGATAATGTGGGACTTGGGTATCTTTCCCTGCTTCAAGTAGTGAGTAACCACTTTATTATTCACTGTGATGTGTTATTAAAATGACTCCAAAATTCTTCTTGGTATTTGCAAATACATACTTCCTCAGGCTCTTCTGCATAGATTCTTCCTCAATCATGGCCGTCTGACTTTTCTGCACCATGCTGGACACTGGACAGCTCTACAAAGTTTATAGCCTCCCAGACTATGCATTAGTTTCCCCAGCACAGGTCTTTGTTATTGAGATCTCTGTGAGGAACCCCCCGTTTTGGCCATCTCTAATCTAAGCAAAGTAGAGGCACTGGTGCGAGGGTGGAGTTGGAAAGGTGTGGAGGGTAGTCGATTTCTGTCCTCCTTCTCAGGTACCAGACAGTATGTAAACCCTCGCCAAGTCTCCACCCACCCAACCTTTACCACCACCATAACCAAATGTATGCCTCAGACAGACTCCTACCTCGATTCCCATCTTACTGCCTGCTGCTTGAACACTTTCAGACAGGGAGACTGTTCTCTTGCCAGTGAAAACCTTCCTATCATGTTTGTTATGTCTGTTATAATTTCATAAAAATACATTCAACTTCTCAACTGACCACTCTAAGTCATGTCTACATGCTCCCTGAGATGATCCACCTGCACAGTATCCAACACTATATAAATATTGCAGGAGCCTCTAGCACTAAGGAACTGAAAAAATATATAACAAGATTTTCAGGATTACTGTGTCCACAAACACCCCCCTCCAAATATTTAAAAGAGTAAATTGCAGTTAGATATGTTTGTTTTCAGGTTATAATACTGCTTCTTATAGAATGATTGCCTCAAAATAGTGTATTCAGTAATATTGAGGATAGTTTCAAGAACAAACCATCGTGATTGGTGATTGTTGATAATACCATTTAGAAAAGAATAAGTTTGAAAAGAAAGCATCAAGATCAAACAGTGCAGCATATTTTTCAGTTTGTCTATAGTAGTACTATTTATGTGAAACTATTTTGTGTTATATTATTATAGATACATCAGAATCAAAGGTTGTTGGTAATTGCTTTTATGATATCATATTGTTATAATCCATCATGATTTACTTATAGATGTTAAAGTTGTATATAAAGATGTTGTAGAAGAATACGAAGTTGAACTCTTTTCAATGCATATGTTTGCCCAAAAAGTTTAATTTTCTTTTGTTTGTTTTTTTGTTTGGGGGGAGGTAATTAAGTATTTGTTTATTTTGATGGAGGTACTGGGAATTGAACGCAGGACCCTGTGCATGCTAGGTACGTGCTCTACCATGCAGCTATACCATCCTCCCCAAAGAGTTTAAATATTAATTACAAACTATTTTATATACCTATTTTTGAATGAATCTTGGCCATTAATTCTGATATTTAATATTTTTTCTAGAATTGTAATTTGTGAGGGAAAAAATTAAATAATGTGCCTTTTTTACAGGCAACATTTAAGGGATGGATGGATATCATGTATGCAGCTGTTGATTCACGAAATGTAAGTCTGTTTAGAGGGAAAACTGTTTAATTTGATCCAGTGACTATTTCCACAGTGTTGTAATTTAGTGGTATTGTCAATAAAATAAAACTATGGGTCCATTTAAAGAGCACATCTATATTGGAAAACTAAAATACGCAGCCTTACATTATTTCTTCCAAAATTTGATTTGAATGTCTTTCTCTACTCACTGTGAATCTTTTAACATATCTTTTCTAGTATCTAGCATGGCACCTGGCACTTAAAAATTTGTTGACTGTATTTTTTAAATGAGACATTTTATTTTTGGTTCTGACAGTTCTGGCCATGAAATAAAGGCCCTCACAGGCACTTTCTTCATCTGTCACAGATTTCCTCTAGCTTTTGCTCTTTCTTGTTGATAGGAGGAATCTGACTAATGGTGAAAAAACAAACAGAAAACCAACCAAACAAACAAAAAACCTAATGGTATTTCTCTCTGGGAAGTGAGATTTTGTGGTAGAAAGAAGGGTTTTCATAATCTACCTTATACAAATCAGCACTTTTGAAGTTTTTTTGTATAATCTCCATAATTTCTCACTATTTAACAATAAAGGAAGAAATCACACTTTGAAAAAAAGAGATTGGCTTCTGGTGTATTGCCAGAGCATAGGAAGTAAGCTCCAAATGTTCTATCCCTGGCACCAAATACCAGGTGGTAACTTAGAAAGAATTCTTGAGTTATTTTTTTTTCCCTCACCTTGTTAAAAAAAGAGAGTGTGAGAGCTTGACGCCCTGCATTGTGTCTCCATGATCACTATCAGGAATCCCAGTTACAAGCTTTTTTTGAATGAGTAATAATTTATTCTTTATTACCACTCACTGTGCTAAGGGCTTTCTTACATTATCATTTTCTGCAGACGGTTCCTCCCTATTTGATTAATTCATTTAAAGTTCTCTTTATCTTTCTTATCAATAACCTACATGACTTGGAACTTACTTTCAGTTTCTTCCTTAATAACCTAGCATATGCTGTCTGCTATATAACTCCTCAGCATTCAAGTATTTCAAGAAAGATGGAATCCAGTTGGCCACTAAAACTATGAAAAGTTATTCACTGTTACTCTCATTAGTCAATAGAGAAATGTAAATTTAAGCCAAAATTAGATATCACCTACACACTTTCTTGATTGGTAATATTAAAAAGTCTGACAATATCAAGTACTGCCAAGAATAAATAGCGGTAAGAACTCATAGTATGCTGGTGGGGAGAAAAATGGGTAAATATTCCTTTTTAAAAGTTGAGCACTATCAACATTATTCATTAAAGTTCAAGATATTCTTTAGCCCCACAATTCCATTTTTAGCAATATATTCTATAGAAACTTACATACATATATATAGAAGAACCTATGTCCAAGAATGAACATAACATTTTTTGCACTAACAAAAACTGTAAACAACTCAAAAGTAGTAGAAAAGGGGCAAATAATTGCATATTACACAGTGTTGAAAATGATACATGAATACAGTACACACAATAACGTAGATGAATCTTAAAAATATAACAGTTATAACAAATGTATCTGCTAGATAAAATGCAGACACAACTAACTTTATTGTTCAAGAATGCATAGTTAAATACTAACTCTAAAAAAAAATTGCTATAAAAGTCAAGATAATGATTCCCTCTAGCAAGGATGGTAGAATTTATGTTTGGGAAGAATACACCAAGGGTTTCTGACACCCTGATAATATCCTGGGTTGTGAAATTCACTTTATATCAATTTATTACATCTTATACTTATGTGCTATGCACTTTTCTGTATGTATTATATTTAATTTTAAGGCATTTAAAAGTATCATTCTATATCACTGTCCACTACACACACACATAAATAAAATGGAAGTCTCATGAAAGAGCAGGTACTTTTACAATATTTCTATTTTACCCTTTTTAGTTAGGAAAAAAATTCCATGATATAGTACATTACCCTCTAAATTGATTTCATGACACAATGGGTCATCTATCTGCATTCATTACATCTGTGACTGTTTAACTTCATTGGTTAGGACAATGTCCTTTGAGACCTAAACTATAGATTACAGCCAAAGCTCAAACCAACTATCATACTTTTTAAAAAATCAGACCTGTGCTGAATAAGAGAGGGCATCATTGTTACAGAAATAGTGCTTAAGGCCTGCTAGTAGGATGAATCAGTAGACTCATTTTCAGAACGGAAGGATCCTACTGATGTACCTATATCCATACATATAGTAATAATTTGAGTCTATCAAGAGAAATATGTGATATAAATCAAACCTTTATACTTATCTATTACTACTGGCCAGTCACTGTTCTAACACTTCTCATAGATTAACATATTGGACATTCCCAACTACTATGAGGTGTAGGTTCTATTATTTCCATTTTGCAAATGAGGAGACCGAGTTAGAGAGTAAAATTTGAAAGTTTTTAACATAAAATAGTGTGACTCTTAACATCTGTCTGTTGGAAGAGGAAATCCTCACTTTGCATGCCTCATTGAAGTCTTTGCTTATAAAGGACATTCATAATCTAGGCATTTATTGGGTGAAATTAATTTTAATTATTCAGACTTTTCTATGAGTTGTCTCATTCTTTCAAGTCAGTGAAAAGTCTTAGGACCTCTTCAATAGGTGTTTGAATGTTTATGAAACCTGATGTTTCATAAAAGCTATTTAATTTTTTTAATTTCCAGTAATTGAGACATGCTTTGAGAATTGAAAATTCTTCAAGTATCTTTTTTATGAAAGTATAGGTCTAACAGTTAAATTTTTCATATTTTATAGGTAGAATTACAACCCAAGTATGAAGACAATCTGTACATGTATCTTTATTTTGTTATCTTTATTATTTTTGGTTCATTCTTCACTCTCAATCTTTTCATTGGTGTCATCATAGATAACTTCAACCAACAGAAAAAAAAGATAAGTATACTAAAATTTCATCTTTGCTCTAAAATGTGAACTTAACATATCACACTGTTTCCTTTTGGCTGTAAATGCAATCACCAAAAAGAAAGAATATAAATTCAGAAATTATTTGAAGTACTTAATAATCTATGAGTTTTTAAGTAAGTGATAATTCAGATAGCATATATTGATATTTCCAGTGTAGAAATCTGACCAATATGGCATAATTTATGTATTGAATATATGCATCTCCAAAATACATGTATTAATTAGTAACATTAGAATAGAATGTGGGGCTAATTTTCACAGAATTACTAAGATGGATTTTATAGCTAGCAAAGAACATGATTTTTACAAGTTTTGCTTTCATTTCTTTACTTTGGAGGTCAAGACATTTTTATGACGGAAGAACAGAAGAAATACTACAATGCAATGAAAAAACTGGGTTCAAAGAAACCACAAAAACCCATACCTCGACCTGCTGTAAGAATAACACACTTTCATCAACAGTAAAAGCTATGTTATCTACCACTTTTACAGCCCAAATTGCTAGATACTAGTTTTGGTGAATTTGCAAAACAAAGTTTTTGCCTTAGCAATGTGACTAGCTAGCCTAAATAGCCTAAGTACTTGTATTTTATATATACATAGTATGAATAGACTATGTGATATATTTTATATAGACATAAAATATATATTTAAAAAACGTTGAAACTTATCTAACAATATTATTCCGTAGGACTGATATCATTGAGGAGCTTCTAATAATGTAGAGAAGAAAACATATTCATATATAATAGTGTGGGGAATACTGAATGTTCTCAGACTGCAGTGGGGATCAATTGATATAATTGGTACATATCAGATATGCCCCATATTCTGTCCAACTGTGCAGATTGAATGGACTCCCTAATGAAACAAGTCACAGGTCTTGTTTTATTCCTGGTTTTAAGAAAAGTCTCCTATTTCCTCCTAGCATCTTGCCCCTAAATCAGATGACATAATCCTTTTAATGACTTTTTATAGCTATTCCAATTGCATATTTGCCAGTGGCTACTGGTTCTGTTTGGTTACTGCAGGGAAATGTTGTCAGGAGAGTCCCTGAGTTCTCCCATCACTCCTGGAAGTGTGGCTCAGATACTAAGTCTCAGAACTCCTCCCCCAAGGTGTACATGGTATAAGGCAATGCAGCATTCCCCAGGAATCCTGACTCTATGAATTCATTAGTGATGATGTAAAACTGGCCTAGCTAAAACTGACCATGCCTGTGTTTCGTTTGTAAGTTAGCCAAAAGCCTGAAGAAAATGGATAGTTATATTGCACACAGCATAAGGAATGTACAATTTGAGCCTACTCTTTGAGAAATATTGCAACTTGAATGAGTAGGAAGGAAAACATAGTAATACCCTCCATGAGAACATGTATACTGCAAAGTCATGGAAATAAATATTGCAGGCAAGAATAGTGATGTATTTGAAACAGTGAGTAGTAAATATAAATTTTCTGAGTCAAGGTCACCACTATGAATCTGAAGAAATCTATTTTAATTAACACAAATAAAAATGCAATATAATTAAGTGAACAGAATGATAATCTGAAGAAAAAGAGATTTTAGGGATGGATATGAGAAGATGTTAGAGACAAAATAACGCTGAGCCTTAGACAAGAAGATGAACCCTTATATACAAGAATGTAAGTCCACAATATGAGGTCATGCCAATAGGACTGGAACACAGGAGATAAGTGAGCCAATAAGAAGGCTCAGTGGGATGAGACAGCTATAAATATAGGAAAAGAGGGAGGACATGTAGATAATGAAGAATCTAAAACAGTTAATGTGAAATTATTGATTCCACTAACATAAACGAAAGTCTTGTAAAGCATTTGGAAACACAGATTTACGTCTTATGGATATGAAAGAAGGATTTTAGAGTGTCAGGCATAATTCAGTTGAGCTCTGAAGGACAGATTCATTTTTTGAAAGACAATTAGAATATACCAAAAAAATAAAACCCTCAAAAAGTGCTAAGCATGACACCTTGAGCACGTCACCATTATAAGAAGAGATAAATCAATGAAGGAGTGACGTTTATCAATAAGGCAGCATTTAGATAGACAAATAGATGTGTAATTGAAAGCAAAATTTTATAAGGCTATTTATTTCAGTCAAATGACATAAATTTACCTAGTAAGAGGCAGGGATGCATGGGAAATAATCAGTGCATTTAGCTACAATATTATTGGCAACAATTTAGCAAATTAGAAAATGGTTTGGTAAAATCCATCCATTAAGTCATTCATTAACAATGTACTATGCTGAGCATTTGGAATTAAATATTGAACAACATAGAGTTATTTGGTGATCGAATATTCACGCCAACAAATAGAAGTATCCAAGAAGGAAAGAATCCATTTGGCTGTGAGAGCTGGTAAGGGAAAGGGGGATGATTAATCAAGGAAGCTAGGGAAAGCTTCCCTGAAGCATGAGCTGAGGACTGAAGAATGAGAAAATGTCAATAGGCAAAGTGGGAAGAGAAAAGGAATGTATATGTGAAGGCCCCGAGATAGGAAGGCCAGCGATGCTGGAGTGCAGCACGTCATTTGGGACAGGCTGAGAATGAATAGGTGAGGATTGGCCAGACTTTTCTGGGCTTTGTAGGCCATTTTCAAGAGTAGTCTTTGTCCTTAGAGCAGTGGGAAACCATTGAAAGGAACCTGGTCAGTTTGGGTTTTGTGAAGATCACTCAACTAGTATTGACAGAGGCAGTATGTGCATTGTAGACTCATTTTGGAACCATTTCATTGATGGTAGGTTAACTGAACCAGAGATGAATAAAGGGGATGGATTTGTGAGCTATCACAGGAATGAAATTAAAAGGTTTATTAACTGAATATGAGAAGTGAAGAAGGAAACAACAAAGATGACTTATGAGTTTCTGCCTTACACAACTGTAAGAGTAGTGATGTCATGCAGAATATGAAGTAGGAACATAAATGGAGAGAAAATTGGAGACGCTAGTTTGCAGAATTTGACAATCAAAAGGGAAATCTGAAAGAGGATGAATGTTTAGAAGAAGTAGTAGAATAAAATTTCTTAAGATTGAGAGATTAGGTTGAAAGCAAGAGATTCTGGAGAGTTCAAGAGATTGAAGAGAAAGGGAATAAATATAGAATAAAGTTGCACAGGATGTGGCTCAAGAATAGGGTAGTCTAGGTTAGATTTAGAGAGGAAAAGGGACTGATTCCTCCAATGAATTTGAAGTAATATTTTAAAAAATAGGTGTGGAAATCAAGGTAATATAAAATGCAAACAGAAGTAGAAGAGTTTCTTTGTACCGGTTGACTTTGATATTCTCAAAAAAGAAGTAAGAATGGAGGGCAAGAGAATGGGATATTTCTGAGAAGTTTGAAACTATCCTGGGAGCAAATGAGGGACAAAGGATTGCTAATCATTATCAAGGGCCAGGATGAAGTGAAAGAACATAAACCTTTGCTGAACAAGTCCTCCAAAGTTATATAGGTTACTCCAGCACATTCTGGGATTTAAATTGTAGCTAGTGATCCGTTACCAGGGTTTGGAGTTGTACCTTGAGGTGACCCACTGGAAAACTAAATGGGCAGAGGCTCTAAGAAGCTTTCTGTTGATCATGCTGATATGGAAATAAACACCGGGTTAATTCTAATACCCATCCACAACCCATGGGATAACAAAGATTCATTATAGTGTCAAATATTTACTGACTGTTCATCATACGCATGGTGATATTCTGGGCACTGAGAACCTAACAGGTGGTTCTTAACATAAGGTCAGTGTATAAAATTGGTATTATGAACAGTGTAAACAAAACAAACACATTTGGAAAGAGTTAGATATTCCAATATACAGAATTTTCTCCCAAGTATGAAACAAACATGGAGTGTCCTTATACAAGCTGCATTTTCATATTGCTATGTTAAAATCAGACAAGTTGAACTTGATTTTTTTTCCATTTTCTAAGTGAATTTTACATATTCTTTGTTTCAGAACAAATTCCAAGGAATGGTCTTTGATTTTGTAACCAAACAAGTCTTTGATATCAGCATCATGATCCTCATCTGCCTCAACATGGTCACCATGATGGTAGAAACCGATGATCAGAGTCAAGAAATGACAAACATCCTGTACTGGATTAATCTGGTGTTTATTGTTCTGTTCACTGGAGAATGTGTACTGAAACTAATCTCTCTTCGTTATTACTATTTCACCATAGGATGGAATATTTTTGATTTTGTGGTGGTCATTCTCTCCATTGTAGGTAAGAAGAAGTGCTTTTACTCACCTACAGAGATTAAGTAGTGAAAATTGGTGTTTTGAAACTTTAAAGTGTTATCTTACTCATTCATCCCAAAATTTTAAATGAAATTCTAATTAATAGTCCATTCTCAGCTTGCCACTTCTCTAATTGCATGCTGTGTATGAAATGATGTGTAAAAAAAAGAATTCATATTTTGCAGCTTTCATTTATCAGCTAGTCTTACTGCAGAAGACAATAACTACAACTTTGGCATAATACTCCTGAACTCAACATACTCTTGTAGTACAGACAAGTATTGCTTTGACTAAACAATTCTCACACACCTGCACGTATAAATCACTAGGAGAAGTCAAATCATTCATAAATAATTGTCCTTGATAATTGGAATAGCATGTTGTGTGTTTATATATATTCACACTCATACAGGCTTCACATTATCTTTGGGTTCAGATAGTTTTCTATGGTGTGTAATACTCTTTTTCAGAAATAAACATTTTGTTCAAAAATTCAAAGCAGATTCATTTTGTCAGTACACTTTAAGTGTTTATGTGTAGGCCAGCAAATCTGGAAGTAAATATAAGAAATTTAAGATAAGGTTCTTCCTGTTTGAGAAAAGAGAACATAAACATAGAGAGAAAAGTAGTATTCCACTATTTATACACTTTCCTGGTTAAATAGAACTTTGAAACAATATACCATTCCATTTAATCCTGATGACCGTGACATGTGGGAGTAACACAGTGATTAAGGGATGAGACTCTTGGGTCACACAGACCTGGCCTGGTGCTTCTCTATTTTCACTACTTACCCAGCTCTGTGACCTATGGCAAGTTACCTCACCTCTCCAATCCCTGGTTTTCCAGGAAATATTTTTGTAAAGTGGTGTCCTGAGGATTAAATGAGATTATGAAAGTAAATGCACTTGGCACTATGCCTAGCACAAAGAAAAGACTCAGTAAATGTTAAGCCTAACAACAACCAAAAAGCTGCATATTATCACCATTTAGCAATGTGTAAAATCACCAGGCAGGATTCGGTCCCAAGTATGTCTGTCTCCAAAGCCTGGATTGTCTCCTGCACATTATTCTGTCACCTCTCAAATAAAATGGGTCACAAACCATCTCAGAAGAATAAGAATTCTCATATTCCTGGTGCCAGATGAATGCCTTATCAATTCTTATGCAAATACTTAAACTATTAGAGTATTTTAGAAACAAATCCATTTCTGAACTTGGCTGCCACATACATCGTGTCTTTTGATAGGTGCTTTACTTGAACTAGGAAAAATGACCAATAATACCTTCAGTTTGCATAAAAGTGTTAATGTTGTAACACTAAACATATTAGTTTCATTTTGCTAAACAAACATTGCAGATTGTGTGTACATGTAAATGTGTGTATACTTAATTCTCATGTCAACATTTTGTAAAACTGGTTAGTGCTTATCTTAGAATGTAAATTTTAATTTGCTGCTGTTAAATATTAACACGTTTTTTGCTGTATCTTGGCTTTCTATAGGCATGTTTCTGGCTGAGTTGATAGAGAAATATTTTGTGTCCCCTACCCTGTTCCGAGTGATCCGTCTCGCCAGGATAGGCCGGATCCTGCGTCTGATCAAAGGGGCGAAGGGGATCCGCACGCTGCTCTTTGCTTTGATGATGTCCCTTCCTGCACTGTTTAACATCGGCCTCCTGCTCTTCCTGGTCATGTTCATCTACGCCATCTTTGGCATGTCCAACTTCGCCTATGTTAAGAGGGAAGTTGGAATTGATGACATGTTCAACTTTGAAACCTTTGGCAACAGCATGATCTGCCTGTTCCAGATCACAACCTCTGCTGGCTGGGATGGGCTACTAGCACCTATTCTCAACAGTGGACCTCCAGACTGTGACCCTGAAAAAGATCACCCCGGAAGTTCTGTTAAGGGAGACTGTGGGAACCCCTCTGTTGGGATTTTCTTTTTTGTCAGTTACATCATCATATCGTTTCTGGTTGTGGTGAACATGTACATCGCTGTCATCCTGGAGAACTTCAGTGTTGCTACTGAAGAAAGTGCAGAGCCCCTGAGTGAGGATGACTTTGAGATGTTCTATGAGGTTTGGGAGAAGTTTGACCCAGATGCCACCCAGTTCATAGAGTTCTCCAAGCTCTCTGATTTTGCGGCTGCCCTGGATCCTCCGCTTCTCATAGCAAAACCAAACAAAGTCCAACTCATTGCCATGGATCTGCCCATGGTCAGTGGGGACAGGATCCACTGCCTTGACATCTTATTTGCCTTTACAAAGCGTGTTTTGGGTGAAAGTGGAGAGATGGATGCCCTTCGAATACAGATGGAAGAGAGATTCATGGCATCGAACCCCTCCAAAGTCTCCTATGAGCCCATTACAACCACTTTGAAACGCAAACAAGAGGAAGTGTCTGCTATTGTTATCCAGAGGGCTTATAGACGCTACCTCTTGAAGCAAAAAGTTAAAAAAGTTTCATGTATATATAAGAAAGACAAAGGCAAAGAAGGTGATGGAACACCCATCAAAGAAGATACCCTCATAGATAAACTAAATGAGAATTCAACTCCAGAGAAAACCGATGGAACACCCTCCACCACATCTCCACCTTCCTATGATAGTGTGACCAAACCAGAAAAAGAAAAATTTGAAAAAGACAAATCAGAAAAGGAAGACAAAGGGAAAGATATCAGGGAAAGTAAAAAGTGAAAGTAAGAAAGAAAGTAGGAAAGAAAGTAAGAAAGAAAGTAAGAAAGAAAGAAAGAAAGAAAGAAAGAAAGAAAGAAAGAAAGAAAGAAGAAAGAAAGAAAGAAAGAAAGAGAGAAAGAGAGAAGAGAAGGAAGGAAGGAAGGAAGGAAGGAAGAAAGAGAAAGAAAGGAAGGAAGGAAGAAAGAAAGAAGGGAAGAAAGGAAGAAAATTCCATTTTGTGATCAATTGTTTACAGCCTGTGATGGTGATGTGTTTGTGTCAACAAGACTCCCACAGGAGGTCTATGCCAAACTGACTGTTTTTACAAATGTATACTTAAGGTCAGTGCCTATAACAAGACAGGGACCTCTGGTCAGCAAACTGGGACTCAACAAACCAGAGAAACAGCATCAACAGGAGGTTTCTGTGTTCACAACCAGCTGACACTGCTGAAGAGCAGAGAGTTATGGCTACTCAGATGATAGGAACCAGTTTAAAGGGGGGAGGGAAGTTAGATTTTTATGTAAATTCAACACGTGACACTTGATAACACTAACTGTCACCACTGTTTATGTTTTAACTGCCACATCTGCCATATTTTTACAAAATGTATGCTGTGAATTTATCACTTTTTTTTTAATTCACAGGTTGTTTACTATTATATGTGACTATTTTTGTAAATGGATTTATGTTTGGGGAGAGGGAGTAAAGGTAGGAAATTCTATGTTTCTGTCGTATAACTGGGAATATTTTAAATGAAGGCATGCTGCACTTCTCATTCTCACACGAAAAAAAATCACATCACAAAAGGAAAGAGTTTACTTCTCATGTCAGGATGTTTTTAGATTTTTGAGGTGCTTAAATAGCTATTCATGTTTTTAAGGTGTCTCATCCAGAAAAATTTTACTGTGCCTGTAAATGTTCCATAGAATTCACAAGCATTAAAAAGTTGTTTTATTTTTACATAATCCATTATATGTACATGTATATATGTATATACGTATGTATATACAGGCACATATACATATATGTGTATACACACACATGCACGTGCACACACAGACACACACACCATTACATAGTCGTTCAGAGTCCTGACAGCATGACTATAACATTTTTGATAAGTGTCCTTTGGCATAAAGTAAAAGTATCCTATCAGTCCTTTCTAAGAACCTGAACTGACCAAAAAGCATCCCCTACCACCACTTTATAAAGTTGATTCTGCTTTTTCCTGCAGTATTGTTTAGCCATCTTCTGCTCTTGGTAACGTTGACATAGTATTATGTCAATTAAAAAAAAAAGAAAGTCTGCTTTGTAAATAGTAATTTTACCCAGTGGTGCATGTTTGAGCAAACAAAAATGACGACTTAAGCACAGTATTTATTGCATCAAATATGTACCACAGTAAGTATAGTTTGCAAGCTTTCAACAGGTAATATGATGTAATTGGTTCCATTATAGTTCGAAGCTGTCACTGCTGCATGTTTATCTTGCCTCTGCTGCTGCATCTTATTCCTTCCACTGTTCAGAAGTCAGATATGGGAAGCCATATGTCAGTGGTAAAGTGAAGCAAGCTGTTCAACCAAGACCTCATTCTTCATGTCATTTAAGCAATAGGTTGCAGCAAACAAGGAAGAGCTTCTTGCTTTTTATCCTTCCAATCTTAATTGAATACTCTATGGTAAAAAGCCCAATGTATAAACATGTTGCAAGCTGCTAAATTCTGTTGAAAACATATGGTTAGAGTTTTCTAAGAAAATATAAATACTGTACAAAGTTCATTTTATTTTATTTTTCAGCCTTTTGTACATAAAATGAGAAATTAAAAGTATCTTCAGGTTGATGTCACAGTCACTATTGTTAGTTTCTGTTCCTAGCACTTTTAAATTAAAGCACTTCACAAAATAAGAAAGACTAACATGCAGTGTAGATTCCTGCTTTTTTATTAGTACTGTAAACTTTGCACACATTTCAATGTGAAACAAATCTCAGACTGAGTCCAGCATTTATTTGCTTTCAAATAGTGATGCCTTATCATCGAAAGAGGCTTAAGAAAAGATCAGCTGATACTCTTGGCATTGCTTGAACCAGATGTTTCCACCTAGTCTTTTTACTCAGTAAATCATCAGTCTTTTCCAGTGTTTGTTTACACAGATAGATCATATCTTTACCAACCCATAAGGCATTAGAACTTTATCAGATATGATATGGGATCTAAGCTTTTTCCACAAAAATTATATTACCAGTTACAGCTAAACATTTTGTGTTTCTTTCACAGGCAACATTAAATGTAGATTCTTTATACTGAAGCTATTGACTTGTAGTGTGTTGGTGAAATGCATGCAGGAAAATGCTATTACCATAAAGAACGGTAAATCACATTACAATCAAGCCAAAAGAATAAAGGTTTTGCTTTTGTTTTTGTATTTAATTGTTCCGTCTTTGTTTCTATCTTTGAAATGACATTTAAAGGTAAATTTCTATCATGTAAAATGGTCTATCAGAAAAAAATGTAAAACTACACATTAAATATGATAATTCATCTTTAAATTTTTTTCATGGAATGGAAAATAATTAAGAAGAGTATACTGGATATCTAGTTTTAATATTGGCCAAACACCTAGATATGGTATTGGATAGAGTAGTGGAAAATTGTAAAAATTAATAAAAAATTGACTAACATTTTAAGTTGTGCATCCTTTCTTCTTCCTGTCTACCCACTGTTTTGTTTTGTTATTCTCTTTTCCATTTTAGTTCCTTCCCTATGTATTCTTGATCTACTTTTCTTTTTTTTTTAATTGAAGTATAGTCAGTTTACAATGTTGTGTCAGTTTTTGGTGTACAGCATAATATTTCAGTCATTCATATGTGTACATATATATTCCTTTTCATATGCATTTTCATTATAGGTTACTATAGATATTGAATAGAGTTCCCTGTATTATACAGAAGAAACTTGTTGTTTATTTTATATATAGTAGTTAGTATCTGCAAATCTTGAACTCCCAATTTGTCCCTTCCCATCCTCTTTCCTCCCTGGTAACCGTAAGTTTGTTTTCTATATCTGTGAGTCTGTTTCTGTTTTGTAAATAAGTTCATTTGTTTCTTCTTCTTCTTCTTTTTTTTTTTTTTAGATTCCACGTATAAGTGATATAAATTGGTCGTTTTCTTTCTCTTTCTAGCTTACTCCCCTTAGAATGACAGTCTCCAGTTCCATCCATGTTGCTGCAAGTGGCATTATATTATTCTTTTTTATGGCTGAGTAGTCCATTATATAAATATACCACAGCTTCTTTATCCAGTCTTCTGTCTATGGACATTTAGGTTGTTTCTATGTCTTGGCTACTGTAAATAGTGCTGCTGTGAACATCGGGGTGCATGTATGTTTTCGAATTAAGAATTCCCTCCGGACATATGCCCAGCAGTGAGATTGCTGGATCATATGGTAAGTCTATTTTCAGCTTTTTGAGGAATCTCCATGCTGTTTTCTATAAATGGCTGCACCAACCTACATTCCCACCAACAGTGTAGGAGGGTTCCCTTTTTTCCACACCTTCTCCAGCACTTTTTGTCTACTGTTCTATGTACTTCTCCAACCCTTTCTTGAGCTCTCAGTGTTTTTCATTCAGGATATTTTCTTTGTTTCTTTTCTGTTCACCAAATATCTTGTTTATTACAATTTGTAGACAACAGATCTGTACATTTAAGCCCCTAATAATCTGCTGTACTACAAAAAGTTCATTTAATATCTTTAGTTCATTTCTACCATTTTTTTGGCAAAAATTCTAAGTGAGCTTAGATCCCACCCTTCATAATATACAAACAAAATTCCCAAATGACATATTCAGTTTTTCCATTTAATTATGAGCAGTTTGGGGAATGTTTCTTAGTTCTGATTACCTATTAGAAATATCTGAGAAACTTTTTTAAATAAATGCCAATTCCTGGACCAAGACCAGACCAATTGAATTCATATCTCGGGATGAAATAAGCATCTGATTTTTTTAAGGCTCCTCATTGATGCTGACTTATACTTATGGTTAAGGGTCAATGAGTTAGGGTATCCTTGCTCAATAGGAAAAAATATTCTATAGAAAATTCACCTGTCCCATTCAGGGCTTCATTGTCTATGTCAGCATGTATAAGTTCCCTGTATAATAGCTATAAGAGTGTTTATCTTGTAGTGAGAGAGGTGCTTCTCTTGAAGTGTGACATTGACCCATTTATAGCAGGAGTTCTCTTCTAGGACTGTAGCTGGTGAAAAGAGAAGTCTATCAGAATAGTTTAGAGATCTTCTTCAAACTATACATACAAACTCACATATAACAAAATGGCACCCTGACCATCCCTAGTGCCTATGGGGATGGTTTAGGAAACAGTATGGATTCATAAAACAGTCTTTCAGATGCCCTGTTGGGTAAGAACCACTAATTTGGACAAATGGGCCCTCATATGGACCCCCATAAAACAATCACTCCATTTGTCATTGTCAAATCTCAAATCTAAACAGGAAAGACTCCCATTTTCAACTTCTCTGTCGCTGGACATCTCTCCTCATCACTTGTTTTTCTAAGCTCTGGTATAATACAGATTAATTTACAGAGAAGGGAGGAGCAAAGAAAAGAAGGAGGGGATGAAAAGGTAGAGGAGAAGAAAGAAAAAGGAAGAAAAACGGGAAGGTAGAGGAAAGGAAGGGAGTATAAGAAATAGGAGAAGATGCTTCATAAATTATCCTCTAAAAAATGTCTTTTGCTATTAATAATGTACAGCAATGGTGGGAGAAGGGAGAAGGAAGAGGCATCGGGGGAAGAAATTTTGCTTAGTTGTCTATATGTTAGATCCACAATATAAGTGTGCTTCTCCTCATTTTTTTTTAAAGGAAAAAACACCGATGAAAAAGTTGAGGACATTATGCAAGTAAATGTTACAATGATTGCATAAATTGTGGTTTTGTTTTTTTTTTTTTACTTTCATCTGAACTAAAATATTTGAGTGTCTACTACATATCAGCTTTATGGTAGGAGCTGCAAGATCAAAGATGAATTTAACTGTCCAAAGGAAGGTTGTAGTCAAAGGTGAAGAACCTTAAAAATTATGCTATCGAGTCTGGAATTTTTTCTGTTGGCAACAAGTAGTGATTGATTGCTCCTAAGCAGTAGAATGAGCAGTGAAATCAGATACATCTGTACCTATGTAAGCTGACAGTAGTAAGGGTACACAGCTGGGTTTCTTACGGATGTTTTACAGAGATCTCATTTTCCCATCCCTTTATTTGTACAGGTGTCTGTGTTCTTATCTTTTAATATGTATTTTTAAAAGAATATACCTAGAATTTTTTAAAAACTCAATCTGACACTTTCCATTAATAGCCTACCTTAATCTACTTACATTTATTTTATGTACAGGTATATTTGATTTTATTTTTATCACCTTATTTTGTGCTTTTTATTTTTCAAGGTATTTTTTCTTTGTTTCTTCCTTCTTTTCTTGTCCTCTTTTGCAACAATTTTGTTATCTTTATTTTCTTTTCCTCATCTCTACTAGTTGCAAAGATACACATTATCTGCTTGCCTGCTTGCCTTCTTCCTTCCTTCCTTTTTTCTTGCTTTTCATAAGTGATTACCTTTAAACTTTAACATGCATACTTAATTAGTGAACTACAATCAATAGTTGTACTCTTATCTGGAACGTTGAAGTTCCCTAGACTAATTACATATCATTGTTCACTTCATGTGTTATTTTTGTCTACTATTTTAATTCTACCTTATCTGACACCCAACGAATTAAGCAATACTATTATTGTGTATTTATATAGGCAGTGCTTATTTAGGCTTACTTAGATGTTAGTTAATTTCTTCCCTCAAATATGCTGCTTCGGCCTACTTCTTCGTTTCATGTTCTATTTCTTTCTTGAAATATATGAGGAATTCCATTAATAAGGTCGTAGATACTAAACTGACTCAGTTTTTCTTTTTCTGAAAATGACTTTTCAGCCACAATTTTAATAGATTAGCTTAGATTATAATTATTTTTGGTGTTTTTAAAAATTTTTGTGTCATTATGAAATTACTTTTACTAATCTGACTCAGAATTTATGCTAATATGATTTGAAGATATTTACTAATATCTTTAATTCGGAAAATTCTCAGCTTTTAGCATTAGAAATATTTTCTCATCCCATATTTTTCTATTCTCTCCATCTGGAACTTTTGAGGGTTATATACTGAAATTTCTAAATCTTTCTTCCATATCTCTTAATGTCTCTCTATTATTTTCAGGGCCCTTTCTGGATAATTTGTCAGGCTTTGGTATTAGGATAATACTGTCTTCATAAAACAAGTTTGGACGTGTTCATTCCTGAAAGAATTTCTGTAAGAGTGGAATTATTTCTCACCTAAGCGTTGATAGAATTCACTAGTAAATCCATCTGGAACTTGAATCTTCCTTGTGCAAAGTTTTAAATTAAAGATAGTAATTTCTTTAACAGATATATGGCAACTGAGATTTTTCCTGTTTTTTTTTTTTTTTTTAGTTTTGATAAGTTGCATCCTTAATAGTGAATTATTAAACTCTTCCCCAAACTCAGATCGAAAGTAAACAAGCTAATAACCATTATCATCCTACCTCTTAAATGTTATAATGGCTATCTAGACAGTCCAGTAAGGAAAGAAAATGGAAATGATGGTAATAGGATTGAAAAGAGCAGAAATCAATGAAATAGAAAATAAACTGTAGAGAAAATCAGTGAACCAAAAGTTGGTATTTTGATGCTGTAACCAGAAATTGACCCAATATTGTAAACTGACTATGCTTCAACAAACATATATATACAAAAAATAAAATAAAATAATTAAATAAATAATAAGCACGTTTATCATGGATTAAAAAATGAATGTACAACTTTATGTTTTCATAGACCTGAAAAGGCATTGATTGCTTCAGATATGTGAGTTATAAATGTTTACTGACCAGATGTGAATAAAAAATGTTTAGTTTCCTGAGAAAAAAAAAAAGTTGGTATTTTAAATACATTAATAAAATTGGGGAAATCCCTAGATAAGCTAATCAGAAAAGATAAATTGCAAATTTTCAATACCAGAAATCAAAAAAGAGGTATGATTAGAGATGCCACAGACATTACAAGCATAAATAGAGAATGATATGAACAATTTATGCAGCAAATTCAATAACTTAGATGAGGAAATTCTTACATAATATACAGTTCTTCCTATTCTGGAGCCTATATTTTATTCAATTCTCTGAATTTTGAGTCTTAATAAGCAAAAACTCAACATTACTATAAATTTATAAAAATCAAATTTGGCAGTAAGCAATGTTTTTTCCCCAGTTCTGATGTAATTGATATCTGAATTCTTTTATTTAAAACAAATAATAAAAACCTTATGTTTTTCAGATGGAAAGGATTCAAGAAGAGGAGAGAAACAATTAGAAGTCAAAATGCATTAGGAGACAACTCAAACATCTTGATAAACGTAAAAAATTATATGTATTTTAAATGATAAATCTTATAGAATATCATTGAAGTCAATCCCTATGAGGTAGGAGGGGTTATTGCCCTATGCTCAATTCTAGAAAGGCTTTCTATACAAGTTTGGCATTATGAGAGGGAACTATAAGTAATTCTAACTATTGCATTATTTTCCCATACTAACAAGCATTCTCTTGCAAAATATTCTAGTATTTTAGGATACCAGATTCTGATGTGTCTTGGTTGGCATTTTTGGGGGGTGGTTTCTCAAAAAGCTAAACACAAACATATGACCCAGCAATTCCACTCCGAGGTATTTACCTGCAAGAAATGGAAACATATATTCACACAGAAACTTGTACACAAATGTTTATAATAGGATTGCTTGTAACAGCAAAAAGGTACAAACAACCCAAATTTCACCACTGGATGAGCAGATAAAGGTTGTGATATATACATACAATGACATATTATTCAACAATAAAAAGGAAGTACTGATAGATACTACATCTTGGATGAACCTTAAAAACATTATGCTAAGTGAAAGAAGCCAGACACAAAAGGTCACATATTGTATATTTATTTTCATATGATATATCCAGAATAAGCAAATCCATAGACAGAAAAAGGATGGAAGAGGGCAAAATAGGGAGTGATTACTTAATGGTTAAGAGGTGTTTTATGGAGTGGTTAAAAGTTTTGAAACCAGAGAGAGGTGGTGGATGCATAACATTTGAATACACAAAATACCACTGAATTGTACACTTTAAAATGGCTACGTGAATTTCACCTTAAAGAATGTATGTATTTTTTTAAGTTTACGTTACTGCAACCTTATCCACTAGAGGGCGCTGCTTCCATTAAGAAATATGACTAGTACTTTTTTTGGCCGAGTAAGAGTTAGACTTGTAAAAACACTTTCTGCTTATTTTGCAACTATTTTAGATGTAAAAAAAAACAAAAACAAAAACAAGACTAACAATTGTACATTGAAAACATTTCTGGAAAAACAATGTTTTACATTTGAGTGTACCTCTTGAAGAAAAAACCAGTTTGTGAAGCATACGTAGTAAGATAAGATTCCCTTCCTTGAGGATAGTAGACCTCATGGTTCAAAAATTAAACGAACATGAATAAATTATGAAACTAAAGAAAAGGTTAATGGAAAGCACTTCAAAGACTCATATAAAACTAAATGAGCAAAGTGTCCAGGTATTCATATCAACACAAAGTTTCAAATACTTTTTCATTATTACTGTAAGAGAGTCTTGAAAGTATTTATCCATATTTTCATGAACACAGTAACGTTTGGTTTTCCAACGTAGCTCATATCTTAACTTCTCTCTCTGATTCATGAAATAATTAATCATGTATTAAAATTAATAAAGCTTCATTTGTTGAAATCATGTGAGGAATAAAATAGACTATAATCTTCCTGAGCTATTGTGGCTAGGACTTTTAACAAAGGAATCCAGAAAATGTCATGTATCCACACGTATGGAAATTTTATTTTCAGCTCCAAAACCACACAATAAGTTACTCTTCCTATGAAACGAAAGTCCTACTGCTACCATACACAGCACCTCCCAATTGTAGCAGGGAAAAAATAGCCCAAGAAAACATCGTCCACAAAGTAAATCTGATCCAAAGCATTCCGATTAGTACTATATAATGATAGTATTGTAAAGTGAGCAGTCAGCATTTCCCAAGGCACATTAACAGGAAGCAAAGCCTTCCTCAGGAATTAGCTGATAAAGGCTATAACGACCATACTGTAGCAAA
The DNA here is from genome assembly GCF_009834535.1 of Camelus ferus. Taxonomy (NCBI): domain Eukaryota; kingdom Metazoa; phylum Chordata; class Mammalia; order Artiodactyla; family Camelidae; genus Camelus; species Camelus ferus. The sequence continues at coordinate 40,655,124 of NC_045700.1, forward strand.
AATCAGAATGATATCACCACTAAGTCATCTATGAAACAAGAAGCAGGCATACCAGAATAGATGATCTGGGACAAGACTCAATGTGAGGCCTGGCAAAAAAATCCAAAAATCCAGAAACATAAGCTTAATCATAGGCCTTTACTTAGGAACACCTGGAAATACAGGAGAATCTACTCTATAGTCAGTACCAAATCATGTGTAGATTTTCCTATAGTGCTTCAATTCAGACATTCTAAAAACCAACAAATGAAATATCCATTTGTCATCTCCATGAAATAACTTTCAGATATTTTTAAGATAGCATGTTGGTTTTCAACTGCTGACTAATAAGTAACCACAACATACTGGTTCAAACAACACATATTTATTATCTCCCAGTTTCTATGGGTCAGGAATCTGGGCACAGCTTACCTGGGTCCTCTGCTCAGGGCATCACAAGGCTGCACTCAATATTTCTTTGGATTCTGTGAAACATCTTTTCAATAAATCCCCTTTTCATTCATTTTTGTTTGTTTGGTCTCTTTTGAAAATTATATTAGTTTTAACCAGAGACGTCTTAAGTAAGACCATCAATAGGTTTTTGAGATGTTCTGGAGGCAAAAAAAAAAAAAAAAAGAAAGAAAGAAAGAAAAGAAACACAAAACGTCTGCAGGTAAATAATTACTTTGTTTCCTCACTTCTCACTCTTCAAGGAGGATACCTATCAAACTTAAAACTTTTAATAGCTTATAGTAGCTTCCTTTTCCACTCTCACCTTACATAGTTTCTTAGGGATACAGCAGATTTAAACTTAGATAAATTTATTTTCTGGGAAATGTTTTAGTATAAACTCATTGAAACCACCCACAGCAGCTCTGCAGCTTAACAGAGAGAGAAAAAATATAAACTTATAATTTTCAGTAGAAATAATTTAACATAAAAGAAAGTGACAAGTGCATTGTAAGGATCATGAAGAGATTCAGTAGCACTGAATGAGTTTATTGAGTATTCAATACAGCTTTTTTTTCATATGTAGTTCTTTTCTTTTTAAATTTTTTTAAACAGTGATTTATATATTTATTTAAGGGCTTTTTTTGGGGGGGTGGTAATCAGGTTTATTTATATGTATATTTTTAGAAGAGGTACTCAGGATTGAACCCAGGACCTCGTGTGTTAAGTGTGCACGCTACCACTTGAGCTATACCCTCTCACCCCCAATACAGCTTTTCTATGTATAAGCCATAGTTCATAAATTGTCTGACTCTACTTTGTTTCAAGATACATGTATTAAAAGACCATATACATAGATTTAATAAAACATAAATAAATTTGCCCTTTAACATTGTATCTTTTGCTGATTTTTCACAATTATAGAACCCTAAAGAATGAAGGGTTACACAATATTATTTTTGAAAGTTTTTAATCTAATAGTATTTTAACATTTCTATAACATAATTTTTTTAAAAACCTGAGGCTACTTTTTCCTTAGGTATTTTTCATTATGCTTCTTAATATGCTGAAAATATTTTGAGATGCATTAAAAGTATACCCTATGATGAAACTCACCTGCTTTAGAGAGTATAAAGTTGGATAGATGATAGATTGCTGATTCTTGCTCTTCATTGCTAAAAAATATAAGTCCAAATAGGCTACAGTGAATAGTTAAAAACCAACAACTACACGTATTTCTGTTTGAAGTTATCACTGTATTTCGTACTTAGTCATTGGAATAACAACTACTAATAGCACAGAAGCACATGTCCCCCCAACCTGCCATGCTGCCATGGGCCACGTGGGCCTGTCTGCCTCGGGGCCTGTTTTGCCCTCCCGGGTGGCAACACTGCCAGTGGTTATTGCTCAGTCTCGACTACTCGTTTTCTGCCCACACTTTACCTCAACACAGAGGAGTGATTCAAGTCTCCATTGTCACTCATTTCTTATGCCAAACTCAGCAGTGAAATGTGGCAGGATACACACTCACACATGTAAATTGGCAACGAGCCCAAACTTGAGAGCCTGAGATCCTGCCACCCCTGGGTAATCGTCTGAGTTCACAGGTGATGCTCACTCAGCAGCTTGGAGGCTGGGGAGGCAGAGTCCTGTGGGGAAGCGTGGCTGTGTGCTAGGAATAGGTGAGGGAAGCCTTTCCAGTTAGCTAATGGTAAACATGGAAGTAACTGTTCCCTGGGTAACCTGGGTCTGACACCATGGCCTCCGGGTAGTCTTCCTGATGTCTCAGGGTTGGAAGTCTGCAGTCCGTCTCTCAGAGTCTTACTAGATTCTACTTGGTCCTATATTCTGATTAGACCTGGGGGAATCTGGATCATGCATTTTGAATTTTATATACATTTTATTATTTTCTTAGGTAAAAAGTCCAGAAGTAAAATTGCTGGGTCAAAGATTATAGTTAATTTTATCATTTTTGACACACATTTTCAAACTGCCCTAGAAAAAGAATATAACTCGTACCAAATATTAAGTCCTTTTCAAAGCTATAGAAAACTTGTAGTGGCACAGGAATAGGTATAATAATACAATTATATTAATTCAAATCCAGAAATAGATTTAAATATGCATAGGGATTTAAGATATGAAAGATGATATTTCATATCATTTGGGAAAACATGGATTATTTAATGCATATAGTCAGGGAGCTGTATAGTCATCTGAAAAAGAAGTGAATCCCAATCTCCCTCCTTATAACAAAATAAATTCCAGATTTACCAAAATTTAAATATTAAGCGGGAGGTTATAGCTTAGTGGTAGAGTGTGTGCTTAGCGTGTATGAGGTCCTGGGTTCAATCCTCAGTACCTCTATTTTAAAAATCAAATAAATAAATAACCTAATTACCTCCATCCAAAAAATTTTAAGTATTACAATAAAAATATACAAATATAGAAAAAAACACAAGTCTTTTATTGGTGTTATACTTGAGTAGAAAATGACTTTCCAAGTATGCAAAAATCCCAAAAGTCCAAGGAAAATTACTGATTTTCTTGAGTATGTATAAATATTTTTTGAAAGACATGTATATGCAGGAAAACATTCAATAAATAAATCCACAGGAAAATAATAAAGTGGGACCATATTTTCAACACAAATGACAAAGAATTTCTTTTAAAAAATAGTTCACAGAAAACAAAATACAAAAAAAAAAAACTAATAAACATCTGATGTTTGGCATCACTAGTACTTAAAAATGCAAATTGAAACAGCACAGTATTTTTTAACACATTATATTGGCAAAGATGAAAACATTTGATAACATCTAGTCTAGTATGAGTGTGGAAAAACAGGCATTTTTTTTAAACAAGGTTCTTGTAAACTGAAATAACATTTTGGGATGGAAAATTCACAGTATTTATGACATTTTAAATTAACATATATCTTTTACTCAGCAAATCCATTACTAGGTGTTTATCCTATAAATAGATTCACTCAAATATATGTGATAACGTCAAGAATTGTCACCTTGCATTATTTATTATAGCAAAGAACTGGAAATAACTTAGATGCTTGTCAGTAGAGTTCTGGTTAAATAATGTGACAATTGCTTAATATGATACAATGCAGCTATTAACAGAATGAGGCAGATTTGTATTAACAGAAATGGATAGTTGCTGTAAGTAAGAAAATAAAGTTAAAGAATAGCATATTTAGAATGAGTTATTTGTGTAAAAATGTATATATAAAAAGACGTATTCTAATTGTAATGAGGTATCACCTCACACCAGTCAGAATGGCCATCATTAAAAATCCACAAATGATAAATGCTGGAAAGGGTATGGAGAAAAGGAAACTCTCCTACACTGTTGGTGGGAATGTAGGTTGGTGCAGCCATTTAGGAAAACAGTATGGAAATTCCTTAAAAAACTAAAAATAGACTTACCATATGATCCAGCAATCCCACTGCTGGGCATATATCCAGAGGGAACCCTTAATTCGAAAAGATACATGCACCCCAATGTTCACAGCAGCACTATTTACAATAGCCAAGATGTGGAAACAACCCAAATGTCCATAGACAGATGACTGGATAAAGAAGCTGTGGTTTATTTATACAATGTAATATCACTCAGCCATAAAAAAAGAATAAAATAATGCCTTTGCAGCAGCAATATGGAAGGACCTGAAGATTGTCATCCTAAGTGAAGTAAGTCAAAAAAGAAAGAAAAATACCATATGATATCACTTCTATGTGGAATCTAAAAAGAAAAGAAAAGAAAAGAAAAGAAACAAATGAACTTATTTACAAAACAGAAACAGACTCAGAGACATAGAAAACAAACTTAATGATTACTAGTGGGGAAAGAGGATGGGAATGGATAAAATGGGAGTTTGAGATTTGCAAATACTATCTACTATATGCAAAATAGATAAACAACAAGTTTCTACTGTATAGCACAGGGAACTCTATTCAGTATCTTATAGTAACCTATAATGAAAAAGAATATGAAAAGGAACATATGTGTATATATGTATGACTGAAACATTATGCTGTACACCAGAAATTGACACAACATCCTAAACTGACTATATTCAATTTAAAAAAGAAGATATACATGAAACTGTTAATTTTTTTACTTCTGGCAGGTAGAAATGGAGGCTAGAGGTTGGCCTGGAAACTTTCATCTTTTATATTATACTCATTTGGATCATTTTGTTTTGGCCACAAGCATGGGTTTTTGTTAATAGAATATTTTTAGTAGATTTATTAAAGGATGTTCCAATCTGTTCTTTCACTTGTTTGCCTTTTTTCAAGATATCTTCCTAATAGGAGTGGATAGTTCTTGAATGGCTTCATTCAGACTGATCAAAGTGGAACATCAGGGAGAGGAGGAAGTACATCGGCCTCTTACTGGGTATGATATTCATTCTGTTTCCCTGCTTCCATGATTTTCTCTAAATTACGTGATTACAGAGGCCCTGAGTATATCCCCTAGCCTTAGTTCTGGATCGTGCTTCTTAAACTCATAAAAAACATGACTCTTCCAATCCCCACCACCTCTCCCTTCTCTTTGCTTTTTACTCGTCAGTAATCAAGTCACTGACAAGTGACCCTGGATCAGTGGGTGGTGCCATCTGTTGGTCAGAAACAGGAACTCAGTTAGACTACCTTAGGTTGTGTAAGTTTAATAAAAGGATGTGTATGGAAATTAGGGAGGCAAGAACCCCACAGGAACTCAGGAACAGCTGAATGGTTGAGAGGCAGTGAAACTGAACACCATCAGTTAGAATTATCCACAGAGTATTAGGGCTTATTTATTTGGTCATCTCATTAACTGAGCACATCCTTCTGGGGCGATTATGGAGTCTTATCTCAGCTGGTACCAGCCCCCAACCAGCTTGTTTGTCTCATTTGGAGCTTTTTCTTCATGTCTTCACCTCACTCGTGGCTCTCATGTCCCTGCCTCCATGCGGCCTCCTGGATACCTTCTCAGCTTTTGTTCCCACATGTTCTGCTCCTGCAGATTCTGTTTCCTAGGATAAGTTCAGGAGAAGGGATCTCACTGACCTCATGAGTTACCCATGCTTGGAGATTTCCTAAGCCACTTTGGTTGGTTGCTTTTGAGACAGAAACCCACCTTGTGCACATAAAGGATTGGAGAATACAGAAATAACTTACCATAGGTTGGGGCCAATGTGTTAAAGGCATTTTAAGTTAAAGTAAGAGAATTATGCTGGATTCTTTGCCTAAATAACTTTAAAAGATCTCTGCAAGAAACTGTGGAATTTATATAACAATAAGAAAATGATACTTTCACTATTATTATTTAGACCTCTCTTTCAGCTGTATAATTAAGTAAAAGCAATGAAAAACTTATCTGATAAGAATATTGTATCTGATAAGAAGTTGGCCAAAAAACATTAGAAATTATCAAGTCTGGAAGAAATATTATGTAACTTATTCTTCTGATTTTCTGGTTTACATATATATTTTATAATGTATACAATATACTAATACTAATATATTATTAGATTGGTAATTATTAAGTAGACATTTAACTAGGGATATGTTTTAAAATCAACTGATAGTGTTTACATTCAAAAAGATTATAAGCTACTCACCTGACTGTTAACTTTATGAGGTCAGGCTGTTGAGAGCCTCAGGGACCAAAGCTGCCAGTGTCCCCCCATAGGACAGGCCACGGGGATCTAGATGGTACCCACTATGTGGCTGGTGCCAGTACTGACTCTGATGGCCCTGACCTTCTTCATTCCCAGCTTTCTCCAGATGTCTCAGCCAAGCCAGTCTCCCCAGCAATCCATTCTGTGTGGTTACTCTCCATTTCTTTTTTCTCCACTGTGTTGCTGTAGACTCTTAATTGAGCTCTTAAGCCCTCCCGGGGCTCTTTTTGTTCATGAATAGCAGTCTGTTTTGTACGGGAGGGTGAAAACTGGCATTTCCTACTCTGCCTTCTTGCTGAAGTCCTAGATCTGTCTTTTACTTATCACACAGAATATTTAAAAGACACGTACTTAAGGATCAGTATTTAATAAAATTAATTTTTACTGCTTCATGAGGAACATTCTGAAGTGAAACTGGCTTTTTCTTTCTTTCTCCTGCAAGTTTGTGGCAATAAAAATAAAATTACTAAAACTGGAGAACAGCAGGATGCCACTGAAGGTATTTTTGCTAAAGCACCAGCAGTTTTACCCATTAGTGCTTCTGCATCATCTATGCAAATGTCAACAAAGTAAGAAAAAAGCAAACAATGTCTAAGTGTTATTATGAAAAGCATTTTGACCTCATGGACCCCTGAAAGAGTATTGGGGAACCCAAGGCTCCACAGCACACTCTGTAGAACTGCTAATCAAATAGCAGTCCTTGTTGCTTAGTGGTGCTTCCACTAAAATATAAGCTTCCTAGAGTCAGGTTTATTCTTGTCTTGTTTGTCCTTTTAACTTTTTAAAATTTTTTAGGGGGGTGAGTAATTAGGTTTAATTATTTACTTTTAGATGAGGTACTGGGGACTGGGGATTGAACCCCAGACCTTGTGCATGCTAAGCTCATGCTCTTCCACTGAGCTATACCCTTCCCTTATTTGTCATTTTAGTTTTATAGCACAGAAAAGTGCTCGGCATAAAATAGTATAAAATAAATATACATACAAATATACATTTGTTAATGAATGAATTTAATATTAGTTGTATCTGAAGCCGGCAATTCACTGTTTTGCTTTTAGTGTTCCCCTAATAAATGTCTATCAGTCATTCCCCTGATAAATGTCTATCAGTTATTTTGGCTGATAAGGTAAAACAAACAAACAAACAAATAAACAAAAACAAAGACTCTATAAAGCTGGTCTTTTAAAAGGCTTTCCCTGCATGTGACTATAGCCTAAAAATTACATAGTCAGAAGAGATTTTCTCTAATTCCTTAGAGCAACTTAGTCTTGTGCCTGAAAGCTAGAGAAGTCACCTCTGATGCATGCTCTGGTAACTTCCCATCACTGAGCCCTGCAATGGAAGGTCAGCTTTTCCATGGCAACCTCTGTAACAAATGGTGCAAAACACATTCTTTCCTTTTTTTTTTTTTTTTTTTCCTTCTCTTTCTTTTACAAAAGCTTCCTTTAAAAGGCAGTGGGGAGGGTAATTATAAAACATTTAATGTCCAATTGCCTTTTCAAGTACTTTTTTTTTAAAGCCGAAGTACCTGCTTCTTATTTCAATTACTAGTGGCTGTGAACAATAGAGTATTTCTCACCACAGCAACTCTAACTGTATTTGGTCTGTAGTGAACTTGTCTGATGGAGAGCATAACATCCCCATCAAAAGCCACGCTTGCAAGGGCAAGTGTCTCCCCACCTTTGCACCTGCTGTTTTCTCTGAAGAGAATGTTCTCTCCCCCTTTCCTGACAGGTAAAACATTACCCGTCATTCAAGCCTTAACTCCAGTCTCACCTCTTCTCTTTGTCTTCTCCATATGCAAGTTATTGATACATACCATACTGTAGCACTTATCACAATGAACTTTAGATCTTTACCAGCAGGGATGATGTAATTGTCAACTTGGGGTCCACAGGACCTGGTACAGTGCCTGGAACAGAACAGATGTTTAACAAATGGCCTTTGGGACTGTTGTTGTTGCTGTTGTTTTAAGTCAACATCATTATCCTGTTGAGAGAATCACAGCAAAGTTGTTTTATCATCTAATTATGATGCAGATACATCGGGATACACTCCAGTACAGCATTATCACCTAAGAGAAACTATATTTCACAAATGCACACAAAATCACTAGATTTCATAAATTTTACAAAATCACAGGATTTTTTTTATATAAATCCTGGCAATCCATGGCCCAGTCTTGCCATGAGTAAGTGCAAAGAAATAGTAAAGTAGCAAGAAAAATGAAAAAGGCAGTTCAGTTCTTCAGGGTTTCCCAGAAACTTCAAGGAAAGAATACATTCATAAAGAGAACAGTTCATCTCCTTGTCCTGCCGGCAAAGAGTGGTCCACGGGCCAGCAGCACTAGTTTCACTGGGAGTTTATTAGAAATGCCAAATCTCAGTTGTTAGCCCCCAAATATATATTTTAACAAAGTTCTCATAAGATTTGTATGCTTGTTAATGATTGAAAAGCACTGATCTAACTTCTCAAAAATCACCCTTATCCATTCCTCTCATTTTCTTTAGAGCAGCTACAATCCCAGATCTCTGATCTGGGACTGTTTTGTGATTCTAATTTCTGCCAGTGGGTAATAGAGATCTTTCTGGAAAGGAAAACAACCCCCCACGTCATCTCCATCCTTCCTCAGAGGAAGGAAGGACTGTGAAGGTAAGAAGAGAAGACTCCTGGGAAGGATGAGGAAGAGGTAAAGCAACACAGCAGAGGGAAGATGCTTGCAGTTGTGAGTGGTTTATTCCAAGACATCTAAGGTTTGTTGTATTGTCATGAAAAATAGAACAAATTTTATTTTTAGCTTTTTAAAAAGTGTATGCTCTTGAAGAAAACTGCTTGCCTATTAGAATTCAGATTACTCTGCTCAGATTCACTGATTTACTCTAATTGTTTTATTTCAGCTTATCTGTCTGTGATCTGTGATTGAGCAACTCAGAAGTGTATTCCAAAAACAAAAAAGTGTTTTTCCCTATGCTTATTGAACTGTTGACTTGCAGTTCTAACTCACTACACTTAGCAAAAATATGAACTTCAGTAAGAATCTGATACAGATGATCTAAGGAGCCTTAGATGTTGACTTTTCACAATGGAAGCTGTCTTTTTTTTTTTCATATATTCATAGCTTGTTACTTTATATTAAAGGGATTCAGAATAAACCACTGTGGCATAAAAATGATTTTGAGCTGAAGACATCTGAGTTCCTGAAATCCCTTATTTGCCTAAGAGTAGGGACTCCCCAAAGAACCCAATTATCACAAATCACATCCCCAGGAGCAACGCTAATCTCTTCTTGGAGACCAGAAGTCAGTAACACACCCAGACATTGCTACAAAACCATCCCAACTCCCATCTATTCTCCTAATGCCCATTTATCTTTCAAAAAGTTATTTGTTCTTCCATAAGTGGCCTTTTAATTCCCTTCTAAGGGGTCATTTGTTCTCCCAAATGTGCCACTCTGCCCCTCCCCACCCCCTCTTAAGAGGGTATATAAGCCCCAAATTCAACTGCCTCCTTGAGTCACATTCCTTTGTGAACTCCCATGTGTACATATGTAATTAAATCTGTTTTTTTTTTCTTGCTAATTTTTCACTTATCAAATTTGAGGCAATCTAAATTGGTATTAAAATGGTGGACATACTCAAACCAGACTTAGTATGATTTAACCATTATACACTTATTTATTGAATAAAAATTTTGGCAAATGTGAGGTGAATTCACTCTGCATAATCAGTAAAACCACAAGAAGCCTGAACTAGCATCAGGGACACTAGTTGTGCATTTACTTGACGCTGATTCTTTAACCATTCAGGGGTCACATGTTGGTGTTTTTCCTCAGCCCCATGGTATTATTAAAAGAAACAGTGAATTTGAATACGTTTAGGAGAGGCATTTTCTCTGGTTTCATATCATTCCCACTATGCTTCAGTGTCCTACGTGTTTACATCTTACCTCTTATTTTTAATAACTTTCCAGCCCATTGAAGACAGTTAAGCAAGAGTCTTCTGATTTTAATTAGATTGCTCAAGATAACTGTAAGATACCTGCTAAAGTCTGAGTAATATCATCCTAAACAGAGAGCTAGGTCTAAATCCATATCATTAAATTTCATTTCAGCAGATTTTTGTTATGACAACATTATACAAAACAGCACAATAGTACTCAAATTGATTTTCTATATTAATAATTCTAAAATTTTTGAGGGTAACACACTAATAAGAATGTGATAAAGGCCATATACCTTCTCTCTAGCAAAATGTGTTTGCTTCCCTTGTCCCCCAAATATTCCAAAGCAATTTCAAGTTGTTTACGGGCTTCCTAAAGCCCATTTGTAGATTCCTTTTTTATTAGGTACTTAATATGGTTAAAAACTAAGTAACTTGTAGTTAAAAAATTGAGCTTTTGAATAAGCTACTACATTAAATGTGTGTTAGTGTAATACTGAAATTATCATGGATCTTAGCACTTTTCCTTTTTGTGTGTTTTCTCAAATTGAATGTTTTAGACTATAAATTCTTAAGGAAAAGACTATATCTATTACATTTCTCTCCCAGTGCAAAGCATAATTCCACATCTGGTATTATTACTAATAATACTGCATTACTAATCTTCATTATTGATCAAGTATATCCAAAAGATGCAGACAGGTTGGAAAGCTGATGTATCAACATATTTGGAATGGCCAAAGCATAGATAAAGAAAATGTTAAGGAAAAAAACATAACAGAACAAAGGAACAAAATGGGCTAAAACACAAATATGAGGAAGCAAAAAGCATATATGGAAAATGGTAAGAATCAAGAAAGATCCTACAGGACAGCTGTTGTCCAACTGTGTTCCAGGAAGCCCTAAGGTTGAGTAGAAGTAAATTAAGTATCATGATAAAGGGGAGGGACGCTAAGTAATCGGATCTTCAGAGGGCCCTTCAACACCTGGAAAACTAGAGCACTTTTATTTTTGTTTCTATACATTTTGGGTTCCATATGTAATTTATTTTGAAAGAAAAAGTTTCCCACTGTTGAAGCAAACAAAAAATAGTCAGTGTTTTAGGGTTGTTGTTGAAAACTAAATTTATCCAGCTTAAGGAAGATAAAGATGATTTATTATAAAGAAACTAGGCATTTCTCAGAAATGAAGGACAAAACTGTGGGCAAGAATTGAGCCTGCTACTCCAAGGGTGAGAATTAATAAAGCCTCAGAGAGAAACCTGGAAATGGAAATTCAGGAAATGGAAAAAAATCAGTTCGGAAAGCATGCTTTCTCTGCTTCTCAGAGCTATCTTTCTCAGTGAACAGACTTCATTATTCTTTTTTTCTGCAAAGAAGTTTTATTTGCTTCTTTGTTAACATGGTTGGCAGAAGCAGCCAGATCAAAAAGCTACCAGGCATTTCCACGGTGGGCTGGCTGATGGAGCCATGATCACAGGTAAAAAGGTCATAAAGATTAAAGAGAAAAAAGATAAACAGAGAATCTGTGACTTGTGAGATGATACCAATTGGCAAAATTTATGTGATTGGTCTCCACTTCCACTGCCTCCTGGTGTATACACCCTGCATAATCCCCTCCCCTTGAGTGTGGATAGGACTGGTGCATGTGATGGGTTGGCACTCCAGCAATTACATTATGAATCAGTTGACTTTGAGTTAATAAACAATGGAGATTATCATTCCTAAATCTGATCTAAGGAAGATGAACTCTAAAAAGAGGTGGAGTCTAAGAGAGCCATTCTGCTGACCTTGAGGAATGAACCACCATGAGTTTTACAAGGAAATGAATTCCACCAACAGCCATATAAGCCTGAAAGAGAAGATTCCTGGACCTCAGATGAGACTCCAGCTCTGGCTGACACCTTGATTGCAGCTTTGCCGGCCTTGAGCAGAGAATACAGTAAGTGGTGACTGGACTTTGGACCTATAGAAACTGAGATAATAAATGGACGTTGTTCTAAGCCACTAAGTCTGTGGTAATATTACACAACAATAGAAAACTAATAAGCCTATCTAGAGGAGGTGCTGGAGTTCCATTCTGGTAATTATGACATAAACTTTCTGAAAGCATTTATTTGATGCCAGTGCTACTGTTCCCTCTGAAGTGGTGAGAACTTCCCTCTCTACCCACAGTGCACACCTTCCACTAGTACAAACGAAACTGTCAAAAACCTAGTTGTGTGATAGCTTTTCCCTTCAGGTAAAAAGATATATGGGGTACATTTCTATGTGTCCTCTCTCCAACTAGATTATACATCCCATTTGATTCTGTTTAGGGGGAGCATGTGTTGTATAATTTTTGTAACTATTTAAAAAGTATGCTGCATATTGTTTAAAGTCTATTCAAGTGCATAATGGAAAAGCAAATGACATTTTGTTCATTGGTGAGTCTTTCACCAATTTCCCAAAGACGGTTAATATAATTTAGTTTAAAATATTCATTCTATTTCTAGGACTTTCAATTTCAAGATCCTGATTAATAGCCACTCAACTATAATGCCATTATCTTTTTTGACACTAAACACTATTTACTCACAAAAAGAATAATAAATGTCAATTACTTTTAGTCCAAGAATTATTTAGTATTTATAAAAGTTTTTAACAGCTACAACAGGTAGCATTAATACAATGCTTATAACACCCAGATAATTAATATTCACTTTATTATCATCAATTGATATATATACTTCATAGGAAAGAAAAGAATTTCTAACTTGACTAGATTTCTAAGGGAAAATATTTTCTCAAATCCAATTTTTCAAAAGTCAGATCTGCAAATTTTTTAACCTACATATTCAAATCAGTAAGATATTTTCAAACAAATATCCTCAGTACATGTAAATTTATTTATGTTATAAATAAAAATATTTCCATATCCTTACATTACAAAGGATGCAATAGAATTTTTTAAAAAATGAACTGAGGAAAAAAATGTTATTTTAATAATAAATTTAAAGAGAACAAAATACTTTTTCCTTAAAAATAAATAATATATTTATGTTATAGGGACAAAATTAATATTTCATATGTCTCATTATTTATAAAAATATTCTGGCCTAACACTTTATAGTATAGTGCAAGTATGAGTTTAAATTCAGTTTACTTAGATACTTGGGCTTCCTAGTCCATCTTAGCTGACAAAAAATGTTGCAGATCCAAATGGAAAAAACATGTCTGTTTTTTCTTTGCTTACTAAATCATCCCACTCATTTCTCTATGTAGTCCACTAAAAATTTTTGTTGAAATTCAAGCACATTTAATTTTCCCTTAAGTCCATTAGTTTTTCTTGTAAACTAATCAAGTGTTAATTATACCTTTAAATAATGGTTCAAAACCCACTGAAACTCTTTTGAAGATTTTTAATCAGGGTAGAAAATTTGTTTTCCATGTTCTTAAGTGTGCAGATTTTTAGCAACAAAATTATGTAATGATGGAAACATCCGTTTTCAAAATGCTCTTTCTGCAGCCTGCATTTATTTCAGAAAAGAGTTATTTTCTTTTTATTGAGCAACTTCTTGGATCTTAGTAAATTATTCCTCTTAATTAGGTTGGGAAACAGCTTGCATTAAGAATAGGAAATGTGTCAGCTAGGCCATTTTCAAGTGGTTCACTTGTGGTTGCATTATTTGCAATGTCTTCAATCAATTGCAATTCTTTTTAAGCCACTAGTCCATTTTCTGAAGGGTTAGGTCAGTGAAAACTAGAGGAAAAAATCCATATGTCCACCTAAATGAGTCCCAATGAATTGCTTTGTTGTAATAATACTTGAATGAAAATGTTGCCGTTGACCCTTCCTCCAGGTTAAAGATCCACCTTGCCTCCTACAGTAGGTGGCCCTTGACTGCCCCTAATGATGTGCTTATTGTGGGGGCCAGAGTATGAGTAAAGCCTAATGCCTTTCTTAGTTTTCAAATGAAATAAAATAATTCTGGTTTTTCTTCCCCTATTTTCAATAGATATCTTGAACAACTCACTTCGAAGACTGAAGTTTGTCTTCACCTTCACCAAAACCTAATGGTTCTTGATAAAATTTCAACTCCTGAGTCCCATCCAGACCTACAGGGATCATTTCGGGACAATGATCAGAGTTTTAAAACAAGCTTTACAGGTGATTACTATACACCGTAAAGCGACAACTTGTCTTGAATCAGTGATTCCCAAGCAAAGTAGAAAAACAGGCTTACATCAGAATTAACTTGGGATGCTTGTTAAAAATATCCAGACACTGGATTCCATCCAAGACCAACTAAAACCAAATCTCTATGGGGAGGACCTGGAATTTTAAAGTGATTTCTCATGCAGGACCCAGTATAGATAGAAACCACTGCAGTCTGTATCAGTGAAGTGAGCTTGTAATAAGAACTGATATTTTTCTTACTCCTCTGAATATTCTATTGCTAGCAAGCTTTTAGAGTTCTTTGAGGTTCTTGCTTTAGATCTGTGATTCTCAAAATGAGGGTCCTGGACCAGCAGCAACAGCATCACTTGGAAACTTTAAAAATATGAATTATCAGACCCCATCCTAACCCACTGAATCAAAAACTTTGAGTGAGGACCCAGCAACCTGTGTTTAAGGAGCCATAAATGTAATTCTGATGCACACTTAAGTTTGAGACTGCTGTTTGAGGTAAAATAATGAATATTACCTGTCCCATTTTTTAGGGGGAGAACTTTATAATAATTTTGTATATAAGAACTAATTTAATTTCTTAAAAGTTGCATTATTGACAATGATTAAAATCTCACGTTTTCTCTCTGTGTTTCCCTTTATGTTGTGTGCTGCAGATTTTGGCAAAAAGAGTACCATTTTAAATATTTGCATTGGGGGAGTCGGAGATCAGAATTGAGGAAATCTCTTAAGGTTAAATTCTCACAAATACTTCCTCCCAAAGACCTCACACCAGTCCGTGATTTCCCAGCAGATGTTTTCCATTATACTGTTACTGGGTCATGACAGCCTCTGCACGGTTTGCAATTGCTATGACAACCACATTTTTTGGTCTGCAGAGAATAGTACAGCTCAGAGGTGTACTTTTTTTTCTTAGTAATGGAAATGTTGATCCATCAAAGGGATTGATTCAGTTGACAACTGTACAGTTGATAAATCAGCAGTAAATTTGCAGGATTACATTTATTATACATGCTTTATCCAGGGAACAGTGTGCTGTTTCCACTAAATTTTCTAGACAAATAAAGATCCTGTGGTAAGCATATCAGTCTTTAAAAACTATAAAAAGCTGGGGGAAATGTTTTATTATTATTATAAACCATGTTTTTCATGTAGGAGAAAATGATTCTAGGGAAAAAAGCCACAAATTTTGGTGATTCATAGTTACTGTTTTACACTCATTTTGAACCTATTTTCCCCTTGGTCACTTTACAAAACGAAAGCAAGTATTAATTTGCAAAGCAATGATAATTTAATAATATTGTAGACTTGAAAGCAATACATGTAGCATCTAATTGTTGGTAATTTCATTTGGGAACTTGTTATTTAGGGTATCATTAGGTTTTACATACACAAAAATGCTATGGCAAAACATTTTCAGAATTAAGGTCCTTTGAAAAATGAACCAATTATCATTTTTAAATTAAATCAGGAGAAAGTTTTGTGGGTTTTTTCCCTCTAAAAGTGTATGTCTGGACATGATCATTTTTCTCTCAAGAATTATTCATAATGTACTGAAATCATGTTCTGGTGGGTTTATGACCTATATGAGAATGAAAATCTTTCAGAGGTATTTTAAATTATGGTAATTACTTTCAGTTGTAGGTCCCACGAAGTCAGGGTCAAAGTATGATGTTCTTCCAGTAAGCTGTGAAATCTAAGTGCATTTCTACTATAAACGTGATTGAGGATGGGCTCCATTTTCTGCTTGTTTTTGCAGTGTTTTAGTATTTTTTGCTTTGGAATAATTTTGATTAAAACAATCATATCTATGCATCACTTTGATAGGCAATTGTTCTGTTTTAATCAATTATTTTTTGAATTTGCATTCTTTGTTATAACTCAGTGAAAATTTGAAAATGTTTTCTCTTCTCTTTGTACTGGAAATTATAAAATTCTTTATATTGTTTCATTGGCAACTTTCTCTGAATTATAGACCTTGAAATGACTGTGTTTCGTACTTTTCTTTTACCAGTTGTACCTTATTGCCCTGTATCAATGGTGTATGTACTTGTATTATTTCCTCCTCGTACATTATGTGTTTCCTAAAGTTCAAATCTTTGGTTTGTCTTTGTATCCCTTGTAGTAACTAACACATACATAGGTGCTCAACAAATGCTTGTTATAATAAACTGAGATAAAATATTTTATGCCCCTGGAGATTTGAATTGAATTGTGTTAATTTGATATGGCTTTCTACATTTCTGAATTTTCCAGAACTAACTTTCTACATAACTGAATTTTCCAGGGAAACTAACCTACGTTTTAAAACAACAACAAAAATTAAATTCAGTAGCTACCTTTCTGCCTTGTTGTTTCTTTCAGTTCCACATCACCTGGTAAACAAGACAGTGGTGTTTGGATGTTTTTCTCACTCTCCACCCGCTCTGAAATTATGGAGAAAATTTTTGAAGTGATTGTTTATCCAAGGGAAATTATACACCCACACTCAATCAGAACGTGGAAGAAAAGAGTGCCCTTCTCTCCTCATCCTGTTCTTCCGCTTTCCACCCACTTCTTATCCTCTCCTGCTCTATGTCTTGGTGTTTTAGGAAAAGGAGACTCAGGATTTCAGAACTGGAAGGGACCTAAGAGACTATGAGACCACAGGTTGCAACCTCCGGGGCTCTGGGAGCCCAGCAACACTGCAGTGAGCGCAGTGGGCTTGCTGAGGACTGCGGTGTCCCCACGAACACGAGCTGCGTCTAAAGGTGACAAGGCGACGTGCAGGTTCGGCTCCAGGCAATTATTGCCAAGAAAGAATGCAGGCTGGTTCTGCCGGTTTCTTCAAGAAAATTCAAAAATTGATTTTTATGCAAACATCTCAATTTTAATATTTATTTTTAAACTTAAAAAATTAAAGTACAGTTGACTTACAATATTACATTAATTTCAGGTGTACAACATTCAATTTTTCTAGATTACATGTCATACAAAGTTATGAAATATTGACTATATTCCCTATACTGAACATTATGTTCCTTTCACTTATTTGTTTTATAACTGGCAGTTTGTACCTATTAATCCTGTTCACCTATTCCGTCCCTTCCCCCACACCTCTCCCCTGTGATAACCACCTCTTCTCTGTATCTGTGAGTCTGTTTCTGTTTTGTTATATTTGTTCTTTGTTTTTTTTTCAGATTCCACATATATGTGAAAACATACAGTATTTATCTTTCTCTGTCTGACTTATTTCACTCAGCATAATACCCTCCAGGTTCACCCCTGTTGTCACAAATGGCAAGATTTCATTTTTTTAAGGCTGAGCAATATTCCATTGTGTGTGTGTGTGTGTGTATTCCACATCTTCTTTATCCATTCATCTATTGATAGACACTTACGTTGCTTCCATATCTTAACTATTGTAAATAATGTTGCTATGAACATAGAGGTACTTATATCTTTTCAAGTTAGTGTCTTCATTTTCTTTGGAAAAATACCCAGGAGTGGAATTCTTTGATCCTATGGTAGGGCTATTTTTAGTTTTTTGAGGAACCTTCATATTGTTTTCCATGGTGGCTGCAACAATTTACATTCCCACTAACAGTATACTCAGGTTCCCTTTTCTCCACATCCTCACCAAAGCTTGTTATTTCTTGTCCTTTTGATGATAGCCTTTCTGACAGGTGTGAGGTAATAACTCATTGTGGTTTTGATTTGCATTTCCCTGATGATTAGTGATGTTAAGCATCTCTTCATGTCCCTGTTGGCCCTCGGATGTCTTCTTTGGAAAAATGCCTGTGCAGATCCTCTACCCATTTTATAACTAGGTTCTTTGTTTTCCTGGTATTGAGTTGTATAAGAGTTTTTTTTTTTTTTAATATACCCCCTAGTTATCAGGCATATCATTTGTAAATAACTTCTCCCATTCAATAGGTTGCTTTTCCATTTTTTTGATGATTTCCTTCACTGTGCAAAAGCTTTGAAGTTTAATTAGGTCCCATTTGTTTATTTTTGCTTTTCTTGCCCTTGCCTGAGGAGAAGATCCAAAAAAATATTGCTAAGATTGATGTCAAACAGTGTACTACTTATGTTTTCTTATAGGAGATTTATGGTTTCCGCTCTTACATTTAAGTGTTTAATCCATTTTGAGTTAATATTTGTATATAGTGTGAGAAAATTTCTAGTTTCATTCTTTTACATGTTGCTATTCAGTAGCATCACAATTTTCAAATGTTGGCAACTGATGGACATAAAAAAAAGCACTGTTTGTCAAATAAAACATATCCTCAGGCCAAAATTAGTCCATGAGCTACCAGTTCTCAAAATGTGGTTAGACCAAACTTTCATATCACAGCTGAGGAAACTCAAGTTCAGACTAATGTAAAAACTTGCCTAAGACCATCCTGGATCTTAGACAAAACTCCAGCTCTTCAACCATAGGTGCTGGTGACTTGATGTAGATATTTTCCTAAGACGTCAGGAATGAGGTTTACAAGCATGTTCTCTGTGGAGTTGGGGTGTCTGGAAACTGTTTTATATCTTTGATCATGGAAGCAGGAAGGCATCTGTTTTGTGGATTAGAAAGTGGCAACAAGGCTTTATTTGAGTAGGTGATGTGGTCCAACATCTGACAGGCAAGGTAGAGGAATAATGTTTTATTTATGTTCATTGCATTTCTTAATAACCCCAAGATCTTTTGTGCAGAATAACATAGCCACCTTTGAATTTCAGTTAAAATTTTGTTAGTGCTAGGGAATTGATAAATATTATACTACTTCTATTAGATTATTATTTTGATGAATGCTTTAGGGATTATTTATAATTTAGAGAAAGAGAAAATTATCTACTAAAATTGCAAGAATAATCTCTCTCCTGCATTTATAATATTACATTGCATTTTGTTTTCTGCATTTAAAGTGTTTTTTCTCTAAAGGCTCAAGAAACTTCCAATAGATCACTGGTGAAATCAAGTAGAACTTTCTCATAAAAAGTAAGGTTTCTATTTCCTTAGATAAAATTTCCTGAGATAAAATCCACTGTAGGGATTTTATATCCAAATGGTCCAGCATGCTCTGTCCTTGTTTCACAAACTACCCAAGACTGGAAAAAGGATCAACCAAACCAGAAAGGGCTAAAATCTGAAGATGAGAGTATGACTCATACAAAGATTAAGGAAGGCCTAAATCACAAAACACATCCCAAGGCACTCTTCAAATGTTTAATAAAGATGACTATCAGTGGTCCTCAGCTCAGATTATCCAAGAAACTTAAAAACAAACAAACAAACAAAAAAACAGTGCTCAACAAAGAATTCTGATTAAATTGATCTGGGAGGTGGGCACAAAGATATCTTATCCCAGTCCATCTCCACACAGTGGTGTTGGCACCTGGGGGAAACTGCAGTGGTTCCAGATGTAAGGTAAATTCTCTTCTAATGCTCACATCAATCCTTGTCATACACCCCAGGATGTTCAGTATCAGTAACTAAAGAGAAGTGAAAACCCATCTCAGTCCCATAGTGATGTGCTGGCTACAGAAGAGGAAACCTAGAGCCTTAGTTAATTGTATCCTAAGTACCAAAGCTGATTTCTGTTCAGGTGTCAATTTCCCTGGCCAGCCCAAGGGTTTCCAGACAAAGTGGCTTGTGTCTCTAAGACTAAAGTCCCTTCAATTCTGGGGACTCAGAGGTAAGCAGTAGAGGAGATTAGGATATTGACAGAATGAAGCACCACTTGCTGGACATGCTTAGGGACATGGTCACAGTAGGGTCCACCTAAGAGAAAAATATTAGAGCATTCCAGAGACAGCACCAGAATTCTAACATGGGAGGCTGAATTCTCATTCCTGGCTGGCAGGGATGAGAATAGCCCTTTGGCACCGGTCTTAAACTTATATTTGCATAACAAATCACTAATTTTCCCTAGAGGAGATGTTTATTTACCATACAAGAAGTTCTAGAGCCATGAAAGGCTGATGGCGATTATGGAATTAACCAAATACCTCAGCCAGCCATCTATGGATGGCTCTTGTGATGGTTAGTTAAAGGGCTGGCTGGGCTGCTCTAGCCCGCGGGGCTCCCCTCCCGTCCCCTTCCGTCCCCCTCCCCTCCCTTCCCTTCTTCACCCCTCCCTTCCCTTCCCTTCTTCTCCCCTCTCCTCCGCCCTTGCTAGGTGCGTCGCTCCGCGCTCTGTGTACGCCTTCTGTGCGCGTGCGCGCGCTGGCCAGCGGGCCCAGGAGCCTGGGCTTCCTGCGGTGAAAGGGGCCGCCCATAGAGAACCTGGCCTCGTCGCCGAGGCACAACGGTCCGGACTACACCTAGAATGAGCTGCAGCGGCGACTCGGCCTGGGCCCTGTTCATGCTCGGCTTCTGGTGCAACCAGTTTGTGCATCAGGAGAACGCCAAGAACAAGGAGATCCCGAAGGGCTTCAAGTCCGTCCCACTGATGGCAGGTTCGTGCCCAACTTCAAGCTCTTTGAGAAGTGCGACGTGAATGGCACCAAGGCGCACCCACTCTTCACCTTCCTTCGCGAGGCTCTGCTCACGCCCAGTGATGTCGCCACTACCCTCATGACCGAGCCCAAGTTCGTCTCCTGGTATCCACAAGGACGTCGCTTGGAACTTCGAGAAGTTCCCGGGAGGCCTGGACGGCGTGCCCATGCGCAGGTACAGCTGAAGCTTTCTGACCATGGACCTTAAGCCTGACCTGGAAGCTTTCCTGGGGGCCCAGCTGGGCCTAGGGTGCCCCTCCTACCCTTGCTCCTTAGCAGTGAAAGCGCTGCGTTCTGGGGATTTCATCCATGCAGGTGTTTCCTCTAAACCTGCAGGGAAGGAATGCCTGATGTCCGGGAATATCCCCCAGATATTCCTGTCCACCCCTGTCCTGTCCATCCTGCCTCCCCTTTCCCAGACCACAGCTCCTCACTTACACAGTGCTGAGTGTCAGCAGGAAAAAAAAAAAAAAAAAGAAGGAAGGAAGGAAGAAGAGAGGGAGGGAGGGTGGGTGGGAGAGACAGAAAGAGAGAGAAGAGAGCTGGCTGGTTGCAAAGCAATTCTTGAACACAAAGTTCAGGCCCAGAGATGGAGGCTGAATGCTCTAGTATGGCCATTGTCACAGGCCTTAAAGTGATGGGTTTGGGGAAGAACATCAGTCCTCTGAATCACAGTCAGTGAGAACTTGCTTCCTGACTGGACTTGACACCAGCTCTTAGTTTTCATTTAGTTAAGTCCATCAGCACAGTCACCTCCTTGCATGCTGGGTCAGTGTTTCCGGTATGTGCCACTTTATGGACTCAGAATCTTCATCTTCTCCTTCTTCCTCAGTGTCCACTCTGACAGCTAGTATTTGGGCCCTCAGAACATCAAAATTTTTATTATCCTTATCTATAGGAGAACTAGGACAAATTGCCATGAACTTGCTTCTTTAAGGGAGGGAGACCAACGTAAGGGATTCCTTGGTGTTTTTCTGTGCCAATATTTAAACAGTTGCCTTATCACCTTAAGGAAGAGAGAAAATATGTATATATACATTTATTTCCCTTTAAGCTCCGAGTAATTCTCTAATTTACATTTAATTCTCTGAGAGCCTACAGATAGAGGTTTATACAGTAGTGATAACCAACTTTCATAAATTTTAATATTTTAAATGTTAATACTTAACCTCAAAAGAATGTGTCTAGTGAACACAAAAGTTTAAATCACTTATTTTCCAGACTGTGTTCTGCAGACCTAGAGTTCTATGGTTTGTTAGCTGTTGCCCCATACACTCATGTGCTGGTGTAAACACACACAGAATGTACTGGATTGGGAAATGCTGTCTTAAGTAAATGTAAACTGGCATAATTACTCTAAAACTTCAAAAGTTTATGCCAGTTAACATTATAAAGATATATTTTAGCACATTTTAAGAATTATTCAACCAATCAATCCACCTTGGAGGATCATGTGATGAGACTGGTTTTTTTAAAAAGAATTTCAGAAAATGTGTTCAACATCATGTACTGAAGAGCCATGGATTTTGGACTCACAGACAGGATTCAAATTCCAGCTTTGTCACTTGTCCAGAAATGTGACCAAGGACAAGCAACTTGATTGATTTCTTGAGTTGAAATTGGATAAATAATATCTGTCTCACGAGATTGATCAGAGATTAAATTAGTTAACATAGTCCACACAACTTACCAGGCCAGCTAGTATTCCGTGATATTAAACACGATTTCCTTAGACTATTACTTATTGTTGGACATTTGAATTATCTTCAGATTTTCCTTTTCAAAAAAAGCTTTGTATGAACAGCTTGGAACAAATTACTTGTTTGCATTTAGATTATTTTCTAGGACTCTATTCCCCAAAGTGAAATTACTAGATCGAAGGAAAGAAATCATTGTATAGCTTTTGTCACAAATGGCTCTGCAGAAAATTTGAACCAGTTTATGTCACTTAAAATATATAAGCGGACCTTTTTACCCTAACCTGTCACCAGTGGATCTTTATTGTTTTGCTTGTTTAATGGGGATATACCTTAAATTTGCTCCAAGGCAATTTTGTTTCATCTCCAGAATACTGTGGATTTTTGAGTATGCTGGTTTACTGTCTTTATTTTTATGCAAGTGGGCAAGCTGTTTTTCTATTCCTTTGACGTTTATTGAGTAGGATCTGAATTTCCATGTTATAGGATCTTCAGCCAACCTCGTGTTTTAGAGCAGATATTGATAACACATGATAATGCTGCTTTAGGATGACTAACTAGCAAGCTTTGTCATGTGACTCCTACCCTTTGCTCTTCCACCACTTCCCATCCTCATCCTACTCTCTGAATTTTGTAGAATTTAGTGGATCTCAGGTTTTTTTGTTTTGTTTGTTTTTTTTTTTT
This sequence comes from Camelus ferus, assembly GCF_009834535.1. Classification (NCBI taxonomy): domain Eukaryota; kingdom Metazoa; phylum Chordata; class Mammalia; order Artiodactyla; family Camelidae; genus Camelus; species Camelus ferus. The sequence goes on from NC_045700.1 coordinate 40,678,193, forward strand.
TTTTTTGACAAGAGTGATACCACAGAATATCCAGTGTGCAGGTCCTGCTAGTCCAGTCTTGAACTTCAGTACTGTTAACTAACTTGTCTTGAACCCAGGGATTAAGGTACTTCCTTGTTTTGCCTCATGTCACTCCATGGGGATAGTTGTCTGTTCTTCAAAAATCAAGCTTTTTAGTTGGGGGGAGAGTTGGTCTGTGACCTGTTGATTGTAGGAGACACCTACTTCCTACCTGCAAATAAGGAGTCATCTTATTAAACTACTAACAGATGAAAAGCGAGATGAGTCATGATCCAAACTCTGAAGCTCTACCATTGTTTCCCACAGAAAGGAGTGTGTGTTATTTACGTAGCAAACGGAACAGCTCCCTCTTGCCAAGGTCCACAAAATGAGGCATCTCTGATACATATGTACATGACTCAGATATTTCCTTCTCTGTATTGGGGAAACATGCATGCTTTGTAAAAGAACAGATATTGAGGACTGTGTGCTGAAAAGAGGCAGGAGAGGGAGCCCTAGAGGAGGGAACCCAACAATTGTCTGCAGAAATGGTTCACTAGATGTCACCCCACACTTGAGTCAGGATTAATGTCTTTTTTTAACAGAGCACACTTCACCTTCCTGGCCAAAAACTTTTATTTCTCCTCCAAACTAAATTGATGGAATAGCTCTGTGTTGAAAATGATTCCAAGTCATAAAGGAATTTTTGGCTTTAACCAAAGGATTTTTAATGTCCATGAAGTATTGACATTTGAGCAATGATGTACTATGCTAACCTATTATGTAATTGTATATAGTGTATTTAGTATATAGAAATTTTAAAACAGAAATAAGCAAAAGAAAGTGGGAAAAAACCCTACATGACATGATCTTGCCTCCAGAAATAAAATTATAAACATTTTGATGTATCTTTCTAAAGTTCTTTCTACACACACACTAAAAATTTGGCTTGTAAAGTACATATTATGAATTCTTTTCATGTCAATAAATAACTTTTTGCTGTGGATGTGTAATCACTTAAATGTCATAATAGTGTTCTATTATTTATTAACAAGTTTCATATAATTAAACATTGGTACTATATGCTTGAGATCCTAATACGTTGAGAAAAGATACGAGCTTTACTGTATTTTTCTCATGTTTTATATTAATGTGGATGACAGTACCAAATCATATCTTCCTTAAACCATTTTAACATTTCCCTTTGAAATAATTGTTCAAACATTAAAAAAATCTTAGAGCAAGCCACTTTTGTCTAAGTACTTGATATATATATGTTTACCATTAAGTTTTCAATTCTAAGGAAGAAAAATCATGACGACCTGGCTTGATATGAGTATTCACTCTAGGGAACCCCGAAATGGCACAGGTTTCTTATTACTCTGTGGGTGGGGCTGGAGGGATCTGTAGACACATTTTATGTTCAAAATATTGTGTGTATGTCATTTACTGGCAAGAGACTCTATAGATTTCAAGGTTTTCAAAGATGTTAGAGACATATTCTTGAGACCAGATGTTTCTGTGTTCTAATTCCTTACTAGGTTAGTGCATGCAATTTATTAACGTCTCTGATCTCATTTTTCCACCTGTAAATGGGAGGTCAGGATATCTACCTTACTGTGTCATTGGAATCAAATGAGATCATGCTTTTAAAACTCCTGGTTCATAAAAGCACCAGGAGTTTATTTTCTGTTTTATAAATGCAACTATCTCATTTTCAGAAATATAATCCATGATTCTTCGCATCAGTTGAGTGCACAAGTAAATAATATGTGTTTAACTCTGTAAAATGCTTTAACATATTTTATTGAACTGCACAATTATAAGTAAACCATGCTTACTGCTGTTATTTCCATATGGCTTTTATCAATATGCTTTTGATCTGTTTATTTTTAGCATTATACATTTTTACAATTTTTGTCTTCCTCTGATTTTTTTCTCTCTCTTTTAATCCTTTCCTGCCTGAAAAACTACTGAAGTCGTTAAAGCCATCATGAAATAAGTCCTGTTGGCTTAGGAATATATGATTTCAGTTTCTGTTGATACTCACCATGTGCTTATGGAATACACTGTTCGGGTTTTGAAAGAGAATAATGATGTGATACTCTGACAGCTCATTCTCCACACCCTTTCCGTAATAGCTCAAGTAATAATTGGAAAGAGGCTGCTTTTCTTTGACAAAGCTGTTTAAAAAGTCTGGTCAAGTCTCACAGTTTTGTTTGCACCTACCCAGCAAGTGATGGAATAAAGCAAGAAAACTTCTGTCCCTCCTCACTGGTACACACACAACACACAACACACGCACACACATGCACACACAAACACACACCCCCATTTAACAGTTTCCACAGGAGGATATTGTGTTTAAGGAATGCTATGTTGATCCGTTGCATTACCTTTATCAGAAATGGTTTCTTTCTCAGGATAGAAAACACCACTGATCTTGACTTAGCACTGAAACAGATATGTGTGCTTGGTGTATTTGTGTACACAGACGTGATTTTGTACACATAAAATTCAGTTCTGTATTTCTTAAAATTTCTCCATCCTATAACAATAATAAAATACCCCCAGCTAGGTGGGAATTGGTTAATCTTTATTTGCAAGCCTTGCACTTCTAATGCCAGACATTCTCTTCTTTTTTCTTTTTTTTCCCTTTCTTTTTTTCCCTAGGTGGGCTTGTCTGAATATTTCCAGAAGAAGTTAGTAGGTGGCGACTTTTATCTACACTTTCTGTGGTAAACGTGTCTGCTCTTACCTTTGGTACTGTGCAAATTGTGTGCTCACGCTGTTTTACTATTTATGGTTGTACTTGCTCAAGCTGTGTTACTGTTCACTACTGCTGTAACATCAAGGCCCGAAAGAGAGGTCAAAATAAACACATTCTGTTCCTTTCCTCCATGGGTATTTTTAGAGTGCTTACTGTGCACCAGATACTACTTGTGTTATTAAGTGTTCACTTCTGATATTAAATTCTTCCTACTAGGTGTATTTATTCTCAGTTCTAGAAAAAGAAAAATCTGTATTCAGACTACAGTATTACATTCAATATATACCTTACATTCAATTTGCTGCCCACTGTATCTGGTTCATGAGATTTACTGGTTTCTGCCTTTCTGTGAACTTTGACAGAAAAGAGTGTAAGCATTTAGACTCTGTTTCATCATTTCAGATTTTAGGAAGGATTTAAGTTCATTGAAGTAGTCAATGTAATAACCACTTTCACTGACCTCCTCTTACTGAACAAATCCCCATTTCCTATAAATTGAGATAAACTGATAGAAAAAAACCTATACATTTGGTCTTGGACCCACATGTAAATTGACATGAAGTCATGTTATTTATTCAGTTACATTTTGGAACACCTTTTTACACATCTGGCACAGCACTTAATAGTGAAGACCTGATGATGAATAAAAATCTCAGCCCTCAAGAAGCTTTCAGGGCTAAGCTATAGGCTAACCTGTTTCTTTCCAACTGATGGAAGAACTGTGGAAACTTCCATGGGCTCCCCTTTTATATACACCCAAGGGTTGGATTTCAGACTCAAAACTGAGTTACTAAGGGTTCCTGAAATTAAGTATTCCTAAACTAAAATCAGGACACTGCTGATATGTACTGTGATATATGACTCTATCAATTTTTATTACCTATCCTTTCAGCGAATATTTATTTTTAAAATACTTGGCATATATTTACTATTATTAATATGCATTATACTAAATATACATCTGTATATATATTATAAGTATAAATATTATTTCTTTAACACAAAAAAACACAATTCTACAAAGAAGATATTGTTACTAATCCCATTATACAGAAGAAGAAACTAAGGCTTAGAGAGGTTTACATGATAGAAACAGAACTGGAATCAGGGTCCTGGTCTGGAGTCCACACTTTAATTACATTGTACCAGATTTTGGGGTCTGAGTGATGCATAAATCAGACACTTCCCCTGAACTCGTGGAGCTTAGGGAGACAGATATTAACTAAATCACACAAGTACATAAACACAGATAGTAATATGTACTTGGAGGTGCAGATACAGGATATTAGAACAAAACTACCATGGGCAACACGATACAATCTGACAGGGTAGGAAAAAATACCCCTGAAAAAGTTAGTTGCGCTGCTTTCTGAAGGATAAGCAAGCTTTAAATTAGTAAATGTAACAGAAAAGGACTTGGAGGTCAAATAAATAAAGCATCCGTAGACAGGACGAGGCTGTGAGGCAGGGAGTATGGTGGAATTTGAGGAAATGCAAAATGGCCGAGACACCTCTAGCAAGGAGAAACTGGCATGAAACCTGGGAAGTATTGGAGGCCAGATTGCGCCAGACCACAGGCAATGCTGGGAATGCTTGTCCTCTTCCTGGGCACTTTGAGAATCCATTCAGTGGTTTTATGTTTCTAAAGTTCTATTTACCTCAAAACCCTTGGCAAATTTTTCAAACCTACTGCACATAAACACAAGAACATAGTTGAAATGTCTTCAATTTTTGTGAAGAACATTTTGTTATAAGTATGTCTTCAGTTGTCTGGGGTTTTTATTTGAAGTTATTTATTGCTTTTAAATTTTAATTATTTTTAGCTTATCTTCATTGCATACTTAGTGGGTTGTAAAATTTTGGGTTAACCTCGTCCATCTGGAATGTCCAGTGTTTGCATCAGTAACATTTTTGGTCTATAATTTTTAAAATATTACCTCAAGATTAATACATGTTGTAGTATAAATTCTGTCTTAGTCCATTCAGGGTAGTATAACAGAATACTACAGACCAGGTGGCATAAACAAAAGAAATGTATTTCTCACGATTCTGCAGGCTTGGAAAGTCCAAGGTCAAGGTGTAAGCACACTCAGTGTCTGCTGAGAGCCTGCTTCCTGGTGGAAGCAATAGGAGAACTCGCTGGGGTCCCTTTGGTAAGGGCATGAATCCTATTCACGAGGGCTCCACCCTCATGACCAAATCACCTTCCAAATGCTACATTGGGGGTTAAAATTTCAACATATGAGTTTAGGGGAGACACAAAGTTTCTGTCCATAACAAATATGAGGATGCTATCCATATTTCTATAGAAAAAGTGTACATAATTCCACTCCCCAGGCTTTCTGAAGAGGAGACACTTTGTTGTTGTGATTAGGTGCTTTTTTTTTATCTTCCACATTGGAATGTGGCCATAGCAGAATGTATGTTTTACTGAAAGTCTTTTTTTTCCCCCAGTGGGTCAAATTCAAAAAATATTTCAGAGCCATTGCATGAGTCAGACATGAAACAAACCATTACCACACAACACATTTGTATGATGGAGATGAGGATGGGTAAAGAGACTGCCCACGTGCCACTGAAGGAAACAGAAAAGGCTGCAGACAAGGCAGGGTCTGGTCTGAGGCTGTGGCTGAGTGGAATTCTGCCAGGTTTTTCAGTGGAAGAGAGCAGAGCAAATAAAATGTATGAATGCATGGAGATGAGAGAATTTTGCATAATTACAAAGTTACGATGAACTTAGAATTCCAGAAAATAAGCAAAAGCCACAGCAAGTGATCAGCCAGGACAGGTATGTAGCTTGTGAGACATGGAGGGGGGAGTGTCTTGTTTGCCAACTTTTGAAAAGAAATCTCCTTTTCACAGAGGCTGATTTTAGGACCTATTACAACAAAGGACCCAAGACCAGCAGAGGAACTAGAGTCTGTGTTGAATCCAGAGACTTTCTTGAGAATGGTGAGTTATTTGACTTTCATGTGAGAAATTACATAAAAATGTTGTGATGGATATTGCTAAAAGGGAATAAACATTGTTGAGACTCCTCAAACTTTCTATTTTTATGGAAATTAGTAGTTAGGAAAAACACACAGAAAGGAGATGATCAATATGTATGTTCATAGATTTGGCTCCTGACAAAACACCCATATGATAATGTCGGGTCGACTCAGCACATTAATGAAATTTGGCAAGAGTTATGAATTGTCTTAGCAACCTCCCCAGGAAGTAAAGTTTGGCTGATGCAATGCTATCTGAGGAAAGGCCAGATCTGCATATCATTAACATTTGTGTTGGTGGCTTCCCAAAAATGGAGGTAGTTTGACCCAAAATGAGTGTTATAATAAACGCCCCTGCTTGCTACAGGAGTGTGAAACCATCTGAGGGAAGCAAAAAACCCAGACATTTCTTCAAGCACAAATGGCTGGTGTCAAAGCTAGTTGCAGTCATGCTATGTTCAGCAGCTGCACCTGCGTGGTAACTGGGGAGCTATCTGGCCATGGATGTTTGTTTCACACATCAGAACTGAAAGTAGAGCATGGAATACACTGGGCAATGTCTCATGAAAATGGAAGTTTTTCCTCCCTCCATAATTTGGGCCTGAAGCCTTAAAACAGGAGTAAACCATGACATAACAGTGTTTTCAGCTGTAAAAAAATACATATTTTTCTACACTCGTAATGGCATTTAAAAGGGAAATGTGCCTATTTGGTCACTGGCCACTCTCACATTATAACTCTCTTGGAATTTCCTTTATAGGCAATCTTTCCTAGAGACCCAGGATTGGCCTGAGACCAATTTATTCGTTGCCAAAAGTTATTTCTCAGGCCCAATTATCTAGGAAGCCCATAAAATGTTAGCCTGGGCAGGCTGAAGAAAAAGATTGTTTTAATCGGGTTTTCCAGAGGAACTCTCAGCATTTCCAATCCAAGATCCTGTTTTGGTTGGAAGAAGGTGCACAGAAAGAAACATTAATGAAGAAAAATGAGAAGTATTATCTCTTATACAACTATAGGCAGATTTCTTGCATCAGGACCCTCCTGATGGAAGTGAAAGAAATAATAAACAGAAGGAGTCTAGAACTAAGGGTCTCCTAAAATGCCCATATTTAGCACTGCACAGTCATTTAAGTAACCTTAAAGAAAGCCCTAGAAGTTAGAGACAGGATAAAGATCTCTTTTGGTAGTTATGTGAACCAGATGAGTATGCTAAATGCAAAGAGGACCAACAGGTTAGTGGGGATTCATTTCAGGTGGAGGGCTAGGAGACTGATAATGAGCTAGGACTTTACTTATTTATACCCTGTTGCCTCAGTTGCAACACCAGCCGCATGGCTGGATCCAAAGAGGCTCCCAACACGCCTTCAGCTGTTCAGAAACTACCCTGAATCCCTTCACTTCTGCTCCCTTATTCCTATAGCCTAGGAAAAATTCCCTTCCACCCCAAACCCAAGATCTACTCTCTTCCATTTCTTCTCCCTCCTTCTTTAAGGAGAAAAACCCCAGTTTATGTAGAGGAGAATGGATTTTGATCTTTACATTTTTCCAAACGTATCTCCTGTCATTTCTTACAGTTAGCTTCTTCCAATTGCTGCCTTTGAACATACCTCCCAACCTCATCACAGAAACCAAAGGTATCCTCCATCACATTGTAGTTAAAATTCTAGCAGGTAGCTATTTTTTTTTTTCAGAAAAATATCCACGAAATACTAGATCTCATCATATATTATAAATTCTATATTAAAAAATCCTACATTTCATTTATCACTTGATTGACAAAAATTCAAAAGTTTGACAAAAACCTCTGTTGGCAAGGCTGTGGCAAAGCAAACACTCTAAACATGGCTTCTGGTGGTCACACAAGATGGCAGAACCTCCTAAAAACAGGAATTTGTTAATTCTGGCAAAATTGCCTTTTTATATCTTATTATTAACCTTTTATATCTTATTATTCTGAAAAGTGGTAAATAAAGGGAAAATAAGATTTATCCTGCCTTTCCTATATTCTCTTAACTAGAATAAAAGTTGAAGAAAGTTTTTCAATTCTAGTTAACAAATGTACAAGGATTAGATTTTCACCAATTTTCAGCTTCAAATAAAACAATGAACTTAAGTTATGGTTATGAACACTTAGTATCACCAAAAAGAGTCCACCTAACCTTATACTGATACAAGTACATAACCAACCTAGGAAGTAAAAGTCTGAAGGTGATCAGACCTCTAGGTCTGAATACCAGAGGCACATGTTAAATCACACCACATAGATTGCAATCAGCAAAATTGGAAACTCTTACTGAGTATTCTCATTTTCACGGCAATATAGTTATTTGCATAAGTTTAATAAGAATCTATTTGCTTTGTAACAGGACACAATTGAAAATATTGGTTATGTTATCAAGGTTTTGACTGGAATGTCATATTTGAGAATGATGTACATAAAATCAGATATGACCAGACACCCTATAGGACTACGGTTGACATAGTAAAGCCCCTGTCGGCAGCCTTAAGTGAGTAGGCCGTGGGGCCCAGGCCAATGTTCACAATAGCTCACACCTGGTAAGAGGTAAATGTACGCGTGCGCTGGTAGCGTGAGTCCTCATTATGAACAATACGTATGCACCAGCTGAGTGAGTCCGCATTATGAATACTACGCATGCGCCACTAGCTTTCTAAAAGGACGAGCGCACCAGCTGGCGGCGCGCGGTCTTCTTGTACTAGGGTGAAGTGCAGTTTCGCTCCACGTGGGCCTCTTGCGCAGTCTGTTTGGCGGCATGTCGGCTCCTCCTGCATTTTTCCAGTTGGGCAGCTCACCTCCTCTTATCCCTCTCCAGCCTCCCTCGGCTGACAACCCCCTTCAGGGTTTCTGACATCCTTTGAGGTGAGTGAGAAAGGTTAATTACTGGCAGGCCAGCAACCTCAGGATAGTTTTGGGGACTTCAGAATGATTGAGAAATTCACCCAAATCTCTATGTACTATAGGTGAAGTCTAATTGTGAGTTCTGGGCTTGGCATCTTACTTTGAAAGGCTTTTAAAAGCCCAATCTGAGATTTCTCATGAGAAGTTCCAGCAAAGCCAATCTTAAAAAGGGCCTGTATGGTCATTGCTACCCTTGCTACACTTGTGTAAACAATCAGGACACATTCAGTGAGACTGGAGTTGATTTGAAGCAAATTCGTCTCACTGTGATAGAAATGGCTGTGACTGCGATAGAAAAATTGTTTTAATGGAAAACTATTGCACATCTTTGTGGGTATCAGGTTCTAGTCCTGCATATTGTCTTTGAGGTTTTGTTACCTACCTATAAGCTGGACTGGACCCTGAATTCTTTTAGTTTCCTCAAATACCTGGCAGTGACTCTCCAAACTAACATTTCCAGTTTTCTTCCACCCTTCTGACTTGGGATAACTAAGAACAAAAATTGCCCCTTTTTTTTTCAGTGCTCTGCAAGCTAAAGTTGGACAACTTGATATAAACTTAGGAGAAATCGCCACAACGGCAGCATGTATGGACAACCCTCATGCCTCTTGCAGTAGGGGCCGATCAAAGTTCACGAGAATACCCCATGACATTGCCAGAGACATTCAAACTGCAAAACATGCTTTGAGCCCAGCATCTAGACATTTTCTCACCTGGCTGACCCCACTACCCCAGACTCACACTGGGTTTATAATCAGTTCCAATCACTAACTCTTATTTTTCTTTTGTTTCCATAGAAATGCTTCCTATTAAATACCTGATTGTACCATATAAGCCTAAATTTGGGAGTCCACTTGCTTCACCACCTCCTGACATGAAACACACATGCTTAACTGAACTGACCTATTCTCAAGACTAGGAGACTGGTTCATTGAGATGCAAAGCAATCTACCAACTCAACTTCTAAACTGAGAAACTTTTTGAGGTCAAAGGCAGAGAATGAGGGTAGCAGAGTATACCACCACAAAATATGCCTTCTTTGGGATAAAGACTTTTGGGCTGGTTATTTTGAGAAAAAACATACACTTCACAGAGAAGCTCTGAAAACAGTAGAAGTTACCCTTTTGTAAAGGAAATTTATACTTAAAAAGGCAATCTCCATTTGTAAGGGACTTCCTGCACCGAGGAGATGACTGAGTTACAAAATCCTCTTGTAAAGGGAAAAGACATAGACTTTTTAAAATTTTTTTTGAGGGGGGAGGTAATTAGGTTTATTTATATATTTGTTTGTTTGTTTAAGTGGAGGTACTGGGGAACGTCGTGTTTGGGAAATACCCACTCTACCACTGAGCTATACCTTTCCTGCCCTCCAAAGGCATGGACTTAAGTTTGCAAAACAAACCTTACTTTTTCCTGGTAATCTCTCCATCACTGGTGTCCCTACACCTTACTTTCTTTTGTCTATAGCTAAAGAGGGTATTTGAGTCAGTGGCTTATGCCACTTGGGGTGTTATTCATTTTCCCTGGGTATCTCTCATGTATACATGAGGTATGCATGTTAATAAACTTGTTTTGTTTCTCTCTTGCTAATCTGTCTTTTGTTGCAAGGGTCTCAGCCAAAAACTCAGCCAAAACTTTCTCCAGTATTGTACTGTGAAAGGATTTCAATCTAAAAAGGAACCAGAGGATATGAAATGGAGATCTCACACGAGTCCTCAGAAGAACAGAACTTAAGGACTGAGAGACTAATTTCCTATAAATGCCTGATTTACAGAAAATGGAGAAAATGGAGACCCCTGATCAATGAACTCCTGACCAATGAACACCCTCCAAGAATCTCTGCCATCCTCAGGCCAATAAACATATTGCATACACTATAGTTAGACTCCCCCTCTTTGTACTTCTTGCCCATAAATACAGCTTACTCCAACCCCTCAGCTTTCTCTGTCTCTCTGTCTGTGTCTCTCTTTCTCCCTTTCCTTAAATCTCAAATTGCAATTCCTCTGCTATTCCTGAATAAAGTTAATTTTTGGTAATCCAAGCTTGCCTCAGTTTACTTCCTTACTTAGATTGACATTTTGCTTTAATATAATTAAGAAGTGGATAGTGTGAATGAAACAGTAATAGTCATGGGTTGATTATTGTTGAAGCTGGGTAATGGATACATTGGAGTTACTTTATTCTTTCTAAAATTGTTTGAAATTATCTTTTAATAAGTTAAAGACTATAATGTACCTTACCTTATAAAAATACAGACTTCTTGGGCTGAAGACCCATGATTTTGATTCTGAAAATCTGAAATGAGAAATAGGAATTTGTTTTCTAGTTTGGGTCCCAAAAATTTCTCTTACAGGTTATGAAAAATATACACTTTTTTGTCTCCCTAGCACTTGAATTATAAGAGTATTTGGCACATAGATTTGCCATGATGTTAAGATGTCTTTTTATCATCACAACTAGACAACAGTTAATGTTATTCCTATTCCTATTTTGTCTATTTCTCTGGTATATTTAGTTCCTTTGTCTAAGAGACCTTCAAACATTTTAACTTCGGTTATTCCTCTTGATGAGAGTGTATGTGTTTTACTCCATAAGAATTTTTCCTGAAATCCACAAAAGTAGGATGATGAGACATTTTAAAGTTAATTATATATGCCTCTCAATGATCAACTGCTATTTGCTTTCAAACACTTAGGTGAGAAAAATATCCTAAAATTTACCCTATTCATTTTTGTCCTTTCATAAGCTTAAGTTTATTCTTAATCCTTTGCTTTAAATAAGATCACAACTGCAGACTGATTTTTATCAAAATAAGAACAACAATGATATGAATCCTGTTATAGGAGAAGAGGGCACGAGAGAATGGTCGTGCTCCAGATCTCGGGCCAGACGGGTGCCATGAGAAGGTCCCTGGCTTTGCGCAAGTGTACGCAAGTGTACTTAAAGAGATACACACTCCATAGGTAGAGTGTGGTCCCTTTCAGGTGAGAGCGGCCCGGCCCCGAGGTATGGGATGGTTAATTTTTATGGGGCTGCGTACTTTCATACGCTAAGGATGGGAGGGGTATTCTAATTACTTTGGAGAACGGGCGGGGATTTCCGAGGATGGGCCAGCGCCCACTTTCCTGCCTTTCCGGGTCAGCGGGGGGACTGCCAGGGCGCCTGTGGGCGTGCCGCCCGGCATGCTAATGTATTACAATGAGCGCATAATGAGGCGCGAAGTCCACAGGAATGCAAGGCCCACGGGACGCGACCGCCGCCATCTTGGACCTAGTCAGCTCGAAGCCGTTTTGGTTGTATCCTGTTTTTCTCAAGGACTGTGTCATTCTTTTAAAGACTGCCCTGCCCTCTTCTCTCCTGTCTCAAGGCTACAGCATCCTCTTTGGTAAGGTCAGAACTTAAAATCTTACTGTTGTTTTTGTTCTCAAAAGGGAGATAGGAAAAAACCTGGGAGGGTAAAAACACCTCAGAGTTCGGTTGTGTGTGTTTGTGTGAGTGGTAACAGAATGCGGTGATTTCAGCTGGACTGGTTTAAACTGGTTGAAAAAATTTTAAGTGGATGAAAAACATTGGCCCCGGCATTCCATTGCCCTACGGAGACGGTTTGGGGTCTACTGAGTGTCCGAGCTGCACGGTGAACCAGCTGCTGCTTTTCTTCACTTCAGGAGAGAGGAAAACCAAAAGTTATTCTTTGAGATTTAAGGAAACATAGAACTACCTTTGAACCAATCAAGAACACTTAAAAACAGTATTCGGATTTTAAGGCCATTTTGAGGAACAGAAAAGCCGCCTGAAAACTTGGACAGTTTAACTGTCTAAGTCTTCTCAGGGTACCTGCTGCCACCTCAGATATTTGAATTCCATGGGAAACTTCAGCCAAACCCCACATTGTCATATAACCATGGCAAGAGTTTTCTTGTTCTTTTTGCTATTTTGCAAATAAAACTGTTTGCAATGTGCAGCTGTAAGTACTATTTCTTTTCTTCCTGCCTGAGTAGGACAAAACAAAGTGTAAATCTTTCATTTAAAAAACATTATTATTTTTCTACTTGTTTTCTTTTGCTTCCCAGAAATTCATATTTAAATAATATTAAATTTTAAAGAAATCTTTAGAAGCAACGTGTTGGCCCTCATTTTTGTCTTTTATATAAATAACCCGGAATTGCTATGATTTCTTGCTATGCTCATGCCAGATTTGTAATAAATATATATGTACTGATAAGGAAAGAGTGCCTACCCACAGCACTATCTGGAAGAAATGCCTCCCTGGGGACTATGGCTGAGATGAACTTGGAGGTGATAAAATGACAAAGTATCTTTCATTTTCATCATTCCCTCTGCGATGACTTTAGAATAGGATGTATAGTCCTGTAGTACCCATCACTGAGATTTACAGCAATTGTTCCTTTCTTTCAGATTGCTGTTACTTTCCTCAGTGTTACATACTGTCATTAAATTCTCCACCCTCACTATTACAGCTTCCATTACCACCCACATGGCACTACGGCTTTATCCATGGGTGGCAGATGTTATCACCATATGTCATCCGATCAATTTTCCACTCAAGGGTAATGTAATGTTTGGGGGAAAGCCAACTCACTCTGTAGTAAAGGCTTTCTCCGTAGTCTTCACCAGCCGTAAATGCAAGCATCCTTTCAACTTCTTGGCTTTGATACCTAACCAAAAAATCAGCAGGGATCTTAGAGATGCATTGCATATTTCCATGTTAGTTGGGTGCTCTCTCACTTTCACCTGCCAAGTTGTTTCCTATTAAGGAGTTTGGCACTATTTTGCTTTCCTCTACTTTTATTCTTCTCAGAATATTCTGGACAGGGAATCATTAGCTAGATGAATACCAAAGGAGATAGTGGTATCAGATCTGGTTCAGGAGGATGTTACTTCTTGTTTATTTCTAGGATCTAGATCTCACCACCATGTTCCAGAGTTGGCATTGCTCAGAGAGCAATGCTTATTCCATGTAATTCTGAAGGGTAGCCAACATTAAGACAAGATCAGTTTATCATTATTCAGCGTGATTTGCACGTGCTCTTTCTCTCATTCCTTTTTGTTTTTTCTTTATTCTTCACTTTTTCTCCCAACTCCACTTCCTTTCCTTGTGACTTCATATCTCTCCATATTTATTGATACTTATCATTTTTTTTGCCAATCACTGTGCTATGCTTTGTATATTTAAATATTAAATAAAATATACTTCTTTCAAGTTTTTCAAGTCTAAAAGATCTCAGATTATTTTGAAACCAGTCCAATCTAAATCACTGAATTTCCCATGCATTTTGGGTAATAAAATGTGGATTGTCTGGGAGGAGAGGAAGCTTGTTTTTATTGATCATGAAATGATCTCCCTTTAGTGTGCTCAGACTGCCTTACAGTTTGGTGAAGGAATTTCTCTTACATTATCCACAATCATCAATATTTTAAAGACTTGGGTTATATCCTTTTTCTATTTTTGTCTTATAGGTTGCAAGTTACCAAATCTCATGGTCAGACTCATTTGACACCTATTAATTCCAGTGATCCCTTGACTTGCCTTTCTCTAGACATTTTCTATTTATTTTCTGTCTTTCTTAATATGTGATAACTAGTAATGTGGCATTCAAGTGTAGAAAAACTGAAATTTTATATAAAATAAAAACATTTCTTTTAAAAATTTCTCATTTACTGTGCTTCTAGGAGACACGCAGTTTTGTGGGCACTTTTGGCAACATGAAATAATGTCTTTAGGAACCACAATGGTATCAGTCTCTTCCTGAGTTATAGCTGATGTTCAGACATTATCCAATTTTAAAGTTTAAATTACTTTTTCTTAAATTATAACTTTGTATCTACCCCAATGAAAACCACCTACTACTTTATTGTTCATTAATGCTGACCTGTAAAGTTCTTATAGTTTTATTTATTATGGAACTCTCTGGGAAATGTGTGTGGAATCAGAACACAACTTATTTTACTGTCCTTCAAGAACATTATATTAATATCACTTAGTTGTTGTAAAAACTAACAACCCTATTTGGAATGGTTTTCAGTGTGTATCCCTGAGGAAAGCATGTTATCAATTTAATTTTTTTCCAGAGCATCTTAACACTAAGCAAATTCTTTATTTTTGATACATCATTTTCCACAACCTTCTCCTATATTTTGTGATAGTTTTGGAAACAATTTTTAAAAATTACCACTTACCCATATAAAAATTTAGGCTCTTGAAGCTCTTTAACAAAGAGATCACATGGCACATTTTTCCCTCACAAAAATATGTTGTCAGCTTTGCTCCCATAACTATTCCAGTTGTTGCTACAGTCCACAACCCTCCTCTCTGTTAGTGTCCTGCTGGGATGCTCTCAGGGCAGGGGGTACATCTGCTGTTCAGTTTGGGTCTCTGCACGTTGCTAACTCAGCTCCAGTCCTCTGGTGCAGACCATGCATGTTTGTACATATAAGACATAGTTTGCCTCCACTGAGGGGGGCTCCACAGAGTCGGAAGCTTGGTCTTGTTTCCTGTAGTATTTTAATACCAAGAACAGTATTTTTCAGGCAGAACTGCTCAATAGATATTTGTGAATTCATGCTTTTAGAAGTACATTGTTAATTTTCCACAAGCAGCTAATGAATAGATTCTTATTAAGTTGTATTGGTCCTTATGATTTTATTAAATACCTTCGATCATCTCTTACTGTCCAATGATTATCGTGCTGTTCTCACAAGAGTAGAGGCCCCACTGATGGTCTCCTGGTCTTCTGGCACCTGGGTGATTTATAGCAACAGGCAAAATACTTGCCAGTTGCACCAAATTTTACCCTCGAGTTCTTACAAACATTTGGGTGATTGCCAGCAAGTTTTGCTGATCCATTCATTCCTGTGGACCAGCTAGCCCGAGAGTAGTCTTAGTACTCTTTATTACCTTTTGATTTGATGCTTCTGAATCTCAATTTCAAAAGGCAATTTAGGAATCCTTTAACGACTTCCTCGGTGAGGATCGGAATGAAGAAATGATTTTCTATATTTTTTTAAATCCCTTGTTCCGTTCATGAGAATAGAGACATGAAATAGCCCCACTGATCCTTCAGCTTATGTTAGGATATCTGGAAGTCTTTTATTTTGGACAGTCTGGCTCCTTGTATGGGGCTTCTTGCTTCTGAACTACATACTTGGATGCATCTGGACTACCACTCCTCCCAATTCACAGTCGTCCCTATTCCATTCACCTGGAAAGTCCTTGACTTGCAAAAATACAAGTTTTATAAAGATAGTCTCTAGCTAGCTAAGCAGACCTAATTTTCATTTAATCGTTTGGTCTGTGCTAAGCCTGTTTCCTTAGTGGTCATTTGTATTATCCTAAAACCTTATCCCTACAGCTCAAATGGGGGAACCTCTACTTAGTTAATACATAAATTATTGGAGTCCCTTCCTATTACAATCTGCTCTAATTTTGAGACTTCCACAAAGGTTGGCGATTCTCTTACTCTTTTGAGTTATCTTCATTTTCCAGCTCTCTAAGAATTCCTTAATTATTGAATAATGGTATTTAAATCTTTAGAGATTTTGTAATATTTCCTTGTCAGGAAAGATTTTTAAAGTCACTCAGACTACCCTCAGGTCTGTTATCTTTGCTTCTGGCAGCATGCAGCTGAGTTCCCATGGTGATCAAGGGTCCAGCAGTCACATTGCTTAGGAGAACATCTCCTCTGTCCCTACCAGCCTCTGCTGTTCCCATCACTTCTGTCAGAGGAGTGGTCTAGGTAGAGACCTGCAGTGCTGAGCAAGGAGCAAGGCCACCCAATGCCTCTGCTCATATTCAGCTCCTTTGAAATGAAGAGATAGCCTGGCAATCAGTGTGCTAGTAGATCCTTGTCCTGGTTGTATGTATATAACGCACAGAACTTGTTTCCATTTCTTTATCTCCCATTCATTCTTAGTCTGCCTCCTGCCACAACCACTCCACTGAAACTGCTTACTGTCAGTTCACCAAGAACTAAACATCAAATTCAATGGGCAACAGTGCTTCCAAAACTTAAGTCAGATAGAGAAAGACAAGTGCTGTATGATGTCACTTATAGGTAGAACTGTAAAAAGCCAAGCTGGTAAAAACAGAGACTGAAATTGTGGTTACCAGGGGATGGGGAGTGGAGGGACAGGACAGATGTCATTTAAGGTCCAAATCTATGAGTAAATAAGCCCTAGAGATAGATGCAATGCACAGTATGGTGAATATAAACAACAATATTGTATTATAAACATCAAACTTGCTAAAAGATTAGAACTTAATTCTTTCAACTCCTAAAAAGAAAGGATAATTATGTAACATGATAGAGGTGCTAATTACTATAATAGCAATCATATTATGATATATAAATGTAGCAAATTAACATGTTATACACCTTAAATTTACACAGTGTTATATGTCAAAAATATTTTCATGAAAGAAGTAAATAAACAAATAAGACTTAGGGGGAAGCTGTAGCTCAAGTGGTAGAGCTAATGCTTAGCATGCATGAGGTCCTGGGTTCAATCCTCAGTACCTCCTCTAAAAATAAATAAACCGAGTCACAACCCCCTACCCCTGCCAAAATAAAATAAATGATACAATAATAAATAAATAAAATACTAAAAAAAAATAAGACTTGAATGTGCATATGACTCACCTGGAGATCTTGTTAAAATGCAGACTGTGATTCACTTTACTGGGATGGAGTTGAGATTCTGCATCATGATGCTGTTCAGGGGCTGCCTGTTCTGCCCTCAGTGGACAGCACTATGTACAGTAAGACACCAGACTTGTCACAGCCTTTGATAGGACATCTTCTCAAGATTCTTTACGCCTTTGCCACAGAAGCTTTGCAAGCATCTTCCACATGAGAGGACCTGAAATGGGAATCAGGGATAGTTTAACCTTCTCCTTATCTCTGGCAGAGCCTCCCAGAGCTACCCGAATAACTGCACACACGCAGTAAAATCAGTGTACGTCTACGTAAAGTCAATTTCAGTTGACAGCCACACCCCTCAGCCAGATTGACCCCCCCTAAAACCTTTCCATAGTTATTCCTACACTACCAATAATTTGCCCTCACTCCAGTTATTCTTGGAGATAAAGAATACTTTCTTGCCACTTCTCTTTTTTCTCCATTTGGTCTTATTTCCATAAGGACACATTACTGATTTAAGAAACTGAATAGCAAAGCCTGTAAATATCTCATGTAGGCAGTATGTACCTCTAAGGTGGAGATAACATTCATTAATTTATATCTCCCCACAGAAACTTTTTCAGACTCTCACTAGTGAAAGCTCAGTTAATAGCACTTTTTATCATAGTGAGCCATAATTTGTATTATATTTTGTAAGAATTCAATCTGTATATAGTTTAAATTCTTTGTCAGTCTCAGATTAACTTCCTTTAAGCTGTGGACAAATGTGCTTTGTTCCTTTAAAGAAGTCTAATGATATTTTCCTCAATTGTTCTTTTATACATATTATGCCTAGTTAGTTCAGGAAGTGAAATGATTTTTGCCCAAGGTTATTAGAATAATATTGAAATTCAATTAGTCACTTTGAGACATGGCAACCAAATGGCTGATTCCTTTTTAATCTTTAACAAGTTCCATTATTCACCTAGAGAAATTGATGCCAGCATTTAAGGACTATGAAGTAATACAAACCACATAACTTTGAAATATTTAAATAGCCTAATTCTCTGGATGAATTATCTTTTTCATACTGACTAGGCTTGAACCTGGTTTTAACTGAAAACAGTGGCAAACAGTAGTTGAAATGCAAATAGTATTATATGTCAATGTAAAGGGTCTTGATTCATTTAATTTTATCTCTTTGCAAACTGAATGTGAATAATGTTATCTTGACATTCAGTCTCAACCTCCTCTATCTACATACCAAAATGTACAATGAGAAGATCATTTTTTTTCACTGAACAAAATCAGTGGGAACTGAAAAACAGGCAGAATAGACAGTGTACCTAAGTTTTACCACGAGTGTTTTGCTTTGATTTCAGCTGGGTGAGGCATTGATTAACCCTGTTTCCCTAAATCCAAAGCAAGACACTTCAATTCAGCTGAGTTCACCTGCAGATATTTTCCATAGCTTGGATCTGTTCTTTGAAATATCTTTTCTCTCTTCATTCCTTTCCTCTCCATATTCCTTTTCTCCACTCCCTGCCCCTCTGCCAGCTGCAAGGATTTGTCCTCTAAAAGGGTGGGGGTGGGAGGGAACGAGGGATGAAAGCAGACAGGGAGCATGAGCCGGAGAATGCCAGGATCTGGCTTTTGTTATTGGTTGGCTGCTGCCTGATGGATAGACGAGGGAGGAGTGAACTCTTCAGTCTGTTCTGACGGAGCCGAAGTGCAGAAACCATATTTACAGGTAAGAGCAAAAGAGAAAGAAAAAATTATTTTCTTTAAAAGAGAATGCTTCTCAATTCCTATTAAGACAGTTTTAGGATACTGAAATTATTCCGAAGACACTTCCTGAAAGTGGATCCTTTTCATTACTTGAGGAAGCTTTGCTATGAGTTATTCTTTTCCCCTGCAAAATCCTTGACTGATAAAAACACCAGAGGCATGTCTTATCCTGGATAACTTTCTAGCAAGTGTTAGAGGAAAAATTAATAGATAAAATGAGCCATTGTGTCTTTTTTGTTTGTTTTTATTCAAGCTTATTTTATTGGAAATCAAAGGAAGGCTTAGGAAAGATTGGTAAATTCCACAGGTCCTGAGAAAATGGAGTTTTCTCTGAATATACAGTGTAAAATTTCATGTGGTGTTTTTAAAATATTTACAACACAGTAAATGATTTAGGAAAATAATTTTTGCAGGTTGTAGACTCTTAGCACTAAGTTAGCATGAATGATTTATACGCATTTACACCCTTTTAACTTACTTCTCTTGACAAAGCTTATGCTGTTGGGTAGTTGTATCATTTTATGTAGTAAATTGTAAGCTTATATGATAATTAAACAACTGTCTATCAGCATGCATGGGGCCATTTTCCATTTTCAAAGCTCAGAAGCTTGTTTGTGAAGAATTAAACATTGCTATAAAAAATAGCATCTTATTAGGCAAGTTTTACTGGTAGTTTCATTTAACAATCAAATATACCTAGATAAGAATTCCATCACAGCATTTATATTGTGGTTATATCCCTAGGGCAATATTTTTTTAACAGCTCAAAAGTAAAGATTCTACTTTATTAGTTGTTTCTCTATCTTAATTTTTTCTTTTATTTACCCTTAGGGAAAACAGGGGAGAGTTCTAAATATATAGACTCAATGACACACAGTAAAGACATATGAAAAATAATTTTACTCTAAGTCCATTTAATTTCATAGTGATTTTAATTCATAAATATAGGTCAATTAAGGATGGGGAACCTCACTAAAATAGAGATTCTTTTAAAAAAGGTTATTACTGACTTGAACACATTGGCCGTCAATTAATACTTGTTGACTATAATAATAAAAGTCTTTCAAAGATATAAATGATTCGTTCATCTATTTTAAAAATTCATCTTTTGAATGAGTCACAAACTAATAAGAATGAATATGCATAATTTCTAAGGATTGTTTTGATCTTGTGTTTACATTTTGTTTTTGTTTGAGAGATGGATTTTGTCTTTGAAGAGCAGACAAAAACACAACAGTTCTTGCAAAATTGAAAAAAGAACGGGAAAAAAACTACTGAATATTGGGTAAAGATTATCTAAATGAATGGAGAACTATCTTTAATTTCCTAAATGTACTAAACATAAATTAATAATATGTTTATACACGTAAAGTGTCACATTGACCCAATCAAATATTCTTGCATGATTTATTTTGAACTGTTTCTGGATTTCAAAAATATTGTGATACCAAAAAATTGTCATGTTTCTGATTATTGATGGAGTCTTCTGATCTTGGTTTTTGAAACAAAATGATGGTAGAAATTAACTGACCCCTTAGACTGGAATTTAAGGTGGTATGTAAGAACAGACATTCACCTCCTGAAATGTGGTAGAGAAAATAAGTCAAGGCAGTTATATTTTTTGGAAATTATAAATTCCAAGTAAATCTACCTCCAGGAATGAAGGGGAATTGATGAAAATTAGAGAGCAGAGTTCCACATGGTTTTAAATTATTCTGTTTCCTTGGAAACCAGCTGCTGCAGATGCATTTTGCTTTCTTTGGCTAAAAATATCATCCTTTTAATAATTGCTAAGGGAAAGGTTTTGAATAAAACCAAAGTATATTGTTGCTGCTTTTTATAATTTCCTTAATAGCTCACATATTTTGGATGAAAAGTAGATAAACTCTTTCTCAATCAGCATTTCCTATCATCCACGGGCAGACGTCTGCATGAGATAACCATGGTAGCTTTTACTGCAGAGACTACAGGAAAAAGAGAGAGAGAGTGTGTGTGTGCGTGCAAGAGAGAAAGAAAAAAAAAGCATGAAAGAAAACAGTTAAGAGGTTCCCGTCCAAGTGAAGAATGAAAAAAGGCAAATGAAAACCATGTAAGGCTGCTCTGTGAGAGACACCAAAGCAAGACCATTTGTTTTTCCTTTAGTGCAAACATTAAGTTTCAAATATAGGTTTTTAATAGAGGCCACTACATCCAGCTTGTCTCCTGCTGCTGCACAATACTGTCTTTCCTTTTCCTCTTTATGTTTGTAGTGGTTAGCAGTATACTAAGACAATAAATCAAGAAACTTTATTTTAATATATTAGTCATTTTAATCATAAGAAAACCTTGACATTTATGTTCAAGCTATGGGTAATGAGGAAGATTAAATACATATTTTGACATATTAGATCAAAAATGTTTTTTAAGTTAATGTCCAGACCATGTTTTATTAATGCAGTCATTTCCTTACCTTTGTAATCTAATATATAAAAATTGCATGTTGCAACAACCTAAAAACTGTTTTTTAAAATATTATTAATGTAATACATTTGAAATTTAATAGGAATTATTGTAAATACACATATATACTCTGTTTTATTTGAAAATTTTCACTTTTTTGGACAAAATTCATTTTATGTGGCTTTTCTTTTTAAGAAATAAAAATCACAATTATCATTGTATTTTGCCATAGGCAATTTCTTAAAGCATTTTCACTATTAACTTTTTTCTCTCAGCTATTTGGCAAGAGAGAAAATCAGCATAAAGCTGTTACATCTTTCCTATTTTATCATTCAAATGAGATTCCTACCTCTGTCTTCTCTTTTACCATTTGTTTAAACGCTTTTGACATGTAATACTTTGTTTTCATAATGTTAACCTTAGTCTATTAGATTTATTGTTGGCAATGTAGTAAATAAAGTACTACATGCTTAAGCCATGTTTTAATATATTTAATATCTGGGCAATACATTATTTAGAGTTAAATTAATTTGTTCTGTCTGTGTTATTTTTCAAGAGTTAAGATAATGGGAAATATTTAGCTTTTATCAATTAACAAGCACTTCAGTGGCAGTACTTTCAGCATAAACATGGATGGCATTGAAGAGCATGCTGACAACAAATCAGACTAGTATGTGGATTATGCAACCTGTGTGAATAACTCACTTCAGGCACAATCAGAATTATCAGGAATATTTCAATTTTCTGAAAATTCCATATTGCATGGAATTACTCTCTACTACAGGTAATTTTTAAATACATTTTGTTAGTAGCGTCTCTGCTGCTTCAGGCTTCTTTATTTGCTACAAGTAGCTTTCCAGATTCATTGATGAGTCTATGTGGGTCTCTTAAGTCTTACAACATGTGTTCTGGAAGAGGAAGTATTAATAGCTTCCCCTATAATACAGGTAGACAGCTCCGTATCTATAATGGAAATACGTTAGTTTGGCAAATTACCCTACAATGCTAGAAATGGAAGGATGGGATTTAAAAAAAATGGAAATCACACCAGGGTAAGAAAGCTCGGGTCAGATTTCACAGTGTTCAAACTGTGAAATGTACTTAGGGTGATTCAAGCAAATGGAAACTCTTGTTACTATTTGTACTATGGTAGACCATAACAAAAATTTTATTGATCAGAATTTATTTTTGACTTAGTATGTATCTAATACTTGATAGTATGACATAGGGCTTATATAGGTATAGGAAGGGAGTTGGTCCAAAGCAGCATTATTACTCTTTAATTGCCGTTTTGTAAATCAAGGAGTAAAGAATGAACTTGCTTATCAAGCTGATAACCACATTCGGAAGTTTCACGTATCTCAGTGAATCAGTTGGGCAAATCGTTTGATTTCTCAGTCAACTGTTCAGCTCTCAGTTGTTGTAATAGACTAAATAATTTGACGTGAAAATTGTTGAATGTGCAAACGCAGAGAATACAGACTCGATGTAACTTTTCAAGCATTTAATTAAAGATTATGATTACCTCGATACATGTCAATGGTAATTCCAAGGATCACACATTAGCAAGAAAACTACTTGACACAAGGTCAACTTTGCTAACCATTCATTTTAGTCTAATGGCCCAAAAGGTAAATAGTAGCCATCTGATTTATTTCCAAAAAGTCTTTGTTCTTTAGTTAGATCAAGAGCTTAACACATTATCTTCCAATACAACAAAGGGTGAGGCACACAGCACGTTTCTATCTCTCCTGACTCACATGCACATTTGTAACTATTATTTTAAACAAAAACCACCAATCACCAGGTAAAAGTAGTTCTTATGTAAATTTTATATCTTTAAACAATATTGATTCTGAAGTTCTTTGGAAAATACTCATTTGGTTTTTATTATGCTCTTTGTGTGGGACTGACTTATAGAGAGAATTCTTTCCTGGAATGCTCATTTTGCCTCTGAAAAAAGTAAGGCACAAAGAAGAATTCCCACAGTGATTTTTTTAGTGGGAAATTGAACATCATGCAAAAAAACAATAGCCAAATACTATGAATTTGTATTAAATATTGTATATAGTGCATTAAATACTAGATGAAAGAAAAGCAGAGTTTAGGAGGACTTTGGAAGAAGGTGAAAAAGCACGTGGGGCCAGATGGTCCCCTATGGGTAACAACACAAGAATTTTAGAGTTTCACAGAACTCTCCATCTCAGACCTGCTTTCGGTTTCCCGTCAGCATGATCATTTTGACTTACCGTCGTAATCTCCTTGACTTTAAATAAATTAGCTGTCAGGGTCAAAAATGCATTTCAGTTTTGTTTTCTAGTAAGTGTTGATACAGTTAGGTGCTGTCATGTTGTGGGTATATCACAATATATTTAATAGATGAAACAAGTAATTTCCTAAGCAGGACTCCTGAATGTATTTACAAAGATTTTCACTTCCTTTTCTATCTCAGGGTTAGGCTAGCCATGGAAAATCAATATTTGTCATCAGTCATTACCCAAGTAATACTGGTTTTGATGCTGTCAGCATATTAAGGCAGAAAGATTCTGGGAAAGGTTTTCCGAAGTTATTTTAAAAATTCTTGCTTTGCTTTCTCAAATTCCTTTCGTGCAGCTCATAAAACTCATACATAAAACTTTAGATTGTTTGGCCATTGTGACATCTGAAACAGTAAGGGGCCCCAAGTGGACTCTCCCATCCTGCCCACTGAAATCCCCAGGGCTGAGGGTCAAATGGGAAACTGCGTTTGGGGTCTCTATTCCAAGCTTCCATATTCAGAGATCTTCACATACTATGTGAGCAGGGCCAAAGGGCACAGCCTCAGGGCCTCCACAGGCCTGTCCTGTGCTCCCTGCCATGGCTTCTTAGTGTGGTCCTTCCGGTCACTTCCTTGACTTCTCTCTAGTCTTTCATCAACCATCTCAATTATAATTCTGTGGCAAGGGGTTTCTTTGTCTTATATTGTCATCTACCATAATGCCTGATACCTTTTATGTGCCCCCAAATTGTTTTGCTAACTGCATAAATACGTGAATAATCTCTTCAGGTAGTCACCTTATTTTTTTCTTGTACCTTCCCAGTGACAGCCGCTCGTCACATGCTAAGATAGTCCCTTTCTTTCATGTGCTTCTTTGTTAACACTTCAACGTGACAGTGTTTGTTTCACATAAATGTCATTAAGCCATGCAAAATTTGGATTGCAGACCTTTTTTTCCTTTTCTTTTATGAGGGAGAGGTAATTGGGTTTATTTATTTATATTTGGAGGTGGTTCATGGGGATTGAACCCAGGACCTCATGCAAAGCATGCACTCTACCGCTTGAGCTATACCCTCCACCTGGATTGCAGACTTTTTATCATATAAACTCCTTTCAAGCTCTCTGACTTTAACAGGGGATTTCATCTGTATGCAGTCCCCGTTTCATGACCCCCTGCTCTGTGCTGTTCCATTATACTACTCTTCTGTTCCTGATCTCACACACGTGCACACACACACACACCACCATCATCATCATCACATATTAAATCAATGGATTAATTGTAAATTAATGTAATTATGTTTATATTAACATGTAATATACATGATAAATACTGTTTCTGTAAGAAAATAGAGTAATATGTATTTTACCAATCTTTAAGTGCTCTTATACATATGCTCTTATTCAATGAATCCCCACTGTCTTGAGTCAAAGATGTTCAGCAATATTAGATTAAAGTTTAAATTGTTCAGCAATATTTCTCTTCTACTCTGAACCCACTTTCTCCCATTTATCCTGTGTTCTGGGGGAACAGTTTTAATTCATGCTTGGCAAGTGACAATGCTGAATCAGCTACAAAGAAACCAAGGGTGTGTGCTGAGAGTTAATATACCCATTTTACTGACGTTTAATATGTCTCAAGGTAAAGATAAGCAAATAATATGGGATGGGTGGAAGTCTCAGTCTATCATAGCAAGTAGAACTTACCAACACACACAA
This sequence comes from Camelus ferus, assembly GCF_009834535.1. Lineage (NCBI taxonomy): Eukaryota > Metazoa > Chordata > Mammalia > Artiodactyla > Camelidae > Camelus > Camelus ferus. The sequence continues at coordinate 40,703,709 of NC_045700.1, forward strand.
AAAAGAATGTCATGCCCTCATGTCTAGGGAGTCTGTAGAGGAAGAGTGACTGCTAATATACCTTTAAATATGCTGATGTATATGGGGACTGTACTGTGGTGTATATATATACCCCTTAAATGGATGATGCAGTCAGCCAGTCAGTACATCTGCTTCTAGAAATGCATACTCTGGTGCAAATTATGTATTGGTGGTAACTGGCTAACCTATTAGTTCTTTAGATAGTACAGCATAATGATTGATGGAATGCCTACTCTGCCATCTTACTGCCTGTGTAAATTTGGACAAGTTACTTCAGCTGAGCCTTGGCTTCCCTTTCTGTGAAATTCAGTTATCTACCTATGTGATATTGTAAAGATTGATAAATCCACGTAGAATGTTTTTTACCACAGAATTTGAGACATAGTCAGGAATTGTGTGCAATTTTAGTTGTTATTTCTAGTCATCCTTTTCTGTTAATAAACCGAGAATGGAAGGAGGAAAATAATCCCCAGGGTTTTTAATGGTGTCCTAAATGTTATTCCTCATTAGGGAGCTTAAAAATTCCTTTTCCCCTCAATTTTTCCATGTTAACTACAGTTAACTCATTGGATATCAGCTGGCTAAATTAGTATTGTATGAGATAATGAACTTGTGAAAACAATTGAAGCAGTGAGATACCATCAAGAGTCAAGGAAGTGTGTGATGATTAAAAGTATGATTTCAAGTGCCAAAATGCCTGGGTTGGAATGCTGCCTGTAAGATTAATTAGCTTTATGACCTTGGTAGATCGAACCTCTCTGTACTTCAGTTTTTAATCTGAAAATGGTATTAATAATAATGCCTACCTCATATGGGTACAGTGAATATTAAATAAGTTGATATATGTTTTACTTTCCTGTTTCTTTGCAACAATTATCACAAACTTAGCAATTTTTTCTGCCTTTATCTATTTATTTTTATAAATAATATTTATTAATAACATTTATAGAATGAAGAAGCTGGTGATTAGGGAGATTCCATGATTGTGCAGTTAGTTTGAGTTCGAGTCATTAATAGTATCTGGGTCTTTTTTAAACCTTTTTTTATTTAATTGAAGTATAGTTGATGTATTATAAACTTAGCAATTTAAAGCATGCCCACTTATTAGCCTATGGTACTGTAGGTCAGAAGTCCTGCAGAGCATGGCTAAATTCTTAGCTTAGAGTCTCACAAGGCTGAAAACCGGGTCTGCTCAGCTGAATTCTTGTCTGGTCACTCCGGAGGAATAATCTACTACTACTCACTCAGTTCCATGTGGTTCTGGGACTGCGGTCCTGTTTCCTCCTTGCTGAAGCCAGAGCCACTCTCAGCTCCTAGAGTCTGCATACTTCCTGGTCATCTTCAAAGTCAGCTACAGAGAATCTCTTGTGTTGAATCCTTCTCACCCTTAATTTCTGTCCTCTAGTTTAAAGTTTTTATGTGATTGGGTCAGGCCCATGGATAATCTACCAGGTCACTGACTTGGGACTTTAATTACATATACAAATTCCCTTTGCCATGTAATGTGAACATACAAAGTGATATTTCACTGTATAATCCTGGGGCTATACAAAGAATGCACACAAGAGGATGGAGAATCCTGTATTCTACCTTAGAATCCAGCAGAATACCCATGTAAAATGCCAGAACAGTGCCTGGTGCATAGTAAGCACGATTTATGTGTGTTAGCTCTGATTCTTACTGAGTATATGAAAAATTCACAGAACTAAAAAAAATAGCAATGTCACAGTAGTGACCAGACTATAGTGAAATGACATCCTAATGCACCCATTAAAGACATAACTTTCCACTAGGTGACTTGGCAGCGTGTACTGAGAACCTTGTAATTCCACTTCTAGGAATTCGTCCTAAAGATACAGTCAGAGATGTACACAAAAATATATGAAAGAAAATGTTAATTATATGGTGATTTATAAAAATTTAAAAAGAAACCAAGCATCTCCCTTCGAGCTTTAGTTAAATATTACTGTATGGCCATTCAATGAAATGTTATGTAGCCTAAAACACAAAGATAAAAATCAAATAAAACAAAAACAAGTGGTGTAGAGAATTATTTAATGAGAAGGGAACATGCTTATGTTAGTAAGTGGACAGATTATAGGTGGCAAAATTAAATGTATAGTGTTAATCAATCCACACTCCTTTCTGAAGTGTGAAATAGCCTTTTGGCAAGATGGTCCCTTGACAATGGAGGGAACTTACCCTGACACTATCTGTCTGGTCATGCTCATCCATCCAAAGAACAAGAGCACCTTCAAAAGGAGACTTTGTAGCATCTCCCCTAGTTTTCTGTTCTGTTGCCATCCATTTCATACCCCAGAGTGTAAATGGCATGCCCTGATCTCTCACTTCCAATTTATAGCACCCCTTCATACTGAACTGGCTAAACTATATTCTCAGCCAAGATTTTAGAGTATTGTTTTTGTTTCTTTTTAGTTCTAATGCAAAGCATCTGGAATTCATAATACGTACCAGTGGAGGGTGTAGAAGTTAACAGTTATTAGGAAAGTACCTGCAGTGCACATTCTAACACTATAAAACAGCTACCATTAACCCCATTTAATAGATGAGAAAATTTTGGCTCAGACAAATTGAGTAACTCGCTGAAGAACTTGCATTTAGGAAATAGTAAAACCAGGTTTTCAAGCAAGTGGCTTCACCCTTTTCACCATACCAGTGATTCCAGGTAGTTCCTGGGACTCTTTTATATTTTTTTAAATTTCTCCAGAAAATTTTAATGACTAGCCTGGTCTAGGACACATCACCACTTCCCTATACCTGGAGGCAAATTCATGGTAACAGCGCAGACTGCTTTTTACTCCTAAGCTTTTTCCAGCTCCGGGCTCTCAGATCCTGAATTTCAGATTAAAATGTGTTTTTAAATGGGGGATCCAGATACCACCATGAGTTCAGATTAAAGCAATTCTTCCCATTTCTCTCTCAACCCAAAAGGAGATGTACCAAACTCTGTAATCTTTGGAACTAGCATTTCTCCATAGACACTACAACCCAGGCTGATTTCTTCTACATCTTGCTCTTCTGCTACTAAATTCTTGATAACTATCAATGCCCAGATCTCTCAACTCACCAATTTTCCATTTCTTCTTTGGGGATTTTCCTCCATTTTTTACAAAGTCTTTCCTACTTTCCCTCCATATTCCCAGGACCATTCAACCTACTTTGACTTTTATTCACCTTTATTCTGCATCCATCTCTGAATCCAACAGTCTGTCCCCACTCTTGTTCTAGTCTTTGCCAATTAACCTTGGTAACCAACCCAAGCCCATGATTGTACCCTAGTTTCACAGAAGTGTCCTTGTCATGGGGGAATAAAAGGAACTTAAAAATATATACATGGTGTTAGAGGTTTACTATTTAATATATTGGGCTTTCTGGTGTCATAGTTTCATAATAATAAAATCAACCATTGGGTATTTTATTCTGTAAAAATTGCCTAATGACAACAAATATTTAAGTTCTTGAGAGAGATGCATATAAGCTCTGAACTATTATTTTTAGAAAAATAATATTCATCTGTAAGAAGGGCAATGTATCCATCATTCATAGTAGTTCTGACCTCAAAATAGCAAATTATATTTTTAACTTTAGATTCACTTAGTGACCTGTCTTAATTCAATTTTTTCTCATTGTGTCATAAATTGAACATAAAATAATTTGTTTTCTTCCCCTACTCTTAAAATTTCTTCTGTCTTTTGAATGAATTTGTATAAAAGCACTCAACTATTATTTTGAATATTTTAATTCAAAATCTGACTCATCTATTTGGCTGATACAATTTATAATTTATAAAAGTTTTCATATTAGGAACAGCATTTAAAAATTATATTATTTTGTATACTTATCAAAAAGAATTACTAGATATAGGATCAGTAAGAATATAGTATTCCTGTTAGATAGACTAAGAAAATCTGAGTAGATTCCATTTTTTTGGACGTAGGAAACACAGGACCTTTAGGAGGTCCATTAAGAGACCCTGAATTAGAATTCTAAAACTTTTGACTTTTAACAAATATCATACATTTTTAGGTGCTAAAAAAATATAAATCAAGTTATCCATACTTGCCTCTGTTTCCTAACAGTTTCTTCCAGCCATATACTCTCAAAACAGCATTCTGTGTTACAGGGTGACTGAATATTGTTTAGGATTGCTCTCACTGGACTATGTAGAGGGCGCAAACTCAGTCAAGGACATTCATAATAACTGTTCTCCCTTCCCACCTATTACTGCAGACATCTGAATGGGGGTAGTGTCTTAGTCTCTCTCACAATTTAACTTCTCCTGCAAGATCTCTCTGTCTGTTGTCATGGAAATAATTGTAACATTGCAATTTTAGCACTACAACCAGAGCACACCACAGTAGAATCAAATTGGCAAACACAAAGTAGGATGAATCTATTTCTCCTCTCTTTCTCTCTCTGTCTGTCTGTCTCCAAGCATTTCTTATGCTTTGGGACCTTTTTTCCCATCCTTTCTTTGTGTTTATTCAGAATCTAATTACACAGTTCAGTCTCTCTTTAAATGGCTGTGCAAGTTTCTTCGAGGCTACCAGAACTAAAAGTATAGATGTGAGCAAATCCACACAAATTATTTATTTGATTTCATACCTGTTAAGGAAAAATTTCCAAATAGTTTCCTATAAATAATAAAAAAGCTACATCAACATTTTAAAAAATCTATCAACAGCTCTCTTTTTTTAGGAGATTTTCTGCAATTTTTTAAAAACCTCCATAAGTCACTTGAAGATAAGAAAGATTCTTCAATGGATTTCAAGCAAGGTCAACTCTGAGAGCCAGAGTCCTATAATTCTTGCAGTAATAAGTTGCGGTTATGGATTTTACTTCTTAAAAATCTTGAATAAGTAACTTTTAGGGAGAGTGGTGGATAAAATAGTTATTAACTCTTAACCTCCATTTTCCCACTAATAAGTAAATCTTTGATAGTGATCACCATCCATATAATGCCTCTTCTCTACCAAATTAAAAGAAATATTCCTTTAGAATAATAAAGGAAAGCTTACTTTGTCATTGTTAATTTGCAAAAGCTGTACCAGAAAGTGGTACGATGTATCAGAATTGGTCCTATTTGAAATCTAGCAGGTAAGGTGGTCCCACCATCATCAAATATTTGGTAAATTTAGAGACCAGAGACGGTTGTAGGTAAAATTAAGGAACCACATTGCTTTGGGAAGCATTTTGACCCTCCCTCCCCTTCTAACATCTTTCTGAATTCTTTCCCCCCAAAAGGAACCTACCTCTTCAGCCTGGTCAGGTTCTGATTTTAACTGTTCATCTGAGCTGCAAGTTCCTCCTTAATTTCCTTTCTTCTGTCAAATCTACCTTCACCATAGGCCCTCTGGTTTTCGCTTTTTTTTTTTTTTAAATGAAATAACAGGCAAATGAGTAGTCCTTTGAAAGTATAAGTCAGATCTCATCACTCCACTACTTAAGCCCTGCAGAAACCTCCATCTCACATAGAGTAGTCTCCAAAGTCCTTACAGGTTCTACACAATGTAGCCCCAGATACCTGTTTAACCTCGTTGCCTACTGTGCCCAGCCCAGGACCTGGGCACATGCCATTCCTTCTGCCTGGCCCGCTCTTCCCCAGGTGTCAAAACTGCTGGCTCCCTCACCTTCCCCTCTGTGACATTAGCTTACCAACTAATTCAAAATGCAATGTTCTCTGTCAGCGAACCTAGTAGTCACTGTATCACTGGGCTACTTATCTTTCTTCATAGCATTTATCTCCGCATGACATACTATCTATTTAATCTACTTATCTGTTTATTATTCGTCTACCCCTTCCCTTCAACAACACCCAGTAAGTGAGCACCATTAGAGGAAGGAATTTTTTTCTGTGTTGTTACTTTATCATTCTCCAGCATCTAAAATAGTCACTGGGTCATGATAGATGCTCAGTAGATGTTTACTGAGTAAATAATAAATGGCCCCTTAACAAAGTACAGAAGACAAACAGATCTCTTTTCTACAGGATGGCATAAATATCTGAATGAGGACACACAGATTCCCTTACTCAACAATTTGAACTGAGATATACTAAAAGAATGAGACAACTGGTGTTTACTGTTGAGGCTTTCAGGATACAATGAAGTAGAAGATGTTCTGTCAGAAGCCAAGCCATATGCCAGCTGGGGAGACTAAGAAGCAGAAAATACAGAAACCAAGGAAGCCAGTCAGCAGAAAGACTTGGAGCAGATATGCCTCATGGAAGTATAGCTACCAAAATTGAGAAAGACCATGAGGTCACTGAGAGGTACAAAGAAAGTGGCCAGTCTTTTTAAGAAAGTTAAAGTGACTTTAACTTTTTAAAGTGAGATTTGTTCCTTATTATGAGATAGGATTGCCATGCTGAGGTTTGATGGCTTAAGATGTCACCTCTCCTTGGTAACATGTATTGTGCAAACAGTCTTTTGTAAAATAAGTTTGTTCCCCCAACTTATGTATCTCTAGCAAAGGCATTTTAGATGTTGTGTTGGGCTAATAGCGGGAAGAATGTTTTGATTCCTTAGTCTGTTAACTCTTCCAAGTGTCAGATCTGAGCCATTCTTCATCTGTCTCGTAGAGTCAACCCAAATGGGGCTTTAAATTACAATGTAATTTAAAAACCACTCCTTTAATTTTATAAACAATATTAATAAGGAAAAGGAGAATGAGGAATGTGAAAGCTAACAGTGTCAAGGAGTGCTTATGAATGTGAGTGGGACATTGACCAGATTTTAGAGTGGATTAAATTGGGAAAGCATGAGCTGAAAAGCTCTGAACCTGGGTAGTGGCTTCTACCTTTGAGCCTGGGTGTGCATCTCCAGTTTGCCACAGTTCCCACTGCTTACCACCCACTATCTCCTTGATTGTAAGACCATTTGTTATTGTTCCTAGGCTATCATTTTCCTTAGGGTAGAGAAGTATTTCTTGATATATTTGGTACAAATAACAGTAGGCAAAAGAGAAGACTGAGATGACTACATGATTTTATTTTATCTGACCCTCTTTATCCATTGAGGGTAACTGCCATTGCAAGAACTTGTTTTCGCAACTGCAGATCACCTTAAGAGTGACTTTATGGCTATGAAGAAATTATTACTCTCAGAGGTCTAATGACTCATCTAAATTGACATTAACAAATTTTAAAAAATGCATCAGGCTACCTCTGCTGGCTTTCATTACCTTGTTGATACAAGGAATGAAGAGACCTAAATTAATATTTTATCCAATCTAAAAAAAAAGACACAAATGAACTTTTTTTTACAAAACAGAACCAGACTCACAGACATAGAATACAAACTTATAGTTACTGTGGGGGAAGAGGGTGGGAAGGGATAAATTGGGAGTTTGAGATTTGCGAATACTAACTACTATATGTAAAATAGATAAATAATGTCCTACTGTATAGCACAGGGAACTATACTCAATATCTTGTAGTAACCTATAATGGATAAGAATATGAAAAGGAATGTATGTATGTATATGTATGACTGAAATACTATGCTGTACACAAGAAATTGACACAACATTGTAAACTGACTATATTTCAGCAAAAAAAAAGAAAAAGAAAAAATTTTATCCAGCAAAAGGCGTAGGGACTGGTTTACCCTGTATAAAATCTTTTCAGCAAACCTCCGTGACATAGGACTCAAGTATTCCCTGTAGCTTTGCTGAACTGACTGGAAACATGATAAGACATCTAAATTCTGTAGGTATAGCCATTCTTAGCAACCAATTTGATTTTTGACGGACAAAGAGCCCCAGGAAAGTAGATGCCTTTGTACCTGAGAAAAAAGAAACCCCAGGCAGGATAGACATGCCCTAATCAGTATGCCCTGGATATGACAGCATGCAAGTGAGTGATCTGTTTCGTTCTGAACCCTGGCTCTGGCAATGACAGCACATGATTTACTAGAACAAATCAAATAAATGCATTTGACTCCTGTTTTGACGTTTCAAAACCCTGAAGTGTATTTCCTTATGCAGCCCTCTGATTTCATTCTTAATTTTGACTTTTTTTCTTATAAAATACTGCTGTCAGAATGAGAATGCAAATGGCAATGAATCAGGGTAGAACTGTTTTCAGTGCTTTCAAACGTGATGGAAAGAATGATTTCTGCATGGATATGATAATCTGGTAGAGATGGGTCAAAAAATTACAACCCCCCCAAATGATGTGGAGACCTTGACTATGCAGTCAGTGGTGAAATGTTTCAATGCTCTGTTGCTCCCACTCCTGTTACAGGTGCATGTGACAGTGCTGCAGCGATGAGTGGAATTTTAAAGGGGAAGTTGGAAGAAATTGACGACTCCTCACCCTGCTCCTCTTTGCGGGAATCCGATGATGAAGTTTTTAGCTGTGACAGTGCTGCCAGTGTTGATAGTGTCAGTCCGTCCACTTCTCATCATTTCACTGGTGAGTATCTGAGGCTGTATTTCAGGTTGTACTCTAAATTGTGTTGTATGGTCAATTCTTGGAGTTTTTATCTTTATCCACTGGCTTATATCTGCATCCAAGCTTTTTATCATAGCAGACTTAATTTGCAAAACATGATACGAATAACCATTCTGCTTATTTAAGTCTCAGTAGTGTACTTCTGTTTTTCTGTAAAGAGAGTATCGGATCGGAAATGAGTCCAGTTGCAGGTAAGCAAACAGCAATTGAAGAAAATTTTGTATGTGTCTTCAGCTTTCTGAAATAGATCCATCTTTTCGAAAGCCAATCATTTGAGCTCTTCTGAAAGTCTAATACTGGTCAGTGAATCGTGGAATATGTGCAGTGCTGAGCACAACGCATTCACTTCCTACGTGAGAAAATGTTTGTTTTTAAAAAATGCCCTTCTAAAATAAAAGCCTTGAAAGCTTTGAGATTCTATAGTTGTTTGGACACCAGTAAACTGCAGACCCAAGGCCAGGTTCATGCACTACAGAAAATACAGCTTTCTACATGTATTTACTTCTCCTAAGCAGTTAATGTGAAGAACATTATTTAACTTAGTGTAATATGTTTAAACTTAAAATTGTAGCCATTTCAAATTGTGTTCCTTGTAACAGATGCACATATGAAGATTTTGAAATAGGTGAATCTTTTCCAACGTCTCCATGTCCATTCAACCCCAATCATTAGGGGAAGAGAGATTTTCAAATTATTTTTTTAGATGATTTAACATCATGCAAAGCAAAACCAAAGTCAATAAAAGCACTATAAATTCACCCTCCCCTCATAGGATGATGGGTATAAACTTCCTTTTAAAGGTGCATTCATTAAGAAAACATAAAAATTTTCCAATACAAAAAAGGTTGTGTTTTTTTTTTTCCACAATAGTATTTCCTAGCATTATTTTTCTAGGGCATTTGTGTTTGGGAATTTTTTAACTCACCAAAACAGCCTTTTAAAATTCACACTAAAGTTTATATAATGTGATGTGACCCCCTCTAATTCCATTTTTAACCCTCCTCTCTCCCACCTCCGAGAATTCAGAAGTTTGTTTAGTATTCATAAATTCTCCCTCGTCTTTTTCAGAAGCGTTTAGAAAATAAAAGTAGGTATGATTTTATAAGTTTTTAGCATCTGCATTATTTATCTCTTGACTAAAGTAAAATTTATTGTTTATGAACTTGTACAAAGTATAAAAAAGTAAGAAGGAAAAAAGGAGCATTGGGAGAAGGGAAAAAACAATAGCTGTTTTGAGAATAAGATTAGTTACATAGGAAGGTTGTTGTCAGTCAATCAGTGGATTGGGGGGATAAGTTTTGTTGAAAATTTTTTGCCTCTGCCTCTAAGTGACTGTAGCCTTGTGGCAGGCACAAGCCTTGCTGTCACCCATGGTGCCTGGAAAAGCACTGGTGACAGTGAGAGTGAATGACGCTTAGACTTCTTTATTGAGTGAACAGATGAATTTTTAGACAATTTTTACACTATTTTGACAAGTAAAAGTTGTATACATTTAAGGCACATGTGATGTTTTGATATACATGTGCATTGTGAAATGATTACCACATTCAAGCTAATTAACATTTCCATCATCTCAAAGTTGCCTTTTATTCTTTTCTCTTTTTTTCAAGTATGCAGTACTTTATTTTTAAAATTTCAGGAAATTTTTTTTAAAACTGGAGAGAATGAGTCTATTGGATGTGCTTATCCTTAGAAAAGCAACAGTACACATTTAAATTCAAGACCCCCAGGAACACTCTATTAAATACCTTTTCTGCATACCTTGAGAGTTCTTCTTCCCTAATCCCCCAGCACAGAAGGAGCTGCCTAGTATTTCTCAACTTGTTTCTTTTTTGCCACTCCTGAAAAACACCGTCAATCTAGACCCTGTTTCTTTGTGATCCACCTCCTCTAGTGCAGGGCAGCATTTTCCACACACCTGTGATTCTTTTTTTTCAAACCTCTGGCATGCTTACAACCTCCCTGGTGTCTGTGCTTCTCCTAAAGTTATAAATTGACTCTCCTAAAAAAATCAATTGCAGGACTTCTCTATGCAAGATGCCTATTGATTTCTATAGCTTGTGAGTTCACGAAGTACCTATAATGGCCATTTAAACACCATCAGGTCTTGCAATTGTGGCTCAAGATACTTTGCAGCTGAAAGTTATGTTCTGGTGGTTTAGAGGGGTTTGAAAAATTATAGATCAGGCACTTTTTGTGAGTACCTGATCAGTTCCCTGGATGGGTAAAAGTTTGAGTGGAGAGTGGTTTTATTTTGATAAAATGAGCTATCTGATAACTTTTGCTATCTGGTTATAACTTTTCTGTTTCATCACCATGGCAAGAGTCTGTGAAGGTGGAGATATCTGCTGTGCACAGAGGGGTCAGGCCAGTGAAGAAAGCAGCAGCAAAGCTTGATTAACTTTTTCAGCACTTTTCATTGTGAGTTTTCAAGGGTTTTGAGGAAAACATTTACTGATACTCCTCTATAAGGAAATGGTGATATGCATCATTGAACAACTTGTAACAGAATGTGTGATCAAAACTATGATTTGGGATAAACAGTGGGGAGGAGGGGTAAAAAAGAACAGAAGGAAAATGTGACCTCTGGGGTATTCCGGTTACTGTGGGCTATTCTCAGCCTGATCTCCAGTACAAAACATTACTATTTTGTAACGTTGAACAAATTGAGGAAGAAAATGTTTTTAGTTTTTTTGAGAGGATCTAACGATCTTATACTTCAGAGTAAGACCAAAAAACTATAGTAAAGAATCAACCCTCATTTTGAATTCAAAGAATGTTAGAACTAGCATGGCCTTTGAAAACATCTAGACTGCCTCCCTTATTTTACGGATATGGAGACCACAGCCTAGGGAGAGTGCCTTAACAACAATCCAGATGTGAGCTAGTGGCAGAGGACTTTATTGTAGATCCCTAGAGGACTGACCTTTACTCGACTGTGCTGCTCTCTGATGGGTCTGTTACATCACTGACTACCAAGCAGAGGGAACCAAATCATTAAGCGAAAGACATGGCTGTATCTTTTGTGCCAGCTTCTCTTAGAAACAGAATGAGTATTTTTTGGTGAAGGTAATTGGCATCTCATCTCCTGTTTGCCACCCCCCCCCCTTTTCTTCGTTGGTTTCCAATGAAAGTTCAAATATCTCCTGGTATTATAATGCCAGTGATGAATTTATAAATAAATTCAATGAGCCTAGAGAAATAGTGGACCGAGAATTCAATTGAGTGTGAATGAACAATTTCTCCTTCTCTTTCTGTAAGTAAGTGACAGGGCAGACTGTTGAGTCTTTGCTTGTATGTCCCTGACATTGATGGAAATATCTTAACTGCAAACATGTTGTTTTACATTTACATGAAGGAAATTGGTTTGTCTTGGTGACATAATGCTTCTTGTGACTTAATGCTTCTTGTGATAATGTGAAAATGTTACGATGAAAAGTAGGTGAGATGCAGTATACACTGTGCATCACCAACGGCAGCTAACAAATAGAGAATTATTTCATTTACTTTAGAAGCAAAACCTTTGTACGTTCCACTTTTGCCAGAAGGGTGAAAGGGCATCCTGGATCCCCTGGAAAAAGAAAATGATAATGATATCTTTCCAACCCTTGAACTCCAGGACCCTACGTTACTTATTCAATAATTCAAGACTTCAGGAAACCCTCTTAACTTGTATTTCAATGAGACTCAGTCACAGCTTCTGACTGAATGCAGTAATTATATTCCATTTCACTGGCTAGGTACAGAATTAGCTTTTATGTTTGCTTGTTTGTTTTAAGCCCTGGAAAGCTTAACTTAAATTTGACTTTAAGTGTAAGAGCACAATCAGAATGAATTTCAAATAAAATTTTATATATTGGTATCAAAATGAACCTAGAAAAACAGCACATCGCCTGTGGTTTAAACTCTTACTTAGCTACCACAAAAAATTATATACAAAGGTAGTTCTGGTGGTGTTCACGTTACTATTCCTTACATCATTCAAGGCCTAAGTCCCTATTAGCATGAGATCCAAAATACATCATAGGAAATCTTCCAGTTTCCCACATCTCTTATTAATTCAGAATGTCTATAGCTGGAGTTGTTATTGTAGTTTTATTTCATAAAGTACAAGAATGAAAGTTTCTATTAGATATTAAAGATACCATCTTTATATCAGTGATCAGAATATTATCATCTGACAATGTAATTTTTTACAAACATTTCTTCTAGTCTCTGCATTTTATAAATTTCTTGGTAAGAATCATATCTGTACTTTGGGGTCATCTAGAAGTGTTCATGGACAATAAAGAGATGATTACCCAACTGCAAAATACTGTGACTTGAAAAACGGATCCAAATGAATTTAGGTGATTAAAATTCTGCTAACCCTTTTCAAAGTGCCATAACTTTTTGGCTTTGGTTTGAATACCAGAGGTTGACTGGCTTTATACTCGTTGTTTATGATGGTGATGATAAAATCATAGTGCCTGAAGCAAATGTCCTTGTGTTTCTCAGAAGATTTTAAAATTCATCATGCAAATAAGGCAATCTGATGCTCTCTGACAGCTCGAGGGAAGTATATTTGTGTGCATGTGAATGTAAAAAAAAATTAAACCTGGTTCGGCTGAAGAAAAAAAAAAAAAGCCAGTTGGTGCTATTTCTGAATTGGCTGCAATATTTAACCATTTCACTTTGGAAGGTATGTGTTTGTACTCTGAAAATGTTACTTCTTTTTTGTCTGAAGCATTTGGGAATAAACTGGGAATGTTTTAGGGCCACAGAATTGTACCATATGTTTTATATGTTCAGCTACAGTGATCTGGCATGAACTGGAATAGTTAAATGTCTCAAATTTACTGAATTCCACTGATAGTCAGATTAAGGTTTAAAGTACGCTTTTTAAATGTAATGAAGAAAGAGCAATTGTAATAAATATAACAAAACATAAATATTTGATTTTTAACCAAAGATCAACACATAAAAACTAGAAAGGTGTTTTCTTTTAATGATATTTAATTTTTAGGTAGGAAAGTATTTGTAGTGAGTTAAAATTAAAGTGGACACTCAATTTGTTGCATTTGGTTTTATCTTATCTCATAAATATAATAATGGAGCAGTAATAAAGATTGATTTATATAAATTATAGCTCTAGGAATTTGAATGAAGTATTATGAAACTTGATTTATATAATAAATTATTAAATCACTTGAAGATCCTAATGGATATGTGCAGTAATCTTAGCATGGCAAAAAACAAAAACAAAAAACTCAAACCAAATTCTATTAAAATGATTTCCAAAGCACTGTGAAAGCTGGTGAAGATTGCTGCACCAAGTGCTAAAAGCACTAGATATTTCTGGCTGAAATACATTAGTGTGTCCCATTAATTGTGCTGTTGTGGAGACTGAAATGCAATCAATGCTATATATTTTTACGCCATGATTGGATGATAGTGGTAATAAAAATATACATATTTTGGTTTTAAATCATATTAATGAAATTACTTTTAAATATTCACAATTAAGGATACTTTATATGTTTCATCTTTAAATGTGCTCTGATGCCTATAATTTCTACATTTAAAAAAGCGTGTATATTTTGAATCTTAACAATGCCAGAGTTTGGGGTATTTAATTCTGCCTTTGAGAAACCTGGCTTGGAAGAAATAAGGATTATTAATTTTAAACGTAGTTAATTTTTTTAACTTAGCCTGTTCTATTTCATAATTTCCCCAGAGGTGTTGTCCATTATCTTCTTGCTATGTCAGATCTGACTTTCTGCTGTTTGCTGTTTCTATGACAACCATCACCTTGGCTTGGAGAGAGTAGTACAAATTTCAGATATATATATATATATACACATACAATTTCAGATACGCGCGCACACACACACACAAACACACACGCACTTTAATAACTTTTCATTTACCAAAAGAATTGATGATTAGGCTGACAGTTGTGGTGGTTATTAACCAGTACTAAAATTAAATGCTAAGCTAAGATCATGGCTACATAAGACATATATAATGTATGATATATACATTTGGCCTAGATTTCTTAAAAGAATCTGCATAAGCTAGAGGAGCCGCAAAAGAAAACCGAGGGAATAAACTTGACAAAATTTATGGACACTAATAAAGAAGCATATATTTTTAAAAAGACACCTCAACATGAGATAAACAAATGTTTTGATGAAAAATTAAAGAATGAATGAAATCCAGGAAATCTAGGTTAAAGAGCCTAAATAAGCACTGCTATTTTCAACAGAACAGCTCTTACTTTTTTAGCATTCACTAGGTTTGCAGCTAGAATATGAAAATGGCTAAAATTTATAATTACAATTATTTTAGTCTCCTTAATGGTAGGGAATGGGTCCTATATTTCCCTCACATTACTTAATGTTAATAATTGTAACAGCAAGCTTTTATTAAACATTTTATCATTTTTCAGGCATTGTGCTAGATGTTTTAAACAAATCATTTTATTTGATTCTTGTAACACTAAGTCCTAAATAAGTTTATTTTTGATTGGTGTGTTCATTACTTTTTTATGAAAAAGATATGTCTTAATTGATCAAATGATTTTTGTTATCTTAAACATGACATGAGTGAACTGAAATAGGCTAATTGTATAGAAATTAATTAAGATTGTTGGATACAATTAGGGTCTCCTTCAGTAGGTACAGACCCATAAGAAAAATGTTTTCATGTCAGATGTTCATGAAATTTCCAACTTAGGCATATAATATTGCCAGTACAAATGAAATAACTTCCAGACTCCTAACATAGTTTTAAATTTATTAGTAAGTTAGAATTCGATGATCTAAAATTAGAACATTGAAATATTTTGAATCAATATATTTAACATTCATTTATTACTTTAAAAGAGCTTAAAAATTCAGCTTTAAAGATTATTTTGCAGCATTTTTTTCTTATGGTGAAAAGTTATACAGAACCTATATACTACGCAATTGGTTAAATAATCTATGGAAAGCCCGTACAATAGATTACCATGTAGCCATTAAAAACAGTTGAACAAATGTATCTATTGACATGAAAATATATTCGTATTAATAAATAATTCACATTAATTGTACAAGTTTGTATTAGTTTCATGCCATTTGTGAAATCTTACACATGAGGTATTAATGTAATAATATCCAGAAGCAAAAAGAGAAACACATATTTTTTATACAAACATAGAAATCCTTAAGAAAAGCTTTCTCTGAAAGTGGAATTATGGGTAAGTTTTATTATCTATAAATTTCTTAGTATTTCACAATATCTATATAGTCTCTATTTTCATATATTTCAGCCTAAGAAGACTTATTGTGTTCATTCATTTCAATAGTGTTCTAGAATTTTTCACTAGTATAATTGCTGCTGTTATAACACGCTTGTAGATCAATTTTTCCCTAAAGATGGAAATTATAGTTCGAACGGTATCATTTTAATTGCCCTCCAGAAAGCTTTACCGATTTATATTCTAGTAATTGAAGTAGTTGAGTGCCTATTTCCCCAGTGTCTTGCCAAACTAACTAGGTATTCTCTCTCTCTCTCTCTCTCTCTGTGTATGTGTGTGCATACCTATATACATACATACATACATACGAATAGGCCTGGCCAATTTGGTAGGTAAAAACTGATACCCCTTTAGTGCTTTAACTTGAATTTCTCTGAATACTAGGAAGCTAATTATTTATGTATTTATTTATTTACCCTTTTTTGTGTGTATAAACTGTCTATTGTGGTTCTTTTTTATTGTGATTTTCTCTTTCACTGTTTTATAATATTAAGGATTATTTAATTAACATGTATGCAATAATATTCTAACTTTTTTGTCATTTGTTTTTTAACTGTGTTTATGTTTGCCATAGAAATATGTTTATGTGGTCAAATATATCATGGAATTGGCCTTTAGAAAATGTTTAGGCAGACCTCTGCTCCCAAGATTAATTGCATACAAATAATCTCTTCTAGAACTTTCATAAATTTCTAATATATATTTAAATCTTGAGACCATTTGAAAATTACATTGGGATATTGTGTGAAAAAGGAAGATAATTGTCCAGTTTTCCTAAAATCATGTACTGAATAATACAATATTTGCTATTGATTTGAAATTCTTTTCTTATCTTGAACCAAATTCTCGTATACAATAAGATCAGCATCTGTGGTTTTCTTTCTATTTCATCATCTGGATGATTATTCCTAACCTAACAACGGTGTTATGTTATGACTCTCAAGTAAGTTTTATTATCTTACATAGGTGTTCTCAATTTGCCCTAACGCACTACTATAAACAGAAACACAATACACTACCATATTGTTTAAAGACTCTGTAAGTTATTCTCACATGATTGTTATTTGAATTTTAGAGGAGTATTGTCAAGCTACCAAACAAACCATTGCTATGCCATTGGAATTACATTAAATTTATGAGTTAATTTGGTCCATAAGGCAAACTGACATCTTTACAATTCCGTTCCAGGAATGCCAGATATCTTTCCACATTTAACTTTTATATTACCCACAGTAGAGTTTTGTGCTTTTCTTCTTGGCAGTGCATTTTTTCTTGCTGAGTCTCTAAGTTTTTAAAATACTTTTGTGCCTCTGACGAGTGAGACTTTTCTATATATGTTCTAATAGATTATTTCTAGTATTAGGAAAGGCATAGGCTTTTTTTTTCTTTAAATGAAAAAGCTTCCAGGGTTTCACCTTTAATTGACCATTGGATATCCTTTATACTAAGGAGGTACCCTTCTATTAAGAATTTTTAATTAATAATGAACATGAAGTAACATCCAATTCCTCACTGATATATATATATCAAGATAATCATATTTTTTCTTCAGATTCTTAATATGATGAACTGAAAAATATTTTTCCTAATATAAAACTATTATAGCCTTTGACTCTATTTTATCATTAAATAATTTCTTTAATCTCACATGAGGATCTAATTTAGTCTGGAAATTTGGTGCATTAAAAGATCCTTAAAAATGTTTAAAGTTATTTTAAAATCCACTTCAAAATATGTTTCATTGAGAGAGAACAAAACTGATGGCATCATTCTTCTGGATTTCAAATCATATTACAAAACTATGGTAATTAAAACAGTATTATAATGCATGAAAACAGACACATAGATCAATGGAACAGAATAAAGACCCCCAAAATAAACCCATGCATGTTTGGTCAACTAATATTTTATAAGAAAGCCAAAAACACTTGATGTAGAAAGGATAGTCTCTTCAACAAATGGTATTTGAAAAACTGTATATTCACATAAAAAATAGTTGAAACTGGACCCCATCTTAACACCATTCACAAAATTAACTTGAAATGGATTAAGGACTTAAATGTAAGGCCTAAAACCACAAAACTTCTTATGGAAAATATATGGGAAAACTCCTTGACATTGGTCTTGGCAAAGAGTTTTTGGATACGACACCAGAAGTACAAGTAACAAAAGCAAAAATCATCAAACTAAAAAACTTCTGCACAGCAAATAAATAATCAACAAAATGAAAAAGCAGCCTATGGAATGGAGGAAGTATTTGCAAATAATATATAAAGGGTTAATATCCAAAATATATAAGGAACTCATGCAACTCAATAATAAATAATCCATTAAAAAATAGGCAGAGCATCTGGGTAGAGTTCTTCCAAAGTAGACATACAAATGACCGACAAGTTCATGAAAAGGTGCTCAACATCACTAACCATCAGGGAAATGCAAATCAAAACGACAATGAGAAATCACCTCATGCTTGTTAGAATGGCTATTATCAAAAAGACAAGAGATAGAAAATGTTGGCAAGGATGTGGAGAAAAGGGAAGCCTTGTGCATCATTGGTGGGAATGTAAACTGGTACTGCCACTTTGGAGAAGATTACAGAGGTTCCTCAGAAATTTAAAACCAGCAACCCAGTGGAATCCAGCAATCCCATTTCTGGGAAATACCCAAAGGAAATAAAATCACTATCTCAAAGAAATATATGCACCTCCTATGTTCATTGCAACATTATTTACAATAGCCAACCTGTACCCATGGATGGATGAATGAATAAATTGTGGTATACATATGATGGAATATTATTCAGCCACAAAAAGAAGAAAATCCTGCCATTTGTGACAAAGTGGATGAAATTTGAGGACATTAATGCTAAATGAAATAAGTCAGGAAGAGAAAGACAAATACTGTGTGATCTCACATATATGTGAAATTAAAAAACATACAAACTCATAGAAACAGAATAGACTGATGGTTACCAGAGGTTGGAGAGTGGGAGAAATACGGAAAGATTGGTCAAAGGCTACAAAAAAATAAATAAAATATAATATTTCAAAATACATTTCAAATTCATGTACACACACACACACACACACACAAACACAAATGACAAGAAAAAAATGGTGCAAAAAGCACTATACTATTTCCACTTAATTGAGGAGTAGTAAAAAGATAAAGTGTAGATACTGCTTAGTGTGAAAAAAGGAAAAGCTAGAAACAGTGTTAAATACAAATAAATAGATATAGTGGTTCATTGGGTCTCCTTTATTTTTCTGATGAGCTAAAGGATAAATCATCTACTTTATTAAAAAAAATTCTCTCTTCAGTGTTGAAGTAGGATAAAAGAGAATGAAACTGCTGTGTTTAGCATCCCACATCTTGTAACTCCAGATTAAATTTAAATACATTTTTGTTTCTTTGTGGCCAATTTTTGTTGTGATAGCCTCCATCTGGTGTTGATCTGCCTTCGTTTTGTAGTCTGATTACCAGGCATGAATCAAAGAAATCAACTGGTTTCTCTATCTTAAAAGACTGGGAGAAATTACCTTTTAAGATTTCTTTCCCTTTTTTTGCATTTAAATTCTCTATTTAAGATGAGAGAGAGAATTCATTCAGTATGATGGTCAACCAAGACCTGTCAACATAACCACCTTCACTAATTTCTCTTACTGGTAATAAGTAACTATATCCAGTTCTTTAATTGCATTTGTCCTTGCACTTCTTTAAAATATTCAGACCAAATTTAACGGTCATGGTTATGTGAATCAAGACTTTTTATTGCAAGTGGAAATAACACACAATCCAGCTGAAACATAAAAAAAGATAACTTAGTTCATGTAACTGAGAAAGACATAGATGAAATCATATCAGGCAAAAAGTGGATCTGGGGCTCAGATGACAAACTCAGTGCTCCTCCACCCATGACTTGGCTCTGTTCTCACTTGGCCTCGTTTTCTCCCACTGCATATGGGATTGTGGGTTTCCCTTCAGATCTGTGGAAGGTATCTGCCACCAGCAATGTAGGAGGGTTCTCTTTTCTCCACACCCTCTCCATACATGTTTATCGTTTATGGACTTTTTAGTGATGGCCATTCTGAGTGGTGTGAGATGTTACCTCATTGTAGTTTTGATTTGCATTTCTCTGATAATTAGCAATATTGAGCATTTTTTCATGAACCTATTGGCCATTTGTACACGTAGACGTACACCTCTTCCTAGCGCTACATTCTTGAAGACAAGGAACAGTATCTTCCACCCTTGGCTCCAACATAGACGGTGAAATAACTCATGTCTCATTTCATGAGGAGTGTCTTAGTATGTCAACTGTATGCCCATTTGTATTCAGATCCAGTCTCTGCCCTTCCTCTGAAAATTGCTTTTCCTGACTGCCTTGCCTGTTGGCTTCCCTACAAAATGCAAAGTTGGCATTCATATGCCCACTTAACAGATGAAAAACTGATGTTAAGTAATTTGCCCAAAGTCACAGAAGAAAGATGAAAACATCAGAAAGATGCCAACCTCTGTTTTTCAGTATTCCAGAGCCTAAACACTTTTTTATTGCATTATCATGCTACTAATATTTTTCTCTTGAACTGCACTGAATCTTCATTTCTCTACTCATAGATTGAAAAATCTTCCCTTAGCGTTCATTTTTCACTTTATGGTAAAATCACTTTACTATTAAGTCATCTATTATGAAGTCTATCAACAGATAGACTTATGCAACAAAATTTCCTCATATAGTATCTAGAATAAATCCCTCTTTTTCTTTATCCACATGCTGTACTTGATACTAGCACAATGTGCTCCGTGGTGTAACGAGCAGACAGATTTGGGACCAGATTAATTGCATGAATATATAAACCCTATTTCTGTCTGCCACTACATGCAATGTTTCTGAAATCTGGGGAAAATACATAAACACATTAGTTACTTACTAAGTGCTGGGCACTTTCTACAGAGAATATTGGTGAAACTTCTCAGATCTTACTGTGGCAGAGAAGATAAGGACATACTTTTATAAAACAGACTTAAGATTTGTTTCTCATTTTTTGAAGAGAATGAAAGTCGTCAGGGCAGCCCTAGCGACCCTTTAAGACTTTATTTGGCCATTCCTACCCTGCAGGATGATAACTGTGTGGTTTCCATGAGGGAGAATGCCTATGAAAACATTTTAGGTAGATACCGTAGGCTGCTTCATTAACTAAAAGTTGAGGGAACAAATGCTGTAAAGATCTTCCTCTTATTCCTGTCAGTGGATTTTGCTTTTTCTTTTTTTAGGTTTAATTTCTATTTTCTGCAGCTGAGCATGAAAGTACACTAACATAGTCTGTAATTTAGCTGTGTTCCTAGGACCATCTGTAAGAATTTATGCACTTCCTGGGAATCTGATCAATTCTAGCAGCGATTCTCTATTTTCTCTGTGAAATTAAGGAGCCCTGCAATCAATTTTATATTTAAAAGTTGCTTTCTGCTTGAAAAAAATGTGGGCCTAATGTCCAAAAACCACTCTGTGCTTCAAAATTGGTTTCCCTGAATAATTCTCTTTATGCAGACACACATGCATTTTTATGTGATGTCATAAATCTCATGTCATGGAATTTGTTTAATGCAAGGAAGATTTGTTCCTTATCTCCTATTTATTTATTCAGTCACTTATTTTTATCAGTATAGACTCGTACATATTCATTTTATTCTTTGGGTTATAATGTAATACTGTCATTATTTTTATTGCTTAAAGTATTCCAACTTTGACCATTGAGAATTCTTTTGGGTCAGTTCTTGTGTCCTTCTGACATGACTGTGCCTATTGTTTTTCTTTCCCTTCCTTATTTTTTGTCACTATACAATGCTTTTGGTTCATACTGCCCTAATCCTGGAATCACCCATTTCTCAAAGAGCTACGCTTTTTTCCCCCCCAGTTCATTGGCTCAGTGGAAAATAAACTTCATTTATTTTTGCATTTTCTTTATTTTACTTGAATTATAGTCAGTTACAATGTGTCAATTTTTCATATACAGCATAATATCTCAGTCATGCATTTATATATACATATATTTGTTTTCATTATACATGTATTCTTTTTCATTAAAGATTATTACAAGATATTGAATATAGTTCCTTGTGCTATACAGAAGAATTTGTTTTATCTATTTTTATATATAGTGGCTAACATTTGCAAATTTTAAACTCCCAAATTTATCACTTCCCATCCCCTTTCCCCCAGTAATCATAAGATTGTTTACTGTGTCTGCAAGTCTGTTTCTGTTTTGTAGATGAGTTCATTAGTGTCCTCTTTTTCCTTTTTTCTTTTTTTAGATTCCACATATGAGTGATATCATGTGGTATTTTTCTTCCTCTTTCTGAATTACTTCTCTTAGAATGATGATCTCCAGGTCCATCCATGTTGCTGTAAATGGCTAAGTAGCATTCCATTGTATAAATATATCACAACTTCTTTATCCAGTCGTCAGTTGATGGGCATTTAGGTTGTTTCCATGTCTTGGCTATTGTAAATGTGCTGCTATGAACATTGGGGTGCATGTATCTTTTTGAATTATAGTTCCTTCTGGATATATGACCAGGAGTGGGATTGTTGGATCATATATTAAGTCTGTTTTTAGTTTTTTAGGGAATCTCCATACTGTTTTCCATAATGGTTGCTCCAAACTACATTCCCACCAGCAATGTAGGAGGATTCTCTTTTCTCCACACCCTCTCCATACATGTTTATCGTTTATGGACTTTTTAGTGATGGCCATTCTGAATGGTGTGAGATGATACCTCATTGTAGTTTTGATTTGCATTTCTCTGATAATTAGCAATATTGAGCATTTTTTCATGTACCTATTGGCCATTTGTATGTCTTCATTGGAGAATTGCTTGTTTAGGTCTTTTGCCAATTTTTGTATTGGGTTGTTTGGTTTTTTGTTATTAAGTTGTATGAGATGTTTATATATTCTGGAAATTAAACCTTTGTCAATTGCATCATTTGCAAATATTTTCTCCCATTCTGTAGGCTGTCATATTGTTTTGCTTATGATTGGTTTCCTTTGCTGTGCA
Organism: Camelus ferus; assembly: GCF_009834535.1. NCBI lineage: Eukaryota > Metazoa > Chordata > Mammalia > Artiodactyla > Camelidae > Camelus > Camelus ferus. Next base: position 40,726,544 of record NC_045700.1, read on the forward strand.
AAAGAAGCTTAGAAGTTTAATTAGGTCCCAATTGTTTATTTTTACTTTTATTTCTGTTGCCTGGGTAGACTGCCCCAGGAGAACATTGCTAAGATTTATGTCAGAGAATGTTTTGCCTATATTTTCTTCTAGGAGATTTATAGTGTCTTGTCTTATATTTGTCTTTAAGCCATTTTTAGTTTATTTTTGCATATGGTGTGAGAAAAGTGTTCTAACTTCATTGATTTACATGTGGCTGTCAAAGAGCTAGGCTCTTAACTTGAGTCATTGGGCAAACAGTGATGCCATTTAAATGGGAAAGACTGGAGTAAGAGAAGGAAGCCTGGAATATGTTATTTTCTTTCTTTCTTCTTTTCTCCCTTCCCTCCTCCTTCTTTCCTTCCTTTTATTTTATCATTATTATTTTTGGACATGTTAAGTTTGAAAAGCCTATTAGCCAATTATGCAAAGCTGCAGAGTAGAGTGGGCAGTGTGTATAAGACTCTAAATCTCAGAGAAGAGGCTCAGGCTACAGATCTAAATTTGAAATTCACAAATAAATGGTGGTATTTAAAAACATAGGACTGGGTCTGCTTTCCTAGGAAAGAGTCAGATAGAGAAGTCTCAGACTTCAAACCACAAATGGATTTAGAGGTTAGAGAAAATGGAAGAAATCAGGCAGGAGAAAAGCCTAAGCCGTGCATGGTATCTTACAAGCCAAGTAAAGAAATACTTCAGAACAGGAAGTGTGGCTATCTGAGTCAGACTGTCTTGAATTTTTAAGGAAGGGCTGAAAAGTTACCATTGGATTTGGTAATATTCAAGTTCACTAAGGACATTGATAAGTGCTATTTCAGTGGAGCTCTGAAAATGAAGCCTAATTTGGGGGAGTTCAATATAGAATTACTTTTGAGGAATGGAGAATATCTTATTTTGGGTAGTGGCTATAAAATGGAGTGAAGAAATATGGTGGTAGTGAGATTGGGAATTGCTGTAAGGGATTTTTTTAAAGTTGGGAGACATTACAATGTATTTGCCGGCAAGTGGGAATAATTGAGTAAAATGAAGGAGAAATGATGATGCAGGAGACAGAAGGAATCACTGAAGCAGCAAAGACTGAGAATTAGTGAGAGGACATAGATTCCAAAGCTTAAGAGAAGGAGTTGACCCTAGGTGGGAGAAAGAACAGTTTTTCCATTATAACAGGATTGAATGCTGACTATATGGGTGCAAATATCGAGAGTATACAGAATATAATGTTAAGAAGATGAAATTAAATCAGGATCCTTTCAATTTTCTTAGAAGCACTATCATAAAGTGAGAAGGAAAATATGGGAAGAAATGTTGGACAGTTGAAAAGAAGTAAAGGTGCCCCCTTTTTGTGGCATCATAGAACTGAAGGATGAATTAATAAGGGAAATGTGGTAAGACTGTCAGGCACTACTGGGGACCCATTTGAAGTTTGCAGTTATATAGAAATAATTATGCCAGTAATGTAATAACCTACATTTTTTCTAGCCATTATCTGTTCAGCTATTAAGGGCAGGTTCAAAGTGGGAAGAGAGCTGAATTTAACCAGGTGATTTTGTTTTGGTCACATTGACTTGGAAAAGAGAGAAAAAGTCATTCAAGGTGAGTGTTGTGCAAAGGAGAGACAACAATGGTGAATAATGACCCTAAATTCAGTCAGTGGGGAAGGGTGAACATGAGTGGGATGAGAGAAAATTGTGTAGAAGTCAAGAAGCTTTTTTGTTGGCAAAGTGTATGATCTATACAACTTGGAGACTTTTGTTGTAAAGGTTCATTAAGGCTTCCCTTTGCCATATTGATGCTGTTTGCTTTTGTGATGGTAGAACCAGAAACACCTTTTAAATCTCTTTTATGATAATTTGTCAAGTTTGCACCTCTTCTTGGGTCAGTTTTGCTAATTTACAATTTTTCTTGGAAATTAGCTACTTCTTTGGGTTTTTTAATTTTCACCTAAATTTCCACCTAGATTTTCTTATATTTCTTGCAAAATTCCCAATAGTTTTAATTATGTCTTTTCCCATGCCTTTAAATAGAGATTTATCTGAACCATTTTGAGAATTGTTTGCACACTTTAGAGCGCAGCTGATTGAGTGGAAGAATCCCATGGTGACGACTTGATATGTAAATAGCCTAACTAGGACTGATTTAATTTGTTTTGATAACTCTTGTCCACTCTACTGAAATAGAATGACTAAGTGGTACTATTATTTTAGAAACTTTTTGGTCATGTGATACTGTTTATTATAGTTCAACACATTTCAGGGAAAAAAAGGAAAATTCATTTTTTGTTTGTTAGAGTGAATTAAGGGCTGTATATATTTTGATAACTGCCCTTCAGCAGGTATGTGAAGTAAAAAAAATTGGAATAGTATTGCTACTTAAGAAATAATTCTAAATAGAATCAGTGTGACTGTCAGTGGTGCTTTATTCTCTTAAAAAAATAAGGGTAAACTTTCTATGTCAGATTTGTCTTCCCTGCTAGATTCCTTTGCCCTAGCCCTTTGCTTCTGTCAAGAAGCTGTCCTTCATAGTGAATGATGCTTTTGTGGGTTACAGGCATATTAATCATGCAATACTGTATTTTGAGATGCAATTGCAAATGCAATTAAACTATTGCACTGAACTTATAAGTCATATTATTACCTTAGAAACATGGAACAGCAATTTCACGTTTCTTCACTTGTGTTCATAGACTTTCCTTTTGACATCTGGGAACTGTGATATGAGCCAAGCTTCCAGACATGCAGAAGTTATCAGCTTGGGGGTCTCAAATTCTGTGATTCTTGGAGAAGCAAGTTTATCCTCAAAACCCCCACATTTGCAAGAAAGATTTTTTTTTAAAGATAGGAGCAAGTTAAGAGTTTTTTAAACAAGTTATATCTCATTATAGCTAATCATTGAATTGTCCATTAAAAATGGCACAAGCTGATCTTACAGCTCAGTCAAGGCTACCAGTGAAATGTGACCTTCAGTGACATCAGTGAAGTCTAGCACGGCTATTGATTAAAACATGCCAATGAGAGCTTTGTGCCTCACTGACCTGCTGAAGGAGCCCTTTGGAGAAAATGTTGACAAACATGGGAGAGTACTTTGACCCTCGCTTGCCACTCCGAATGGCTGCTAGGGTTTGTAGGGTGGTTTGCAGTAATGTGCATGGGCAACCAGGAAGCCATGGGGCCTGGAGCAAGAGAGGTAATTCCACCTTTCCCTCTAGCCCTGCAATTTTGCAAGAATTTCTAAAAGTGAAAACTAGTTCTCAGGGCATTTCTCAGTTGAACCCCAGATATCAGAAAAGACTAGATATAAGCTGCAAGTGCACATTTTAAAATGATAATATAGGTTTATGTCAATTTTGTTTTTTACTTTAGATGAGCACAGGGTATGTAAGAACAAAAGACGTTATGTTTATATTAGTATACATGTCCCAAGTCTTCTATAAATTTCACCCTCCTTAAATATTTTTCATAGTACCTGAGATAGTTATATTTATCCACAAATCAGTCCCAGGTGTCATTTGTCACTGCTAAGGCTACCCATGGGACTGCAATTCCACTCAAGTAGTGATGTAGCAGGCTATGCTGAGGGTAGCTTACTCAGGTCATGATTACCTCATAGACGTAAGATTCCAGGAAAATGGTAGTTCCCACCCATCTTGTGTAGACCACCACTGATGTGCCAGGGGGCTTGCAGAGGAAAACTAGCAGCCCCTAGATCTTCCTGAGGCACATTATCTAGGCATCATTTCTCTACACAGTTGCCTGGGTCTCAGAGTGAAGTGCTATTGATCAACAGATCTTAGATCCACAACTCTCTCACATGTGCACACACACTTCCTTGCAGAGTCTCATACAGCCAGTGAGACCAAGTCACATCCACAGAGCCAAGGTGCTGAACCAGACTGGTGTCCAGCAATGCCCAGAACTGACATTGATCCTCACTCTTCAGTACTTGGAACTTTGCACTGAATGTGACTTGTTCTTCTAGGAATTATTCTTCCTTTGTGATGGACTCCCTCCCAAGGACTTAACAGACCTTAGCTAGGGCAAATCCTGTCCATCAAATATATTTTTATATCCTTGATCTTCAAACAGGTCAGAATTTGAGTCCTATTTTTTTCCCTTACTAAGGGTCCTTGGCCTTTGTCCAAATTACAGGTTAACTACAGGTATGTAAATTTTCATCACTACATTTCTCAATGCTTTTGCTTTTCTCAGTAGACTATCTTAAATGCCTAAAGAAAGTCTTTAATTTATTTGGTTGTAAAATGCAATTATGTTTTAAATTTCAGTGTTAACAGTTGGTAGTCAAAAGATAGTCTCTTCCTTTAGAGATAGCTACATGTCACAAATATATAGTAGTCAGTTTTCTTATTTGTAAAATAGAACGGAACTAGACAGCAGTTTCCCCACTTTATAAAAAGTGCTATAAAGCAGCAAAAACTTATTTTATTTTTAGGATAAAATCTTAAACGCTACCTCAATAGATAAAAATGACATTTAAATAATATGGGATTAATTTTCATTAACAAGAAAATTAGAGTTGAGATTATGAATGACATTTATAGACAGATTCAACTCAGCATCTAATTTATTTTTAGTATTTGGTTTTAATTGCAAAGAAGTTTTGAGTCTGTATTCACTGGATGCATTACAGGCAGATAGAGATCTGTTAGCATGTTTGTTGGTTTTTGCTTGCTTGACTTGCAGCCTCAGGATATGTATCATTAACAGAGAAGACAAAATATTTCTGAAATATTCCTTAAATTGAGAGTAATAGGTGATACAAGTTACTGCTTTAGCAGTCTTTAGTATGTCGTCATTTGAGTGCCCAATGTTCTCAACAGAATTTTAAGACATTTTAAATTATACTTAAAATTGAATTTTGAATCAAACTTTCCAAAATTTCTCAAGTTCTTCTGCTGAATCTGGGCTTCCCCGGAACCAAACTGGACCCAGTAACCTCTATTAGCTCTTTATTTCTAACCACAGTTTGATAACACTGCTACTGTTGTGAGTACTGCAGATATTCTAGTTTCTTCTAAGTCCATGTCCCCATGCACATTCATGCAGCTACCCATAAAGATTAAATGGAGAAAGAGGCTGGAGACACAGTTGTTCTAAGACAATTTTTTCTTAAAGATTTTTGATGTTTTAAGCTTATTTGAATGACAACATAAGTTGCTTGCTCAGTCTATTTCTTCATTCAAGTAACTCATTTGTAGTACTTCTACATTAGCTATTATTATTGGCTACAATCAGTAGTTCATTTCTGGCTATTGTGGAAACACAATAATGAACCACACTTCACAAGTTTCTCTACCTCCTTTTTAAGAAAAAATTTTATTTTTTTATATGGACATAAAGATTTATCTTAACTTTAGAATGGAAAGCTGATTAATTCTTTAGAAAAAGTGATTATATATATTTTAGTCTGGGAAAATAAAAGCATATAATTACTCCCAGGATTTTTATCTCTATAAATTATTGCACTAATCATTTTGAATTGTGGCACTGTAATTTTAAAAACAAGATTTTCCTTAAAGCATGTTTACTTTAGAGAATGTTTTGCTTAAATTAGTTTCTTAAAGCTTAGGTCATCTTAAAACCTGAATATATAAGTGTTTGTGTTAATTTTATAACCAGTTTCCTTTAAGCAAATCAAAAAACACAAAAATATTCATTGTGATTTTCAGCAACTATCTAGCTATGAGATTTTGGTTGATTTTCCTGGTTTTTTTGGGTGACTTGAAAATACGAATCTCCTGGAGACTAGAAAATTATTTAAATCTAGCATAATGCTGATTAATAAGATAAAATGTCTTTAACTTCTTGTCCATAGTAACAGTTGTTGATTGAATAACAGGTAAATAAATGAATGAAAGTGTATGAATAATTAGAAATTTACTACATTCTTCTAAGATAGATATTCTTTTTATACTAATTCATATACAGTACAATCATTCAGTTCTAAATTTAATGCCTTGTTTATATTCCAAGATTCCTATTGATTTTCCTCTGTGTCACATTATATTTACATCTTGTAGTCAGCTTTACAATTTGAAAATATAACCTTGTGTGACATATTGAAACATTTTCTTTTTTAAGGAAAAAATAAGGAGATATCAACAAACTGAAAAAATGTTTTCAGAGGCATAGTCTTCAGGAAGATACTGGAGTTCATGAGATCTCAAGGTTAGCATACTTTATTATTTTCATGCTTTTACACATCTGAGATATAACTGTGTCACTGTTCTGTGTTGGTATTGTTAGTGTTTAATTGGTTAATAAAGAAGATTGCTTTTATACAAAACACATATTTTTTACAATATCTTTCAAGATTTTTAGAAATTTGAGGGGGGAGGGTATAGCTCAGTGGTAGAGCGCATGCTTAGCATAAACGAAGTCCTGGGTTCAATCCCCAGTACCTCCTCATTTAAAAATAAATGAGTAAACCACAAAAAAAATGATTTTTACAAATTCATTTATTTATTTTGTTCAATTGGGTATGGTTACAAGAAAATATGGTTTCAGTAGAGAATCCATTGGTTATAACATTTTCTTCACTTTTTTAAGTTTAGTGCTGTTAGCATAAAATATATACATTAGGCAGTCTTATAAAATTTTATTTTTGATTTGTTAAGAAATGTACATCAGTTTAGCAAATCTTTAAATTTCTTTTGTATCTTTGGCTATAACATACATACATACATACATATATACACATAGTTTAGAGGGATAGCTGAGCAGCAATCCTGAAATTCTTTGATACCCATTCCCTGACTTTCTCTAGGTACAGTCAAAGAAATTGTATTTTTCCTGGAAAATGTGACCTCAGTAGAATGACAGTTGCTATGAATGAGCAAAAGGATATTTGAGAAACTTTTCTAAGTTGTTTAGGGTCATAAGTCTGGAAAAGAAAAGCAGAATAAGCCTATTATAATAAAGAGTTTAATACTACTCTTATTAAACTCTTTATTATAATATTGAACAAATGTAAAATACTCATTTGGAAGTCTGAGTTACAATGCGGGTTAACATGGTTCATTCTAATGGGATAGCTTGAGAAAGTGGATGATTTCTGACTACTTTATATTGTGGGACCCAATACCAAGTATTCATAGTTTCAAATGAAATTTATTAATGATCTGTTATTTATTTTTGTGTTTGTGTTTATTTATTTATTTATCTTTATTGAGGTAACATTGGTTTATAGTATTATACAAGTTGCATGTATACAACATTATATTTCTACTTCTGTATACACTATAGTGTGCTCACCATTAAAACTTTAGTTTCCATCTGTCACCATACAGTTGACCCTCCTTCACATCCCCCACCGCCACACTGCGTCCCAATCCCTTCCTCTCTGATAACCACTACTCTGTAATGATCTTTTATTTTGATTACCTTGGTCAGGCTTGTCTTCAGTGTCTACTTTTCCTCACTCATCATATCATATCAAGGATACAGTCATTCAAAATTTATTTATGACTTACCATATGCAAGACAATGGGCTGAGTGCTGCTTTGGTTGTTTCAAAATGAGTAAGATCTGGTTCCTGTTCTCAAGAATTGCCCAACCAATATGTTACTCAGAAATTACTTTTATTATTAATGCAAGCAACACATAATTAAAAAGACAGGCTAGGTTTAAAAGGGCATGTAATGAATTCTAAAGTGCAATGGGAATTATTTGGGGATTGTTTGTATTTTCACATTATGGCTTTTATTAGCCTACAATACTGAGAGTTTATACCAATGGGAGTGATGCTCCATTACAACCCACACCCAAATGACCTTTTATTAAAGTAGCACTTCAAGTACAACATAAGTAAGTAATGTGAGATTCTAAGAAAGAAAAATCTCTTTTCTGCCACAACTGCAAATTTAATGTTGTAGAAATAGTTAGGCAAACACCTATGAAAAGAACAAAGGTGAAGCATTGCCTACTTGGTATTTTTTTATTTCTGTACATGCAATTTCTTTATTAAGCTCACCAGAGAATTAAGTCATTTCCTCAATGACCTGGAAAGGCATGTAGGTTTGCAATGCTTGTAAGGTAGGTTTGAGTGCTATAAACCCCTAAGGAATCCATATGCAAATTGAAGCTGGATGAGTAAAGAGATTTGTAATGGAGTGGGAGTACAAACTCCACTTGAAATGGAATTGCACAGTGCTGTGCTTCTCAGATAAAGCTTTTAAAAAGGTGGTATCTTAAGACGTTAAAGCAAGTCAAGTAAATAAAAATAGTAAACATCTTTTTGAAAAGTCAGTGAAGACACCCCTTGCTTAATTGTTCCATGAGACAAGTGGTTAAATTAATTTATATAACAACCACTATCATTCAGCAAATATTAAGTGCATACTATGTGCATGGGGGCAATAGCAGTGAATAAAATACACCAATAGCCTTGCCTTAGTGGAAATTACATTTTAAAGGGTAGAAATATATAATCAATAAAAAGCGAAGTAATTTTTATGTTACATTGGATGGTGTTAGTAGTGCTATGAAGAAAAAGAAAACAGGTAAAGGAATACAGAATGTAAGGAGGGGTGGAATTTTTTAAAAGCCTAATGACCTAGTACTGTATAATTTATTCAAAAGAGGTAAGTATCACTTTTGCCCACATAGTGCCAACTAAAAACAGGTATAGTGAAATATAACATCTGATGGTAAATTTTCTATTCATCATTAGTTAAGGTAAATGTCATTAATGTATGTAAAATAACTAGTATGTATCTCAGTTTTACCAGAAAGGCGTTTTTAAATAATACATTTACTACATGTACATGAAATATTGTCAAAATGTTTTCAATAAAGAAATACACAATTGAACATGGATTAGTCCATTCACTTCCTAAAGAGTAAAGACTGTAGGTATTCATCGGTGTGTGGGATAAAAGTAGTCCATTTTCAGGAATTAAATAAATTTCATAAACCTAATAGTGAAAGCTCTCTATAACCACACATATAGATGATACATTGGTGATAGAAGGGCTGTATATAATTTTCACCTTGTTGTTTTGTCATCAGTCTTATTATCATTTTAGGAGAGTACTGAGTACTAGGATTGAAGACAAAGGGAATTATTTTAACAGTATCTCATTCACATAGTAGACTAATTTTTTAAAGGACATATGTCTTTCTTTGTACATTTATGAGAAGCAATATGGACATTTGGCTATATCGCTATTTGTGATTATCAACAAATGAGTCATCAGGTTTCTTTTGAAGGTAATTTGGTTAAATTTTTTTCTGTGAAATACTAGGTTCTGAGCACAAGATTCTGAAGTTGTTTACAGCCTAGATAATCCTGCCTGTTTTTTGCAATCTGCACTATAGATGAACCCATCACATAAATTGACATTATCTAAATGTCATTTAGTCTTGACTTACTGGATAAAACTGAAAATTTCAGCTAATGTGGTATGAGAAAAGTAGTTAAATCAATTTTTTCATTGTTAATAAGTTAATGTGAGAGGAATATTTAGCCATCCAAATAAAATTTAGATTAAAAGGTTTCAAAACCTATTAAACATTGCAAGCCTTTCAACCTTCCAAAAGATAAGTATTATAGATAGTGTATCATCTGAAGGAAATAAATTTCCGGTATTGAAGTAGCAAAAGAAGTACAAAGTTAAGGTCACAATTGTTTAGAGGGTATATCTTAATTAACCCCAAACAAAGAGTATATATTACATGTTGTATTGTAGACAGAAGAGATGGTCAGCTCTGTGAGACTGACCAAAATGAGGCAATCAGTACAACATTGTTGCCTGTTTTGGGAAAACTGAAAGAAAAAGAAAAACAGAGGCAGAGGGCTAGTGGAAGATTATGGGGGAAAACAAAGAGTTCTCTTGTAATGTCACTGTGTCAGAGATGGATTCCTTCCAAACCAACATTAACCTTTGTTTCATTCATCTGGAAACTTTGAAGGGAAGACTAGAAACTTTTGTTTCATCTCCCATATATTTATAAAATCTAAACCCAGTAATATTTTGCAGATTTGTACCACAAATCCAGTACCCCAGGGACTCTTCCAAATAATGACTCTTCCATCCTCTCACAAACCACCATATACAAATATACATCTTTGAATCTCACATCACCTGGCATGCCCATGCTCTAGGTGACTCCTCCTTCTTCACTTGTCCCCAGTGGTTCTCTAGATGATCATCTACTATTCTTGTTTTTCCATCCTCCTTATAAATAGTTGATCTAATACAGGTTTCTCAACCTCAGCACTACTGATACTTTGATAGGATAATTTTTTGTTGTGGGGGCTGTTCTGTGCATTGGGGGATGTTTAGCAGCATCCCTGGCACTAGTCATTGGTAATATTCCACCTGCCAAGTTTTGAAAACCAGAAGTGTCTCCAGACATTGCCCAATGTCCCTTTGGGATAAAATTATCCCAAGATGAGAAGCACTGATCCTCCAAAACCTCAGTAAATATCCACTGCTTGTCAACCACAAAACCTCCCAACCACCTCTTGTTCTCAGTTAAAATTCAACTAGGGCACTTTAAATTCCAGCTTCTCTTGTTATTGTGAAACTCACTTCTGACCATTTGTATGTTTTAAGCTTCTTTTTATTGGCTTACACCTGACCTTGGATCTAAAATGTCTAACAAAATAATGAGTGAATATAAAATAAATGAAAGAATTAGGGAAAAGGAAAAGGAAGGTAAAAACATAAGATTAAGTCAGGAGTTATGTTAGGTTTTAGGTTACAGATGAATAAACCCTTTACCCCTCACTTTTTTTTTCTTTGAATTCATGAATCTATCCATGTTCTTCAGGCCTGGCTTGAAATTTGGCTTGGACACCAGCAGTTCACCCTCCATATTTCTACAGCCTGTCCTTTTAATACCGTACATGCAAACCTGAATCTGTATAGGAAACCTCTTTTCTTATATGCAGGCATATGAGTGCCACAGGAGAAAATTATACCACTCTGCAGATGGATGGTTTTCTAATCTGAGTTAGCTTTCAGTAGCATTTACTAATCCTTTCACTCTGACCATGGTCAGCCACCATTTCAAAAGTTTGTCACCCCACTCAAGCCATACAGTCTCTCCCCTCACTATCCATGCACCTGCTATTTTGACAAGAAAATTGAGGTCATTGTGTGGAAACTACTTGTGCATCCTTGCAACTCCCTCCAGCATCAAAAGCAACATCTATCAACATTCTTTCTTTCCTCCAGTCTTAAGGGATCAGGAGTCCTTCCTGCTGCCCAAGGCAAAGCCTGTGTTTGATTTTATTCCCTAACATTGAGGCCAAGGCTTTTGACATTAGTTATTCCCTTTATGTCCTTTATCTTCAACTTTTTCTTCTCTGCTGGCCACTTTTCTTCAAGCTGTACATGCTTTTCAAACTTCTATCCAAAAAGAGGAAACCAACAAACAAAAGCAAACTGACCTCTCTCTCCACTGGATTTCACCACCACCACCATCCAATTTCTCTGCTCCCCAATTCATTCAGACTCTCCAAAGCAGCCGTCTACATTCATTATCTCCAACTTCCAAGATCCATTCATGCCTCAGCACAGTGTGATCTGATTTCTAACCCCATTTAACAGAGCATGCTCTCTCTAAAGGCTCCAATGACCTGCAGTCCTTATCTTGACTGGCTCTCTCAGGAGTATTTGATACTGTTAACTTCATTTTTCTTTTCTTCACTCCCTGGGCTGTGTGACACCCCTCCCTCTTGATTCGCCTCATACCTTGTATACCTCTTCTGTCTCTTCTTTCACAAATTCAGGAATCAAAACTCAAATACTGATGGGTGGCAATAGGTAATACAAATGAGTGAAATTAGCTAATTGAAAACAATGAACACTGCAGAGGCCAAACAACATGCCCACAAAAGTTCTTGATAGTTTACTCTTGCTTAGATGATAGCACTCCCTAGAGACCCACACTCAGCTGACTGCTCAGCTCTCCTCTGCTTTCCCTGATCAGACAAAGCCACTTTTGTGACTTTCTTAATGACATAGATGGCAGTGACTCCAATCCTGTCCTTTGATTAAACTGCATAATTGCATATTATACACACATGTGTACAGGATATCAATGCCTAGTAGGGACAGACACAAAAACAAATCAAAGAAATGGACCACGAAGTCCAAAAATAGACATATGTAAATGTGATCATGTAATGCAACAAAGAAATAATCGTACGTTAGTGGGGAGGCCTTCTAGTGAAAGGCTATTAACAACCCCAAGTACACACAATCAGTGTCTGATAAAGAAGATATTTTAAATTAGGAGAAAAAGGGAAGGACAATGGCTCACTATGTAGAAGGTACTAGAACAATTCTTTAACTACTTGGAGAAAAACAAGATGTGAGCTATACATCATACTATATTGAAGTAAATTGCAGATAAAGATTTATAATATATTTTAAAAGATTTAAAATTACTTTAAATATTTTTTAAAAATTTTAATTATTATTGAACATTTAGTAAATTCAGTAACTTAATAGGTATTTATGTGCCTTTGGTTTAGGTAAGACTTTAAGCAATGCAGGAAAGGAAAGAAAAATGAAAAATCATTTATTCCTTTTTATATTTGTGAAAAGTAAAACTCTCTCTTCTTAGTATACAGTTTGGTGAGATTTGACAATTGCATAGAATCATGTAACCTTCACTACAATCAAGATACAGAACAGTTCCAACACCCTCAAAATTCCCCTGAGATGCCCCTTTGTCAGTTTCCCCAACTCCAGTCCCTGGCAGCTGATCTGCTCTGGATCACTAAAGTTTTGCCTTGTTCAGAATTGCATATCAATGGAAACATATTTTGGAATATGGAAGAATTTTGCATCTGGCCTTTAATTATAATGTATTTGAGATAGGTTTAAGCTGTTGCACATTTCAATAGTTTGTTCCTTATTACTAGGTACTATTCCATCGTGTAGATGTATCAGTTTGTTAATCCATTCACCCATTAAAGGATATTTGCGTTGTATAGTTCTTGATATTTTGAATAAAGCTTCTATAAGGATCCAAGTAGAAATTTTTTGTGAGAAACTAAGTTTTCATTTATAATGGGTAAATGCCTGGGTGGGATATTGTGTCACATGTTAAGTACATGTTTATAACTTTCTAAGATACTGTAAAAATATATTCCAAAATGGCTTATACCATCCTGCATTTCCATCAACAATGTATGAGCATTCACATTACTCCACACCTTCACCAGTATTTGGTATTGTCAGTTTTTATTTTATTTTATTTTAGCTATTCTAATTATCCTTGTGGTTTTTAATTTACATGTCCTTAATAAATAATAATATTGAGCATTTTTACTTGTGCTTATTCACCATCTACAAATATACTTTTGTGAAATGTTTGTTCAAATATTTTGTGCAATTTAAAAAAAAAAAAGACTTATTTAGAGCAGTTTTAGGATCACAGCAAAACAGAGAGGAAAGTACGAGATTTCCCAAATATCCCCCACCGTTTACACATGCATAGCTTCCCCCATTATCAACATCCCTCACCAAAGTGCTATCTTTGTTATAACTGATAAACCTACATTGACACATCATTATCACCCAAAGTCTGTAGTTTTCATTATGTTTCATTCTTGGTGTCGTACATTCTGTGGGTCTGGATAAATGTATAATGACATGTATCCATCATTATAGTATTAAGCAAAGTATTTTCACTACCCTAAAAATCCTTTGTGCTACACCTGTTCATCTTTCCCACCACTGATCTTTTTACTATCTCCGTAGTTTTGCCTTTTCCAGAATGTCATATAGTTGGAATCATGTAGTATATAGTCTTCTCAGATAGGCTTCTTTCACTTAGTAATATGCATTTACATTTCCTCCATATCATTCTGTGACTTGAAAAGCCACATTTCTTTTTAGCACTAAAAAATATTCCATTGTCTGGATGTACCACACTTTATTTAATCCATTCACCTACTGAAGGACATCTTAGTTGCTTCTAAGTTTTGGTAATTATGAATAAAGCTTCTAGAAACATTCAGGTGCATATTTTTGCATGGACATAAGTTCCCAACTCTTTGAGTAAATATCAGAAAGTGTAATTTTTAAGTCATATGGTAAGAGTATATTTGATTTTTTAAGAAATCACCAAGTTGTCTTCCAAAATGCCTGTACCATTCTGCATTCCCAGCCACAATGAAGAGTTCTTGTTGCTCCACATCCTATCCAGCATTTGGTGTTGTCAGTGTTTTAGATTTTGGCCATTCTAATAGGTGTATAGTGGTATCTCAGTTTTTAAATTTGCATTCCTCTGATGACATATGATGTGGAACATCTTTTCATATGCTGTTTGCCATCTGTATATCTTTGGTGAGGTGTCTGTTCAGGTCTTTGGCCCATTTTTTAATCTTTTTCTCATTGTTGAGTTTTAAGAATTCTTGTATATGTATAGAGATTTTTGCCTAATTTTTTATTGAGCTGTTTTCTGTTGTTTAGTTTTGTGAGTTCTTTATAAATATTCTGGATAAAAACCCTTTGGGAGATGTGCAGTTTACAAGCATTTTCCCTTTCTGTGGCTTGTTTTTTGTATTCTTAACTTTTTTCCCCCACAGCATATGAGTGGTTTTGATTTCGATGAAGTCATATTTATCAATTTTTAAAATGAATTACAGTTTTGGGTTGTATCTAAGAGCTCTTTGCCTATCCCAAGGTCACAAAGATTTTTACCTATTTTTCTTCTAAATGTTTTATAATGTTGTGTTTTACATTTAGGCATGTGATCAATTTTGAGTAAATTTTTGTACAAGGTAAGGAATTGGGTGAGGTTTCATATTTTGCATACAGCTATCCAACTGTTTCAACATTATTTTTTTTAAACACTCTTTTCTCCATTAAATTGCCTCTGCATCTTTGTCAAAAGTCAATCATATTTGTGTGGGTCTATTTCTGGCCTCTTTATTCTGTCCCACTGATACATGTATTTGTAATTTTTCCCATTATCACAGTCTTGATTTCTATAGCTCTGTAGTAAGTCTTGAGATCAGATAGTGTATGTCCTCTTCTTTCTCAATATTGCTCTTCTCTGTAGATTTTAGTCAGCTTGTTGATATGTATAAAAATTCCTGCTGGGATTTTGATTGGAAATTCATTGATATATATTTTAAAAATGCTAAATTCAACTTAAATAAGAAAAACTACTTGAAAAAATATTCACTGTGTATATAAGGTACAGTCAATATTATTAAAATATAGAGAGTTAATAAATATTTCTAAGAAAATATAAACCTTGTTAAGATAATTGGCAAGACCTTGTGGGAACTTTTTACAAAAGATGTTCTGGTGACCTCTAAACCTAAAAAAGAAATGTTTAACATAACTAAGTAATCAAAGACATTTGATGTGTGATTATCATATAAACATATACAACTCTGGGAAATAATGTAACATACTGACAGAGAGCATCATTTTTAAAGTCAGACTGAACTTTGAATTCATTCTCTACTTATCTGTGAGGATTTAGCAAATCTTAAATTTTCTAATGTTCAGATATTCTATCAATTAAGTAGATATAAAATCTGGCATATTGTAAACACAAATTGGATTATTACTGGTGAAAATGTGGAGAAATAAACTGTATCATCTACAAGGATGGACAAGTAAATTGGTTCAATTTTTCTAGAAGGCCATTTGTCACTGCGTATCAAATAATCGTACTGTGCATATTCTTCGGAATTCCAAATTTTTAAAAACTTTAATAAAATAATTATGAGCACAAAGCTGTGTATACAGATGTTTATTGAGATAATACTTAAAATAATTAAAATGGGAAACATCTGTATGTCTGAAAGTAATGAAATAATTAAATAAATTATTAAATATCCATGCAAAGTAATATCCTGAGTTGGTCAAACTAAGTGTTTCCACAGCATATTTTATAATTGGAGACCTATCTGATATATACCAATAAATTAAAAAGTAGGCTATAAAAATGCTTTTACAGTATGATGTTCTTAAGTGATGTGTATGCATGGGAGAAAGGGTGATTATGTAAATGCATATGTGTATGGTTGTAGCCACATAAACACACATACATATAATAAAAGTGATTATGTCTGGGTGATTGGGTGTAGATTTAATTTATTGCTTTTTTGGTGTTTTTCAGTAGTTTGTAAGTTTCCTGAAAATACATTATTACAAAAAAATAATTTACAACATGGCAGGGATACAAAATCATAAACTACATAAAAACATAAATAGCCAACTACTTAAAACATTATTTCATAAATGACAGTGAAGAGTGATAAGCCTTATTTTTAAGGAAATTCACAAATTAATATGAATATCAGTAAGACTCCAGGAGAAAAATGGGCTAAAAAAATGGATAAACAACTTGTGGAAAAAATAAAATATGAACAGCTAACAAACATAAAAAACTTAATCTTTAACAGTAAAAGAAATGGGAATCTCAAAAGAAATGGGGATAAAATGTTGTAATTTTATGTCTATCAAATTAGCAAAGATATTTTATTGCATGTCTGTTTCACCATCATATACTGTTGATGGAAATATATTAGTAGTAAAATATGTTAAAAAAAAAAACTTTCATATGCTTATGCTTTCTTATCCTAAACAGACAATAGATTTCCAGACAGAAGCAAATGTATCACACATTATATATAATTGTTTGAAACACTGAAAATAACATGTATATTCTATAATAGGAGAATTGTTTTTAAAATTGTGGTACATCTGGGAGATTTATCTCCCATCCACTGAAATTTCATTTACAAGAAATTTTAGTGATGTGAAAAATACTCAGAATATGTTAGATGAGAAAAATAGACATGAAAAAGTGGAAATAATATAAATTAAATATATAAAAGGAGCAGTAAAGTAAATCAGAGACTGGGAGAAATTAAACTAAAATATTCTTAAAATATTTTATAATAATGTAAATATTACAAATAGTATTTGAAATACAGATTTTTTTCAAAAGTAGAATACAAGTGATTTGTTTTTTCCTTTATTTCTAAGAGTTCATAGTTTTTTATTGAGCTATAGTTGATGTACAATATTTTGTAAGTTTCAGATGTACAGCATAATGATTCACAATTTTTAAAGGTTATTCCCTTTATAGTTACTATAAAATGTTGTCTCTATTCCCTGTGCTATACAATATATCTTTGTAGCTTATTTACTTTATGCATAGTAGTTTGTACCTCTAAGTCCCCTACACCTATTTTGTCCCTCCTCCCTTCCCTCTCCCCACTGGTAACCACTAGCTTGTTCTCCGTATCTGTGAGTCTGTTTCTTTTTTATTATATTAGCTATTTTAATTTTTATTTTTTTAATTGAAGTATAGTCAGTTACAATGTGTAGTTTGAATTTTAGATTTCACATATAAGTGATATCATACAGTATTTGTGTCTCTCTGTCTGATTTATTTCACTTAGCATAATGCCCTCCAAGTCCATGTTGTTGCAGATGGCAAAATTTCACTTTTTTATGGTTGAGTAGTATTCCATTGTGTATATATATACATATATACATGTAAACCACACCTTCTTTATCCATTCATCTGTTGATGAACACTAAATGTTCATAGTTTTCATGTAAATCTTAATTTTTTTAAATTTGCTTATCTCCTGTCTGACTCAAACCTTTTCCTGCTACCATGTTTATCATCTCATTTAAAAATAAAGTCATGTAAGTCAGGAAGCTTCTCACTCAGCATTCATTTCCAAAAACCATGACCAAATTTGATGGAGTCTTTTCTTCATACTACTTCTCATCCCCTCCTGAGAACTGCACTGTTAGTACCACCTCTTCAATTCTGCTGCTCTTCATCTCTCAGCTGGAAAAAGTGATGGTCTGTTGATGAGTTTCCCCAATTCCATTTGTGTCCCTTTAAATCCATTCTCAATACAGCTGCCCAGCTAAATCAATCAAATCAATCAAACTAAAACAAATGTCTGATCATGACCTTCATTCACCCTCCTACATTCCTTCAGAGATTTCCTGTACATTGACAAGATCCAAGTTACTTGTCTCGAATACCTGCTTCTGCATTCTTCTTCAATATCTTTGCTTATCATGCTCACCCTTAATTCTACATTTCATCATATACTTACATCTTTGGTTCCATAACTTTGTGCCTTGATGTAGAGGCTTATTTGGATTGAAATGCTTTTCTGTTCATCCCCTCCTCCCTTTTCTTGGCTTCGCTAACTCCTCTTTATACTGAAAGGCTTAGGTCTAGTCCTCATTCCTCATCTAGGAAGTTTTTTTCTGAGCATTTTTCATGTTCTAGCACCATATGTTTACTGTCTATCAGATAAGTGACAACTTTATTCAAATTATCTACTTACATGTTATCCTCCCCTCAAGGCCAGCGAGCTCCAAAGTGTAATGCATATACCCTATGAGGTGAGCAGGAAGATCTTTTGAGATGCAAAGTAAAACTATTTGTATCTCTATTTATGTTTGTTCATCATTTCTAACTTCTGTGTTTAAGTATTTGTATAATTTAGGTAATATATTTGTACAGTAATAAATTATATCATATATAAATGCATATACATACATATATAGGAGTGAAGTACATGCAGAAAGTTTTTTTTGCTGGTGGGAATGTATGATTTACAATGCATGAAGACTATCACTCTGAAACTTCACAAGGGCAAGAAATATACCTTATTTATCCAGATCATATAGCAAAGTATTGGACACATAGGGGCTCTCTGTTGAACTTAACTGAAAGTAAAATTTTAGCAAACTCTTATTCATGTTTATGAAGTTAGTTGTGAAGTGATTAAAAATTTAAATTAAGGTACAAAATTCTCTTTCTCTTGTTTACTAAACTTACTATGTACGAGAGTTAGAGGGAATTTGAGAGAAAAATAGAAAGCAGTAGAGAAAAAAAGTCCATACGAAAGTAACTTTCATCATTGCAAATGGTTTTGAATTATGAGGAATGTGAAGTTTTAGTATACGTATGCTTATAGTTTCCCAAAGTTAGCTAAAATAGAATGCAACATTGTCAGAAGCAAGAAGGTCTGTGAGGATTTATAAAAGGGAACGTGCCTTTCAAAGCAAATGAAATTTTGAGGATAGAGTGTGATTGTGTACCCGATTCTACAAGTCCAGAACTCGCAGGTCCTTTAAAATTCCTTCACAAGGAGCTGCCCAGTTTATATATGCATTGGGATATCAGCCAGTCAGGTTTAATACTAATCTGATAGAAGAACCGAAAGTCTAAACCAGAGAGAAAAATTTCATCAAATAAGTTTGATTACCTTATAGGGAATGACTCTCCTAATTTTAATAAAATTGTAGTCATAGTTATCTGTAATTCCAGAGGAAGATTGTAAGGAAAGTCATCTTCATGGTTTGCATAAGGACAAATGGGTACATGAATGAATTAAATATTTATGAGCCGTGTTTTGGTGTTGTTTTCAGGGTAAATGTGAAGGTATATGTCTAAATATAACATCAGCTGTTGGAAAGGAATTTTTCTCTTTTAATTAGTTCAAAAATTTTTTTATGAAATTGATAAATAAAAAGGCCCTCTTGGAGTTTTTTTCTTAGAAAATATTATAGCTCTGTGTTTTTCTGTCCCTCCTTTATTTTAAGTAGAGCTGATTCTAACTTAGTTGTTTTTTTAGGTTTTTAACAGCAAGCCAAAAACAAGCATCTAAAAATTTGTGTTACTCTTGGACAATTCTGTCTTACTCTAAGGCATACATTTCCTGAAACAATGTTATTTTTATCTCACTCATGATTTCCTTTAAGAATCAAAGAAATGAATATATGGTATGCAGTATTTCTCATACAACCTCATATATTAAGAAAAATAAAAACTGACAGATGGAACCTATTTCAGAACACATAAAAAATCCCTTAGTTTTAAAGTTCTTATGATCTTTAAAATGGTTTTTCAAAACAGGATACTATGCTGTATTTTGGAGACAAAAGTTTAGGAAATTGTCTTCAACACAGGTTTGATTTCCAGTTGTCAACATCATGTAACTAATTTCTGTTACATCCATTAGACATGGTAGCTTCGGCCTTTCTGTTAAATATAGATGGGAGGTGTTGGAAAAAATGGCTGTAATCTTATGCTTTATTTTATCTCTAGGTATTCTGTTTTTTCAATTTCTAAAGAAAGAAACATGACATAAATAACAGTCGACAATACAAGAGTACAAGTATAATAACATGAATATTTCCAAACTCTCCTTCTAATCAGCATCACCCTCATGTGAGACTGACTGGGAAGCATTCTGCTTTGAAATCCACTTTTCGATGCATCCTGTAACAATGGGAACCCCTTATTTAGCCACCTCTACCTGACGATCTCATCAGGTTAAAGGCACAACGAAGTGCTAAAGGAGGCCGAGCTGCCTCATGCTCACATGGGGGTGCTCTGTGTTGAAACTTTCAGAGCTTTATTGATGCAGTCAGACTAGAAAAATTAGGGCAGAACCAATTTTCTCCATGGCCTTCACCCTTTCCCACAGACCACAGATAACCACCATTATCAAAAAGAAAAGTAAAATTTCCCTCTTCTGTTTTCTGTCAAGCTAAAATAATGGGATTTCTTTATTCTTCTCAAAGATGTTTCACTAGGTCAAATATAAATCTTAGCAGAATATCACTTATGTTTCAGAACAAGTAGTTTATTTCCATTTCTTTCCCTCTATTACTGATTTATGAATAGTGAATATTAAAATAAACTTAAATTTGAAAGCTTTACACCAAGTTGATGAGATTTTTAGCTTGTATTTATTAATGGACAAAATATGACTATGTTTTTATTGTTTTCAACATGTCAATTATAAAAATTTGTGTTGATGAAATTAATACAACATAAAATAAATCCTAGATCTAGGAGAGAACTAATTCTTCTCATAGATGTAAAATTTGAAAGAAAAAATATAAAGGAAATAAGGTAAAAATAAGATGTGTGTGGTGAAATCATCTTATCACAGATTGTATTGCTTTCTTTAGTAAAAAAACAAAACAAAAAAAAACTATGCTTTAAAATTAAAGAATCAAAACAAATTTACTTCATTAAGGCAAAGGCTAAAAACTGAAAGTCTGAAAACTGAAGACATATTTTGTTTGGCTGTCATAGTTGGCTTTTTTTTTAATTAAATTTGCTGAATTTCCACTACTTCTCATTTTCTTACTCTGTGCTATTTCACATATTTTGTTATCTGTCTGGCCCTGAAGTCATCTGGGTTTGTAACCCAAGTTTTAAAAAGTTCTTATTGCCTGATTTTTAGAAACATTAGCAAGTGTGTAGAACAGATTCTCTTATTTACAATTGGTAGACATGAAAATTCTTTACTATATTTTTTGAGGGTATTTGGCAATATTTACTAAAACATTAATTCCTTTGAATCTTCCATCTCTCTGAAGTTATTCTACAAAAACACTCATATAGGTGCATAAAAGATTTTCACTGACACATTGATGAAGAGTGAAAAATAGGAACCCTTTCAAGTACATGTCAATAATGTATTGGTTTAATACATTATAGCAAATACATATAATGGGTTATTATATAGCTCTTTAATAAAATAATGAGCTAATTCTAATGCACATTAGTATGGGAAGATATTAAGTATTTTTAAGTGAAAAAAAGATGGTGGCAAAATATTTTCATGTTTCTGTGAATAATTATCTCATATTATTAAAATGATAGTACATGAGAATATTGCTAATGTATCCCAAACTAGTCGTTGTAGCTGCTATCTTTGGTGGGGTGGGATTCTGATGGGTTTCTTATATTTTAAACCCATATTCCTGTAACATTTAAATTATTAGAGCAAGCATAGATGACACATAATAAAAACTATAGACATCTAAAACACTGAAATTTTCTATAGAAACTATCAGTTAAGAAACCATGTTCCTATATTATTTATACCTTAGGCATAGCTTGGCTATTTATATAGTAAGAATAGCGATATATAATATCCAAATTGTAAACATTCATTGGATTATGTTTTACCAGCTTTTTACTTCTTTGTTTTCTTATTTAAGTGAATAAAATGCATGGTTAGAGACATAGATAAAGTTATTAAAATCTAACTCATTCTTAGAGAGAAGAAAATCACTTAAATATTTAGGTATTTATTTTTCATAGACTTAAGAAGAGAAATATGTTTGGAGCCTCATAAAAAGTTTTATGCTGGGTACGAGGTCTGTTCTCAATGATTTAGATATTTCTTCCTCTGACTCATATTTTAAAATTCTATAATAACCTGTTTCGGAAGGAAAGAAAAATCATATTCCTCCTGCTGTTGAGATGAAAAATTTGTCATCTCTGCCTTAATCATGAACTAGGCAGTGAGTTACAAAGTAAACTTAGCAAAATTTAGATGCTCTGTCCTTGTAGACTGTTTGGTTTACAAATGGACAGATGATGTATAAGATGACCTTCTTGTTATCAAGGATAGGATCAAGAATGAGGCAAGCTTGCCTGCAGGAGAAGGGATTTGTGTGCTAGCCTTGGAGAACTTTATGTCTGACCTGATCACAATGACAGCTTTATTACCACAAAGAGAGAGAATTAAAACCTGCTGGCCTAGAGAGGAACTTGAAATAAAGAGAGGATCATGCTCTGGAAAATGAGATCATGGCTTGGACTATTGTCATCATTGTCAATTGCAAACATATAGTGAGAACCCACTAGATGAAAATCATTGAATTAAGTGTGGTGAAGCTGATGTTATAAAACCCACCGGAGAGGCTGACAGAATGATATATATTTACACAGTTGATTTAATGGTATATTTAGTCATTCTTGACATCACCAGAATTGGTAACACTCAAAAGTTTCTGTTTCCTATGAAACTAAGACTCTTCTCATAAAAATGCACACAAAAGTTTGCATGTAAAATCAGAGGTTCATTCATCCATAGATCCCTGATTTTCCTGTGTAAGGATTTTCTTAGGTTAACACTAAAGGTGAAAAGGACAATCTGGTTTTGAACTTCACAGTATTTGCATGTTTGTGCACCAGAAATATGCTCCCAAAATTCATTTTAATTATGTCAACACACCCTACTGTGCATTTGTCAGTTTAAATATAAAATGTCAAATATTCCGGTTACTTTACAAACAATAGTAGTTTTTTTGGTTGTTATTGTTGTTTTAATGTTAGTTCACAACAGGCAGCCTCAGAGTTTTAAAATGCAGGTTCATTTGAACTCATTACTCTTGTTTATCTATTTATTATTAATCATGCTTTTTACTTCTTTCCTAAGAGTTAGTTGACTAAAATTTCCACAAAGTTTCCACAAATTTCAGCTGAATGTGCTTTCACTCATCAATGAACATGCCAATATCCAATGACCACATGAAACCATACTTTATCATTTAACATATTGAATTCTGTCAGGTGTCGAATAGATAATAACTGTCTTTAAGACTATATTATTCTGGGTGTTCTTGACCTTACCTTTATGAAATTACTCATAGACCTTCTAGAGTGTGTGATGTTAAGCATGTGTCAAGCCCTTCAGTTCAATGCAGTAAACAGACATGCATGTAAGATTGTACCCCATGTCTGTCCCAGAGACACTGGCACAGACACATGTCTGGTAGAATCTGCTCATTCTTCCAAAAGTGATATTTAGACATGATCCACCATATGTAGTTCTTTCCTGTGTGTCAGTCATTGGACACATTAAATGTTACATCACATGAGACAAGATTTTAAATTGTTTTCAATTAAATAGATGAATAAATAATATGCATTAATATTAATTAATGTGTATTAATTAAGATCTGCAAAGAGACCATATGTTGCACTGGGTACAGCCATTGTTTCCATATTGTATCAGACGTATGGTAGTCCCCAAAGGGAAATTGAAAACAGGACATTGAAATCTATAAACAAACAAGCAGAAAACTCTGCCTTGCCTTTCCTCTCTCTATCTCAATAGATTCTCCAAAAGTACTATCCACAACGGTCCAGATTTCTGTTTTCAACACCGTTTTATTGTCTCTGCTGCCCAGGACAGAAGATAAAGCAACATTTTCAAATGTCAGGAGAGAAGGGTGGTGAATAACAAACTTAACTATTACTGATACATTGAACGCTGTGCTGCTTTTTCGTGTTTATGGCTAAGGGACAAAACAAGGGGGAGGGAAGCAGCTTACTGAGTGCCAGTAGGTTTACACATCCTGATGTCGTGAATGCTGAGCTCTAGGGATTTGTTGGCCACGTGGTAAAGATTTTCAAAGACTAAACAACAGGGGACCAAAGGCCCTTTACTGCAGAAACCTCACCTTAAATTTTCCAAATGACAAATATCCCTGGTTCCTAAGCATAGAGTGAATGATACTTATCTTTCACCTCAATGTTGTATGATGAGAAGCTGAAAGAGTTTTTATTTTCATCGATGAATATCATTTGTCAATATTACAATTGTAAATGGGAGAAAAAATTTTACCACTAACTTCAAACTCATTTGTTATGAATTATTAGAAATTGTTCAGAATGTAACACCTCCTCTCAAAGAGCTCCTAAGTTTTTACATTTCACTTGTGGTACCTCAAAGAAATATCACTGTATTACTCACTCAGAACTCCCTTTTCTGTGTCCTCCTAATGTTTCCCCATGTCTTTCTCTTGCTTTTCTCCATCCTTCCCTCTCTATTTTCTTCTCTTCTTGTTGATTTTGGAGTTTCCTTCCCTCACCTTACTTAAATATATGACCTAGAACTGCTGTTTGCCTTCCATCTTTCTTTTTGATGTTTTTCAATTCAGAAAACATTTATTGTCTACCATGTGCACAATCCTAAGTGAGGAAAATATAGCTTCTGCCTTGGGGAAACTGGAGCTTTTTTTCCCTTTGGCTTCTGAGGAGGAGTAAGAAAAACAAAGCCAGAATGTTTGTGGATAAAGGAGGAGGACTGGTCTGGCCCTTACCTTGAGCATTATTAGCAAGGACCAGCAGGGTTCCCCCACAGTTCAGTAGTGACTACAATTCCTTAAAGGGGCAAAATCTTTCATTCTGTGCTATGGGAATGTCTGTAAATACAAATACTCCTGAGAGAAATCTAGTTAATTATGTTCTCCTTATTTGAGATTCCTATGGTGTGATTATTATTATCATTATCATCATCATCATCATCATCATCATCATACACTGTCCTGCTTCAAACTGTGCTATTTCCCAAAAACCAGTAGGAAATAAGTGGGACAGACCATTTTCAGGCTCTAGGATTCTGACTGCCTGTGATACCTTCATCCCTCTCTCTAGTGTTCTTACTTCTTTGAAGACTTTAGCTGCCTCTACTTTCACTTATCTCCGTTGTCAACTCCTTGTGCTACCCCACTTTTCCCATTGCCCCCACTTCTATCTCCTCCTCCATAACTCTTGGGAAAGTAGGGGGATATGTCTAGTCTGTTACTGTTTTCATATGGTCTTAAATTGCATTTGAAATGGGCATTGACATTTTCAATGACATCCTCCTTAGTATCTTGCCTTGACACTTCTCCTATTTTTTTTCACAATTATCTCCAGGGATAGAAATAGTCCCCTGCCTCAGTTGAAGTGTCCCCCACCCCTCAATTAAAGAAAATGAAATGGATTCTCTTTCATGGAATATTTTCTGGAATGTGACAGTATATTGGTAAATACTATTTTAGGGACCCACACCTCATTCATGAAGGCTCTTACACCTGTTGCCATCACTAGGTACCTACCTTAGCAATTCTCAAGTAGCAAAAACTGTTATGTGTAACATTCCTATCACTACTTACTTCAACATCGCCTGAAATATATTTAGAATTTCCCCCACATTTGGTGAAGAATATTCGTCTTTTTAAATCTTCATTTTTATTTATTTTTTAACATTTTTATTGATTTATAATCATTTTACAATGTTGTGTCAAATTTCAGTGTAGAGCACAATGTTTCAGTTATACGTGAACATATATATAATTCATTGTCACGTTTTTTTCTCTCTGAGCTACCACAAGATCTTGTATATATTTCCCTGTACTGTACAGTATAATCTTGTTTATCTGTTCGACATTTTGAAATCTCAGTCTGTCCCTTCCCACCCCCCGCCCCCTTGGCAACCACAAGTTTGTATTCTGTGAGTCTGTTTCTGTTTTGTATTTATGTTTTGTTTGTTTGTTTGTTTTAAGATTACACATATGAACAATCTCATGTGGTATTTTTCTTTCTCCTTCTGGCTTCCTTCACTTAGAATGACATTCTCTAGGAATATCAATGTTGCTGCAAATGGCGTTATGCTGTCGGTTTTTATGGCTGAATAGTATTCCATTGTATAAATATACCACCTCTTCTTTATGCAGTCATCTGTTGATGGACATTTAGGCTGTTTCCATGTCTTGGCTATTGTAAATAGTGCTGCCATGAACATTGGGGTGCAGGTGTCATTTTGAAGTAGGGTTCCTTCTGGATATATGCCCAGGAGTGGGATTCCTGGGTCATATGGTAAGTCTATTCCTAGTCTTTTGAGGAATCTCCATACTGTTTTCCACAGTGGCTGCACCAAACTGCATTCCCACCAGCAGTGAAGGAGGGTTCCCTTTTCTCCACAGCCTCTCCAGCATTTGTCATTTGTGGACTTTGAATGATGGCCATTCTGACTGGTGTGAGGTGATACCTCATTGCAGTTTTGATTTGCATTTCTCTGATAATTAGTGATATTGAACATATTTTTTTCATGTGCCTATTGATCATTTGTATTTCTTCCTTGGTGAAGAAACATTCTTAATGATTTTAAGAAATAACTATCATGGGGTAGCAGGTTGGAAAGGTGAAGTGATACTCAAAAAACCAAGACAGGCTTAAATTTTCTTTGAGTCTTGTCCTTTATCTTTAAAATTCATGCAAATCTTTGCATACAACTCCACGATATGTTTATGTTTATTATAATACAACAGAGTGTTTTGATTACTTACAGCATTTTCTCTAAGTATTTTCAGTAAAACTGACAGGTCAATATGCATTTCCTTTGCTCTGTGGTTTCATGTTGTCTACCATGCCTCCCCTGATAGAGAGGCTAGAATAGACAAGAATTTGCTTTTTACTTTATCTTGACCAACTAGGACACTAAATTTTTTGGTTAATCAACTTGATTTTCTTTCCAGTCATGTACACACTCAACTTTTCCCCTCACTCCTGTATGACATTTCACCTGACATGATATAAAAGCCTGAGCTGTCTGTCCAGTATTTGGTTAGTTTTCCCTCATGCTTGTGTATTTTTAACATTTTGATATAGATCATTCTAGATGCCTTTGATTGTAAACTCCAGGAAGACAAAAATTTTGTTTCTTAGTATAATTTATAGTGTGACTTGTACAGCTAATGTGTAACAGGATGTTTGATAAATGCATTTTGGTGATGATTTTAAAATTTCTTTTCCACAGCTTTCTTTACATAACCTTCTTGCTTGAATGACTGTGGAATTTATGTTTGCATTCCAGATGGTCACTTGCTAGAGATATGGTTAACAATAGAAAGAAATCGGCAATAACCATAGTGATATAAAAATGGCATAAATTTAAAAAATTAATTTAATACATACCTGGGCTTTTTTATTTTTATATGAGACTGATTCTTGGTTGAGGGTGTCTGTTAGTAACTATGCTGGAGCAAATTGTAAGAAACTTTCTAAACTTAAAACTGGAGATAGTGGAAATCAGAATAAATCCACAGGTGATGCCTAATCCTTGAACTTGAGAGATCTCCAAAGTTGCTGGTAATATGCCAATAAACCCAAAGGATGAAATGCCAGAAGTAATTGACCTGTAGTCCATCCCTAATAAAACAACATGAAATTACAATACTCTCCAGCCCAAACCTCTAACCTATTACTATTCCTGGAGAGCAGAGTGCATTGTCTCACTGAGGCAAGGTGTTGGCAGGCAACCAGTTTTCTCTCTCTTTTTGCTCTAAAATGCGTTGAATAGGCTGTTGAACTTGTTTATATTATTTGCTTCAGTGGCTTGCGTTGGCAAATTACTCCCTGTCTTTATTGTTAAATTCAGTGTACTGATGGTGTTTTAATTTTAGTTTGTAGGCCAGTGTTTAACGTTTCCAGTAGTGTAAACAATATTGGATAAGTTGATATTCTCTCTGAGAAAGAAGCTTATAAATTTTATCTCATCCTCTATTTGAAATTCTTTTACCCAACACCTAGAAAGTCTTTGTTTTTGCATTTGAAATTACGTTAATTCTATGGGAAACGTAATTAATGCCTGTGAAGTTGTC
This sequence comes from Camelus ferus, assembly GCF_009834535.1. Lineage (NCBI taxonomy): Eukaryota > Metazoa > Chordata > Mammalia > Artiodactyla > Camelidae > Camelus > Camelus ferus. The sequence goes on from NC_045700.1 coordinate 40,754,784, forward strand.
CTTTGCTCTACTGCTGGGCAAAGCATTCTCTTCTTTATCTCCTTAGAATGTTTAACTGTGAAGGCAGCTTCTCCGCCCCGCTCTCTGCTCACCAAGCCCCCAGACACACGCAGACTTTCCCCTCCTATTCCACAAGACACCTCATTGATCTTTCCAGTTTTATTGCACCAGTTCTTTGTTTTCCACAGGAATCCCTGCTGGCTTGTCCCTACAGGGTTCTGGCTGCATTCTGAATTACCTATTTAGTTTAAATCTCCAAAGCCTGAACTCTGAATTCTAGTAATTTAGAGGGAGAACTTAGCTACCAGGCCAGCCTGGAAGGATGAGCCATTTTCTGTGGTTGGTAGTTTGGTAGTCATTCTGTATTTATCTTTAACATAGTTTCTGGATAATTTGTATAATTTATGCATCTAGAAATAACATCAGAGGAACATTTTGCACACATTTTTGAAAATCAAATATTTCTGTATGGCAAGGTTTTCTCTGAAAAGCATGCCTTTCCAAAAAAAATGTTACATTATAACATCTTGTATTGCTCCAATTGCTTGAATTTGGAGTCAGTATTTTATATTCCATCAAATAAGCAACCTCTTTTACTTGAATATCCATCTAAAGGATCAATTAGTGTTCAGAGTTCAAATTTCAGCTCAATCCTGTCTAGAGCTTCTGGCCCCTCTCTAACTGATTACCTGCTGGGGAATCAATCACATCCTCTTCACCAAATGAATTTTTTTAGCCAGTGAGAAAGGGCTGTCAGTTTCTTTTACTTACTGTATAACTGGCATATTGGAGATTATAGACATTTATAAACGAAAAGCCCTTTTGTCTTATTCTCTACCTGATGACTTTTCACATAGCTTCTAGAATTCGGGGTTTCTGATGTGAGCATGAATAGAGGCCATCCTGTAGGACACTGATTATCCTAAGGCCTCTCTCCTCTGTCTTTAGCCACTTCAGGATGACCTGAAATTGGAGGTCTGCCTACCATGCAGTGGGCAGTACCTCCTGCCAGTGTGTTCTGCCCACTTTATCATACAGAGTCTTGCCCCAACACAGCTGGAGCACCGTGGGGCATCCGCCTAGGAGGCACACACCATGGAGTCCAGAGACGAGCTAGACCATATCTGCCTGTAGAGACTGCGATCCACACGCAGACTCGTCTGAAACAGATCAGATAGCCAGTCAGCTCTTACAGGCATTGGAATATGTGTTGTGCCTGTGTCCTCTCCTGCACAGGCTGAGAGTTACCTGGCTCCCTGGATTGTCTGGAACATCAACTGACTCACATTTAACTTGAGGCCTTGGGATTGTCCTCTTTTGTTGGACCGGATTGTTTCATCCATCTTCCTTAACTGTGCCGATAACTACCTGGAGACTGCAGCGCTATAGCTGCCCTTGTCTCTAAGGTCTTCCTGGATTCTCATATTTGTTAGCATTTTTATTATTGGAATTTTTTATCTAATTGTTCTACTTTTTTATTAATAAAGGAAAATACTTGTAGCAAAGATCATGCAATGTAAAAGTACATTTAGTCAGTGAAGATAGAAATAAAAGTTAGTTGCTATGACTTAACTAAGATCTTGAGAACATTTAAATTATTTTTTAATCAGAATTTGAAACTAGATATGTGATTATTACCACATCTCCAGGTATCATTTAGCTATAGCTTTAAAAGGTCAAATATGTTATTTTCTACCTATTTTAAAAACGCTGTTTTACCAGGGGGAGAGGGGACTATTTCTCAGTCATCACACTCAATTACTTTTTTCTTATTCAGGGTTGTGTTGATGTTCCGATGAAGGCAGAATTTGATTAAAATAGTAGGATTTAGCTTATTTTGAAGTTGCAATAAAATCAGTGGTTTTAAATCATTCATTCAATAAATACGATTAAACTTCTATTTTATGTACAAGACACTAACTATTCTAGGGCCTTGAACACATCAACAAACAAAAGAGATGGTTATCTTCCCTCCAGGAACCTGCTTTCTAGCAGGAGAAGGTAGACTAGCAATAGTAATTAATGTAATATTAGGTTATGTCTATCTATTATATATATCGTATATGCTTTTATATAAAATAATACACATTCTATATATGTAAACTATCCAGAATATAATATAATAGGTTAGAAAGTGATAAGGGAAAAAGAAAAATAGAACTGGGGAAGGGAGATCTGAAGTGCAGAATAGGGGGCGGTTGTCGTGTTAAATAAGGAGAACAGTTTGCTGACAGGAGGAAAGAATTAAAAGAAATTGAGGAGGTAATCAAGTGTTACCTGACAGTGCTCCAGGCAGAGGGTTCAAGCCAGAACAGAGGCCCTCAGGTGGGAGGGAACCCCATTTAAAAGACAGCAATGAGGACATGTGTGGCTGGAATGATTAAGAAGAATGACTAACAAAAGACATGTAGGTGATACAGTCAAAGAAATAAAGGGGTCCTGGTTATATAGAGCCTTTTGATTAATGAAGAACTCCACTACTCTGAGTAAATGGAAGAGCCCTTGAAGGGTTTTGAGAAGATGGTGACATGATCTGACATAGATATTCTAAAGGATCTGCCAGGCTGCTGTGTTAAAAACTGACAATAAAAAAGAAAAAAAGGCAGACGAAGGAGACCTCTTAGGAGGGTTGGACTGGAGTGATAGTAGTGGAGGTGTAAGAAGTGGTCTAATTTTGGATGTTTTAAAGGTAGTTCCAATGGGATTTATTGACTGGTTGTGAGGTGCTAGAAAATGAGAGAAGACAAAGATAAGACAGCAGCTGGGATCAAAATATAACCAGTAGGGATGGAGAAGGCCCACGTATAACAGGACTGAGTGGGGCAATCAAAAGTTCAGGTGAGGACAGTAAGTTTAAAATATCTATTATACATTCAAGTGGAGATACTGAAGATGCAGTTAGATATTGGGGCATGGAGTTAGAACAGCCTGGACCAGATATACAGATTTGAAAGCGTTCAGCATGGAGATGATGTATAAAACCATGAGAAAACATGAGATCACAAAGGCGGCAAATGTATTTTTTTAATTGAAGTGTAGTTGATTTACAATGTTGTGTTAATTTTTGGTGTACAGCATAGTGATTCAGTTATACATATACACATATGTATTCCTTTTCATATTCTTTTTCATTATAGGCTATTGCAAGGTATTCAGTATAGTTCCCCATGATATACAGTGGGACCTTGCTGTTTATCTATTTTATATATAATAGTATCTGCAAATCCCAAACTCCCAATTTATCTCTCCACTTCCCCTTAACCCACTGGTAACCACAAGTTTGTTTTCTATGTCTGTGAGTCTCTTTCTAGTTTGTAAATAAGTTCATTTGTCTCATTTTTTTTAGATTCCACATACAAGTGATATCATATGGTATTTTTCTTCCTCTTTCTGACTTACTTCACTTAGAATGACAATCTCCAGGTCCATCCATGTTGCTGCACATAGCATTATTGTATTCTTTTTATGGCTGAGTAGTATTCCATTGTATAAATATACCACATCTTCTTTATTTAGTCATCATCGGTAGACATTTAGGTTGTTTCCATGTCTTGGCTATTGTAATCAGTGCTGCTGTGAACACTGGGGTGCCGTTATCTTTTCAAATTACAGTTTCCTCTGCATATATGCCCAGAGTGGGACTGCTGGGTCATATGGGTCAAATTATTTTTAGTTTTTTAAAGAATCTCCATATAGTTTTCCATAATGGCTGCACCAAACTACATTCCCACCAACAAAGGGTTCCCTTTTCTCCACACCCTCTCCAGCATTTATCATTTTTGGACTTTTTAATGATGGGCATTCTGAGTGGTGTGAGGTGATACCTCATTGTAGTTTTGATTTGCATTTCTGTGATAGTTAGCAATAGTAGTATCTTTTCTTGTGCCTATTAGAAAGGTGGTAAATGTAAATAGAGAAAATATCCAAAAATAGAGACCTAACCCTCTCCAATTTAATCAAGAGGTGGAGGAGAAGAGAAGTACCAGCAAAAGACACTGAGAAGGACCAGTGAAATAGGAGAAAACACAAAAGATGTGGCATCATGTGTCACATGAATGTACATCAAAGGGAAGGAAGTGTTAAGGTTAAGTTGTGTCAGTTGCTTCTGATGGCCAAGTAGAGGCAGATGGCGACTTGGCCATTGCATTTAACATGGAGACCACTGATGGTCTTGATGAGAGCTGCATTAGCGGGCTGGTGGAATTAAAGCTCGATTTGAGTGGGCTTAATAGAGAGTGGATGGAGAAGATTTAGTGTATATGTAGATAATTATTTCAAGGAGTTATGCCACAAAAGGGAGCAATGAAGGGGACCAGTAACTGGAGGGGACATGGTGCTGGGCGAAGGTTGTCATTTTCTTAACTGGGAGAGATAACAGCATATTTATATGAGAATGATCCAGCGGAGAGTGGAAAATTAATGACGTAGAAGAAGGAAAGAATTACTGGCTCAATGTCCTTGAGTAAGCAAGAGGGGGTGGGATCTAGTGCATAAGGAAGGTGAGCACATTGGGAAGTTTTTAATATACTGCTTTGACACCAGATGACAAGGTCATTATAAATAGTTCAAAGAGTCCAAGATTCAGAGATGGGGGGGTGGGCATGTGGATAGGTACCTGGGCTTATTGTCACTTATTTCTAGGCTATTAATCCTTAACCAGGGGCTATGAAGATAGCGACCATATCTATCTTATTTATCCTGTGTGCCTAGTGCCTGGGATAGGTCCTGGCACATTAAAGAGGTGCTTAATAAACATCTTCCAGCTGACTGATTAGGTGAAGGAGATATTTTATTTTCTTCTCTTTTATCTGTACTTCTTATATTTAGCATAATTTACCCTTATTACTTTTTTCTTCCAGTTTTATTGAGATATAATTGATATATAGCACTATATAAGTTTAAGGTATATACCCTTATTACTTTTTAAATTAGAGAATAAACTTTATTAATCTTAAAGAAATAAATGGATCCAGGAATCTATAATTGGTGATTTCAAGGGAAATGCAGTATTTGAAAAACAGTCTACCTTAGTTGATTTGCTAAATACTGTGTAATTCTGAACCAAAACAAAAATAATATGTATTAGATGCTAATGACGTGGTAGGGTTTTATGTTTATGTAGTAAGATATTACAGTTAACCCCATTTTATAGATGAGGAAACGGAGGCTCAGAGATGTTCAGTATCTTGTCTGAAATCATAATGTGAAGTGAAAGACATGGACTCAACTTGGGTCTGTCTGACTTCCTGCTCTAATGCTGGTACCCTGCATAAAAATATTATGCAAAAACCTAATGCAACATTTTCTTTGAATCAGATTCTTTCTAAGTAGTTTCTTCACTACATAAATTCAAAATTGTTTTCTAGCAGTTTTATCTTGGCTTAAAAAAGTATTTTTAATTAGGAGCCTTTTAAGAAATGTAAAAGCACACTTGAATGAGTTCAAAGAATTTCTTTTAAATAACATAATGTGTTGCCAGATTGCTTTTTGTGATAAGTACCTATCTTTACTACCTAGGGAAGGTGGAGGAAGAGAAAGAGCTTACAATATGGAAACCCATTCATAGTTTAGGAACCTGAAAAACATTACAAAGCAGAATCCTTATTTCAAAAGTGGAATTTTTACTGACTTAGAGAAAAGTACAGAATTTAAGTCAATTCATTGGATAGGTATCTGGGATTATTTTAGCTATATTCTGATTTTTTTAAATTTGAAATACATTATTAAGCATTGTAAACATCTTTTGAAATACTATTAAATATATTAAGTAAAAAGTGAAAGTTTCCTCTTCATCTCCCCTCTCCTAATTGGTAAGCACAATCAAAGCTGACCGTGTCTTCTTTCAAGCCCTTCTCTGTGTACGGTAAAAAAAAAGAAACAAGTTGTCTTGGTGTTCTCTGCTTTGGAATACACCTAGGAACTGCACTCGTTTTTACATCAGCAGAGCATCCCATGTTATACATGTGTCGTTACTCATTTAACTATTTCCATATGGAAGGACATTTAAAACTTTTTTCAGTTTTTCACTGTTACAAAAAGTGCTACAATAAGCACCTATGTATTTCCAGAGAATATGTTCCTAGATGTAGAATTACTGGCCAAAAATACTGGGTATTCAAAAGTTTTGACAGATAGTGCCAAATTACTGAGCAAAAAAAAGGTGTCTCCTCAGCAATGTAGGCAAAAGTCTGCTATCACAGCCCTTTGCCAACACTGGATATCATCAGTCTTCAAATCTGACAGTGTGGGTGTGTGTGTGTGTGTGTGTGTGTGTGTGTGTGCGTGCGTGCGCGCACATGCTTTATTGATATCTCTGGGTTTTAATTTGCATTTCTCTGATTATTAGAGAAGTTGAGTATCTCTTCATATGTATATTGGCAGTTGGTATTTCTTTTTTCTATTAAGTACCAAATGCTATTTCTATCAAAATATGCCCAGTTTCTCAATGATTTCTCCTTCTAGGTTTGACTGAAATATTCCAGAGGGTACCCAAATTTTACCTAGGAAATAGGAGTACATGTGCAGGTCAAATGTATTTTCAAAATGGAAAATGTATTTCTTTTTGTGGATCTTTTTCTTGACTATTAAAGTAAATCATGATAAAGATAAGGAAAAAAGATCCAGGTGTGCAAAAAAACCAAACTATTTTTAAAAAACTGTTAAGAACACTTTTAAGAAAAATGTTAAAATCACTTATAATAACAACCCAGAGGTACCCACTATCAACATTTGGCTACATACATATACTTTATATTATTTTGTAGCATACCATTTTATAAAAGTGATAAAAGATGATAGTACATGTTGTTTTGAAACCTGAAGTATATTAAAATTTAATTTATTTTGTTTTTAATGTGAAAATAATGCACACTCATGGTAAATCACACAAATACCTAGAAAAGTGTGATGTGGAACTCAGAAGTTTCTGTTCATTCCAACCCTTGCACAAGATAATTTTTTGGTTTGTTGAATTATTTCCTCAAAAATTGCCTTGTTATTTTGGTACTCAGACCTATGGAGAAAGCCTACTTAAGCAATAGTGAAGTGGAAATTCCCTCAGAATATGCACTGGTAATAATTAATCACGAATTTTGCTTTTCCTGAAGTATCATGGATAAAACAGAGCCTTTGGGTTTGAAGACGTGATTGGAGTTCCATTTTTGCCATTTATTAATAGTCCAACATTAAAAATGACTTCACACCTCCTTAGATGTACACTGGGATTAGTAATACATCCCTCTCCAAGAGACTCTGAGGATTAAGTGACATTATTGCCTGACACATGGCAAAGTGCCCAATAAATATGTTTGAATTTGAATTATCCAAACTACTCCCTATAACTATATTTATCTTATAACTAGATTTATACAGGAAATAATGTTATTTTCACATCATTTATTTATAACCAAGAGTTTTTGGCTTATAACATAGATGGAAACAAGACTTTTTTTAAAATGTTGTGACATAAAACATAAGAGCTTCACTAGGTCATAACATTTATTACTTTCAAGCAAAGGGAGTCTCAGTTGTTTGGAAATCATTATGTCCTAAAAATTGAGAGGCATAAATATGAGCATGCACATAAAACCTATTGGTAGCATCTTTTTTTGTAAAGCGACATTAGAATAGCATATTTATTTAATCATGGTATCTCAGTATTCCTGTGAAGAATCTGTTGTGGACAGGATAGTCTTTAAATAGAAGGTTTAGCCAGAATTATGTCAAAAATTAATACAATCCATATTTGTGGCATTTTTCAAAACTACCCCTTTAGGAATTTCTATTCCAGTCCAAATAAAAAGGGAATTAGCTTTTAAAACTATTTTTCCACTACTTACTTTCCTATCCTTTCAGCTTTTTTTTAGTAATTGTTTAACTGAGGTAATGTCTCTTTCCCTCTCTCTCTCTCTATATTTATGTATATATGTATTTATATATATATGTATATATTTTAAGTAGTAAAGAGTTTTATGGCTTACTTATTTTGAATTCTTTGAATCTGGCTATTTAATCTATTCTTAGTTATATAGAGATTTTCTGAAAATAATTTTGAGCTAGTGTTTCATATTGTGAAGATGATTCTATTTATAATCTGAGCTAATAGAGGCTACATTTTTGTGAAGTCTACATCTCAGAGCCCTATTAAATCTGGGAAGTACCAGAAATGGTTCTCAGTTTTTCAGTGTGAAAATATCAAAGCTTCTCCAAGATTCACAACTAAACTCTATATATTTATTTGGGAGAGTTGAAAGTTGGAGTAATGTGTATTTAAATTCAAGAGACCAATTTGAAAGTTTACACCTATAGTCAATTAATCCAAGTTAATAGTAACTGTCTGCTAATGAAACTATGCTGATACAGAACTTGGCCTCTCTGGTATAGAAAGTTCGGGGCTTTCCATGCCAGAGAGTCAATTTTTTGCTTTGCTTAAGAAACATACCCTAGTTACTCAACTTTAATTTAAGCTTAAATGTGGTAGCTCTCAATTACATATAGCATTGTTGTTCTCAATGAGCTGTTTCACTTTTCTTCTATGTTATTCTACTTAAATCTTCACAAAATTGCTGAAAGATACATCTCCTTACTAGCACTCAAATTGGGAAGAATTGAAGGGGTGGGGAACATGACACAATCTAGCATGACAAGATGACAGAGACTGTGTATTCTCTACCCATTAAAACCCCCTACAAGGCCACACAGGCTCTAGAGTACAATGAAGGTTCATTGTTATGGCAGCCTAAAGGAGCTTTTGGTCTTTCTCAAGTCCACATTGTGTCCTCTCACATTTGTATTGATGTCTAGAGATCATCATCAAAATGACCTTGGAAATGTGCAGAGGAAAAGAAATGATCAGCCCAGCCCACAGGTTTTCCTGCAGTCTGTTGCTCCTTACTGAAGAATCATAACATTTTAAAGTGGGAGGCTTATCAAGTCTTTAGCAATTCAATTACCATTATATGTGTAGGACCTTGAATATTCTAAGATCTGGCTTAATAACCCAAACTTTAGCCAGGATTGAAAGATGTAGTAAAACGATAAACATTCTTCCCAGACCATAATAATCATTATTAATGATTTGAGGATGAAAACAAAGACATTAATTTAAAAACCCACAAAATTTTCAAATGTCACTGGCCATGGCATGAACAAAAAAAGAAAAGAAAGAAATGAATGCCAACTGAGAAGGCAAAAATGTGACTTTGATATTGTAGAATATTATTGTAAATAAAGCCTTATTTTAGAGAGCAGTGCAATACATCAGTGAGCCTGTGGATGAATTATGATGTGATCCTATGGGAAAAAGAAAAATCAAGGAACAGAGTGGACAATTTATTTTGAATAGAGTAGGAATGGTATTAACAGCTCAATTAAGTGCCAGCAGTTTAGAATTAGCTAAGAGTCATTGTCTTCCTGGGACAAATAAATTCTAGCTGTTCTAAATAACTTGCTTTATGTTTCACATAAATGTGAACAAAAATGTGCTTACATCTTTCCTGCTGACAACAGAGCAAGCCAAAAAAGGCTTAATTTGCTGAGTGGAAATGAAGATTGATCCATCTTTGTTTTCTAGAACACTGTCAGGGCACAAATTCTTTTATTTCTATATTTAGGCTAACATAGATAAATTTTCACTGGAGACATCTGGACCAACTCTTCCAAATCTTCCCCATTCCTTGCTGTCCTACTTTCTCCCTCTGTCCCAAGCACACATTCACTGGCTGTGTCTTAGGAGGCCACTGTCACTCTGTAGGTGAGTCGTGCTCGCTCATCAGTTGCTCTGCACTGGATTCAGGGCTCTGACAGGAACAGCTATTTGATAAAGTGACAGCGGTCCACTTTTCCTCGAACAGAGTGTCTCTGCATTTTTGTTTTATCACACAGTCTCACCTTCTCCACCTCACCTTCTGAAGAAGACTTATTTTCTTTTACCTCTGCAGTTACTCTTTCAGATCCACCTTCTCTTACCTTTTTCTGTCATCTGCTTCCAGAGCTAGACAGCTTTCACTGTCCCTTTCTGTGCTCTCATTCTTTGATTCCAAATCTGCCTGAGCTTTAAATGTAATTCCAAGGTCATCCCCCATGGAGTGTGGAAGCTCCTAGTTTCGCACTTGCCAGATCAGGCTAATCCCCTCATCATTTCATCTCCACTCAGAGCCCTAGGGGAGGCACGCTGTTATGTGTGCTCCCCACCCCAATGTGAACTCTGAAAAGAGGGTTGAAACAGAAAATTTTAAAAGTTCTCACTAAGAGAAAATGAAGTAGCCTCCACACCTTATTTCCATAGTGCTTTATCTATTTCTCCCCAAATCATTGTCTCCCCCAACACCCAAGGGAACAGTGGGGGCTCCTGCTGTTTGACTCTCTACCACTCATCTTTCTCCTCTGTTGTCCCTAAGTGCCACATCACAAGTGGAGACGGAGAAATTACACATTAAAAACTCCCATGTAGAGTCAAAAGGCCCTGAAGATCTTGATAACTATATCTTTCTAATTCTAGTTGTTCATTGCTAAAATAGAAAGCTGAGAGCAGAATAAAATTGTATTCCCAGAGGAATCTAAATGGTAGCACTTCATAGCAAACAAAAAATTACGTTCACTGATTTACAAACCCTATGGCTATATCATGAAATACTGGGTTGCCACTCTGGATCTGGGAGCAAAACAGGAATATATAGATTATTCCAGAAAGAACACCTCAGAACTCCATACAAGTTTAGGCTGTAATGTCATCCTGTTCTCAAATGAGCCAGATACATGAAAGGAAATCTTCAGAGAGCATTTAAAGAGTTGCCAAAGAAATACAGAAATTCAGTAAATAGGAAAAGTGTGAAAAGTGTTCACATTTATTTTTAATGAGGAGTCCAGCCTATTAATTCTCATGACATGATTATAAACAACAAGAGGGTCTACATCCTTGCTTTATGAAGACTTTATGAAAAACACTCTCCTCCAAAATATTGAGAACTCACATTGCTGGGAAGGCTAGTGTTCTGACAAAAATCTCTGATCAATTCTCTTGCCCTACATTTTTCATCTATTAGCATGCTGGACAGACTGGCTCAAATGGAAACTTAATTAAAAGAAAAAAATTATTACTTTTTCTGCAAATAGGTAAATGATGATTTTTATGGACTTCCTCATTAATGCAAGTGTATAATATACTAAAATCATCTCATCACAGAATTCTACTTCCTGGAGCTCACAGTCTCACCCCCTTCAGGCTCCTGCAGGTGTCTCCATCAGTAATCCGGGTAGCAGGCCGGCCATTTATCCTAGCATAATGCTCATCCTCCATCAGCCAGTACAAAGGGGAGATGTGTTGGCAACATAGTTGTCAGCTATGGACTGGTTAGGATAATAGAAGTGAATATTTATTGAGCACTCTGGAAATCAGTTTATATTCGTGTCTCCTTGAATCTAAAAGGTACAAACTATCATTCTCTCCCTATACAGCCATCTACAGACTCCATATCTTCCCCTCCTTCCCTGAAAATTTTAGTTCTTGTCTCACTGTTACACTTCCTAACATCATCCTTTCGTAATTCTTGGTTATATCAATGTCCACGTAGATAAGCCTTCCAGTGGTAGTTTTGTGACTGCCTTCTCTAAGAGCATTATTGTTACTTTCCTCCTGTGTCAATATCATACAATTTTTCATAACCAATAATTACAACTCTTCTGTGATTTCAATCTCAACCACCCCATTTCTCTAACTTCCTCCTATCTTTCTAGCCCCTTCTGTCTGATTATCTGATTCTTATAATTCTCCAACCCTACTAGGAACTACCATGCAGGGATCCCACCACCCTTCCACTAATGTCTTTTTTCTTTCTGACATAAACTAGATTCCATGGCTTATCATTGTAATCACTTCCTTAAATTGACCCTCAATGCCCTTTGCCCATCTCTCTTGCTTCATAGTACGTTCCTGGCATGAACTCAGTCTAGGTTCAATCTAATGCTGCCTGTTTCAGACCTGTTTCCTGCTGAACAGGACTGGAGAAAAATGTACAACTATGCTGATTTATTTCTATTTAAATTCAAAACCACTAATTTCAACTGAACCTTGGTAGTAGCCACTAATCCTATCTTATTTTCTAGGTCAAGTAAGTCCCTTCCTATTCAGAAGACATTCTTTCATTTCTTATTAAAAAAAAACCCCAACACCTCCCTCTGCCATCTTTATGATCAGTTTATCATCTTGCTTCCTATTTCACTGAGAAAATAGAAGCAGAAGAGAAATTTCATAGGTTCTCCTCCAAATCTCTACCTTCTGTTTGTCACTATGGATGAACTGTTTATGTTTCTATCCAAGGCCAGACACTCAACTTATATACTTGATCTCTTTCCTTGTTGCCTACATAAAAATACTGCTCAGGTAAGATAACTCTTTTCTCCTGTATCATCACTATTTCCCTCTCCTATATCATTTCTATCAGCATGTAAGTATGCTTTTATTTTCCCTTTAAAAGTGAAGTCTCTTTTCTGCCACTTCACCTTCCATCTGTGCCTCATTTTTCTCTACCCACTTAGTGAGACTCCTTGAAAGAGGTATTTACACTTTCTTGTCAGGTGTTGCCCTACCACTTCATCAAAACTGCTCATCAAGGTCACAGTGTCCTTCGTGTTTCTAAATATAATTGTAAATTCTCAGTCTTCCACTTACCTGACCCATCAGTAGCTTTGGAGAGAGTTGATCACTTCCTCCTGTGTGAGATAGATAGATAGATAGATAGATAGAATAGATAGATAGATAGATAGATAGATAGATTTAACTTTCTTTACTTTGCTACCAAGAAAGCACACTTCTGGTTTTCCTCTTGCCATGTTTGCTGGTTCTTCTCAGTTTCCTTTGCTGGTTATTTCTCATTTCCCCAGTCACTAAACATTGGGGTAAACAGGACACAGTCCACAGACTGCCTTTCTTCTCTATCCACAATCTAGAGGCTTCACATTTTATTTATTCACTGGAAAAGGTTTATCTTTAGCTTAAAGTCCTTCCATAAACTTTAACTCATACATATAGGTATATAGGTAGAACTACCTGTTTGACATCTCCACTTAAATATGTAATAGACATCTCAAAGTTTGACCTAACCTAAATTCCTATTCTTACTCATCCTTTGGAAAGCTTTTGCAGTCTTTCCCAGCATGAAGCACTAACACCTTTCTTGTAATTGCACAGGTGAGACTCCTTGGAGTCAAGGTTGTCTCCTGTCTTTTCCCTCACCCAACATCTAAGAAGTCTTTGATGCTACTTGAAAATATATTCAGAATAAACCATGTCTTACCACCTTCACCTGATTCAAGCTTCCATCATTTTTCATCTGTATTATTGTAACAGCCTCCTAACTAGCCCCTCTTTCTACCCTTACTCTCCTACAGTGTCTTTTCAACACAGCAGCCAGAGTCATCTGTAACATTCAGATCATTCACTTTTCTGCTCCAGACCTTCCAGTGAATCTCAGAGTCCTTACAGTGAGAGCACTGTCTGCTGCTTCTCTCCCGCCCTGACCACTTCACCCATGTGCCTGACCTAGTCTCCTCCTCACTCCCTCCCTTGCTCACGCATCTCCAACATTCTCGCCTCCTTGTGATTTCTGAGACAAGCCAGATCCTTTGTATTTGCTATTTCTTTTTTTCTGGAATTCTCTTCACTGCAGATATCCTCATGGCTCACTTCCTCCCCTTCCTCAGGTCTTTGCTCAAATACCACTTCTCGGTGAGGCTTTCCCTAATCACTCTATCTGAAATTTGACAACTGCCTCCTCCATCCCAACACTTCATCCCTATCCACTGTGCACTTACCACTGAATGATATGCTGCATATTTTATTTAGTTATTTTCTTGTTACCTATTTATTCTTTTTCCCCTTCTTCTCCTACATCCACTAGAATGAAAGTTCCTTGAAAGCAAGACATTTTTGTGCCTAGAAAAATGCCTGAAACATAGTCTATGTCTTATAAGTATTTTTTCATGAATGAATTGACTTTCCATTTTAAATATGAGGCTTAGAAAGCATAAACCCAAACCCATAGAGCAAGTGAGCTGTGCTGCTGGGAATGGAACCCAGGCACGCTGAATCCCATGCCTTGTCCACACTCCGCATGGCTTACCAAGTACTCTTCACCTACACCTGTTCACCAGATAGTGGAGTAAGAGCTAGAGTGGCAGTGACCAACCATACCTTGCTTACTAATTCATGGCGAAGCTGGGACAGTTACAGAAGAGAGAATTTGGACTTTCAACACAATTGGAAAATAAAAAGGAAACAATGAGGAAAGGCTCTTAGAACAGTTTTATGCATTTAGAGGCTGAATTTTATTATATGAGTAGGAATAGCCAGAGAAAAAAGAGGAGATATTTTAGGTGATAGGAATAGCAATGTGAAAAGACGTGGAGGTATACATAGTTGCATTTTATGTTCAGTGCCCTATTAGTAGGAGGTGGGAAAGCATACAGGGCTTGATAGAAGGTAAGACTGAGGCAGAAAGCAGAGTCCATATGGTGGAAGGTCTTGGGACCATGCTAAGTATCCTGATAGTAAGTCACTCAGGAATTTAGCGGCAGAGAGGAGAGTCCTTTGATTACGTTTGTTTTGAGATTGCCCACCCGGTGGCAGATGTGAAGAGGGAGACTAGGGACTAGACCAGCATGATGGTCTAGCTCAGTGAAAAGGCTGGGGAAAGACAGCAGTGGTAGGGATGCCTCTAGGAGTAAAACTAAGGAAGATTTGGTGAAGAAGTCAGTGCCTAATTAAACAGAATTAGCAGTGAAGGCAGGAAAGCATTGAGAATGATTCTGAGTTTCTTGGCTTCAGCAACAGGGGTGGTGTTGCTGGACTAAGATATGAAACAAAAGAGAAGCGTGTCAGATGAGAATGACTACAGGTTCATTGTCTGACATGGTGACTTTGAGATACCTCAGGGAAATCCAAGTGGTAAAATGACTCTGAAGTCTAAAGAGAGGTCAAGACTCGAGATGGAGACATAGAGGCGGTCTGCATAAAAGGGAAAGTCATATCCTGGGAATGAATCAGACTGCCAAGGACAGGAGAACAGAGAACAGGAAGCAGTGGGTGGAAAACGCTGGGGAATACCTGGTGGTCATGGTTGCCGGAAAGATGGCTGGATGAAGAGGAGCCTGCCATGGCAACCAAGAGTCACAAGTTGGGAAAGTGTAAGATGGCTGGGGGAATATAATACAAGTGACAGAAATAGAACACTTTTAAAAAGGTTGAAAAAATAAAGGGAAAGTTTCTTCTGGAAAAGTCAATTTTAAAGGAATGGTGGAAGCAGATGCCTTATTGAAGAATAGATGGGAGATGAAAATTAGAGTAATTTACGAAGATACTGGGTATGAAGAGAGAAGTGGAGCAGTACCAAGATGGCAGTGTACAAAAGCTTTGGCTTTTTTTTTCAAATGAGATGAGGAGGTGTGTGCTGGGCTGGTATTTATCCTATACTCAACAAAATTATTCACTAGTTGCTTATGGCTCCTACTAGATCTGATTGGCGAATTTATCTATTCTGATTGGTCAGAATCCAGAATCACAGTCAGCACACAGAGTTATTGCTAAATATTTTCAATATTCTCCTTAGTGTGATTTTGGCTAAGGGGAAGAAAGTAGAAAAGGAGTGGTTGAAGTTATGGAAGAGCAGCAAAGGTTAGCAAACTAAATCTGAAAGCCAAATTTGATCCACTACTTCTTTTCATATGACCCTCAAAGAATGGTTTTATATTTTTTAATGATTGAAAAAATGAAAATTAGCAGAACACTTCATGACCCATAACCATTTTATGAATTCAAATTTCAGTTTCCATGTGTAAAGTTGTATTGGAACATAGACACATCGATTTGTTTACATCCTGTCTACAGTTGCTTTTGCATTGCAGCCACAGAGTTGAGTGGTTGTGACAGCAACCATATGTCTCACAAAAGCCTAAAATATTTACTGTCTGGTCTATTACAGAAAAAAACTTGTTGACCACTAATTTATAGTACAATTTGTGCAAAGAGAGAGGGAGAAGATGGGATAGGGGCATATGCAGAGGTATTGGCCTTGAACAGGAAAAAGGCTACTTCATCCTAGGAGACGAAGAAAGGCTGATGCGATTGTGCCAATGTAAACAGTTTTCTAGGTGCTGTTGGAGGAGAGGGGAGCTCCGCCCCACCGCACACACCCCACACTCTAAGTGAAATGTGTTAGCTGCCTTCGATCATGACATTCTAGAGGACAAAAACGGTGTCGTATTCATCTCTGTCTCCCCCACAGCTTTTCAGCACAGCGCCTTTCTTTCAGTCAGTCTCACTAAATATTTAATTGAATCCCAGGTGAAACTCTATTATAAGCACATTCCTAGAAACCTCTGCCCTTAGGGCCTTGCATTTAATTCTCTTACTATCTGAGCCCGCATTTATTAAAGTTTGATGTTATGTTTAGAGGTGTAAGGAAAATGGAAGCTGGCTTCTTATTCAGTCAATTTCCAGTTTGCTAAATGGAGTCAGTATAGTCAGAGAGAGTTAATATGCTTATTAAAATTGGCCTGTTGTTCCCCTTTTTCAGCCTGAATAGCTCTGTAAATCACTAAGGGGTTTTAAGAATAAATACTATACAAATATAAGGTATTAATACAGGTATTTTTAAGCTACTAACAATGTAAAAAGAAAATAGGAAACAAAGAAGAGTTGAAAAGTTAAGGAGGAAAAATTATTACAGAGTAGGATATATAGCAGCCCTTAGTTATTTTATTTAGCCAGCATCGTGAGTTTTAAGAGTTTGAATTTTAACACCCTTGGGTATATACTACTTCTTCACTGCCATTGTCACAGTTTCTACTGTCTTATACCTGCTCATACAAATACATTGCCAGCCTGGACCTAAAAAATATTTAAATTTGTAATTGCTAATGAACAGTTATCTGAAAGCATAAGAACAGTACCAGTTTGAGGTTTATTTTTGTCATGACTTAAATATCCATGCATACACATAAATACAAGATTATTTATTTGAATATACATAAGTTAACCCCAATCACCCAAATCATCAGATCTCTCTTGTTTACTTAAAAAGTAGCAGCTTGACAGTGGTAATCATATTGCAATACATAACTATATCAAACTAACACATTGTATACCTTAAACCTACACAATGTTATATGCCAATTATAACTTAATAAATAAATAAATAAGCACCAACATTTAAAAAAAAATAACAGCATGTATGTGAAAGTGTCAGTGATATTACCTATTAATCTATTGTAATGTGACAATTAATTTTGCAAGCTCAGTTATCTAATGTTCTTTAGCCCCCCAATAAATCTTTGCATCTCCAAAGGGGGCATATATATATATATATATATATATGTGATGACCTACAATGATATTCATCTTGGCATGATCATCCTTATCATTAATATTGCTGAAAAGAATACTCTGAAGTGACGATAGCATAATAAAGCCCAACCACAGAGAATGTATCTACATATACAACATAATAGCAACTAGGCACATTTTCATATGCCCATGCTGTAGCCTCTCATCTAGAAACTTGTCGAACTCATCTAAAGTACCGCACAAACTTACAATAAAGTGATGTGTCAGGAGCTGTTGAGAGAGAAGGAGAGAAACATGTGCAAAGGGAAAAAAAGCAAAATATTTTGCCTGTTAATCAGTTCACATGGGATATAGGGATTGAAATACAGGAGTTTTTGTTTCTTCTTTCTGATTGCATTACTTTCAACAAATAAAAAGTTTAGGATCCTTGCCACTTTCTTCAGTAAATCACTCTGGTACCAGAAAGCAAAACAAAACAAAACAGTGCTTGGTCTGTGAAGGTGAGCGAAACAGCAATAAAAGCAGTCTATCGACTGTTGATCTCTACTGACAGAGGTGCAGCTTTAAGATCACTTGTTCTAAATGGTATCAAACACCTCATAGGTAAAGGCTAGGAGAAATAGGATATGGTTGTCAGGTGAACAGGCTTTTTATTAAGTATCTTATTTTTGGCTTTCTGACTAAATAGCGTTCAAACGCATTAGACCAAGATGAATGCTGGGAAGCTAACATTTTAAAAAATGAACAGAACATAATTTATTAGCAGACTATTCTTTAGAAAGAGTTCCAGTTATTCACAAGTAAAGAAAAAGGATGCACAATAGAACTAATAGTTGTACTAATGAGCAAAATCAGGTTCTACTGACACCATTTAGTTTTGACACATTGGAATTTAAGGGACTGTAACTAAATTAAGATGTCTATGAGAACAAATAGGGAAAATATTAAGGTTGCATTTTAAGCCATCTTCCTAGTCTCCTATTTGTCCCATATTAGGGAATTACTCTGCACGTAATACTTCTTCAAAACTAACATCATTTTTGAAGATGACCCATGGAACTGGTCTTTGTAGTAAGAGAAATGGGTAGTTTGGGCCCATGGTTAGCACTCACCTCAGCCATACTTTTCATAACACCTGTGAACAATCCTTTTCTCTCCATCTCTCTTCCTGTGTCCTCGTCTATTGTGTTACTCTATAGCCAACCCAAGCCGTATGCTATCTCTTCTCTCTACCTTCAAGCCATGTAGTTCTAAGTGGTTCCACCCATGCCCCACGCCTTCCCATCTCCTGTGACAGTGTCCACCAAACCACCAGAAGTCAGGCTGCCATGCTGAGCTCGAGCTATTCAAATCGTTCTGTTTTTGACAGGAAGGCAGGCAACACAGTGATCAGGTGCTAAAGTACTGTCAAAAAGCAAAGCTCAGAATATCTATGTATAGTTTGGTTAACTATTCAATCAGATATGAAATGCAGGTCTGTATGGTGAATCAGACTTTTTCTCGCTATGTACTTGGCTTGCAGATCTGCATTGTTAGTGATTTGTCTTTAATCTCTAAACTGTTTGGTTCACTGGTGTTTATGATGTGATTTGGCTCACTGAAGCTTAAACCTTTCAGAGGCAAAAAATGCTATTATTTTCATCTTTAGATATGGCTGTCTACTTTCATACAGTGTATTTAGGATCAGGAAACATCCCTTTAAACACTACCCTTTTATCTAACATATAAAAGCAAAGGCTTTAAATCCTTATATTAGTTACTAAGGACTACCACTTGTCAAATACATTTCTGTAGAAGAAATGGCTGTAAAAGGCCAGAGTGCCTGAGTGAAAAGAGCATTAGTCTAAGCTAAGAAAGTGGCCACTTGAAATATTTATGCCTTACTTTTCCCACCAGTAAAATGGGATAAAGTTACAAGTGGTCCTTCTTCCTTGCATGGCTACTTAAGGATGAAAGAAATGTTTAAAACATCTCAGGAGAAAATTCAAGTCCATCAAAAAGTTGAATAAATTCAAGTTACACAGCACAACCTCCCTAAAAGGCCATATGAAATTGGACTTATAAAGGGAGAATGATGGAAATATTTTTCTTCTCCAAGAATGATTTCTTTCTTTTCCAATTCAGTAATGATTCTTCTGTTTATTCTGTGTTCTTGATATTCTATGAAAAGTCATTTCAATTTTGGCAACCTACACACTGAATCCAAAAATGGATTGTTCATTTGGGTTTATTCTCTCTGTAAATATTATAAAACTACATTTATTCTCTCTTGTATGAATTTAATGCCAATGTTTATAAAATTGTTGCAATAGAGGCCATGTTATTATCTCTTTTGTTATATGAAATTCTCCACAGCTGAACTGAAATCTTAATATTTTCCACAGCACAGTATGTCCCTTGCCTCAAGAGGAAAGAATAGACAGTTGTGATAGACAAAAACTGAGGAAGAAATTTCTACTTTGTAAACCCCTTTTCTTTCTGGTCCATCTGCTGTAGGTTTGATGGGGGAGGGGATTCTCATTATCAGTCAATGTCTCAGTAAGTATTTCTTATGTTAATGACCATTAAAGTGTAGTGAACTTAATGCTGAGTGAATATAAATACAAAGCTCTCCTATATGTAATATTAGCATGTAGACATTTTAGTCTAGCTAATATACTTTTATTTAACACATGCCATGCATTGACAGAAAGCTTCTGTTGACAGAAATAGTATTCTTAAAGTGGCTTACATGTTGGCAGATGTGTTGATCCAAAATGTGAAATGTTTGTGAAGGCCCATTAGCAAAGCCCGAATACCCCTTGACATGCAAGTGTCTGCACTCTAACAGAAATCTACCTCTGCCTCCAAAGAGACCATGATAGACAAGTAAGTGTGTGCAAAATCAGAGGTGCTGCTCTTGGACATGGGAACAGTTGAAGCACATCTTTTCTGTATTTGGAAGAAAAGGAGGGAAGGGAGAATTATTGTTGGCAAAGGGGTTAGTAAGGGTGATTGGTACTTAAGGAAAAGGCCCAAGAAGTTTTATCAGTTGGAGAAATTTTTAACAAGGCTGAAAATGTGTTATCAGCTGTGGAACAGCTACTAGAGGAGAGAAATTGCAAGATATCCTGTCTGATCCAATTCTCATAACCCTGTTGTGAGGGGTGGGAGGAGGAAGTGTTTGCAGTATTTCCAACTTTTCATCTGTTTTTTATTGAGACAAGCTAAAAAACAGAAACTGGAAGCTGGTGTCAAACAATAATTCTGTCCTCTGAATTACAACCTGCATGTTAGGACCAGCATTATCAAACATTCTAAAGACAGCTATCTAAAAGCTTGTGTACACTTTATGTCTATAATCTAAAAACACTTTTGCAAGAACTCTTTCAGCAGCATTGAGCATCTCCAGTGTGAAAGGCTTGTGGTCGGCACTAAAGATATAAATATGAATAACGCAGAACCTTTATCTTTGAGATCCCAGTTTATTGGTATCCTTCTAGAAATGCAAACACATTAATACAATATGATGTTACAAAATGGATAGTGAAGTAATAAAGACACATGAAAGAGAGAGAAAGGAATAGTCTTCTCTCCCTGTGCAAAGGATATGGAGATGGGCTTTAAGAGAGGACAATTTTGAGCTGAGTCTTGAAGAAGGAGCAGAGTTGACCTGATGGGGAAGAAGAGAGTATAAGAAACTAGAGGACCATCTCACAGTTAATACTATGCTGTCACTTGGATGGACCTAGAGATTATCGTTCTAAATTAATTAAGTCAGAGAAAGACAAATACTGTATATCACTTCTATGTAGAATCTAAAAAAATGACACAAATGAACTTAATTACAAAACAGAAACAGACTCACAGACGTAGAAAACAAACTATGGTAACCAAAGGGGAAAGGAGGGGGAAGGATAAATTAAGAGTTTGGGATTTGCAGATACTAACTATATATAAAATAGATAAACAAAGTCCTACTGTATGGCATAGGGAAATACAGTCAGTATCTTGTAATAGCCTATAATGAAAAAGAATATGAAAAGGAATATACATATGCATAACTGAATCACTATGCTGTACACCGCAAATTAACACAATATTGTAAAGCGACTGTACTATAATTAAGTGCTGTGGACTGAGAATGGGCTTCTGTTTCAGACTCTCCTGTTGATAGCCAAGATTTATGGTTCATTACAGATTAAAAGTTGCCTCTCAAATTGTTGCCTGGGAAACACTGTCCAGCTATGTTATGATTGGTTCTTTTCCAGTATACAATTAATAACTATAACAAAACCTACCAATAATATATTTAGATTCGGAAGTTTCAGCATCATGTCTCTCTGGGGTAGTAAGAAAGCAAGAGTTCAACTGCTGGACTTCTGCTTTGCAGGCACCCTCCCAGCATAAAAACAATGCAGTGTGAAGACATTAATATTTTCCCAATGAGATGCTTTCACCCCAGGCTTTCCAATTTTTCTGCTGTTAAATTTCAACTGGAGCTACATAATGCCCAACTACAATTTTTTTTTTTTGATTCTCAAGATCTTCCTTCAATTTAAACATGTATCTCTTCCCTCTAGTGCCCATACCATTTTTTGTGAAAATACAGTCTCTCCTCCAGGCAAGTGAAAGAATTTATCCTAACGTAGGGCTTAGCAGCTGGGTCAGAAGGAGGGTTATTCACCGAGACCTTACTGTGCCACCTCCAATCACCCCTTCTGGTCCATTGTCACCTACAGAAGGCGTGGGAGTAGATATGTGAACCTCCTTGCAGTACCTCAAAGGCGAATTTACAAAAACAGCCCAGTGTGTGGTTGCTTGTTGAAAACGTTGAAAAGAAATCTGTTCATCAATCAAAAGAAATCATGTCTTTAAAAAACCTAGTAGACAGGATGGCATCAAGTGTCAAATCCAGCCTAAGGATAAAGTGTGGAAGCAGAGTTTGATTTCCCTGATATCTAAAGGCTTAAACTTACAGCAGCTGAAATTGTTTGAACAATATTCTTATTTTTAAATACCATTTCTTACTATTAAGTTTTATCATAATTGATCTTAATATAAAAATCCTAATATTTTAAATTTATATTGTATCAGTAACAGGAAGCAAAACAGCTGTAAAATATTAAAAAAGCCAAAGTCAAAAATGAAAATCACTTGCTATCTAAGGCCCAAGAGATAACTATTTTTTATGATTTTGATTCTACTTTTCCAATTATCTTATGCTTATATATATTTAAAATATTGAGCTCATAGTGTGTATATTGCTTTAAACTCACACATAATCCCTTAGTTCCTTTAATTCCTCTCTAGTCTTCTTCTATACATATTAGTTTTAATTATGTTTGTTTATATTTCTGGTAAATTTTTTTCATTAATTATTATTTTGACATTTTTATTATTTTTATATAGTCATAATGATTCTGATTTTAATGGCTGATTTTCTGCTACATTGATGAATATATATTAAGTATATTTAGGTAATTTAAAGTTTTACTTATTATAAGTGTGGTTTCTTGAAATATCTTTTTGGGGGTAGATAAATTCAGTTTATTTTAATGAAGGTACTAGGGATTGAACCCACAACCTTGTGCATGCTAAGCATGCATTCTACCACTGGACTATACCCTCCCTCCAAAATATCTTTGTATTTAAAACCTTTATTTTTCCTGTAGTCCATTAAACCATAAATTTATTTCTGCCACCTGGTTCCACAGTGGCCATAGAATATAGTAAATTAGAGAAATGGGGAAATGGAATAATGTAGCCATAGGCTTCCTAGGTCAAAGAAATATTGTATAAATACCACATAATAAGCATATGTAGACAACATTAAAAGCACCTCACAGTGAGTGGCTGGGAAACAGTAGCAATGTAATGTTCAATGTTGTCTCAGCCATCATAGTGGCATGTTCCATAGATAACTATCAGTAATTAAAGGCAAAGTTCCAAATCTTGCCATGACTTTGAGAGAGTAGCAATAGCTGTGGTATCCATGGTTGTAAGCTAAAGTTATCAGAAGTCATAATATTCAGATAAAATATATTTACCGTTCTCTGTATTCTTAATCCCACATAAGAATTTCTTAGAATATATAGATAGTTTAATTGAGACTGTGATCAAAACTTGTTTTTACTGCTTATAAGGCTAATGGCTTTTCTTCAGTGGCATGTTGATGCTCTAAACTAAGACAGGTGTGAAAATGTTCTTTAGCCTGTGGGCCTGAATTAAGTAGCTCACCTTCTAATACGAAGGAACACATATGCATTATGATCCCATGTGTGTATAACAGTTCATAGTCATATACCAGTATCATAAGGGTGTATAATTTCCTTCCCTCCAGAGATGAAAATTAGAGGCAAACATGCTTGGATCATGGTTTCATGTAAAAGTGCTCTTTGATAAAAATAGACATGAATAATGAATACTAAATAGGAAGCTGACTGTATGAACAAGAAAGAAAACACATGCCTCATTTCAAAGAAGTCACTAGCATTAATAGCAAGCTACGGGATTAAGCTCATTAAAACATTTGCCTAAAGGAGAAATCTAATTTATTACTTGTATTTCTTCATGTCATATGATTAATATAAAGCATGGAGGTGGATTTTGTGATCTGGATCATGATTTTAATCTGCATAGAACAATTTTAATAGTTTTCTTTATGAGTACCACAATTAAGTTCAGCTGATGGTATTCCAGATTTGAAGTTTGATTGTGAAGTTGATTGTTCTTTCTTTACCTTTAATCAGGCTACTGAGAGGAATTCTATACTCTTAAAAATTAGCTGTGACAGAGGAAATTGTGTATCTGGGAAATAGGTTTTGTGTATGAGCGCCTCTCCCCAGGCATTGAGCACTCAGAGGTCAAGATGGAATCTTTGCATCCTTAGAACCTTGTACTTTTGCCTGGTCCATGGTAATTATTAAGTATTTACCACTGAATGGCTCTATGTCTAATCTTCCTCTTGTAATTCTAACCTTGTTTATTGGTGTCATCATCCATGCTGTCTTCCAAATTAAAAATCCTGGATTCAGGGTTCCTCTTCACTTCCAGCCTAAGTGTCTGTTGATTTACTTCCTTAATATCTTTCCTCACCATCCCCAGGGCTGCCACTGTCTTCATTCAGAGCTTTTTAACTTTTTTCTAGGGCCTTTCAACAGTCTGATTTGGTCTCCTTTCTTCCAGACCCTCTCTCCAATTCATTCTTCTGAGTTACTTAAATAAAACACAGTTGTAGTGAAGCCACTTAAATACAAACTGACTCCAAGATTAATTCCAAACATCCCAGAACTAAAAATGCACAATCCCACCAAGATCAAATAATTTTAGCATTTTCACAGTGAAATTTTTAGTTTCTTTCACACATACATTAGTCATGCCTCAGAATCTATCTATTCTAGCCCTTCTGCCCAGGATACTCTTCTTTCCCACAAAAGAATTCCTACGTCCCTTAAGATTTATCTCCCGTGTCTCTTCTTCTGTGAAGCCCATCATGACCACCTTAAATAATATGCTTCTGTAGAGCCACACTGCATTAAAACCATACTACCTGGGTTTGGTTACTGACTTTTGGTAAATCGCTTAACCAGTCTATGCCTTAGTTGTCTCATCAATGACATGGAGGCAGTACAAGTAGCTACCTCATAGGCTTGTTGCAGTGGTTATATGAGTCGATGAATACATGTGAAATAAAACACTTCAGTCTTAAGTGATTGATAACTATTAGCTACTTTTATATAGTATTGTTCACTCCTGTCTTTATGTTCTTATATATTCTTCAATTAGAGAAGGTATCCTGTTATGTTATATCCATCTCTTTGTATCTGTCCCTACCGCTAGATGGAAAGCCACTTAGCTTGCAGAGACTTTTCATCTCTTTAACCTGTCAGAGCACTGAGCCAGGTTCTGAGCATATAGTATTCAGTAGATGTAAAAATGACTAAAAGTACGAGTGAATGAATGAACTCAGGTAAAGAGTACGCGAAACTGTTTCTGTATGTCTCTGTTGCACAAATCAAAGTAGATTCAATCTATTAGCCAAGAATCTGTAGACTTGTGTTGATGAAATAAAATATAGGAAACTCTTTTTCTTGTGCCTTGAACCCAAAAGCAGTGTCAGAGCCCTTTTGTTTATGGTGTAACCTTCCCATTGACATGGAAAAGCCACTGATCCTATTAAATGATTATTTTTTTCCTTATTCTGCCTGCTCAGTTCATATTTGCTTTTGTATATGCTGCTTGATTCCATATATTTTTGTCCCAGGTTAGACATCTAATTCACGTAAGAAAAAATCATTGTAATCAACTTTGATGGTCACTAGGAAATAAAGATATCCTTTGTGTTCTCAGAGAGGAGGTTTGTTTCACTTATTCTTTTCTCTTGATAAATGCTGTTTTCTAATACCTTTGTGGTGATAGAGACTGAAGGAGGCGGGAACCTGGATACTTTCTTCTCTGGGTCATTTTGCATAAAACTTTCTTTACAGCCATGTTCAGATGATTTGTGTACATATTGTATATGCAGTGGCAGCAATTATAGAGCTATTCCTACCATTTAACCTGTATCATTCTGAGTGCCCGTTCACTGGCCGCTTAACATCTGCTGCTTTGGTAGTCTAGTAACCAGACAGAATGAGAACTCAAAAGAATTAAACTCCAGTAGGCTTGTTTACTATGACAGGTAATGGTGTGTGGTTTTGGGGGATGGGAAGGGGTATTTAAGTCTTGGTTTGCATTATCCAAAATTATCTATTTCTTTAATCTTTGCAGAACTAAGACATATTTGTCTTTTCCCAATTTAGGAATTAGATAGCAGAAAAATATAAATAGTCTCCTCTTTGTACTCTAAGGAAGGTCCTATTGTTTCATAATTTTTGCAGCCTCTCAAACACAACATTAACAATATTTGATATTAACAATTTCTCAATGTATTTGAAAGTGGACAAACTGAGGCCAATACAAATCAAAATACCCATGAAATTACTAAATCTGTCTAACAAAACTAGTTTAGTGATTTCTACTTGTCATATTTGCTTTTTCCACCACCCTCCTAAGATATATTTTCTTTTAATGCACTCATTAGATTCATCCATTTCACTGAATATGTAGATGAGACTGTCCTTTCATGTACTTTTAAGTTTATTTTGGTATCTGTGTCATACACATGTGAATATGTTCCAGTTATCAGTTGTTGAGTAACTACCACAACACTTAGCAGCTTAAAACAGCAACCATTTTATTATTCTTATAAATTCTGTAGGACAAGAATTTGAGAAAAGCTTAGCTCAGCAGTTCTTCTCCACATAGTGACAACTAGAATCACTTCATTGTATTCATTTGGTGGGTGGGTAGGTTTGGAGTGTCCAAAATGACTTTACATACATGTTAGGCATCAGGAATGGCTAGAGCCCTGGGCTTAGGTTGGGCTGTTTGCCCAGAGTGCCTATATGTGGCTCTACATGGCAGCCTTAGGGTAGTTAATCCTCTCTCATGGCAGCTCAGGGCTCCTGGAAGACTGAAGAGGCCCCAAGAGGCTCAAGTGGAAGCTGCAAAGTTTCTTAGGATCTAACTGTGGAATTTCTGAAACATTACTTCTGCAGTCTCTGTTGGTTAAGCAAATCATTAAGACTACCTTAGAATAAAGGCAAGGGAAAGGAGATTCAACCTCTTGATGAGAAGGGTAACATAGGAGTATGTAGCTATTATATGCATATTATATGTATGACATTTGATAAATGATTTTTAATTGCAGTAATGATTTTCAGGTTTTAGGAAATAATACTGAAAATAAAGAAATTGTATTGATTATACATAAAATGCATGTTAAGTCAATAAAATATTCAGACTTTACAAAAACATATCCCTACTTTACTACCTCTCCCATAACTTGCACAGCAATTTGTTTTTAGCTAGACTATAATCTTTTTGGGTACAGTATATATTTCATTTTTATATTTGTAGCACCTGTCTCAGAGCTTGGTACATGGTAAACTTTCAATAAATGTTTGTTGAATTGAATTGAATTAGTCCTGGATTTTGAGACTGACTTGGCCAACTTATTGACTTCTCTGAACATGTTTGTAAAGAAGGATGAAATGTAGCAAGAAAATCCAACCTTATCAAGGGTAAATCCAACAGGAAGTACTGGTATATATATGCCAGTTAATACGGTTCCAGGGAACACGAGTGATGGTGTCAGTATATCTTCTCCATCTTCCTTCGTGCAGTAGAATTTTCAAAGGATCAACTATTCAGTATGTCTATGCCCACATTATTGCATGAGCTGAATAGCAAACATTCTGAATTACTTATGACAAACTTCAGTTATTTTGTAGAAAGGCGGGTCAAACAAGATTATTCTGTGATGGTCTCTTTGTGATTAGAGAAAAGCCAAGCTATGGAGTCAATAGTAAGAGTCAAAATATCATTTTTCAATTCACAGCTTTTAGTATAACAAAATAAAACGTCCTTTTATCTTGGATGGATTTGCTTCTTTAAACTGTGATTGTATGTTTTTCAGTTAATTTCAAATTTAAAGAACTCTTGGCTGATGAAATTATTATATAAGCAGAGGCACTGTTGTTCATTGTGTAATGTGAGACTCAGAAACTCTGCTGCGATACTCTTGTCGTATTGCTGATAGAATTCCAGAATTTTGAACGGAAGGATGGGTATATTTTGTTATTTATTTTAATCCTGAGGCAATTTTATGAGATTTGTTTCAAATCACTTGCTAAATTCATTTCTTTTTTCTGCATATATTAGGGAAAAAATCACCTCTTTCTTCCAAAAGTCCTATCTGTTATTATAACTGTTTGTCTCTACTATTAGGATAATGCATTTAAAAATTATTTTAAATAATCATTAGAACTTTACATCATTTCTTCTCTCTTTACTAATATTAGATGATAATTCTTGGTTAAAGCCAACTTAGGAAATTGAAGTGTAAAAATATTGCTGTATATTTCCATGACATGCTTTCCGAAGATTTTTCTGTTCCTGTTTTGCAGACTTGCCAAGTGAGGCATAAGATGAGAGAGTAACTCACCAAGGTCATTTAAGACAATAGTAGACCTAGAAAGCTTATTACTGTTTCGTGATTGTCTTTCTAGGTCTTTCCAGTTGTCCACCTTTAACTACCTTTTTCAACATGAATGAATTTGATAGGCTTTTATATTTAATACATTAACTTGATAAACTATAGTCTTTCCATTGGAGACTCATTATTTTACTGATAATTTTTTAAAATTGCTATCTCTATATCCCTTGTATTTATTTATAGTTCTTTCTTTTTGTAAATTATTTCTTTACATGCATTCATACAAAATTCACATACATGGATTTTTATTTCTAATTTCACACCCTTTGCCCCTCCCTCTTCCAAGAATTTGGAAATAACTTAGTTTTTTGCTGATTCTTTCCTTCCATTTGGCAACCATTTTATTTCACTGTTTTTGAAGTGATGCAGTAAGAGAAAAATGGCTGCCTTTTGTTTATTTCCTTGTACATTAACAAGATGATATCATCAAAGATATTAGCTAGAATGTACATATCTTCAAGAACCCAGAGGTACACTATCAACCAGAAACACTCTGTTTTCCTTTTTCTTTTAATGCCCCAAGGTTTTGTAGCTTTAGCGTAGCTCTTGTGTGCAGGGGGAAAATGAACATGAGCGTTTTGGAACAAATGCATTAAAATGGTGGCATTTAAAACATCTGAATATTTTTTTCAATGTTAAGGAAAAAAACCGTGAAAAGCCATTTATTTAAGTCAAGAAACATTCTAAATCAGTGCTAACACTACAAAAGAAATAATATAAAGAACGATGTGAAATCGTATTTAGAGACTGGGTACTTAGCCACAAGTTCCTATTCTGGCTTTAAATTAGTTTTAAAAATTTCAATTGACACAAAAAATTTTTAAGTTATAATTATTTGCAAAAATAACTTTTCACTAATGGAATATAAATTTACTATTTTTAAGATTTATAGATTTACTATTTTTAAGATTACTATATTGTTTATGAACACTATTACAATGTACCATATATCTAACTGTACAAAAAATTTATTTTCTGATCTTCACTATGATGCTTCTGACTTTTTCTTCTGTGCTCTTTGTTGCATGTTGCATCTATTTGTCACAAGATTTCCATTGAGATCAATAAGCAATAAGCTTTCAATTACCAATTTCAATTTAGATTATTAAAGAGATAAGTTTATTTTTTTCATCAAATTCCAGTTATTAAATAGCTTTTTCATTTGGAAATCCACAGTCCATTTTCAAATTCTGAGAAGTGATTTTAGGTAATTATTTTCAAAAATATTTTAGAAAGACAACCTGACTATACATACGTGTATATGTGTATGTATTAATTCAGTATCTATGTAGCAGAAAATTCCTATAAATATTGAGTAATCAGTTCTGAAACTACTTGTTAACACTGAAATCAGATAAGGTAAACCATATGCTTTATTGAGGTAAGCTGTCTAAAATAAGTTACTGCAATTTTAAGAATTAATATGAACCACATGTCCTTTAGATCTTTAAATTGAAATCTTCATTGTTCTTTTAAGTCAGCTGTTCTAGGAATGTGTCATCTTTTGAGAAGATAAATTAATCATCTACCTCACTTATATACATCAATAAAAGAGACTCACCCTCTCATTTACTTTATCAAAAGTAATTAGAACATCTCTTTTTATGCATATATAGTATCTATTAGTGACTGAGATTTTCATTGAGGAGATTTTGAGGAAAACAGCCACTTATCCTTTTAGAATACAACCTCCTCCAAGAAAAAGAAACACCAGCAATCTAAAGGTTAAAACCTACTGTCAAATCATTCAGTTGAGCAAGGCTCTTTAATAACATTTGTGCAAAAGTACTTTCAGAAAGCAGAAGGTAGGAAACAGCTCTTTGCTAGTTCCCCTCCTTTAAATTATTATTCAGCCTCTTATTAAAATAAAACCTAGTGAACTTCTTTTGAATGCCTGCTCGAAGCTTTTTATAATAATAAAAAAAAATCTTGTGAAGGGATTTCCATAAGTTGTTCTGCATTAATGACTTGGAGCAGCTTCCTAATCTGTTATTCCTTCCTCCTAGCAGACCTCAGCTGATAAAAATATCCATAGACACAGTGAAGTCAGTGGCATGCCTGGCTTTCTCAGACAAAACTCCCATGTGATCACATATAGGCAGCCTCAGTGAGGCTGATGCCGTGCAGCAAGCAGTAGGTAATGAGTCTTTGTGCAGAGTGAAGCTCTTGTCGCTGAACAATAAAGCATACGGTACCAGCAATAAAACACAGGGCTGGCAAATTTCAGAAGATTCCGCTGAACCAGGAAGAACCGTGCCTTCGGTAATGCTGACACACATTATAAAATGATAATCAATTTCTTTTGGATTCTAATGAATAAAGAGTGCAAGGACTAAGACTCCAGCTATTTGAACAGGTCAGTGATTTTATAAATTACTCCAACACTTCCTTGTGTTTGATTGGATTTAAATTAAGATGGGCTGATGTGTGTTTTGCCTTAAATAAAAACTTTGCAAGATATTTACAGCGTGTAATATGAAGGATGCACTTGAATTGACCCAATTAGATTACATTGTTGATGTTGTCAGATGTGATAGAGAAACATTTACATGATTATAGTAAACTGAAGTTATTTATCCTATTTAAAAATTTATGGGTTAAAAAATCATTCAATAATTTTTAATATTCTATAATGCAGAAATAATATAAAGCAGAACACTACCAATAAATAGCTCACATAAAAAACTTAACATTTACTTTTCCAGTACTAAAAAATCCTGTATTGCAATAGTTTATGTATCTTATAAATTGGATGATATATCATTCAAAATTTACCGATGTCTTTCAGTGTACTGCAAGAGGAAGCTTTGGCACATTTAATTATTTCAATAAAAATTTTGAAAACAAGAAAAATTTTAAATTGCTCATAATGCTATCTTTTAGAACAATGCATTTTATATTTAACTATAATATGTTATATCTCTGTATGAATAGGCTATGTGCCTTTTATTTTTCATGTTATTTTTCTTTTGATAGAAAATATTATTGCATTAAACCTTTTATTTCATAAATATTATTCATTCACTAATGGAGAAAATAAATCAGCTTAATTTAAAAAAGAAGGGTGGATTAATTATGTGATGATGCATATTTCCATTGACTCACCATTTAGAAAAGAATATGTGCCTTCATGGGTATTTATAAAAATACGTACACACATGACCTTCTGTATCTAGAAAATAACCACTTATGAGCAAGAGAATTTATGTTTTAAATAGAGAAACTGCTGTGTGTAGGAAGACAAGGGAAGAAATAACTCTAGCAAATAATAGCACAACACTGAACATCTCTGCCAAAGACAGACGAGCATTTCTGCTGCATGAATCTTTAGATTTAAACACATAGTTTAACTTTGCTCTACATTTTTACTGCCATATTATTTTAAAGGCATCCTGGGACCTAAATTCTTTACAATTAATTTTTTGGACACCATTTAGAATGATCTTCTCTAAGGCACTAGGGCACATTTAACATTTTACAGAATTACCAGTAACTTCATGCATTTGTGTAGTGACTCAAATAAATGTATGCTTGTGAGATGCTGTTTAAACCACAACAAAAAGAAATACCCTATGTCCCTGATTATGCGTGCACTATGTATTCCAAGAGGAAAAAA